>NC_142084.1:93723379-94973379 GCF_054644295.1 Miniopterus natalensis
AAGGAACACTCTTAACTTAAAGAAGTTTTAGTTTTTAAATTTTACAACTCAAAAATTCCTTTTCTGCCCCGGGGGTCTGTAGTTTTCTCAGTAGTCATTGGGTCTGTGGAAATCATGGCATTAAGAAGATGTTCCCCTACAAGTCAAAAGGTGAGGCATACAATGTACAATTGTTTCCCTGAGAAAGATTTCCCATAATTTAAATTATGTCTGCAGTTTATTATATTTATGAATGTATACACACACACACACTGTCTGCATTTATTTGATAGTTCTTCGAAAATAATGGTGGATGCCCTTGAAAATTTAGAGAATGTGTTAAATACCTCACCAACCACTTTGTAAGATAGAAATGGGAAACCTAGGTAATGGAATCTTGGATGGAATCTGCTGTCTTAAAAATATTTGAGTTTCTTAAAAGAAGGTCGTATGTAAAAATATTAGCACTGACTTTGGCATGTCAACAATAGAGGTATATGTAAGTCTTCTACTAAATTTCTACCCAAAATGTGTTCCCCTGTGATGCTGGTGCAAAAATTAGTTATCTTTCTTATTATTTAGCATCAAAGTAGTTATCAGTGACAATCTCTTACTACACCCCTGAAAGTATTTTCTTTCTTCTGCTCATAATTGCTTTAAGTAGCTTGCTTGAAGGGAATTAGGAGGAGATAGGATCCATCCTACTTCTGCTGCAGAAACCCTGAAGCTACTCAGAATTTGTAAAAAACCCACCCCACATCACTTATTAGATACTGTGATGATCAACTGGAATGAGAAGAGAAGTAATTTTAGTTACCAGTTTGTAAATAAATATGATTGAAATATTTCCAGTAGAGTTTTAGGCTTCAAACTAGTGATCTTACAGTGTCATAGGTTTCCTACAAAACTGAATGAGGAATTTTTAAAATTCTCTATATTAATTACTTAATCACTTATGTCCTAATATGTGATGCAGTTTTGGTAGGATTAAGTATGAGAAAGTAAACATAAGATATATTATTTCCAAAGGCACATTAGTACTTGAAGAATACCTAGGTATGTTCAGCCTGAGAGCAACCCTGGTACTAGTAGTTAAAACATTTTAATAATATATTTGGGGGTATGTATGTGTGCATGTTTATATTTTTCTTCTTCAAATATATACTGTTTGTTGCTATTTCATGTTATCTAAAACTAGGAAGAAAAGTTAATAAGCTAGACTTATTGAAAAATACATATGAATGGTAAGCTAAAATTGCAGGCTACTTATTAACTTCCACATATATAGTATGATTACAGTGATGTAACATAGACAGTAAAACCTGCAGTATTAGAAAAATGCAGAAGAAATATAAAATATTAATTTGCTGTTTCTAATTTAAAATGACAGAGTGTTTTTAGTTTTTGTTTTTTCAAATATTTTTAGATTTTCCCTTCTGGCTATATTATATATATTTGGGAAATCCAGCAAAGTCCAATTAAAAGTACTTAACTATGTCTGTCTAAGTCTGAATGGCACTGCCTCTGTTCAAATGATGCTTTTAGGTTAACAGTTCAATGTGTGGCATAAGTAGGCAGTTTATTGAATGGATTTGTTTAAATGTGTTGTCAGAAATTATTCTCCAGTTATACTATATTCTAAGTCTTATAAATTTAGGTTCTGCTACACATGGATGGATGTAGTGTGCGTTTGCTAGATTCCTACTGATTTCAGAGAATATTGTGTGCTTCTTATATTTTTGTTTATTTTATCAAACTAGCTACTTCCTGGATATGTAATGTTAGACCTCTTTTTACCATGTGGCAGTAAACTAGATAAATAAAAACTTTAGTGGTATGGATTACAATAGTTAATGTTTATATTCTATCTGGTACATTTATTTTTTTCTTTCCAGTGAAAAGACCAAAAAAAATTTTTTTGAGCTTAAACAAAGGGTAAATGAGCAATCTGAATAAGGCTCCTTTACTGTCCTAATGATTAATGATCACTGAACACTTTTGAAAGATTAGCATTTTTCAGAGCTGCTAAAAAAAATATACTGTTTTATTTAATTACAAGAAAGTAAAGGCTCTTCACACTGACAGGTGGTGGAAATTAGCAGGCAGTTTTGAAATTGTGCTGTGCACAAGAAATTAGATCTCATTTTAATTCTGCTTTTCTCAACTAGCAAATGAGGTTAATGCCATACATATTCAGCTGATATGGATGAAGAAATTGATATAAAGTAGATCAACATAGCTACAGGGCTAGATTAATTTATAGGTAAAGAGGCAGTGATGAATGAAAGTAATGTAGTAGTGGTCACTAAACTCCTCTGCCATGAGGGATTCAATAGCGTTAGTTGCTCATTAAAGGCATTGTCGGGGTGTATCAAATAGAAATTTAAAAAGGAATAGCCAACTAACCCCTAATTATCAAAATACAGAAAATACTAATTATACCTTAATTAGCTTTTCTTTTAATGTACTGAAATTTGTTACTTTTTGTGTGGCACAAATGGATAGTTATATCAACAATAAATAGGTTGTTTTAATAACTTTCTTTTACCTCTGGGAAAACTACACTCCAATTTTTAATATGCAATAATGCTTCTCTCTAGCCTGTAGGAGATGAAAATTATTAAGTAGCTTTATTTTTTTGAGGATTTTACAGCAGCTTTGGGAAGAATTATTTCACCATGCATCAATTACTTTTAATTGAACTGAATATTTTTCAGATTGTACCAAATGCCTCTCATTTAAGTTTAGCAGTTAGAGTTTAAGGAAGCGTCATAATGAGAGCTGCATGTAACCTCTGTCATGTGTTAGAACAGGAAAAGGACGATTCTTTATGTTTCATTTTTAAAAAGCAACCCAAGGTAGAACTTGTAAAGGTAGTCACCTCATTTCTTCCTGGCCGGCAGTGTTGGGGAATTAGAGGCTCTGTGTTTTAGAAACTGGACTTGTGGGATTTTTGTTCCCTAAAATGAGATAGCTGTCAGACAATCCAGCTAGGAAAGGAGCCATCTATTTAGAATCAAGCTGCAGTGTCGTGGTGAGAAGCAGCTTGGGCTGTTAGTCAAGCAGACCTCAGGCCTGCCTTGTGCTCCTCCCACTCTTACTACTCTTGACAAATCCATTAATTTTTCTTAGTATCAATTTCCTCACCTATCAACAGGAGAGATGCCTTTTACAGAGATTTGTGAGGATTAAATAAGATACGTGACAAGTACCTAGCATAGCATTTAATCTGATGCAAATACCAAAAAATAAAAAATTTAAAAAAAAAAACAGCTGCTGTGATTGATAAGAATAAAAAGATAGGGTACAATTTTTTAAAATTTATCTCTTTATAAATTTAATGTAATAAGAAAATTCTCTTTGACAGGATTTCATGTAATCTAATTTTTAGAATATCTAATGTAATTCCTGACCTGTTTTAGAAACCAACTGATCTATCACAGATTGACTGGTGGAGAAGTTGGATACAGTTCATCTTTGGGGCAAAAATTCAATGCTTGTAATATTGGCAGGTAAACAAAGTTCACGTTTTTTCCTAATACCAGGCAGAACCGGGGATTAAAGCCAGACATTCTGATCCTGAAGCCCCTCTAGGAAAAGACAAAAGTGTGACTTCAGACGTGATCAGTCCTGTCCTTTGCTCAGAATCTCCATTTTTCTCTCCTCTTTTGTTTTTGGTGCTTACATTGGATTTGTGTTTCCTCCCTTCCTCCCCTTCTGCTTCTCTGCTACTGTCCTTTTTGGGGGTCATAGTCATGCAGTACACGGGCCATGAACTAGACCTGTGACACTAACCCTCTCTACCTTTGTTTTCCTTGACAGTAAAGTCAAGTCATAAGACCTATTGCTCCTTTGACAGTGAATTATATCAGTATGTTATGCCAGCATCAGTTATGTCATCTGTCAAAAAAATCAGATGAACAATTAATATAGGAAAGAAAAATGGATCCCATAAAAGTGCAGGAAGAGCACTTTACAGTTTATCAAGATATGAATTACTATATTACCTTAGAACACAGGCACTGCCAGCTGATTTGCTAGAATTATGAATGCTAACTAAACATGTGAAAGTGAGTTGTAAAGTATGAAGCACTGTATAGATCTCCATATCTCATGACAAATGACTAGTACCTTTCACCTGTTTATAAACTAGCCAAACCAGACAAACAAACAAAACTACTTAAAACAGGAATTCTGAAGAGAAGGACATGAATGGGTTTGTTTCCTTGGAGGGTATAGAAGAGTGGGAGAGAATGCCAGAATCTAGGAAAGGAGATACAGTTTTTATGGTCATCAGGAGAGGATTTTAAAGGTTAGAAATAGTGAATTATAGCAGTGGTCTCAACGTGAGGCCCCAAGTCAGCAGCATGAGTCCTCCTGGAAATCTGCTGGAAATGTAAATTCTAGGCCCTACTGAACCTGACCGACTGCATCTGAAGCTCCCAGGGTGGGCCCAGCACTCTGTGTTGTAACAAGCTCTTCAGCTGAGTCTGATGTCTACTAAAGTTTGAGAACCGCTGAATTATTGACTTGAAGAGAGATACTCTGGCTTTTTTGTTTAACTCCTCATAAAGAACTAAATGTGTGTGTGTGTAACCCCTTCCCCCATTTTTAACCTGAATGTCTGCTCCTTTCTTGCTTTTAACAACTAAGCTCTAGTGAAGGATAGGCAAAAATGACCACTTGTCTATTACATGTTAAACACTGGGCTAAAATAGTATAAGGGAATGTATATGTTAATAGGATCTGTGTTCTGTCCCCAAAACAAAATGTATATGGTTGTACAGGGTCCATATGTAACAAACTATGAGTTATCCTAATCTTATCCCTCTTTTTCAACATTTATTTTTATATTATAAGTAACGCTAAAATGGATATTTTTTCCATAAAGGAATATATTTTAAAGATAAAATTGTTTTTAAATCAAATTTCTCTTCATATATATATATACACACACACACACATTTTAAGAAGAAAACTACAATCTGAACTATTACCTTAAACATAGTTCTCAAATGTTGTGACCCTTCTGTTTTGTTGACATTTAAGTATATTATATTGGTGGCTGTCTATGGACTCATTAACTGTTAAAAATCAGTGCTTTTTAAGAAAAATCTTTCAGACAATAGCATGATTAGGTCAGAAGTCACACTCTTCTCGGTTTCTAGAATCAGATTGTTTGAATTAATTCCTCGTTCTGTCTCTTACTAGCCTTGTGATTTTAGGCAAACATATAATCTAAGACATTCTTTCTTCATTCAGAGAGTAAGAATAACGGTACCTAGCTCTTAGGAAAGTTTTAAGATTAAAAAAGTGCATATTAAATAGCTGGCACAGTACCTGACACAGTGTTCAATAAATGTTAACTGCTATGATGGTGGTGGTGATGAGGACAACGATGACAACAATGTGACTGTCACTTTTCTGCTTCATTTTAACCACACACAGTGTGTTTAGAGTTGCAGAATGCCAGAGCCTGGAAGAGACTAGAGATATAATTTAAATGAGCACTTCCCAAGCTGTTTTTACAGGTCTCAGGTCTTCTGAAAATGGAATTTAACAAGTTAATAGTACTTTTTTTTTAAAAAGGGATTTTTCTGTTAAATAAATTTGGAAAAGCTCATGTACTGTTTCTCTCTTGGAAATTGATAATGCCTATTCCCTATAGGTTTTAAAAAGACCTCACCTTAAATAATCCTTAGCATTGATCAGAATTACTTAACCACAGGAATCCTTTCTATTTGGAATACCTACTTATGTTTTACAAATATAGCCTGGGAAATGCTATCTAGACCAACCGCTTTCTTTTATAGATAAAGAAGCATCTCCTTGACCCCATTCTATGGAAATTGATGACTTACATAAGGTCATACAGCTGTAAACTCAGTTTGGAACTCAAAGCTTTTCCTAGTCATGTTCACTTGTTTTTCTAATCAAGTTTGGACGTAGAAAATAAAATGTTTTGGGTAGAAAATAGATTCTATTGTGTAGGATGGCACAAGGAAAGAGGAATGGGAGATAATTCTAATACAGTACACCTCATATTTGCCTGATTGTAAGGGAGTCCACATACTTGTTAGATATACAGATTCTCAGACACTTAGATATTTGACTTATAGGTATGTGGTAGGGTATCTTTGCTAGATTATACCTGAATAGCTCTGGGATTTCCAGACGTGAATTTTTATAAAATTGTGAGAGTTTTGTGATTCTGAGTGACTTAGAGAATTGATGTTATCTTTCTACATAGACAAAAAGAAATTAAAAGTAGAGCAGATTCTATAACAAGAAATGCAAGTAGAACTCATTTCATATACACTCACACTCAGGCTCTTGGTGTGTGAGGAAGAATGACACCCTGGCTTATTTGTTGCCTTCCCAATAGCTCACACCCAAAGCGGGTTTAGAAACCTGTCAAGTAAGGTATCTGTGGTGTCGCCTAACAGGTTATCAGGAAGTTATATTCTCTTTTTATAAATTAGTAATTCATTAAATTCAGTTTTTACTTTTTGACCACAATTGTTGGATTGACCTTAGAACAGGATGCTTATAATTTAAACTTAAACCTAGGTCTTCTTATTCTTAAAACATTTAAGAATTTCTACATGAAAAATTTTAGGAAAATTTGGATAATATTTGGAGTAATAGCATACCTTTATAGCAGATACCTATTCAAGCCCTATGAAGACAGTAAGAATTCTCAATAAATAAGTTATGGTATAATGTTACATTTTTTAAAAGGATAACAAATTATAAATATTTTTAAAAGTCACCAGAAAGATTGGAAGATAGCATATAAAAATGTTAATAATGCTTATCTCTGAGTCTGTGTACTTTCAATTACCCTGAACAGCCCCTGAAGTAAAAAAAAAAAAAAAAAAAAAAAAAGCTCTTAGATAAGAGATAATCTTTCTATGTCCAGAGGGCTTAGAACTCTAAAAGTCTGAAAGATAGGGTACTAAGTTTAAAAGTTAGTTGAAGTCATCCCCCCCCCCCCCAAAAAAACAAGGCAATGAATGAAAAGGATAATAGTAGACAGTTCTGTCAATGAAATAAAAAATAGAAGGAGTGGAAAGATTGTTTATGGAAATGTGAGTTGGGTGGAGTAATGTAATATATCTGAAGTGGACTTCAGAGGATGCCAAAGTGATCTTCCTAAGAGTGAGTATTTTGGTCGTTTGAAATCTGGAATTTATTTCATTCATACACTGCTGAACAGTAGCATTTCAACCACTAAACTAATTGAATGTGAAGAAAGGTTTCTTTTCTCCTCTGGAGAATTTTGATGTCCTAGTTATAACATGCCAAAAGTTTTCACAGATAAAGAGTGGTGGTCAAACTCCAAAACACTTGCTCTATTGATTCTAATTTCCACCCACAACATACAGTCTGATTGTGGAAATAAAAGTAGTATCTCAAATTACATTGTCATTACTACTTTTTTATTGGAAAGGGCTAATTTATCTTTTTCTAGCTTTACTAAAAGATGAGATTTCTCTGCATTACTATTAGTTATGCAGCGGTTTCTAAAAAATTGAAAACTGAATTGCTAGCTAAAAGAAAATGACTTTTTCAGTTAAATCCCAAATTATAGCTCCCAGTCCTTAGTGTGAGTTTCTGGAATGGTGCTTCCCCAACTGTGTTGTACATAAGAATCTGGGGGGGAGTGAAGGGTGTTAAATACAGATTCCTGTACCTCTCAGAGACTCTGATACAGTAGTTCTGGGGCAGGACTCATTATTGTAATGAGTACTCTTAACTAATTTTGATGTAGGTGGTCCCCAAATTACATACAGTTACTTGTCCTAAAGTTCTACCTCCTAGTCCGTATACTGGATATACTCCCAAGGGTGACGGATGACATTATAAGTCCTCTTACAGAAGTATTTCTAGCGTGCTTGATTTAGACTGCTGTTTGTCTGTTTGGCTTGTCGGAGTCCTACATACCCGCTCTTATGTTAAATAAGTGCTGGTTGACTGAACAGTTATTTGATATTTGTCTGTCTTTGGGCCTTTTATTCCACACTGTTGAAAAACCACATACTAATCCAATATTCTTGTTCAGCTGTTCTCAGCACGTGTTAGGGGCCGTAAAAATGGGCTTACCTTTGGATCTAGTAATGCCATATCTAGAAATGTATGGATTGGGAATTATCAATCATTGCTTTGGTATTTGTAGGTAATAAATTTAGTGTAAAATGACATCAGTATGAAATCTGAAGTCACTTGAAAAAATGCTGCTTTTATGATGTTAATAGAAAACAGCACATAATATTAAATATGTAATAAGGTCCAACCATATGAAAAATGAAGAAACAGAAGGACTTATAAGGAAATGAACCAAAATACTCATTTTCTTTAGCTCTCATGACAGTTACAGAGAATTTTAAATTTTTCTTCTACTTCTCTGCATTTTCCAGTATTACGGGGTGGGGCAAAAGTAGGCTTACAGTTGTGAGTATGCAAAACACATGATTTATTCTTGTATTATTACTTATTAATTATTGTATTCTTTTCCATATGAACAACTGTAAACCTACTTTTGCCCCACCCTGTATTTCTTATTAAAAGAAACACATTAAAAGTAACCATTTTAAAAAATATTTTCACAATTGACTTGATTATACAGTAAAAGTGAGGATTTTCACATTACTTTCTATCATACTTAGTTTTGTAGTGTGCTATGCAGTCTGCCAGTGCATGTAAATTTGTGGTTTTAAATCTTATGCTGTTTATCATTCCTTAGTCCCTCATTGGCTTTGGAACTTTTATTGTCAGATGCATACCTTTTTTATAATTTTCAGGTTGGAGCGATTATTTCACATAATTAAGAATGCACAGGCTATTCTGAGGTTGAACTATTTGTTAGAAGACATAGAAGCCCATTTATAATCCTTGGGTTTTGGCTTTTAAAAAATTATTTCATTCTCAGGAGTATCCGTGTAAAATTACCAAAATGATTGTGGTTTAACTTTACATTGTCACAGTCTTTAAATGTTGTATGTGTCCAAACAAAAAGGAAAATGTATATGCACATAACAGTAACACCAGCACTGAAAGTACTGTCAGAGGGCTTTGATGGCAGTATTAATTCAGTGTTAAGCCCTTCCTGTTTAACAGTGTAGTAGTCTTGTTGAGGTCCTTGAGGCATTTTAACCACTGCTAATTAAAAATGGACCTACCAACTGTTCTGTTTTATTGTGCTTTTACTTTTGTCTTAGCTGTCCACCCAGATGGTTTTGCTGATGGGAAATTAAATCATCTATTAACAGTTTCAATGAAAAAAAATGTCAGAGGGGCACAGGTCTCAGGGCTGTGATTTTTAATTTGTATTATTTTTTATTTTAAATGGGGAATTTCAGAGTATTTTTGTAACTTCCATTTGTCTCTTTTCTAGAAATGTTCATGAATCTAGTTAGAATGTCACATTTAGGATATTTTACTTTCAAGTTTTTATTTTATATTTATATACTAGGTAGCATTGTAAATTTTACAACTAGAAAGGATCTCGACAAATCATATGCTATCTTGAGGCAGTTTAAAAAATTTTAGCCCTATTTTAATAAGGAGGCCCTGTGAGAGTAAGTGACTCTTTCAAGGTCTCATAGCTTGTGTTAGAGAGCAAACTAGAATCTAAGCTTCTGTTTTCCTAATGTAATAATTCTATTTAATTATTTCCTTGGATCATTACATTAATACATTTTCTTAAAAAATAGCTTACATCAGTGTTCACTATAATTAAGTTTTTAAGTATATTTCCATAATTGTAAATAAAATGTATTTGTTACAAGTTTTCTTTTTACTATTTGATAATACTTTTATAATAAAAAATTAAGCAATTATAAAAATAAATAGCCTGTTTTTTCAATTGATATAAGCCAGCTTCACTTTATACTGCTAATAAAGGCACATTATGTTCAGCATTGCAATTATCACTAAAATGCACGTCCATTAACTGAAACATTAGGCTGAGCATATAATTACTGTCTAGAGCCAATACCTTTGTGAAGCTGCATCTACAATGCTATTAAGCTATAAGCAATATTTGTAAACTAATATTTAAATGATTCAGAATTGATAACCATCTTTTGCAAACTTAAAAATGAATACTGTATACATTATCTGATTGGTTTATTTATATGATTAGAAAAATACGGGAATTCTCAAAGATGAATGAAAAATATGGGTTGAGGTGAATGAATTTTAATATAGTTTCTATAACCTAATACATATTAATCTTACTGAAGTCTTTTTTCCCAAATTATTTTTATTGTGGTAAAAGATTAAATGTTGTAACAATTTTAAAGTGTACAGCAGTATTAGGTACATTCATATTGTTATGCAACCACCATCACCATCCATCTCCAGGTCTTTTTTCAGTTTCCAAAACTGAAACACTATACCCATTAAACAATAATTCTTCATTCTCTCCTACCCTTAGCCCCTGAGAACCACCATTATACTTTTTGTCTCTATGATTTTGACAGCTGTAAGTACTTCATATAAGTGGAATTTATACAGTATTTGTTTGTTTCTGATTGGCTTATTTCACTTAGCTAATGTCCTCAAGGTTCATTGATGTTGTAGTATATGTCAGTTTCCTTTCTTTTCAGGGCTCAATAATATTTGTTGTATGCATAAACCACATTTTTTTTGCTTATCCATTCATCTGTCTGTGGACACTTGGGTTGCTTTCACATTTTAGCAATTGTGAATAATGCTGCTATGAACATGGTATACAAATACCTCCTCTAGGTCCTGATTTTCAGTTGTTTTGAGTAAATACTCAGAATGCTATTGCTGGATTATATGGTAATTCTATTTTTAATATTTTGAGGAACTACCCATTCTTTTCTGCAATTGTATCGTTTTTACATTCTCATGAACAGTGCACAAGGGTTTCAGTTTCTCCATATCCTCACCTTTTAGCCCAACAAAATATATGCAAATTCTATTCACAGTAAAACTGAAATGACTGTATAATCAAGCTTTTTAACTCAGAAGTTCTTTCAGGCCTATCAGTTCAGAATGCTTTTAAATCTGAATATTTATATTGACTGTTGAAATCAACCTGAGGTTGTATTTCCAATCTAAGAACCACGTTTTTTGTTGTTGCCACATTTTGCAGGGTGTTTTTGATGGCACTGCATATAGGTACTTCACAGTTTCCTACAAGGTACCTTTCTGATTTGTATAATTTACACGTTGCTATACGACATTACTTAATTTATTTGGCCCTACTAAATTCTTACATCAGAATCTTGGCTTGGACATACATATCTAAGCCATACATTGAGGTGGACAGAGCCCTCCTAGTTTTGTGTCTACCATTAATCCACATTTTATAGTGGAAAATATTTTAGTTTTGGAATCTGATATACTTGATCGTGGTGCCAGTCTCTATCACTTATTAGATCTGCAGCCTTAGGCAATTTACCTAACTTCTCTAGCTATCAGTTTTCCTGAATAAAACACTGTAGCGTTGTTATGAAGGTTAGAGATATAAATATAGAGAGGTTCACACAGAATTGGTGCTCTCTAAAATCATAGCTATTGCTTTAGTGTTGTAACCTTGGGTAAGTTATTTATCGTCGAAATCTTAAATTTAGCCCGTGTAAAGTAAAAGAATTGAACAGGCCTATGAAGGTCAAGGTGATCCTCTACTAATTCAGTTGCCTGCAAGAATAAAACTCATTATTTTTTGGAGAAAGCTAATACAATACAGAATTCAGACATTATATTCAGTAGACAATAAAAAATTAATAGGCGTGTGAAAAAAAAACAGTAAAAAGTGACACATAGGAGAAAACAATCAATATAAAGAGACCAGCAGTTAACTCAGATGTTGCAGTTAGTAGACAGGGATTTTGAAATAACTATGCTAACTCTGTTAAAGGATCTCCATGAAAAGAAAGAGTAATGGGTGAATAAGTGAGGGACTTTTTTGGAGAAGTATGAAAATCTTTTTTAAAAAATCAAATAGAAATCCTAAAACTGAAAATTATCATGTTTAAAATTTTAAAAATTGGTGGATGGGGTTATCAGAAGATTTGACTCAACAGAAGAAAGGACCAGTGTACCTTGTAGACAGAGCAGTATAAGCCATCAAAATTAAAGCACAGAGAGGAGAAAGCCTGGGCAGGTGGGAAATGAACAGAGCCTCCATGACTCAGGAGTTCCAGAGAGTGGTGGGAAAGGACAGAAAAAAAATGAAAGAAATATTGGCCAAGTTTATTCTAGATTTGATTTTTTTTAAAACACCCTATGAATCTGGGAAGCTCAGTCAACCCAAAGTAGGACATTTATAGAACACTACACTGAACAATTGCAGAACATACCTTTTTGGTAAACATGGAGAGCAGGGTAGACCATATGCTGGACGGTAAAGCAAATCTCAGTAAATTTGTGGGCTAAAGCTAAAGCTAAAGCAGTGCTTATATGGTAAAGGAAGATAAGTTTAAAATCAACTTGCAATAAACTTCTACCTTATGTTGTCAGAAAAGATAGGCAAGTTAAACCCAAAGTCCCTAGGAAAAAGGAAAGCATTGAAATATGAGTAGAAATTAATGAAATATAAAATAGTTGACAGCTCTAATGACATGAAAAGATGGTTATTTTAAAAGATTAACAAAATATATAAAATCCTGTAATATGGATTAAGGAGTAAAAAATCCACAAATTACCAATACTGGAAAAAAAGAAGGGACATCAGTATACTCCTACAGACATTAAAAGAATAATTTAGGGAGCCTTCTGAATAATTTTATGCCAGTATGTTTGACAGCTAGAGAAAAATGACAAAATCTTTTAAAAACAGAACTTATCAGAACTAACAAAAGAAGAAATGGAAACTCTACATAGTTCAATATCTAATAAAGGTAATTACATTTATAATTAAAAATCTTCCCACAAAGGAAATGTCAGGCCCAGATGGCATCCCTGGTGAATTCTGTCAAGCATTGGTGGGAGAAATAGCACCGCTCCCCTGCAAACTTTCAGCAAAGAGAGAACTTCCTTGTCTCCCTATGGATCTCATAGCGCCCTGACACCAAACCCAGCAAGGACATTTTAGAAAAAGATTTTGTACCAACACACCTCATTGAACAAGAACACAAAAGCCCCTGATAATTTCAAACTTTATGCCAGTAATTATATCTGAAAGAAAAGAATTTAATCAATTTAAGATTGGTTCAGTTAACACAAGACAATGTATTGCTTATACTTGTTTTCTTTAATTTGCCGTCACATCAAAATATGAGTAACTGTTGAGGTTATTGCCCAGTTTGTAATCAGAGATGCCCAGGGTGTTGTATGAAGATAGCCAGTTTGTATCGTTTATGGCTTTTCTTGTTGTCTTAGTTCTTTTGTGTAACAAATAGTTATTCTTTTTATTCTTTTATATTATTCATTAAAAAGGAATTGATTTTTAACATATTCTCATGATAATTATGGAAAATTATTTTTCTCCAATTATTTAAAAAAATTTCAAATCAGAAAAATTTAAAGAATATTATGACAGATGCCTTTATGCCATACATTTTGCCACATTTGTTTAACTGCTCATTCAGTATCTATATACATGTGTGCACACTACATGTAAACATTTTTTCTGAACTATTTGAATATGTTACATATATCATGGCAATTAACCCCTAATAGTGTCCATGGATCTCCTGAGATCAGGAATATTCTCATATATAAACACAATACCATTATCACATTCCATATACAGGGCAGGGCAAAAGTAGATTTACAGTTGTAAGTGAAATAGAGTTTATTCTTGTATATTAATTATTGTATTTTCCATGTGAACAACTGTAAACCTACTTTTGCCCCACTGTAGTAATGATATAAGAACATCATTTAATATATGATCTATATTTAAGTTTTGCCAGTTTTCCCAATGTCATATATAGCTTTTTTCAATGCCACAATGATTATGTATTAAGTTTAGTTATTTCTCTCTAAACTAAAATTTTTTTGCTGCCTTTTTTGTTGTCTCATGATACTGACTGACTTGAGAGAACTGTCTTAAAGGAAGTCCTGCAGTTTGTATTTTTTGGCTTATTGCCTCAATGTCAGATATGCTTAAACAATATTGCCAAGAATACCACATAGCTAAGGAAATGTAATTTTTAATAAAACTTTTGCAAAAAAGAGCACTGTAGACAAACAGTGAACTGTGGAGCAAATAGATAAAATGACACAGACAGCATTTACAAGATTATGCTATCAGACATCAATTCTCCATTACAGTGTTGTTGCCTACTTCATTTAGCTTGTCTCCTGTTTAGGAAATGAGCTAATTTTTAGTGTTCTTCCAAGGTCAAAGTCTACAGTTATTTTTAAATTCAGTCTCTTTAGTGTATATGTACTTGCTGAATAATGTTTCCTGGAATATTATAGTTGCTGTTTTACATTGTCCTAGGATAATTTTGAGAAAACTATTTTTGATCAGGATTCTGACTATTTACTGAGAGGGGGGAAAAGCATTTGGGCAAGATATCTGATCATCTTTTGAGAAGTATGCTTCTCATAAGTGAAAGTAGAAATTGTTAAATAGTTGAGAAATTTTCAGTGTTCAAAGTGATAAAAAGATACTGTCTTTTTAAATCATTATTTGCTGTTCTATTTTTAGTTGACTCATGATTTTTATAATAGTTTTTTGCATGCTGAAATCATAACTTCCTAACTGGGGCTTTTTTCACAAACTAATTTCACTTAGATTCTAAATTAAAGAATACTTTTAAAAACAGGAATGTACATGCTTGCTGCAGATATGATCAGATGACAGAATAGTTACATTTTAATTTCTCCCGTCATGTATGGTGTCTTGTATAGCCTCATATTTCATCTGGTAGCTTTCCAGTTATCCCAGACAAGGAAGCAGACCTTTTGTGAAAGGTGCACAGAAGCTTTGAATGTGTTGATTCTAGAGTTACATCTCAGAAGATGCACTCTGCCGGGTTTGCCTGCATATCACTTTGGAACTGCCTTAAAATGGTGCAGTAATACTACTGAACAACCATTTATTTGCTACTGTTTGCAGTTCCTTGTGAACATGTTTGAAGCAGCTCACAGAATTCAAAGATCCCCACATCCAGCTTTTTAATTTTGAGCACCTACCATATGCCGGGCATTACCGGCCTGACCTGCTGCTACCAGCTCAGCCCCTAGCCTCAGTGGAGCACCAAACTGAAGCAGAGCTGTGAACTTCTGGACTTTGAGCCAGACCCAAGCAGCCTCCCTGCTGAGAAACCACACAGCTCCCCTGTTGATTGGTACCTCATAATTTATTCCCTTTCGTAATCAGACCTCTTAGAAATGCTGTCAGTACCACTAGTTTCCATGCACTCATCACCTGCTCATTTCTCAGCCTGTTCATGTTCATTGTGTTCAGCTTTTTCTAATTCATTCTTTTTTTATATATATATGCCTTTGTTGATTTCAGAGAGAGGAAGGGAGAGGGAGAGAGAGATAGAAACATCAATGATGAGAGAGTCATTGATCGGCTGCCTCCTGCACACCCCCCAATGTGGATCAAGTCCACAACCGGGCATGTACCCTGACCGGGAATCGAATCTCAACCTCCTGGATCCTAGGTCGATTCTCAACCGCTGAGCCACACCTGCCAGGCTTGTTCTTTTTTTTTTTTTTTTACATTTAAAAAAATCAGCTCCCTCAGAGTTCTTTCTCATCTTATTTGTATACTAATTTTCCTAAATCCAGCCCTTCAACGTTGGAGTTTGTTAGGGCTGGGCTTATAGGTCTTCATATCTGTCTCCTCTGTTATCTCCCTACTCTCGTGTACTCCTGTGTCTTCAGTTACCATCTATTTACTGACTCACAAGTATATATCTGTAACTAGGCCTGTCTTCTGAACTTTAGGCTTATATATCCAACTGTCTTCTTGGCATCTATTTGTCATCTTACATTCAAGAGGCTCTAAACAGAATTCGTAACATCCCCTGCAAAAGCTGCTTTGCCTTTAGATTTCTCTATTCAGTATATGGCACCTGGTGCTCATATTGATAACCTAAAACTCATCACCGTAGCTACTAAGACCTTTCCATTTTAAACTCTTGGGTATTTGATTTTGTATAATTTTTTCTGTATTAGCATGTTCCTTGTTCAGCCCACCTCTTCATGGCCTCTGTGGCAGTTTCCTACTGGTCTACCTTTATGCATTTTTGCATCTCTCAGGGTGGTACATCTGATCCCATGGCCAAAGTGGTTATTTTAAAATGAAAATCTGTGGATTCCCATTGCTTTTAAGATATAGAGACTAAAATCTTTCCAATGGCTTATAGAATCTACTAAAGAAACTTGTCTTCTGTCTCCCTCTTCAGCCTTTTCCTATAGCATTTTTCTTTTTCTGTAGATACCCTGGCATTTTTTTTAGTTCCCAAATTCTTCAAATACTTTCCCAGAGCTTTTGCATGGATTGTTTCTTCTACCTGGAATGATCTTTCTCTCTTCTTTGCCTAGCCACTTCTTACACTGTTTTCTCTGGGCAGCCCTCCCTCACCTTTCTTTCCCATCTTAAGGCCTCCAGTTATAGGAAGTCATTACTTGGGCGTAAGTCTTCAAAGACTTATCACACTATGACTGATGCAACTATAATTAATGTAATTATTTGTCACACACTACACTTTATAAGGGAAGGCGTTGCATCTGTCTGGTTCACCATTGCATCCTCAGCATCAGTGATATTTTTTAACTGTCAGTAAATATTTGTGAAATGAAATAAAGTATATTACATATTTTAATTATCATAAAAACCTTATGATTTGTCATTTCTCTTTGGGAGGTTTAAATTTCTTGGGAGAAATTCGATGAAGAGTAATGACAATAGCTGCCACTTACTGAGCAGCTTCCATGTGCTTGCTGTTCACTGTGCTGCATGCATGGTCTTTTTTGAATCCTCACGCCAACCCTACAAGGTAATGACCTTTATCCTCATTTTTATGTGGCGAAGCTGAGGCTCAGAGAGGTTATTTCACTTGTCCAACATCACAGTAGGTAGGAGAGCCATGACTCAAACGCAGTTGGACTTTCTCCACAGGCTTTTATGTTCTTATACTTTGTATTGCAGCCTCTGAACCAGACTATTACTGGGAAATTCCTGCAATTTCTGACTTTACCACAGGCCTCCCACTAGTTTTCCCCCTTTACCCTCCATTTAACCGAAGGGATGAAAGTATCTATTCATACTAGTACATATATTCATTAATAATTAATAGTCACAAAATGATTGTTAAAATGCATGTCCTTAGATTACCAAACATCTGTAAAATACTGAAGAAATACTGAAATTTTGTACTTTGATTTGGATCTTTGAAGGCATGCTGTAGAATAGCTACGCAAAAATTATATCCAGGTTACATATGAACTTATTCCATTTAATGTTCAATTTATCTCTTTGTTGTCATTAATAGCTTTGATTCTAAGTCGAAAAATTACTCACAGATTCACATTAAATAATACAATGCTTTACATTTTCTACCTTAGAACATGTAGTAAAACTTGTATGGATCTTTGAGAGTTTCTTAAATGAGCTTATCACATAAGGCAAGGCACTGCTTTGAGAAACCATCGCTTAGCTTCATTCTGTGATTGCTGCATGGTTTAGGAATCTTAAAGATTCAGCCACTTCCATGATAAATTACTATCACGCAGGATTTACTTTTGTCTTCTCTTGCAGCACTGGCCAACTCATTTTGCCACGGAGCATCTTAGCTCCTTATAGTGCTCATGAGGTGTAAATGGAATCACACGTAATATTTGGTAAAGCTAAGAACTTTGCCCCTTCTGTTTGTGAGCTTTGCAGAGAGTATTATAGCACTTTTCTGGAATTTCCTGTTTTACAACTTTCCTGCATTAAAAAAATCATCTACTTGTATATGTAAAAGGAATCCATAAAACATTTGAACTAACCCCAGTAGCATCATATTATAATTAATAATAATATTACCATTGTCAAGCCTTGCTTCATAATAATTTTCTTTCATACTTAAGTATTAAACTTTGTAGCCTCCTTTAGTGATTTTCTTTATTGAGATCAACTTTATTATTGGCCTCAAACTGTATAGAAGAACGTAGACTACGAGATGTAGCAATTCTGGTTATTTTGTTGAGTGGGAGGTGAGAACTGGAATTAAGGGAGGGATTTTGATTTCATATAAATTCATCAGTTCTTAATTAGTTGGTCTGTCAGATTTTGATAGTAGCTATTGAACTTTTGCAGCCAGTCTCGTGCATACATCCTACTATATCATCTCACTCGTGTGAAAAGGGATTTTTTGCTTATTGATTTTTAAATAAAAATTAAGTGATGCCCATAACATACAGAACATTGAAATTCCAAACTGGACTATGAAGGAGAACAGTCAAATTAATACTATATTTTTAAAACACTATAAAGAAAACCTAAATAATTTTTTTATAAAAAACCAAATATTTAATTGCATTTAGGAAGGCAAAATAGACATTGTAAAATTCTGGACTTTACTAATTTTCTAAAAGAATAGTGTACATATCTATAAAAAAGACTGACATGATATTTTTTAATACAGACCCTAAAATTTAAAAAAAAGGAAATCACCAATTTTCAAGAAAAAAAAGAAACAGTACTTTTAGAATTCTTGTTTGAAACTGCAATAAGGATATTTTACAGCTATGGCAAACCCAATTGGAACATGTTAGAGACAGCAAATCATGGCCTTTGGAATGCCAGGTGATTTGAACTCTGGAAAGATATGTTATTTTAATCACCATTAGAGTCGCTATAATACCTGAAAATAACTTTATCATTTAGATTGACACTGGATTTTTTACATCTTTCATATCCAAATTTAAACATTTTTAGAAATATTCTAGGACTAATTACTTTGCCCATGAAAGCAAACTTTTGATTATTGATCTTTCCAAAATTAAATTTTAAGGGGCCATGAAAATTATAAGTTATAATTAAGATCTTCATTACTTTAATCTCCATTCCAAGATGATTTCCATTTTTGATACCTTTATGTCTCCCAACTTTTGCAGAGACTTTCTTTGCCTGTGTACAGAAAAGAGGTAGCTAATGGAGACTGCATACCTGGCTTTTTCCCTCTCCTAAGAAAGGAGAATTCATCCACTGCCACTGTACCTTTTTTTCTTTTCTTTTTGTCTTGCACAGAAGACTGACATCTTCCTGTGAAGGGCTTGTGGCAAACCTATCCAACTCGGGTTTCTTCCTCCTTGAGAACGATCTGATCCATCATCATCTGAACCAGGGATCACACTCTAAGGGTCCAGGTGAGGGCAAGTCAGTCTATATTTTAAGCCAGTTTCTTTTCTGGTCAGGTAAGTCACACTCAGGCATAATCTCACTCAGCACCAGTCAGCCTTAGATTTTTAAAGTGTCCCAGTCCGCAGAGAGAGACTCATTTCATCTACCCATTAATTCAAGGGCCCACCTGAGCTATTAATGATTAATCAGATCATTAAAAGTTTTTCTTTCCTATATAATGTAATCATTTGAGGATGTGTACTCGTTTTTAATTCAAGAAATCTTAAAAGGAATATGTGTGTATGGCGAGAGAGAAAGATAAATATTGAAACAGGTCTTTCTAGTTGTAGTTTTAGTACTGATTCTTAGCTCTATTTTTATTGAACTTTTGAAGAGTTTAGAACAACTTATAATCAATCTAGCATATATAATCCTGTAGCCTTGTAATTTTAATAGCTTTTAAATGTGTTTGTAGATGTCTTGAAAACCAGAGGTAGATTCAGAATATTGGAGCTAACATTTAAATACATAGTTGTCATAAAGGCCTTTGCTGGTTTGCCATGAATTCTTTCATGTCGAAATGATTCAGAATAATTAAGGAATGAGACAAGAATTTCCCAGTTCTGTATCCAGCTTCCATATTCTAGTTATAAGAAGAGATTTATGGTTGCTCCTTAGGCAAGTGGTCTTAGCTAAATGAAGTCTAGCTTTGTACCTTGATGCTATCTTTTAAGTTGGAAGGTGAATTAGGTCTGTGGCTATGAGGCTCTGTTCAAGACAACTTATTTTTCAAAAGCTTTTTTTTTATAAATTAGAGTAAAGACAGTCTGCCTTGTATTCTGACTCTGATAGTCTAGCCTTTAAAATACACTTGTGCGTTATTTGTAATTTGTTTTATAGGCGACCCTTTGTATACCATAATAAATTAGTTGTCAGTCTTATAAAACATAATTTGTTTCATCATGATAATGACACTATGCATTTAATTGTGAGGAAAACAAAAGTAGCTGTAGTCTAATATACCTTGTCTCTGCCATTTGCCAACATGTAGATGGAATAAATTGGGTTTTTATTTCCTTCTATTGACTAACTCTCCAAGTGACTCTTAAGTTACAAACTGAAATTAATATACTTCGGTGAGTTTACTACAGTAAAGAGTGACTCCTTATCACTGGGAAGAATAGATGCTCTTACTCTGAATTCTGAATGAAGCTAAATGGTTGTGTTATTCTATACTGTTGGCTTTTTTTGAAATACACTGCTTTGTGTTTATTACTCGGAAATGTCGGTACAGCCCGGCTGGGCGTGGCTCAGCGGTTGAGCGTTGACCTAGGATCCAGGCGACCGGGGTTTGATTCCCAGTCAGGGCACATGTCTGGGTTGTGGGCTCTACCCCCAGTCGGGGGCGTGCAGGAGGCAGCCGATCAATGACTCTCTCATCATTGATGTTTCTATCTCTCTATCCGTCTCCTTTCCTCTCTATGAAATCAATAAAGATAATATTTTTTTTAAATGTCAGTACAATTTTGAGCAAGAGAACTTTTCTTTGTCTGGAAAAGCAACTTTTCAAGTATTCATTATTTGGAACCACTTGATATTTAACCATTTAGGACCTAAATAAAGTAGTTGTTTATTAGATTTTATATCAGTGCAATTAGCTAGTATGGACTTAGGCACAAAATTTGTTTTTTTTTATTTTTTAATCCCCTTATATTTAGTGTAACATGCAGAAGAACAGAAAATATGTATTTCTCATTAAATATTTCCGTGATATTTCTCTTGAACAGGAAAGGTATTTAACTCTACTTCAGATTCTACTAGAAAGTTATTTACCACCAAATCATTACTATTGTTAATATGATTAGGTTCCTATATGTGCATTGTATGAATATGTGAACATATTTTCACCCAGTTATGTAAATACAGAAAGTAACAAATATTTAGAAATCTGAATTTACATTACCTAACCAGGAATGTCATACACATTAAAATGTTTGCTAAATATTAGAATCTATATTGCCATGAACTCAGTGGCCATGATTCAAAAGCCTAGGAATAGCACAGATTTCCCATACTGTTTTTGGGCTGGACTAATCAACTACACTGCTGGAGGAGGTTAATTTTAAAGATATTCGCCAACTGTGAGTCAAACTAGAGGATATATTTGACTGGCTTTGGAAGTACTTGCATATCTGAAGAGTAAGTTTTAAAAGACTCTTTCCTACTTTTATTCTCATACTCCTTTACTTTTGTAGCCAGTAGCTTTTTTGTTAATGCATATGTGACCTTTAGACATTTCCTTAGTTTTAGCAGTGAATTCATTGCAACATTTGTTTCAGTAAATGAATGAACTAAAATTTAGAGACTTAAAAGATCAGTTTTTAGTTTTTAAAACATCATAATGGGATCAGCTCTTAATTATCTACACAGAGATTTATAGACTTCAAAGTTATAGATTTAGATCACCTTTGATAGCATTTCTATTCTACACCACTAACACATTGCAGAGACACCTGGCATACACATGCTAATAAGGACATGCTAGCTAATTTATCTTACTATAAGCAAAACAATTAAAATGGCAAATTTGCTATGAAAAATAAGTAATTGAATTTCAAAACCAAATGTATGACTTTTGGAGTCTTCCATGTATCAAGATTGATGTGCCTTTCTAATACAAAGGCATGCTGCCAACACCCCCCCCACAAGATTCGAGTTATCTTTTAAGTAAAATATGTTAGATTTGGATTAAGCATAGTTTAGGCATAGGCCTTACGGAGGTTACATGCTAAAGTCGGGCCTCCTTTCCTTACTCTCCCTTCCCAGTTGGATTGATTGCGTTACTCTAATAAGCTTTAACATTAAAATGTTTGGGGTTGCTTTGGGTTCATTTTCTGTGTCCACGTAGGACAGAAAAACAAAAAAGACCAATGAATGGCATTCTTCAGAGAAGCTCGTATAATGCATCTGAGATGCCAGGAACAATTCTTTTGAATTTTCTGAACAGTGGCAGCATGCCGTTGTGTAGGAACACTCTGAACTTAGCTCTTCTTCTGGTGATGTCTTGCCATTAACTCGCAGAAATGTGTATTGTACTGTTATCCCTACCGTACCTTCAAGGAATTGGTTAGATTGCCTGACGGCTAATGTCTCAAGTTAATACCATTGAGTATTTCTAAAAGGTGGTGCCTGCTTCATAAATGTATCTGTGATTGCTGAAATCTTATTTGGCTCGGAACAACTAAATTTAGTAGACACTGAAATTGTATAGTGTTAGAGTATGATGCTTCAAACAAACAAACAGTGATTTACTTTCAGTTCTGAAAATATTCAGAAGGATTTGTTATCTCTTGCAGACCTTTCTGCAAACTACTAATGGGATGAACACAATATATCACTTTTATAATAGTGAGCTATTAAAGGCAAGCATAAAGCAGTCTGAAGCCCATAAGTGCTGCCAACAGCTCCTGCTTTAATGAATTCCCTTTTAGATGTCCATTAAATGCTCGTGGCAAATGTACTCATAATGGAAATGGCAAATCTAAATGGGTAGATATGAATAATCCATGGAGTTTAAATTCTGTTTATGATCATCTTCACATTTAGTTTTCAAGACAACGCAGTTTAGTTTTCATTACAGTTTGGAATAAAGAGGACAGGGAGTAATTGATTGCTTCAAGCAGATTAAAATCAATGGTTTTCTTTTCAGAGAACCAGTTCAATGCAGTAATTCCAACTTTAAACATTGATTTAGGGTACTCAACACAAAATGTTTTGTGCTGTGTGAACTTTTATATAGAAAGACTAGTATTAATTTTATTTCCCTATGTATCTATATAGTGAAATATAGAGGTTGTTTGTAGCATGTGCATGACTTAATAGTGATCTATATTAAGTCATTTTGATATGATTGCAGTCATATAATGAATCAATGAGATTCCCGTCATCACTGTAATACTGTTTGTAACCCATTAGCACAGAGAAATTACAGCCCATCATACATCATTACTGTGATTGAGGCTTTATTACCATATTCTCAAATTGCTTGCTTGCTACAAAACTAAACAGACACAAGACAACTATAGGTGGAATGTAGACTATGCATTATTGTGCTACAGTAATGAGGGATTGTTGTGCCATAATGGGGTGAAACTTAAGAGGAAAATAAACTTAGCAGTAATAGAAAACTAGAGACTCTTTTTACATTTGTCTTTATTACTTTAAAGGTCAAATATATTTGTTATGCTCAGATCGTTGTTTATGTATTACATGAATCATAGCCTCTTAACATTTTGTAAAGATTTTTCCCCCAAATGTATCCTTTTGAAGCCTGTAGCCTGATGCACTTTGAGTGCTCAGGGCTGGACTTGGAATCTGCATTTTGCCACTTGAAAGATTAGACATTTTATTCTGCTATCCCTGACCTTTCTGGGTGGGTAATGCCCTTTAAACTTTAGGCTGTTTTCCAGTACTCTATATATTTTATTAACAGTGTGAATAGGTCAGTAGTCTTCAGGCTCTTTAGTTGAAATAATAAATGTATGAATGCAACAATATTCTAAGCAATGAAGAGAGGTAAAATATGGAACAATCGCCTGGGGCCTGATTGTAAAAGGCTTTTGATGTCTCAAAGAGGGAAATGGAAGAAATATATTGCCTCTATATTAAAGGGAAAAAAAATCCCTTGACACTAGAACTTGTTAGTTAAATTGTGCATATGTTCATCCTCTCTCTGTTGAGACTTGTTTATGAGTTATAACATTGAGAGTATCATTTTAGAACAGTAAAATGCCCAGTATACTGACTTTTGAGCCAAGATCTATGCTGAAATTCAAAGTTCTGCTCAGTGCAGTGGCTTTCTCATCTCAGCCTCAGTCTCAGTGTGATTTGGCACCATAACAATTTAAATAGCAAATAACAATATAAAATAGAAACAAAAGCTGGATTAAATATATTCCTGATGATGAAGCACTTGACATATAAATTCTTAGCTAAAGCAATAATAACCACCTGCAAAGTTAGAAACTGCAACACACTCTTCCAAACAGCTAACTTTGTTCTCAGGTTATAATATCCTCATTATTAGGCATTATTATGCTTGTCATAATGTAATTACCACCCCTTTGTAAATTGTGTTTCTTATTTATAACACTTACAGTGGTTGCAGTGGTATAAAACCTGAGCGCTTGTCAGGCATGTCTTAACTGCAGTTAGAGGTGCTGCTTAACGAGTTCAGAATCGACTGAAGGGACATAGGCCTCAGCCAGCTGCAACTAATACATACCTAAACAGAATATTCATCACATAAGAGCAGCTACCAATTGCTTCGTGTTTGCCATGTCCCAGGCACTGTACTAGGTACTGCTGTCATCGCAGTAATTCTTATAACAGTCCAAAGCTGTGGGAAATTACGAATGGCAAAACTATGCCGCAACCCTTTTCTTCTTAGTGGTGGTCCTGGTAAAAGTCTCTTTCGTACTGAAAATCACTACATAGAGCTTGGATTCTAGTGTGTGATTATTACTCATTAGCATAGTCTATGCTAAATGCCTAGATAATTACAGTGGCCTCTCATGATCTTATAATTTCTTGTACCTCCCATAGCTCATGTATAGTTAAAACAATTGTATAGTTGAAAGAGCCATATCACTTGGAGTCTGAAAGCTATTCTTTAGGTCCCAGCCACATCTCTTAAAAGCCCATGACCATATAGGGAATGTGAGTGAAGGATATGTAGGAATTCTCTGTAACTATATTTGCACTTATTCTCTAAGTCTTAAATTATTTGTAGATAAAACATAGAAAATAAATAGCTCTGTCACCCCTCTGAGCTTTAGTGTACTATTATTGAGAGTAGGGAAACCTAGCCCAGCTGGCATGGTTCAGTGGTTGAGCATCAGCCTACGATCCAGGAGATCGTGGTTTGATTCTTGGTCAGAGCATGTGCCCTGGTTGTGGACTCGATCCCCAGCAGGGAGAGTGCAGGAGGTAGCCAGTAAATGAACTCTCTCTCAGCACTGATGTTTCTATCTCTTTCTCCCTCTCTCTTCCTCTCTCTGAAATCAGTAAAATATATATATATTTTTTAAAAGTAGGGAAACCTATACCTAATAATAATACCAGAGGAACATTGAGAGGCTACAGCATGAATGTAGGTACATGTACTGTATCTTATACAATTGAATCCCTGTTGTAGGTACCTAATAGTTTTTGTGCATAGGTAGATGTGCAGTCTTTTCTTTGAGAGGAGCATCCAATCGTGTAAGAAAATCATTAATCTTGGGGGAGCTGGCTAACGAGATTGAAATCTTGATTCTCTCACTGGATGACATTGAGCAATTGACCAAGTCCTGTTATGCCTCAGTTTTTCCTACAGTGGTATGAAATGATGATAAATATTCAATATCTAAAGGCATTTGTGTTATCCCCTAGAAAGCGTCTGTAAAAATTCAGGGTTATATTATGTAATATTTATTAAGCAGTGAATCACTTCAGTAATTGGTGTCACCCATTTGCTTCATTTATATCTTGCTATTCCACAGTACTTTTGAACCATTACTGAGCACAAAGCAACCTATCTCCCAAAACAAATAAAGAAGCCAAATTCCCACCACCACCCCCTTTACAATCTAACTTGTGATAAAATATGGAAAAATATTTTTATTTGCTGAAGGAAGTCATATATCCCATTTGAAATCATTTGTAAAGTACATCATTGTAAGCAGATGTTATACTTAAATGCATTTGTTGTTTACAGTGTTAATGAAATATTTGTGGTAAAAAAAGATGATTAATTAATGCTGGTGAGTTGTTTGGATCAAAGAGGAATTCTCCCTTTGCTAATATCTTGAGAATGATCTGGAACATCAAGAATAATTTTATTACAGTAGCACTCATTTGAATCATCTTTGGATTAAAAGGTTCTAACTGGTGTCCTTTTTGCATTGCTTTTCTTAATTATAAATATAAATCAAAACATGTAAAATTACAGAAAGCTAAATGTTTTCTAAGAACCATTTAATGATCACAATTACCCACTCTAGAGGAAGCATCATCTTTTTGTCAGGGAAACCCAAGTTACAGAAAGACCCCTACTCTTAAATTTGTGCTTCGCGTGAAGGGAGAGTATATTACAGATTTTTGGAGAAATAGTAACATAAAGTTTCTTCTACAGTATTTTAGAAGAGGGTGGAGTAATTTGCTTAAGTTAATAATAAGAATGTACTTAATGGGTACAAAACTAGATGAATATGAGACTAACTCAGAAAAAGAGAGAAAGCTGATGTTGCATCTTGTCTGGTGACTGCTTTCCTGTACTTAATGTTAAACAATTTGTGCTATGCAAGTATTGATCTCTATCAGATGACTGACTACAGCATTTTCATGCAGATGTTCCTGTAGTTACTTTGTAATAAGTAAACCTTTTTGAGGCAAATATGTGAAACGAAGCATTTTTCTTTTTTAAAAAACCCGAAGGTCGTTCTTTTCTGTTAAAATATTTCATTCTGAAGATTCTAGGAATATACATAGGACAGGATACATGGGATGGTTTCAGATTGGTTTACAGTCAACTTTCTTAAATGAAGTTTTACAAAAAAGCAAACAGCTCTGATTGAGATGAGGGTACAGGGTTTCAGGGATCCAGATGTCCCAGCGGCTCTGTCCTTACTCTCCTGGTGGTGCACCTGAAACATCTCTCTGGTACCCTACGCCTCTGAGGATGCATTTTTAGAACTGTGGACCTGTGTAGGAATTCGTCAGTCATAGGCCATATGCTATTCATTTGGTTACTAGATCACATATACCTGCTAGTGGCAACTATAGTTGTTCAACAGGAATATGTTTATTGGATAGATGTTCAAGTTACTGTTAATCAACATGTTTGTCTAATCGGTACTAGTAATTAAGTCTGTTATAGGGATTCAGACACTACCAATTCTCAATTCCTTTATATTTATATAATGAGAGAGAATTTGGATAGGTCAAACCGGAAGCTCCTTCCAAGCATCTGACATTCTGTCATTCAATAGAGAGCCTAGAACTTTCCTTTTAAGAGAGAACAAGTCTTAGCCATAGTCCATAACTCTGAGGGGGTTAAACTCAGATTGGTGAGATAAAAGTAGGCAAATCATAAAAATGATTTGAGACAACCTATTAACAAAGCATTAAATGTTTTGGATTTTAAGAACCAAAATTATAAAGAGACAAATGTATATAGAAAGGATCTATTTTTAAATCCTTAGATTAAGAAAAAGTTCTTGTTTGAGATTTCATCTAATTTAGGTAAACTAACACACTATGCATTTATGCATTTCCTAGTAAGAACTAGAAATCAATCCTATTGCTCTATTATAACCTTAAACATGATCTTCCAAGCAGGTATAGGAAGGTGTTAAGTTTTCTTCTCATGTTCTTAAATAAAAATAACATGACATTTTTATTTATTTTTATTTTTTTATTGACTTCAGAGAGAGGAAGGGAGAAGGAGAGAGGGAGAAACATCAGTGATGAAAGTCATTGATCGACTGCCTCCTGCATGCCCCCTGCTGGGGATTGAGCCTGCAACCCTGGGCATGTGCCCTGACCAGGAATCGAACTAGGATCTCCTGGATCCTAGGTCGATGCTCAACTGCTGAGCCATGCCAGCTGGGCAACATTTTTATTTTAATGCCTCCTGTGAAATCTGTATTCTTAGAAATCTAATGAAACGGACTATGGCTTTAACAGTTCATATAAATTCATTTGGCATATGCCTTGAACATTAAAATTAAAGTGACAAGCTTTTCCTGATTTTTTATGAGTACAAATTATTTTCCTAAGTCTATTCTTAAAATGAATTTTTAATATAACTTTAAGGTCATATAGATACATTTCAGCATATTAAAGAAATGTTTTAGTAATTATTTTTTATGTTGAAATTTTATTTTACTATCAATTTTTATTCATTAAGGCGTATTTTTCCTTTGTTAATAATAATGTATTTTCAAACCATTGTAAAAGGTGTAGAGAATTTTATATTTATTTTATATTTGACTGTAATACCCAAATTGGTTTTGCTTTTGCTCACAAAGGTAAGGAGAAATCCAAATTTACTCATAATAAAAGTATTAGAGAAACTGTCAATAAATTTACTGTTATAATTGAATCATATGATTTCTAAATTGTTGATAATATGATCTGCTCGTTAAACAATAGTGTCTGGAGAAAATGATGGATTAATTGACTGATGGCTAAAGTTTCCCTCAAATATAATGGTTTACCCAGTTTTATTTGATTTGTGTAAAATAACTTTCTCTAATAAACAATTTGCTCAGAGGCAATAGAAGAAATGAATGGTTATCAAACCAAACTTAATTA
The DNA here is from genome assembly GCF_054644295.1 of Miniopterus natalensis. Taxonomy (NCBI): domain Eukaryota; kingdom Metazoa; phylum Chordata; class Mammalia; order Chiroptera; family Miniopteridae; genus Miniopterus; species Miniopterus natalensis. Next base: position 93,751,989 of record NC_142084.1, read on the forward strand.
GTCTATCCTAGATTGATATTACTTGGGGAGTCTTCGTTTTAATTGTGGAGGGCTGGATACAAAGAGTTCGGTTCATTATTTTTTCCTGTATAAACACTATTGTGTAACTACCTATAGAATAATAACATGTGAATTCATTTTAATAAATGCTTGTAAAGTGAATTAGCTAATTATGCCAGGCTAAAAATGATTCCTTTAATTATTTTGGATATTTAACTGGTACTTCAGTTTTATTATTGTTAGTCTGTAAATGTGATTTGTATTAGCTCTGCCAAACTAATTATAATATATAACTTAACAAACAATTTGAACAGTTTTGTAATGCTTATAATGTTCTCTTCTCTGTGCAAGAGAAAACATTGTTTCTAGTTTACATGGAGATAAAGGTTTAACACAAATTCAGATGGAAACAATGCAGTTTCTGTGTATAGAGAGAATAAAACCCCTCAGTACCCACAGTAGACTGACAATTATATGTGTGAGAAGAATGAACGGATTTCATCAGGAGAAGAGAAAACCAGAGGCTCGCTGGTTTGTCTGAAGATGGTGTTCGGTTGGCACCTGAAGACGTGGTGTAGCAGACAAGATTCGATTCTTATTTTACAAGCTGGAAGCATTTTCTCCATGACCTTACTATAGATAGAACTCTGTCCACATTCTCAAACAGGTTTATGTTAAGAATTCATTGTGATGTCAAAAACAATACGCCTCTCAATCACTTTTACTTAGACTAATTCTAATTGTTTTGAATCAGAAATGAATGAGAACAAAAGCTGTTGTAGTGTGCGTGTGTATATATATATAAATCTCATTTAGTCTTTCTGGGGGGAAAAGCAAAATAACCTCCAAAGAGTATGCTATCTAAAACCTTGTTCTTTTTAAAATTAACATACAGTAATACTCTTTTAATTTTTTGGGAGGGGTGTACAATTCTATGAGTTTTAACCCATGTAAGCATTACCACAATCAGGATACAGAATAATTCCATCACCTAAAAAAATATATTTTCTTCTTCTGCCACACCCTCCCCCTATTTCTAACCCCTGGCAACCACTGATCTCTTGCTACTCACTTTAGTTTTGCCTTTTTCCAGAATGTCAAATAAATGGAACCTCATAGTATTTGACCTTTTGAAAGTGGCTTTCACTCAGTATAATGCCTTTGAGATTCATCTTTGTGTTAGTAATATCAATAATTTGTTTCCTATCTGCCCCTCCCCAAATTTAATGCAACAACAATACCACTTTGTCCAGTTAGTATAAATGATCTGCCCATAGGGAAAGTTAGTTTCTCCTTCATAGTATCCGCATCATGACTAGGGCTTGTTTTTGCGCTGTTCACACACAGAGTTCCACCTTGCTAACTGTCTGCATTGTGGTTTGTTATGGATGCTCCATACTTTGTTTAACCTGCCTCCAACATAGATGCTTAGATTTTTAAAACATTACATTTAACGCTGTAGTAAGCATTCTTGTGCATATCTTTCGGCATGTATATTCTTCCAGTAACTCCTAGAAATGAAATGGCTGGGGAAAGAATAAACACAACATTGTATGGATTACACTTTGCCTTCTGAAAACATTGAACCGATTTGTACCGTACCCTTCATTTTGCCACCGTTTCCTTTTTGGAATCTTTGCAGGTCTAGCAATTGAAAATTTCTTACTTTCATTTGAATTGTATTTCATTATGTATTAGTGCAATTGAACTCAATATAGTTGCCAGTTGTCTCCAATTTGATTTATGTATTCAACACAATCCTAATTTAAAAAAAAAATAAAAGCCAGCCAGATTTTGGTCTTTTGGTAGGTTTTTGTTTGAGGTTTGTTGGGGGGGGGGGGGGGGGGGGGTTGTTGCCATTTTAATAGAATTATAGTGGTATCTCATTGTAGTTTTATGCATTTTCTTAATTGGTAATGATGTTGAACATTATTTTTTGTACCTAATTATCTTCCATATTTTTTTTAGAAAAGTATCTGTTCAAGTCTTTTACCCATTTTAACATTAAGTTTTGAGAATACTTTATAGATTTTGGATACAAGTTCTTTGCTGGATATGTGATGAACAAATATCTTCTATTCAGTATATAGCTTGTATTTTCATTTCCTTAACAGTGTCCATTAAGGAGCAAAACTTTTTAATTTTAATGAAATATGATTTATGAATCTTTTTTAGTGCATCATGCTTTTGGTGTCTTGTAGAGTTAAGTAAGCAACATACGAGAACTCTGCTTGTTCCCAGGGCACAAAGATACTTTCCTAAATTGTATCAATTTTGTGTATGTCTTATGGGATATCTTTCTTCCATCCTTTTACTTTAATCTGTCTTTGAATGTAAATGTGTCTTTACATTTAATGTAGATTTCTGGTAGATAAAATGTCATTGGGTGGTTTTTTAATTCATTCAAACTATGTCTTTTAGTAAGTATATTTAAAACACATTTAATTATTATTGATACTTGGCGTAAGTCTGTTTTTTTCTCATTTGTTTTCTCTTGGTTCCCTCCTTGTTTCTTCTGCCCCGCCTCCTTCCAGGCCCTTAAATGTTGTAGTGCTCCCTTTCATATCATCTCCGCGGTTTTTGACTGTATCTCTCTAAATGGTTTTTTCATGATTGCTCTAGAGATTATAATGTACATTTTAACTTTTCACAATCTATTTAGAATTAAGATTTTTCCGCTTAAAGTGGAACACAGATCCCTTGTCCGCCACCCATTTTGCTGTAGTTGCATCAGACATTACCTCTGCATACATTGAAAGATCTTCAGCTGACATAACTTTTGCTTTCAGTGATTATACATATTTTATATTCTGTAAGAGGAAAATGATGTTCTTTTTTCCACATATTTACTTTTTCTGTTTCTCTCTCTTCATTACTGATGTTCCAGGCTTTTCTCTCATACCCTTTTCCTTCATCTGAAGAACATTCCCGTCGTTTTCCGTCCTCTGAGAGTGCCTGTTATTTTACCTTTATTCATGAAGGAACTTTTCTCTCTGGTTACAGAATTCTGAGTTGACAGTTCTAACAGACCTCAGCCCCTCTTCCAGCCTTTCAGCACTTCGAAAAGAAATATAATTACCATAGCCATACTAGATGTGTGAAGTGATATCTCATTGTGGTTTTGATTTGCATTTCCTTAATGACAAATGATGTTGAACATATTATCGTGTGCTTTGAAGAAGTATCTATTCCAGACTTATGCCCACTTTTTAATTGAGTTATTTGTCTTTTCCATATTGAGTTATAAGAATTGTTTGTATAGTCTTGTTACCAAACCCTTATCAGATATATGATTTGCAAATATTTTCTGCCCTTCTGTGGGTTTTCTTTCACTTTCTTGCTGATGTCCTTTGAAGTACAAAGGTTCTTAATTGATGTCCAATTTATCTGTTTGTTCTTTTGTTGCATGTGCTTTTGTTGATAGTTAATGTGCTGATTTCTGTTATCAAGTAAATTCTATGCTGTCTCCACTACTTTTAGTCCATGGGGAGCTGACCCTGTTTCCTGGCCTTCATTATTAGTTTAATATGAACATATGAACCAAGCCAGCTCCAGGTCAGTGAGGCTTAATTTCTGAGACCTGTTGAAACTATTCGGAAAGAGAAGGTCTGTTTCCACTGAATTTGTAGCTGGGTTTTAAAAAGTAAGTCTTAGAGCTGTTAAGGGCTACTGTGTTCAGACAGCCAGCTGGAGTGTGAATGAAGTACTGAGAGATGGAGAGACTATTGCTTTAACCCCTGGATGCATGATCCGGCCGTGCCCAACAAGGCGATCTAGCAGTGGTTCTTTCAGATACTGAGTACATACTCCCTCCGCCCATGCTCCCTGTTTTAAAACAAAAGACATGCTGAACTAGATCCAAATGGCTGCTAATGATTTGAAGTGATACTGGTGATATTTCCTCTCTCTCCCTCCCTCCTCTCCCTCCTCCCCCTTTTGTTCCCCCTCAACCTTCTCCTGCTCCTCCTTCTCTCTCCCCCCCACACACTCACACACTCACACACTCACACACACACAACTTGACTCCAGTGTGGCCACTAATTCTAAAACAGGAAATGACAATGAAGGTGCCAGGAGGAAGGGGGGAGTGTTCTGACCTGTTGCCAACCCCCCTTTTCGCATCTGCACTGCACCTATATTCTGTAATGGTCACTGCAACCCTTTTTTGTGAGCTGTTTACATGTCTGACTTCTTGTTTGGATTTTACTTGGTGATTGCTATGAATTTTTAATGTGAAAGCACTTAGCATTAGGAGTTTGACATTTTGTCTGACCTTAATTACCAGGAGGACCATGAGAGGTTTATTCAGTGGGAAGAGAACTGTTACAGCTCTGACAGAAATGATGGGAAATAAGTAAACAGCCTTTTAAATCTTCACCAGAAATCAATAGGGTTTAAAGATGATGGACGTTGGTGTTTTTTGCTGCTTAAGGACTTCAGCCTTTTACGGGAAAATATCTTCTCAACGTGTCAGCAGTTTTTTCCATGCACACAATGAATCACAGCTGCAAATAGAACATTCTGCATAGAACACGCTTCATCATTATTATAAGGAAGAAATTGTGTATGACTGCCTGTGGTAATATGGAGCCTTTTGGGGTGTTTTTGTATGAAAAAAGAGGGTCATTTCTCACCATTTTGTTTTTGTCTTATGTGTAATTCATACACCAAACTTTTCCCTCAGCACGGTAATCGCAGTGTTATTTATTGAGCACCTCCTCGTACTGGTCATTGGCTGTGGGAGATGTCAATGTAAATGACAGACTTCATGTCATAGATGAAATTGAGGCCCAGCGCCTGTGTCTAAGCTCATCTAATTAGTGATATAACTGGCATTTAAAACCCTGGTCCGTGAAGTCTGAAGCTTACGCTTCTACCACGCTTCCAGCTACATCTCTGAGGACGGGCACGTAACGGGCATTCTCCCTTGCACGCCGTTCCTCAGGAGCGCTCTCTCTTATTTTCTTTCTTTCCTCTTTCCCCCGGTCAGTAAAGCGGACTTAGGTGACAGATCTCCATATCCTTTAATAAGAGGAGAAGCACTACACCGTGGCCACTGGATGAAGGGGTATGGGCTGAGAGCTGCTTCCCCATATACACTGCAGATTTGTTTTTCATGAATGATTTATAGGATAGTAGATTGATACAGCATTTAGCAGTATATTCTCAACAAGCGAATCTACTGCAAGTGTTCAAATATTAAGCAAGCATGTCATGCAGCATTCTTTGTGTCAAGGTGTAGAATTATGGATTTCATTGTAAAAACTACTTCTATTCTAAATACTTTAAAACATGGGAAACTTGCCTTACAGTTGACTTTCCAGGTGTTCAGCAAATTGTTATGTATCACTGCACAGCTGTTTTCCTGGAGAAAGTAAGACATTTATTTTTTAATTTGGAAATATTCTTTCCAACTCTTAAGAATACAATCTCAGATTTTTTTTAACAAGTCATTGTGAATCATCTACTTGTAAATAAAAATGTTCACATCAAACCTGATTTGATGTGAATTTAGATATAAGGATGCATCACTTTAGTTAATTAATTGGAAATTTTAAAGGCAAAGATGAGATAGCTCTTTACCCATTTATTGTAGTACAGGTTAGACTTGTCAGATATAAATGCTATCAGATGAAACCTGCTTTCCTGCTCTTTTATTAGCCGTGGAACAGTCCCTTCACTTTTGCGATTCTCCATCTCCTTACTTAGAAACTGAAGTGAACTACATGTCCTGATGACCCTCCTAACTCCTAAAGTTCTATAACTCCTTAGATTTAGAATTTTGGTTTGAAGTCATTTATTTTCTATCACATACTTTTAAGTAATAAAACAATCTTTAAAAGTAATTTTTGCTATAACATTTTTAAATATACCCCTTTGCCCCTTAAAAGTGGGTCTTTATCGAATATCTAATGTTCTCTGAATTCGTGATACTGTATTGCTTAGCTCACTTGTGCTTAGCTAAGTAGAGTGACTTAGCTTTGTTTTTCAAATGAAAAAATCATAAAACACAGTTACTCCAGACATTCTAAAGGTGCTAATCAAGGAACTATTGATCAGCCATTTTCTTGTGTTCTCTGGAAGGCTAAAGTGTTCAGGTACATGATGATTCTGTATTCGATGAAGGAGTAAATTGATCAATTCGATTGGGTAATTAACTGCTGAGCTTGTAGGAAATATTTGAACTTATGATTAAAGGATGATTCTAGGCCATCTCAGTATAGCAAAGATTGTAAGAAACATGCATCTCAGAATCAGAGTGTGGCTTTCTCTCCCCTTTGCTCAGATTTATACCGACTCAGGACCTCTAAAAGAAAAGTACAGTAGAAATCAAGAACCCTCTACTCCAGTCTGACTCCTCCACCTTGTTTACTGGTCACATAATTTAGTTCATAAAACTTTTTGAGGCCCCAGTTCTCTCATCTCCAAAATGGAGATAATAGTACCTACTAAACAGAATTATTGTGAAAATTATTTGAATTAACATATGTGAAGGCATTTGAATTCCTAAATAATTGCTGCTTTGTCAGACAGTAATTTATTTAGGTATCTTGCTAGTACAAGTCTTTGTTACTTGGGTTTGATGTATAATCTCAAATTCTTTCTTACACTACAATGTTTCGGGTACGACCAGATGTAACTTCTAAAACAGTGTATTGCTGAGTTTACCTATTCACTTACTGACTGACTGTTTCATGGTTTTCACCTTTGCCTCTGTTATCAAGTAAACTTGTACATTTAAAAACAGACAGTAGCTTCCCGAACATAAGGAATACAGATTAAACAAATGAGGAAATGTCTTTTCAGTAGTGTTCTAGTTAGTCCAGTTCCTTTTCTTATTTGTCTTTCAACTATTAATCTTTTTGTTAAATATAAAATCATTTCCTTGTTGTTTTGAATTTACATTTTACACTGATTACTGTAAGTTTTTATGTTTAAATGTTTTGTTTTGATGAGATGATCTTCAATGGTTCATTTTATTAACATCTATTTTGGGGACCAGAAATTTTGCCCAAGAACATGACTTAAATGTATTCAAGTCAGCGGGAAAATATGATTTGATACCTAAAAAATTATAGTATAGCAAAAAAACTTTTGCTCCAAAATATTACTTAATGTTAAGTGTGGTAAACTATGATGATGTATGTGTCGGCCCTACCTGCAAACATTTGTGCATTTTAAAGAGCACATAAAGTTCCTCTTTTCTTGGCAGATTCTAAATTTGAATATTTCACTCTTAAGTTATCTAAAATAGTTTTTATGCCTTATTAAATGACTTAATACCAAAACAGAAGTTATTTTTCCTAAAATTGGTATTATTTAGTTTTCTTTTCAAGGCTCCTTATACATTCTTTTATTGCAGCAATCATATTGCACATGCGCATGTCTGTCCTGCACACCATCAGGAGCTTCCTCAGTTTAGAGAATTCTCATTCACCTTTGATCTCTAGACCTCAAGCTCTACATTTGGCATTTAGTGAACTCCCAATAATATATTGAGTGATGCTTCAAATTATGTTGAAGATCTAAAAATACTTAGCCAAATTGATCTATGACTACATAGTTCTGTTGCAGTGGCTCTTAAAACAAAAATGTTCTCAACTTGTGACTGATGGTCTATAATGTCATATTGACTTCCATAATAAATAGACACCTTTATAATAGTGTTGTTACAGTAAACTAAGATAAAAGGGATTCGCTGAGACTTCTCTCCCAATACTGGGATAAACCAGGTACAAGGCTCAGTCTTCAGTTAACTGTGTGACCTTACCCTGTTAAGAATTTATGTATAGAAGGAGGACTTACACTGGATTATTTTTGAAGTTCTCTCTAGCTGGAGAAATTCTAAACCAAAAAAGCTTAACAGCATCTGTCACTCACGTTTATTTTTGCTAAGAGACTTTTCACATCATAATGAAATGATTATTTGAAGTTTACCCAGCTTCTAAAGAACTCTAGGAAGCCCAGCTTGTTCTTCTCTCCATAGTGGAAGTGCTCAAGGAACCTGTCCTGCAAGGAGAATCTTACATCCTTAGAAGAATTGTCATTCACCTTCAATCTGTGGTCCTTCAACTCTGTGCTTGGTATTTAATGAATGTGGGAAGACAAGTGTACTGTAAAGTCAGCTCCCTACCACCTCTGTTTTCTACCAACATCTAAGTCCTTGCAACTGTAGTTTAGGCCCCCATATTTGTTATATAGAAACACATTTATTTTTCTGCATATCATAGACAATCAATATATGTTTATATGTGACTTTGTCCCCTATGGACTATAAGCTTCTTGAGGTCAGAAGCATTGCTTTATTAATTTTTTGTCTTCTTCTAGTGTTTGTTGCTGATTAGCATATATTAGACAGTTGATTATGTTTACTAAGTAGGTGATGATACAAAACCACACACATGTAATAGCTGAAGCATGACTGAAAAAAAATAGTCACTGCCTTTGTAATGATCCCTTTCTGCAAGCAAAACCATCAGGAACCCAGTCGTGTGTGGTAGTTTATGTAAGAAGGAGACCTCCAGAAAAGAACCTGCCAGTTATCACTATTATATTATTTCAGAGACAAAGGACAGATATAATCATAATTACTGCTATCATTTTCATGAACCCCAAATAGTTCTATCTTTTAAAATGACCCTAGAAATGTACTGATTATTTTCAGCTTTGTTTTCATGCAGCCTAGTGAGGTAATTAGATGAAGTGTGTCTGTATCGCATCCTCCACTTGTCGCAGTAACCCCCACCCCCCACCCCCACCCCGCCTGCTTCAGTCTAATTTAGTGCTTTGGGCGGTGAAGTGATGTGAAAGGAATCAGAGCTGACCCTGGGCCAGGATGAGTTGGAAAGATTCCTGATTTTGCGATCCTGTAGACCTGGATCTCCTCTAATTGAGGTAACGTGCATAAAACACTAAATACAGTGCCAGATCATGCCGAGTTGCTCCATAATGGGAGCTAACGTTAATTTAGTTTAAAAAGTATGTTGTTAGCCCTGGCCAGGCGACTCAGTTGGTTAGAGCATCATCCCGTACACCTAAAGGTTGCAAGTTCGATCCCCAGTCTGGGCTCGTATGGGAGGCACCGGTTGATGTTTCTTTTTCACATCGATATTTCTGTCTCTATCTCTCCCTTCCTCTCTCTCTAAAAATCAATAAAAACCTGTCATCAGGTGAGGATTTTTTAAGAAAGTATATTGTTAAAAATAATCACTAAGCGTGAAAAACTGTTTTAAAGGGTGCGGAGCCCATTGCCTTGAAAGGACAGTTTGCCAGCATGTGATACATCTTGGTGTATGTTAGCTCTGCAGTAGGTTCTGAAACAGCTGCGAGGCCTTGTGGGGTTTTTATTTAATGGAAGATGATAGTAGTTGGGTGCCAGTCTAGGTGGTGGCAGCCAACATGTGTGTGATGTTTGATTGCATATGTCCGGTGATGAGAGATTGCTGCCTTCGGCGAGTCACTGAGTACTAAGTGAACTAACCTCTGTTACATTTTCTCTAGTGAAAATAGGCCGGTAACGCCTTCATTGTAAAGCTGTGAGGATTAGTGACTATGTCTGCAGGATAACTAGTCCAAGTGGCTGGCATTTTATAAATTCTTCTGTAGATTGACCCTGTTGTTTTCATTATTATTATCATCACTATTATCATCTTTATATAAGGTCAGTTTGTGCCTTTGTGGATCCCCTCAATATTTATGTTCCTTGGAAATGGATCCTTTGAATAACCATAGAAGCTCTTTAGGCATCTAAGAGTAAAAATGGTTCATCACATCCTGTAGGTTCCTAACTTTTTCCGCTCTCACCGAAGTCTGTCTTCTAACACTGATTCTTCTGATCTTTCAGAATTACGCTCTCTTCACATAGGGGGATTATGGAAGTTTACTGTCTGGCCAATCTTGGTATATGGTAACATCTGCAATTTACCCATGAGGAGTGCATTCCCTTTGTGCATTTTCCTTTTCCTTAGGAAAATTTTATTTCATTTTACTTTCCCATTTTCTTTCTTTAGAACCTGTTAATCTCTAATAAAGCTAGCTGTGTGAATTCTAAATCCATACTCACTAAATAGTTCATAATTTTACTCCACCTTCCTTACTCTCTGTCCCCTTGATATACTTGTTGGCATGACTTTAATCATGTATAGAATGGTTCATGCATAAGGGAAAGTTATGACCAGAACTGACATGAACCATAGACTTTATTTTTATGGCTCCGTGAGTTCTTTCTTTTTATCATTATGGAGTTGAACTTATCTAAGTCATTGCTGGCTATAAATAAAAAGAAAGCACGGCCCTTTTCATCTGGTACTTTGTTTATGGCCCACCAGAGGAGATCATTGTTGATGCTGACAAAGAAATGCATGGACATTCAGAAGGGTTTTAATAGTCAGGTTACCTTTGGCAGGTCATGAGTTTTCTGAGCCTTAGTTTTCTCCAGCCCTGGAGGGGGTTATTGTGAGGGAAAAGTGGGGACATCTGTAATATGTTCAAATATAAAGATTTTTTTTTTTAATGGGGCATGTTAACTCCCCTTTTTATTTCAGTGGATTGTGGGAAGATCAGATGAAACAACATGAAATGGGTGTAGAAGGATTTTGTTCATCATGAAAAGTGTTAAACTCTTTGTGATAATACAGTATTAGTGGCTTTAATCCTTTGAGAAAAGAGATTAAGTGTTGGTATATTATATTTATTAACTTGTTTTGCCCATCTTCTTCCAAAAAGGATTTGAAGCAGAGGTCACTAATCAAGTCATTGAATTGGAGATATTATTATTGGAAAGAAGAGTAAAGTGAGAGGAAATATGAGGAGGAAAATATTTTGTAAGAATATTGACTTAGTTTACTACATAGGCAGTAAATATTTAGGAGGCACGTCCTCATAGGTAGACTAAAGTGTACAAAGTGGATTATGGTTAGCAGATAGGAGGGATTTTTAAAAGAGCAGTAACATGCCATAGAACTAGAGAAGTAAAAGGTAATATCTTAAAAAGAAGAGGTAAGATTAGCTAGGGTAAGAAATTACATATTAATTTTACTTTGAGTATGTTACTGAACCGAACCGAACCAGGGTCTGCCAGTGTGCAGCAAAGCCAAACTCTGAACGTGGAGGTTTATAATGGAGAAATGAAAGCTGTTTTGTTTGCAGAGCACCCAGCGAAGAGAACAGGAAGCTGTGGCTTAAAACCCAAACTCCCTGATGGCTTTTAAGCAAGGACTTTTAAAGGCAAAAGTTGAGGGTTAGGGATTGGGGGACTAGGCTGGTTGGTGGAAGCTCTGGCCGTGCAGGTTTTGATTGGAGAGCTTTGGAACTTGGCCACTATGGTGAGTTACGATCAGGAGCTTCAGCACCGGATCTTCCAGCACAGCAGACCCTTTGCTCCTGGAAGGGTTCTGGTGGGCAAGTTCCAGTTATGTCCTGGTCCTTTGGTTCCATGAGGCGGGGGAACTTTGGTTCCAGGTGCCACGGGAGGTCCAGGTTCTCTCCTTCGTGCAGGCTTTGGCTGCATGACTTGCAGTTTCGTCCTGTTGTCTCTGCAAAGCGCCTCAGTATCTTGTTAGAAGCACGGTAGGAGCCTTTTGAGCTGGTTCTGCCGTTACAAGTACTTGGAGGAACTCTTGTAACTTATAAGGAAAGAGTAATTTTAGGAAAATAATGTAACCAGGATAGGGCCTGAATTTTGCATCTGGAAGAGAAGAGGCTAAGTTCTTGTTAACTTTTTTAAAGATGAGTGTCTACCCTAAAGGCTAGTTTATAAAGAAAAAAACTTGTGGGTGGAGGAGAGAAAAGAGGATATATTTATGAATTATTTCTGAGTTCCTAGTGAAAATTCTAGTATGTGGTAGAACTTTTAGAGATCCAAACCCTAGTACAAAAGGAATTAGGATGGTTTTTGATAATGTTATAAGACATTAAAATTATGGCCAAGTAATTAAAGTTTGTGATTCTTGACTTCACGTCTCATTTTATAAACTGATGTTTTATAAAAGACTTTATTACTTTCTGCTTTAAGGAGCTACTGAAGAAATTTCTCTTAGTAATTTTCTAAATATAGTGCTAAAGTTGTTCCAAGCCATGAGTAGCCAATGCAGAGAAGACATCTGAATCATTTCAGCTCCTTTTTAGAACTAGGTTAGACAAGTGAAGTCCCTATACTGCTACTTACTATCTCTTTTCTTTAGGCAAGTTCCTTAGCTCTCTAAGCTTTAGTTTCATCATAAAATGTGGATACTAATACTTTTAGGGGTGACATGAGGATTGAGATAATATGCTTATGGTAACTGACACCTAGAAAGGGCTTGTTAAGAATTAGATGCTTCTGTTGTTGATGTTGTTATTGCTGTTATTGTATCACCTGTTCTTATTATCATCTTCGAATATAGCCATTTCTTTTTCCCAGTGGTCCACTAAGTCAAAGAAAAATCATTGGGAAATAATCACAGGGGATATGTTCTTCTAAGTGGTGACCTTGTATTATACAGTGTAGGTTAATAAGCTTTGCTTCTTGGCATGTTGTATCTTTATTGTATGTCTTTGAATAGCAAACACCTGTATGTATTTTTCAGAATCAGTCTCTCTTGATGTCAGTCTGAAACAGGAACCAGGGTTCTTGGCAGCAGGCCATTCTGAGGTTGGGAGTATTGTTGGGCAAAATGTAATTAGGATTCACCATACATTCTTATATTTCTTTGTTTTTTATTTTTTAAGCAGTCACCACTTGGGCTTGTTGCCTTTTAGGCAGTCAATTGAGGTAGCTGCAAGGGGTAAATTGTTCTGCACATTAGTGAGCTGGGTGTACAAACTGTTGAACATATCTAATTTGGCTCCTAGAGAAAGTGGCTGACCTACATTTTTGAAAACTTAAGCATATTGAATACCTATCATGGACCAGGCCTGTTGTGGAATCATCATTACACTTAAGAATGTCAGCTATAATCAAAAAATAAAAAATTATTTAAAATAATAATGGCTATAAAAAAATGAAAAGCATCTTGTATTTGGTGGTGAGAGTGACAAGAACTGGGAGATAAAGACAGGGCTGCAGCAAAGACAGGGCTGCAGCAGTCTTTGGGAGAGCACCTCCCTTGGGCCTGAAGTGAGCAGGAGAGACGGGACAGGGGAGCCAGAGACTTCATGATGCTGATATCTTTTCTGGGCTTTGAGGACAAACAGGAGGTTGGCTGGTAGGTGGGGGGTGAGGGGCTGAGAAGGGGTAAATTTTTCTAGGTTGAGGAAATAACACATTTGGGGAACTATAATAAGATGGGATAGTAAGATGAAAATACTGGGCATGAAGGGAGAAATGAGATTTTTCTACTGTCGCCTTGGAGGGTCTGTTTTGTGAAAGAACAAGTTAGTTCAAGGAAGAAAATGATTGAAATGGTATTCACTAAACTGTTTTATTCTAATGACTTCATTAGTCAATTTCAGTAAAAATGCTTGTGCCTAATAATCCATTTGGGCATGAATTTGTTTTTGTTATTACTCTTTTGTAATTTGGAAAATATTTTCAAAATTCTCATGTGGTTCTCAATACTGGCTGTACAATATAATCACATGGGGAATTTTTTTTTTTAATCCTAGTGTGGATTTGCTTTTATAAAATACTCCAACAGAAATTTTTAAATGTTAGGGGTTGGGAGAATAGATGATACATGACTGGCAAAAGACTGAAAACCATCGAAGCTTGGTAATGGGTACCTGAGGGTTCCTTAAAGCAGTCCCATTATGTTTGTATATGTTTGAAGATTTCCATAGTAAAAAGTTTAAGAAGCAAAATTTTAAGTTTTTCTGAACAACCACCACCAAAAGATATCTGTGCATGGGTCTTACCTTAAACCAATTAAATCAGAGTTTCTTGGGGGTAGGACTCAGTTATCTTTGGCTTTTTTAAAGTTTGACGTGACCCTAGTGTATGGCCAGGGTGAAAACTTCTGTTTTATGAGATAAAGCAAGCAGGAATTACCGTTCTTGTTTTATAGGTAGAGAAACAGACCCAGAAAGGCTAAATGCTTTGTTACAAAGCCTCACAGATAGTAAAGAACACAGCCATTACATTGTCAACCCAGTATGCTTCTCTGTTGCCTATCATCAAAGGGATAATTTTGTTGCTGTTTATTGTCACATGATCTATTCAGAAACTATGCTCTGTTGAAGATATCTTAGTCCCTACGACTCTGTTTAGAACATACTAGTTCTTCCTCCTCAAACTGGCAGTGAGCCGTGAAGGTTGCTGCCTTGGTTTTATTCGTGAGTAGATGCTCATTCTCTTTTCTTGGCCTGTAAATAAGGGGGCAGTGTAAGTGCCTCTTGGAAAGAAAAGATGCTGATACTTTTCTGATGCCCTGTGCACTGGGCAGTAAATCTGCATGCAAATTAAAGATTTGGGTGACAAACGATAACTCATCATCACTCTGATCTCTTCATCACTTTCTTGGGTATTGTTAATTCATAACTTAGTTTGAATTGACTTACCATTATTGACTCTTGTATTCATTAGAATGAATAGGGAAATCTTGTCTTTGCAAAGGAAATACAGTTATCAGACACTGTCTTCCTCAGAATAGAAGGACCTGGTGGTATATAAACCGTGAGAATGACAGTTAAATTGACGTGGTGAAGGTTAATGCTTGCTCGCTACATTGATGTCGGAGGTTCCGATCACTTGTCAGTGTGCGCCTATAACACATGCAGTACATCTTCATTAAGAAGGCATCTAGCAATCAGTTTGAGGTTTCCGGATAAGCTGTGGCCAGGCCATAATTAACCTTTTGAACTTGGAATTGTAACAGAATGTACTATTGGCTTAGGTTATCAATTATGGTCAAAGTCAATTGATACTTACTCAAAGAAGTCTTATGGTGATAGATGTTATAATTCACTCATCTTTCCATTGTGTGATTAAAAAAGTAAAGTTGACACAGCAGAGTATTCCATTTTTTACTTTTGGAGATAGAAATTTTTGTAAGCTGTATGCCTTGCCTAACAGTTATATAAGTAACTGTTTTTGTTTTTGTTTTTGTTTTAGGGGTTTTTTTTGGTCTCAGTTTTCAGTATTGTTTTCAGTTTCTTAAGCATGAAGCAGTGTAAGTACTAAGGAGACTTTTAGAATTGCGTGTTATGTCAAGTTGTAATAGAAAAGACTCATACACAACATATCAACACACTTTGAACCTAAGTTTAAAAGATTCAAGTTCAGGTGTAATCATGTAGGTGTTTTTTGTGTCTTACACTTTTTTTCTATCCAGTATTTCACTCAAATCAAATAATATCAGAAAAATGGCTGACAGGATTTCATTTATTTTGGAAAAACTTAATGGAATGTGTGTTAATCAAATAAAACTAAAAATATTAATTGGCAATTCAAATCAAGGGAATGTTACTATTTTAATGCATTTCAGATTATTATAATTTAAAGATAATTGCTTAAATTAAGAACTCACTTTTAACTATATTTCTGCTTATTATGTTATTTTTATTGTATTCGTTTTTGAAATAATTTTCTATTAAAGTTAAATACTGTTAATATGCTTTGGAAGCTACTTCTAGAAAAAAAGTTCATTCATTAGGATTTATTTATAACTTTTATCCATCACTGACTGCATATTGTTTTGAAATTATCTATGAATCTGTCTTGAGAGAATTTATTTTTAAATTTATAATGGGCAGAAAGCATTATGTACAAAGGTATTTATTGCAATATTTTTATAATCGTGGGAAAGTAAGAACAACAGAAACGTCCAACACTAAGACATTTGTTGTATCCATTGTATACATCAGTTTGAAGAAATACAGGGTGGCACAAAAGTAGGTTTATAGTTGTGAGTACTCAAAACAGAGTTTATTTTGTCTTGGTTCTTATGTTAAATGGAAGAGATAGAAAACAAATGAAGGTTATTTTTGCCAAACTAGCATAAAACTTCCAAAAATAACATCTTTAAAAAAAATTTGTGTGTGTGTGCTTGGGTAATCACCCTTCTTCTAAGAGATAAATTCTTGATGAATGATGTCTGCTATTGATTTTATGTGAATAAAAGGTTATAGCCTATTTTATGAGTGTTATTTAATAATAAAATCTTACTTTGGCTCTGAAATAGAAATTATTGACATTAATACATTACTAAATATTTTTAAAACGACTACATGTTTTTATCTAATCTCCCTCAAGATAAAAAGAGATAGTATTGTCTACTTTGTTTTTAGCATGGACCCAGGAAAATGTTCAGTGTAACACAAATTAATTGCCCAATGGAGTTGTGTATATGATCATCAAAAGGGAATAATGTCCTAAATTCCCAGAAAGTTGAAGAACATTTAGGTGTGGATTTGACATATCTATATATCACAGTGAATATGTATCATTAATGCTGGGAGAAGTAGTTTCGGATTTCATTTTTGCAGCTAGGAGTGTTTTCTAGGCCTACCTTACTTACATGTGTACTTCCTGCTCAACCTAGCAGTATTTCAACATGCGTCACTGCTGTTTCATGGTCAGAGGGACTTGGGATTCCTATATGGAGGATACTATGAACCTGGACATAAATGAGTTTGCCCAGGGACAGAATTTAAAGTCTTTGAAATGAGAGCTCATTGAGCCTAAGACTAGCTAACACCTTTTGAAGTGCACAGTGTCAGGCTAACCTAGGACAGCATCTGAACCGTAGCAGTTTCTCTTGCTTCTGCTCCCCGACCCCTTGCCCTAATCAGTCCCTGTGTCTCTACTATTACTTCAATCTGGTGCTGCAGTTGAGCCCATAGCGCCCTCTAGGGGTCAGGGGAGGTGATGGGGAGCGGTGTTCCTGTGCCTACACATTCCCCGAAGCTTGCAGCTTCAGAACTCCCTATTTCCAAAGCATATCTAATGCTGAGTAGTCACCAGAGCGACTATTTCCAGTTAGAATTCTGTGAAATTGTGTCAGAGAAATAAATGAGTACAAGATTTAGAGTTTTCTCCCCATGATGATCTAGGAAAGCAAATTTACACACCTGGCAGAGGACAGTGTTATTTATACAGTGAACAGTATCGTGCAAGTTTTGTCCCTGGGTTCTTAACCCACCCTCTGCACTTGTAGAGTTTTTTCCTATTGTGATACGTAAAGTGTTTGGACATAGCAGACCCCCAGAAGTGAATCTTAGTATATGTTTCAGAATCATATGGGTAGAATTATATGGAGCCAGAAAAGGGTCAAATTCTACAAAAATAATGAAACTATTTTGTGCAACGCAGAAAAGAAAATTAACATTAACCTTTAAAAGACGGCATTTAAAAGACAGCGTCATACAAACTCCATATATTTTCCAGGATCAACTGTACAAATAATGGTTTCTTTCCTTTTGCCTGTAAAAAAGAACGTATATGCTTAGGTTTCTGAGTATTTAAGCAGATCTACTTTTTAAAAGAAGATTAATGGACTGTGATGTCTGTCTAAATTAGGAAGGGACTTAAATTTGCAATAGTAAATATTCTAGTTACAACATAGAACTATATTATCATCAAAGTAAAACTGACCAAGGTTTCAGCATGTAATTAAATTATACTTGGTATAAGAGCATCAAAACAAAGATTTTTGTAGCACTTTCGTCCTCTGTCACTTATCTCCCACCAAAGCACATGAAGCCGGTAAGAAACACCATCCCCTTCTTGGAATAAGCAGGGGAGAAACTGCAAACAGAGTTTTAGAAAATGTCATTCATCATCTTTATTTTCTTTGGAAATTGTGCTCTTCTTCCTGAATATACCATATTTTTTCTTACATTTTTATGCTCAATGAAAATACTTTAAAAATACTTTTTAAAGTATTTTTTTTTTCTGTGTGTAAAAACACAGTTTTATTTCTTAAACATCCTGTGCTTTTTAGTAAAAACCAATTTGGGAATACAGATACATCAGCATAAGCAGCTGTTTACCTTGGCACAGTTGTACTACAAATTGTGTTGTGAAGTTGAAGCGCTAGTTTTCCTTCTAGGCGTTTCTTTGGTGAGTGGAGATTAGCAGTTTGATATTTTATTTACATTGGAGATAGAGCATGCATATTTTTATTCATATACCTTTGAGAAATCTGTCATGTTTTTTACAAACTTGCGTTCAAAAATGGTTCAACCACTGAGCAACCTTTGGGCAAACTCAGATCCTCAATTTTCTTGCTTCTAAAGTTAGAATAATAATACTTAATTTACAAAGCCATTGTAAGAACTAAAGGAGATTACATATAATAAGCTCTCAAAAAATATTAGCTCTTTTTTCCTATGGAAAAAAATTTTCCTGAAAAATATGTCTTTTTTTTCTTGACTGCCTTCACCCATTTTGCCCACTCGTCCTCACCCCCTCCTCTGGCAAACACCAGTCTGTTCTCTGTATCTGTAAGTTTCAAGGGTCTTGTTTTATATTCCACATATACCTTAAATCATACAGTATTTGTTTTTTTCTGGCTTATTTAACTTTGTATAATGCCCTCAAGGTACATCCGTGTAGTGTCAAGTGGCAGGATTTCCTCCTTTATTAAGGCTGAATAAGTATTCCGTTGTGTATATACCACATTTCCTTTATTCACCCATTGACAGACACTCAGGTTGTTTCCATGTCTCGACTATTGTAAATGATGCTGCAGTGAACATGGGGGTGCAGGTATCGTCTCAAGACAGTGACTTCCTTTTCTTGAGGTAAATACCCAGAAGTAGAATTGCTAGATAATATGGTAGTTCTATTCTTAACTTTCTGAGGAACTTCCTACTGTTTTCCATTGGCTGCACCAATTTATATTACCACCAACAGTTTTCCACATCCTCGAGAACCCTTATTTCTTGACTTTTTGATAATAGCTATTTTAACAGGTGTGAGGTTTACTGGTTTTGATTTGCATTTCCCTGGTGGTGAGTGACGTTGAGCACCTTTTTATATACCTGTTGGCTGTTTGTATATCATCTTTGGAAAAATGTCCATTAAGATCCCCTGCCCATTATTCAATGAGATTTTTTAAGTCTATTCAGTTGTATGAGTTTTTAGATATTTTGTATATTAAGCCCTTATCAGATTTATGATGTGCAGGTATTTTCTCCTATTCCTTACATAGGCTTTTCATTTTGGTGATGGTTTCCTTAAATGTTCTGAGGCATTGGACGTGGTTTGTAGTTGCTACTATTGTTTTCCAGATCCAGGAATAGCTTCCAAATAATGATACTGTTTTAAATGGAGTAATATTAACTTCCGTTGTTCACCAGCACTGTATTGCACAGCTTGGGGAAATGTGCTGTTTTTGCAGTCTGTTCATTCAAATGGTTTATGAATTAAAAGCAGAGGCCTATCATGTTCTAAGATCCATAGTTCATTATTGCAAAATAAAATATCCATTTATGAGGCCAGGATTGTGTACAGTGTCTGCAAGAGTAAACAGACCCACTCATAAGAATAAGTGTTGCCTTCAAATGTGTCCTGAAGTATGCTGAAAAGCATGTAGACCGTGGCTGTGATAATGAGCAGTACAGTCGAGAGAGGTGATTTATGATACCTGTTTCTGACAGCTATAGTGCTGAGATTCCCAGGGCATCTGATCATGGCATTAGCATGCTGACAGCTCAGCATTTAGAACATTATGGTAATTTATCCTGCCTATGCTGTCACCTGCACTGTCAGAGTTTCTTTTTAATGATGGTATAACTATTTTGTTTGTTTGTACTGCATTCTTTTCATTTGGCTAATGCTTTCTCATTAGATTGAACCTAGTAAATGAGAGTAATTAAGTGCTTCCTATAGCTCAGACGCAATGATTAAGTTGCAGAGCTGCTACTGATTATGTTTTGTCATTTATCTCTATTAATCTGAGAATAATCCAGATGATAAACACATGTAATTTTTTGCTAATGTTCAATAGATGAAATTTATAGTTTCTCAGTGGAGCCAAGCAGTAAGTGTATATTCATATAAATAGTAAGTTGTAACATGTGAACCTGCATTAAATAAGCATGCAAGTTACAACTAGAGTTAATAAAAAAGGGAAAGATACTTTTAATTGTCATACAGAATTTACTCTTTCCTGAAATGTCTGTCTTTATTTGGGAGGGAGGGAGGGAAGGAGGGAGGGAGGGAGGGAGGGAGGGAGGGAGGGAGGGAGGCCCTCGTTACGGAGCATATAGTTTCTCTGACTTTTCATTTCTTTGAGTCATACGAATGGGACAAGACTAAAATTTGTTTTAATATAGTATATTTGAAGTTCTCCCAGTCACTCTGTCCTAACAGTTTTTCAACTCGTTTTATGAAGTTAGATTTTCTAAACTGTAGTAATAATTCAAATGATTCTAGAAGAAAATGTTGCGACTAGATTGTTCATTAAAAACTCATGGTATTAATCAGAGTTTTTGCCTTGTAATAGGTTAAGCTAAAATGTGGAAATAATGTGGAGTTACATATGTTTTTGAAAGATAATACATAGTTACATATGTTATTATTTACATATGACAGTATTTGTTATAAGGAGATAAGTAGTTTTCATAATTCTGATTATTGTGAATATTATAGTTAATTAATCCTGCTAGCTTTTTCAAGTTTCTATAAATAATGCCAAACCAATGATACATTTTGTTTGCATTTAGAGGCAGTATGTGCCAAATTCATGCATTTTAATGTAATCATTTTGTGAAGGTTTACTCCTCACTCTTTATAATTTCCACAACGATATTTCTAACATACCGTCAGATGTGTTAGAAAACCATCTCTTCCTAAAAACCATCCTCTATTTTTTCTTAGAGGGCAGTGTAATTCATTAGATGTTGGAATGAGAACATTAACAGTTCATTGTTTTGAAAAAGAGCATTGTTGTACTTGATCCTTTAGCTTGTTTCCATGCATTGCAGTGCTTTTGGAACTGCTTTTATGTGTCATTTAAGAAAAAGGTCTTTTAAGCATCTACATATGTAATGCCTTTATTTCCACATTAAGGTCATTCGCAGAATTTTGTTCTATGAGCAGATGGCATCACCTAAAATGCTTGAAACCCTGACTGATGTTAGGCCTACTTCCGTCAGTTAAATTTAATGGACTATAATTTTTTGAAAATTAAGAAACTGCATAAAATTTAAATGAAATTTGATATTTTTAATTATTCATGTATTCTTTGGATTCTTTCTAAAAGAATAAATGATTTTTTAAAGGTGGGTTTAAGCTCCAAAGAGAACTTTTCCTCCCGTCTTAGTTGTAGAAATGTTCTCCATGCACACTAATTGGAAATGGAGGCTCCAGCAGCCTGGTCAGATTGTTTTCCCTCCAGTTTTAGAAGATTTAACATTTAGCCTAATAGAGATTGTCACGTCTTAGGGATCAGATTTTCAATCCTATACTTATGGCTAGATTGAAGAAATATTTTGTTGAAGTGATCAGATTATGTATATGAAGTGATGGTGTGTTACTAGCAGTAGAATAGAGGAATCTGTTTTGCAGTTGTGGACAACGTCTCTGATAAGCATTGTCAGGTCAGAAAAGGACCAGAAGCAGAAAGCCCTAAATTCTAAGTCAGACACTGTTCCCCCAGTAGTTATTTCATCAGATAAATCTTTCTCTTCTGCACACCAAAGTATTAGGATGAGTAATGGTGTTAGGCCAATGTAATGCTGTTTGAATATTAAATTATAAAATAAGAAGCCCAAAAAGGACTACGCTTTAAAAGTCACGACAGGTTTTCTATCACTGTGTACTGACTTTTTCTTAAAAAAGCAAAAAGCAGATAATACTTTAACATAAAATGTTTACTAATCTAGAAGATACTTTTCAGTAAAACATGGTTTTGATAAGAATATTTTTAGTATTGAATATCGATTTGCTATTCCTGTATTCCTACATAGTTGATTCCTAAATGTTCTTTCTTAAGATTCTGGTTTTAAAAATTGCAATTCTTAATTACCCCCCATCGCCAGTCCTTGTTCCCACAACAAAGAAAGAAAGAAACAAAAGTCTGTTTGAGTTGTTAATGTTGAAATCACAAGTTATAACTGTTCCTTTGTTCTTGGTTAAAAAATAATTATAAAAATAGGGTAAAGAAAAAAATTCTTTTTTCCCCATTGTTGGTCAGTTCTATAGAAGTAATTTAAAATACCATATATTGAATTCTTTGATCATTTCTCCTGGGTGGATTGGGAAAGAAGTCAGAGCTGAGGCAATTGCTTCTGGGCGCTCTTTCTGTGTGCCTGGCAAATGAAACACAAGGAACCTCACCCAACTACATGACTAATGGCAACCTCCAGTGCCGCCTGCAATCAAAGATTAATTTGCTTTATCAAGTTTAAAGAATACCGGGTGATAAATCATGTCAAAAAGAAATAATCAGTCAAAGGCTGATGTTCTTTTCTACATGTAAGGACAGGTGCTAAGAGGCATGCATTTGCCATATACGGTTAATTTTGTTTTTATGCATTTATATTCATCTTAATTTTTATTTAGTTGGTCTTTGAATCATAATTTCTGTCATTAAGATCTACTAATATCCCAGCTGAAAGGCTGCAGGATTATAGCTCCAAAGTAGCATTTTTTCCCTTATTTTACCAAAGTTATTTTCTCACATGAGTATTACTAGTAAACGTTTACTTTTTTCAGCCATGAGTTAGCTGATGCCAAGTAGCAAGTGAAATTATTTTCTCCACATCAAGATGCTCAGGAATATTAACTGGGTGTTCATTTCTTTAATAGATATCTGTGTTCATTTTTCTAACAGATATCTATATCAAATTTTCCTTTTACTCAAACCACCCCACCCTTTTTTTTTTCTTCCTTTTTTAAAAGAGAAAGGGAGAGCTGGAGTCTCTCGAATTCTATCCCCTGGGTCCATAATGCAGGATCCGTTTTAGGTAAGATTGTATTATAAAGAGGTGGTCTTCCCAGCACTTTCAGCAAACACATTTTGAACAGTGTCCAAAACCAATCTTGCATTTTTTCAGAGGCTGTCAGGACTCTTCTTAAAGGGAGAGTTACAGTATCATTTTGGCAGAGGTTTTTTAAAATTTTTCTTTCTAGTTATGGTCATGTTTAACTGGAATCTCCCTAGGTGTTTTGGTATATGTAGATATGTATTAGTTCTTAACTTAGGTCTCTTCTAGCTCACCTTACCTTCAGTGGCTAATTAGAAATTTAGAAAGGACTAATTTTTTATTTGATGTACAAAATTAAATAAAAATTCATCATACCCTTGAAACTTGGAGCTGTGAAGCTACATAGTGTGAGCAGTTGTAGGAACTCTTCTCCTATAAAAGTGACTGTTCATTTGCTTTTCCTTATGGTTTCTCCCCGCCTTTCTGTCTAGATTTTGACCCCTTTTCAGTCCAGTAAGCTGGGCATTGCAGGAGTGCTTTTGACTGGCTTTTGTTTTCCTTTTCTTCTGTTTAATCATTCCTAGGAATTATTTCAAAATGTTTATAAACTTCCATTGTTGACATCAATATCTTCCTTAAGAGAGTCAGTTTAGCTGGGTTTTCAAAGACTTTTGAAACTGAGTAGGAATTGAACTTGCCTGTGCTCACATGTTTCACGGAGGAATGTTTCACGATCTATTCCATATCTGAAATGAGATGATGGGACAAGTTGATGAGGAACCTTCCAATTTGAAAGCAGTTTGTAACCTAGGACACACCTGTTTTGACATTGACTGAGCTACCAGCGATCATTACCAGTTTGTGTAATAGCAGTCTGTCCTAGCGAAGTGCTGTAGTATAAACTGCATAGGGGAGTAAAGATGGCCTTAGATTGGAAGGCTCAACACCTCTATCCACAGTCTGACCAGCATTTGTATGAAACCGGATAACTGCCTTTGCTTCAGGGCTGCTGTTGCCATGCCAGTATTGTCAGTCCTTATGTAAAGCCACATGAGAGAAATTTAAAAATTAGCACTAGGATATGCTGCTGTTTGCTTAAGAAATACAAATATATTCCTCTAATAGATAATAAAAACTGTAATATAGTCTTTCATTTTTCACTTTGAACATTTAGAAATTTGACACTCAGCTCAACTATACCATTGTGTGAAACTTTACAACCCGCTTTTGTGAATTTTGATCATTCCCCTCCCCTGCCCAGTCTACACATTTATTCATCTTCATATTGTACCTGGTCCTCATGTTTCATTTTAATGCCTTTTTTGCTTTTTCAGTGTCTGGATTTACTGTGTGTTACTCCAAATACCATATATAATGAGCCACTGTATAAATAAGTAAAATTGCCCTGACTAAACATCCAAAGAAGTTATTTTTTTTCTTTTACAGTGTCATTATTCCCATTTGTAAAATAAATAAATGAACTAGATTGCCTTTGAGACCCTTTCAACTCAAAGTCTAGGAATAAAAACGGTAGAAGACTTTCAGTTTCCATTTGGGGCTGTAGAAGATGAGGGAACATCACTCCCATCCTTACAACAACCAGAAAGCCTGACAAACTGCTCAAGTTTATTACTTTACTTGAACCTTTTAGAAACCTGAGGTTGCAGGTCAACAAAATAGCCTAAAATCCAAGAAGAGGTAGGTGCCTGCTGGAAAAGAAGGAACACAAGTTCTTTCTTCCCTGAGGCAGACACAGCAAAAACCACGAAGAATGATTGGGCTCGAATAGTTAATGAATTGATGCAGGCTGGCAAGAGAAAGTGGGGCCCCAGATGACCTGTGATACGTGGGGATTTTATACCCTGTTGCAGGCTCTTTCTCCACAGCCCCACCAGGCAGTCCCTTCCTACACCAAAAGATAGTAACAGTCCTGAGAAAGCGTGCTTCCAGGTGCAGGCCTGGGTGAGGAAAACAGCAGTGGAGGAGCACAAAACTCCACCTGGACCCTTCTCCTCTGTCTCCCCTACTGAAGAAAAAAAAAAAGTATTAATGTGCATAGTAAGAAAGGCAACCAATGAAAATGTGTTGCAGCTAAGGTAAGGAACCAGGATGGAGCTGGGAGTGGGGAGATGCCTGCCAGTATAGGAGCAAGGACAGAAATACCTGCTAGGCCCAGAACTGGAGCTGCAGGAGGGACAGAAGCACTGAGAAGGGCGTACCCCCCACCGAGAGCCACGGTGACTGCCTAAGACTGAGACCTGATCAAAACAACAGAGAACATGCCCCTTATTCCCCATCACCAGACGAATAAGTAATAAGTAATAAGGTGGTAGTGGGATACTGTTGGCGAATTGCAGGAGCATTTAGACAGATCCTGTCTGAGGCACAGCACAAAGGGGAGACCTAATGCTAAGGGTGGAGCAGACATTGCGACAATGCCTACAATCTCTCTTGAGAACCAACCTCCATTCTAAATAAAGGATATCACTAGAGTAATTTGAAGCCTATGATATACTGTAGATAACCATACAACAAAAAATTTCAGATTTAACCCAACTCCTAACTATTAATTCAGACTCCCACACAAAAGCCTAGCAGAAAGGCATGCCTATTTCTAGGAGCAAAAACCACACAAAAAATTGGCTTTTGGTGAAAAGTTATGAGAAAGGAGTAAAAAGAAGCAGCCACTTGCCAAGAGACAAATCACAAAGCCAGACTCAGCTGTGACACAGATATTGAACTGTATGACAAGGAATTGAAGATAACTGATTAATATGTTAAAGACCCTCATGGTAAAGGTGGGCAGCAGGCAATATCAGATGAGTAATTTCAGCAGGAAGCTGAAAATTATAATAAAGAATTAAATATAAATGCTGAAAATGTAAACCTCTTTAACAGAGATGAAGAATGCCTTTGAAGACTCATCAGTGTACTTGACACAGTTAAGGAAAGAATCAGTGAACCTCAAAGGTAGGTCAAGAGAGATTACCCAAACTGGAACACAAATAGAAAAAAGAATGAAAAAAATTTTAACACATTGTTTGCAGGTAGTTTTTATCGCTCGCTCTACTACCAGACAACGTAAAACGTATAAATACGTATCCCGCATACAATGTGTTAAAAGAACAGGTCATCCAAAAGCATAAGTACAACATATGCATAAGACTATGGGAAACCTGAATGATGCTGTAAACCAACTTGACCTAATTGACATTTATAGAATACTTCATCTAACAATAGTAGAGTATACATTCTTTTCACATGTGCATGATACAGTCACCAAGATAGACCCTATTTTGGGCCATAAAACGAATGTTACCAAATTTAAAAGAATAGAAATCCTATAAAGTATGTTTTCGAGACCATAAGAAAATTAAATCATTATCAGAAAGATAGCAGGAAAATTACTAAATATTTGGAAATAAAACAAGCACTTATAAGTAGTCCATCGGTCAAAGAAAATTCTCAAGGTCAATAAAATAACATTTTAACTGAATGAAAATGAAAATCTTAAATATCATAATTTGTGGGATACTGCTAAAGAAGTGCTTAGAGTAAAATTTATAGCATTAAGTGATCATATTAGAAAAAGAAGAAGGAACTCAAATTAGTCATCTAGAACAGGTGTTGCACTTTTTTTGTCAAGGTACAGACAGTAAACATTTGAGGCTTTCCAGGCTACATACAGTCTCTAACACATGTGGTTCTTTATTTTTGTTTTGTTTTTACAACTTTTAAAAAATATGAAAACCATTCTTATTTCAGGGGCCATTAAAAAAGCTCATATGAGCCCAGTTTGGCCCATGGACCATACATTGCCTACCCCTAATTTAGAAAATGAAGAGCAAATTGAGTTCAAACCAAGAACAAGGGAGGAAATAATAAATATAAGAGCACAAGTCAATAAAGTTTGAAATAGAAAAGCAATAAAGAAAATCATTGAAACCAAAATCTGGTAGAAAAGGTAAATAAAATTAATAAATATCTAGGTATACTGGTCAAGAGGGGGAAAAAAGCACAAATTAACATCAAGAATGAACGCATGGATACCAGTACATGTCCCACAGACATCAAAAGAATAATGAAGTAATATAATGTGACAATTTTGATTAAATGGACCATTTCTCTGAAAGGCACAGACTACCAAAATTCATTCACGAAGAAGTAGATAACCAGAATAGTCCTATATCTGTTTAAAAAACTGAATTTATTAAAAACCTTTCAATAAAAAAAACTCCAGACCCAAATTGTTTCACTGGAGAATTCTACCGAACATGTAAGGAAGAAATAATCTTAATTCAACACAGTCTCTTCCAGAAAATATAGAGAAAGGAACCTCTTCAGTTCATTTTATGAGCCCATCATTACCCCAATTCCAAAACCAGACAGAGATTACAAAAAAAACTAAAGATCATTATCCTTTATCATCATAGACTCAGAAATTTATAACAAAGTATTTGTAAATGAAACCCAACAATATATGAAAAGAAGAATGGAGCATAACCAAATGGACTCATCCCAGTACAGGAGGGCATGGCTAGTTCAACATTTAAAAATCAGTCAGTATAATTCACCTTATTAACACACTTTATAAAGAAGAAAATAAATGATCAACTCAATAGGTGCAGAAACAGTTTTTAATAGCCATTCTTAGTAAAAATTGAGCAAACCAAGAATAAAAGGGACCTTCCTTAATCTGATCAATGCTGCCTGTGAAAAACAAATATCATACTTAATATTGAAAGACTGAATACATCTCTAAGATCAGTAACAATGCAAGAATATTCTTTCTCACCACTCCTATTTAGCATCACACCAGCTCTATCCAGTTCAATAAGACAGACAGAAAAATTTTAAATATACAGATTGGAAAGGAAGAAGTAAAACTTGTCTCTATTCCCAGATGACATGATTATGTAGAAAATGTCAAATCGACAAACAAACAAAAAGGATTCTGGAACTAGTAAGTGAGTTTAGCAAGGTTGTAGGATGCACGGTCAATACACAGATCTCAATTGGATATCTGTATATTAGCAATGGACAACTGAATTTTTGTGTGTTTTTTTAAGTACTATGTAGAATAATACCATCAAATTAAGTACTTTGGTGTAAAGATAACAAAATATGTGTAGGATCTGTATGCTAAAACTTTGAAGCACTGGTATTTTTAACAATAATAAAGGTGCTAATTTTGGTTTCTGTACTCTATCTTTTAGAATGTTCATGCAGCCTCTCAGCAAGGCTGGTCTCTTTTTCATATAATTTTCTGTCAAAAAAATAGTTTCAATTGCTCAAGCTGTAATTGAGGAAAAAGTATTGTTAGAAGTCATCTTTATAGTCCTATGTCACTAACTGGATATCCAGTAAAAAAAAAAAAGGATCCTGTTGTGTGGCCTTGGAGTCCAGACTATGATCACTGCTGGTGATGGAGGCTGAACCAAATGTTCTTTTTGCCCTTTATAGGTAAAGATAATATTTTATGCCCATGATGAGTATGGAATTGTTCCAAATTTGCTTTTTTAGTTATAATGCAAATTTTGACTATATTCAGGCATGGTCTTTTCATATTAATAAATTGCCTGTGGTAAGATGAGTGGTTGTGAGTGTTATCTATGACCAAAAAAATGACTTTTTGAAAGTTAGGCAACCCTTTTAGTTCAGTAGTATTAGGGAGTGAAATAGAGACTGTTTCAAAGGCTTACCATGTGCCAGTCAGGATGCTAGATAACTTTATTTACTCTGGTCCTTCTAACAGCTATATGAAGCAATTATTGTACTAGTTTTAGAGATGAGGAAATTAGGGCTCAAAATAAATGAGCATCACTGACAGCAAATGGATCCATAGAGCAGTGTTTCAGTTCTAGAATGCGTGACTGCTGAGGCCCATGAAGATTAACATTGTTATGGGTGTTTACCTTTTCTTTCCAGGCATAAGTGTAAAGGCCTGGTTTCTTAAAAGATTATTAAACAGGTTTTTTTAAACTTATTTGATTGATTGCAACATTTCGTATTTAAAATTAATGGTTATTACAGACAACGTGATTTTCTGTGATGAGCTAGGTAGGTTAAATGGCTCCATAATTACTCAGTTGTGTAGCACAGTGAGTCTAGATTTAATAGCTCTACAAAATAATCCACTATGAGAAAACATGGTTCCAAATTGGGGGCTTTGTTCCTAAAGGACAGTAGAACAATGGAGTTTTTCCTTGTGCTCATTGCTTTGAAATACTGAACAGCATCATGGAACCATAGAGTATTAGAACTGGGAGAGAGCATAGCATATGCATTCTAGTAGCCTGTCAGCTGGCTCTGGTTTCTGGCAACGGGAGGAGCTGGGCAAGTCACCTTCTCCTTCCGTGAAACAGAGCATTCTGCCTTAATCTGTCACTCATATTAGGGGCGCAGGTAAGCTCTTATTTGAAGAAATGGTTTCACATCTTTAAATCATTTTTTCACCATTTCCTCAACTTACAGATGGCAGTTTAAGGCCCAGAGAAGCAAACTACCTTTCCAGGGTATCTGTCTCACTTGCTGGACTAGGATTTTCAGTACTGCAGTTTAATCATTTCAGTTAGCATTTATTGGCTGTGGGTGTGTCCCAGTCACTATGCCTAGAATTCATACTGTGGAAGAGACAGAAAAATAAACAAATAGTTGACAGCAGCTTGACTCAGGAAGTTCATGAAGTGCCACATGAAAAAGTCAGAAGTATCCCATGAGAAGTTCCATTTGAACTAGGTCTTAAAGAGGGAGATGCTGTTGCCAGGCCGAAAGGGGAGGATGACTTTTATGTATTTCAGAGATGTTATTCTGGTGGGCGTGTCTTAATCCTGGGCGGAAAGAAGTATAAGCCACATGCTGCCCTTCAGTCATCGCCGGCTCTTTCGCTTACTGGTGCCTCAGGTCCTTTCCAGCAGCAACAGGTATCCATTAGATGTTTTGTTAAAGCTGGTTTGTCCTTTAGAGTATCTGCCTGTCACAACACAGCATAGATCAGATCTAGAGGACCTTTTAAAACTGAGTGTTTGACTCTCTGTGAAATCCCTTTTTGTGTTCTGCTTCACTTGAAATGACATTATGACTTACTCTGAGACAGGATAATTTGTAGTTTCCTTTGTCATCATCCTCTTTGGATGTCACAGACATGGCGTGCTCTGCATTGGTTAGAGGAACGGAGAATGGGAAGGACATATGATTTTTATATTATTACTCTTGAGTATCCTCGCTTGTGATGGATTTTGGCTTCAGGCAAAAGGGTATATGGAGAAGCGGCCTTTTGGGAGAGCATCTTATGTTTCACTTGGCTTTTCTGTAACTAAATACAGTATTAAATAATTTGTGTGATGCTTGCATGATAGTAAATCGAAAGGGCTATTGTTTTATCACAAGATGCTTTAGCATATGCTGTAAGGCTGGACATTAAGTACCAGGGTTTCTGTGTGTAAAGAGAAGTCAAGCCAGATTTCTTAGCTTGAATTATTTTAGTACTAAGAACAGTGCCTAGCAGATGATAAGCACTCAGTAAATGATAGCTGCTCATATTACCTTCATCATCCTTGTCACCATCCCTGTCCCTTTAACTTCTGTACCCTCCAGTGATGGTGTAAAAACTAGAGGGGCCAGCAGCTGACTGTTAACAGAGCAGACCTGACCATGGGGTCTGTAGCTGGCAGGCACTAGCCGTCTTAACTTGACTTGCTACCTTCACTTCCATAAAATACCCCTCAACTCCACTGGCCACTCTACAAGTTCTCTTTCCTAGTTTGATATCTACCAGTATTCACTCTCCACATCCCTAACCCCTCCTGGAGATACCCTGGGTCTTTTACACTCCTCTTTTTTATTGATGTCTGAGTTACACTCATTTTTCACAAGTGTCCATTAAGTTTCTAAGTAGTTATACAGTGTACTTTACTTTCAAAATCCCATGGCACACCAATAAGGGAACCTGAAAGGGAAGAACATTGTTTCCATCTGGGTCCTCTCACATTGTGACTGTTAATTTTATTCTTTCAGCTTACTGTATTCTCATCCTTCTAAATTATATCACTTTCTCCTGTGAAGTTCCCAGCTTTATTTGTTCAGGGGCAAAAGACAAGTGTGATACTTTGTGAGAAATGTGCATACTTTGGTTCTGCGTGTGAGAGAGGCCATGGATGCTTTCTGGCTTTAGAAGCTAATTTACGGCAGTCTCTTCTGCTGCTGTACTTGGGCAGTAGAGATCCTCTGCACGCGTGGTTTAAGCTTTGAGTTTGTTTGCATCTCTCTATAGTAACGTGTTCCATAAGCTAGCCATCGATATCCCTTTATTGTGCTCTTGTTGAAAGAATTACCTTCAATCAAAGAAATGTGTCTTAATTTTAAAGAAAGATCATTTTCCGCCTCTCGAAGATTAAAATAGTGAGAGAAACCTTCAAAGAAAAGGAAATTCCATTTTAAATAACAGATCTCAGTAGGCTCATGATTTGCAGGTCGTTACTCTTCATCCTGAGTCGAATGTCTCACGTGAGCTCCAGGGAGCAGATGTGGGGGAGGGGCTGCAAGCAGACTGGAAGTAGGAACCAGTGGTGTTGGCAGACTAGCAAATGTTTCTGTTTTGCTAAGCACCTGCTTTTTCGTGTTCCGCCTGTCCGAACCATCTGCTTTCATATTCGCTGTACCTACTGTCAGCCATTTTGGAGTTCTTAAAAAGCTTTAAAAGTCATTGGGAATTTTTCACAGTAAGTTAGGAATCCATACCACTCTTTAAAAACCTTATGCTTTTAGACTGTTCCCATTCAGTGCTCGAGAGAATAGTTGCTTTTTAATTTAGGTACAACATGTTATATGTTATGTAATTAGAGTGTTTTCCTCCCTTCCCAATTACTTATTCTCAGGCATCAAAATTTAAATTGCCTGAATAGTATGATATATTAATAGATGCGTAGTAATTGAATGTAAATGATGATTTACTTATCCCTTTTCATTAAAAAAAACATTGTACAATTTAATGAAAATTCCTAATTCTTTATAAGCTTAGTTATTTTCTAGATATGCAACTGATGATCTCAATAATGATAGTACTTATAAAATGCCTATTGGGCCCCCAGGTACTGTGCTGGGCATTTTGTCCAAGCTATAGCTAATCCTTTCTATAGCCTTAGCAGGTAGATATTGTCTTCATTTTGTAGATGAAGAAATTGATTTTCAGGGAAGTTGAGAAAATTGTTCAGGGTCACATTTGAGACTGGGGATTTGAACTCTACTGTCTCTGGCTCTTATACACTGCTTTTCAGAAATGTTGTCTCAACAGAAAGATGATTTGGTATGTGATGGAGGGTTCCCGAGTAAGAAATCAGGGGTGGTACATTTTACTTAGTTGCAGGTGAGCACACTTCATTTGGTTGGTGAAGTTCCTGACTTGCTAGCCTTCAATAGTCTATAGGCATTTTATTTTTTTCTGTAAGCATTGAGAAATACTGTGGCACTTGGTTCCCTATTTCTGCTTTTCTCAAAAAAAATTTTTTAAATGCTTTCACTTAAAAAGAAAGAAAAGGAACAAGTGTGGCCTGTTTCTAAAATTTGCAGCACCTATTTGTTTTTTCCTTGGGCTTTCTGTCTGTCAACATAGGGTCTCTAGTAGCCTTTTAAGATTATAGTCAGAATGAACAGCTGTGTTGTTACTACATGTTTTTTAACCTGTGTCACTACCCAAAATTGTGGCCTGTGCAAAACCCCCAAAGATGCAATAGTTCAAATGATTTAAAAGCACAGTGTTAATAGATACAATCTGTTTATCTCACTTTTTTAGAGCACAGCTTGCATATACTGCACTATAAAAATAAACATTATGAAAGTATTAGACCTCTTCAGCCTAGAAAGTTAAACACTTAAAAGGGAAGATCAGATCTTTTTTTTTAATTGGGATATTGGTAGGACTTGAAACTTTCTTAATTAGTGGAGTTCAGGAGTCCCCTTAGCCCTACAGTAAGTTCAGGGGAAATAAAGAAAAATTCTATTTTCTGTGGTGGAAAATAAACTTTATGGAACTTGTTTTTTCAAGCAGTATCACAAACTGAAAATATAGATAAGTTTGATAAGTCCATGAATGAAAGATTCTCTACCAGTTATTAAGGAAAGAAAGAAATATTTGGGTTATATCTCTACCTTTGAGGTTAATGGTCATGGTTGGAGAGTAGGTCATTGGAGTATTAATCAGTGACAGTAATGAACCAAATGAGCTCTTGAGGTGGTATGTTGTGTTCTTACATAATGAACTTAGGTAGTAGTTATTGCCTTCAAGTTCCTGGCCTACCTCAGACCTTCTTGTTCAGCGAAATAGAGCCAAAATGGAGCCACCTTGACATTCCTTCTCGCTCCCAACCCTAGCTTCCTCTCTTCAGTAGTACAGCTGAGGCAGAGGAATTTCTTTTCCACATTCTGTACCTACTTTTGGAACTGTGGATTTAGAATTATTTTGGTACATATTTGATTGAAATCTTAACTACAGATGAGCCTTCCCCAAGGAAGTGGGTGTATGAAAATGGCAGGCACGCTCAGTTCAAGGATGCAGAGAATAGGAATTTCCAACTGAAAATAAAGAATTAGAAACACGAGAAACCAGAGCAGTGTGTCCGTGAAGGTCAGAATAAACACCACTTTCATCATGGGGCTCTACCACTCAAAGACCTCTCTGTTGCCTACATCAAGCCTCAGCTTCTAAGCACTCCTCGGCTTCTAAGATCCTCCATAATCTAGTTCCATCCACTAGCCAGTTTTAGTTCCCACGGCTCCCCTCTGTCAAGCTGGCTTTCACCATGTTTGCCTTAGATTGTCGTCTTTTTCCTTCACCCCTCTCCCTGCAGCCCACACGATGCCGTTCCTTCAGTGTTCTATTCAAGAGTTCACTCTTACAGTTCTTAATACTTGGACCATGTCCATTAAAACTCGGTTAAATAATAATGATAATGACAGTGCTAGCACTCATTTTTTCTTTACTATATGCCAGGCACTGTGACAATAAGCTTTTACATGCATTATATCTTGTAAGCCTCAAAATAATCTTAATGATGGTGTTCTTAACTCCAGCTCTACTGATAAAGTAACTTGACTAAGAATACGGTGGTAGGAAGTGGCATGTGCATAATTTGACATTTAAGTTTAACTCTAAATTCATTAAATGATGAGCTATAATTCCCAGTCTTGCTCCTTAAGTGTTTTCTGCTCTGTGTCCTTATATTTTTCAACAAAGTTTAGGAACTTTGAGGACAGGGGCAATATCCTTTGCATATCTTATATCTGTCAGTACAACTAGGGCAGTGCTAGATCATCAGCTGTTTCCTTGTTTATTGATTGAATATGGATTAGGTAGAGTGAGGTGGTCAAAATTCATGGTAGCAGAAGCAGAGAAGTTTTATTCTGATCCTAGTCATTTTTCTGCAGTAGGTGTTGTTAATTAGAGCAGTGATTTATTGAGAAACAGTGGTTTGGAACTGCCAGTGTTCACTCTTGCAGGTGGTAAATGAGAAAAGGATCTCTGTAGTAGCTGTAACAATGTTATGTGGGACTAGATCAGCGCCTCTCTTTTATTCTTTCATTTTGCAAACCCTTATAATTACTATGACATTGAGATTTAAAATAAGAAATATGTTTGGCCCTCACTCTGCTTCCTGGCATAGAGCTCCTAAAACCCTTGGAATTTCCTAAGTGATTAACCGCCAATAAAGGTGTCTTGATAGTCTTAACAAACCCCTTTCAACTACACCTGAGTTTTTGTTAATGCCGTGACTTTTGGGTAGCACCTAAGGATGAGGGCTGGTTGCCAGGGGAACCAACCGGTGATTAGAGGATTAGAATTTTCAGTCCCACCCCCTGACCTCTTGGTAGGGGTGTGGCTGGAGATTGAGTTCAGTCACCACCAATGGCCAGTGAGTTAATCAGTTGTGCCTATGTCACCAAGCTTCCATAAAAAGTTAAAAGGACAGGATTTGGAGAGCTTTTGGATTGGTGAACAGATGGAGATTCAGAGAGAGCAGCTCACTCAGAGGTCATGGAAAATGTGCACCTCTTCCCACATACCTTTCCCTGTGCATCTCATCTATCTGGCTGTTCCCATGTTATATCTTTTTATAATAGAACAGTAATCTAGTAAGTAAAATGTTTCCCTGAGTTCTATGAGCCACTCTAGCAAATTAAACCCAAGGAGGGAGTCATTGGAACCTTCAATCTATAGGTGATAGCCTGGACTTTCAGTTAGGTCTGAACTAGGGGCAATCTTGTGAGACTGAGCCTTTCACCTATGGGATCTGACACTGTCTCTAGGATAGGTGGTGTCAGAATTGAGTTAAATTTGTGGGACACCTGATCTGTGTCCACTGTGAATTGTTGAGTTACTTGATTTTTGGAGGGGAAACATTGGAATTGCAAAGACATGTAATTGCCTACTATGTGCTGAACAGTGGGAAACAATATTGACTAGAGGAGCTCTGCCATCACAGACTGGCGGGGAACA
This sequence comes from Miniopterus natalensis, assembly GCF_054644295.1. NCBI lineage: Eukaryota > Metazoa > Chordata > Mammalia > Chiroptera > Miniopteridae > Miniopterus > Miniopterus natalensis. The sequence continues at coordinate 93,787,270 of NC_142084.1, forward strand.
GACAGCTGACAGGCAATCACTGTTCAGTATGATGAGGCCATGATTGACATGCAGAAGAACAGTGGGGACGTATGATACCTAATGTAATCTTGGGAAGGAGCCCCAAGGGATGATTGGGGTTTCTTTTAGTGTCATTCAGTTCTGTGCATTACATAAACAGGTAAATAAAATAAAGTAGGAGTTTCTTGCATATTGGTGCCAAAAGAGGCCAGGATAGTCCAGCTGCATGTTTTCCATTTTCCCAGCAAGATTGCAAAACAAAACCAAGAAAACGAAATATCAGTACACTTTAGATTGTTTACCAAGTTAGAGAGGTTGATAGCAAAATGAATGTTCCACCACTTCTAAGAAGGTAATTAGTAAAACAAACGAATTCCCCTGCCCCTCTCAGTTGGCACCAAGATCTCCCCATTACTTCCACTCTGCCAGATAGGTGCCAGATATAAGTCAAGGTTATTTTCGATGCATCAAATAAAATAGCACCGAATAGAAAGTTTAATTTGGATTTAGTAGACTGAATGTCCATGAACACCTATTTTTTCCTAATAGCTAGGAAGCAGTGTTGTCGTCAAATAGTGAGACCTGTAAATAGGAAGTTGGAAAAGAAGCCATTTTACTGTGTAATCTTGAGCAAGCTCCAAACCGTTTTTTATTTTCCTCATCTTAAAAAATGAGGTTGATGATACCTGCCCTGCCTGCTTTGTGCACATTCTTAGTGACCCAAGAAAGAGAGTGCAGTGAATGTGAGCCCTCCCCCAGCCAGAGGGAAGATAATCCAAGTAATTAAAGCTTTAAAGTAAAATTTTGTCAGTGAGATATACGAGGGAGAGCAGGGGGCCATAGAGGTAGTAGAGATTTTGTCAGCTATTTTTCTTGGTTGCCATTGAGAATTTTATCATTTCATATCAGCTGCAGTACGGGGAAAGGTCATGATGTTTTTGAAAAATGAGGATTTACTATTTTAAAAAAGCAAAAGATAAATTATATATACCAGGGGTCTTTCTCTACATATACAGATAGTAGTTTATGTAGTATGATTATGATGGTGATGATTCCCCTCTAAAAAAATCTGTGAAGATGAAATAAAACTATTTCATTGAACTCTTCAAAAAAGATATCTCCCACAAATTCCTAATTGTTAATCGTCATAATCAAGCTGATATCAAAAGAAAGGGAGAAAAAGTCGGTGTGCGTAGAGAAATGGAGTGCTGCCGAATGTGGCCTTTGTATGCATTGGTATACTGGGTTGTCATCTGACAGTAAAGATGAAATGGAACAAAGTTGTTTGTGCTTTGAAATTGAGTTACTGCTCATCATGCATAATTGAACAAAGATGAAATTTTGTAGGTATGAAACAAAAAAAGCCACAGCTAAGATAGCTGTTACAGGAAATGGAGGAAATTAATAATAAAAGACGGTACACTTCCTCATAAATGCATGCTCATTGTGATATTAGAACAGCAATTTTCAACCGTTTTCACCTCATGGCACATAAACTAATAAAATTCTACAGCACACCAAAAAATATATATTTTGCCAATTTGACAAAAAAAATAGGTATAATTTTGGTTCATTCACACCAGAAGGCTATTGTTGTGTGGCTATTGTCATTTTTTTGACAATTTAAGGGAAAAGAGTTTGGTGCCCCTGACTAAATAGTTAGCTATGGCATGTTGTAAAAATTCTTGTGGCACGCCAGTTGAAAATCGCTGGATTAGAGGATGAGAGTATTAAGCAGATGCCCTGATTAATTTAACAATTTAATCCTGGAGTTGGAGCATAGCTATTTCAAAACTCATTTGTACATAGATAAACCAGAAAAACAAAATAAACAGTTTGCTTTCATACAGTAGGGTTTTTAGGCAGGTTTTGTGGATATGTGTAAATATATTCCTTTGAAAGAAAAATTAGAAGTAAGCACAATATGTTTGATATGAATATTTTTTAAATAAATAACCAAGTTTGTGTATCTTTTAAAAAATACAAAATATATTAAGGAACAGATTTGGGCCACTTCTGCCTTATATCCAGTGATCTTGCCTTTATAATTTGTTCTAAGTAATTGCTAGGAGCTATGATTTTTAAAAGACTACATGATACTAGCAGCATAAATTAGGAAGGAAAGGTACTTTCTTAGGTCTTAGTGTTCACTGAGAAAAATTTAAATTAACCTTAACTAGAATATCTTTTAATACCTCTTTGATACATAAAATAACTTATCAAAACATGTTTTTAAATAAGTTTTGGAGGATTTTTAGTAAGTGTTAATAGCATAAGAGGAGTTTACTAGAAACTGTTTTATATCACATTGACATTTGGAAATTATTTTTTTTCCATCAGCTATTTGGTAAAAGTCCACAATTTGCCAAAATGGTTAATAGGACACAAATATAGACATTTCATGTGATGTACCATGTAAATATAAACCTTTGTAGTTACATGTTTTTGTAGCAAGAGAATTGTTTTAAAAGGCATGTAATTTATTAGCTATCGGTAGCTTCTTTATTGCCTTGCCGCGCTGCAGTAATAAATAAAAGAAAGTGAACTGATTTTACAAATGGCACACAAGGTGCACATTTTGTGGGGAAAAAGTCTTTTTTTAAAGAATTGGCATTAAATCCTTTTTTTGTGATGACAAAGAGGCTAAGAGTGCAAACTGTATTTTCTGTTTATCGAAAACAGTCTTTTTTTCTCGAGGGCATTTTTTCCTATGATCATCAAGGGATTTCAAAAGCAATAAAGTGTGGAATCATTGTTCGACTTGAACAGTATTAAAACTTAGGTTTTAATTTCAGGGAAGTAATAAGATTTGAACCTGTCTCACATTACAGCACTGTAAGGCATTTAGCAATTGTATTTTAAAAGAGGTTTTTAAGATGCAGCTCACTTGTAAGCTAACTGTCTGTCAGTAATTAATAGCTTTTCTTCAGCATAGGCTGTTGTGATCAGACCAAGAAATATCTGGGTTTTTAGTAACGCATTATGAAAATGGTGAGTGTTTATTCCTAATTAGTCTAAATGTGTAATAATTTTCAGCTTCTCTGCCTGCTTCAAAGAAAAAAGAGTGACGTTTAAAGCTGCAGTGTATCTGGGCTTCTGAAAATCTGAATGTATGTGCACATATTTCAGTAAGCTTTATACCCAGCTACATTTGTCAGTCAACTCATTCATTAACCAAGTATTTTATCCTTTAATATCATTTCCTAGTTTTTAGACATCACATCATTTGTATATTTAAAAAACATTGCCAAATGCGGTACTATATGGACAACTAAACCCAAACTGACAATTGGGTCTTCAGTACTCAACATTGAAACTTATCTTTACTTTTCAAAAAAGGCTTTAAAATATGAGCTTTTCTATTAGATCAGTGTGGCAACACACTTGCTGATGAAAGATTGTATTTACCATTTTGAATTGCTATTGAAAATAATTGCCTCTACAAAAGGAAACATCTGTAGGATAGTGCATGGTTAAAGCTGCCATCAATTTTTAACATTTGAGGGTTGAGCTATGACCTTTTATGATGACTGTGAACAGTAACTGCCTCCATTAGCCATAAGTTTTGTTTCTTTATTTTAGTAGATGGCCTAGACTGTAAATATTAGAGAACCTAAAATAAATCAACATATTATCCTAAGGATACAAAATGTAAGAGCTATTTGTGGTTGGGAACCTTTGACAGATAGTTCGGATGAGGCAGATGATTGCCTGCCTAGCGTATCTGGTCTCCATTGCTGTGCCTGCAGGCAGTTTAGTGCTATGGTTGTATATATTGATGTCAGGGTTAGTACTGAGTGGCTAGCAGTGACAGATGTCTATAATTACAGGCAATGCTTCCAGTATTTCTGAAAAGCCAGCCTATGTTGAACAATTATCTTATTTCTGCCTTGCCAAAGAGCATGTTCCAATTGCTAGTATTAGCGTTGGTGAATATCACGCTTCAGCTGCTGCCTTGGGACAAATGTGGGAAAAGCACTTGGTTATAAAACACAAATGCAAAATATTTTTCAACATTTTGAATTAGTTAAGTTCTGTGTTTTCCTAATTTTTATCTCCCAGAATGTTTCTGTTGAAGGGATCTTGAAATATAAAAGTACATTTGGCACACTTATTGGGATTTTGTTTTCCCCTAGGCCTGCACGGCTCCCCAGCGCCAGTATCCCTTGCTTTACTGAGTAGATGTGTTTAAGCGAAATTGGCTTTAAAACAACTTTCTCCAATATGAAGTACATTTTCTGATTGATTCCCATTAAAAAATTGGAAATGCATTTCCATGGACAATCTCTCACACCTTTTGATGAGGAAAGTTGTAAAATGGTAGACAGTACTGCAGTTGGCCAAGCACCTTAGGACACCTCTGGTCTTACATTTGCTGAGAATTTCAATCCTCCATTTTTGTTTCAACCCTTAATTTTTAGCCTTTGATCACTTATTTCTTCTCTTTTTGATTATTTTTTAATGTTTTTATTTTTCAATTACAGTTGACATTCGATATCATATTAGTTTCAGGTGAGCTTTTGGTCACTTGCTGTCCTTTCTTGTCTCCATGACCACTTTCTTCCATGCTTCCTCTTGGTCCACTTTCTTCACTCATTAGAAATGTTCATGGTTGATGGTCCCAGTTCTCAGCTGTCCTTTTGTTCTGTTCATTCGCATTTATGAGACAAGGGCTATAATAACACACTCCCGAAGTTCAAGGCACTGGGTAGGAAAACATTGTCCTTGCTGTAATTTACAAATTCTGTATTTCAGGTAATGTAGAGTGAGAAATGCCTAGGAAATACCACTTGAGAATGTTTTGTCCCCAACCTTAATTTAATCTGTATTGTGTTTCTACCTTGTGCTTAACCGTTTTGTGAAGCTATTCATTACAGTCCTCATGAGTCTTCTCGGCAATGTTCTATTTAGTAGTTATGATTATCTTCATTTTACAGGATATGAAAAAGATTTCAAAGTTATAAACTTGTTCAGAGGCAGCCTGGGTTTTGACCAAATCATCTTACTCCAAACCCAAGTTTGCTTTCCACTATATCACATTGCCTATGTCTTTTTTTAAATTGAGGTAACATTGGGCAATAAAATATAAGTTTCAGGTGTACAACATTATAATTCGATATCTATATAACCTACAGCAGGCTTACTAGACAGCAGTCTAGTTTCCATTCAACACCATAGGTTTGACCCTTTCCCCAAAACGTGATAATTTAAAACTAATGATGGTATTCTGAAACCTTTTGTCTGTGTGCATTAATTTAGCAAAGAAAACTTAGAGAATTGGGTGGATTCATTGATCTGAGTTGGGAAGACTTGGATAATTTATTCTACACAGGGATGTAAATCATCTACTAACCCAGTAAACTGAGAACTTACGTTGGAGATGAGAAATAGGAATTGGTGATGACTAAAAAAGAGGGTGAGGGCTTTAAAATTGGGAACTTAGGTGATGCAGATGAGCCCTTAAGATAAGATATCACCTGCTGCCACTAGCATTCTGTTTTTCTCCTGCCTCCTTCCCATCATGTTTCCTGCTCCTCCTGCTATAACATAGAAGTTAAAGGTAGAGGATACAAGATTGGGAGTTAGGCTATTTTTCAGAAGGGCTCTTTCCCTTCTAATCACTCTTCGTTAACCATTACTAAAGCTACTCACATACCAACTTAGAACATAGGTCTGTTTTCTAGCCTCTAGTTCAGATAAGGCACAAAGAAAAAAGACTGTCATATTGTGTGTGCCTCATAATCTTAATGTCAGAGTAATGTTTGGTTTTACGGTACTTAATAATAGCAGCCACTTACTGACCACCTAGTCTTATGGCTAATAGCTAATGTTTATTTGGTGCTTACTGTGTACTAAAAACTTTCCAAGTGTTTCTGACTCTGTACTGGCAGTGCTGTGTAAAATACAGCACATGATGACAATAATAATAGCTATCACTTAACAGAAATTTTACGTGTGCCAGGCCTCTCCTAAGTGCTTTGCATAAATTAACTACTTTAATCCTCTCAATGAGTCTGTAAATTAGGTCCTACTCTCATCTCAATTTATATTTAAGAAAATTAAGGTTTAGAGGGTAAGGAACTTGTTCAAAATCTCTCAGTAAGTGGTGGAATTCAACTACTCTTGGCCTTCAGAATCTGTCCTTAACCATTTCACTAAACTACTTCCTAAGTTGTGAAATTACTGGTTTTGATATTATTTTTTCCATTTTACAGATGAAGAACTGAGGCTCTGAGAGGCTAATTAATTTTAACTAGGATTCTAGAGTTAGTTCATTAAATAAAATTGTTTATTCAGTGCCTGTTTAGCCACACATTCTGCCAAGATAGCATGTAGCAGAGTCTCACTCCAAAACTTGTGTGCATTGCACTGCACATACATTCTGTGTTTCCTCCTAGTTAACTAAAATATATTCTCAATTAACTTGCTCATTTTTGTCTTCTTACTGAGAGAAGAATATGCTTCCTTGGCAACTGTGTCCACCAGTTGGGCTTTTGTTTATATTGTAGCTAGTTTTCAACACAGAAGTGTTCACTAGGAAGCCTAGGCTGGAGGTAGCACTTAGCCTGTTGCCACAGATATTGCCTACTTGGGGACACCAGACATTAGTGTTGCAGGGCGTTAATGGGCCATCGGAAGGTGAACTCTGATCTGTTGCATGTGGGTAAGTTAAAGTTGTCACTAGACTAGTGTGAGAGACAAATTGAAAGGTACAAAGAACTAGAGGAACAAGTGCTTTGAGTAAAATTTGAGTCTGTTATGAAAAAATGAAACTAGTTGATTTGACATAGTAGCAGAAATATAGATGATGTCATTGACATCCCATCCCCTCTTTCATTCCCTGGGCCATTATTCCTCTACTCTATGTCAGGTTGTTCTTCCCAGAGGGACAGAGTGGAGTGTCTCTTAGGAGAAAGCTACAGAAGTTATTTTAGATGTAGAAAATCAGACATTTCAGAGAGGCAATGTGGAGACAAAAATAGAATAACATTAATAGGAAACGTGTCTGAATAAAATAAAGATGCTGGAAGTGGGAATGGGACCTGGTGAAAGTCAGGACCCACTGTGACTATGATCTGGTGTGCTTTTAGAGGATTTGGGGGAGAGTGGGTGTAAGAATTTGACTAAATGGTGGAAGGCTCCATATGATCAACTCACCCTCTGAATACTATGGAAATGAGTTCTGTGTATTAAAGATGGGCTTTACCCATGAGAAGGTGCTTGGCCTACTTAAATCAGCCCATTTCCACACTTGCATAATGGGAGTGCCTCACGGGAAACAGCAGTACCAACAAATTCTTTAAGATAGTTCCGTCAGTATACTATAATTGATTCTTTTTAGGGCTGCCCTTTAGTGATGGGTTTCTTGAATTAGTCCATGGAAGCAAACTCACTGTAATTGCATAACCACATCTGGGCTTCAAGCAGCACTCCACCAGGCGTCTACTCAAAGCCCCAAGATATTCTGAGTGACAGCCACACAGATCCTGAGCACAATTCCCTGTATTGAAGTTGGGAAGGCCTCTGCTCTTCCCTTATCCGCAACACCAGGTGGCAGGTCCCTAAACTCTGTGCTTTTTAGGTTGTACGCCTGAGGAGTGATGTGTCCAGAGTTCCAGAGAAGGCTTGGAAAGTAGTGAAGGTGAGTTGGGTCGCGGTTATTATGGTGGATCACCAGTCTTTATGCTTGTCTCACCACGGCCCCAGATTCTCACTACTAAAATAGGCATGCGCTCACAGCGATATGCATAGGGGTGCACTGTCTTGGATCCCTTTTTTATGCAGTATATAATCCTGCAGTGTGCATGTTTTATAACCAAATGTTCACTGGTTGGCTAATAAACAGTATTAACTGCCACAGCTCTGTTTCGTGTGCTTGCATAGTGTGAAAGCAGCCTATGTTTCTCGATCATAATATTTCTGAAGTGGCCAGTTCTAACCATTATTCACACCTGAAGGAGAAAGTTTTATTTGGCTGTGGTGACAAGTATCTGTTACTGAACAGTATCTGGAGCACATGTACCCCACGTGCCAGAGTATGTTTCTGGCTGACACCTCTGAGAGATATGGGGGACTGGCATAAACAAAGTCTTTTCTTTCCTGATTTCCTCTGCCATCACTCTCTCACCACCTTCATCCAGCATCAACTTCTGTGCTCCAAAATCTAATCATGTCGTCTTATAAATTTGCTGTTGCAAAGAGTTATAAACGAAATGCCCCTTCAAATCATGGTCTCAAAACCTTCTACCATAATTAATCAAGACTTCTTCACGTAGCCTTGTGCAATAGCCATGGTTAGCTTCTTCTTGTATGATCTTGGTAAGGTAATTTATTTACCCAGGGCTTTACCATGGCTTTAGCTGCAGAAGACTAGTTTAACAGAAGCTTGGCCTCAGACATGGAGCGAGTTGGCAGCCAGCAGGAGCAAAGCTGTGTCAGGACAAATGTGTACCCCCCCATCTTCTCTAGTTGGCTTTCAGCTGGTGGCACCACGGGAGTCTTTCTATGGGCTGTGTATCCTGTGACCAATAACTGGTGCACTCGACCCGGGTCCCTCTTGGCTAGCGAAGGCCTGTCGGGAGACATTAGGTTCATGCTGGTGGAGATCCTTAGTCAGTGGCTCCCTGAGGAAAGTGAGGCAAGCAGCCAGCTTCTGTTGAACAGGTGGTAGTTAGACCTTAGATCTGGTTGGGGGTGGGAGGGAAAGAATCTCTCCAAAATGACCAGTGCTGCTGGTTTTCACACTATACCTGTATTCCTCTTTCTAATCAATGATTGTTTAGACACTAATCCAAAAATTTCTGTGGCAGCATCTGGAGCCCTTCCTCAGCGGTCTGGATGTGGGCCCAAGTTAGGAATGGAAACCCCACTGGGGTGCAAGCAAAAGAGGAAGCATGTTCTTAGCCATGCATCAGTGGAGGCCCCTACTGGGAGAGGGGATTATCACAAGGCAGCAGGCAGCCCTGCACCCCAGCCTGCTGAGTCCATGCTTTGTGCCACAGGATGTGGAGCGGAGGAAATGTGAGGCCAAAGGGGTGGCTCCAAGTTTTCTTACACAATAGCTTATTCAAGCAGATTGGGAATGCCTCTTAAGAGATTTGTTAGGTACATGTCCCCTCAGCAAGATGGCCACCACAGATGGTGGCTTCACATATTCCAGTTGAAATAAATACTTAACATTCATATCTACTTTGTACTTCAGAGCCAGCTTTTCTTTATCAGATGTCATTCTGAACAAGGCAGACAGATTCCTGAACGTTTACCGCTTGGTTTCCAACACATATATGGTTTAAAAATTAAATTCTGGCAAAAGATTATTTTATCTATAATTGTGGTCCTATATTTTGTGATGTTATTTTAAATGACATGGAGAAATTAGTCAGCCAAGATTGATGTGGATGTATTCAGTATCACTAAGTTTGTATATTTAATATGCAGCAGTGGTGTTGGTACCATTACTTCTCTTGATGTGGTCATAAGTTAATTGTGATGATCATGTTTTATTCTGCTTTAGACATTAATGAAAGAGCTCAGTATCTTTAGTTTGAAACAGTTTACATCCCAGTAATTAAATGCTCCATTCCCTCCTACACGTCTCCTCCTCCTTCCCCTTGCAGAAATGGGTCTCTCTTATGGAAGGCACTACATTGACCTCCAAGGTACCTGAAGGCTAAGACAAAAATATGGAAGCTAGTTTCTTACTCATAATAAATGACTTCACACTCAGTTCCAAAATTCATCTCCTAAGGAACGAATTTAATTCTTTCATTATATTGGATCCTTTCTGGTGACAGGCATTGTTTTGCCAAATAGCAACCAGTTAAAAATCTTGATTGATAAGTCATTTCAGTAGATTGAAATAATACTTTAAAATTCACAATTGCTTTTTTTAATTTTGTGGTATCAATTTTGTATTATTGGGTGTGAATTTTTCAGAATAAATTGGTTTAGGAAGATCTGTCATCTGCTGGCTGAATACTTTGTTGTTGATTTTCACAGCACTGCTAATTTTCTGCATGGAGCCTGCTTACAAAAGCTCTTTGAGAACGTTTCTAGAAGGCCCCAGGGTATTAACTTACTGTAATTTTCTGAAGATTCATTATCCAAAATCTTAATTCATTATAACAACTCTTATGAAAACCTACAGAACCAGTTTTTCTCTTTTATTTTCTTATTTGCACAGAATGAGCGATTCATTGTTCTTTTTAATTTGTTTCATGTGGTGCTTTTGAGTACATTTCATAGAGGGCTGTTATTGAATTTCTGTGACTGTCATTATATATCCATACAACCTTTAGGAACTAATATTCTGGCTTTCCCAGTTCTGTAATCTACTTCAAATTTGAGGATTGACATAATTAGTTTCTTCAAAGTTATAACCAGAATGTTAGAGACAGCACTGCAGATACTCAAGACCAAGGATTAGGATTTGAAAGAGAAAGTAATTAAAAACTATCACAGCACATGCTTTTATTCTTTATTAAATTAAGTTCACAACTCAAACTCTTATTGCTATCCGTATGTTTATTCTCTTGTCTGTTTTTGGTGTTTGTTTTTTTTTATCTCATCTGGCTTCCTTTTTTAAAACCAGATAGGTCATTTAAGCTCCTTCATATGCACAAGCAGTATTTGTCATTTGGTTAGTTGAGAAGTTAGAGAAGTATGGGGTCATTGAAGCCTTATACGCATATCCAAAGCCTCTTTTCTCAAAATTAAAAGAACCTTCATAGTAAGATAAATAGAAATAAGAAAGCAAACATATTAAAACAGTTTTTAGGAACTTGCCTTTTCAAGTCTATAATAGTAATTTCTAACAACTTTCTGTATTTCAAGAGCTGGCGAGACGGATGGCTGGTTAAAATGGGTACTTTTTCTAGCTTCAAAGGCAATAACCATTTAGAAGTAGAATTTGGTTTTGTATCATGAAATTTTGAAGCTTTCTACCTTTAACAAATGCCATTTCTGACCTTGATTAGAGTGTTGACTGAATATGTATGTAGAGATTTCAAAGCTAATACAAATGTTAAGGTTTTGTTTGTTTTAACCTTTTTTGTGCCATGTCTAAATCTTCAAGGTAAGCTCCTTCATATCTTCCTGTTAGGTTTTATGTAATGAACCTTCTCTAGAAAAGGTATTAGCTGCCAGTTTTAGCACCTACTGTGAGAAAGGGTCCATGAGGGAGTGGGAAGCGAAGCAGCGTTTGTTGAGCAACTGCTAAATGGCAGGCTCTGTGTTCAGTCTTATCATTTAGTTTTCCCAAAAGCCCGTAAAGTAGGTATTAGTATTATTGTTCCTGTTTTACGGATAGGAAACCAAGATTCTAAGATTTTACGTAACACCCTGTTAGTGGTAGACCCAAAATGCAGATCCACACCTCTCTGGGACCAGTGCCTGTGCCTTTTCTTTGTTGCTAAGTTTATCAAGACAGTGTTGTAAGCGCTTCTGGAGATGTAAACAGAAATAGATATTTTCCCTGCCCTTGGGCAACACATGCTTGAAATAGGACAGAAAATGAATTTCCATATTCACAAGGAAAATTAATCCTAAAACAAGATCATATTCTATTGTCTAATATGAGAAGTACCACGAAAAGGCTGGCAAAAATGGGCGCTCTGCGTATTCAGAGGAGAGCTCTTCTTAATGAATCTGCAGGAAGAGCTTCTTCCAGAAATATTACTTAAGCATTAAAACCACATTTTTTTAAAGGACAAAATTTTTCTACTGGTCACCTCTGGTGAGTGGAATTTCAGGTTTCTTTTTAGAGAAAAAGGTTCTCTAAAACAACCTTATGTGGGTTGTTTCCCTTCTGTTAAAAAATTTTGAATGCCCGGGCAACGTGGCTCAGTGGTTGGGCATTGACTTATCAACCAGGGGGTCATAGTTCGATTCCCATCAGGGCACATGCCCCGGTTTGGGGCTCGATCCCAAGTGGAGGGCATGTAGGGGCATGCAGGACTCTTCATCACATGCTTCTGTTTCTCTCTCCCTCTCCCTTCCTCTCTCTGAAATCAATAAAAACATTTAAAAAAATGTTTTTGAATGAAAATGGAATCAGCCAAAATTCACATTTTAACATTACATCCTTTTTAATCATTTTACATTTATTAAGTATTAGACATGAGATAAAAGAGCATGATTGCTGCCCATGGGAAGCTTGTAGTCTAAGAGGCATGAAGGCATATTGAAAAGACAGAAGAGAGGGAGGAGGCGCAGGCCGGCAGGCAGAGACTAGGCCGTGATGTGTGCCTCTGGTTATGTGAAACAGCCGGAGACGCACTGACCCTTTACTCTCCTGCATTGCGGCCTTCAGAGAGGACGGGCCGTACAAATGGGCGTAGTCACTTATTTCTTAGGGTTTTGCGTATTCTTCACTGTGATCAAATTATCTTAATTGATTCTGAAATAAAAGATGAGGAATCTGAACTAAAGTGAGTTTTTACCTCCCCTTGCATTCCTATGCCAACTTCTGTATCCATCCTTAAAATGAGTATCATGATGTAGTTTCTGGCTGTCATAAAAATTATTTTTGGTGAAGTAATAGAAGTTTTAGATAATGTCCAAAAAACCCAAATATTGTGTTAGAATTTTTTCTGTAGAAAGCTTTCATTAGCTTGTGTTTTATGATAAACAGTTTTATAGATCTTTTCTCACTGGATAGATTACTTCCCACCCCCAAATTATGTGTGTCTATGGCATAATTAAATTCCAAATGTTTGAAGACATTTTCATATTATCTGTGTGTTCTCTGATGATAAGGTGCCTTGGAAAATGTGAGACAGTCTTTTAAAAGAAATGCAGTAATCATACATTGATTTTAAATGACCCTGTCACACGTGAAAACAAATCAGATTGTTGCTCTTAATGAGCTTTTCAATTTACTATTCAGTAGATCAGATAAGTGGATTTAAGAGGTAATGATCCTGTTTAGTACTCAAGCTTGACTGTCAGATCCTGGTAGTGGAGAGAAATCCCTAGGGACAAAAGCGTTGACACAGTTCTAGATGGGATAATGGGAATCAAAGCTAATGGATGATAAAAGGAATGGTGCAAGTTACAAGGATAATTGTGGATTAAAGCACTGCCATGTGTCAATGTTGACTGTTTTTTCTAGTATCTTATTGGGTCAAACCTGATGCTTGGAGAAGCTGTTTTGACAGCAGAGCACAACAGACCCTGTCTAGCTTTCTCCTTTCTTGAGTGCCAGGGACACAACAGAAAGTTTCCTTGTAAGAACCATCAGTAAAAAAAGATACTTTTTAAAAATGTTAAAATGTAAAATGTTTAAAATCACATTTTAGTTATATTTTATTCAGTGTGGCATAGGTAAAACCAAAATTAGATTAAACCTGAGTTTTGCCATAAAAAACATATATAAAGTCTTGAAAATGTAAAATTTGATTTTATAAAAATACAATACAGTGTCATGTGGGATGGGGGGAGTTGGACACCCAAACAATTACAGTGTTAACAGTAGGGTGAGAGAGGAATGGGCCAGCCGCTGTGGGAGCACAGAGGAGAGTGCCGCCGCTGCTGGGAGGGTAGGAAGGCCTCGCTTCAGAGGAGAGAGTTTGGAATGAGCGGGGAGAGGAGGAGGCGGCGGGTTCGGGCGGCATGAAGCCTCCGTTAGGGGCAGCAGTCCATCGGGTTCGGGCGGCATGAAGCCTCCGTTAGGGGCAGCGGGCCATCGGGTTCGGGCGGCATGAAGCCTCCGTTAGGGGCAGCAGTCCATCGGGTTCGGGCGGCATGAAGCCTCCGTTAGGGGCAGCAGTCCATCGGGTTCGGGCGGCATGAAGCCTCCGTTAGGGGCAGCGGGCCATCGGGTTCGGGCGGCATGAAGCCTCCGTTAGGGGCAGCAGTCCATCGGGTTCGGGCGGCATGAAGCCTCCGTTACCGGCAGCGGGCCATCGGGTTCGGGCAGCATGAAGCCTCCGTTAGGGGCAGCAGTCCATCGGGTTCGGGCGGCATGAAGCCTCCGTTACCGGCAGCGGGCCATCGGGTTCGGGCAGCATGAAGCCTCCGTTAGGGGCAGCGGGCCATCGCAGCTCCAGCTTCAGGGGCGTGGCAGGTGAGGAGTGCATTGGGGTCAAGTTGTGAAGGGCCTTGTGTACCATTAATTCATATCAACCCCAGGTTTTCCAAGGGACCCAATTCACTCTCACCCACAGTTCATGGTGAGATAGGGAAGCTCCCCTTTCTACATACGGCTCTTCCTCTGTACCTTCGATGTCCTTAAAGGTTTCTGGTCATTGAGGATTGGTGGGGACTAACTTCCCTGGGTTCTCTCTTCCTAGCTCCCTCTTTTCCCCAGACATCTTTCAAACACAGCCATAGCTTCAGTCTGATAAGAGATGAAAGCCTACTCTCTTGAGCAGAGTCACAGATGCAGTCATTGAAATGCTCTTCTGTAGGGCTCAGAAGTTAGCAGAAGAGGCAACAGGAATTTGGATCTCCATCTCCCTTTCTTTGTCTCTCCCCAGCTTCTCCCCTCCACCCTTGTGCTCTTTCTTTCCTTCTCTTGCCCTCTCCACCTCCCCCCACCCCCCACCCCAGATTTACTCTGTGGACCTGAGGAGATTTTTTTGGTCATAGGACTTAGGCTGAAAGCCTGGAACACAAACTTCTGGTTTGAATAGCGCATAAAATCCAAATATGAGACCTGCGCAATGAACAGCTTTCCTCCCTGTATAACCCTACAGCTCTGGGTCCCCTGTGATTTCTTTCTCACCTTCAGGACCTATGACAGCATATCAGGCTGTTGTTTACACCTGAAAAACAAGACGGAGAGAGTGAGAGCTTAATTGCCTCACCATATAGGAAATAGGCTGGTCAGGAGAAAGTGAGAAAACGGGATCAAATCACAGAAGAAAAGTCCTATACAGCTGGTGTCTGGCAGAGACAACCTGGAGTCACACCAGAGCATCAGGGAGTGTAGAGGTGTTAACCCACCTCTCAGCTTTGCCAGGCTCTTAGGGAATATTCCATTGGCTGCCGGTGGCGTTTTCCCAGTTGAAGTGGGCTGTGTTTATCAGCTCAGTGTGGCTTGGGCTGGGACTGAAATGTCACACCCCAAACTCTGCAACCAGCACTCCCTCATTGGAAGCTTAGTGGATCCTCAGGCCCTGATGTACTCAGCAGAGACTTCCTGAGACTGGGATTTCAGTTTCAGCATGGAAAGTAAGACCTATCTCTGTATATTGGGGGGAGCTTAATTGAGAGATATTTGAGGAGAATTTCTATAAATTCTTTAACTTCCTGTTATTTTTTAAAATGTTTTAATAACTGCCTAACATAATCCTGCATTATGTGATGTTTTGCTGAGGTCTGGAGTGTATGGGAGCTTTGTAAATGTTGGAGCCTTTTACTGAAACACTCCACTTTTTAGCCCTTTATATACATACTCCCCTCTGAGAAAGGGGTGACTTACCACTTTGGAAAAAAAGTATGTAGTGTGCTGGGAGTAAAACGAGTATGTGAGAATAGGTGTGTATGCATTTCAAAATAAGAGAGGTGCTTCCCAGAGGAAAAATAGGGTAAATTTTAAAAGTATAAACATTTTTTCAAATTCTTCATTTGCTCTCCCCACCCACTCCCTACTTCAGTGTAGCTGCAGCAATGCATTAAATCTTACATTTTTTCAATGTAATAGTCTTTTAAGATACATGTTAATGATAAAGCTTTTAACAATTCAGTGTTTTCATGCAGGTATATGCCCGTATGTCAGAAGTCTTAGGAATAACAGATGACAACCATGTTCTAGAAACATTCATGACGAAAATGTGAGTTCCTGCTTTGGTTTTTTATTTTTATTTTGTTGTTGGTTGAATCTAATAGACCTTTCACTGTGTTTAAATCTCTTTATAAATACTAATTTTCTTAATAAAAGACTTGTAAAAACCAGGTTTTAATTCTTAGAATGGTAGCATGGTTTTTAATTGAAACTTAATTTCTCATATTTAAAAGTTCACCATCCAGAAGACATTGGTATTGGTCAAGGTCTCCCATATAGCTGCAGTTGTATGATGCAGCATCAAAATAATGGCTTTACAAAGTTTACAGACTCAGGCTCTTCAAGGCAATTGGGCAGCATTTTTTTAATTAAAAAGAAAATAACCAATTTCAGAGACCAAGTGAAGAGATGATTGCAAATTGGAATCATCGAGAGAGGTTTGATTGCCTTAGGACAGGGCATCCATTGACTCTGACAGGAACCTATGGCTGTCAGAGACATATTCATGGAAACTGAATTATCCTTATAACATTAGCAGAATTCACTAGTTTCTAGTCATACACATAACTTTGTGCACTTACCCTAAACTGGTATGCCTCCACTTGGCATCGCGCTTTATCTATGTAACACGTAAAGAGCACTGTCTTGCCCACAGAGAATAAAGCCAGATAGATAGTCATGATCGTAAGAAGTAAGTTTTGGAGCCACAAGTTGGATGGTTCATTTCTTGGCGGTAACTGTGAGCCTCTATTTGACATACCTCCTGCTGTCGATCCCAAATATGTTTGTCTTAGATACAAACTTAATGTGTCACCTGTAAAACACTTAGGCAACTTTTTAATTTATAAAACTTAATGTAGAGAATTATACACCATTTGGACACTTGGAGAGTAGTGTTTATTATACATTGATTGCGTATAATTTCGAATGTGCTATAAAAAGAATAGAATAGAAAATATTCCATTGGTATTTCGTGATTTAGGTCTTCTAACTTACACAAATGTATGTGTATTTCCATGTTCTCTGTATACAGACAAATGCCTTACTTACCATTAAAAACTTTTTTCATCCTTAGTGTTACGAACCTTAAATACTGGGGAAGATGTGAGCCTGTAATTTCGAGGACTCTTCAGTTCCTAAATGACCTTTCTGTTGGATATCCTTTTTACTGTAGAGCTGATCATTTATATGAACAATCTAACATGCATTCCATTGGCTAGGTGTTTTCCTTGTTTATAACTTTTGCAAGTGTTTTTAAAAATAATAAGCCTTTCATTTAGCCTTATCTGTAAATATATGTTTTTGAAATATTTTCATAAGCTGCACTATAAAGCATTTATTCACAGTTACAATGAATGTATGTGGATATGTAGATTCCTAACTAAAGTTCTGTTTATACTCACCCAGGTTACTAAGTTGTTACATAAGAAAGGATGCTACCACATGTTTTAGCCCATGATTTTTCATAACTGTCTGGAAGTTCTTGTTTTAAAAGAAAGCATGCAACTATTTTTAAGAAGGTCAGAGTGTTCTAAAAATATTACCGTATAGAAACTGAATTCTTAAGAGTAAATATATCTTTAGTAGTGCTCAATTGAAAAGAATATTCTTTTCATCAGTTAAGAGGCACAAAGGAATTGGAGAAAATTTTTTAAGTTTTTTGAACACTTTTTTGATTAATGGCCCTACCAAGTCAACATCTTATTTACTCTAAAATGAGATTTCCCAGTACACATTAAATATTCAGTTTTCTGTCATTAGCAGATTTTTAAAATCTAAAATCAGAATCATCTTTTCTTACTAGATTAATTGATAATACTGTCGTGTTTCTACCAATGAGAGAGAAGCGTGTAGTGTGTCTTTTATGTGTTATCTATCAAATATATAGGAGTGTGAAAATAAATGTTGGTTTAGTTAACCACTGAGATTAGCTGATATTTTAATATGAGGATAGCATTCTGAAAATGGGGGCATTGGAGAGAAATCTTTAATGTAGGTTCACTTCAGGAATATGTTTGTATTAGTTAACTTTAAAATTGTGTTTCTTGGCAAGCCATAAAAGATTTCCAAAGTATTAGACACCCACTTTTGTGCTGGAATTTAATATGCAACTTTTTATTGGAAAATAATCGTCCTTGTCTGGCAAAATCCACCATGCAATATTTCTGTTAGTAGGTATAATGTAATAAAGTCAGGGAGGGCTATTTATCACTACAAATTTTGAGGATTTCAGGATTCTTTTTATTATTTTAATATATTTCTTTGATATTAAATCAGAAAAATGATAAATTACACCTGTCCAGGCTGTTTTTCCTTTTTACTGGAAAGTGATGTACAACCCAATTCCAGTGGTCATTTTGGCTTTTTAAGATATGTATTTTTTCTTATTAAAAAAAAACACTGAACCTGTATTTTTTAAAATAATAATGCTGAAATACTCTTTATTTCTAACATATGAAGTGGTTTATAAGTACTTCCTAGTATTGCAAACTCTGCCCTTTTCACAATGAATTACTTTGAGAGCATATTATCTGGGAAGAAGCCTATGTTACTTTCTAGCACATATCTATTGTTTAGATTTACCCTATTTTTTTAGGTTGAAATTGAAATCTAATATAAAATTAATTTGATTTGTATTCTTTTTAGAATTATTTGCATAATGCCTAATTTATTTGTGTCTGCTATTAAGATCCTTCGCCTATCACCTTATATTTTTTATATATTCTTTAATCCTGCAATTATAACCTTTTATTTTATAAGCTATTTATTGCTTTTGAGAACTTTCTAAAGTTCATAAAAAATCATATTTTCAGAATATTTATTAGATAAAAGTTTAAAAGCTATAACATTTTAAACTAAGGGATACGAATGGTTTCAACCTGGGTACATTGATTTATATTTTTTAACAATTATTTCAGGTTTGCATATTTAGAAATATATATTAGCTCAATTTGATTTCAGTGCTCAGTTATTTGAATTATAAATCATTATGTCCCTTCTAGCTGATCAGTCATGAAATATCTTTGAATTCATTTACATAATGGAATATGTGAGTGGTGCATCTCTTTCAGTGCAGTTGCTGGTTACCTAATGCATGTTTTTGTTGTTTCCAATCGATTTCTTTTTTATAATGTGTTTTTAAGTCCTGATTTTGAAACAATACATTATTTCTGTGTTAAAAATAAGATGACATTCTTCAGAAACAGAAACAGTTATGCAGAATATTAATCATCACTGATTGACCCCTATTAATGTAAATCTGCTTATATATTAACATTTAGAATATATGTAAAATATTAGTAACAAATGAAAAGGATGTTATTTTACAATAGTGTTGAAATGTTCCTTATGACTTTATAATACATGTTTTCAGATAATTTTTCTTTTCTATATTTATCTTCAGAGTGACTCTTACTTAGTTTTTGTGGTCCTCAAAACTAGCCTCTGAACTTTTATGTTCTTGTATCTGACCACTTGTTTGGAAATTGAAATCACAGAAGATCCTCATTTTTAAGATGTGCTAAAAAAGACTGTGTCACTTACCCCAAGGCAAGGGTCTCACATTTTAGTGATTATCAGAATCACTCTAGTTCCTATTACAATACAAATGCCAGATGCAGCTCCAGAATTTAGGCTTTAGGAAGTGTTAGCCTGAGCCCTGAGAATTTGCATTTTTCAGCACATCTCAGGTGATGTGAGTGGTGACTCGGGGTTTCTACTTTAAGAACTGCCTCAAGATAATTAGAAAGTAGAACAGATGTCCTAAACAGAAAAGCTGCGCCTTCTCCCACTTCTCCATAGGACCTTGTCTTCACGAGGAAAAGGCAGTCTTGACATTTTCAGAGGTCATCTAGTTCCCTGAATAATAACGGGTGTGAGGCGGCTGCCAATATGTTTAGTCCCTGGATTTTAAATGGAGAGTGAGCCTGTTGCATTTTACCCCACGCTTTCTGTTTGTCAAATATGAAGTTTTCCAATTTGTGAAGACTATTGTAATTTTAAAATCCAGAGGCCTTTTTTGAGATGAAGTTTACATTTTCCTATCAAATTCATTACATGGGGCACATAAAATCCATTTGGCAAATCCATCTGAGTAACTTTTTAATATATTGTTTAAATTTCCAAGACTAAATTTCAAGACTTCCAGATTCCACGTAGCTCTCTTTGACGTGCGCCATTGAAACGGTGCTGTCCTAGGCAGCCCTCCAGCCAGGTCCAGGGGTCCTTCTCCTTTGTGAAATGCTCTCCAGGCAGAAATTCTGCTCTCTACTAACTGGGGAAGGGGTGAGGGTGTTCAGATGATCAGAGCAAGGAAGCTGCTGGGAGAGCTGGAAAATAAGGGTCATACTGAGCAATGAAATGACTAAACTTATGTTAAATGCTGAGAAAGAGGGAAGAAAGAGTTACACCACACCCAAAATTCTGTTTATTAATCATTAGTTCAAGTATTTATTTATATTTTTATATTTGAAAAATATTTGACCAATATTTCTGCTGCAATTTTTTTATTTACTCAAATTTACAGCAGTAACATGTCTCATTTTGGGTTTCAGATAGATAATAATGAGAAAGGACTTTTATTTTCTATTAGGCCCTCTGTTGGTAGTTGCCCTTATTACATCATCCTCAAAGCTTTAAGAAAACCCCAAAATATCATTAGCTTTTTAAAACAGACCCCATAAAAGAGTTCCACATTAATTCAAGGAAGTACCTAAGCTCATTTTTACTCTCTTGTTACTGTTAACTTCAGCTCTTCTTAGGATTAATAACATCCATCTTATTCCAAGACCACATACATAATTCGGGAACCCAGTACAAAATGAATATGTGGGTGCCTTGTTCCTAAGTTATTAAGAATTTCAAGACCTCAGCAGCAGAGCACTGAACCAAGCGCAGGACCCTGTGCAAGTTCACGGCTTGCACACCCATGAAGCTGTCCCTGATCATCTGTTAGATAAAGAAATAATTCCTTTCATTTGGCTTCAGACTAACTCACCAAGACTTTGACTATCTCCTTAGTTTCTGTACACCAGGACTCAGTGAATATAATTCCTATCCACATGGTTCATAGATCCATTTATCTATCTTTACTTCAATGGTTTTCATTTTTGCAAGCCATAGAGTGTTCATTTCCTGACCAAACAACTTGGTCACCCTAATGATTTTATTTTTCAACCCCAAACCTCTTCCAGCTTCATTTGTCCTTTTTTGCTCATTGGTTTAAGTGCAGTAACTAGAACTGCATCCTTATTTAGATTTAACCTTGAGTAAGAATAAAATAGTGATTTTTACATTTAATTCCTTACTCATCTTAATGATATGCTTTATCTTCCTGGTCTTTCAATTCAGCAAATATCAATTAAGCATTTCTCAGTACAAGGCAAAAGGACAAATGAGACACAGGCCCTGCCTTCACAGAATTGGTCCTTTCCTATATTTCTATTAAGAGTTCCTTTCCTATATTTCTATTAAGAGTTCAAAGAACATTGTATTGTCAACAGAGTTTCTTTTTTAAAAAATTTAACTCAAGTAAATTACATATTAAATTTCTGAAAATCTACACATTAAACATAATGTGGGTACGTGATATTTTGGTATGGTGGCTTTGAGGAAGTTCTTTTTATTTTAGGTCATTTAGACATAGCTTATATACAAAACCATTAGGCATACAAGTAATATGCAAAGCAAATGTCCTCACCCTGTCACTGATCTTCCCACCACTGGGGTGTGAATCCTGAATGAGGTGGGGGTCAGGAAAGAGTAGAGGATAAGAAATGAAACAAAAGCCTAGAATGAAATAAGAGTGAAGGATGGCAGTAAAATTGGGTATGTCTGTTACAGAAAATATTTAGTAATAGTAGTAATTCTGCTTTGGTGAAACAGTATTAAAAATGTATTGCTTTATTTCAGTGAATACCACCATCTCCAGATGGTTTTGAGAATGTTAAATAAAACTAGTTCCAGCATACATCCCTCAGGCATCCTTCTATTAACATTTCTCATAAAAAGAAATGTTGATTTATTTTTCTGTTTTCTGTCTCTATCACCCATGCAAAAGGCATCTCATAATTTATCTGCTTTGTTTGTTTTTACACTCAGATCAAGTGTGAGAATCCTGTCTACTCTTCCATAGCCCACTTACTCAGACCTTCACTCAGTTCTTTAAATTCTCGCTTCACAAGATTACCTTCCTTGAGTATTGTTTTAATCTGATCATTTCTCTTCCCAAAAGCCCAGAATTACTTCTACTTGTTTCTCAGGTCAGCGTAAAATTACTGATTTGAACTTGAGTCCTTTAACGGTATTTGACTTATTGAGTTCCCACAACTAATTTCTGATCTACCACTCAACGATAATTTATACTTTATACTTTTCCTTGGGCCAAGGAAGTTTATTTTACTTTCTCCTTGGCACCCTCCATGATCTTTCACTGAATCACCACCTATGCTGTTCTCCTCATTGGACCCATTTTAACTCAATTTGGCCTCTTAAAATTTTCTCAGGTCTCGCTAAAGACTTAGTGAAGCCATCCTGAAAGAGTTACAATCCTTAGTCACTGTATTAACTGAAAGAACATGAACAAGTCATGTAATTTCTCCGAGGCTCAGTTTCTTTGTCAGTAGAAAGGAAATATTATCTTAGGATTTTATATGGATTAAATAAAATAATAGGTATATAACAATATATTTGTGTTTTCTAACAAAAATAAAGCACCTGATACTACTGACCCTGTCGCATAGTAGGCACTCACTAAATAGTAAACCCTTCATTTTCATTCCTATCATCTTTAATTTTCTTAATGTTCCTGAACACCTACTTCTTATCTTTGTACCTGAGGAAGAATATAATACAGCTTGATATCAGCTAGTCTTCTCTCCATTTAGGTTGTAAGTTACTAGAGATTAGGATTCTTTTTCCTCCCCCAGGGTTTCAGAACTTCACATGGGGACATTTGAACATATTGTTACCCCCCTTATTGAGTAACTAAGCATTGAACTCCTATTCCTTGTGATTATTAGCATCCCTTCAGATGCTTCATTTTGGTTATACATATTAGGATTCTTTTAGTCTAGTAGGGTTTATTAGCATACCCCTGTTTGTGCAATAACTGAACTAATAGTTCAGTAATTGTACTTTGTACTTGTCATCTATCTAGAGTAATTTCCCACATGTGATTTTCTTATCCGTGAACTTTCTTTTATCATCAGGGTCTAATTCTATCTGCAAGAACTGTTTGTAAACATATATGACTTCTAAATTGCAGACTCGAGCAGTACCATCACCCACTCTCTTGTACTTAGTGAATGAATATCATATATTGATTATACTACTTTTATTCTCAAACAGAAATTTCACATTTTAAACACTTCTGTAAATAAGATGTCTTACAATTGAAGGTATTTTTAAACACCTTTTCTTTCTTATTAGCACATAAAATAATGTTTTTTTATAATTAGTGGTGTAGGTTTGATGAAATATGATACTCAGTAAAGGCTTCATACCATGAATTGATAGTTACTGTCAGCAAGGCTATGGAGTTTGCTCAGTTCTGGATGTGATGAAAATTCATTAATGAATTTGCTCCCTCCTGAAAGAACACTTTCCCTGTTCCTTCCGAGACCTAGTTCCAGCTTCAGTTGTGTCTCAAGAAGCTAGTAGTCTGTAGAATCACTGGCCTCTTTAAAATCACATGGGTATGATATAACCTAGTGAGAAGAGTTTATCCTTGACAGTCACACAGAGTTGGATTTGATCTTGGTTTTATCATTTTTTAAAATTTATCTTTATTGTTGAAAATATTACAGGCGCCCCCTTCCCCCCACAGCCGCCCCACCCGCAGGCCTCCCCGTATCTGTCTGTGTGCGTGTTCCGTGTGCGACCCTGACCGAATCCTCCTACTCACTGCTCGGACCGTTAGACACCATTACGTGTACTGTTAGGAGCTCTTCAGAACACCATCCAACTAAAATCCTCCCACCATCTAGAATGGTGTGGTTTATAAGAACCCTAGTCTCTTAGAAGTAACAAGATGTGAAGATGATAAAATGATTATCCATTTCCCTTCTTAGTCTTCACCCCCACGGGTATGGTTAGAGAGAGGAGGGGGGGAGATGGAGGGAAAGGAACACTGATGGGAGAGAGAAACGTCAGGTGGTTGCCTCCCGCATGCACTGACCGGGCATCGAACCCGCAGCCTAGGCGTGCGCCCTGACTGGGCGTCGAACCCGCAGCCTAGGCGTGCGCCCTGACTGGGCGTCGAACCCGCAGCCTAGGCGTGCGCCCTGACTGGGCGTCGAACCCGCAGCCTAGGCGTGTGCCCTGACTGGGCATCGAACCCACAGCCTTTTGGTGTACGGGACAATGCTCCAACCAGATGAAGCACCTGGCCAGGGTTCCATTTGCCTTTTTAAAAATGGACCCCTTAAGAACCATAGCTAGCTTTGAATTGAATTCCTATAAGGGAATATAAATATTCACATGAACTCTTATTTTTTTTCTTTATTGAAAAAATATTTATTCTTTATCATTTTCTCTTTAGAGTGTAATTAAAAGACAGTGGGGCAGGCCTTGATTCCAAGTGCACAGATGCAGTTCTGCAGAAAATGCGTCTTTGGCAGACAAGAGTCTTCCTGTGAATGTTCTTTTTATTGCGCCCATAAATATTCTATTGTCAGAACATGACTCGCTGTTTATTAGCAGCACTGACAGGAAGATTCCTATTAATGGCAGCATTCTGGTCACCCACAGACTCTGTCACTTTTAACTTTGCAATTCTAAGAAAATTGTATTTGGTAATTACTTAAGGTATTTCTTAGTTTATTGATCCCCACCCTGTTAACTGAGTGAAGTTTGAGTGGCACTTCTTCAGTTCAGTGATTCACACCAGGGGGGGGGAAATCATCAAATCTGCATATTTGTAGGCAGGGAAAGACCTGCTGCCTGTCAGCCCTGATCTCATTGCCTTCAGCCCGCCAGAAACACGCAGCTCATTGAGAACCCACCGAGCACAGTGCGGGGAGGAAAACGCACAGATGCGGCCCCTGTCCTTACAGAGCTTCCAGTCTAACACCGAGGTGAGCCAGCTGTGCGTGCTGAATGTGCAGCTGGAATGGTGGCTTTAGAGCTCGGGGGACTTGGCTCTAAATCATACTAACGGTCTCCTTGGAAAGCTCTGTGCCATTTTTTTTAGTTTGTTTCCTCAAACAAAAGTGGTTCTGAAAAACAGAAGTGGTGCTGCCTGTCTCGTGGGGCTGTGAGAATCAGCCTTGCAAGTCACAAACATTCTGTAATCGTTAATTCTCTGCGCCTTGGTGTCCTCTCCCCTGTCTGTAATTGACAAAGACATTTTCAGTGTTTGATCCTCACAGCAATCCTGTGAGATGGATGCTTGAGCTTAGGTTTCATCCTCTGGTTGGAAAGGGAAACTCTCCAGAGTGGCCAAGTCTGGTGCTCAGGCTCATCAGCTGATTGAATGGTGGAGTTAAGCCGAAAACCCAGGCTTCCTGACTTGTGTTCCAATGTGTTTTCTACTCTTTTACGTCCACACCCGAGTGACTAAAATGTCGAGTTAGACTCAGTGCCCTGTACAGAAGCGCTGTGCGGAGTTCTATATTCAGAGAAGACGGGAGGGAAAGGAGTCAGTGTTCATGGGAGCATGAATGGAGGCATTTAAGGTTATGGCCTGCAAGATGGGCATGAGTGAGTATGCAGGGAATAAGCCAAGAGGCCCAGACTAGCAGAAAACACATGACTGGGGTAAAGGAAAGGACGAGGCTGTTTATGTCCTGAATTGATGTTCTCAGAACCCACGTCGCCCTTCTTTGATGCCAGCGTTAACCAAAGTTATTTAGGCCTGTGATCATGTCATGATTTCTTAACTTTGTTCTCACTCCGAGTTGAACTGTTCAGGTGATAGTTTAGTACTGTAGAAAGAACATGATCTTTGGAGTCAAACCTCAGTTCAGATCTCAGCTCTATTAACCCATAGCTGTGTGACCTTGGGGCAAGTAACTTAATTTCTCTGTGCTCCTTTTATCTGACGATTAGAAATAATAAATAATATTTAAAAGCATAATTGTGAAGCTTAAGTGGGTTATATATGAAATGCCTTGCACACAGTAGGTACTTGAGATGTAGTCGGTCCTCTGAGCTCCAACCAGTGCCCAGTGACATGCAGCCTGCTGCATCCTCCTGCTTGGGTCCCGATCTCTTTCATCTGAAGCAGAATTTCCTCATATTTCTACAGGAGCTCATTGCTTCTTAGAATTGAACATTTCTCTCTTTCTCCATAGCCTGTTATGGGTCTTTTATCATTAGTTTATTATGAAATAATATTAAGTGAAAAGAACTTCTCGTGTTACACCCAAAATGTAAAAGAGGTCAGTTTTAATCTTTCACTGTGAAGGTTTTAATAGTAAAGAAGTTTTTGTCTTAATTATAAATTTCATTCTTCTTTCCATAACGAGAACATGTATAAGATAAGAAAAGTAATTGCACTGGTTAATAATAGATTATCATTCTTAACATTGTGAAGGACATTTCTATAGGAATACTCTTTAGAATAATATTTATTCTTCATAAGTAGAAATTGGTGCTATTGTAATTCAGTGTTATTTTGTGATTTATTACCTGTTGATAAGACAATTATATTTTCCCAGATTCCTTAACTTCTGTTACCTATATCCTTTTAAAAAAACTTGTGAAGATAGATGCTGTGAAATTCATGCTAAAAAATCACACGGTAAGTCTTATTTTTTTTCATTGATGACTACATTTTGCAAGTAGCTTAGGTCAAAGCATTTGTAACTTTGGATGCTCTTTTGCTTTCATTAGAGTGAACACTTCCCCTTCCTTGGCATCAGTGACAGTTACAGTCTCAGTGACTTCAGGTGCCGAACAACCTTCTACACAGCCCTCACTCGCCTTCTAATGGTAGACCTAGGTAAGGTTAAGAATTTAAGCTTACTTAATAAGGGATTAACAGTATACCTGTGTGAATAAAGAAGTGAAGTACTGATGAGGACCACATTTAACTTATTAGAATTTGCTATCCCCAACAGTTTCTACAGCTTCCTGAGATTTGAGCATTCACTTGTTAACATCACAGCCAGAAGACAGATTTTTGTACTTGAGGTGGTATTTCTTTACTTCTTCTAAATTTATCTTCTGGGTGTCCTTTGTTACATTCATTTTAGCTCTAAAAATCTAGAAGTAATCTTAAATACAGAAGAGCTTTTACACACAAAGATTTTCTTTATAATGATATTTAATCTAGAGAAAAAATCGAAACAATGTAAATGTCAAACATAGGGAACTGTAAAATTAGGCACATCCACTTACTTGATGGAGTAATATGTGATCATTAAAAATGACGATTTGAAGACAATGCAAGATGTGAAATTTTCTGGTATAATAGTAAGTGGAAAAAGCAAGTTAAACTGCAAATGGTATGGTCATGCCTATTGGGGGCAGAGGAACAAATACATCAAAAAAAGGCTTAAAAGAAATTCTTCAAAAATGTTAAGTGTTGTCTTTGAATAGTGGACTATATGTAACACTTCCTCATTTCTGTTTACTTGATATTTTCTTGATGTATTACTTTTGTAATGGGAGAAATTAACTTGTGTTTATTTTTTCATTGAAAACTAAAGTTAGCGGGAAATATCCACTGATAGACAGCACCTTAGGAGGGGCACTTACTCCTCTCTGTAGGGGCCGCGCATTACTCTTGATTCCCAGGGTTCTCCATGTTTGAATATTGCAGATTAAATTAATCAGTCTCCAGACACATGAGGGTTCAGTCAATGACAATATCATCCTTAGAGAATATATATAATACTGATACTTTTTTCTTCCTTTCTCTTGCAATGTATTGATTGATCCATCAACTTAAATATGAGTTTTTAAAACATGATCATATGAAAGGAAAGATGAGGAATAATTTTATTTTGCTTGGAAAAGGCACTGAACCTTGTAATGGGAAGGTGACCTGGCCCTGTCTGCTCCACACTGGTACTGTTTTTATGCTTTTCAACAGAATAAATTACCAGAAAGACAAACAGCCAAAAGTTGAGAGAAATGCAGCTGGAATGATTAAGTAGCTGGGCAGGATTGATTTCTAAGGAAAGATTAAAAGAACCATGTATGTATAACTTGGCTAAGTGACAACTAGGGCTTGAGGCAAAGAGAACTGTCTATAAATATTTGAAGAGTAAACCAGGCATGCAAAACCCAATCATCTGCTACCATAGGCCAGTGGGACATCCGACTGAATGACAGCTTTGCATACTGCACACTGGCCTATATTATGTCTTGGCTGCTGCCTTGAAGACAAGAGGAGCAGCCCAGGTGTTTTGTCATTGTCCTTAGTATCATTTAGAAAGCACACTGGGCTGAGGGCTGAGCGCATGACAAAGACCTTGCTAAGCTCCCTGACCTCAAGGAGCTTGCCCTCTTACTTTCCTGGTTTTGTCCAGGCATTAAAGACCGTGAAACCCTTGCCTAGACTTAAGTCTTTCCCAAGCCTTAAACGTGCTCTTTGAATGATTGTCAGACAGAGTGAAAGCAATGAGAAGACCAAAGTGAAAGAGAACTCTCTGGAGGGAGGTTTCCTAGAAATAGGCCCATGTCACGCACATCTTCAGGGCCTGGCAATGGAATGGGACAAGGTCCTTTTTCACGAGGTCAGCATAGACAAGATCCCCCGTAAATCTGGTCGCTTAAACAGCAGGACAGCACTGTGTTTGCAGCACTGCTTACTTAGCATTGATAATCGATAGGCATGGTGGTGCCCAGAAAGACCTGATGTTGCACACTGCCTTTTTGAGGATGACTTCTGTTCAGTGTTAACTGTGAGGTATGAGAAACTGAAGGAAAAACAGATAAATTTGAATAGAGTTCTTTGAAATATTTAACCCATAACAATATAAAGTATAAATTGATATTTTACTAAGTTTTTTTTAAAGGTAAATATCTGTTATGTTGGAAGCACTTTTTAGATACCTTGTGGGAAATAGAAATAGAAAGGCTATGTGGACATGCCCAGTACGTGGTTGGTACTAAATATAAGTAAAATGAATTGGATATACATAAAATTAAAAACAATAGCAACTACACTCATGGAACTTCTACATTGTTTGAAAAGAAATTCCTTCCTTATCTGTCAGTGTGTTTTATGTTTTAAAATAGTGTAGATTATAAGCATCAGGTGGTGATTTGAGGTATAAATTACCAGAGCGGCTTTCCCTTGTTCAGAACCAGAGTGGCAATTCTTCCCAGAACATGGTGAGCTCCTTTGGCACGTGGACTTTGTCTTTCCCTTGTTTTCTGGTGCCAATCTCAGTATTTCTGCATTATAAGTACTCAGTAAATTTTGTGGAAAGCATGGCCCATGAGCACACTGTGACCACGTGGCCATTGTCATGGCCCTAGAGCCAGCTCTGCCTTCCAGGTTCTCTCTGGGAGTAGCTTTGACCAGTGGCTTATTACTTTCTCAAGTTATCGCTACACTTGGCCAGTCTCATGCTGGATTAATTTTTTGTTTTCTGTTGAACAGAAAAGCATTACTACTTTACAGGTGATCATTTGTTGAATGTTGTTGAACAGTTCTGTTATTTGAAGCCATGTCTCACAAACTAGGTTAACAGTGCCCTGCTGTCAGAATGCTGTATGTGTGGTTTTGCAGTTCTCTATCGTGTGTCCACTGCCATGGATACGAGGACAAAAGAGGGAGTGCTCTTGCCAAAAGAAGCACACATCCGTGTATTAAGTGAAAGTAATAAAAATATTAGGTAACAAGACTCCTCAAATTAAACGAAGAAAAATTTAGGAGGAACTTTTTATAATACTTATTTTATTTTTTGGTAAAAATCAACTAGAAAAAACATCTGACCAACCTTCTAGCAAACCACTGGATGTGATTCTTGGATTGAAATATAAAATGTATTCTAATTGAATCCTACAAAATAAATTAGATATGTTTTGTGTATAAGCCTTGCACATTGGAGTGATTAGAAATTGGGTGTCACATTAATTGATATTTACTTTGAAATGCATTTTGGTTTCTATTCAGTAATTTGTGCTTTGTATGAATTTAATTAGATGCTATGTGCCCCAGGTTGTATTTCAGATGAAAATGGGGGTTTTTTGGCAGTAAGCAGTAGTAAAATTTTATCAAATTGTTCCTTGTCTAAACTAAATGAAATAAAGAACAGAACTAAAAGCATTTCATCATCAGAATGATGATGTTTCATGTTGGCAATGTATTTTTTGTATTTTAAGAAATTATAAAAATAAATGGAAACAATCCCCTTCACGAGATGGTTTTACACACAGAAGAAAATGGGCGACCAACCATATGTGCACGCATGTTCGCCCTTCCAAGAATCACTTAAAGTTCCCTAGGTTGTTTTTAAATTAACTTTGTCAATCTAATAAACTAAAGCAAAGATAGTGTTACCCAAGCCAGTAAATGGAGAAACTCCAGGGAGCTGTTCAGTCTAAAATACTGGAATAAATAAAAACCTTCTATTTTGTTTCATTTGAGTGGAGGTGAAATCAGTTGACAAGTACTGGAGAGGGGAAGTGTGGAAAAAGCTATTGCAAGGCTTTTTGTTTTATGGAGAACTAACTAAATATTTGCTGCAAATTAAGTTTTTACCAGCCACAGATTCAGAGGTGCTCAGTGTCACTGACAGTTGTTTTTCCTTGGACTCTTTATGACTGCACCTTGTCTTGAACCACTCACCCGAGAAGCACATTGATAGATCTGAGTGAGCAGCGCTCCCTCAGATATTCAGACTCTAAGAAGCAGCCATATTTTTTAATGATCACAGGAATGCTAATATAAAAATAGTGTTTATAGACATTAAGAGATAGTTCTTTCTGTAGGGATGAGGGTAACATAGCATCCATCTACTTTTGTGGCTTATAACAGGTACTTGGCACCTGAAGATATCTCTAGCTTGAATTTGAGAAATTTTAAATTACAAGTAAATGGCTTGAATAAAAAGGGAAGCGTATTCTAGAAATAGCTACTTAAGACAGAAGGAAAAATACAGAGGAGGGAAACGTTCCTTTAGTAGTAATAACTAACATTAGTTTGCACATTTACAGTGGGCAAACCACTTTACATGCATTCTCCTGTTTGCTCCTCACATGAAATAGGTATTATTGCATTGTTTACTTAGAAAGGTGAGGTGCAGAGATTAGATGACTTGCCCAAGGTCAGTCATACACATTGTAGCCCTCTGACGACACCCTCATTCACTTTGCTAAGCTATTACTTCACCTTTCCGTTCTCAACCAATTAGGAAAAGTAACTTTTTCTTCTTCATTTTTATTTGAATGATCGGGACTGAATGACTGACTTGAGGCTTGGGGGCAGTGAGAAGAAGGGAGAAGGGATTACTTTTCAAGCTTCTATTAAACAGATAGACTCGTGTTTATTATTTGCCCTAGATAGGTATATTACAGTCCTGTGATCAGTGAAAGTCAAATGTAGTTCTTAAAATGTGTCCTTATGTCTAATAATTGGACAGAGCATCTTTTTTCTCATAGATAAAGGAACACAAAGGGAGATAGCCCAGGAGGATCTAGCAAGTGAGAAGCTTGATCAGAAGTAGCTAATGTTCTGATAGGAGGACTCCATCGGTACATCACCTGTGTCCATGACTTGGCAGAGACTATCTGGAAACTAGATGTTGGGGGTGGGGGGTGGGAGTGGGCAATAAGAGGTGAAGAAGCAGCTGGTAATACTGAGAATCTGTAATGAGATCATTAAGACTAATTAGCTGGCCCTGTAGGCAGAAAGCAGCCCATTAAGTCCAGATCCAGTTTTAATAACTTACCTGGTTTTGAGGGTAGAGTCCTGAGCACCCCAGGGAGTAAGGTGCTTCAGGGAAGAAACTTTAAGGTAGCTTTCTTAGAGGAGTACAATAGTTTGCAGTGGGTGGTGTGTTTTTCTTCTGGGAGCTAAAATAAATGTTCTGGTTCCCTAGGGAGAGGAATGAAAGGGAGCCTCAGTTTTTTCATCTATTAAATGGAAATATGTACCTTGAAAGTCATGTGGCTTAAATAAGATACAGGTGTGTGCAGAGGGCCTGGGGCAATTCCTATCACAAAACAATACTCAGTATATATTAATTAAAGACACAAAGATTTATTGACAGCACTATTAGGGACACTGACTGCCACTGGGACTTCAAAACAATGCAAGTTCAGTACCCATAATGCAGCTACTCTGCCTTCTGTGCTTGGGCTGTTAATTTCCTCCAGAATCGTAACTGATGACACCTCTGACACATACAGAACAACCACCCTGCCTGAAGCCTAGGTCATTTCTGAGCCTGCTAGATTCCGAGGCAGTTTAGAAGGAAACTGAAATGAAAACCACATTCTGGCCCAAGCAAGAGAGATCTAGCCAAGCACAGTTCTCAAGACTTGTGCTAGAACTTTAAGGTGCCGTTCTAGGATGCACTGGGGAAGGAAGAGCAGGTGGTAGGAGCCTAGACCTGCACAAGTCACTAGAACCATGCTGATTGTTCTTTACCCTCTTCTAACCTCACACAGCTCCAAACTCAAGATTCTGTGACCTTCACTTCAGTCCCCACCTCTGATGCCTTCCACCCCATCAGAGACATGGGGGAAGAGCATGAGCTTGGTAGCAAAGCAGACCTAAGTGGAGATCCGCGCTTCCATTTCCCAGCCAGAAGATGCTGGGCAGACTACTTCACTCCTTTAGGCCTCTGTCACGTGTAAAATTAAGGAAACATCATGCAGCTTCATAGGCTTGTAGTGACCATTGATTTGCAGCAGTGCTTCAAACATAGTAAGAGCTCCATAGTGTTTATTAAGTACCACATTCATTGCCTGCACATAATAAGCACTCAGGAAATAGCCTCTGTTACTCAGTCGCTACACGAATATTTCTTGAGTGCCAGACCCTAGTCTAGGCACTAGGGATACAGCCATCACCAAAACAAACCAGTCGCTTCCCCAAGGAGCTGCCATTCTGTCAGGGAAGACGATGAATACATATGTAAATGAATAGTAAGTCTCACAAGAGCAGTCAAGTCATTGTGGGGTTGGAAAGTGGTGAAGGTAGGGGCACACTCTGGAACTGCTTTGGGTAGAGTGGGCAGCGAACACCTCCCTGAGGAAGTGACATTAAGTAAAATTGCTGCTCTCATTACTGTCTAGTATTCACTCCTTGACTTCTCCTTGCAAGGAAGAAGTGGCTTCTTCTTTTGGTGGCTTGTCTCTTGTGTTCCTGGTATCCATATTTGCCTCTAAATTTGATTGAGGAAATAAATGAAGTTAGGAAGTTTTTTGATCTGTACCTTAGTGTGCTAATGAAGGGCAGAAATGTTCACATCCTGAGTTTATCTTTGTTCTAAGTAATCATGTATACCTCGGAAAAGCTTTGCTCCCAAAGGAAGGGTATTGGGCTGGCAACCTTGTGGACACACTTTATTCAGTCACCATAATCACCTCTCTAAGTCCGTGTCAAACTCAAAACAAAACAAAACAAACACTAATAGCTGTCATTGATTAAATGCCAGACACTGAGCAAAGAGGGTCACAGATGTTTTGCTATTTAATCTTACAGCTAACTTTATGAAGTACGGTAGTCCCCCCTTATCCACTGGGGGATACGTTCCAAGACCCCCAGTGAATGCCTGAAAATGCAGATAGTACTCAACCCTGTATATACCACGTTTGTGCCTGTAATACCTATGATAAACTGTAATAAACATTATGTGAATGTGGTCACTCATTTCAGGGGATCTCTTGCTGAAGTCTTCATATAGGCTCAGTGCTTTCTAGGGCACCACATTGCCATCAGCCTTAAGTCGAGAACTTTCCACCTTTCAATTTAAAGAAGCACTTTATGCTCCTCTTTGGCATCTCCAGATTCCCAGCAGCAGCACTTGTACTTTGGGGTCATTATTAAGTAAAACAAGGGTTAGTTGGACACAAGCTCTGTGGCACTGCAATAGTAGATCTGACCAGCGGCTAATGGATGGGTAGCACATACAGCAGAGATACGCTGGACAAAGGATGATTCACATCCCGAGTAGGACCGAGCAGGATGGCACAAGCTATCTTCATGCTTCTCAGAACAGCATGCAATTTAAAACTTATGAATTGTTTATTTCTGGAACTTTCCATTTAGTATTTTTGGAGCTTGGTTAACCACAGGTCATCTAAACTGTAGAAAGCGAAACCACAGAGAAGGGGGTCTGCTGTAAATATTATGTCTCTTAATTACCAATAAGGACACTAAGGCTTAGATGAGTGAAGTGACTTTATCCAAAACCAGACAGCTTAGTAGCAGAGCTTTCAGAGCATCCACTCTGTCCTCACCCTTCTCGGCCCACAGTGATTGTTATCATTGTCCTCGTGAACAATTCCACATTCAGAAAAGGCTTTATCTCAAAGGAGTAAGATTATATAGCTTAAATATAATGTGTCTATGTATATCACATATTTAAGGGTTTGATAATGTTCAGTTAGTTACTATATTATTTATTCTATGTCAGGTGTTAAGAAAATAAGGGAGTTTTAAAATTCACTTTTATTGAGCAGTTACTTTTCATTCAAATACAGTATTTCTAATATTTGCAGGCACCGTTCTAGGTACTGATACTGTAATACTGGTACTACCACTACTTATTGAGCACCTTCTATTTTTCATGTGCTCTAACGTTTAATATTCACAATAACCTTAAAAGATAGGCATTTTTCTCCTTATTTTGAAGATGAGAAAACCGAGACTCAGAGTGGTTAGTAAGTGTCCAAAATTAAACAGTATGTGGTTGAGCCAGATTCTGGGTCTGTTTATGCACAGCCCCCTACGTCACCCTCCTTCCCTGAGAAACAAAGACGCACAGCCTAAGCTCTCCAGAAGCTGTGAGTGTAGGCTGATGGGCCTGATAATTTACATACACACATTATAAATTTTATCTTGTTCAATCCCCACAGTAACCCTCATCAGATGGTGGTAACAGTGGAATGATGTAGGCGGTATTATTAGTGTTATCAGCTAAATGCTTAAATACTTGCAGTTCAAGGCCTACTGATAAATACTGTCTATAGTAGAGTCAGACAAAATGCTCTAGGAATCAAAGAGAGAAGAGGGAACACTTGTAGTGGCACCTTAGGAAGAACTTGCAGGGGAGCTTAGCTCAGGCATTGGGAAAGTGACATGGGCTTTGGAAAACAAGAATGGCTTCTGTAAAGCTTTCTGATGTTGTCACCAGTTGGCAGAGGGTGTATCTAAGCGGAATAACTTGGTCACACTGCAGTTGACAGAGCAGGGATTATAATTTGGTCTGCTTTACCTTTCACCTCATATCCTGACCCTTGTCTACAGAAGCATACCGCGGAAGACTGGATGACCTTTTGACATCTCTCTGTGAGCAAAACTAAGTCCCTGGTTCTGTTCGACTCTAGAAACAAATTATGAAAGTTTAAAAGGAAAAGCAAAGTCACAGAAGACCAGGGTCAGCCAGTCCAGCCACTCCTTAAGAACCAAAAGCCCCTGATTCTGCCATTGATCTTCCATGTATGTGGCCTTGGGCCTCAGTTTCCTTATCTGTAGAATGATGTGCAGGCTAGTTTCTCAAGCATTTGTGTGCATCTGAATCACAGGGAGGATGGCGTGAAACAAAAATTGCTACACCCCACCCCAGAGTTTCTGATTCAGTCAATCTGGGGTGGAACCTGGGAATTTCTACCTAACAAGTTCCCAGGTCATGCTGATGCTGTTAGGCCAAGGACGAAACTTTGGGAACCACTGGTCTCTTCTCTGAGATCTCGTTTCCTCTCTGATGCTCTATTTAAAAATGGATAGCATAGAAATCAGGTCTGGACCATATAGTTCCACCTCCATCTAGTATGCTACCTTGAGTAAGTCACTTAACCTTCCTCTGCCTGTTTCTTCATCAGTGTATTGGGGCTCTATGTCCCTGTGCCATAGGTGAATGAGAGAACCAACTCTCATTCAAAAGAAACCCCTTCTGAAAGACCTATATAAACTGTCAGCTGTGCATATCCATGCGTGAAGACTCTGCTTTGGCAAAATCCTTGAGGAAACTGTAGTCTACCTGTAAAGTGAAAAAACAATAGAAAATGTCTCCCCTCTTTTCTATGAAGAAAGGAAGCTTAGTGCAAGAGGAAGTGTACCCAGGGAGAATGTACTTAAAATCCAGATGGCCCAGGAGGGACCTCATCCTGTGGGGCAGATAAAAGTTTCCCTGCCATCTAGTTAACAAATTGATTAAAAAAAGAACATAAATAAAAGAGAATAATAACAGAGAGCTTCTGGGCACCTGAGTCTGAGAGCCCTTTAGAGCCCTGCTTCCAAGGAAAGGGGGGGAAAAGCCTTCTCTGAGGCTTTGAAAGGGGCTTTCCTTGGGCCATTAGGGAAGCTCTGGGCCCTAGGAGCTGAAGGGCTGAGATGCTTGGGGCATGAGTCTGTCTGATCCAGTGAAGAGCCAGAAAAAAAAAAAGTGGTAATTTTGCTGTTTCATTTGGTGCAAAAAGAGGAGGCAAAAGAGCAAAATATTCAGCAAGCCGGAGCACAGACCATGGCCTGGAAGAGGGTGCAGGCGGCCCCTGGGACGCTCGGCCTGGACGAAGCGCCCGCGAGGGCTCGCGTGCAGCACTTGCATCCTAACCCTGGTGACCTTTGTGTTTTGGACAGGTGAAGACGAGGATGAGTTTGAGAACTTCATGCTGCCTCTTACGGCCTCTTTTGAAACAGTATTACAGATATTCACCAACAACTTTAAACAAGACGATGTGAAGGTGGGTTTGTCTCCAAACAGGAGGAAGTTTTTTCGTTCTAGAATATCCAGATCCAGGAGAAGGGGCTGCGTGTTTGTGCGCTGTGCCCCACCCGCCTTGCGTCTTTCAGTTGTACTTTCAACACTTACAAAGTGTTGAAGTTTCTTATACAGACGGACTTTGAGAACACTGATGAGTTGGAGTAGTCAGTTTGTGAGTAGGTGACACAGATGTATCTCGTGGCAGTTAATGCCTTTAAAGAACATTTTATGTGGACTCGCCACTTGATGCACCCCTGTTCCCTCATCTACCCTTCACTACATGTTTCGACATATTTATATGGAAGCATACACAAACATACACACTTTAAAACACTAGGTCTCTAAATATTTTTTTAAACAAGAATTTGTATAAATCAAGACTTTATTAAATGGCTAGGCATATATGTATAAATAGGAGCTGGTCTTGAAGTATTGCATTCTTAAGCTGAACAAAGTGATTAGGATAACTGATAGCTAAATAAGGTTTTTATGGGCCTGTGGGAGCCGTATTAGGATTGATTTGACAAGTCAGTTCAGCTGTGGCAACAGTCATAATATCTAAGACAACATTATGTTTTATTAGTAAAATCCTTAAGTGTAGCAAGCTGTCTGTGACAAAGCTGCCCCATATTTTCATGTGGGGGATGGGGAGCACAGGGTCTGCAAAATCAGAAGAGCATCTTCTGAAATTACCATGAGTCAGGGCCGTATTAAATAGAGTGACACTGAGTAGTATTTGCAAGAGACTAATAAATGTACTCCTGAGAATGTAGGCACCTTTGTTGGTGATGCTTGAGTCATATTTTATCATTATTTGAAATAAGTTGACCAAAATATTAACTATCATTTTGCATCGCTGCTCCTCTCTCTACCAAAAAAAAAAAAATCTCAGATGCCAAAGAGAAAAACAATCACCATTGATGATTATTTTAGGGTAACTCTTCTACCAAAAATTAATTTGCCAAATACTGTACCTTTTAATTTGAAATAAAGTTTTTGAAATGAGTCTTTATCAACATGTAGTAGTCCCAGAATTTAAACCAGAAAATTGCATAGGTTATCTCTGCGTTTGCAGTCTTGCTGAAATTCTTCACTGGAGTTTCTGCTCGGGTTAGCTGTGTTTTCAGATGTCACAAATATTTCTAGTGGCCAACAAGAGCTTTGCAGCTTTAAGGTAGCTATTGCTGCCCTTTATGTCAAAAAGAAGTGAGGGTGAAAAACACCATCTTTATAAAAATTACATTTGTCTCATTTGAAGATTTCATTATACTCCACACCCGTTTTGATGTGATCCCATCTAGTTTGATAGAAACCATCTTCCTCGAGTCATTTTTAATGGACTTCCAGTGATATATCCCTAAACCAGCAAGTTCTTAACGACCCTGGAAAGTGACTGCTTGATTACACTTTAACGGTATTTGCAAATAAAATCACAAGTAATTAAGGGGAAATCTCCAGGCTTTTGAGCAAGTTTGATGCATGATAACTGCCTGATTCAGCTTCATCTAGAGTAATGCTGTGTAGGCAACAGCTACTGAGATCAATAGCAACGTAATGATAGTGGCAGAATTAAGTGAGTAACCTGAGAACTGTGCCTCAGAATGCATGCAGCTGCCACGAACCAAGGCCACACAGTGCACTCCGTGCTTCCGTCCTAAATGTTCATCAAAAGACGCCCTGCAGGAAAATGGAGTTAGATGCTCTTTATTGCTGATCGTGTCTCTTGCCACATTTATCAGGGAAATTGGATTAGCAGTTGGCAGCTGCAGGTAGACAAGATTCTGCAGTGATTAAATATGCAGCTTGGCTGCATTTGTTGTGACAGACCTTTAGTAAATTCTACTGTAAGCACCATCTGTCTAATTTGTATAAAGAAAACTTGGTGCTTTAAGCTACCAGTAGAGAACTAAATCTGTTGCTTTATCATAAACAAAACTTTTGCACTAAATGCTTTTAAATGTAATTTATTAGGTTAAGGCTATTTTTCTATCATGATGAATAAATAATACATGCAAAAGTGCTTTCAGGTACTTCATTTTGCAAGTACTAGAAATAAAAACGGTTCGGTTTTGTTCCCCAATAAAGTATTTAGTATTCCAATCCACAGGAGGTGATGCTGTTAAAATATCTCTATGAAAATGCCTCAGGACTGCCGTATTCATTTAATTTGCAACCCTTACCAGGATTTTCTAACTCCCTATTTATAGATATTTTTCAAATGCGGATTTCAGGATGAACATAAACATTAAGGACCGATGTTGCCAAATTGAAATATGGTTGCGAGAGGAGGAAATGCTGCAGAACTCTTAAATTTATAGCTTTGTTTTCTTACGTAGTCCTAATAAAATTGAAGAGTACATTGAATTTTTGTCTTGGGTTTTTCTCTTCAAAGTAAAGGGGTAAAGAAAGAAAACACTGTTACAAATCCTGGCCCTAATGCATTAGTTCAAAATATATGTTTTTCCCATATATTTGTATCTGTAGTAAAATGTAGTCCGATCCTCTCCTGACTCATGCATCTTTTTTTTTTTGACCATGACATCATGGGTTTTAAGGAAAATGAATGAAAACTTCTCGGAGGAAGAGGAGCAGTTAAATAGGAACCTGCTATCTTTAGTCCCTTCGTATAAACTCCACAATGTTAAATTATTTAAAATCCTTGATTTTCAGCATGCGCACATTAAAAGTTTTCGCACTAAGTGCCAAATGTTGCAAACAGCACTTTAACAGAATGATTTTGCTTTGATCCCTGTAGCAGTTCCTGAATAATTTATCACAGGTTATTGCCTTAATTCTGGAGAGGGATAGAGCAATAACGGCAGATGAAAACACTCCAGTTGAAACACCTTGGGGCCTGCTCATTCCTCTGACACGGCTCTTTTGTTGGAACTATTTAGAGGTTATTAAGATGTGTCTCCAGAATTAAGAGTATGCTTTAAGGATCAAGACAGCCATCTTAATTCTAAAGACAAAGCACAATGACCCTTCACCTTCTTTTTCTTTGTTGTTATTATATAGCAGAATTATGAGGCTAATATTATAGCTGCCCCCAGTAGTGCCACTACAGTAAAGGGTCTGTCAGACTCTCCATTAGAAACCCTGTTTGGGGGGTCAGGGTGGAAGGAGCCGCATTTCAGCTGTTTCCCAGCCCATCCGTCTCTCACTTGGCACACAGACAACTGTGTACCGGGCGGTGGACTGAAGCCCTGAGCAGCTTCTCCTTGGGCTTTCCAAAAAGGAATCTAGGATTAGATACCCCGGAGCTACCCTACTCCCCAGACAACCTCCCTACAAATAGAGCAGCCGCTCACTTTTCACATCAATCAG
Organism: Miniopterus natalensis; assembly: GCF_054644295.1. Taxonomy (NCBI): domain Eukaryota; kingdom Metazoa; phylum Chordata; class Mammalia; order Chiroptera; family Miniopteridae; genus Miniopterus; species Miniopterus natalensis. The sequence goes on from NC_142084.1 coordinate 93,827,155, forward strand.
GTGGTGACCAACCGGAGGGGAGAGGCAACCGTTCAGAGAAACCTCTTTGTACTCTTAAATGAGATGGAAAATTGTCACTGCTCCCACCCTAAATTTCAGTCAGATCACCTCTCACTCTCTGAGATTGGTTAGTAGCCTGTTTGAGCTCCTGGTGAACAGTTTTTTTGTCTTATACCAGAACTGGGTATGTTTTGAGTGGTGTTACATCCCTTCGTGGTGTTTGAGTATCAGGATAGCTTCTTACAGTAACTCGCGCTGTTTTGAGATAAAAGAAACTGTTTGAGCGTAAGAAGTCTGTTTCTTACGTTAATGCTGCATTTTCCTGCTCAGTCAAATCTATTGAAAACATATATGTAGTTATTATTTAATTCTTTGTCTGCTCTATAGTAACATTTTCTAAAATTAAACATTGATAGAATTTCGTAGATTTGAGTCCATTAGAGCATGTCTATTAACTCAGCATCTTTTAAGGAAGAACTTTGTGATGAAATAAATATTAACATTTTTGTATAATGAGGGTAGTCTAAGCTATTTTAAGAGCCCTTTACTTTACACTGAGCACAAAGAAAGTAACTTGGTTCCTACTGACTAATTTAGAGTTGAATGGTGGGTGCCTATATATATGTGAAAATTTGAGATGATTTGAAGAGCAGCCTGTGACCTGTGCATGTACATAATAAAAGTAGACCAAAAAGGCCATTCATTAGAAAGACTGCAGAGCCAAACAGTCAGAATAGAATTGCTCCAGGAGGCTTCTTAGAAGATCTGGTTTTTCTGGAAGCTGCGAAAGGGGCGGGCAGCTTCCAGGTGGTGGAAATAGGTTACACAAAAGACCAAATGTTTTTTTAAAAAATAGCAGGTCACATGAGAACTATTCAGGAGACTAGCCAATTACAAGGACTGATGAGATTATGGGAGGAAAAAGACTAAGTCACCTAGAGAAGCAGGAGCAGGGATTCAAAGTTGACAGGTTCAGAAATTCAGATAAGCATCATCCTGTCAACTGTTAGCATAGACACTGAATATCCTCATAAACAACTTCCAGGTGTGATGAGTCACCTGCTAGGTGGGGTGGTGGAAAGAACAGAAATTCCGCTTCCCCGCCAGAGAAACTACTACTTGGTACTTGGAAATGTTACTCAGCCATTAAGCTGAGGGTCATGATTCACTTCCAAGTCCTTGATGATAATTTGAACACCTTCCTAAAGAGGTTTTCATTTATTACCAAGGTACGAGGAAAAAGGAAATCTGGTCAAATGAAAAGTTCAGAGAATAGTTTCTGGCAGATATTTCCACTGAAACAGTATCTTCAGAAGTCATAGTCGTGTCTCAATTATCCCACACCCTTGTTTTGCAATTCTGTTTATTTGTGCTCTTTGTTCTGATGTTCCAGCATCTGTTCCTGGGTTTTCTGTTTCTCTTCCCAGGCACCTTCCTCAGGACAGCTTAATTAAGCATCCAGAGTCCAAGTCAGACCTCTTCTATTTCAGAGTCAAGTTTTTGTTTATCTAAAATGAAATATTTATGGAAGACTTAGTATATGTACCAGGTTCTTATTAGGCATTTTTACATAAGTTTATCAAATTTATTCCTCACAATGCCTCTGAGAAAGAGGTACTGTGAGCCCCTTTTATAGGTGAGAAAACTGAGGCTGATAAATTGCCTGCTTTAAGACTTACGGTTTAGAAGTAAAGCTGGAATTCAATATTAAGTTCTCTGACATCGAATATAGAACTCTTTTCCTTGCACCTTTTTTTTTTTTTTGCTTGGAGAATGTGAGTGCCTTTTTAGGTATGTCATGGTAGCAGTAGGTCACCTGGCCAGTTTTATTTTGTCCTAAGTCACTCAGGATATTTCTTAGAGACTTTTAAATGGAGTGTGCTTCCACAATAGACTTCGCTTTGCAGAGTGGTTCTGATCTCATGTGAGTCAATGCTGTTAAGATTTGCTATTATTAAATAATGTCTAGACTCTGCATTTCTGTTTTGTGTAATTATCAACCCTCTTTTTTCTATTTTGGCATTATTCAGAAACAAAATATATTAAGAATCTAAATGTTCCTATACTGTTAGAATTATGACCTAGCCAGTTTATAAGAATCAAAGTAGAGTTGGTCAGCAGATTTGATAGTCTGTTTGTTTAAAGTGTCCACGGTTTTCTATAGAAAGGGATCTGAGCGAGACATTTTAGCTAATGAATCAAAATCAGATATGTGGTCATTATTGCCTGATTATTACTCCATCTGCTCCGTGCTAACGTGAAAATCAATTACTGTGTCTCTTTCCCACTGACAGCGTATGTTGATCGGGCTGGCAAGAGATCTTCGAGGGATTGCCTTTGCACTGAACACAAAGACCAGCTACACCATGCTGTTTGACTGGATGTATCCTTATTACACTGTGACAATACCAGCTCTGCGCACAGAGGGACGCCAGGCCCCTCTCTTTCGTTTAATAGTATGGCACAGTAGGGAAGAGGAAACAAAGCTAAATGAACTAATGTGTAATCAGCTAAAAATTACAGCACAGAGGCAGCAGTGCAGATAACTGAGCAGAGCATTCGGAGACCCAGCTCAGAGAGGTCACTTTTTCGGTGCCATTAAATATTGACAACTTAAAAATCACAGCCCCAAAGGATTGTTTTTGTTGGGGTTGCGGGGCTAATCGGGCTAATGTCTTTAACTCAGGCCCAATGAATCCTACAGTTTGGCATTTTGAGGAGATTTGAATTTCTACTTCATCTTAATTAGCAGGGCTGAGAAGGTCACTTTATCTCTTGGAGGCTTAATTCATCATGCTACAGTTTTTCATCATTGTGAAAATATTAATGGACATGGAAAGGGGGAAATAAATGGTCAGGATTTTTTGTTTGGTACATGGATTTACCTGTGCCAAGGCTTAGTATAGACAGCAAAATAAACAAACAAACATCCCCCACAGAAATGTCTCATCACATAGGAGTGAAAAAACATGGACTGTGGTGTTAGAAATCCCAGCTCTTCACTTTCTGTGTAAACCTTGGCATGTCATTTACCCTCTCTGAGTCTCGGTTTCCTCATCTAAAAAAGGAGATATACAGCATCATGGCTCATTGTGACCATTCAGATAGGTAACATACTTTGCATCATGTCTGAAACATGCTCAGTAGTCCTTAAATGGTTACTATTAATGTTGTTTTAATAGTATTGTATGAATCCTCTTTGATCCTAACAGGAAGTGACAGTTTATGCAAGCCATATATTTGTAATATAAAGGTTTCGTGCCTTTTTATACATGAAACCATCAGAGCACAGAAGAAAAATTCTATAACCTTAAAGCTATCTTATTTTTTAAGTTGCACTCTTTCTCTGTTGCTCCTTTCAAACCCTTTCTTTCCAAACTTCCCTCATAAATTACAAAAGAAAGTTATTTAAGCGCAGTCTTCAACTACTGACACAGTTGTGGCCAAAACATAACTAACGGAACCTGGTCATATTTTAGGGAGAACTCTCTATATTTTTTTAATTAGCGTTAATTTGAATATTGACTTACATTTTACTATTAAACCTACTTGATCAGATTTATGTGCCCATGGAAGGGTTAGGGATAACATTCCATGTCATTGAGGAATCATGTAGGTTTCTATATCAGCATACAAAGTATATGGACAGAGATTATAGATTTTAACATGGAAAATCATACAGTTCTCTAGACTATGAATAATAAGTTGCAGTTACATATGACCCTTTTATTTCTCTAAACATAAATAGAAGGTCACAAAGTAAAACTTTTATTTATTTGAAAAATCATAAACTCCTAGTTTTCGTACTTTGAAACTGATGGTGATCTTGAAGCCAAGCTACAAGCTCTAGGATTTTCAGCAATTAGCGTTTCATGTTTCCCTCACCAACAGTCTTAACCAAGAGGGTCAGAGTCTTCTCCCTCAGTGTCAAAAGCTAGAAATAGCTTCCATAAATGATACTGCCTAAAATGTGTAGAACATACTGTAATTTAAGTTTTTAATTAAGGCTGTTTTCCAGTCCCTGACTTAGCTCCTCCTTTTTGGCACCTATCGAAAGTGAAACTTTTGTCCAGCAGATGGCAGAAAATAGCAAATGGAAAACCTTGGGACTTAATGTTTTGTTTTGAACTAGAAACCATTGTCTCCACCGTTTGACCATGGATGTTGATGTTATTAGGGTCCGGGGTGGAGGGTGAAGTGTCAGTTCTGCAGGAAGCTGTGTTAGATTGCCAGGCGGGCGGCTTGGTACAGGCCTTGCTTATAATAATCGAGTTTCAGTAGCAAATCAGCTTCCTTGGGAAAAGGCCAAAGGCTTTTCATAATTGTATTGACAACAAAATGAATATGATAAATGGTGTTCATTCAGTTGAGACAAGATTTATAGTTTTCCTTTGGGCCAAGATGAAGAGCAAATATTTATAATAATAGCAAAATTTGTTTAAAAGTTACATTATTTGATAGTTCAAGAAGCTTTATTAAAATATTTCGAAATACTTTAAGCAGTTTCAGGTGATAAAGTACAGATTCCTTCCAAAGTATTCTAGTAATGTAAAAATGAATAAGTATATGATTAAAAAAACATGGATATGAAAGTCATTTATTCTTCCTGAAATATTGATATGTCAAACCGTCAGTGGTGATTCCGCGCCACTGCTGGGGAAAGTTTATTTGCCTTTTATCCACATAAATGCGTGTTCTTTAATTTGTTAGACAGTCCTTAGCATACAGAAGAAACATCCTATCAGAGCACATGTCATCTTACAGTCAAAATGCATTTTATTTATGGTGATTATTTGATAAAATGCTATTTTAGTGGTTAGCTATTTAATTCAAAAACATTTCTATAAATACTGGCTGCATCTGACTGCCTCCCGAACTACACTGCTCAGCACTCTGTCCTTCTGAAAGTAAATTGCCCGAAACTCCGCAGCAACCATGTTGATAAATTGCTCGCTACTGGAGTACTGAAGAGGAGTCAGTACTCCTCTTTGCTCCTGTCTCGAGAATGAGACAATAGAAAGCCCCTTGTCGTGCCGCATATTGAGTCACCTTGTTTAACCTTTCCCAGATCATGTTCAGACTGAACTACCAGAACTCCAGAGGGAAACTGAAAAAAAGGCAGGAATGTGTGTGATGTGATTTCCTCATAGCCTTTTTAATTGTCATAGTCTGATGTCTGAGTCCCTGGTTTTCCAATCAGTCAATCCTTTCCGTTTATTAGTTTGCTTAAAAACATGCAGAGACAGGGCAGGACAATGAGCTGTGTAGACAAGAACAGACTCTGGACTGGGCCAGTCTTAGATTCCAGTCTAGTTTCACCACTTAACAGCCAGTGGGGTCTTGGGTAAGTTATTTAGTGTCTCAGAATCACAGTGTTCTCTTCTATGGAACAGGGCTAATCCCTGTCTCACAGTGAGTGAGCTGGCATATAAAGGGCCTAGTACAGGCCCTGGCACAAAGGGGATGCTCTACCACTGTCACTTTAGTTCATGGCAAGCATTTTTGAGTGGTCTGTGCCAGGCGTGAGGAGTGAATAAAAAGATTGCTTTTTATAAGAACGAACAAAACAGATTGCTCTTTAGAAGCTCACAATCTAGTGGATATACCAAATAACTAGTAATCAATGTGTTGTAACAAAGTACATGCAAGGACCATTTGGACATAGGAGAGGAAGAGACCGGTGTTTTTGGCAAAAAGAGTAGGCTTTGCAGGGAAGTGAAAGTTGGGCTGAGCGTTGAAGGTGGCGAGGCAGCATTCACCAGGCAGAAGGGAGAGGACCAGCTTCTAGCAGCATTTGCCTTTGTGAGCAAAGGTATGGATGTTTCACATTCACAGAATACCTCTGGAGGAGACTGAGCTGGAGGGCTATTTCTGTTCTGGAACTGCATTCTCACACCCTTCTCTCCTAACAGTGTTAACAGAAGTTCTTTTGTTGTCTCCTAGTCTGTTACGGTGCTCTCTCTCTGTTGTGAAACCTCAGAGGGAAAGAATTGTGTTTCTACTCATTTCTTTCGGGGGGCGTGGGGGGGTAGCATATTGTATGTACTAATAACTACGGGATTGATGGGTGGGTGGATGGATGGATGTCAAGAAGCAAATCTCATATACTTTTCATTTCCTTGTATTTTGCATCTTACAAGGTAGTATCATATCCTTAATGCTTTTGATTTTTCATTGATCTGATGTAGACCTTAGGAATTCATTAAGATCTAGGTGGAAGCAGTTAGATCTGTGCCTCTCTCACCTAAGGGCTCCCACTGCCTTTCTCCTGTCCCTGTACCTGTAGTCCTCACAAGGCCACTGGAAAATTAAGAGTGGGTTCTAGCCCTCACCCTGTAATCTGAGTATGGCATTCTCACTCTGAAGCCTCTTAACCTCCCTGCTTGGTAGACCTCTCCTCTGCTTCCCAGTATCACTCATTTTCTCTGTGGCAGTCACCTCTGTCAGAAGCATATTAGAATTGGCACCACTCTCATTCCACACAAGAAAGGGAGCATCCCCGCATGTCCCCAGGCCTTATCCCATAGTGAGGTAGTGTGCTCTGAAAATATGATGGTCCTGATGCCCTTAGAATGCCTTGCAAAGGGGCTTGTGTGCTTACGATAGTCTTAGAGTCTGAGATTTGGGTCTTTCCAGTTTTCTCATGAGCCTTTCACATGCTTTCTCCCCAGTGATCGCTGAGTTTGTGCTCACAAGGTCTCAGTGGAACATACTCTCACCCTGCTCCTCCAGCACTGCATCAGAATTCTGCTACTCGGAGCATCCCTACTATGTGTCACCACCCATACTTCAGCATGAGTCCCCCAAGAACAAAAGCCATGTCTTTCTTACCTCTCGATCCCTGGTCCCTAGCATAGTACATAACACATAGTATCTATCATCTGTCAAAAATAGCAGATCTTTTAGTTCATAGGAAAAAACAGTGAATTATCTGACAACAGCCAAAATAGAGTTAATAATAAAGTTCATTGATTTTTTTTTTCCATTCACCTGAAACCTCACACTCACATATCCACTCACTTCTTATCTCCTACCTCTGTTCTATTTTCCTTTGTAGTACTTCCTAACATATTGTATATCTATTTTGTTTATTTCTGTCTTATTAAAATAGAAAGTCTGTAAGGGCAGGGATTTTTCTTTTAATGTTTGTTTCACTGGTGTCTCCGGAGAATCTAAACCAGTGAATAGACAGTTACAGACTAGGCCTTCAGTAAGTGCCCCTTAAGTAAATTGTTTTAATATAAACAAATACCACCTGAGCGTGGCAAGTCTTGAGGAGATAGAGGTATCAGTTTTTGTACTTTGAAGGAGTGTACCACTCTTAAGTTAGTAGCAGGCTTATTTTCATTGAATGTTATGTGAATTATTTCCTGAAACTTCAAAGTGAAATGCACAGTTTGAAAGAATTAAATAGGTAGGTCTGTTCAAGTATGCTACACCTCATTTTGAGACTGGCAATTTTCCAGCAATACATATGTATTGAAATCTACTTCTGCCAGGTCCGTACATACAGTAAGTAGCTAGGCCCTGCCCTCAAAAAGCATGTAATATAGTAGGAGAGAGAGTGCTGTGATGGTGCCGGCACAAGTACCCCAACCATGCACAGGAGACACCTAACCCTGTGCGAGATGGGTGTGCTTGGGCGGGCCCATGGAGGCTTTTGGGGATAATTGACATCTATATTGCAATCTGGGGGATAAATAGGAATTAACAGGGACACGGTAGGGAAGCACAGGGCTTTGCCCTTTAGAAACTCACTATCTAATGGGGCAGACAGGTAACACAGGCAGCCAATCCTAATACAGTTTGTTGTAAGAGAGATGTGGTCAGAGTTCTCTGAACATGGGTGAAGAAGTGGTTGATGCCTCTTGACAAAAAAGGGAAAGTTTCATCACCCCACGGGAAGTGAGGCTTGACCGAGGTGCTGGAAGATAGGAATGCATTAGACAGAGGAAGCGGCGTATACGGGAATGGAGACGAGGATTAGCGTCACTGGGTTTGCAGGGAATGATGAATGGCTGAACGTAGATAGGGTAGGAGTTGGAGGAAATGAAACTAGAGGTAGGCAAGGGCCACATCTTTAAGGATGTATGCCATGCTAAGGAATTTGACATTTATTCTAAGAGCAGGGAAGAAAATGTGATTGTTTTCACCAGGGAGGTCTCTGCCTGTGTCACACAGAAAAGGAACACCATTAAATGATTCAGCTCAGCACTTTCCATCTGCGACAGGACAGCTACATTGGAAAACATCAGAAACAGAGAGACTTGGGGATTAGGAAAAGAAAAAGCAAAGGAAGGCAGTGGCATAGTAAGTGTTTTTTTCTGTTGCAGCTTTAGACCTTAATTTTCTTTTTATGTGCCTGTTTGGCAAGAAGGCCAGTATAGGTTAGAGCCAGTGGGCCGGGTCAGTTTTCCAGGTTCTGATGGTCCTGGCCATTGACTTACCAGAGGCACACGCTCCTTGGCTTGGTGAGGACTTTTGAGAATTTCTCCTTGGGTATATGTACATGGCACTATTTCCCTCTACTTTTATGTATTTTTAAAATTTCATAATGAGCAACTTATTTCTTAAGTAGTTTGATACCCAAGAAACTCTTATAATAACAATTAAAATACGTTTTCATCCTCATCAACTAAATTTATTTTCCCTTCCTACAATATTAAGCATCATTCTTAAATGTGTTACGTATATGATACTTTAAAAATGTGTATTTTATTTATAGAGCATGCCAAGAATAAAGCAATGTAATGTGTGGGATGTGTTACAAATAAGAGCAAATCATCTGCAGTCTCAGAAAAGTACAGTTGTGCAGGTCATAGAGGGTGATTTATCAGATTGCCATGGATTACTAAACAGAAAAAATGGGATTCCTTTTTTCTTTTCAAGGGGCACTAACTTTCAGGAACAGTATTTCTTTTGGCCCTTAAGTTCTTTAACAGGCCTTATAAAAGGTACCCAACATATCTTCCCATTCTCCAGAGGGCTGTTGAGCAGTGGTATGGAGAGCCAGCATGTACCACTCCCATCTTAAAACTTATGGCAGAACTGATGCAAAACAGGTAAGAGGCATGATAGTGAGTGGAAAAAAATCTATTTGGCTGCAGCCTCCAGAGATCATAATTTACTACCATATGTGTGTATAATCAAGACTAAGCAGGAACCCAGGAACCGAAACAAGGTGATCAGTGATAGCAATAGAATTAGAGACATAGGCCGAGTCCTTTTGGGAGAAAGAATATAGTGTATGTACTTAGGTGTATATGGAGCTGGGAAAGCAGTTGAAGACTACAGCCACCCTTGTTTAATCAAAGGCACGAAATGGAGGAAAGGCAGCTGTTTTCACTGTTTCACTGCTTAACTGCAACTCTGTAGAATTTAAAGCAGGAAAGAAGTTTCAAGGTCTCTGAAGTCAGATGCTTCATTTTATGGGAAAGGGAGAGTCCCAGGGCAGTTCAGGACACAGTCTGTCTCCAGAGCCCTGGGGACTGTCCTTGCTTTGACTTCTGAGTTATCCTTCTTCCCCTCTGCCACGGTGCATGTATGTGGGTGATTGATGCACTCAAAATTTTCATTTAAACAGCAACTACAACACTTCCCAGAAATTGCCTAGTTGACCTTACAATTTGCATAGACTGGCAGAGATTCAATAACTCTGCAGATAAATATTAACAAAGATGTAGCCAAAAGAAAAAAACTGCAATAAGCTCATTGTTTTACCTCTTTAAAATATGTCACTGGGAATATGGCTTCGCACCAGATTACCTGTCACTTAGCCATGCTGTCTCATCAGCTCCTCTTTGTAAGCCGAGTGCTGGAGGGAAATGCTCGGACAGGAGTATGGGTTGCGGCTCTAATTTTATCTCTGGTGCTGAGCTTTTCACAGCAATAATTTTAAAAAATTTTAAACAAGAAGTGGAAAAAGGCCTGGCAAAGAAATAAATGTGAGTATTATTTTTTTGAAAGCTGTTAGTTTTTGTTTTTGACCATTGTCATAGCAGCTATGTATTTTATATCAGAAATTTAGTTTTTAATCCATTATAATTTTTTTCAGCCAGATGATTGATATTATTTATTACTGATGTAACATTTAACACTAAAGGAAGAAGCATCACATTGTATATTTGAAGTATCTTATATCAGCCATGGGCAGATCATTTATATCTAGCACAGTTGTCCTAACAACTACCTAGTGAAAATCTGCAATCTCAGAAAGTAGGTTATCTTGTCTGTTTCTCTAGAATCCAGTGTGAATTATGCCTCTACATTTCTTTGTAATTCAGGAATTATATACCAACAAATGATGTGTTCACAATAATATTACTAATAAGTTATCATTGACTTTAATTTTAAAGTATTTTGAAAAAGCACGGGAAAGCAGCAATTCATTCTACTCCTGGCTAACAGTACTTTAGCAAATGTCTTTTCTCTTTGATATTTGTTTTACCTGCTTTCATATTTTTACCAATTTTAGACATCATTTCTCCAAAGCACAGCGGCAAGGCAGATCAGAGCCAGCTGCAGCCAAAGTGCTGTTTAAAAAGCTAATATTGTGACAGGATGGCATGTCCTTTACTCTGTCCCTACTGCTCTCCCACCTTTCAGGAGCCAGGGAAGTAGAATTGCCCTCACTTGGAACTTCCAGGATGTGTTTTTCTTGCCTTGAGTTGTATGCAATGGAAACTATAGCCTGTATGTAATTCAGTGTGTTTGAAATGTGCTTGAAGTAGCAGATGAAGCATTATGCATGTGTGCAGTATTAAAGGTACCTAGATTTCCTATCTGTCACTTTAGAATTTGTTTTTAAAATGTATATTGGGCACAACAAGAGATCTCGAATGTAAATATCTATCCAAGTATCTATATAAACTTACACGTACACATCTGGGGTTTTTATTACTATCTATCATCCACTTTTCAAAAAAGGAGAAGGGTAAGAGCTTTGTGATAGAGGATATCAGGATATTGTTTTGAGAGATAAAAGTGAATTCTTTGAATCAACAAATAAGTGAAAATAACTTTTCTTAATTGTTCTAGTACCTTTGCAGTGAGAAAATTAGCACACATATTGATGGAATGGCACTTTTAAATGGGGATGATTGTACTGCCCCTACTCTCACACACTGAAATGCTAGGCATTTTAAACCTGTGTGTGGTTCCTTTATTTGCACAGGTAGTCTGATTTTTTGCTGTATTCCTTAGGTCTCAGCGTTTGAATTTTGATGTGTCATCTCCTAATGGAATTCTTCTCTTCAGAGAAGCTAGTAAAATGATTTGCACTTATGGTGAGTATCTTTCTCCATATTTGTCTCTGCAATATAACTTTATCTCTTTGGAGGAAAGAAAGATGTTAGTTATTTTGTTATTTTAAGCTTCATATCTGTGTGCATTTGTGAAGTGGGTAATAGGAGTGCAAAAGCCAGGTAGCTATCATCTTGGCATCGGGAGAAGTAAGCAGCACACCTCTGACTGCACATCATTCCTGACCAACTTGATGAATTTCTTTTGGAGGAAGTTGCAGTGTCAGTAGGCAAAGGGAATACACTAGGTAGAATATTGAAAAGTTATAGCATATTCAAAATTGCTGAAAGTTCTGTCAGGGAGTATGCTGTCTTGGGTGAAGGAATGCCTAGACCAGTGTGTCACCAGCACTGAGTTTTGGAAAAATATTCTGGTAAAGAGCAGTAAATACTGTATTATAGGGACTCTGGGGCATTATACCTGTGGAATCAGAGTTCAGTAGTAAAGACTGTCCTATTCGACTATAGTCCAACGATGTGGTTAGGTGCTAGAATCAGGCCTTAGAACTACCATGAACCCTAATCCTTACCAGTTGTGACAGCCTCATCAGTGAAATTCTAAACTCAGGTCTTTCTGTAGCCAGGGAGTGGGGATAGGGTGGGTAAGAATCTTCTCCAGTTTGCCACCCTGACTGAAGGCCACGCTTGGCTGGGCCCCAGCAGTGCCGTCTGCCGGGTGTTTCCCCTGTGCTCTTTACTCTGCCCTCTTTTTCTCTGCCTGTCATTTCTTACTTCCCAGGTCAGGGCCAGTTCCAGGTACATTTGCTCTCAAAAGTGGCTTGTGATTCTCATATATCTTTTTGAATCTGCTAGAAATAGATTTTACAAAATTTTATAAAGCTGCTTTATTTTGCATTTGTGTGTGTTTATGTGTGTGTGTGTGAGAGAGAGAGAGAGAGAGAGAGAGAGAACAACCATTAAAAGCATCCTACTTTTTTAAAAGTAAAAGCCCTTTTTTTAAAAGGCAGAAAAACAGTTGTTTTAAATTTTTTTACATTGATTCAGAATATATTCTGGGGCTCTGATCTGTATACATTGTAGGCCTCTGTTAAAAATGCTTCGTTTTCATTGTACAGTTAACTTTTAGATTTGGAGATTGTAAGTGTATGAAAACTACAGAAATCACCTAATTAAAACCAGTAAGCTTGCACTCTCTTATTTTCATCTCTGCACACAACTCTGTTGCCACAGGTTTTGCATCTCTTGAGAATGGACGCATTAGAACCGTAGAGTAGAAATGCTTTGCTGCTGAAAGGTTAAATGGGCCCCTTTAAGTTACTCTCAGTACATTCGCCACACTTCCATGTGTGTCTAATGCCTTTCAGTGTCTTACACAAAGATGTATGTCTGGACCTTCTTCCAAAAGCGTGGTACCTTAGAAAAAACATAATTTTGGAGATTAGAAGATCTGAGTACCAACCCTTATTGACTCCATGACCTTCAGCTAAGACACCATACCTTTTTGTGCCTGGTTTTCTCATGCAGTATAAAATTAGGAATCCAGTTATCCCTCCACATCTATGGGGGACCGGTTCCAGGAACCCCCTAGGATACCACAATCCACTGACTTTCAAATCCCTTATGTAAAATGGTAGAAGGAAATCAAAGGCTCAACGGGAAAATGTCCTTCAACTTTGTCACCAGTAACTTTGAAACATGCACTTTACACTGAGTGATAGAAAAATGCTTTCACCTTAGCTGATTGCCATGATGCTGACTGACCCCATTAACCAAGCTGGTCTTGTCTCTCTTTACCTCCTGTGACGTTTTACTACCCTTGCCTTTACCTCGAGAGAGTCTGATGTGCTCCCTGGAGGGAGATCATGAGAGTGCCCCCCAGGGGCCTGGAGGATGAGGGAGACAGACTGGGAGGACACACAAGAGCCGGCATTATTTATTTCTTTGGTGAGCCACGGTGAAAGAACGGGAGGCCCATGGAGGAAAAAGGCCAGAACTCTGATCCCTCCTGTCCCCATCTGCACTGGGCTGTTTCTCCACTCCGCTCTCACGGGCAGGGCTCGGGTAGCCAGGGGAAGGGGAGTGCAAAGGGGGAGGAGGGCTCCTTTCCAAATGCACTGGGCTCGCTGCACACTTTGTGGGATACCTCCACCTCCTGCTCAGTGAGACTGGCAGAAAAATAATACTTGTGATATGCTGTTTTATTTATCTGCATTCTGTCATGATATACTTTGATGTAAGTTTTTAATTTCGCTGCGGCGCTCGGCGCGCTGGCCGTTGCGCGCGGGGTCAGCAGCGAGGTTAGCCGCAGCAGCGCAGAACAATTTCCTGTGCTCAGCCCAGGTAGCGTTTGGGCCAGGGTGAAATCCTGCGTGTTTCCAGTGCAGCCCGCTCTTTCTAATGAGCTCGAAATTGCTTCGAGAGCATGTGTTTTGAAACTTAGTGCTGTGATCCATTCGCCTGAGCAACTTAATAAAAGACATTTCTTTCTTAAATTTTTGGTTAAAATGTTGCATGCAGTGTAATAAATGTTATTACTTTGGAAACCTGCTTCTCAGTTTTAAGAGCTGGATGTTTTTTCTGCTCAATTTCCATTTGTCTAATCTTTTCTTCCCTTCGCCTCTGGGTACTGGTATCTTTGGTGACATCTGTTGGTTGAAGAGTGCACAGAAGGGAGAAACAGTGGTTGTTCCCCAAGACTGGCGCAGGTGGAGCTGCTCGTATCCCTTCCCCAGCTACCTGATTTAAGCTTGTGTGAGATCTGAACTTTGAAAGTGAACAGGACCAGCTGTGGTTATTCACTATACATAAGAGTTGATGTTGGGCTCCTTTAGCAGGACACGTAAAGCATGACTTCATGACATGCACAAGTTGAATTTGTAAAGTACAAGCCACTGCTATTTTTGGTGACCTAGATAACAGATTAGTGGTTTCCAAACTGGGTTCTGCAGGACCCCAGAGATCTGTGAAAGTGCCACAGAGACCCTCCAGGCAGGGAGAGGCAAGGACCTACTGCCACTTGGTCCAGAACCACCCAGCTATATAGTTGCACTAGATTTGTTTGTAAAGGGGGTCACCTGTTTAACAAAATTTTTATAAGAGAGCTGGAATGTACTAGTGGAAGTGTTGGAAGAATGAAGACTTGTGATTGTATACTCATGTTTAAATGATTACAGTAAGACCGCTAAAGAATGCATTGGTCTTGAAATAACCAGAGACTTAACAAAATGTCCCCAGGAAATAATAGTTCTGGAAGTCAGATTGTCAGGAACCATAGATATAGCCTTAGATCTTATCAAGATCTTGGTTGGGAACATAGAATGACATAGAGTAAAGCTCACAAAAGCCTTGTGATACAACGAAATGATGAACACCTTGAGGGTCCCACCACCAGGATCAGGTGACTTACGAAAGCACTGCCTTTAGGAATACATTCCACAGGGAATCCAGAAGCTGCAAGACTTAGAGAGCCCCCTTTGCCACAGCACATCTATTGGCCATCTGTATGTCCTCTTTGGAGAAGTATCTATTCAGGTCTTTTCCTCAGTTTTTAATTGGATTGTTTGTTTCTTTGGTGTTGAGTTTTATAAGTTCTTTATAAATTTTGGATATTAAACCTATATCAGATGTATCATTGCTGAGTATGTTCTCCCATTCAGTGGGTTGTCTTTTCATTTTTGTTGATGGTTTTCTTTGCTGTGCAAAAACTTTTTAGTTTGATGTAGTCCCTTTTGTTTATTTTTTCTTTTGTTTCCCTTGTCCATGGAGATACATCAGAAGAAAATATTGCTGCGAGAAATGTCCAAGATTTTACTGCCTATGTTTTCTTTTAGGATTTTTATGGTTTCAAGTCTAACATTTATGTCTTTAATCCATTTTTAGTTATTCTGTGTATAGTGTAAGAAGGTGATCTAGTTTTATTTTTTTGCACATGTGTCCAATTTTCCTAGCACCATTTATTGATAGACTCTTTACCCTATTGTATGTTTTTCCTCCTTTGTCAAATATTCATTGACCATAAAGGTGTGGGTTTATTTCTGGGCTTTCTGTTCTGTTCCATTGATCTACATGTCTGTTTTTATGCCAGTTCCATGCTGTTTTGATTACTAGGGCTTGTAGTATAGTTTGTTTACCATATCGGTTTAAAGAGCTGCAAAGTATACCATTTTATGGTCATACTATAATTTTATTGAATTATTCCGTTTTTGATAAATGTGATATTTAATAATATGTCATTTTTACTATCATACACCATGTTTCAGTGAGCAACTTTGTACATTCAGCTTTTTGAGCTCTCCATTCATTCAACAAATGTATATTGAGAGCAGCAGCTGCTTTTTCAGACTCTGGATATGTCACTGAGCAACACTGGAAAAGAAATTATTTAGCATGTTAGAAAGTAATAAGTGCTATAAAAAAGAAGAAGAAAGCAAGTTAGGGAGGCCTTATTGAGAAGATGACACTTGATCAAAGACTTGCAGTAAATGAGGGAGTTTCTCATGGGATATCTTGGGGAAGAGCATTCCAGGCTGAGCAACACCAGGTTTTGGGTCCTGAGGCAGGAGTGTATCTGGCATGTCTGAAGAATGGCAAGGAAATCAGTAGCGGAGCAGAGTGAACCAAAGGAAGAGAAATAATAAGAGCAGTGTCATTAATGTCACGTCTTGTAGACCATTGTCAGGACTTTGATGCTAACTGTAGGTGAAAGAGAGGGACTGTAGAATGTTTTGAGCAGAGGAATGACCTGGTTTGATAGTGGCTTTGACCAACATGATAGCAGTGGGATTGGTGGTAAGTGGTTGGATTCTGGATACATTTTGAAGGAGGTTGGATATATGGAGTGAGAGAAATGATGGAGTCGAGGAATTTTGGCATAAACAACTGGAAGGATGAAGTGACCATTAACTGAAATGGGAAGGCTGTGATGGGTGTGAGGGGATCACAAGTTCCATTTTGGTCATGTTGAGCTTGAGATGTTGATTAGACACCCGAATGGAGAGTGTGGATGTGGAGTTGGATATATGGTCTGAGGTTTGGAAGAGAGGTCTGGTCTGGAGAAACAAAGTCGAGTGATTGACTCTTGGATGGTATTTAAAGCTGGGAAACTAGACAGATCACCAATCATAGGGGGCGAGGGGATCATGTAAATGTGGAAGACCTAGGTTTGACTTCTGGGGCACTCCCGCATTAGGAGGAAAGAGAGTCGAGGAGAGACCAGCAAAGGAGAGTGAGAAGGAACAAACACTAAAGCAAGAGCAGATCAGGAGAGTATGTGTCTGTGAGACAAGGAAGACGGGGTAGTCAGCTGTGTCAGGAGCCGCCAGTGGATCCTGTAGGGTGATGGCTGAGATGGTGGCGAGGACCAGCACTCAGCAACAAGGAGATCACTGGAAACCTTGAGGAGAGCACTGTCAGTGGAGCGGGTGTAGAAGAGAATCAGGAAGAAATGATGATCGTGAGTATAGGCGGTGTTCTGGAGCAGTTTTGTCACAAGGGGAATAATACCTAGCATGGAAGTAGGGCCTAAGAGAAGGTTTTGTATTTTTTTTTTAATGGAGGAGATAGTAGCATGTTGTGTATTCCAATAAGATGATCTAATAGCAACAACAAAAAGATTGCATAGGCGAGAGAGGAAATTGGTGCTTTGTCCTTCAGCACATAAGAGGGGTTGGGAGCTAGTTGAACATATTGAGAGGTTGGCTTTTGCAGAAGACAGTGTATGTGAGTGCAGATGCCAGTAGAGAGGTGGGAATGGTATCGAACATTTAGATTTAGAATTAGAATATATCCCTGGAGGTGGGTTTTATACATTTTTATCTTTTTAATAAATATTACTAAATTGCCTTCTAGACTGGCTATACTAACTTATATTCCCACAGTTTTCTTAGTCTCCCACAGCCTCATCAACACTATATTGTCTTAACCTTTTTCAGTCTGAAAGGGAAATATATTCCTCTCCAGTCTGCACAGCTTCAACTCCGTCCCAAACTATTGAGGTCAAGGGGCCTTGGCTGGTTTGCAGAGAGACAGTGGGTGGAGTGACCTGGAGTAAGGACAAGTTTGCAGTTCTCTCCCCATAGCTGTTCTGATGATGAATGAAGACATTCAGCCTATAGAGCTGTCAGCTAAGCAGCAAATTCACTTTAAAATTTTAGAGATTAAAAGGGAAAAAGAAGAGGTAAATCAGTGTAATGGATTGCTTCACATGCCAGGAAATAACATTGTTCATACTGTTAGCTCTCCTTGGTACAACATACAGCTGTAGTATCTTATCCTCTGTACCTTTTTTTTCCTAAGTATTCTTTTAAAGGCCCAGAGAACTGGTAGAATATGGGGCTTGGAACCATACTGACCCCTGGAGCCATTGCTCCATTGAAGGAACCAGAGGGAAGGCAGTCAGAGATAAAGCACTGACCTTCCGTTGAAGTATGTACTGGAAGGAAGTGACATTATTGCACACACACACCCAGCTTCACCAACTCCTCTAGGCCATAGCTCCCCGTGTGTGAGCTTACGGCTGTTAGACTGGAGAGAAACGACCCCGGTGCTCCGTGTTGTTATGGTTGACTTTTACTGAGCATGGGGCTAGTTACTGGGATAAGCCTTTACGTATGCTGGCTCCTTTACTCCACACACGAGCCTGTGAGATATAGGGACTGCTCTTGTCATCTTATAGATGAGGGACTGACTTACAGAGGGTAGTAATCTGCTCAGACACCCAGCTAGTAAGAGAAGATACGAGGTCAAAGCCTAGGTCAGAGTGACTTAGACGCCCACCTCTTCATCACCGCATGTTTATGAACTGTGTTTATCTTCAGTTGGAACATTCTCTTGGTCTCTGGTTCTCCAGCGGTGCCTGAGACGGAAGCTGCTCCTCTGTAGAAACCAGGAGGAAGGGGAGGACTTCATGGAGTCAGTCACTCAGCAGAGAGGGAGTGTGTCAGAGGAAAGAGTTTTTTAAAAATAGACCTGAAAGTAGATCTTAGATAAACCAAAGAGGAGATTCTACATCTTTATAGATACATCCCTCTCTGAACCTAGATCTTGAACTATCTAGAAGGGCACTTCTGAGTACTGGAAGCTAACAACAACAAAAACAACAGAATGGCTTCCCCAGAAGGACAGTATGAGTGTAACTGCTGGATTTTAAGTTCTTTGAGGGCAGGGCCTCCAGTTTTAGTAAGTATTGTTGAGTAAAGCTGAATTGGTGTCAGTAAATGACAACTTAGCCAAGTCTTCTCTTTTTTTTAAATTAAATTTATTGGGGTGACATTGGTTAATAAAATTATATAGATTTCAAGTGTACAGTGTTATAATGCATCATCTGTATATTGCATTGTGTATTTACTATCCAAGTCACCATATATTTGACCCCTTTATCCTTTGCTACTTCCCCCGCCCCTCTTTCCCTCTGGTAACCACTGCACTGTTGTCTTTGTCTATGAGCTTTTGTTTGCCTTGTTTGTTCATTTCTGTCCGTAGTCTTTTGTAGCCACCATGGAATGGCCCCGAGGCACTGGATCACAATGAGATAAGCATTTCCCATTTCTAACGTATTACTCACTCTGCTTGTGCATGGTTCATGATCGTATACTGTTCACTGTTTTAATTAACACAGATGTGTCTGAGACAGTCCAAAAGATAGGCGCCCCAAATTGCAACTTTTGCATAAAGGTAAAAGTGTGGTTCTAAATAAGTAATCCTTGCTGATAGATTATCCAGTCCTTTACAATCAGTTTTTCCCCCATCAGAGTTTTTGGTCTGCCTATTCCCATAATACCTTTGCTTCCCCCAGAGGGCATCAGCATAAAAGTCCCAAAAGATGACCCAAAATGTGTAAACCACTACCCCCCTCCCTCCAGTTACTCTAGCTCTTTCCATCACATGTAACAGTGCTTTTCTTTCCTGGGAAAGGGAGAGAGGGGAAGACCTACCTTGGTTTATACTGAATTTGAGGCAAAGGTAGAGAAGCAGTGGTTGACAGCTGCAATACCCTGCTTTCTTAGCCCTCCATACCTCTGCATTTAATCCACCTGGAATACACTCCTCTCCCTCCAAGTTCACCTGGGAAACTGCAGTCGATCCTTGAAAGGTAACCTATTCTATGATGTCTTTCCCCACTGCCCTCCTGCCCAAGCAGAATTAGCCTCTTCTATTCCCATATCATCTTGACTCATCTTTCTGATAGTGTTTGTCGGCTTGTATGCAATTATTTATTTATTAATCCATTTCCTCCACCAGACTGAACTCCATCAGAGCAGAGGTTTTATTTCATTCATTCATTTATCCCAGCACCTCACACACAGTAACTGTTAATGCTGTCATATTGCGTTGAGTCTCAGTGGAACTCACTGTATACTATAAGGTGAGTTAGGATGAGATCATGTGAGAGGATATAAAATTTGGTATGGAGTAAATTCCAAGGGATGCTTCAGCCTTTCAGACAGTGGTTTTGTCATTCAGATGTAGAAATTATAAGTGAAGTTCTTATAAGAAATTATAAGTGAAGAAATTATAAGTGGGCTTCTAAGGTTGCACAGAAGAAAACCTGGATATGGAAATGTTTCAGTAAGGCAGACCAAGGGTGGTTTTATGCTCTGCTAGAAGTATTGGTCTTTCTTAGCCTCTTAGTGCACATGTGGTTACCATAATAAGCATATTGCTCAGGAGTCAAACAAGGGAAACAAGCACTGTGACACTTATGGAATAGGGACTCTATTTTAGGAATTAGACCTTGTACAGTCTTAGGCAAAGATGGGGAAATAGGTCCAGTGGGGAGAGTTGGAAGTTCAGGGGGAAAAGCTGATCGGCCTTTCTGAAACAATGGCAGGGATGGACAAGTTGGAGCTGGCAGAAAAATATAGAAGCTACACACCCAGCTGCTAGAGTGGGAGCTGAAAGGATATGAGAGAGGGGCACTGGTGTAGTGGTACAGAAGTCAATGAGAGGCTGCACCTCTGCAGACCTGTTGCTCTGTAAGTTTGCTGACAAGAGCTTGGTAGTGGGCTTGGGGTCCTTGGTAGTTGTAGACACAGAGCAGGAAAGAGCAAGGATAGACTGAAACCCAGTGGCATTTCTACATCTTACTCTCACTATCTCTAATCACAACAGCCTTAAGAGAACTGTGGTGGCTACTTCACTTCCACCTTCCAAATCTCACACAAATTTCTGTTTTGCCCAATTCTAGCCCATAACCATACAGAGAAATGGATTCTGGGAAAGTTAATTCTTTTTTTTTGTTTTTTAATATGTCTTTATTGATTTCAGAGAGAGGAAGGGAGAGGGAGAGAGAGGCATCAGTGATGAGAGAGAGTCATTGATCGACTGCCTCCTGCACGCCCCCCACTGGGGATGGAGCCCGCAACCCTGGCATGTGCCCTGACGGGGAATCGAGCCCCGATCTCCTGGATCCTAGGTGGATGCTCAACCACTGAGCCACTCCAGCCGTGCGGAAAGTTAATTCTTATTTAGCCAAGCTGACACAGTACAAAACCACAACAATGAACCTCTAAATTTTGTAAATTTAATTTAGTTTCAGTTTTAGAAGCAGTACTTACTTGAACAGGAAAAAAATAGAGCTAAGAAACATGTACAACTTGATATTTTTTGAAGAAGCATTCTTGGGTTTTGCCTAGTAATATACTTTACTGGCACACATTTCAGGAACAAATTGTTAGTTGTAAAAATTTTAAATTTCTTTGTCTTTTGATGGTCAACATAGAATTTAAGTACAGTTTTTAAAGCAGTCATCTCTTGAGATCTTCTGAAAAAGGATCTAAGGAGTAAAAGGAAGTAGCATTTATTGTGTGCTGTGCCATGAACTTCTTGTGTGCCTTATTTCATTTAATTCAAATACCAAACCTACGAGGGTCCTAAAAGTGAAGTAACTCAAGATCAAGTTTATATAAAAAGGTTAAAAATTCACCCCAGAATTTAGAGTAATTTATATCTCAGTCTAGGTTATCTTTTTCTCTTGACTTAGTTGGTTATTTACTCCTTTTTTTTAATTGAAGAATGGATAACACATATATTAAAATACGTAAACTAATCTTGAGTACAACTCAATGAAATTTTATGTATCTATGTATACATCCAGATAAAAATATAGAATATTTTCTAATACCCTTGGTTGATTTTCCTTCAGCCATTTGTACATCCCAGGTAAACTGCCTTATATATTTATATTTTCATTACATGAATGGTATAATTTTTGGAACAGTAATAGGGGAGGTGAACATAAGCAGTAAAGTAAAGATGTTAAATATTGTGCCTCATAACTGCTTTGAATTGTATCTACTTATATCACTTTCTCTTTCTGCTTTTACACTAAAACAGGTAATCAGATCCTGACCCTTGGGAGCCTCTCAAAAGATCAGATTTATCCAATGAAACTCAAGGGCATCTCCATCTGCTATTCGGCTCTCAAATCTGCCTTATGTGGAAATTATGTCAGCTTTGGCGTCTTCAAGTTGTATGGGGACAACCATTTTGACAATGTACTCCAGGCCTTTGTCAAAATGCTGCTGTCAGTGTCCCACAGTGACTTGCTAGTAAGCAGCCCTGCATCCTGGGAATCTTTGTGTGAAATGTGAGGTAACACCCCCCCCACACAGACTGCAGTTGTAACAGTGAAACTCAGGGAGTTCGAACAGCACCAGGACATTTTACATTTTAGGACAGCATCTTGATTTAATTCACAGTCTTTGAACAACTGTGGTGGCTATATTTATATAATTAAATGTGCAGTTTTGAAAACTGCAGCTCCCACCTTCTGACAAATTAGTCGTCCAGAACGCTCCAGGTCTTGCAACCTAGAGAAAGTATAATTAGCAATTTCAGCTAATTGCTTAGAACTCTACTTATAATTCAGCAAAAGTCTCTGTTTCCTACAGCAGAAAGTGCAGGGTTGGCTACAGGATCCTCCCCTTCGATTCTCCTCTGTCTGCTTCCCCTGCATGTCCACTAAAAGTCTGACATGGTGGGCAGATTGCTGACCTGGCAGCTGAGCAGCCTAGTGTAGTCTCAAGTCTGCCACTCACTGGCCATTTACCATGAATCAATCACCTTCTCTATTTCTCCAGGCTTTCATTTCCTCACCTTTAAAATGAGTGAATTAAACAGAGTGATCTCTAGGTCCCTTTTCTACTCTGCCATCTAGTTTCTGTGATTTATGTCAGTGGTTTTCAAACTTTGAGGCCCATCAGAATCACCTGCGGTGCTTGTTGGAAATTCAAATGTCCAGGCTCCTCCACTGAGCTGTGTCATTATCAGACTTTTTTTAAAAAAACAGTTCTGCCTGATTACACAGAAGCTAGTACACGCCCAGTGTGGTTACAGTAATTACTTCGGTAACACAGCCAAGTTCATGCTCAGGCTTAGTTCGGGCCCTTCCACCTGCTCCCAACCCAAGGTCACAAGAAAGATCTGGGGACCTTCATGAGTCAGCTGTGTGAGGGATGCTTCTTGACATTCTGGTGGACTGGTGGACTCTTCTATGTTTCTAAACTGGCCTTAACAGAACCACCTCTCAGGCCAAAGTTGTAAAGCCTCTCTGTGGTAGAATGGCATGCATACAGAAGGCCGCCCGGGTGACAGAAATCCTGAAGTAAAAACATGAGTCAGACCAGCCCTGTGGTACAGCCATCTCCTTGAGGGGACCCTTCTACAGTTGGGGTCCTCCAAGAAAATAATGTTGTTCTAGGAATGTCTCTGACCTTTTTTCTAATAGACAAGCAAATTTCTAACTCAGTCATTCTCAGAATTGAGGGTGCCTAGGACTCCCTTAGTGTACATATTTAAAATGCCCATGTTCGGACCTCTTTCTAGAGTTTTCATTTAGTGGGTATGGAGTGGGGATCAGAAAACTGCATTTGCAACAAGCACCCTATGTCGTTCTTATGGACATGGTTGTAATCTCACTTTAAGAAATACCGCTCTGGTTTATTTCTCTTTTGAGTGTCCTTTTTTTGATACTGGTTTGAGTTTTATTTCACCTTTTCCAGTTATCTTTCTCAGGTACTTATCTTTTGCACATAGTATATGGTAATATATTAAGCCATCTTCCAAATTATGATTTAGTCAGATGGGTTGACATTGTGTAAATATAGCAGAATATAATGCCAAATCCTATTCTAATAGCAAATTTCTTTGTATTAAAAAGAAAAAAATGTTGCCAAGCCACTATTAGGCAACATTCAGTGTTACAATATTCCAGCCCAGAAAAATAATTCACAGTCTTCTAAATTCCATATGATAGGGATTTTACTTGCATTTAAGTGTTAGTCATATAAGGTAAAACTGACATTACATACTATGCTGTAGCTTCAAATTAGGATTTTTGGATATTAAGGGATGCCTGTTGAACCCTTTAATTGCTGAATTGAGAGTCATTATGTCATTTGTTCCATATCTTTATTTTATATTTATTTTGTTTAAGTAAGCTTACCATTTTTAATATTATAGATGGCAATTTCCACTGGGCTGTAGCATGCCTTTTGCTTCCGTGACTTGACCTTCAGTATCTCTGTGTTGTAGCAATATCGGAAACTGAGCCAGTCATATTATCCACTCCTGGAATGTCTCACCCAGGACCACATGAGCTTCATCACCAACTTGGAGCCTCCTGTACTCCTGTATGTGCTCACATCTATCTCAGAGGGGCTCACTACTCTTGGTAAGTAGCATGGAGAACATTGTTTCCAGAGGAAAAACTTTATGTGGTCTCAGTGTAAGTGCTCATTCAGATGATCATCTAAAAAACGGGCAAAGATTGTGTACACAAACTGAAAGATTGTAACTATTACTTGCAAGTGAGAAATGTTTGTGTTATATTTTGATACACAGTTTATTTTTTAATCAGCTTTATTAAGGTATAATTTGCCCACATAAAATTCATTCATTTTAAGTGAACAGTTCAGTGAGTTCTGACAAATGTATATACACAGTCATAAACCACTGCAGCCAAAATATAAAACATTTTTATCACCACCAAACACTCCCTTGTGCCCCCATCTAATCAATCCTTCCCCCTAGCCCTACCCCCAAGGAACCACTGTCTATTTCTCTCACTATAGCTTGCCTTTTCCAGAATTTCATATAAGTGGAATCATATACTATATAATTCTTTGTGTCTGGCGTCTTTCATTTAGCATAACGCCTCTGAGATTCATCTGTAATGTTTTGTGAGTCAGTTAGTGTTTCCCTTTCTGTTACTGAGTATTATCCCATTTTATGGATTGCCACAATTTTTTATACATTCACCAGCTGTTTGAAATTTGGGCTGTCTTCATTATTTAGTTATTTTGAATAATACTGCTATGAACACTGATATACAAGTCTGTCTTTGGACAAATATTATTTCTCTTGGGTAAATACCTAGGAATGGGATTTCTGGGTTGTATGCTAAGTATATTTTTAACATAAAAAACTGCCAAACTGTTTTCCAAAGTGACTGTAGCATTTTGCTCCCTCTAACAATGTGTAAGGGCTCCAGTTGCCCTTCCTCCCTAACACTTGTTATTATCAGCCTTTTTAATCTTAGCCATCCTAGTGGATGTGAAATGGTTTACTGTTGTTTTAATTTGCATTTCACTAATGAATAATGATTTGAGAATCTTTCCGTGCTTATTTGCCATTCATGTATCTTGGTGAAGTGTTTATTTAAATCTTCCACCCATTTTTTAAATTGGATTATCTTTATCTTATAAGTGTTTGTTACGTATTCTGGGTACAAATCCTTTTTCAGATATATGTTTTGCAATTATTTTTTCAGCCTTGGCTTGTCTTTTTATTTTTGCAGCAGAATCATCTGAAGAACAAAAGTTTTTAATTTTAAGGAAGTCCAATTTATTATTATTTTTTCTTATAGTTCATGTCTTTTGGGTCCTAGTCTAAGAAATTTTTGCTTAACACAAGGCCATAAAGGTTATTTTCTGTGTTCTTCTAGAAGTTTTATAGTTTTAGCTGTTATGTTTATGTCTATAAGCCATTTCAATTAAATTTTTTAATATAGTATTATGAAATAAAAGCTGAGATTTTTTTTGAACATATGGATATTCAATTGTTCTAGAAACTTTTCTTGAAGAATATCCTTTATCTATTGGATAACTTTGTGCCAATTCTATACTGTCCTGATTTATAGTAAGTCTTAAAATCAGATAGGATAGCCCTGTTTTGTTTTTTTCTTTTAAAACTGTCCTTGCTATTATGGGTCTTTGGCCTTTTTACATAAATTTTAGAGTCAACTTGTCAGTTTCTCTTGTTAGAAAAAAAAGAATGAGCAGGGGAATTTTGGTTGAGATTTGCATTTAATCTCCAGCTCAATTTGGGGAGAATTGACATATTAGCAATATTGAGGGTTCATTTCCTGAAAGTGGCATATCTGTCCATTTATTTAGATCTTTAATGTTTATCAGTAGCATTTTTGTAGTTTTAAATGTATGAATCTTGTACATATTTTGTTGTATTTATAACTAAGTATCTTATTTTTTTTATGCTGTTGTAAATGGTATTGAATTTCAGTTTCTTATTGTATTATTTTTTGCTGCAATGTAGAATTACAATTGATATTTGGATGTTGATCTTGTATCTTGCAACCTTGCTAAACTCACTTATTAATTCTAATAGCTTTTTATAGATTTTTAAAGATTTTTCTACATAGATGTGTCTGCAAATAAATGCAGTTTTACCTCTTTGTTTTCCCAGTCTATATCGCTCTTTTTCCTTGCCTTATTACACTGGTTGGACTCTACAGTACAATGTTGAATATAAGTAATGATAGCAATGTCCTTTCCTTGTCTCCAATGTTATGGAAAAAGCATTCATTCTTTCATCATTTAGTATAGTGTTAGCTCTAGGTTTTTCATAGATGCTTTTTATCTTA
The DNA here is from genome assembly GCF_054644295.1 of Miniopterus natalensis. Classification (NCBI taxonomy): domain Eukaryota; kingdom Metazoa; phylum Chordata; class Mammalia; order Chiroptera; family Miniopteridae; genus Miniopterus; species Miniopterus natalensis. The sequence goes on from NC_142084.1 coordinate 93,853,294, forward strand.
TTGAGGAAATTTCCTTCTATTGTAGTTTTCTCATTGTTATCATGAATGGGCATTGGGTTTTATCAAATTCTTTTTCTTATATCTATTGAGATGATCATATGGTTTTTCTTTTTTGGTCTGTTAATACATTACATAAAGTTAATCATCACTGATGTATATTTGAATGTTCAACCAACCTTGCATTCCACACTTGGTTATAATGCATTATCCTTTTTATAGATTACTAGATTAAACTTTCTAAAATTTTGACACATTTTTACATCTATGTTCATGACAGATATTAATGTGTTCTTCTATAGTTCTTCTTTTATAGTTTTCTGTTCTCACATCTTTGCCTTGTTTTAGTGTCAGTGTGATCCCCTCATAAAATGAGTTGGGAAATGTTTCCTTTCCTGTTTTCTTCAAATTTGAGGTAAAATTGTTATTGGTTCTTCATTAAATGTTTTGTAGAATTCTCTAGTGAAACCATTAGGCCTAGATTTTTCTTTTGTTAGGAAGTATTTAACTACAAATTAAATTTATTTAATGGATATAAGACTATTCAAGTTACCTATTACATCTTGACTAGCACTTGGTAGTTTGTGTCTTTAAAAGGATTTGTCCAGCCCTGGCCGGTGTGGCTCAGTTGGTTGGGTATCAGTGTGTGCACTGAAAGGTTGCCTGTTGGATTCCCAGTCAGGGCACATGCCAGGGTTGCGAGCTCTATCCCCAGTAGTAGACATGCAGGAGGCAGCCAATTGATGTTCCACTTTCACATCAATGTTTCTCTCTCTCCCTTTCGACTTCCTGCCTCTCTAAAATATCAATTAAAAATTTTTAATTTATCCATTTTTAATCTGGTTTGTCTGACAGTGACATAAAATTGTTCATAGTATCCCCTTTTATACAACTTGTTTTCTCTAGAATCTATAGTAATATCCCCTCTTTCATCCCTGACATTGGCAATTTGTGTCTTCCCTCTTTTTTTCTTGATCATTCTGGCTCTAGGTTTATCAATTTTATTGCAAAGAGCCTTAGCTTTCAGATTTCATTGATTTTTCTTTATTTTTCCATTTTTTATTTCATTGATTTGATGTATGATCTTTATTATTTCCTTCTTGAAGTTTACTTTGCTTTTCCTTTCTACTTTTTCAGGTACAAGCTTAGATCACTGATTTTAGCCCTTCTTTTCTAATATACCCATTTAATGTTTTAATCTAAGCACTGCTGTAGCTGTACCTCACAGAATTTTTATATTTATGGTTTTCCTACTGGTTAAGAACATTTCCTAATTGCCCTGCTGATTTCTTCTTTTACCAAAGGTTGTTACTTAGGAGCACATTGTTTAATTTCCAGATACTCAGAGATGTTCATGATGTGTTTCTGTTACTGATTCTAGTTTAGTTCCATTGTGGTCATTGAATATACTCAGTGATTGTTATAACTTCTATATTTATTGAATCTTTTTCATGGTCCAAAATACAGTGAGTGTTCCATGGACATTTGAAATGAATGTGTATTCCTTTTTTGGGAAAGCATTCTATTTACATGTCAGTTCCAATTGATTGATAACGTTCACATTTTTTTTATATCTCACTGGTTTCTTGTTTGTTGGTTTTCTACTTGTTCTGTGAATTACCAAGAGAGATATGCTAAAGTTCCCAACTATAATTATAGATTTGTCCATTTCTCCTTTCAGTTCGATCAGTCTTTATATAAAGTATTTTGAAGCTCCATTATTAGGTGTATAAATATTTAGGGTTGTTATGTCCCCTTGATGAACTTACCCCTTTATCATTATGAAATGACCCTTTTTCTCCCTGGAATATTCTTTCCTCTGAAATCTACTTTGTCTGCTATTACTAGCCTCTTCAGCTCTTTTGATTACTCTTAGCCTCTTTTTTATCATTTCGCTTTTAATCTCTGTCTTTATATTTAAAGTTGGTTTCTTGTAGACAGCAGGTATTTTATATTGCTCTTATAAGAAGTCTTTTCAAACTTAGTGGCTTAAAACAATGTAAATTTATTACCTTATAGTTCTTTAGGACATAAATCTGACATGGGCCTCAACAGGCTAACATCAAGGTGTCAGCAGAGCTGTCTCTCTTTCTAAAGGTGAGTCCATTTTCTTGCCTTTTCCAGCTTCTGGAGACCAGCTACATTTCTTGGCTCATGGCCCCTGTTCTCCATCTTGAAAGCCAGCAACATTTTCTCTCTCTGATCATTCTGTTATATTGTTCAAAGACTAAAGTGACTTCTTTGCAGATCTCTAGAACTCTCTCCTTGAATAGCTCCCACTCTCTGATACTCTGCCCAACAAGTGTTAGCTGTCTCAGCCTCCCCAAGTTCCAGCTGTTTCTCTTCAACTCAGTGAGAGGACTTGACCTTGTTTGGTTTCCCCCTTCCTCGCCTATAGCCTGGAAACTGCTTTGGGCAGTCCGCTTGAGCACTTGTGTAGGTATTACCTCATTTGTTTCCCTCCTCTCTGGTTTCATAGTCCTGTACTACTTGTGCAATAATTGAAAAATGTTGTTTCATATATTTTGTTCTGTTTTCTAGTTGTTTGTGGTAGAAGGGAAAATTCTCATAGCAGTTAATCCTTCATGGACAGAAACTGATGTCTTTTATTATTACAGTTTGGCTTGACATTCTTTTATCTCACATCAAGTAATACCTGAAGATTTTGAATTAGTTGCAGGTGGCTATATTCTCAAAGTGTGGTCTGGGGCCTGGAATCTGCATTTTGACAAGGTTCTCAAGCGAGTCTTGACAAAGTGGCATTATGTAGACAATACTGAACTTGGAATTACGTTCTAGTGCTGCCACTTATTAAATATCTGATCATGGACACCTGCTCTGTGCCTGAGACTGTCATAGATGTTTTCATATGTTTTATCTCATTCTCAGAACCATTCTGCCTACCAAAGTAGGTAGGATACTCTTGACGGCACTGATTGTCCTTATTTCCTCCTTGATTGTAAGCTGAAAGAGAGAACAGGCTTGACTACCACTTTTCCCAGTGCCTAGCATGTAATAAGTACTCAGTAAATACTTACTGAGTGAATTAATTAGGCAAGATTATTTTCATTACCTGGATAGTAAGCTGTGGCTCAGAGAGGTGAAACTATTTGCCCAAGTCATACAACTAATAAGTACCTGATCAAGGAGTCTTTCTAACTAAAACTCATTCATTCCTTTTCCCCTGCCACCCTGCTAGATGGACCTGATAAAGGTCACAGTTGTGATGGCTAGATGCCTAGTAAAAATGGTTTTCTCTGTATTCATGATTTTATCTTCAATCTCTTATACTCTTGCAAAATGGCACTATAACCATTGGATAACTGGCCGGTGAGCTGTGCTCTGTGTCCTTAAGAGGACTATTTAGATGCTGAAAGTAACCACTTGGCTTCCTCCTTTTCCAACAATGATAAATTTGCAGAGGTATTGTTTTGGTTACAAGTAGGTTTCAGTTCTGCTGTAGCTCCAGTGGAGAAAGTGAGAGGGAGGTACAAAAAGTTGAATCGGTGATAGAGTAGTGACTTGCCCAATATGCTTAACATGATATTAAAAATTTTAGTTAATCATCATTCATTAGCATTTTTAATTTGGGCCAACTATAATGTGGGGCAAGATTAAAGATGAATAAGAAAAGTAATTATACTTTCTATCCTTTGTTTTGTAAATTTATCTTTATTGTTGAAAGTATTACAGATGTCCTCTTTTTTCCCATTGATCCCTTTTACCCACCTCCACCCCCATCTACCATCACCCCCCACCCCCACCCCCACTCTTCCATACAGAGACCAAGCACAGGGCTTGCAGGAAGCTGCTCTCAACTCTTTCATTCACTCAGTATCCACTGTGCACATAAGTTATGTACCAGGTACTATTCTAGACCTTAGCAATACTGAAGGGAACAAGACAGATGAGGTCCCTGCTCATATGAAGTTTATCTTCTAGTGGGGAGAGATAAACAGTAAACACACACGAAAATGTCAAGGCATGATCCGTGCTAAACCAAGATTTAAAATGGGATATGGAATAATAGGGAATGATTAAGTGCAGCTTCTTTAGAAGAAGTGATCAGGGAAAGCCTCTGACGGTGAGCTGTGGCAGGGACAGGGATGCCCTCCAGGAAATAAAGGAAAGCACAGAGGTCAAGCAAGGAAAGGTGAGGGCAGGCGAGAAGTTCCACCAACTGGAAACCACCAGATCTAAAATGTTGAATATCAATAAAGAGAATGTGTTGTTATTTTGACCACATTCTTTAATTGGATGGACCAAATAGTATGAATGTAACATGAGAGTGAAACATTCAGGAACTATTTAGAAACTTAAGAGACCTTGTACATTAGTTTCTCCAACCAAAAACATGCTAAAGAGAGAAGAAAGCTATGGATTAGCTACCTAGAATGGCAGGCTTGATGTTTAAGGGATTGAAATAGCCAGGAAAACAGGTAAGTGAGAAGGGAAAATCTGTGTGTCATGCACTGTGTTAGGCACTTTATCTCATTAATTTCTCACACCGCCTTTTGAAGTCCATGGTAGTAAGCACATTTGGCAGAGGTGCAGATTGAAGCTCCGTAAAGTTCAAACATCTAGAAAACAAAGATTCAAATTGAGGCCCGCCTGTTTCCAAACCACTGCACCATCCAGATAGGCCTTTTGTTTCTGAAATTGCCTTTCACACCATATTTTTCCAAGACCGTCACATGCCCTTCGGCTGTGGTGAGAAATTTTGAGTCAAAGCCAGATTTCAGCTCAGCCCCACTATCTTTCTTCTGACTCCCAGTTAAGCAACTCTTTCCTACACAGTTAACTTTTCAGAACAGCTTTCTATGGTGGGTCCTGGGGAGTAGGAGGGCTGTTAATGATGCATGTGCTTCCTGTGGAGACCAGTTGCAGGAGAGAAGGAGCATTTGGTTGTTCTCAGAGCCAAAGAAGTTGCTACAGAGGGCAGTGCCTAGCAGGCTTAAAGTTATATCCAAATTGTCTAAATTATTGATGGATCCTTCTTGAAATATTCTAAACACCAAGAACTAGGACAAAATATGAAAATTCATGACTTCTGCTTGTTCTTTCATGTTAAGAGAGTTTCATTATTTGAATCTCACACAATAGCTTGAGCTGCAGATAAACAAAACCAATAATAATACATAGTCTTCAGCATGGCTTGTTCTGCTCTTGGTCAGATGCCCCCAGTCCTTCTGATCCACGCTTTTCCGTCTGCCCTGAAATAACGTTTATCCCTTTCAGAGTCCCCACCCATAGATCAGCCGTGACGCAAGCTCTTCTTCTTGCTTTTACTGCAAGGATTTATCTCCAAGTTTTGCGTCTAAAGTGTTTACCTGGCTTTTTCATAGCTGACTCAGTGGATTTGAACCTTTTAATGCAACCTGCATGGCATGTGGTCACCAAATCTATGTGAAGTCTTTGTAATTTTTGTATGAGTGATAGCATATTGCTCTTGGGGGGAACTCGTGGGGGGAACTGTGTCTGTTTCCTGCTCCCTCCTTTTGTAGATGTTAAGTTACTCAATCCATTTACTTTCATGGTTAGGACTTCCAAAGTAGAAATGTGAAGGGAAAGAGGAAAACAGTCAGGTTCACCAAGTCTGTGCTTGACTTCTGGGCCAAAAGTAACCCAGTTAGTGGGGGAAGATGAACAGTTAATTAATTATCGATCAATTAAATATCAAAACTTTAGGAGGGAAAAGAGCTTCTTTCTTAAAAGCCTTTAGCTCCACAGGCTCCCACAACTGTTGTCTTTGACCATTTTTTAGACTTTCATTCAACCCTTTGTGATCCTGCATCAACTATCATTATCCTCAATTTTAAATGCCTACATTTGTATTTCAAAACTTGCCCCCAACACAAGGACACATGGAACAGACTGACAGAGGTTGGTGGTGCAGGGGGACAGGATAAAAGAAGGTGAAGAGAGTAGCCGAAGAACATGTATACACACCCCATGGACACAGACAGCAGAGTGGCGCAGGCCGGGCGGGGGGCGGGAGCTGGGTGAAGGTGGGCAAAGGTGGGGGGAATGGGGGTCATTGTAATAGTGTCAACAATTTTAAAAAAGCTTGCCTCCAACCTACCTCTTTCTATTTACTATGTCATTTCTTTCTAAAACAGTGTATGTGACAGAGTTTTTAAACTGTAGTGTCATACCAGTTGTAGGTTTTATTAGTAAACACACCTCTACCAGTCTACTGCTCTCCGAGTCTACCTCCGGTGCCATGTTTTGAGTGCCCTTAGTGTTTCTAATTGTTTCTCTTGCTGTTCCTGTCACTAATCAAGTCCTAGTATCATGTGAATGTGTCACCATTAGCCAAAAAAAAAAGTTGGACAGTTTCATACTGTGAATTCAAACCATGAATTTTGGATAAGCCATTTTTCTCATTTGAAAAATGCAAATAACAACACATACTATATACAAAGTGGTTTTTAGAAGTTCGTGAAATGATCATTTTAGTATACAAAGGAGACTCAATAAGTGATTGTTCTATCATGTCACTTGCTTAAAAAGAAAAAACCTTTAATAACACCTCTGTTGTCCTCAGAAAAGACCCCAACCTACTTTGTCAGCTTTCTCTCCCTGACTCCCCTCCACGTTCTTTCACTCAGACCGGAAGTCCTACCCCCTGGATGCTCCCTCCTCTTTCACCACAAGGGCAGCCTTTGAGTCCCCTTTGTGTTTTCGGATGGTGCTCATGCTTACATATATTCTTCCTTAATACCTAATTTTGCTTAATATCTACTTATTTTAGTGGTTAAGAGTATAGATCTAGAGTCCAACTTTTTGTCTATTTTCATATCATGGCTCCACAGTCATCACGCTCTGTGGCTTTGGACAAGTCACACAATCTCTTTGTGTCCTCCCCGTAAGTGGCGATAACAGTAGTAACTATTGTAATGCTGTTGTGAGGATTAACAATAATAATCCGTGTAACTAACACAGGAAGTTCTCAATAAACATCAGCTATTGTTGCTGTGAGACTGTCTAGTTATTTTCTTCTCATTCAGCTCTGCAGTACATTTTATAAATGATGAGAAAGGTTAACTACTTCTTTCAAAGTAACAATACAAGTGATTGAAAAAGATGGGATTTGAAAACAAAGCCATCTGGCTTCAGAATCCATACCTTTCTATCACATATGTATGTTGTGTTAATCTCTCTACTAGAAAAATGCCCTTCCTTGTGTCTAACTGGAATAGATTTTCCAAGCCCATCTCAGGGGCTGCCTCCTCCAGCACACTCTCCCTTATCCCCATCAGTGATGTCTCCCTCACAGTCCTCATAGTAGGGTGTCACTCATTTTCACACAGCTCTCTGTTACAGTGATTCGGGGACTAAATTACGACCTCTCTGGCACCAGAGTGGGCGTTTCCCCTGAAGCGAGAGCACTTTGCCCCAAGTAGATGTTTATTAAAGTCACTTGAATTGCACAGAGGCTCTTTAAGGTCACCTATGGGAAATTCTGTCCGATTCTACCCAGGAATCATAAACTGCCTAAGACATCTCTCTCTGTTCCAGGTCCTGCAGTGGACACTGAGTTTAAAGAGATGAGTGAGGCCAAATCCCTGCCCTCAAGAATTTACAGTTTGAGAAAAGTGCTTTAAAACCAGAAAGTGATTTTGATTTTTTTAATGGAGGCATTGTAATGAATGAGATGAAACAAACGCTTCAGTAATGCAAATGACTTCTCATTTGTTATTTGTACAGATACAGTTGTCTCCTCCAGCTGCTGTACCAGTTTAGACTACATCGTCACCTACCTGTTCAAGCACATAGCAAAGGAGGGCAAGAAGCCGCTTCGATGCAGAGAGGCCACCCAGGCTGGCCAGAGACTCTTACACTTTATGCAGCAGAACCCAGATGTCCTACAGCAGGTAACTGGTGGATAGTCTCCTAGCTTCAGAAACAGTGTCCCCAAAAGCCAGTCTGGTCTCCAAATATCTCTGAGAGCACCTGGTCTTGCCGAGGTTCCTTACCAATTATTTCCTAGGGGTATTTTTCCTGAAGGTAGGATAGTGCACCAGCCCTGGGATTGTCCACCCTCAAGAAATCTGAGTTGTTCATCTCACCTCAGTGAAGCTAGAATTCAAAAAGAGGCTGGCTCTTTCCCAGGCAACTTACTAGGAACTTGCCATTCATCACATTATGGTTAGTGTTTTTCCCATTTTAAGATGAGAAATCAAGGTTCAGATGGGTCATATTCCCAGGAGCATTGAATAATAAGTAATGAAGGCACAATTTCTTTATTGTCAGATGTGTTTTTTGACTGGCTGATATGAGATACGTCCAAGTTTAATATTGTTTTTAAAAACTCACTTCTGCATATCACAGTAACAGCATGCATAAAAAGAAATATATATGTTGGAAATATTTCAGAAAGAATAATACCATTTTTCTATGGAAACACCATCACTATGATATTTTCCAATTTCACTGGATTTGGAAAATGATAGCTTTCTAATGCTTCCAGTTTTATTTTGCCAAATTATCTCCATTATAGTCTGGTTTCAAATGTAAATGCTTTAACATGGTCGTTAACCAGCAAATAAGTCTCCTGCAATCAATAGGAAATGTCACTCTTGATGAAATAGGATGTGACGGCAGCCATGGAAGAGGTTTTTTCCTGGCTGTCATTTTTTGCCAATATTCAAATGAAACTGTGTGAACTTTATTTGTGGTGCTGTCTCAGTTAACCAGTTCTTTTCCTGCTGGAGAGGGGTGTAATTAAGATTGTGTGTAACTAGGCAAAGGGCTGTAGGCCTATAACTATTTGGTATGACCCTGGAATTGTTATATGTTGGTGATACAGTAAATAGAAGAAGGTAACTCACATTTATTGAGAACTTTCTATGTACAAGGTACAAGAGCAATTAAGACTCATAAGACATAATTTCACTCCTGAAAAAGTATCCTGTCAGGCAGGACAGAGAGACAAGTAACCAACCATGATGACAGAGTGACAGGACTTTGTAGAGAAGTCTCCTTTTTCAGACCCACATACAACCCTGAAATGTGGATATCATCACCCCCATTTTACAGATGAATACATTGAGGCTCAAAGAGATCAACTGGAAAGTAGAATGTGAGCTACTACGGTCTGTTTGGCTTCAAAGCCCAAGTCCTTACCCCTTATGCCATTGGTTCTCAAGGGACTAGCTGGTGAGGGTAAGATCTCAGATTCACCTAGAGTGCCTCTTCAAAATACCATATACATTCTACTAGGATTGGGCGTACCTCTCCTCCCCACTCCCTACCTACCCAATTGCAGTATCCACTGGTACTGTTGAGAGTGTGTCATAGCCCTCAGGTGTTTTGCAACCACAGGTGTTTTGAGAACCACAGACTCAGAGTATGTAGCAAGTAGAGAAAATAAATACCCATGGATTGGCCAGGGATAAGACCAACCCCCACCCCACGATGGGAAGCAACAAGTTTACTACCAACTCCCTCCTGTCAGCATTCAGCCATGGTCACAATATTGTCCTATAAGCTTTGGCAGAACTTTTAAGTTGGTGGGAAATTTTAGCAAAAAATCAATAGGCTGTGGTCCTAGACAAGCACCGTCAGACAGTGCAGAGCAAGTAACATGGTTGTACAGGAGACAGTCAGGTTTGTCTTTACTCAGAATTACCATGCACTTGTTGGTTTAAGTAATTTCTCTGTGTTAATAATACTTGGTAATCCTTTCCTTTATAGTGTATGACTAAGGAGCGATATATCTTTATTAACAGTGGAATACATTCTATTTATTTGGAATGTAGGCTTTCAGATAGCATTTTAAATATTAATGACTGATATCTAATAGTCAGCATAAATATGATTTGCATTAGCACGAGGTTATATCATCTTGAGTGCCTCTGATGTCAACTGTTGGGCATAGTAATATCTGACATCATCTCCTTAGGTCACTGACAACTTTGACCTCTATTCGTATGCACGGTTTCTGTCGTCTCAAAAGCTCTTTTGAATTGATTTGAAATTTTGACTCTTCCCTTTATGAGGCAGTAAAATTGATAATTATTCAGATGGGAGCTGAGCGCTGAGTGAAAAATCAATTCCACCCGCTCTCTGCTGCGTATAAAATTACTTCTGAGTCGGCTGGACTGAACGGATGGCCGGAGTAAAAGCAGCAGGCAGGAGGAGTGGGAAGAATTAGCTGGACAGAGCTAATAGCCTGAAGGGATGGACTTGGAAAAGAGGGAGCTGGCCAGTTGGGGGTTATTATGAACAAGGGCGGGTCCCATTGATCACCTGTTTACATCAGCTTTCTGAGAGCAGCAGAAACCAAGATTCAGCCTCTTACCAGAGGGAGTTTGTATTAGATTATTCTCATTTTCACACTCAGATGAAAAGTGAGCCATTGATTATTCATTGGTTGCCCATTAAATGCTGATTTTATAGATGATTTGCCTGTCACAGAAAGCAATGAACAAGGCTGCTGCTTCATAACTCGAGGCTTCAGTTTCCAAGACATCTGTGTCCGTTAAGTAATGCCTGACCCTATTAAAAGGAATGGTTTACAGATTGCTTAACAGTGCTGAAAAACTAGACCCTAATGACTAATTGTGCTTGGAGTTTAGAGAGGGTTTGTCAGCTCTTTAAACTAAACTGATGCAATGATACTGCAATTATTTACTAGTTTGAATTGTTTTCCCCCCAACCTGGATCTATATGACTGGAAGCGTAATTGCATGAGGAGTGTCAATTCCAAATTGCAGAAGTTATCTCCTGAAGCTTCCAGAGCAAATGAGGCAGGAACCCACTTAAAGGGTTTTCCAGCATCGTAATAGGCCCTCCATTTGTAGGCACCAGCCTGGGAAAGACATTTTAAGTGCCTTTCACCTTAAATGTGTTTATTTTGACCTGCTATGTGGCTTTAGATCTTCAATGGTTTTAAAAACATTCTCCAAATAAGCTATCTATCATGTTTTGCAAACAAATCTAACTTTGCAAGTATTAAATGTAGGCTATTTGAAGATGCATTATAATTAAGTGGCTCTATTTCAACTAAAAATTATGTCTAACCAGCATTGTTTTGACTTAACAATTGAGAAAAACCCAGTTTACATATATTAAGGGGGGGAAAATGCCCATACGCTTTTATGTCATTAGAAAGATAAAACGAAATTTTAAGAACAGGCCAATAGTAACAGTGAGTAGGCACTGATCTGCTATGGTAATTTAGAAGATCAAACTTCTTTGTGAAATGTTTTCAGTTTTATCACTGGTCATGTTAAGTGTTTGTATCCATAACCCATAGATCAGCATTTATTTAGTTATCTCACAGGGTGAAAGATATGCCCAAATTAGGTAAATGAGGGAGTAAATTTTATAGAATTACAGGGGCATTTCAGAGATGTGACTAATTCCTTTTCAGATTATAGAAATAGGGCACTGAGCCTGGATGCTTCTCTAAGTCAGAACTTCAGCTAAAACTAATTGCTTCTGAAAAAGTAGCGCCCTCCACAGTAGAACAAGAACATTGTGATCCTCATTGTTACTGATTAGATTATGCAGTCAACTTATTAACAAGGTATTTTTAGCAGTTGTATTCCCTAATATCTAAATACGTTGAATGGAAGAAATAGAACATTTAGGTTTGAATTTTTCTCACCCTCATCTGTTTAACTATTTGGCTCAAGTACCCAAACCCCAAAATGTTCTAATGACGATCTCTCTCCCTCCTCCCACCTTTCTTTTTGCGCTAACCTGGCATTTAACTACAGATTGTGAAGAGCTGCCAGGAGCTATAAGAATCATCCTTCTGTAGGGACATAAACTGAAAGAACATTCGCCCTTTCCTCAATCAGTCAGTCAATCAATGAGAATTGCTTTTGTATAGTGCTCTTCATGACATACATCCCAAAGTGAATTACAGCAAAAGGGAAATCAGCTGCGCTTTTTTCATTTCTGTGTTTAGATTGAAGCGATATTGCTCAACATTTTGACATGCCATACAAGACATCTTTCATACTTAAGATTCCATTCCGCAATAGTAAGCAGGGGAAAATGCACTCGCAGAGTTAACTGATGTGGAGATGGAGAGTTTGGCCTGTAGAACCTTAGCAAGACTCGCACAGTGGGAAACACTTAAGCAGATGAAATATATTCATGTCTCTTAGCCTCTTAAAAAATAATTAGCCACATTTTCTAATGTTATTAAAGAACCCTAAATAGAAAGCGTGTCCTCCACATGACCCGTTAGCTCAGACTGGTTGATTTGCAACTTTATTATAAAAAATATGGCAGTAGATTGATATCAGAAACACACTGAAAGGCCATTCACGGGAGAATCAGAGGATAACATAGATTGAAAAGGTTTAGAGGAAGCCAGGGATGGGTCGTTAGATAGTGAAAGTGGAAAGTAGGAACACATGTCCTGATAAAGTTGTTTTATGCAAATGCTGCTGTAAGCTTGGTCTTCACAGCAATCTATGTATGTACTATGTGTTTATTTCTAGGAAAAAAATAATCATGGCAAAATGTAAGTGCTTACTATGTGCAGGCACTACTTAAGCTCTTTATGTATACATTTAATCTGATTTTGTCATCACAGTATCTCTGTGATATGATCTCCATTTTATAGATACAGAAACTGAGGCACAAAGAGGTTAAGTAACTTTCCCAAGGTCACATAGTCAATAATGGAAAAACTAAAAGTTTTGCCCAGACCTGTTTAACTCCAGAATTCACATGGCTAACCACAAAGATATAGTTGGTGGGTGACTAACCTGAAATAGTATGTAAATTTTAAGCACTTCCAATGAGGCAAGCTGTGCTTCCAGTGAGTCCCACCGGGGCCATCCTTAAGGTAAAGTGATTTAGAGCAGTCACCCTATACCTCAGCTTCGTGCTGCAGCCGGGACGAAACAGATGGGCAGTGACCCAAAGAGGCACCGGGCGAGGGAGACGAAGGTTGCTTTGCCAGCTGGTACAGAAGAGCCCTGTGGCTCCCGCCACCACTGAGGCAGAGCTAACAGCTTCTTCTCATGCTACACCCACAGCCAGTCATTCATTCTATAGCCAGACACTGAGGGTGTAAAATTTGGTAAGACGTGTCTCCTCGAGAGGGTCAGAGTCTGCTAGTATAATGTCTCATGTTCTTTTGTGACCTTCCTTTAGTGCCTGTGAGGCAGCTAGCTCCTGAGGTTTCCTCTAACCTGTTTTTTCTAGGATGAAATCAGTATGACAGCTGGGAAATGAAGGTGGGGAAGCAACAAGTGTTGTGCATCCATCCCCCACACCCAGCACATCCCTGGGCTACATCCTGTTGTTCACCACTGATTCATCAATAGAGAATGCCATTTTTTATCTCTTTCTGGTTGTAAACAGCTTCTCTTTTCTAAAGGAGGCTTCTACTACTGAGTACCATTAACTCCATCACAGGTCATTCTTAAGGTCCTCTCACATTGGCAAGCCTGAAGCTGACACCTGGGTTCCTTTGAGCTTCCCTCTTCCTCTCCTTTCCATTCTACAAGCTAAGGTGCCTTTAGAGCAAAGCAGAAAACTTGAATGAAGTAGCCTGGGGAAAAAAATCTGAGTCAAGTACATGTCCCTGTCTAAAGGGGGCAGCGTCCACACAGCTCCAGCTAATTGCTTCCCTGTAAGAAAGTAAGACTCAGTGTTACCTGATATATTGAGATTTCCCCCCCAAAGAGAAGCCAGAAATCCAGATTTTAAAATATAGGCCACTATTTGAAAATTAAAAAAATAAATAAAAGTACTCTGCAGGTCAACACTGTATGTCTGGTTACCAGTTCTCCACCTCTGTGTTAACATAGAGAATTTCAGAACTATAAGACCTCCCAAAGCATGGGCCCTTGTATTTCTCACACCATCTCATGTGGCACTGCTACTATATTTTTAATTCTCCCTGATGTTTTAACAATTTTTGAAGCACACTTTTTGATTAGTTGTTTAAAAAGGATGCCATTATTTTGCATACAAAGGGGATGCAATAAACAGGCAATGAAACTCAGTGAACACCTCTCAAAAATTTTATTTTCAAAATAGTGAAATTTGAGGCAAAAATAAACTTCAGTTTGGTCGAGTGTGTGTGTGTGTGTGTGTGTGTGTGTGTGTGTGTGCGCGCGCGCAATAAACAGGCAATGAAACTCAGTGAACACCTCTCAAAAATTTTATTTTCAAAATAGTGAAATTTGAGGCAAAAATAAACTTCAGTTTGGTCGAGTGTGTGTGTGTGTGTGTGTGTGTGTACACACAGTCTAACCAGGATCAAATCAGAATCTAAAATAGTGAAATTTGAGGCAAAAATAAACTTCAGTTTGGTCGAGTGTGTGTGTGTGTGTGTGTGTGTGTGTGTGTGTGTGTGTGTGTGTGTGTGTGTGTACAGTCTAACCAGGATCAAATCAGAATCTCTAAAAGAACCAGGGCTGCACAAAAGTATCTAGGTAACACCCAGGTAATAAAAGCCTAAAACGGAGTAAAACTCTTAAGAATGATGACTGTGTGACCACCACCACTATAAGTCAGTTTATAAAATTAAAGTTTATGATTTTAAAAATAGAAAATTTTTTTCATTTAAATGGCATCTTATCCATGATATTATAAATTGTCTATCCATCTTTAGAAGGAGGATTTTAATCCAAGTCTTTTATTATATACCATGTCTTTGCCATTTTTATTTCATTTTTGTTACAGAATTATTTGTTAAATGACTATTCCAACTTTAACCAAAAAAAATGGTATTTTAAAACAAAATAAAAACAATTAAAATAGAAACTTATTCTTGATTAATAAATCATCAAATTAATGTTATAACCGTAATACCTATCTTTGCAGAATATTTTGTTTTCCCCAAAGATCATCACTATTTTAATACTTGTCCCAGCACCTAGCAGAGCCTGGCACCTTATGATAGTCAATGAGTGTCTGCAAAACAAGCCAAAAAAGTTAGATTTCAGAAGTATAGTCTGTAGGCAGTGACTTTAGGTATCAAACCTAGCATGGTCATAGACTGCTTACTACATAATAAACTAAATGGTAATGCTAAGATCAGATCATTATATTACTATATACCATACAATAACCCTGCTGAAATTCCACACGAAGATTTCATTCTAAACATTGGTAAAGAAAGAAAGAAATACTTCAAATATAATTCCAAATGGTTAACAGAACAGAGAGATGTTTTTTCCTTCACTAGGGCATGTGTTTTTCTACCTCTAAGCACAGTTTAAAGATGTAATCCATTGATAGCATAACTTGCTTTATTAATTGAAAGGGATGGAATCCACCAGATGTAGCCCAAACCAGCAGAGAGTTGGGTGACTAAGCAACAGCAAAGACACCATATTGAGTGAGCCAGAATTCAGTCTCCAAGCCATTCATTTCAACCAGTGACAATACATTTAAACTCCTGTGCCTCAGCAGTGATTGATGGTTTAATATCATATATAATTTTTTTAATGAAGGCAAACCATTTAAATATGTTACCATTTGCACTGGCATTCTCCTATGTACATAACTGCATTTAATCATTATGGGGGTTGTTTTTATACTTGTGTAATTTGTATCCAAGAAATAACTGTCAGAGCCATCTCAGGCTGTTGCTGGAAATGGTACAGTGCGCTTCACACTTGAATAGATTCGTTCTTTGCTGCACGTAATTAAGAGTGTTGGTGCTTTCGCTGCCGCCACATAGGAATTCCATGTTTACAGTTCCGAGAATGAAAAATCAGCCACGGTGTGCTGCTCTGGTTCCCATTTTCTGGGGCTATGGTATTTAAGCACCTTAGTTCTATACCAGTGTATGAATTGAAGAGTTTGATTTTAAGACTTTTAATATTAAAATACATAATAAAATTTTATTATCTAATTACAAGAGGGTTTAGCCTCTTATTAAAGTTGCTAAATCAGACCTAGATTAGCATCATAATGGCACAGTTTGACATGGAATACTCAAAAGTCAAGTTCGAAGGAAGGGATGGGTTTTTTTGTTGTTTGGGGGATTTTCTCCTACACCCACCCCTCACACAAAATAACCAGGATGAAATGCATGTATGGAAAGAAACAAGGAGCAATTTGGGACGCTGGAGAAGGAGAGGAGATGTCAGCCCAGGATGGTACCCTTAGGCAAGGCAGCTGGTATATGTAGCCTTTTGTTTATCTGCTACTGGTTTATGTAGCCTTTAGGCCGGCACCAGAAACAATCACTCCTACAGGGTCAGCTGCTGGTCAGAAGCAAAGTAAGAAAAGATTTTGCCTTCAAATGTGCAGCCATAATTTCTGTACAGCTGGCACCTGCTACTGGTGCACAGCGTGAAGGTGAAAGGTCAAAGAGGCAGTTGTTCAAAACTCAAGAATGGCTTAAAGGGACTTGTAGATTAATCTGCTTTATTAACTTCTGTATATTAGATAACTATTGCTGTGAATGACAGTACATCTTTTTGAATAAGTCGCATCTCTTTCTCTTTTAAATTAGCTTTTGAGTAATGAATATTAAATAGAAAGCATTTCAGGAGTAATTAAATGAAAACAGAATGATGTCATTTTACAATTATATTTGTATGTTTATAGAATAGGGGAATTATAATTTTTTCCAAGGAGCAAAAAAAGAGCCCACTCTTCATAAAAGAAGAATTTGAAATAAATCACATGTCCATTAGCCTTTGTGTTTAATATAAAAAAATATGATGTAGTTTGTGACTTAGCATGAAATCACTGGGTGCCAGTGGCTTGCTATGGCATTCCCAGGGGCTCCTAGTGTTTTCTTTATGAATTAAAGGGACTCCAGTCTGTCGTCATTCTTTTATCTACTGTTTAGCACAGTCAGTTTTGCTGTTAGTCTGCAGCAAGTGCTCTCAGAATAGCAAAGGAACTATAAAAAGTGAACAGTGGTCATACCTTTTCCTTCACACGCAGACAGACAGCTTTTCCTAAGGAAAACACAGAGTTGTACAGGCTTCGCCCCTGAGTAATCAGCCATGCTTTATAACACTCCCCCAAATGGCAAGTGGTAAGCAAGATGGGCTTTAGCCTCTTCATTAATAGTGGGGGGTGTAATCAGCTAGCACTGTAAATTAAGGGTTAAAAGAGTTCATTAAATGTACCCTTTTCTAAACCTTCTGCAAGGAAAGCGTCTAATCCATAGATTAAATACCGACACCAGCTCTGGGAAAATGTTTAACAATTTGTTCAAAGGGACAGTTTTGTCTCCTGACTCCCAGTGATTTTTGTTTTTAAAGACTTCTCAGAAAAAGAAGGCACTGCAGATGACATCTGCCTGTTTATGCTGACACAGTGCGGAAAGCAGCGTTTGTCCATACTCCACAATTGGAAGTCCTCTGGGGTCTCATTTGCACGCCCAAGTTTTAACACCAATGCAGTCTCTCTAAGTAGCGTTTCTGTGACATGTGAAGGTAACACCTGACATCATCTGTGAGTCAGTCCAGGGCTCACCAGAAGGATCTTGAACTTGCATGGGAATCACAGAGTGGCTGACTTTGTTAACCAGAACACACTGGGTTAGGAGTGCTTCCTTACATACCACTTCAGAGTGGCGGGGCCTTCATATTGCCTCGAAAATCAAGACCTTTCCTCCATCCTGTAACAGAGGCCTTATTTTCTGCTAGGTTACTAGGACCTAAGAAGTCACTATGGAAGGGCAACCTGAGACTCAAACTGAGAATTACGATGTTGATTGATGGTGATGAAAAAGAAGTACAGATAATTATCATATGCTAGGCTTGTGTGCCTAGTGTTTTACACATACACACATACATATTTCTATTTAAGTCTCACTACTCAGTGAGGCAGGTATTATTATCTCCATTATATAATCAAAATACAGTAATTGCAGCTCTAAGAAGTTAGGTAACTCACCCAATGTCATACAGCTAATGAGTAACAGAACCTGTGCTCTTAACCATGCTACAGTACTAATTTTAAATGGACTAGAAACAAGATTGGGTGGATGGAGGGTAGGCAGTGGGCCACACACAACATTCACTTATTCATAAATCCTTGATTAACCTGAGGACTCCTTTTTTTGAGAACTGATTGGACAAGAGGTAAATGCTTGACCCAAGCTGCCTCAATTAGTCTTCCCTGGATTTAGAAGTTAATATTTAAAGTGTTGGTCTGACTCTAGTCTTCACCTGAATTGAAGACTTAAAAAAAGAGCCATGGGCAGCTGTTCCCTGCCACATGCTCAGAGAAGTAGCCAGTCTACAGCGAGAGGAAAAAGCAGCAGACCTGCTGAGAATCTTGATGACAGACCAGGAACCTCCAGGGAGAGACTGAGAGAGGTTCTGTCAGCTTCTTGTCCCTGGCTCTAAGCCCTTGAGAGACCTGGCTGCTCTGCCTGGTCCTCAAGTCAACTCTTTCAGGCCTAAGTTTTGTCTGTGGCGGTTGTTGTCCTCACAGCCAGGAGTCCTGATTCAGGGAAGTTGTGAGAACAAAATGAACTGATGATGTAGATTCACCCAACACAGAGAAGGCATTCAATAAGCATGTCAAGTTTGCCTAATCCTCTGAAAAACAGTGCAGGTACCAGTCACACTTTATGTGCCTCTGTCTGTCCATATCTCTGCTGTTCGTGTGTATAAATGTGAGAAGTACCCTTCCCAGGAAATCCCAAGCCCAAGACTTCATCTCACAAGGTGACTTGGTTTTGAGATCACAGCCAGGTTACTTAAATCTTCCTAATAGTAACAGCCCCATCCATGGTTCTGCCTTTCTCTGGATTCTTTCTGTGACAAGCATTGTCAAGGTCACAAACACTCGCTATACTGGGTGGGGGCATGGTGGGGTGTGGGTTTGATTCTTGGCCCCAAACTGACTTTTCCACACTTACCCTTCCCGCACACTCAGGCATCACCATGCAATGGCAAGAATGGAAATGAGCTCCATAATGCTTTCCACTTTCATAAAGTCTTCATACCTACTGTCTCTTCTGAATCTCTATTCTAATGGGTCGATAGGACCCATTTTTTAACTTGGGAATGTAGGTACATCAATGCATTTAATCTAGTATTACTGGTATGGGAAAAGCATGCAGAGGTTCCAAGAGGCAAAATAACATGCCCACAGTCATACCAGTAAATAGTGCCTAGACTAGAACACAGGGTTTCTTATCCCTAGATCTTACGGTTTTCACCACACCAAGGCTTCCCAGGGCCTTAACCTTTCCCCCCTTCCTGGCATTTCTTATCCAGTCATCCCTGTCCGAGGGAGGCAGAGGGTAAACTACAGGGTTCCTCCTGTCACCTTTTCTCCAAGTGGCATTGTAAATGGTACAAGAAGCTCTGTGAGTTGCTTGAAGAATGGGACATATAAAGTGAGGGTTGGCTTAATGATGCATGATTTAGTCATTTTACAATTACTGGTTTTACACATACTTTAAGGGTAACTTAGGTGAAATTTTCCCAAAGTATATTGTGCTGGGGCTGTGAATTCAGTGTTTGTGTTCATTTCTATCTTAACTCTGGGAAGGTTGCGCCAACAGCAGCAGCCTTGGGGCAGCTGTGAGCTTACACAGTAGTTAGGGAAGGCTTTTCACTGATGGCGGTCTGGGCACTGCATGAACATGGTGCAGGCTCCCGAATCCTCTGACCTGTGCATTCGTTCTCCTTTGTGTACTTTGCAGCCCGGAGGAGCTCTTACGTGTTCCTCTGTCTCCCTTGCCCTGCTTAGGAAGATACAGACTCGGGGCTTTCAGTCTGAGAAAGTTCAGCCTCCTCTCAAAGTTGCTCAGTTGCAGAGTCTCTGTGTTTGTTGCGGACTTTCTACTTTATACCGAGCAGACAGACAGGCTTGCAGCACACATGCCCGGCTTGGAATACCAGCTGTGTGCTTCCTCCCTGTGTCCTTGGAATGGTCACTTCACCTCTTTGAGGGTAACAGCACCTCAGCCTGGCAAGTTCTTCACTTTGCTTGAACTGGTCCCCAGGCAACTGAACTACTCCCTCCTGTGGTCTCAAGCCCAGACTCCCCAAGACGTTTGCCAAGACTCACTGCCTTCGAGCTCTCCTATTCCATCACCCCTCAGCTACCCTGTAACCTGGAACATGGGTGCCATGGACAACAGCATCCACGTGCACACTCAGTTGAGGTCACATGAAGAAAGAACAAAATGAACTGCTGGAAAATACAGCGAAGGAAAGCGCGGGACCTGAAGAGAAATCACTTAGGCCCCAAAGAGCCCCACCAGGAAGCGAACCCTAAGCAGGAGCTGTGTTAGTGCCCGTACTCACTGCATCTCATTTAGATAGGACAGAGGAGGTCCTCTTGGGGGAACTAACGTGGCAATTAGAGTTCAGTGCATTTAGGGATGATTTCTCTGAGACCCTAAGATGAGAAGGCAACAACCGGATGGGTAGGCAATGAGAGATTAATAAATACTGAGGCTACTGTGCTCCATAAGGCCACAGGGACCACATTTTATTGGGCTCTATACTGGTGTCTGACATAGTAGGAGCTCAGCACGTGTGTTGCATGTGTACACCTAGCGCATAATAAGAGCTAAGAATAGAATATTGACTTGAAATGGGAGCAGGACCCCTCGCCCACCCCTGCGCTGGCCTGGCCCACTTCATGGGAGCCTGCCCTGTGAGGGAGAACCCCCACCCCATGCAAATGCTGTCCTCTCAGCCCACCGAGGGAGCTAGCCCTCCCCCCAGCCCTGTCTTGCCCCAGCCCCCTGCATTGCAGAGAGGCTGCAAACAAATTGACAGGAACCTGGAGGAGAGTCACTCCAGTGATTTAGGAGAATGGAAGGGCTGGCTTATGGGGCCAGATTAAAGAAGCTAAATATGTATAGCCTGCCTAAGTGACAACTAAATGGGGCATTTGATAAGTCTATAAATACTTGGAAGATGTAAATGCCAAGGAGGAAAGGGAATTACTTAGCATGGCACAATGGAGTATTGGCATAATGGGATAATATTAAGAAAGGGGAAATGAAGGTTGAACATCAATAAAACACTTCCTGACGAAGAGAACTGTTCCTGACAGGGGACACTATTAAGTTATGTGCTGTGGGCCAAGGAAAGTAATGGCAGTGCCATTTCCCAGGGTACTGGCAACCAAGCCAGCAAGGTAGGCGCCCAGCTGCATTCTGACTGGGGCACAGTTGCCCAGCAGGTAACCTGGCTGTGGCTTCCCAGCCCTAGAACAAGAAAAAGGTGCATCTTCTCGGAAGAAGTCAGCTGGCCCAGGCTTCCGAAAGGCTCTGACCTCTGGAGAATTGCTGTGCAGGTGATCCAGCTTGCCCACCACTGCCAGGAGTCCTTCAGCATAAATGGGAGCCATTTCCTGCAGGAGAAAGTCCATGTTCTAGCGCAATCGGGCCCTCGCCAAGATCTAGCCCTTGTCTGCCTCATCAGCCACAGCACTCCCCACACTCCCTCCTCGGCCCCCCAGGACTGCCTGTTATCCCCCAAACACTTCTCCAAACCTCTGCGCCTGCTGGCCCTTCCCACCTGACTGCCTGTCAGCCTTTGCTTATTCTCTGCAAAAGCTTCCGCTGTTCCTGCCCACCTGCCACCGCTAGGCACGGTCAGCCAGCTTCCTCCCACCTCTCCAAGCCTCCCGTGCCGGCAGTGGTTGTGGGACTTGCTATCCTGTGTCATCATTGTTTACCTACTGTGCATTTCCTCCCCTGCTTGACTGTGCGCTCGAGGGGGACTGGGGCTGTGCTTTGTATAGCTGTACGCCCCCAGGGTCTGACCCCGAGCTGGCACAAAGTAGGTGGTCAGTACATGTCTGAGTACATGGAGGAATGAGGTTTGGTTCCCAGCACTTTCAGTCACTGTCATTTCTTAGGATCCCGATGTAATTATTAGGGCAAAAGAGCTTCCAAATCCCAGTAACGTCACTGAATCATCTCCCCTGCCTCCTGGCCAGTACTCACTGTGCCATTTAGACAACTATAAATAAAACCCTCAAACCTGAAAGGCAGTGCGCCGTCCTCGGTGGGTTAGATGTAAACTCTAGACTCATCTTCAATGGAAAATGCTTCTGAGGGCCCCATGAATTTTCCACAAGCATACTTTTTCTCCCCATACAAAATCATTCTGAACATAATGAATGAAATAATCCTCCCCTGGTGGTTATGAAGGTTTTTATGTCCATCTAACCAAGTCCCCTCATGAAATCGGGGCAGATGTGGTGATAGAGGAGAGGTGATGGGAGCTTGATCCCCTACTGGAGGGATAGTATATTTACCATGAAATACAATATTCATGGCTCTGCTTTGACGACTGCATGCAATGCTCTCGTGCCGTTATGCCGTATGTTCTGTTGTGAAATACGATATTCATTGGAAATGTTGTGATGGCTGTTCAATAAAGGAGCATGCTGTTTCCCACGCCCTTCCCTGAGTGTGAATGGCCTCAGCTAGAGTTTACTTTATCACTGAATATTTAATGTCAGCATGTGCTTGTAGTCAGCTCTATCGAGCATATACATGCACTCTGGTTGGGGTTCATTCACTGCTCCTTGTCCCCTGAATTCATTGTTGGACTGTTGGTCTGCTGGACAGCAGCCCCCTCTCCACCACTGGGATACTGCTGGGGCAGCCTCGCACCCAGCCCCTTCTCCATCAAGAGGCAGCCTTGAACTTGAGGCCATGTTCTTGAAGCTCAGGATTTATTTGCAGCTTCAGTGTCAGGTTCTGTTTCTTGGAAAGACTTTATTGACCTTGGAAAGGAAATAGGGTATGCAGTCAAGAATTCTGCTCATTTCTCTATGTCTGCTACCACAGCCTAGCCAAGGCCCTCATTTCTCCACTGGACTTTTGCAGTGGGAGCTAACCATGCTCTCTGCCTCCACCTACCCATCATTGCCATTCTCCAGTTCCCCATCACTTACTGTTCTAAATCAAAAACCTCATCAATATTCAAAAATCCTCTGAAGGCTCCCATTTATGTACTGGCCCAAACCCATTTCTGCATTTAGCATGACCTGAAAGGCCTTTTATAACCTGGACTCAGCCCAGTCTTCTCCTCACCCTCAGCTCTACTTCTTTCTACTCAAAAGAAGGTCTCTCTCAAAAGCTTCCTATGTGAGCTAATTGCTCCTCTCATGCCAGGCCCTGCCTCCTGCCTTTCTTTTTTTATTTCCTATTCGTAATAGATCCTTCTTCCCCGATGATGCTCTTGGCATCTGTTAAGATTCAAGCTAAAGATCACCGATCCTATGAAGATAGGCTGTCTTTTTAGACAGAATCATAGCACGTGTGCCTTTGTTAGTCTCCCTTGAGCTCGAACACCTGTTGGCTAATTCAGGCACCCCCAGAGGCTAGTATAGGCCAGTCATTCACACAGGACCATGGACTGGAAAGAACAGTGTCACCTGAATAGAAGTGAGTGGAAAATGGCTTTGGAGTTGAAAGCTGTTCCTCTCCTTCCATTTTCCCACCATTGCTACCCAAGGGGAATAGAGATGATGTTTTCGACAAGTGATGCTTAATTTTCACATCAAACTGAAAAGTGTTCTGTTTGATGCTGGCAAGACAGGAGTGAGAACGACTTTCCCAGCTGAGTGGCAGACCCTGCAGCCTTCCGCCAGTGCCTGGTTGCATTGGAACGCAGCGAACTGCTTTATGAGATCTGCAGCCACTTGAAATATGATTTACTTCTCGTAAAAAGTTTCCAGTGGATAATGAAGATTCAAGAATGAGCCTCACAGTGTAGTGTAGTCCATTTTGTTGCTGTTGCTCTCCAGTACATCTCTGCCATCGAAATGAATTATTTATGATAATTTATTTCAGCGATGGCAAATAAAACTGTTTTCATTGTGATGCACGCTGTAACATTCAGAACAGACACGTTGCGTGCAGTCCTCTCAATTAATTAATCCTGAAGTTTCGTTCCAACTTTATCTTCTTTCTTATAAGCGAGGACACTGGCGGGTAATTCTTTCCCCAATAAACGATGATTCAGATGAATGTTTTACGAACTCGGGGTAATGTTGGTGATGGAGGAAATGGGAACAGCAGCAAACCTAGGTTGTGTATTTCCTTGGGTTTTACACTGGGTGGAAGGGTGTTGAAATGTTCCAGGTCATTTATCACTTGGACAAAAAGCATCCCTTAACTTCCTACAGGGCCGGGTGGCAGAGGGGGTGCCATTAGTTTAGATCGACATGCAATGTAATGTATGAGCAAAGCCAGCTGACGTAGCCAGTCCTGCAGTACCTTTATTGCCAAGAAGCCTTTTCTTTTTTTTGAGCAAAGCTTGCACTATGCAAAGGCCAGGTAGGCAGGGCTCCCAAATGAGTTTCTGTGGGAGATGGGTTCACCCGTAATTGATTGTGATCTTATTTCTTTAAAAAAGAGGCCCGCCTCCCCTTGCATTTTATTGGATTTTTTCATTTAAAGTGCTAAATACTTCTATTATGAGGCTACAAAAGCATATAAGAATTTGCAAGTATGCTTAATATGTGCAGATAATTAAAGGACTTCATGGAACTTGGATGGTGAGACTTAGTTAATCCAGGCAGGGAAGTGAGTGTTTATTCGGCCATTCCTTTCATTCTTCATCCCATCCCACTAGCACCACATCGTAGACTGCAGGCAGAGAGAGCAGTTGGTTCCTTTCCCCTAAGGATGACTAGTATCTAACTTGAGGAGAATCACATTTCAGTGTCGGCTGCACATGGGGCCTCAGGAACAGCACATGGTAGTGACAGCCACCCCCTACTTCCAAGCACTGAAATTCCAGAAGCTTTCCCTCCCTCGGCAGCAGGCAGATTCTCCCGGACCCTGGACCCTCCTCTCTGACTGGCCTTCTGAATGGCCATTTGCTGTGCCCAAAGATTCCTGAGACTCAGAGCAATTCTGGAGTGTTTGGTGCATTCATTAGTGGTTGTTCCTCAAAACCTCACCTACTCATTACATCAGAATCAGGGATCATGTAGCTTAGCCAGAGATACAGGTCATTTTGTATGCTACCCCTCTTCCCGTTGAGGCCCCCACCACACAGATTAAGGGACCCCACGCTGCAGACGTGCCCTCTTGGGCACAGCCCTAGTGATCCTTGCTTTGTCCCCCTCTTCCCCCCCCATCTAGATAATAGGCATATGGACGCCTTCTCTTTGGTCTCTCACCTTTTCTTAGGTTTGGCCTTCCTTTGTCTAAACCAGCAATTTTCAACCGATGTGCCACAAGAATTTTTAAAACATGCAATCCCTGACTGTTTAATCAGGGACACTGACCTCTTTTCCCCTAGATTGTCAGATAAAAAAATGACGACAGCCAACATAGCAATAGCCGTCCGGTGTGAATGAATCAAGATTATACCTATTTTTTGTCAGATTGGCAAAAAAATATAATGTATTTTTTTGGTATGCCGCAGAATTTCAGTAATTAGTTTATGTGCCCTGAGATGAAAAAGGTTGAAAATCGCTGCTCTCGAAGTAAAGTACGAGTTTCGTTTCCGTCCTGCCCCTCTCAGGAGAACGTCCTGTAGCCTGTGCCTCCCCCTCGCATGAAGTTATGAGCAGCCTGTGCCTGGGCCTGGGCCTGGGCCTGGGCCTGGGCCTGGGCCTGGGCCTGGGCCTGGGCCTGGGCCTGGCAGTGCTGAGCGCCGGGAGCCTCTCCGGGATGGCGGCTGCTGGGCCGTGGGAGAGCTCGCCAGCGCAGCGCCCTGGGGCCGAAGAGCTGCCAAGAGGGGACGGGGCCTGCGGCCTCTGTAACCTGGAAGCCCTACAGGGCTCTCCCTGGGAGCTGCTGGCCTTTTGAACGGCAGACAGCGGTGGCTTAGATGCCTCAGGCCCTGCACAAGAAACCCGGGTCCTTGAAAATGAGCAATGTATTAATTTAGATAGTTACCCATTGCAGGTTTTAGCCGTAGATTGAGGCCAGAACTTCTGCTTTCTGTACAGGCCCCTTCCAGCGCTTTATCTTAGCCCTTTGAGCTTGAGCCCTTAACACTTCACCCATTCTTCCCATTCGTTCATTCATTCATTTTCACACATCATTCCATCAGTAGCTATTTCCTATGCATCTGATGTGCGACATGCCATACAAGGCACAAGAGCTACAGAGAAAAGTCCCTCGTGCTCCCAGCTCCCAGAGTTTTCAGACTAGTGTCCCTGCCGTGCCCCACTGCATCATCACCCTGCACTCCCTCAGCCGCTTCTCTGCAGCCTCCTGCCCCACCAGCGTCTAGATCCACTGCACGTGCTCACATCAAGCACTGAAGTACCAGTGCATGCCGCGTCCTCGCTTACCCTGTGTCAGCAGAAAGTAGAACAGGAGGCACCTGAGTTACCACCTTGCGGTAGGGAGGGTGACCTGGCACATTGGGGTCCGAAGGTCCACTTGGCTCCGGGCTTGGGCTTTACATCCATTTTAGGGCAGAAGCAGACCAGGGAGCTGAGGCGTGACCAGAGGTCAGATAACACAACATTGTTTTGTTTTATTTTTCCAGGTCAGGTATTTGCAGATTAGCTTTGTGTTTTATTTGGAAGATTACAAGTTCTCAGAACAGCAAAAACAAGTCATTCACTTGAGCCAGACCAAATAGGGATGCTTTTTGGACCTTCCCATTGTGTTTTTTACTGCAGCTCTCAATGAAGTTAGATGATTGTGAGGAGACTGTAATCTGAGTTATCTGTACATAATCAGTCCATGAAACGGGGTGCTTCCCTGAGTCGCGAGATGCCACTGGGCTAGGCCAAGGAGGATCACCATAGTCGGAGTAAAGAAGCACTGGTAACTCTTGAGGCCTATGAGAGTTAGTCCTCACAGCAGCCCTTCAAAGGAGTTATCCCCCATCTATATGTAAGGAAGTAAAGGCTCAGAGAAGTGAGTGACTTGCCCAGCCGCCTAAGTTAGGTATGTGACAGAGCCAGATTTCGCCTCAGTTCTGACTGGCTCCAAGGCCTGTCCCTGCTGCACCATGGTGGTGTCACTTCCCTGAGGAATTTCCTATAAACTCATGCCGAAGCCTGTGGGAAGGAGAAGGGGAACGAGGAAGGGCCTGAGGCAGTGTGGAGGGTGCTGCTCCTGAGTGGACCAAGCCATATGGCCGCCCTTCCCAAGGGCCCCCTCCCAAGTCGGACACAATTACTGCTGAGGATAATGCATGGCTGAGGATAACACGTGTGTGTTTGGACATAGGCCCTGGAAATGGTAGCCTGGGTTGGGCAAGTTGGAAAGGGCCATTCCCACATCCCTGTAACAGTATGGGAAGTGAGCAGAGTGGGGGAGTGGGGGCCCCGCTCACACAGCATTCTCTGTACTGCATACATAGTCACGGTGCTTCGTGACGTGGTGGGGCAGGGTGGGCTGGTCAGGTTGCCTAGAGCTCTCCTTGCAGCCTTCGCTCGTTCCCATCATTAGCCACGAGAGCCTCTTGCCAGCACTTTCACATCACCCGGGACAGGGTTCTGTACCATACTTTGCACCCAGTGTTCTTCCATGTGGGGGGCCCTTCTCTGAAGGAACTTGCCTGTTTCCCCCACACCCTCTATGATTATTAGGAAAAGAACTCTGGAAACGAGCCTCCACGTCAATACCATTTGAGCAGATTTGCTCACTAATTTCCATTTTTCCGGAAGAGTAAAAAAGAAAAAAAATCATCCATTTTAGCTAACTTTATTTTTAGAAAAGTATTTTATTCAAACATCCCCTTACTTATTACAGACATAAATACATGCATTCAGACAAATGAATCCACAGGAGACCCGTAGAAAGTAATTGGCACATCACTTCAGGATGCTTTGTCAGTTACTGGAGGAGTCTGGTACCTCTAACTTTAATCTTTTCCATTAAAATATCCATTCTGCCTTCACATTGTGAAGCCCATAATATTTTAGACTGTCTCCATGGATCTGTTAGTTTTGCTTGTCAATTTAATTTGTGGCTCTATGACTTTGGGTGCTTGTTAGATTGTACATAGAAACATGTGATCTGCAAATGATGCTCGGAGTCAGTCTTAAGCCCTCACCTCTCCCCGGAGAGACTGGACATACAGTCAGTCTGGGATTGGCAGGTTTCATTAGCAGCCAGCCTGAGTATTATGATGATGATGATGTACGTATGCAGTGGCGGATGTTTAGAGCTACAAAGAAGCTCATTACTGCTGTGATTATATACCTTAAATGTTCGTAGCACTTTTGCTCTTCGCAGCACTTCTTGTATCCACCATCTCATGTGATTCTCAGAGCTTCCTCATGCTGGATTACTGTTTTCCTCTTTATGGCTAATGAAACAGACACACAGAGAG
This sequence comes from Miniopterus natalensis, assembly GCF_054644295.1. Lineage (NCBI taxonomy): Eukaryota > Metazoa > Chordata > Mammalia > Chiroptera > Miniopteridae > Miniopterus > Miniopterus natalensis. The sequence continues at coordinate 93,881,490 of NC_142084.1, forward strand.
AGGCTCAGTAACTTGCCTGAGATCACAGGGTACCCTGGATTGCAGAAACACCAGAGGATGAGACTAGTACCAGCAGAGCCCTGTCGGCGGGTGTATGGTAGACTTTACCACGTAATTGCCATGTCCCCTGCCCTCCTTGAGGAAAGGAATTCTGGAGCTATGGAAACAGGGGCTAGAGGTGGGTGGTAAAGAGTCCAAGAAGCAGAAATCGTATCATCAGCTCCACGTGAATGACCACAGCTTGCTTTGCCACCTCTTGTCTGGATTGGCAGCAGCCTCATCTCCCTCCTCTAATGTCACCTGCACGATACACGTTCTGCGTGTCTCCAGACAAGTCTGAGTTTCCGATGCCACCAGGAAGTCCACATTGTTTAGCATGGTCTTCCCGCCTGGCACTGGTCTTGCCTCTGGCCCACCTCTCCTGCCGCACTGAGTTCCTCACCACTGCAGAACCCGCTGTGTGCATTCCCAGCCTCCCTCTCTGCTGTTCCTCTGCTTAGAACACATTTTGATGAAGCCCATAAACATTGCCTTCCCTGTGGAGCCTTCCCTGACTTCTCCTCGAGGACCCAGGGAGAAGCGTCCCTCCCTCAGCCGCATGCCCACAGCACCACGCACCCCAGCCCTATTTCTGTCTTCTGGGGGGTCTGGCCCAGGAAGCTTCCAGCTCGCTCCTCAAGGCGGAGCGTGTGACAGATGCCTGCCCTCTTCCCTCCCCTGGGTGTCCTGCACACTGGGAATGTAAGAGGACAGATGAGGATGGGCATGTAGGACTGAGGCAGGTGTGTGAGGGAGTGAATTAGTGGGTGAAGAACGAAGGGGAGCCTTAGCACCTGGCCCAGCAGGAGATGGGGCTTCCGAGGTTACACAGAGGGGCCCCATTCCTCCCACGCTCTGAGGTGTTTCCCGCCTTAACTCGACCTCCTGTGAAATGCGAGGCGGAAAGGAAGGTCAGCTGGGCTCTTACCTGGGGGCCGGGCATCGAGGGAGCGCACATCAGGGTTGAGAGGCCGGGACCCATTCGCGAGAGACGTTGGAGGGGTTGGAGGGACTCTGGGCCGAGGCATCAGTGTCTTTGTGCTTGTCTTCCAGATGATGTCTGTCCTCATGAACACCATTGTCTTTGAAGACTGCCGGAACCAGTGGTCGGTGTCCAGGCCTCTCCTGGGGCTCATCCTGCTCCACGAGAAGGTGAGTGTGGTTGCAAGGAGGCCCTGGAGCTGGTCGCTGGGAGGGGAGGAGCTGCACGCCAGGCCACGCTGTGGCGATAAAGGGCAGGGGAGCCACTGAGCTGGAGCTGGGACCTTGAGCACCCAACGGCAAAGCCACATTCCCCTAGAAAGCCCTTCCCCAAAGGCCTCGGATCCTGAGTCAAGCAGGGGCCTCAAGACTGGCTCTTCTGGACCCCAGAGCCCCCACCACCGGGCGGTTTGCTTCAAGCTTGCCCTCATCTCCCCCCCATTTTAAGGGAATTCTGAGCAATGATCTTTTTTGCTCCTTCCTTGGCCGCCTTTTAAATCTGGGACCCCCTACTGCCCCAGATGGTAGCAGCAGCCCCACAAGCCTCCAGTCCTCAAGTGCTAGGCCACTCTGGGCTACCGCCCAAGCTCTGGCTTCCCCCCGAAGCCGCGCTGTCTCCCCAGCAGTCAGTAGGAACAGTGCATTACTGCTCGGGAGAATGAATTGTCTATACAATAAGATAGTGCTGGGGAAAAGACAGTGAGATTAGAGGCAGCCGCATACATTAAAATTCAAACTGAAATCCCAGCCTTGGAAGGAGACTAATAGAAGAAGAAAATATATCAAAAAGAGAAGAGCTGTCTCATCACTCACCTGTGCCGAAGTATCCAATTTTAGCCCGTTCAGCAGCACTGCCATTCATCTTCCCTCGGTGTTACTGTGATTTAAATCCACGCTCTATAAAAGAGAGCAGTTCTTTTAAAATGATTGAGCGGGAGTAAGGGCAGATTCAGTGTTTAGAAAAAGCTTATGACATCACAGTATTACCCTTTACTGATGGAGGCAATATTTCATGGTTCGGGATGAAAACTAATAATTTCCTATTTGGTGGGAGTCACTGCATCATTATAAAAGGGAAAAAATAAGTCGTTCTGTGCATTCCCAGTCTTGTTCGGGAAGACACTGAGCTTAAGTCTGATGCCTCTGATATATCGTGTTTAAGTATTAGTCTGACTCCATATTAATTATGTGTGTTTTTGATGTGAGCTGTTTCAGTGTATGATGGAAATTAAATATCATGCTGTTGGGCTGGGAAGGGTAAACACATAACTGGCAAAGTGTTAGCTTTGTGCTGAAATTATGCTGTTTTCAGTGATTAGGGCTGTGTTTAGCATAAGAGCTTGCGTGTGTACAAAGCTCCTGTCCCAGCAGAAGGGAAGGGGCTTTGTGGTTCTTCATGACCAGGTAGGATAGATATTTTCCTTAGTGCCAGAAAGTCCTCCCAGAACTAAGCAAGCTCCTCCAGCGCCCACCTCAGCAGAGCAGACTCATCCTGACCCAGGATGGGACTTGGAACAAAGCCTGTTTGAGGGGTGACTTACTAAAGTGTGAAGGTGATGGGACCCTGGGCCTCGCCTTCAGTGGCCCAGGTGCTCCCTGGATGTTTTCAGTTCAGTTCTTCCCCTCAGCCTTTCTGCAGTTAGTGGAGAGGAGTCAGGGAGACCTCCATGTGCTCAGTCCCCAGAGGAAGCAAGGGCTCCATCAACCTCAGTTGTTCAGTGACAGGAAACAATCATAAGAAGCAACTTTATGACAAAGGGTAATACAGTTTATCCCTAGGAATGCCTCTGTTGCTTTCGTTTCTTCTAAAGGCTGCAAGTTCTAAGGACCTGGACCACAGCTCCTCTGAGAGTTAGGACCTGAGCGGATTAGGGATGGTCCAGCCCTTCCCCAGGGCCATCTTCAGCCCAGGTTCCGAGTCAGAGCTCTGACTCCCCTTCTATCTCCCAACAGTATTTCAGTGAACTAAGGGCAAGTCTGATAAACAGCCAGCCGCTCCCCAAGCAGGAGGTCCTGGCCCAGTGCTTCCAGAACCTGATGGAAGGGGTGGAGCAGAGCCTGTCCGTCAAGAACAGAGACAGGTAAGCAACACCTGGTAGGCTTGGCATCTCTGAAGGTGGTGGGTGTTTGGGTTTGTGGAAAAGAACTGGACTGTGCTTGACACAGCTCACAGGTTGATATCGCTTTTCTGCTACACCTTGTGATTCTAGACTCAGTTACTTCCATCGCTAAATAAGACTGGGCATCTGCTTTCTCCCAAGTGTCATGCTAGGAACAATACAGGGGTGCAGAGACAAATAAAATGCCGCCCTTGCCCTTAAGCTTATAGTCCAACAGGAGAGAGGTGAAACACAAGTAATTAGAAAGGTCAAAGAATGAAAGCTCAGAGTAGCCACAAAAGCCACAGACAGGCTTCCAGCATGTGAACAAGCCCAGGCTCTGAGGTCAGACAAACTCCCACTCAAATTTACCCAACCTGATGGACTGCGTGGCAGTGAAGAAGGCAGGCAGCTTCTCCCATCCTCAGTTCCTTCACTAGTAAAACAAAGATGATGTAATTGGTTGTGACATTTAAATGACAGACAGGAGGAAAGCGTGGCACCTAGGACATGTGACCTGCATAAATATCGGTTCCTCTGCCTGACTTTTAAGAGTGGCTGATTTTAAAAAGGGCAGGAGGGGTTGCAAGAACAGAGACGGGTAAGTTGCCAGTGAGATGTAAATACGAGGAACCCAAACTTAGGAGCTGTGCCTGAACTCATCCATCCGTCTGTCTGTTCATTCAGCGCCCAGAATGTTGCTGAGACTCCGCTATGTGCCAGGCATTGGAGAGTCCAGCAGTGAACTCCTCGTTCAAGGCTTTGCCCTCATGGAGCTTCCAGTGGCGAAGATGGATAAGGAGCCGTAGGGGAAGAAAGCATGCTCAGGAAAGCTACTGCCTGTGCTGGCCTTTTGTAAAAGGGGCAGCTTGCAGAGGCCATACCATTCCCAGCGTACATCACCAGTCACTCCAGTAGCCAGTGTGTGGTGAAGTCACCAGCCTGGGCGCTGCTAACACAGGGCCAAGTCGATGGGCTCTGCAGGCACGTTCCTTTGTTCCAAGCCAAGATCCCCTACCAGGCAGAAAAGGGCAGCCTGGGAAGCCAGCAGATGAGAGTTACTGAATGAGGAACCCTCAGTGCCTCTGTGGGAAATTGCTGCCCTGAGGCTGGGGAATTTGAGCTCCACCTCCTGGGCCACAGGTGGATGGGGTCAGACAGCCCTCCTTGCCTCCGCCTTCGGTGCACTAGCCGGCAAGGACTGGCCGTTTCCCACATGCCAGGCACTGTGTTGAGCTCTTACAGGCATTGTCTCTGGACTCAATAATTTTCACTTCCCACAATCCTGTGGGGTAGCTACTCATATTGGGCACCAAGTGTTCATCCAAGATCACCCCACTAAAAAGTGGTGGAGCCAGGATTTGAACCCTCTTTTGCAGCACTGAGTTTAGTTTTCTCATCTGTACAATGAGGATACTAATACCTACTTTGGGGAAGACCTGTGATGGTTAAATGAATTTGTATGTAAACTCAGCCCAGTACCTGGCGCACCAGCTTCAGTTCTCTTTATGTTCCGTACCATCAAAATGTAACTTGACTTTTTAAAGAACAATTTTTAAATAGTATAATCACAAAATGCACCCCTCAGAATGGTCAGTGTTTTTGGTGGTAACCCTTGTTTCCGGGGCAGGGAGGGGGGGCGCTCAGCCTGACCTGGAGCCCTCTCCAGGGTCCTGAACGCCACCCGCCTTCATCATCCAGAGGTTCCACAGCCCCGGCCTTGCCACTGCCCGTGGCCCTTTCTTCTCTTCCCACAGGTTCACCCAGAACCTCTCCGTGTTCAGAAGAGATGTGGCAGAGGCCCTGCGTAGCGACGGCAGCACCGAACCGTGCGGCCTGGACATGATGAGCTGACACGTCTTCTCTGACCACGTGCCAAGCAGCCTTTATCAAGAGACTCATGGGTCTGGGCCCAGGACAGTGATGCTGGTTAGCCCAGGGAAATCTATTTTTCAAAACAACAACAAAAGCCCTACCTTTTTATAAGTCTGGCCTAATTATAAGAATTTATAATAGTGCACAAACTATGTAAATTCATTCTTTGCTCTGAAAAGGCAAAAGTGTTTTCAGTCTTTCTATAAAAGATCATTATCTTTGTTCTAATGATGCTCTGAACGGGTGTAGAAACAATATTTAACCAAAGAACATAATAAACCAGGTTTGCGCCTAAGTGTGTACTGGTTAATGGTTCCGCAATCAGGGTAGGGAATTTGTTGGAGATGCAGCCTTCAACACAGATCCTGGATTGAGACAAATGCCACCGATCCTGTTATGTTAGCAGTTTGTTATGAGTCTGGAAGCAGCAGCGGAGGGGACGCTGAGCTGTGGGCATTCAGAACGAGCCTGGGAGCTCTCCGAGGCAACCACAGGACTGCACAGCCCTCTCCGCCCCAGCAGCATCTGATAAAGTTGAGAGACAGTAACACAATTAAATGGCTTACAAACAACGTTTGCTTTTCACTGGCATAAATCTGAAGTGGTTCAGTCTAGAAGAATTAAGCTGTGCAATTACTGCCTACAGAGAGATTCCTTCAGGAGGAGCTGGGCAGCCCCTGCCAGGACACCCAGGTGGAGCTAGCACCCAGTCCTGCCTCAGCTCAATCTTTAAGAAGCTGGAGGTGTCTGATTGAAATATTTATTCAAAGCATCTCTGCCTTGAGCACCTGAGATGGTTCTAGGTGCCAGAGTTCAGATTTTCAGAGGAGGAATAGTTGGTTTCCATCCTTCACAAAAGCTCATGACCGTGGGGATCGCAGCCACACCCACACCGGGGACATGAAGGAAGTCTTTGCAGTTTTCGAAGGACTGTAACCAGGCTATTAATTTGGGATCGCCACTGTCAGGTGGCTTTCGAATCTCACTGCTCCGTCCTCATGGTTCAGGCTTGTAATAAATACTGTGCCCTTCACTTCTGATGAGACATGAAAGGCTGGCCTTCCCATTGCAGAAGTACATCCACAGGCTCCTGCTATAATCTCATTGCTCAGACCAGTGTTTCTTGAAACCTTTCTTGATAGTGGAATTTTATAGCAGGCTTGTCACATAAAGGCAAAGTCACCCAGGTTTATCTCAAAATGTTTGTCTTCCATGTGTGAACCCAGGAAATCAGGGAAGTGTGTCAGATAGGATCCCCTGTCATATTTAATGGGTAAGTAAGTCTTGGCCTTACACTATATTTCATTAACAGTGAGAAATATAATTTTCCTAGAGAAGGCAGATTCTGAACTCTGTAGAACAGCAGCTGTTTGAAGAAGTCTGGCTCAAGAAGGTCTGTCTCTTGGGCTCATTACTACACACTCATCCCACAGAAATGCTTCATGGGAAGCCTATCCCAGTCCGGCCCTGTTTCCTTTACAAAACTCTAGGGCCTAAAGGCACAGTATCACTTGCAGGTAAGTGCTCACAAGGAAATAACGTGCACTCGCTTTTCTGTGCCACACTGCTGAAGGTCACCTGCTGGTTTCATACCAGCCAGGGGAGGCTCAGCCTTGGCTGTGGCCTCGGAGAGCTGCTCTCAGGGGACTCTTCAGGCCTGCCCACTGCAGACTGCAGCAGGGCCTGCTCGTGGGCTGCTTTACAGAGCCCAGTGCAAGTAGCGCGCACAGGCTGGAGGGCGGCCTTGCAAGCATTTCCTGAGCATCGTGTGCTATGACCTGTATTACCTCCCTTAGTCCCCACAACAGCCCCAGAAGACAGGCAGCATTGTTTCCACTTTTGAGAGGAGGAAACTAAGAAAAAAGTCTATAGTTACACAGGCAGGACTTGAACCCAGATCTGTCTCACCTCAAAGAATCCCCGGTCTCTTCCAAGGAACACATATTTGAGAACGGTGAGTTGAAACCGGTTAAATTTACACCCGTTTCCATTTGTTCTTCAGTACGCTGTTGCCACTTAGCTTACCCCAAAATGTAGTGGCTTTAGAACAACACTGATTATCTCAGAGTTCCTGTGGGCCAGGAATCGTAGCCGGTCCTCCGCTCCAGGGTCTCAGACTCACAGCTGCAGTCACGGTTGTTGGCAGGGGCCGCAATCACCACAGGGCTCGGCTGGGGAAGGACCTGCTTCTCCGATCATCGATCATTGGTGGTGGTTAGCAGGAGTCAGTTCCTCACGGATTGGTGGACCGAGAGCCAGATGGGCCTCTTCAAGGGCATCTCAGGAGCCAGCAGCTGCTTCATCAGAGCAAGCGGAAGAAAAGAGCCAGGGAGAGCAGCAACCTGGAAGTCACAGCCTCTTGCAACCCAGTCTCAGAGGGGCGCCCATCACTTTTGCTGTCTGTATTCTCTGAAATCAGTAGGATCAGCCCACACACATGCTGGGGGACTGCACAGGGCCTGGGCACCGGGAGGCAGGGATCCTCAGGAGCCATTGTCAAAACTTCCTGCCACGGCTCTTACCTAGCCAGTGCTAGAGAGGTTGAGCCTGGCTGCCAGTTTCTCCCTTGAAACCTGGAGGAATCCCGGTTTTCCTTGGAGGGATCAGTTCCATTCCGCACCCTTTCTAAGGGGTGAAAAGGGAGTGGGGAAGCTGGGACATTTCAGGAACCCGTGCTGGACACTCATCCCCCAACCAATGGGAACCTGATTGGGAACTGTGCCTCGCCCCCCAGCCTGCCAGAATCTGCGTGGGTGAGGGACAGTGGGGACTCCTGGGGACAACCTGGAGGTCCATGTGGGAGTTCTCTGTAGGGACATTGCATCCCAAGGATACAATAAGCACCCAAGGGCATGCCCAAATTTTCAGAGCCTCCCCAAAAGAGCACTAGCTGGATCTATTTCATGCTCTGACCAAAGGTAAATCTGAGATTTAGCAACAGGAGGAAATGAACAGTGCGGCCAGTTCCACGGGGCCACCACTGAACAAGCGGATGGCTGTGAGGACGAGATGGGAGGTGTGGGCCTCTGCGGGACACTCATCCTAATGACATGCCAGTGTGCAAACGAGCGTCGTTCATGCCGCGTGGGGCCCTGCGTCAAGCCAACTGCTTCAGCTGATGCTCAAGCAAGAAACAGTCGGAAGGGATTTTGACACTCGTTTTTTGCCATCTACACACTTCAGAACCTAACCCTGGAGAAAGCTGTGTTCTAGATGTTTCCCTCCTGTGCGTCCCAGTCAGGCTTCTTTAGGATGGGGGGTGAGGAAACCCAAGGTCCCCACACTGTGCAATGGCCTGAGCAGCCCAGAAAGCCCTCCTGGCTTAGCCCGGGCTCCTCCCACTCGGAGAATGCAGGACCCCTCCCCCCCCCAGTGCCTTTGCACTGTAGGACTTGAGGTCCCTTTCCTGCAAAACTGGCCTGGCACGGAGCCATCAGTTGAGATCAGCAACGAGAGGAACTACCAGGAGAGAGCTGAGCATGAAAACAACAGCATCACAGGATAGGTTTGCTGAGAGAGATTGGGGAGCCAGTGGTTGGGAGGCCATGGCATTTGAGGGAAAAGCACACCTGGAGGGAGAACAGGGAGGGGAGGAAGAGGAAGGGAAAGTTTCAAGGCGAACATTAAATCGTTAGAACCACTGTCACCTACGGAGCACACCTCCCTAGAGTTGCAGATCGTGCTCATTTAAATTTAATGCTTCCCAATGAGAATGTCAAGTATTATCCCCATTTTAGAGATCAGAAAACTGAGTCTGAAAGTCTGACCTGGGGCCATGTAGCTAGAAAGTGGACAAGCCAGGATTCAAAGGTCAGCATGGCTCCCAAACTCATGTTTCTTTTCCTCCTCAATCCCGTAGACCAGGTCGTCACAGCCAGGCTTTGGGGACAGTTGGGCAGGGGGATGCATCTGGAACCCTTTGGGACCCCCAGATGGACCTGGCCCCCTCAAAGAAAGGCCAGCCCAACACCTGGGCCCCTGGCGTGTTGTGTCTGTGGGCTCTGCTGCCGATTCCTCCTCCCCCGTGAACTTTATAAAATCATTCTTGAGACTTTTTAATGTTTTATTGAGGTGTAAGTTTACGATGACAGCAAACCTTTCAAACTACAGCAAGAGTAACCTGCCTCCTTGGCATATTAAAAAATAATGGTAGTGTCGATTTTTACGTCCCATAGTTTGGATTGCTGATAAGAGTGCTTCCCTGACAGGATTCTTTCTGAGGTTTACAGAAAGCGTAATAAAATATGTAAGTTACATTTCCACAAACAAAAGCTATAACATAAGTTATTTATAAGCGTGAGATACAAACAGTATCACGATAAATAAACCATAAAGGGTACCTGCAACATCCATCTTAATGTAATTTGCCCAACAAAAGTGTTGAAACGAAGTCAAATTTAGTAGAGAAATCTGTCAGGAAGAGAGGAAAGTTGTAGAGCGCAAAACGGGGAAAATGGCTGCTGGGCGGTGGAAGCAAACAGCAGGGCACAAGCCGGGGTCTGGGGGCCGCAGAAGGCCGTGGCCTGGGCGGTGCAGTGCCACCCACTCCCTGCTCCCGCCGGCCCTGCTCTCGCACCCTCCCCCCCACCTTCCCCTCCCCCCACTGGGCTTACCCCCTCCACTCGCCCCAGCCCCCTGGCCGGCGCCCGCCTCCCTGCCAGGCTGCACCCTCCCGGGCAGGGCCTGGGTCTGTCTCAGCACCAGGGTCCTGGGAAGCAGCGGGTCACTCATCCGTTCCCGTCAGAGAAAACACTGCCTGAGACAAAGGCGCTGCCCGCAGAGAGCTGCTGAGCAGGACCGACCAGATCTCCATTCCCAAGGCTGCAGGAGGAAGGATGGAGCTCTGCAGGGATGGGGGGGCCGCGGCGGAGCCCCGCAGAGGCCCGGCTGGCCTGGTCTTCAAGGCTGGAAGGGCACCAGCCGTGGGGCTGGCGGAGTGAGTGCTGAGCTGAGCGCAGACAGACTCCTGGACACGCTTCGGCCCCTTTCCCTTACCCCTTGGCTGACCTTGCTGCGTGCTCTTCAGTTTAATACCACAGGCGCTAGATGACTCTCCAGCCCCAGGACATGGAATCAAATGCCGCCGGCACTGTCCTGCTTTGAAGGAACTGCAGGCCAGTGGGGAAGGCGGGAGTGAGCCCCACCACGGGCTCCTTCACCCAGACCCTCTGCCGATTCCCCTCCGCACCGGGTCCTGTGGCTGAGAATCCTTACTCCCTGCTCCCAGAGAGGAAGTGGGGATATGACAGAAAGGGAGAAGCATGGGCTCTGTAGGCAAGACAGTCCTGAGTTCAGGTCCCAGCTCCAGCTCCCTAACTGCACGCCCCTGGTGAGGGACTTCACTTCCCTGGACCACCGTCCTCAAGTCTCATGACTTGTAGGGGGATCCTGAGCAGCACACAGCACCAGGTAGCCTTCGTCTCCCTCCTGCTGGCAGAGTGTTGGACCCTTCCAGCCGGCCTCAGGAAGGCTCTGCCCCTACCCCACCATTGGGGGAGGCAGTGATGACCAGCCCAAACTGCATCACTCCACTATCACATGGGGAAACTGAGTTGGGACATGGTCCAGAAAATTTGAATAGGTGCTCTAGTAAATATTTGTTGAATAAATGGATGAATGAGTGGTAAACTTTGGCAGGTATCTGTAGAGCCTTCCATCATGAGAACTGCACAGGCCCTGGAGGCTCAAGACTAGGGCGTGTGAGTAAAGAATAGAGGGTGGGCCCGGCTGGCGTGGCTTAGCGGTCGAGCCTCGACCTATGATCCAGGAGACTGAGGTTCAATTCCCTGTTTTCGGGCTTGATCCCCAGCAGGGGGGTGCAGGAGACAGCGGATCAATAACTCTCATCACTGATGTTTCTATCTCTCTCCCTCTCTCTGAAATCAATAAAAACATTTTTGTTAATTATTTTATGACCCAGCCACACGTGACTCAGCGGTTGAGCATCAACCTAGGATCCAGGAGATCGCAGTTTGATACCTGGTCAGGGCACAAGCCTGGCTGCAGTCTCCATCCCCAGCGGGGGACGTGCAGGAGGCAGCCGATCAGACTCTCTCATCACTGATGTTTCTATTTCTGTCTCTCCCTCTCCCTTCCTCTCTCTGAAATCAATAAAGATACATATATTTTTTAAATTAAGGGAAAAAAAGAATGGAGGGTGAGTGGGTAAGCAACCTGTGACGTGGCATGTGCGCCAAATCATGCGTTTATGTCTAATTTTTTCATCAGCCTTTCAAATAGGGTTGCTGACCCAAATACGTTTAAGAGCCTTGATTCAATCTCTACCCCATTTCACAGACAGAGAAACTGAGTTCAATTGACACAGGAAGTCAGCGGCAGAATGAGCCTCCTGCACACGCCACACGCATAGTGGGAAATTCCAGCGGTCTGCCTCTCTTCCTGAAGCCCTCCCCCTCCTGTCTTGGCTCCCAGCAGGGCCTCCACCAGCTCTGTCCTTTCTCCCCGCTCCTCCGGCTTCTCCATGGGGAAGAGTGGAGAATGCACTGCGTCCCGAAGCCCTTCTGGACTCGGGAGACCTGCCCCCAGGCCCGCAGTTCCTAGAAGTTTAATTTTCCGAGTGTGTGCGTGTGTGTGCGTGCGCACGCGTGCTGTTCTCAATTGATAGCATGTCAGCAGAGACAGCAAAATTACAATCTCAGCAACACCAAATACCCATCAAAACATATTTGGCCAAAAAAAGTGCTTACAAGTAAATTTATGGCCTTAAATATGTTTATTTAAAACAAAACAAAGATTTTTTTTTTAATGAACTAAATTTTCGCTTCAACAAAGAAGAAATAAAAATAGAACATTCCTTGAAGATGACATTAAAAAAAAAGGGAAATGAAATAAACATCTTTTAAGACCAATAAAATAGACAAACCTTTGGCAAAGATCAAAAGGCACAACTGAGGGACACTGAAACTAAAATGTAGGTGATATTAACTCAGATTCACGTGAGAGTTTCAAATGATGAGAGAATATTTCCACAGTGTTCTAACCATGAATTTGAAAACTTAGATGGAATGGACAATGTTCTGGGCACTGGCTTCCCAATCTGAATGTGCATCAGAATCACCTGGAGGGTTGGTTAAGTCAGGTTGTGAGCCCTACCCCGGCTTCTGACTCGGGAGGTCTGGGCTGGGGCCCAAGCACGCGCATTTCTAACAAATTCGCAGGTGCTGCTGCTACTGGTCTGGGAACACACTTTGACAACCACGGTCCCAGGGATCACAACTGCCCCGTTTACTGCCCTTCCTGACAGCTCTGCTCTGTCTGGATGGGAAAGGAGGGTGTTTGCGACCATTGGCCCGAAGTGCCTACGGCTGGGTGACGAAAGCCCGGGGTCTCAGAAAGCCAGGCCCGCGGGCTGAGCGGGAGCCCCTTCCCTGCCAGGCACCGCGCCCAATGCTGTCACACAGAAGAGCCCCTGTAATCCCGCGGCGTCGGCACCGTTGCTTTACTAGATGGGGAAACGGAGGCACAAGGAGGATGGGTCATTCCTTGAGCCCACGCCTGCTAAACAGAGGCGGGAATCCAATTCTTAAGCACCGGGCCACTCTCCATGCCCCGGAGCACCGCTGTGCACACCACCCGCACTCTCTCCCCAGTTCTGTGCCCACAGGACAGGCCTGGAACCCAGGGCTCTGGGAGCCAGAGGGAGGTGGAACTGGTGAGGTGCCTGAGTGGGAGGCTGGGAGCCCCACAAGCTCTCCGACCCTCGGTTCCCTCATCAGGTTAAAAAAAAAAAAAAAAAGGATCAGTAACAGTCCTTGCCTCCCCGGCTGTTGGGAGGAGCAGGTCGGTGCGGCTTCCTGCCCCGCACACGCCAAGTTCTCAGCCACCGTAGTCGCTGAAGTTATTATCTAACAGCCGAGCTTCTCGCCTGCACTTCCACAGACCTCATCTCATTTACTTCTCACAGCCGCCCTGGGGGTGGCTATTACCCCTTCAGTTTCCCGAATAAGGGAAGTGCTCCAGGAGGGGCACTGAGGGGCCAAGCAGCCCCCGGACCGCCAGTGGCAGAGCCCGAATTAGAAGCAGGAGGCCCCCAGCCCCAGAGCAATGTCTTCTTCTCCATCTGAAGGTCCCTGTGCCTTGGAGGGAGTGGGGAGGCCCCACCCCATGCTGCGGGGCAGCCTGGCTCTGCACACTCAATACTAAGGTTCCACAAGGGCCAGCGACTTGCCCAGGGTCACACCGCGGCGGGTGACCTAACTCAGGGACCCAGACCTTAAGACTGCAAATCCTGAGGCCTCTCGTTTGTCCCGGCAGGTTATTGGAAAGAATCCCCAACAGGCTGCCTCCTGCCCTTCCCAGTCCTCTGAGACTGACCCCCACCAGAGACAAATACATCTTTCTCCTCAAGATGCTGCGCTTCCGCAAATAAAATAAAACTGCAAACAAATAAACAAGAATCATCCATCAACCATCACGCGGAGAGGGGGTGGGGCGGGTGGCAGGGCAGCGGGCCGCGCAGTGCCCACCGCGCGCCAGGCCCCAAGTCCTGCGCTCTCCAAACCTCACTCCTGGCTCACCACAATCCCGCAGTGCACACACTGCCCTTTTTACAAATAAGAAAACCAAAGCCTACAGATCTAGAGTCACTCGCTCAAGGTCACTCAGCTAGGAAGTGATCGGCCCCAATTTAAACTCATTCCTGGCCAACCGCACATCCGACCTCTCACCACGTCCGCCAGGCGGGGAGAGCGAGGAGAGGCCTGGCCAGGGCCCGAGCAGTCCGTTTGCACCTAAGGATTTAAGAACTAGGTGGGTAGAAAACGATTCTGTGCGTCTCCCCCGGGGGAGACAGCTGAGGCTGGCGCGGGGGGTGAGCGCCCCGCGCGCGGCCCAGGCCACGGTGCCCCTCAGCCCGCCCGGACATACCCCGAGGGCACGAGCACAGCGGGGAGCGGGTCCTGCGCCCCGGCTGCCCTGGAGCGGGAGCAGCTCGCCGCTCTCCTTACCCAAAGAAATCCCGCTATTTGCGCTAAATACGAGCCACCCCCGCCCTTGCCCCTTGGGAACCCTAGGTCCCCACACCTGCTGCGCCACGGGCGGGTCCCCACGCGCGACCAACAGCCGCGTCCGTCTTGCAACGAATTTCGAGGGACCGGATCCCCGCTCCCCACCGGGCGACCCGAGGTCCCTCGCCCGGCGGGGCCGGGCACGCGTGGGCACCTGTGAGTCACTCCGCGGTGCGCCCGGCAGGAGCTAGGGAGTGTCTCCAAAGTGGTCGCGACGCCGCGGCCGAAGGCCAGGCGGGGGCGAATTCTGCCCACGCGGGTCCGTGTCCTCGGGAGCGCGGAACACGCTGCGGTGCTCGCGTCACCCCGCGCTCGGGGAACGCGGAGCTTGCGCCCTGGGGCGCGCCCCTTTCGTTGCTCCCGCGGCGCTGGAGTGTCCAAGGCGCTTCCGCGGCTCCGCAGGGTCGTTCCGGGCTCGCGACTCCCTTGGAATTGAAAGGATTCGCCGGGTTTGGTTTTTGCTCAGATGCAAAAAAAAAAAAAAAAAAAAAATTGTTAGAAAAACGAAAACCCGCTCTGCCACGGCGAATTTCTCCCGGAGAGCGCGGGGACCCGCGCGGCGCGGCGGCGGGGAAGCGGCCCGACCCGGAGGAGCGGGGAGCGTCTGCTAATTGCAGCTTCGTTAGATTTTCGGGTTTGGGAAGCGGCGGTTCGGGCGCTAATATCCGCCGCCCATTCTCCCGGCTAATAAATTTGACCTATTGTTCGTTTGTTAAAATGATGTCACCTTGGAACAGTCCCTAAGCTCCTATTTCCATGAATTAGGCCTTTATTGAAAGCCGGGAGCCAATGGGAGGAGAGAGGCTTGTTGATCGCAGCCAATGGCTGCGGCGGGAGAGGAATTAGCAGCGGAAACTCCAGGTTCGGTTCAAGAAAGATGACACAGAGCCTGTCGGGCCCGCGCACTCTTGGCAAAGTTTCAGTGCGACGAGAGGCGCCGGGCGCTCCATGGCCGCGCCGTGACGGGGACCCAGCAGCCTCCCCGCCCAGCCCAGCCCGGCCCTTCCGCCCGCCCAGGATGGAGGCGCCCGCCAGCGCGCAGACCCCTCACCCGCACGAGCCCATCAGCTTCGGCATCGACCAGATCCTCAACAGCCCCGACCAGGACAGCGCGCCGGCCCCGCGGGGCCCCGACGGCGCCAGCTACCTGGGCGGGCCCCCGGGGGGCCGCCCGGGCGCCACGTACCCCTCTCTGCCCGCCTCCTTTGCCGGCCTCGGCGCGCCCTTCGAGGACGCGGGATCTTACAGTGTCAACCTGAGCCTGGCGCCCGCCGGCGTGATCCGGGTGCCGGCGCACAGGCCGCTGCCCGGAGCCGTGCCGCCGCCCCTGCCCAGCGCGCTGCCCGCCATGCCCTCCGTGCCCGCCGTCTCCAGCCTGGGCGGCCTCAATTTCCCCTGGATGGAGAGCAGCCGCCGCTTCGTGAAGGACCGCTTCACAGGTGAGGGGCGGGGGCAGGCGCCGGGCCGGCCCTCCGGGCTGCGGGGCCGCGCCCCAGGCGCTCGGCCGGCGAAACGATTCCGGAGGCCCGCGCGCGGAGGAGGCCTCGGCGCCCAGGGCCCAGGGCAGCCGCAGGGGGAGGAAAATCGGGGAGTTCGGGGGAATAAGCCCGTGCCCAGGGAACAGGGGGGCATCTCCCAAGCGGCTTGGTGCCGCTGGAGACGCGCGGGACCAACGGAATAGCGGAGCCTTCCTCGCCCCGCCGGGCGGCGTGGGGTCCTCCTGGGGCCTGAACGACAGTGGCGCCGGGCTGGGCCTCAGGGGGCCTCGTGTGTCTCCGCAGCGGCGGCGGCGCTCACGCCCTTCACGGTGACCCGGCGCATCGGCCACCCCTACCAGAACAGGACGCCGCCCAAGCGTAAGAAGCCGCGCACCTCCTTTTCTCGAGTGCAGATCTGCGAGCTGGAAAAGCGCTTCCACCGCCAGAAGTACCTGGCCTCGGCCGAGAGGGCGGCGCTCGCCAAGTCCCTCAAAATGACGGACGCGCAGGTCAAGACCTGGTTCCAAAACCGGAGAACCAAGTGGCGGTGAGACAGGCCCGGCGCGGCCCACCTTGCACCCGCCCTGCACCCGCCCCGCGCCGCGGCCGCGCGCTCCGCCCGCCCAGAGCCGCCCCCCCCCCCAGATTAGACTCCCCCTCTCTCCTTCCCGCCCGCCTGCGTTCCTCTGCCCGCCGTCCCGCGCCCCGGTTGCCCCTCCACGGCCGTTCCTGTGTCTCTCCTGCGCCGCTCCAACTCTCTCCCTGTTTTATCCCGTCTCCTTCGCCGGATCGCTCTCCTCTCGCCCGCCCGCACGGACACCCCCCTCACCCCACCCCCGTGCCCCCTCGCAGCCGCCTCTCCCTCCCGCTCGTGCTCGGATGTCCCACAACCCGCGAGAGCTCGGGGCTCCCCCTCCAGCTCCCCATCCCCGCTCCAGGCCCATGTGTACCCGCCCCGTTTCCATCCAACCCGCGAACGGCGAAGCGGTCGGGAAAGAGGGGTTTGGACGGGGCCTGGGGACGCCGGGCGAGGCTGACCCCGCGGGGGGCCGCGCGCGCTGCGGAGCCGGCCCGCCCACTCGCGAGCTGCGTGCGCCCGCGCGGCCGAGTCCTTTCCGCGCGCGCCGGCCCTCGTCCCGCAAAAGAGACCACCTTTGTTGTTGGCGAAGCCACGGTGCCCGGCGCGCAGGTGGGCGGCGGGCGGAGTCCCCTCCCGGGCCGCGGCCCCTCGCGCCACGAAAGCCAGCGACCCGGCCCATTTGGGGACAGGCCGGGGAGCAGACGGGCTCCGAGCCTCGAGGCTCCGGGCGGCCTCGGCTCCTGGGAGGGCTGGAGCCCGCGGGCGGCCGGGCGGGGGGCCTGACGCCGCCCTCCCTCCCGTGCAGGCGGCAGACGGCGGAGGAGCGGGAGGCGGAGCGGCAGCAGGCGAGCCGGCTCATGCTCCAGCTGCAGCACGACGCCTTCCAAAAGAGCCTCGGCGACTCCATCCAGCCCGACCCGCTCTGTCTGCACAACTCGTCGCTCTTCGCTCTGCAGAACCTGCAGCCCTGGGAGGAAGACGGCTCCAAAGTCCCCGCCGTCACCTCTCTGGTGTGAGCCGCCAGCGCGCACGGTCGCCAAGGATCGCCGCCCCCGCGCGGTGGGGCGCCTCGGGCCCCCCAGCCGGGCTGGGGGGAGGGGGGCCGAGGCCGGGAAGGGAAGGGGCCGCCGAGCGCGCGGAGGCCCCGGGGCGCGGCCGCGTCCCCCCGGCCGCGGAGGGGGGCTGGGCCCGGGCTCCGCGCGGCTGCACAATCCGAGCCCCCGCCCCGCGCCCAGTCCCGCTCCGAGCCAGGGCCTGACAAAGAAAGCGCCTTACGTTTCTCCGCCCCGCGCCCGCACCCCTGGGCCGGGCGCCTGTATTATACTTTGTACTTTTGCCCAAACGTGTAAATAATAAAAGTTTCGGCTTTTTTTTTTTTTTTTTTTTTTTTTAAGCAGCCGGCCACCTGCTTCCCCCGCGGGGGCCTCCGGAGGAGGGGCGGCCGACCAGGTGGCGGGGGAAGCGCCGGGGGCTTGGGGCAACCCTGTGCGTAGGCAGGGTGCACTCCTCTCCTTTCCGTTCTTTTATTTAAGTCGTTTTATTTAATAAAAAAGTTAGCTATTTCACTTAACGCCGCTTTTATTTCATTTTCGTTCCAACGGTGCTCGGCGACTCCGGCCTGCGCCCACCCCTGCGGCGGCAGAGGCCTAGCGGGCCGTGCGCAGGGCGCGTCCACTGCTCCGAGGCTCGTCCGCACTCGCCGCAGCTCGAACCCCGGCCCCGCGTGCAGGTCAGTGCGTGCCGGCCGCCCGCAGCCTGGGTGCCCGCGGGATGGGGTGCACGTGGGAGGGCGCTCTAGGCCCAGAACTAGTAGACCCGCGCGAGTCGGGGAGAGAGAGGCCATCGCAGGTCAAGCCCACCTAGACGGTGCTGGCACCGTCACCTCCAATTCTGGGAACTCGGGGCCTCCCCACCCCGCAGCCCCCAACCTGCTGGCCACTCTTCCTCCAGGGAGGCCTCAGAGGGGCCTCGGGCGGGACCCGCCGGTCCGGCTGTAGGTGGGTCTGGGCACGTTGCGGGAGGGCCGTGCGCGGAGGGAGCCGGTGCACGTCCGGGGTCTGCAAACGCTCGGTGTCTGGGGGCCGCTATAAGCACCACCCCAGGCCACCGGCGCTCTTTTCGGCTGCTTGGGACCGCAGGTAGAGCGTGACGTCGCGTGACGTCACCGCGGCCTCGGCGGACAGGCGGGAGGGCGGCGCCCGGAACGCCCCGAACCCCGAGCCCGGGTGTGAGAGCGGCCGGCCGGGTGCACCCGGCTGTACCTGGGCTCGGAACCGGGAGGCCTGGCGGGCACGGGGTGGGCAGCGGGAGGCCCTCGCAGCCCCCGCACCCTCGAGGCGCGGGTGAACACTTCCTCTCGCCTGGCCTTTTACCAGCCTCCTGTTCCGTCTGTTCAGAGCCTTCCCTCCCCCGCCCCTCCGCGTCGTTCTCCCCCGCCCTCTGCGCTTCCCCGCGCTGCTCCTGCTCTCCGGTCCCCGCGCCTGTCCCCTTTTCTTTCCAGTCCTGTTTCTCTGCGCGGTTCCTTCTCTGCTGCTTTTGGTGTGCGTCTGTCTCTCTGTCGCCGCCTCCCTCCCTCCCCCTCCGCGCTCCACGGCTGACCCCGACGCCCCCCGACTCTCTCCAGGTCTCTCTGTCGCTCCCCTTTTGTGTCCTTCATGTGGCCTCTCGGCTCCAAGGATCTCTTTGCCTCTGCCTCTCCCTGGCTCTCTGTCTGTCCCTCTCCCCGTCCTTGCGTCCTCCAGGCCAAGACCCCAGTAACTCCCCGAGACTAAGCCCACGGGGCGCTGCCCGGGAGCGCAGACGCCGCCTCCCCCGCTCGCGGCTCCCCCGGGGCCCCGCCGCCCCGAGGGCGCGGGCGTTAGGGCCCCTTCGTTGCACGCGGGGCGGCGGGTCGTGCGCGGCGGCCGGGATCGAGGGAGGGAGGGAGGCTCGGAAGCACAGCTGAGCTCCTGCGCTCCCGCCCCGCCTCCGCCTCCGCGCCCTACCGAGCGGAAGCTGGGTGCCGGGGCCTCGCAGACACCCCAGAGGGGGCCTGGGGTGACTCAGAGCTCGCGCTGCTTCCGCGGTGTTTTCCTGAAACGCGTCTGTCTGCGCCGCGGAGAAGCCGGATGGGCGCCGCCGTCGGGATGCGAAAGGTCGGCCCTGAGGCTGGGACTTGAGCGTCTCAGAACCAGAGCGCCTGGCTTTGCCTTTGCCGTCCAAACAGCCCCTTCTGCGGGGACCGCGGTCACTTCTCAGTGTCTTCGCTTTCATTCTATTTCTCCATCACGATAAGCTGAGTGGGTTTTGTTTCTCTGAATTATTTTTGTGATTTTGCCAGGTTGGCCCTAGATTCTTGGGCCTTTAGGGGGACGCACGTGCGTATTTTTCCTTCTCTCTGCTGCCTCGCTTTGCGCAAAAGGTGTCCGACCGCAAAGTTCTCTCCGGGTCGGGCGAGCCCGAGGACGCGGACCTGGTCTCAGGGCGGCCCCGGAGGGCGCCCAGGGGTCCCCCCACCCGGTGCCTCCGCGGCGTGCACCCCTTTGAGCGCTTTCCCGCAACCAAGGCTCGCCCAGCTAGAGACGCGCCAGGGTCTCTTCGAGTTAGGGGGCTGAACCCACTCGTGTAGGACCTGGTCGCGACCCCTTGCGCCCCCAGCGGGTGGGAGCGAAGGCCGAGCGACGGAGGGTGTTTAGGGTGCAGCCTGGAGGTCGCCGCGCCCTCAGAGCCGAGCAGGGACGCAGCTCCCCGTCCAGTGTCGGCAGGGCTGTGAGGCAGAGTCCAGGGGCGGCCGCCCCCACGGCTGAGCTTCAGGGAAAGAGAGCCCGCAGGAGGCTGGGAGGCCCACTGGGCTCCCCCTTCGCGACCCTCACCCAACACGAAGGGCCCACTGTGGCCCAAGGAAGCAGCCGAGGCCCCGGAGACAGTGCGAGCGCGGACGCCCAGCCCGGCGACGGCCGGCGGCAGGCGAGCAGACAGCCGGCCCCCGGGCCGGAGCTGGACACTCGGCCTCACCGCCCTTCCCCGCGGCCGGCCCTCGCGGCGTTCCAGCGTCTCTAAAGCCGTGCCCATTTTACAGACGCAGGAACAGGGAGGCGAGGGGCAGCCTCTCGGTCCGGGCGGGCTGGTGGTCCTGGCTCTCCCCGCGCGCAGGTTTTGGGGCGCCGCCCGCAGGTGGAGAGGCCTGGGCCCTAGGAGCCCGCAAAGACCATCACGCCTGCTCCGCCCAGAACCAGTGGTGAGGCCCCGCTCAGCCCTGCCCCGCGGGCTCCGCAGCCCGCGGACTCTGGAGTTGGGAAGGATGCTGCGGGGACCAGGCCCGAACAGAGACAGACGGACGGAGGGGCCGGCGCTCGCCTCCAGCATGTGGGAGCGACGCCCCTTCCGCAGCGCGCTGTGCAGAACCGCCCGGAGCCGCGCGCCCTGCACGCCTGGCGTGGCCCGCGGGGACTGGACAGCGTCTCTGCCAGGTTGGGACGCTCCTGCCCACTTTGCGGCTGGAGACACTAACGCCCGAGAAGTTAGCTCTGGGTCGCCGGCGGCGCAGGCTCCTGCTGTCGCCTCCAAACGGCGCGCCCCTAGCACTTGGGAGGAAAGGGGGCTTTGCCTAGTGAGCGCTGCGGGGGCGGCACCCGCAGCCGCCCTGACCCCAGGCCCGTGGGTCCAGGTGGCTCCAAGGGCCTTCCTGCTCCCACTTGGGCCGTCTCGGGCTCCGCGCTCCAAGGGGAACCAGCACCGCTCGCCTCCCCGGGCTGCGCGTGGCCTCCGAGCAGGCCCCGGGAGACTTAGCCACGGCCCCCTCGGCTGAGCGCAAAGCGCCGGAGGCCCCCTGCGCCCCTGGGCCAGGCCACCTGCCCCCGTCTGCCGTGGCCTCCAGCACTTCGCACGGACCCGCGACGGAAGGACGCGCGGCCTCGCCAGGCCGGTTGGATTCGGCCGCCAGCTGCGCGTTTTTCCGCGGCCGGGGCTGCTGCAGGCGGTGCGGGTCCCTCCCGCAGCGGTCCGGCCAGGTGCTCCGGGTGAGGGGCTCGGAATGGAGCCTCCAACGTGCAGCCGAGACCGCTTGGCCAGGGACCGGGCCTGGGCTGCGACAGCACTGAAGGTGACCGGGAGCCTTCGCCCAAATCCCAGCCTCGGCCTCAGCGCGGCTAAAACGCAGCCCAAGGCCGGGAGCGGAGCGGGTGCGGGGCCTCTCTCAGCGCCCCAGGCGGGTTTCTAACGCGGAGTCCCAGGGCCCGGCGAGGCCCCCCATTCCCAAGCACCCACTTCGTTCGGAGCCTCTTCTCTCAGCGATGCCCAGACCCAGTGGCTGTATTTTCTGTGGTTCAGGAGCTCGCCAAATCCTGCTGAACGGCCAGGGACAGGGCCTCGCCTCCCTCCTGCCACCCAGGCGCTGGCCCACGGAGCTGGCCGCTGATTGCTGTCACCTCCTTGCTGTAGGGCCCGGAGCGAGTGGCTTTGAGTCTCCGCACGTTCGCTTCTGCATCTGTGAAACTAGGACTGCCTGTCACGAAGGACTCTTCCAGGGAAAGTAAAAACAAGAAACAAAAACAACCACCAAAACCAAAACAAAACAAAAAAACCCCACAGCTTCTGGTACATTTGATTATCCATTTATTATGAGAATAGAATCATTTAAAGCATGTATGTGTGAATCAGAAATCTAGTTAAATGCCTTCGAATAACGGCAGGGTTTGATCGGAGGTGTTGCTTTTTGGAAGGATGGGGCAGGGAGGGGGGTGCTCCCCACTCCCACCGCTTCCCCTGCCATCACTAAGGGCTCAGAAGCCCCCTGGAAACCGGGCCGGGCTCCATC
The DNA here is from genome assembly GCF_054644295.1 of Miniopterus natalensis. NCBI lineage: Eukaryota > Metazoa > Chordata > Mammalia > Chiroptera > Miniopteridae > Miniopterus > Miniopterus natalensis. The sequence goes on from NC_142084.1 coordinate 93,903,362, forward strand.
CCGTTAGAGGGGTCAGCGTCCTGGCCTCACTGAGGTCAGTGGCCACATCTGCCTCTCGCTTTAGTTGAAATGATCCCACAAAGTTGTTCTGGTGTCAGACCGGCTGCCAATTAATAAGTTAGTTACGAAACCCCTGTGATGCCCAGTGGGTGTGAAGAGGTGGGGTGGGAGAAAAAAACATGTGAACAGAATATTGGACGGCAGGATTTTGTACCTCCCACCATCCCACCGAGTCCCCAGAAGGGTCCCGTGTTCCCGATCTACAAATAAGGAAGTTGGGGAGCAGAAAAGGCAGGTGACCCGCCCAGGCCGGACTCAGCTCTGGACTCAAACGCGGGCCAGGCTGTGACCTGACCGACCACAGACTGCGGCCTGGAGAAGCTCCACGGGCCGCGGGGTCGTTAGGGAGCTTAGTGCTGACCCAGACTCCCCCGACTTTAAAGAAGCCACATCTTCACATGAGCGAGAGGCTCAGACTGGCTTTAACCTTTAAAAGACGGCATTTAAAAGACAGCATCATACAAACTCCATATATTTTCCAGGACCAACTGTACAAATAATGGTTCCTTTCCTTTTGCCTGTAAAAAAGAACGTATATGCTTAGGTTTCTGAGTATTTAAAAGCGCCCAGACCCCGTGCAGTTCCCGCGCTGGCCGGCCACCTAGAACACATCTGCCATCAAGCCCTATTGATCCGTGGATTTATCTGGAACTCTCGGAGGCCTGGAACCAGGGACGGCAGCGTGCACTTTGCACCCTTCATCCCCACCCTGGAGAAATCACTGCTCCCTCGGGCGGGCACGGGCGCAGCCGCCCGGGCACAGCCGCCCGGACGCCCGCAGGCGGGGACGCAGCGCTCTGGGAGCTGAGAGTCTCCGGCAGGTCCGCCCTCGCGGGAACTAATGGGCAAAGCCCGCCGACACCCCGGGGCTGGAGAAGGTGGTGGTGGGCTCAGAATGGGCTCCAGTGAACATCCAGAATGCTAAGCAGCCTGCGCTCGCATCTGCTGTCTGGGCCGCCACAGCTGGGACACTTTTGTTCCTGGGAAGTGGCGGGACTAAGGAGGAGGCCTGGCGGGGAGGGCAGAGAGGAAACCCAACCCCGGGAAGACGCCGGAAGAGGGCCCTGGGAGGGGGTCGCCTTTATTAACGCCTGTAGTTTCAAGCGGGTTTGTTGGGGGGGCCCCTCTGCGCAGGGATGGGGCCTGCGCCCGGTCCCCAGCTCTGGAGTCCCCTGCGCAGACCTTGGGCCACCTGCACCCTCCCGCGGTGCATCCGGGCGCCCAGAGGCCGCCGTTTGTTGAGAGCACACGTGCACAATCTCACGTAGTCCTCACAACGACCCTAGGAGACAGGTACGTATTATTTTAATCCCCGTTTTACAGATGAGGAAACTGAGGCTCTGAGGAGTGACACAACATCCCCAAGGCCACTCTGATGCCAGGACTTTAAGCCAAGCAGATGAAAATTATCCTCTCTAAGTCAGATCCAAACCGGAACAGCCTGGGTTGTATTTAGGGAAGCGTTGCTCTGGCTGCTGCTCCCATTACTATCCGCTGGTGTTTTTCTTTTGAGCCCCAGGAAAGCGGTTGGGAGGCGTTGGGTTTGCACCTTAACTCAGGGACTCAGGGGTCTTCCGCCGCCTCTAGCTAAGCCCAGGCTGACCCAGGGCTCTACTGAGGCCAGGTGGGTGCGGATGAGCCGGGGTGTAGCCCTCAGCTGCCAGACCCTGGGGGAAGGAAGGTGGTGCTTAGGTGTGGCTAGCTGCCTCAGCAGAATGCCCGCATGTGCAGGGAGCTTTAACGGGCCTGGGGGGAAATCTCAGCTTTCCCACCAGCAGCTGTGTGGCCTTGGACAAGCCACTCTGCCTCTCTGAGCCTCAGCGTCCCGTCTACTCTGCAAGGATAGGTCTTCCTCACGGGGTTCAGGATGAAATGACGTAACCCATGAGCACTTGGCCAGGAGCCGGATAAGCACGGTAAGCACTGGGGTGCATTTACTATTCGTATTATTAGTGGTAGATGAATTTTCACAAGATAAATTGCTCCTGTTCTCGTGGAGGGAAGGAAACAAACCCAGAGATGAGGAGCACGCTCACCGGCAGACAGTAAGTGGTGGAGCTGGTTTCAAGCGCAGTGATGTCAGCGTTTAGAGCCCTGACTCACCTCAGTCTGTGCAGTCTCCCCCACAAAGAATCTTCTAGAAATGGGTGTCTATTGGTTGTGGAAAACCTCGGGTATTCTAAATAAGAGTAACCAGGTGTTCTGCAGCCTTCCGGGGCTCCTGTGTATTTTGGTTGCTGATGCCTGGCACACGGCAACTGCTCGGTGCATGTTTATTAAATAATAACAACAGTGAGGAGCTTTTCCAGAGCAACCTGTGGGGGCCAGGCGGCTAACCAAGCATTTTGCTCTAACGATCCCATGTAACCCTCCAAACAAACCTAGGAAGGAGATCCCATTTTGAAGGTGAGAAATTCAAGATTTGGGGACATTCACTAACCTACTGGTGTCCTGCAGGGTATGGGTTAGCATCCAGATGTCCTGACTCCAGAGAGGGGAGAAACCTCATGTGTGCTGAGTACCTACTACGTGCCAAGCTCTGTACTCAGGACATCGCGTGTGTTTTCTCACTCAGTCCTCATAATAATCTTATTTGTAAAACCTTATTTTACAGATGAGGGAACGAAGGTGCAGTGACCTTCACGGGTGTTCGCTCAAGGTCACACACCTCTCTGCCTGCATCAGTTCTCTCTCTCCTAGCCCAGGAGGAGTCAATCTGTTTAGAAAGTCAAAGTCTTCAACCAAAGTTGGGGTGCTCTATGGGGAGGGGGCAGACACCGTTTCGAAGGGTGTAGTTCTCACACAAAATGCAGCTTCTCCCATGAGAAGGCAGGAAAACTTGGTTATTTCCTGGGCCCTGAGGGAGGGAATGTCAGGGATGTTTAGTGGACAGACAGCGGAGAGCCTGGACAGAAGACAGACGTAAATGGAGAAGCCAGGGCTGGGGTGGACAGGAGGCCTGCAGGCCTGCTCCCTGCTTGCAAGCACACGGCGAAGGGCCTTGCTCAGAGCCGCTTCTCACTGCCTCCTCCTGCTGTCCCGCCTCCCTCCTGCTGCACAATACGCGGGGCCTGTCCCCACCTGCCTGCAGAAAGAGCTGCTCTTGATAAAGACCCCAGGCCTTTGCTATGGTTCATGTTCAAAAGCAGGCGAGGGGGGGCATCTGTGTTACCCAGTTGCATCTAAGACTTAAAGATCACATAAGGTGGATTATTTTGTTTGTCCTCAAATCCATCCGGCGGAAAGCAAAAGACCTTGGGCCTGGACTTACTGAATCCTGAAGGTCAGGGTCTGGGCTGACATCTAGGATTTGTTTCTTTCACGTAAGCAAGGTTTTGCCAACCTGGGCATGTGCCCCGCCAGACAAGCTTCTGGGGGGGGGGGCCCAGGATGCTCCGCATGCTGGGCACTTAGTAGGTGGTTCGGAGAGTCCTGGCGACCAGCCCACCCACAGTTTAAGCCGCTGCCAGGCTGCCAGCAGCCCCCGCCCGGCCGGCTTGCTGGGTGAGTGAAGGTCAGGGTCTGAGGCTTCGCTGCAGGAAGCTCGCTTGGGCATCCTGAGGAGAAAGTTGAACCTGCACTTTGGAGAGTTTAGAAATGATTTGTCAGTGGCGACAATTTACAAAAATATATTTCGGTTGCGGCGTCTCCCAATCGCCGAGATTTATGGCCTCATCACTCGGATCTGAAAGCGCACCCGCCTGCTCTGGCAAATGGGAAAATGCATGAACAATTTGTTGGCTTTTTTTTTTTTTTTATCAAGTTTCCCCAAATACGTAAACTCTGAGAGCGCCTTATTCTTTTTAAATGATCATTCATTTGTCTCTAGACTCTATCTTTTGGCACAATTTATTATCCTCTATTTCAAAAAACTTAAATGCATTTTGCATATTAGCGCGTAACTCTTGTTCCTGTCTCCTCAGTTGTGGAAAGGGCTGGATTGCTTTTATAAAGAAAAAAATGGCTAATAAAATTGGCCTCAGCACCATTGCTCTGCAATTCTTATGAACAGTAAAGTGGTACTTACCGTCATTGATGTTAAAAGCTATTTCTAAATTATGGTGCCATTTATTATCTCTAGTGTCCAAAGTAAGTTTAAATGATGCTTATAATTCATGTTTTACCAAATTTCCTTTTCCCCCCGAGGATACCTCTGATTAACTTATGCACATTAAAGCGCTTTTTAAATTCTTCTTTTATTGCCATTATGCTCTGAAAATCTCAGCGATTCTCAAAAATGGGTAATAAACTTGAGATAAAATGCTGCAGTTTTAGATCAATGCTGACATATCACTGTGGTGATTTCTACAGAGCTAAAGTGATAATGCTTCATATTTACGGAATATATACTAGGTTATTACTGCAGTATTACCATTTTGTTCTAAGATGAAATGAGTAATTTACCAATTTATTAAACAGTTACATTTAAGTATTGCTTAGGACATTACCACCCCAATCTGTTTACTTAGCTTGAAGAGTTACCATTAAGATACCCTGTTTATTTAGGTAAAATCTGGAATCATCAGGCCTTCCATTAACCAACTTATTTTTCTGCAAGGCTAATTGTCTGGAAATGAGTTTCCCCTTATTTACTGTGCTACATTCTGCTTAGCTGGCTGAAAACGTCACCCCGGCAAGAAGTGCAAGGGAAATTAATAATACATACAGAGAACAGTTTTAATTAGTATAATACCGAATGTTAATAAAAGATTTATGACACCGTTAAAAAGTTCTAACAGAAGAGATCTGAACGGCTCCGGGCTCCATTTGTCAGGCGAGGACGGCCGTGGCTGCCGCCTTTGGTGCGAGGCCAGGTTTGGGTGGCTCTCGGGGGCCGCTGGGGGGCCCCGCGTGTGCCGGGAGCCGAGCAGGGCGGATTCACGTTCGGGAAGGGGAATTGGGGACGCGGGTGGAAAATGCCGGTTCTAACCTGAAAGACACCGAGTTTTCTGCAGAGGAGAGGAGCACAGTCCCAGCCTGAGCCCCCCCCCCAGCCCCGAGACATTTCTCCCGGGCACTTTGGCTTTTAGACCCAGTTGGGAACAGGACTTTGAGAGGCCGGGCTGCTGTTGGCTCAAAAACTATGGGAAAAATGGATCGATATGGAACTGGGAAAAGGACACTTGATAGTTAGGAGCATCTATTGTGCGCCATCTGCTTACACACGTCTACTTTAATGGGCGCGGCTGAGAGCCAGCATTATCTTCATTCTGTGGGTCAGAAAGGGAAGCCCTTGGAAGGGTAAGGCTATGAGGTCGTGCAGCTAGCGAGTAGACCAGGATTCGAACCCGGGTCTGTGGAAACCTCACAGCACTGACCCTGTGCAGCAGCACAAATGTGAGGAGCGAGCAACCCCGTTGCCATCTGCGCCATGTGTCCACATGGTGGCAGCCAGTGGGCGTCCAGACAAGCGAGTGGACGCTCCCATTTGCGTCCGGACAGGTAGACGGTGGGCGCCTTCCCATTGTCCCACTGCCCTGCTGCCACCAAAGGGGCAGCGTTCTTTCTGATGTGCCCCCCTGCCCTATGGTGACGTGAGCTCACAAGGGAAGGGGCCATTTCTTACTTTCTTTAGATCCTCCATGCCTACCACATAGTAGGCCCTTTTTTTAAAAAAATATTTTTATCGATTTGAGAGAGAGAGGAAGGGAGAGGGAGAGAGAACATCAATGTGAGAGAGAGACATCAATGGGCTGCCTCCTGCTCGCCCCCTACTGGGGACTGAGCCCGAAACCCAGGCATGTGCCCCGACCAGGAACGGAACCGGTGACCTCTGGGTGCATGGACACCACTCAGCCAACTGAGCCGCACCGGCCAGGGCAGTGGGCCCTTTCAAAAAGATTTAAGGGATCAAAGAAAAGAGGGAAGTGCAAAGGGTTGACGAGCGCAGCTTCCATTTGCAGTGTTCGGGAGAAATACTGACCCCGGAAAGATGTTATTTTGTCAGACTGGAGGGCGTCACCTCTCCCGGCCACCAAACCCGCACAGCCCAGGCCGAGCGTGAGGGGTTCTCATCGCTGCCATTCTCCGGCCCCCAAGGCCGGGCGCCAGGAGCCGCGGGCGCCCTTGCACGCTGCTTCTCCCCCGCGCAACACGAACCGCCCCAGCTGCTCCCCTCCTGACGCTCTCTCCCATCCCAGAAACCCCGAGCCCCAGGCGCCTGAGGGCCGGTGATTCTTTTATCCTGCCCTTGATTGACAGAGGAAAAAATGACAACAAAAGTTCTCGGGCAGAGAATTTCTCCAGGATAAGCAGCAAAGTGCCTCGGCTGCTTCTAGGAAAAGCAACGTAATGTCTGCGACCAGGGCCAGCCTGTGAGGCTCGCCGGAGCTCCTGGCTCTTCGAGGCTGTTCCCTCTGAGAAGGAGTTCGGTCCTTCAGAGGAGGAACAAATAAACACATTGTGGTATACACAGTGGAATACTAGGCAGCCCTGAAAAGGAACGGAGCTCCCCCCCCCCACGCGACAACTTGGATGACCCTCGAAGACATTCTGCTGCGTGAAAGAAGCTAGACGCCAGCAGCCACATGCTCTGTGATTCCATTTACATGGAGTGTCGGGGAAAGGTGACCCCACAGAGACGGAACAGGTCGGGGAGGGAGGAATCGGGAGTGATTACTTCAATGGGTACGGAGTGTTTTTCTAGGGCGATGAAACAGTTTTGAAACTGGAGAGAGGCGGTGGTTGTACAACCTTGTGAATGCCCTAAATGCCACTGGATTATACACATAAAACAGTTAAGGGTATGTTATGTGAATTTCTCCTCAATTTTTAAAAGAAGGCCCTTTAGGAACACTAGCATGTGTCCAAAGCTACGTGTGTACCTGATCATCACAGCAATGGCTGTAAAAAGGAAACATGAGAAATAACCGTATGTCCATCATTCAGAGATTGGGTGTGTAAAATAAAATCACTCATACATGGAGTGAAAGGTAACTAACAGCACATTGATAGATACTGATATGAAAAGATGTCCAGGTTGCAAAACCAAGTGAAATCATTTAGTTGCAAAATAACAACTATTAAATACCATTAAAAAACATACACGCAGGTGGGCCTCGTATTGATATAGGACAAAAGTCTGAAAGGACAGACACCAAACGAAAGATTTGCTCAGGTTACTGCTGAAGAAAAAAATGCTGGAGTGGGAGGAGGTTTTCCCTTTTATTACATCACATCGTCGTTGCAAAAAGTTAAAAGATTTTTTGAAAATAAATGAATTAAGTCAAAACATATAATGTTTCAGATGCAGAAGAGTAGAGAGGGAGAAAGTGACCCACAGTCCTGCCACCAGGACCTTTTTAGTTTATACCTTTCAAAGTTTTTGTTGTCTTTTTAAAAACACATAGAACACAAAGGTTTTTTTAAAAAGCAATAATAAAAAACTATGCAAGACATCGAAAGACAAAACTTTGGACTAAGAGGGGGCCTGCTTTTGTTTCTTCCAATGTCCAGCACCGTGCTTTGAAAATTCCAGGAACTCACTCAGTTCTCAACCCCCATTTTTTTTTTTTAAATATGTTTTTACTGATTTTAGACAGAGGGTAAGGGAGACGGAGAGAGAGAAACATCCATGAGAGAGAAACATCCATCGCTGCCTTCTGAGGGCCCCTTACTGGGGACCAAGCCCGCAACCCCCCGGCATGTGCTCTGGCCTGGAACTGAACCTGCGACCTCTTGGTGCACAGGACACTCAGCCAACTGAGCCACACTGGCTGTGCTCAACCCCAATTTCTTGAAGATGTAAAAACTTACTGCCATTTCCCACAGTTTTCAGGGTCCAGCATGGAGACGTTGAACCCGAAACATTTATAAGAGAAGACGGCTGCTGTGCACGCCAAGGGCAAGGGCGCTTTTAGCTGAGCGGCTCTGGAGGCGAAAGCAGGGGGCCCGGGAAGCCCCTTTGCCTGATTACCGGGCGCCTCCCGAGGTGCCGTCGCCCCGCCACTTGGGTAATGACCTCGCCCCTTCGCTGGGGTTGACCAGCTCTGCAGGCCCATCGGTCACTTCAGCTGAACGTCCTCGCAGGCTCCTAAAGCCACCTTGTGCGGTTCGTTTGTTGGTTCTCAATGGCTTTTTGCAAACGGGCCGACATTAATTTCTGCGGTTTCCTCCCTTTTCTTGGGATCTGGGAGAATGGAATCGGCGTGATGAGTGAGACTGAGTGTGTGCGTTTCTGCGCGCATGTGTGTGCGCCGTGCGCCGTGTGCTGTGCGTGTGTGTGTGCTGTGTGTGTGTGTGCTGTGTGTGTGTGCGCCGTGTGCCGTGTGCTGTGTGTGCGCGCGCCGTGCGCCGTGCGCCGTGTGCTGTGTGTGTGCTGTGTGTGTGTGTGCTGTGCATGTGTGTGTGCTGTGTGTGTGTGTGCTGTGCGTGTGTGTGTGCTGTGTGTGTGTGCGCCGTGCGCCGTGTGCTCTGTGTGTGTGTGTGCTGTGTGTGTGTGCGCCGTGTGCTGTGTGTGTGTGCACCGTGTGCTGTGTGCTGTGCGTGTGCTGTGCGTGTGTGTGTGCTGTGTGTGTGTGCGCTGTGCGCCGTGTGCTTTGTGTGTGTGTGTGCTGTGTGTGTGTGCGCCGTGTGCCGTGTGCTGTGTGTGCGCGTGCCGTGCGCCGTGTGCTCTGTGTGTGTGTGCTGTGTGTGTGTGTGCTGTGTGTGTGTGTGCTGTGTGTGTGTGCGCCGTGTGCCGTGTGCTGTGTGTGCGCGTGCCGTGCGCCGTGTGCTGTGTGTGTGTGTGCTGTGTGTGTGTGTGCTGTGCGTGTGTGTGTGCTGTGTGTGTGTGCGCCGTGCGCCGTGTGCTCTGTGTGTGTGTGTGCTGTGCGTGTGTGTGTGCTGTGTGTGTGTGTGCTGTGCGTGTGTGTGTGCTGTGTGTGCGCGCGCCGTGCGCCGTGTGCTCTGTGTGTGTGTGTGCTGTGCGTGTGTGTGTGCTGTGTGTGTGTGTGCTGTGTGTGTGTGCGCCGTGTGCCGTGTGCTGTGTGTGCGCGTGCCGTGCGCCGTGTGCTGTGTGTGTGTGTGCTGTGTGTGTGTGTGCTGTGCGTGTGTGTGTGCTGTGTGTGCGCGCGCCGTGCGCCGTGTGCTCTGTGTGTGTGTGTGCTGTGCGTGTGTGTGTGCTGTGTGTGTGTGTGCTGTGTGTGTGTGCGCCGTGTGCCGTGTGCTGTGTGTGCGCGTGCCGTGCGCCGTGTGCTGTGTGTGTGTGTGTGCTGTGTGTGTGTGTGCTGTGCGTGTGTGTGTGCTGTGTGTGTGTGCGCCGTGCGCCGTGTGCTCTGTGTGTGTGTGTGCTGTGTGTGTGCGCGCCGTGTGCCGTGTGCTGTGTGCTGTGCGTGTGCTGTGCGTGTGTGTGTGCTGTGTGTGTGTGCGCTGTGCGCCGTGTGCTTTGTGTGTGTGTGTGCTGTGTGTGTGTGCGCCTTGTGCTGTGTGCTGTGTGTGTGTGCGCCGTGTGCTGTGTGCTGTGCGTGTGTGTGTGCTGTGTGTGTGCGCACCGTGTGCTGTGTGCTGTGCGTGTGTATGTGCGCCGTGTGCTCTGTGCTGTGCGTGTGTGTGTACCGTGTGCTGTGTGCTGTGCGCTGTGCGTGTGCGCGCCATGTGCTGTGTGCTGTGCGTGTGTGTGCGCCATGTGCTCTGTGCTGTGCGTGTGTGTGTGCCGTGTGCTGTGTGCTGTGCGTGTGTGTTCACCGTGTGCTGTGTGCTGTGTGCTGTGCGCTGTGCGTGTGCGCGCCATGTGCTGTGTGCTGTGCGTGTGTGTGCGCCATGTGCTCTGTGCTGTGCGCGTGTGTGTGCCGTGTGCTGTGTGCTGTGCGTGTGTGTTCACCGTGTGCTGTGTGCTGTGTGCTGTGCGTGTGTGTACATGGATGCGGACGCCCCCATCCCAGACCTTCCAGGCAGAAGACAGACCTAAGTCTTCCCTCTCATTTTCCGCCTATTTTCTGTGGGTTCTAAATGATTACTAAGGAGGCCCCTCCCCATAATTAAAATGGGTGTCCCCACACGTCAGCCCCGAAAGCTTTTCCAGGAATGAGTGACTTTAGGTTCGTGTTCAGGACGGGCTTTACTTACTCACCATGGACGGTCGTGGTGCAGGGGCGGCGGGGACTGGGGCCCGTGGGAGACAGAGGCGGGTTTCGGTGTTGATGGCGAGGGAGCGGGAAGGACAGAGCCTGGAGGTCACCCGAGTCCCCGGCCTCAGGCGAGCCAGGCGCAGAAAGGCGACGTGAGGGGAAGTTCCAAAAGGCGCCACCCTGAGCTTCCTTCGTCTTCCCTCTGACCCTTCATGGCTTCTCGCCTTTCACCTTCTTGATGCCATCTCCGGCCACCCTTTTCCTTGGTCAAAACCTGCTATTAAAACCATCCCTGGCATGAGAGGGGCCCGGTGAGGCCCTCCAGCTGCCGTCACCTTCTTCCAAACAGCAGAGCCGGTGCCCCGTCGGGTTCCGCAGACACTCCCCCCCGCCTGCCACGCGGCGCCGCCCGGTGCTGCAGACACTGTGACAAAGGCTCCCCATCCTGGAGGGACGCGCGTGGGGAGGGCAGGATGTCCACTGGTAGCGAGCCAGGTGCAGGGCCTGGGCGCAGAGGGACATGGAGGAGGGGCGTCCATCTCAGGGGCCTGGGCTGGGGTCAGGGCGGGAGTGGGCAGGGTTCTCAGTGGGGAGGTCACCCCAAGAATGGCGAGTGGGACCGGCATCGCGCTGAGGACAGCAGAGCGGCCAGTGGGCGAGGCCCACTCCTGGGGGGTTGAGTCCCTGTCTGGGAGCTCAGAGGTCACCTGTGTGTGATGCCGAGGCGTTGAAAGACCTTATGCCAGGTGTGCGTGGTGGGGAGGGGTGTCGAATTTGGGGGGAAGTCTCTCTGGCTGGTGGCCATGAAGGAGGGTCCCCAAGACTGCAAGCAGGAGAAGGTTTCAGGTGAAAGGCAGAGGGTGAGGCAGGGAGGCCTCCTCCAAAGTGAGGCAGCTCTGAGGAGAGAAAGAGGTATGGCCAGCCTGAGTGACAGAGACCAGGGGACTGAAGGGGGCACTTTGCAGCCCAGATCTCCCTTAATGCTCTGGTCACTGCTGGGGTGGAAAGGAGACCTGGCAGGTTCGAACCCCAGTGCCCTGCCTGGTAGCTCTGTGACATGGGGCAAGTTACTTAACCTCTCTGAAGCTCAGCCCCCTTCCTGCCTTGTAGTCTGGGCACGGTGACGCCTGCCTTACTCATCTCCACCCAGCACATCCTCGCTGCTCAATAAGTAGCAGGGCTGATTACCACCCAGAGGTGGAGGACCGATCACAGATGCGCTTGCAGGCAGCCCTGAGCTCAGGTGTTGAGGGCGGTGGGGCTGTGGGGCGTCCATCACCTCGCACAAGGGAAGAGAGCCACAGCCCAGTCTGGTGCATTCATTTCCGAGCGTACTCTTGTCAAGAAAAAAAAAAAAGGTGCCAGCGTGTTGGTTCTGGCAGAAACACCCAAGACCACAGATGCATTTGCCCGCCTGCCCCCGCTGTTCTCTCTGTCTGTCTCCCTCTGGCCTCCTTCAGACCGTCTTGGCTTTGACACCGCCAGCTGACTCCAGAGAGGCGACAGGCGACTGTGGGTGACTGTGGGGGGACCGCCATCAGGGAAGGAACCAGTGGCTAACTCTGGAAAGGGGGCCACTCCTGAATGGTACCAAGTCCTCAACTCCCACAGCAAACAGGGCTGATGCTGACCCAAACTTTGAAAAGTTTTTTTAAAAGCAGCCCTGCCCACACGTTAAAGACATATGTCTATTACATTGGAAACATGCTCAACGCTCGAAGATCCCTAAGGAAGATTTTTCTAATAAAAGCGAACAAAACAAAAAAATCACCATTTAAATCTAACTCCAGCATTCAGCACATCCTTTAAGGAAAAGTCAAAAAATTTCTTGCTCTCTGCCCAACATGGCCTGTTGGGGACTTGCAGGAGCCGTAGCCGGATGACACACCTGCCCCGAATGGGCCTGCAGGTACCGGGAAGGGTGGAAAGGCCCTTGTTAGGGGCAGTGACTCATGGAGAGGGCAGTTGACTAACTCGATGAGAAGAAGGTGCTTTGAGTCAGTGCAAGACGAGAGAGTTCTGTCTCATCCTAACAGAGAAGCTGTTACTAAGGGGGAAATCCCCATGGCCGCACCTACCAAGTTGTGTAGAATGTATGGGCCACTTGCAAAATATTGCACAAGAAATCTGGCAAAGCCTCCTGGGTTTTCTAAGTCCTCAGGCTGTGCCTTCCCTCCTTGGTCCTGTGTAGGCTCAGCCAGCACCCAGCACATCCGGGGCCTTCCATTCGTGATGCAGCACTTACTGTGTTTACCAGAAACTTAGCTTCTGGAGCAGAGCGAGCCAGAGGATGCTTCCTATGAGGGCCCAGGACACTGCTTCGATGCCAAGCTTCCAGTCTGGAGTGACCAGGAGCTACAGAAATGCTCTCAGCTCTTTTCTGTCTCTCCCCCTGTGGCTGCTACTGTAAGGTCTCAGGTGACAATTCTTTTGCAGTCTAGAGCAAAAGACAACCTCTTTATTTCTCTTGATGAATTTGTATATATTCTCTGTTTTGAAAATAAGAATACGTGAAGTGACCGTGTCTCCTTTGCTTTTTCCCGTGGCTGCCAGGAAGCTCAGACAAATTCTAAGCTCAATTCAATGTTAGGGGTGAGAGCGGTAGGTTAAATGCTTTTCCTTCCCCTGGACTTGATTTTCTACTTCTATTACGGTTCGTTGCCTCTGGTTCTCTATTTTAATTTTAATTTACGATTGACTTTATTGTACAAAAGCTAAGATACTACTGTGGCTTTTCAACGCATTTATTTTGCCTCCCTGTTTCCTTATTACCCCCACCCCCACCCCATTCAGTCAGCAAGACCAGGTGGCGTTCTTGCCTGGGGGAAGGAAGGTCACAGTAGGAGAACAGTCTTTGGAGTTTCCAAGCCCAGCTCTGAGGGACGGTGGGCCTGAGCAGTGGGTTCTGGAGGGGAGGTGATGAATCACGGGGGGCAAAGCCGGCTGAAGCTCCTCAGGCTGGGGGGGGGGGGAGGAGCAGAGGAAACTGAGAGTTAGGGAAAGCAGAAATCCCAGCTGGCTGGGAGAACCCTGTCCCGGGGGAGGCCGGGCCCGGCTTCCCACTCTGCACGAGCCCTGTGGCAGACCCAGCTGTGTGGTTAGACAGATGGGCCTGACACCGCCTCCCAGAGTGTCCCCCACCCCAGAGGGCACAGGAGCTCTGTAAGACGACTCCCCTGTGCCCCAGGAAGGGGGCGTCTGGAGAGGATCCGAGAGATTGGAGGGGCCTTGTAGTCGAGAATGACAGTGTGGCAGGATCCTTCAGAGGCCCAGGGCCAAGGTCAGAGGACGGCCACCACCCCGATGTCAGCATGCATGGACGGTGGCTGAGGATGTGTCCGGCTTCCTTGATGCCCCTGGAGCCCCGAAGAATTGAGAGCAACCCACGGAAAGGGTGGCTGGACCGAGATGAACTTTCTGCCCCTACAGCAGGAGGGTGCTCATGAGAGAAACTGAGTTGCCTTGTAGAGAAACAGTCATGTGTCTTATAAACCCGAGTTAGCCAGATGATGATACGCTGAGCCCCGCAGTGGGATGCAAAGGGGAAACAAATGAAGAAGCATTATCCTAAAATGAATCCTTTCTGGACCCCTCATAAGAGGGAACCCCAGACAGACTGCCCCCTAGGAGCCCTGGGATGGACCCTCCAATAAAGATAGAATTTCCAATCTTGGGACTCAATTGGATCTGTCCCTGAGTTTTGATGGGCCAGGAAGCCATCTGACTCACTTCCTCTGTCTTCCTCCAGAACAAATGCTTTCCGAATGAACTGGAGCTGCCACCGGCTCAGTTAATGGCCTGGAAGCTTCCCAGGTGCTTCAGGAAAGAAGCAGCCTTTTAACCGCAATTTTTGGCCTTCGTGACTAACGTCGGCCTTAAATGCTCTTTGTGATAACAAATGGTGCTTGTCTGCCCCTGAAAGCCCTTGCTCACTGCGCTCCCCAGCCTGCTGGTTTTGCTGATGGAGGCTGGTTTTGCATCGGTAGCGAGCAGTCGTCTTAGTGGTCGGACTGCTAGTTCACCTGTCTTTCCAATGAGCAGAAGAATAATTTCTTTGTGGGGGTCTGATGCTGAGCAGATGTTCACACAGCCCCTTAGGATCGCTGGGACCGGCCCTCAGTAGGATTGAGGGGGCTGTTATGTAATCATTTTTCCTTCTAGTTTTGATTAAAAAATGATACATGTGCCTCTACGTTTGCACGTGCCAACGCTAATGGGGACGTGCATCCTGAGACACAGATGAGATTACAAAGAGGGTGTCCCCGCAGCAAGGGTCCCTCCCAGCATCACATCCCACAAACGAAAAGATGGTGTTTGGGGGGAATATCTTTTTAAAAAACCTGAGACGTTCCCGACTGTTGAAGGCCACACATCTGTTGTGAGGACGCGGGGAGGCCGCCTTCCGGGCTGTGCGAGAGGCTCCAGTGCCCTCTGCTGTCGTCTGGGAAACAGAGGCTTCTGCAGGGAGCGTCCCTGTCTACCTCAGAGGAAGGCCGCCTCCTCTGCCCAGAAGTTTCCACCTGAATTTGGCTCTGTTTCGAGTCAGGATGGGGGCTGGAAGGCAGATGTCCCCAGCAGAGCCTGGGGTGTCCTGTCGCATGAGCTCCAGTGCTCATCCCCAAGCAGAACCGAGCCGTCTTGGACGACAGAAACAAACACACCAAGTTACCAGGATTCCTGGGGACAGAAACAGCACCAAAGTATTTTAGGGAGATCATGAAGCGTCCAGATTTGATGCAGCCCCCAAGTCGTTGTGTCCTGAGGGTTATTTTATGCATTTCAAAATTTGCTTTCATTTTATTTTTTTTGTCCGTCTAGCAGGGAAAGGGCTCGAATCTGGCCCGGAGCGTGTCAAGGGCATTGGACGCGCCCCCTCTGTCTGGGCCTCCCTGTCACACCTGGGTACGGCCCAAAGTCGAGGGTTCATTTACTCTGTAAGTGAAAAGAATATTTACCCATTAATTTCAACTCCAGCGCTCCAAGCCCCATATAAGGCACAGCTAATATAATCTCACTTCAGATGACACTCGGAGGAGCGGGAAGACAATTTGTGGGGGGAAAGGAATAGGAGGGAGCGTGCATTTAGGGGGAATGTTAATATTTACTGGTTACCGCTCTTGCTGTCTGGGAGGCTGCACGTCGCTAAGTGGGGATTACATCTTCAATTAAGTAGTGGTGGCGGGGGAGTCGGTGATGTTTCACAGAGGGAAACTGCCGAAATCATACTTTAAGGAGAATCATTTTTTTTAAAAGCTACCAAAAAAAAAAAAAAAAATTGAAATCAAAGCCCCGGAGAAAAAAATAGAGGGAACATTTCTGTTTAGGGAATCCTAATATTTTGGCTGAACACATTATGTAAAATTAAATACTATTTTAAACCAAGGAGATATAATATCTAATTAAGTTTTTGTGGTTGATGGGCTTAGAGAGGATTGTGAATGTTGCCTCCATTGAACTGAAAGTAGAAAAATTAAATAACACTGTTCTATAGTGACTTGCACCCAGACACGCCAGCAGACTGCCACCTTCCCGCCCCCCTGCCCCCCAGCTCCCGCCGAGGGCGTGGGAGAGAGAAGAGCTTGCGCAGCAGGAGCTCATGGAGCCCGCAAGGCCCCGGGGCGCAGCAGCAGTTCTTAGCCTCATTTCCGAGCTGGGCTCCGAGGGGCCGGGGACCCTCGTCCAGGGTCATCCAGTGTGTCCAGGGGTGGAGCAGGAACCGAACCACCACCTTGCAGCTGCATCTGGAACCTCCGCCCAGAGCTCTCCGGCCTGCAGCAAGGGGAGCGGCAGAGGTGGGGTGTGCAGGCTCTGTAGCTGCTCGGGAGCCCCGGGAGCACGAAGGCCGTCAGGCTGTGGGGCGCTTAGGGGGGTTTCAGGGGAAGGCGGGTAGGAACTGGTGGCAAAGACTCGCTTTTAAAGGACGTTGGCTTCTAAGACTAATGGCCACACTAAGGCATTTTCAAGTTACTCTCTAAAATAAATTTTAAAGAGAGGAAATAAAGAGGTGAGGGTGTGATCTTCAGTGGGCGATTTTATAAGACGTAGGCTTTCTTAAGCCAAGTAAAATTTAAATCCCTACAAGTTCCCAGAGGCAACCTAGACAAAGGCCATACTCCACGGTCAAAGGCTGAGTATTTCCACCATATCCCATCAGGGCTCCCTTTAAGTTTACTCTCACGGATGTACAATAAAAGAACTAGCTCACCGCTTAAAGAAGTTTAAACTTTGGTTCCTGAGATAAATTAAGCTGGGTCACATAGCTGGGGAAAAAGGGAAAAAGAACTCGCAGGACATTTTTCATAGAGTTGAAAGAAGTTTGGTCAGAAGGCTATTTGAAAACGGGGTAATCAAATTATAATTTGGCAACCTGGAAGTAGTTTAAATCATTGAGAATGAGGAATGAGCTACAAGGAGTCGCTCTTTGGTGGTCGTCTTTGCTTCACTTGCCACCAGCAAGAAGTAGGTTTTAAAAATAGATCACCGGGACAGAGCAAGTGTCTCTGGCAGGCACTTGCAGGCAGGATTCTAGAAATTCCAATCATTTAACAAATTGCGCCATTAAAAGTCATAATAGGTCTAAAAGCCATTCTTCAAAGAACTTACTAAGTAATTTGACCTACATAATCATCTTGTTAAATTCATTTGCGATCATGAGACAGTTAGTGAGATATGCATAGTACATTATATTAAAGAGGAGAGTGCCCTTCCATTGGTATCTGATGTGCACTTGGCAGTCGCAGCTATTAGTTGTCTGTAAAAGTCCTGGACATAATTCGATTTGATTACTATTGTATCATTTTACTTTGTAGCATAGGGGTGGAGATTACAGGTCTGCTGTTGCTTACGAGGAAATATCTAACGAAAGATGTTTTATTTATTAGCATAAAGGGACACAGTGGGTTTTTGGGCGATTAACGCGGTGGTGTGGCTGCGTACTTGTCAGGAGCGTAGCTCTAATTCGATAGCGAGGCGACACTCAGTCTCTGAGCTGATGGATGCCTGAGCAAACTGAGTCTGAAAGCAGGGCACTGCCCACTTAAAAGGATCTTCGTAGATTTCTATAATTGCACTTTATCAAAAACAAACAGCTACAGCAGCAAACCCGCTGAGCGATTTCTCCATTGTAAATTTGCTTTCTGTCTGCCACGGGCCCCTGCGTTGTAGCTTTTGCATGCCTAACATCCCAAATCAATAACAGAGAATGATATTTAATGTTACTAATCTATGTGGGAAACACAATGTTTTCATAAGAAGTAAATTGAGAAGAGAATTCAACAAAGGAGCAAAGGAAGAAAAAAACTAGCATTTATTGAGTGCCTGCTGTGTGCCAGGCTCTGCGGCGTTTCACAAATGCTAGCAGGCTATCTCACTTAATCCTGCACGAAGCTGTAAAGCGAAGGGAGAAACAAATTGATTTTTTAAGTTTTGAGTCGCACGCATTTTCTATTTTGTCCTCTGTTTTCCTTTGGTTTGTGCCTTTCAGCCCTACAAGTAGCTTTCAGCATCAGAACTACTTCAGACCTGGTTGGGAGGGAAAAGTTGCTAATACCGATTGTCAACAAACACGTGGACTGCAGTCGGTGTCCATATTTTACGAATTTTAACTCTTGTTCAGAGGATGCTTGATCAAGATTTTACTCTGTGTATAGTCGGGCATAAAATATATCCTTTCTAAAATACCAGCTCTTCGTTAATTGTTGTGAATTTAAAGAAATCTTCTAAGATCATTAGCTACATCAACTAAATCATCAGTTTGTTCTTTAATATTTGTTAATTGTGTTATTTGCATGTCAGGAAAAATTTAGGGCTATTTCAAGGTAAAACATTACAGAGTCTGGCTTGTTTTAGGCTACAAGCCAAGATACGGTACAGACCCTTTGTCAGTTGTTTTAATGTGCTAACAGCGGCCGCTGGCCCAGTGCCTCAAGCCTCGGGAGAAGTCTAGTGCCCAGCGCCCTCTGCTGTCCCTCTGTAAGTTCATCACGTTTCTAAGGCGGGAGGGGAACCTGCTCCTCAGGGAAGGGTCATCCCAGGTCAGGGTCCCTTCCTCAGCCTCAGGGTTCAGGACGTGAACACTGACGGTGAGCCCAACTCCGACTGAGCCCCCCCCCCCCCGGATTCCCTTTCCCTCCAGTCCTCTCCCCGGGCTGCGGGGCTCCGACATCCAGTTCAGGGACCGCCACCGTGCACTCGGCCCCCAAACCCAGGAGCTGGCTGTGGCTTTTTTCTCTCTTACCCTCACCTGGCACGCAGTCGACCCTTCACAAGTGCTTCTGAGTGAACCGACTGAATAAGGAACCAGGGAGGGAGGCAGAACCGCAGGCTATCAACTCACCATGAAAAACAGGAAAGCACCTTGGAAGTGGAATAATGTCAGCGTGTCATTTCTAGGCAGGTAGCCTGCTTGGAGAGCGAGGCCAGGGCTGGCTTGCATCTGCTGGCTACCCCTCATGGAGGCAGGAGAGGGTCCCCTTTGACCCCCACAGCCGCCATCAGGCGGGAAGGGCGTCTGAGCTATGATCCCGTCCTCTCCTTGCTCTATGACACTCTATGCTGGTTGGTGCCTCGGGATGGACCTGGATGGCCGCTGCACCGCCACTGCTTACGGGCCATCTCGTGATCTGTCTCACACCTCCAAGGAGCTCATCTGTGCCAGATGTGTGGAGTCCTACCAGCGGCACTGCTGAGGGTACCTTTTTCTTTGTCCTGGGAGACCCTCAGGTGGCCCCTTGGACCACTGATCTTTATTAGTCAAACTTGCTAACCAAAATTAGGCATACTTACAATTCAAAGTATTTTCTAAATTATCTGGGCTAGTTTGATTTAAGCAGACATC
This sequence comes from Miniopterus natalensis, assembly GCF_054644295.1. NCBI lineage: Eukaryota > Metazoa > Chordata > Mammalia > Chiroptera > Miniopteridae > Miniopterus > Miniopterus natalensis. Next base: position 93,922,304 of record NC_142084.1, read on the forward strand.
CTCTGATTGAATATATATATATTATATATATACTCTTAATACACATTTTGATAACATATAGACAATACAAAAACTTAGCATCAGGCTAATCCCTCCACCTAGAGATAACGTCAATTAACATTTTGATGTGTGTGTTTTTTAAAATAGAGTTATTTTTTTAGAGCAGTTTTTGGTTCACAGCAAAACAGAATGGGAGATACAGAGATTCCCCATATACCCCCGGCCCCCACACATGCTCAGCTTCCCTCATTATCAGCATTCCCCCCCAGAGTGGGACATTTCTTACAACCGATGAACCTGGATCAGCACCATTGTCACCCAGAGTCCATAGTTTGCATTAAGGGTCACTCTTGGTGTTCTATAAATCTACTGGTTTGACAAATGTATAATGTCATGTGTCCACCATTATAGTGTCACACAGAACAGTTTCACTGCCCTGAAAGTCCTCTGTGCTCGGCCTAGTCGCCCCTCCCTCCCCTGGCCCGTGGCAACCGCTGATCTTTTCATCTGGGCTTAGAGTTTAGTCTCCCTTTTATGTCTATGTGGGTCTGTTAGTATTATAATAAAACTGAGCATATTCCATGCATGCAATTTTATTTTCTGTTTCATTTTTCTTTTCAACTTTTAAGACTTTATATTACGGAAATTCTCAAACATACCTAAAAAAGAGAGAAAGTGACAATGAATCTCCATGCGCCCAACACCTGGCTTCAATAATCATCAGCATCCTGCCAATTGTTTCATCTGTCTCCCTCCACTGCTTTTTTCTTTCCTGAAGTATATTGAAACAAATCCAAAGAACCATGTCATTTCACTTGCAGTATGTATGTAGATGGCCTTTTTCATTTAGTGTGACATCATGAATATTTTCCTGTGTTATTTACTATGGCTTGAAACATTGTTTTTAACAACTGTCAGACATCGTCACTGTCTATGTGCATTACGCACCTTTGCGTGCATGCCTGATGATTGCTTTGGGATTCAGCTCTAGAAAAGGTAAGAATTCTAAGGACACAAGAAGCATCATCATGGTCGTATCACTTTACATTCAACGTGTGGGGTGTGAAAGGGCCTGTTTCCTTGAACCCTCACGGACTCTGGGTATTACCAATTGTATGGATCAAGGTTCCATTGCAGATAACAGCATCCTCTCCAGTGGGGAGCAGAAGGTTTCTCACCGCTTATTAGGAAATCAGCAGAAGACTTGGAAGGGCCGACTGAGCTCCCAGGAATGACCTACAGAACCACACCGCACACAGGCTCACCAAGGGAGCTGCCCTGCCTACGCCGGAAGCTGGGGATTGGAAAGCTGTCATCATAGCTGCAGGCCCTACGGTCACAGTGCCTTTGTCATGACTCACACTGTGGAAATGGATGTCTCTTAGCCCCCATGAGACTGGAATGGACCCTGGGTTTTCTACTACAAATGCCATGGGAGCGCCACATGCCTGTGACCTGGCTTGCTGGCAGGAGCAGCAGAATGAGGCCTATGCCCCATAATACCAATTTTTATTGCCCAGTTTTGGATGGACACATTGCTAGAGTGACCACGCAGGAGGGTCTGACCACGAAGCCCTGGCCGGGCGGGTCAGGCGGGCAGTCCCGTCCGGCCCGCAGCTTCCTCAGCCAAGGTCAGTCTTCACCTTAAGTGAGCTCTGCCCACTGATCTTATGCAACGAGGGCAACACCCCTGGGAAATGTCAGAATAATTCCCTTCTCTAGACCCCTGGAGGCCCCAGAGCAGGAACCACAGACCCTCAGTGTCGCCTTGTTCCCCGAATGCCACATCCAGGGGCTGTACCTGTTAACTGTCCCGCACCCACCAACTTACAAGAAGTGTGAGCTCCGCCACCTTGCGTTCTGCCCAACCCCAGGGATGTCCCCGCTTTGCTCTCTCCGCCTCCCTCACCCACCACCCGGGCTTCGGGCGCCTCCCCCGTTCCCCCCCCCCCCATTCCCCCGATTCCCCTGAACAAGCCGAACCGCAAAGCCGCCACTCTCCGCATTTCCTCAGTCCCTTGAGGCCTGGCTTCGGGCCGTGTCCTCAAAATTTTCACTCAAGTGCACTCTTATAAAAGTTGTCTAGAGGCTGGACATTTTCGTCAACACCTCAGAACCCACGACAGAAGCAGGGCCTGTAGCTCATTCTGCATCTTTCCTACGTCCATTTGGCCAGAAACGGGGATGGTCACCCTCCGGGGGGTCATTGCTTTGGATCTAACATGTGGCACGTGAATAGTGCCGGTTACCAGTGCTTTCCCCACATCCCCTCGGTTTCCTCTACCATTTGGGGACTTTTTCTCTCCAAAGCCAGCACCTGAGCCTCTTTGTCAAATGGCTGCCCCAGGCTGCTGGCACTGCTGTGCCTGTGGGCACAGGAGCCACAGTACTTGGGGATTCACAATTCCCCGTCCGGCCCCCAGCCCTGGCACAGACTCCCCAGCCCTTAACCAATGAAGGGCATGGAGGTGCAATCGCCTGGCCTTCCTGGCCCCCCTCAGGACAGTGTGAGTCTTGTCTACAGCGTCCAGAGCTCCCCTGTGGGACTGAGCCAAAGTTAGCTCCACGGACTTCGCTGGGGATCACTCTCTGGGCTTCAGAATCTTCTCGCCCCACTTCCCCACACCCGCCTGCTGCTTCTGGGAGCACTTCCCGATGGTCTCAGGACCCGCTCCTAGGGCCAGCCTGCGCTACCACAAGTGTAAAATAGGGCTGCATAAACTCATCTGTAATATTTCCCACCCTCATTATACATAGTGATTTCGTGTGGCTCCCGAACTTTAGTGACCCGATTATTACCCAGCTGAGTAATCCCTAATAAAAAGTTTGAGGGTAAGAAGTTTCTAAGTACACTATCATTCTTCCTGCTCACTCCTTCCACTTAAACCACCCTCCCTAAAAGAAGACACGTTTTTAAAGAGGCAATATCCTTAAAAAAAGGGCTAGCTTGTGGGTGTTATTATTGATTCTTCTAGTCATTGTCCTATAGTGGGCCAGGAAAAAAAGAAACAGGAAAAAATATCAGACCTGGAAAATAAAGGATTCAGACAGCACGAGGTACTTTGGTACAATTTTAATGGAGAGGCGTTAGTACTCCTTGGTGCTTCCTCTTCCTCCCTCCCTCCCTTCCACCCTAAATAAAATTAGTCCCTTACCCTCCAGGAAACTCACTGTGAGAAAGACAGTCATGTCAATACAATAAACACGGCACAGTTTAGTGGTGGAAGTCAATGGAAGGAAAGGCCCATCTTCTAACTAATTCGAGCCTCAACTGCAGCAACATTTCTCCATCCCAAAGGAAGCTGTTTAAGCACTTCTTGAAACCCATAATACTACATCTGTCACTCAGTTGTCACCCTCACCTGGCGGGGGTCCTTACATTTTCTCTCTTTGAACTACACTTTCCTCTCTAAAGTGGAAGTGTCAAGCAAGCTCATGGTGACAGGGTGGATTTAAAATATTTGGTACTAGAAAGGAGAGAGGAAGATGGCAGTTTAGGATACTCCCTAGATCTCGCATCCAATGTTACACTGCATAGTTTTTGCAGGGTGCCTTTTTAAATGAAATACAGTTCAGCAAAATATATAAATAAAAGCAATCCAAATCTTTATTCAGTCTCTTAAGACAGTGCTCAAGTGACGTAGTGGGAAGTACATTTGTTAATTCAAAAAAGAATTTTTCAATATCTTCTTTGGGCAGGTGGCCTGGGAATGTAGGAGGCAGGTAGGGGAGGGACAACGAGTACTGATGATCCATTATAAAAAGAAAAATCCCTACTATAAGCATTTATGCAATATTATCTCCCTTCACCTCTAATAGTTGAACATAGAAGCATGTGCTGAGTTCAACGGTCCCACTCCCAAAGGGAGAGGACAGTCTGTGTGGGTAGTGATTACCTGCTGGCAGCTCAATAGCAGAGAGGCAACTTGCATGGGCTTAGGAAGCGAGCAGAGATCTGTCTCCCCCTTTTACTAGCTATGGGTCTTGTGGAAGTTACTTATAACCTGTTTAATCCTATTTTCACATCTGCAAAATGGAGATCATTAATGGATTGGATTGTGTCCTTTAAAAATTCATCTGTCAAAGGCTTAAACCCCAGTACTCTAGAGTGTGACCTTATTTGGGTATAGGACTGTTGCAAATGTAATTAGTTAATTTAAGATCAGGTCATATTAGAGTAGGGTGGGCCCCTAATCCAACACCACTGATGTCCTTACTGAGAGGGGTAAGCTCGGACACAGACATGCACACAGGGAGAATGCCATGTGAAGATGAAGGGAGAGGTCAGGATGATGCCTCTAAAAGCCAGGATCCAACCCTGCCTACACCTTGATCTCAGACTTCCAGCTTCCAGACCTGTGAGACAGTGGATTTCTGTTGTTGAAGCCACCCAGCCTAAGTACCCAGCGGTACTTTGTTATAGCAGCCCTTGCAAACTGATGCAGAGATTAAAATAGTTACCAGCCCCGTGTTATGAGTGAACAACATAACCATGCTGGGAGTAGCAGCAGAAAAGAACTGACCTAAGCAACTCTGGAAAAAAATATTTTGACTCTATACTCTAAGGCCAAGGGGAAAATATTGAGCACAAATATTGAAGTGGATGAGTCCAGGGTTAGGGAAAGGACAGCACAAGATGCATGTGAGCCAGGAAACAGGAACCGCACACATGAGAAATGATGGAGTGAGTCAAAGGGCACAGGAGCTCATCGAATGGGCCTCAATGGTCAGAGGTGGGAAAATCTGAACAAAAAATTGAATACTGAGTATCGCATTGCAACTTATAGAATAAAACCAGAATCATGAATCCATACTGATTAAATAATTAGTTACAGAGACAAGGACAAGCTCTTCTTTACAGTAGGATTCCACCTAGTAAATAAAAATAGAACAACATTGTTTGCTTTTTAGGTAAGAGTCACGAATGGAGGCTAGAAAGAGTGGGTAAAATACCATGAGAAATGGGGTTTTGACTTGGTCTCAGAGATGAAGAAACCATTGTGTCCCTCCTGATATGATGCACTGAGGACTCAGCATCTTAACAAAAGTGCGTAACTTGAATTTAATCATGAGGAAACCTCAGCCAAACCCCAAATGAAGGCTATTTGACAAGATAACCAGCCAGTTATCTTCACAGATTGTCAAGGTCTTGGGAGACAAAGGACTGAGAAACGGTTCCAGATTAAAGGAGGTGAAGGAGACATGACAGCTAAATGCACAGTAAAGAGCTATTAGTGGGACAGCTGGTGAGATTGGAGTAAGGTCTATAGATTAGATAATGGTACTGTATCAGTGTTAATTTCCTGGCTTTCATCACTGTATTGTGGTTATGTAAGACGGTAACATTTGAGGCATCTGGATGAAAGATGTACAGAAATTCTTTGTTCTATTTCGGCAATTTATTTAAATCTGGAAAAAAACAACCACCAGCCTTTGTAGTCTGGGCTGCCTCACTCCAGCAGGCCAAATTCTCTTAGTAAGGTCCTTGTAAGGCTTTTGTACCTGGCTGCTTCTGGATGTGCCAGATTCTGGAAGTACAGGCCAAGCCCACTACAGCTCTCTTTGCTTTGCCATCACAGACTTCTCCAGGCTGAGGGTCATGGAGCAGCCTGTGGACCCACCTAAACTCCAGGAAACACAGGTCAAGTTTTCCAGAACTCTCTCCCCACCCTTTGCTCCAGTCTATGGCAGCAGTGGGGCTATGGAGCCTCCTGATTTGACTTGAGGTTAGGGAACAGCCCTCACTTCAAGGCCAACAACTCTTTTCTAAGAAATCTCTCCTTGGTGACTCTCTAGGTTGCTTTTCTCTAGTCTGGAGATATGTGATGGGCCATAGTCCGTAGAACTGGTTTAGCTACCTCCCAGTGAGTGATGTAGGGATGGTTCAAGGCTGAACCCAGAGCCCGAGAAAATGGCTAAAATGCCAATTAACATCCGGTAACACCTTCGACTGAAAACATTCTCAAACATGTTTCAAATGAAAAAGAAATGGTGACATTCCTTATCAACCCTTTCCTTTGTTTGCTTGAGGAGATTCGTGGGCACCCTTGTAAGGGATTGGCACAAACATTCCTGAAGGCAAATGGAGCTAGTGGGTGAGCTGCCCACCAGTTGCCTCTTGATTAGAGACGCTAGACGGTGAATTTCAGCAAAGTTGACATAAAACAGCATCATATAAAGCATCTTTACAATCAAACAATTTACCTGAAAGAGGGGGTTCTCTATAAGATATTGAATACACCCAAAAGTATAGGCAATCATTTATTCAAGTCAGAGCTATGTGTTGGTTTTCTGTGGGCTTGGGAATGGAAAGTGCATTATTTTCACCCTGTTCCTTGCTGTCTGATGACAGATTAATCTTAATGACACTTCTCCAATGACTTCAATGGCTCTAGAAATCTTTTTTAAAATTTTATTGATTGGCTAGGGGGAGAGAGAGAGAGAGAGAGAAACATTGATTTGTTGTTCCCTTGGTTGATTCTTGTATGTGCCGCGACAAGGGATCGAACCCACAATCTTGGTGTATGGAGATGACGCTCTAACCAACTGAGCTACCCCGCCAAGGCCCACTATAGAAATCTCTAATCTGGCCTTTAGGAACCTTCCATGTTATAAGTCTAGTTTTATTTTCCCAGTTTTTTAAACTCTAATTTTGCTTACTGTAACCTCGGGTAAAAGAATGACATGCTAGTCTCCTGCATGCCCTGCGTTTCCTTCATTTATCTGCTTATATCCTTTGCTTAGAACATGGTTCCCCTCCTCAGGAGTCAGTTCAAATGCCACCTCCTCTGAAAGCTTCCTATGTTCCCATTGTTAAAGCTGGGTGACTGTACGGGTGTTCATCCTAGCATTCTTTTTCCTCTTTGTACATGCCTGAAAATTTCCATCACGAAATGTGTTGACAAATGAAGAAATAAAGTCTAGAATCTAAAAAATAGTATGTATGTTCATTCAATGGAACACTGCACAACTCCTAAGAAGAATGCAGTGGGCCTCTGTGGAATATCACGGGGAAGAGAGCTAAGCAGCGTGAAATTAGGAAGGAAACCTGCAGAACAACTGCTCAACTTGTCTGCGTCTCCGTAAAATTCATATATTGAAATACTAAAGCCAAGGAGGGGCCTTTGGGAAGTGATGAGGTCATGAGGGTGGAGCCCTTCCCGAGTCAGGAACAGGTTAGTGCGCTTATAAGAGAGGCCTCAGGGGGAGCCCTGGCCCCTCGCACCCCCCCAGGACACAGCCAGAAGCCTGCAGCCTGGAGCACAGCCTTGCCTGACCGGGCTGGCCGGCTGGCCTTGGACTCCCAACCCCCACAACCCTGAAAAATAAGGTTTGGTTGTTTGTAAGCTCCCCGGTCCGTGGTATTTCGTTATGGCAGCCCAAACAGAGCAAGACAACGACATGTAAACTATGACCCTATTTATGTGCACATATATTCGTGAGTCAATACCTGCCCTTCTCCTGGGCAAGTCCGTTTTCTTAGCATGTGATTTAAGAAACTACTTTTAGACATCCCTAAGGATGCATGTACAAAGCTACTGGTCAATCTGCATCTATGCTGGAGCTAGAGAACCGTCTCGTCGCTTCAGGGGCTGCCTTGTGTGCCAAGCGGGACGGTCACACGCGCCTCACCGACCGCCGCGGGTACCTTTTGTGGAGAGGCGGCCCTTTTGGTCACCCGGGCCTGGCTCCAGCCCTCATCAGATGGGAGACACTGCCTCGGTCCCCGTTTGGCCCCCAAAATGACATAAAGACGAGGGATTTTAACTTCGGAGACGTTCCCGCAGAAAGAACAGAGCCATAGAAGGGAGTTGAGTAAGTCCTGCCAGCGGCTCCATCCTTTCTCAACAGAGGCCTCCCGGTCCTGTCTCCGGCCCCTGGAGCTTTAACTTTGGGAGAACAATGAACTGCGAGCCCAGGCCTTTAAGCAAGTCACAAATCCTGAAGTGGTTACGCCGGTTTGGACGCCCGCGAGGCACGAGGGGCGGGAGAGGTGAACGGCACCGCTGTCCCCCGGGCAGCCGGCGAGCCCTGCATTCCTCACGCGCGCGGAGGGCGGCTGTCGCCATCTTGCAGGGTGGGCTGCGCAGACTTCCGGCGCCAGGCCCGCGCGCCCGGGCCCGGCGCGTAGAGCTGGGGAGGGGAGGGGGCGCGCTACCCCGGGAAGCACGCGTGCGCACCAGCGGCGGCGGCGGCGGAGGGGTGGGGCCCGCGTGCGAGTGCGCGCGCTCGCTGGGAGCCAGGGAAGTACCTGGAGGAGGTGGGTGGCGAGGAAGGAAGGAGCGGGACTGAAGGGCGCTTGCGCGGGAGGGCTACTGTGCGGGAAGAGGGGCTCCCGAGCACGCGCGCGGCAACGGGACTTCGGGAACTCTCGCGAGATCTTCAGGTGCTATATATGTACGCAGGGAGCCCGCGTCCTTTCCCTGGTGCGATTCCGTCCTGCGCGTCAGCTCTGCGGAACAGAAGTCGTTTGTCTCCGTCCGCCTTCTCGCTCACCTAAGTGCGTGCTCCCACCCCATGGAAGATTCTATGGACATGGACATGAGCCCCCTGAGGCCCCAGAACTATCTTTTCGGTAACTGCTGGGGGTTTGGAGCGAGGCCGCGCAGGGCCTGGTGGCTTTGAGGTGGGGGGGCGGCGGGAATGCGCCTGAGGCCTGGGTTGTGGAAGAAAGCGAGGCAGGCTGGAGGCCTGAGGCAGCGGGACGCGAGCTGCCGCCGCAGTCTACGGATGGAGAGCCGGGAGGGGAGAGCCGGCGGCACTAAGGGATGGGGAAGGAGGGGCGGCCTGATGCGTGGGGCGTGAGCGGTCGGAGACCCAGAGGCTGAGGTTCCTTGGAACCGACTGGGCTGAGGGTTCGGCGTTGTCTGGGGCACACGCTAGAGCTTCGGGCATTATTTTTTTACGAGGGGGTGTGTGAGTTCGTAGTCATCTGATTATCGGCCAGCGTCTCTGGTACTGGGTCCCGGGTTGGTCTGTGGGCTCGTGGTGTGAGGCATAGGCCTTCTGGAGGAGATGGTGGGTACAGCCTGGCGTTGTACTCCAGGCCTCCGGAGTTACAGGGCCCACACAGCCCCAGTGCCTCGGCGGCTTACAGGGGGAGGGGAGGCGCAGCCGGGCGTGAGGAGGCCGCAAGCGCTGGGAGCACGTGGTTGCCACGTGGTTGGGGGAAGGAGGGGGTGTGGGCGCCACATCCGGGGCTCACTGGTGTCTTGTCACCCCCGAGCCTGGGATTCTGGGGCTTCATTGGGGCTGTTGGGCGGGAAATGTTAGGTGAAGTGGCTGATAGCACCAGGATTGTGGAGGTCTTTGTTTAGGATAACGTCTCTGAAGGCAGTTCTCATTTATGGAGCCCCTTTTCTAGTCTTCACCGAAGGAGGTGGGAATAGCCCACTAGGCACGTGACGATGGTGATGCTTTGAGAACTAAAGTGACCTAACGAATGTTGAGCTGGTAGGTAAATACGGATCAAATCTAAATCATGATCCTTGCCTCCAGAGTTGGTGCATTCTAAATTATTTTTTTGGAGGGAGGGCTCCTTATGCACGGCATCGCACAAACAGCTTTTTATTCTTAAAGATGAGAAGTGTGCTAAGTAAGGTTCTATTTGGGTCAGTAAGACCTGGTACTGTTGTAATACTATACCAAGGTTTTGGGATCCCTACCCACAGGACATACCATACTAAGGAGAGAGCAGATTTGGTTTTTCAGTAAACTTAATTTTGGAAGCCATTTCTTTGTGTCAGTCAGGCTTTAAGTAACTGCATATTCTGCCCAGAATTTATTTTGTTTCTTTATATACAATGCTGAAGTTTGTTAATTGAGCAGTAACATTTAAGCATCTATGTACCAGTAACTATTAGATTGAAATTAAATGGAATCATTTAAATTAATTAAAATTTTACTTTGACATTACTAAACGCAATTTGCTTATTAGTGCAATAGGTAATATGCACAGTACATTAAGGCTTTTCTAGCCATTTTGAATAGCTGGGGTTTCTGATCAATTTATATCAAGATATTTTTGTTAGCCTTTTTTATTGGAAATATTCTTTATGATATGTCTATTCTTGCCTTAAACATAATTTCTGGACATAATTTAATGTACATCATTTCTGTTACTTCAACAACGAAATGTTGACCAGTCACAAGTTTTATTTATTTTACATTTGTAGTTTTTCTTTTGTAAATACAAACTGTTCATGTGGGTGTTTGTGTAATCAATCTCATTTCTAAATTAGTTGCTTTTCTTGGGAGGTTAGGTAGGTAATTCAGCTTTTTTAAATAGTGGGGTTTTATCAACATCGTACATTAGATTTGGTTTAAGATACTAGCTTTGGTTCGTTTATTAAATCTTTGAGTCTGTTCCTGAGAATGGTAATAGTGGTGTAGTTGAGAATGAAGTGGTGTAATGGAAAAGTGGAATTTAAGGCTTGTGTAAAAGTGGAATTTAAGGCTTGCGTGGATGTTATTTGATTGTAGACGTTTGTGTTCAAGAAATCTAGGAAGAGAGGCCTTCTGGTAAAATAGTGAAAAATTAGTTCACAAGTTAATTATCTTTTTGGTTGCCCGTACTGAAGTTTCAGTATTTTTTTTTTTCCCCTGTTACAGTTGCTTTTTTCTTCATTTACAGGTTGTGAACTAAAGGCCGACAAAGATTATCACTTTAAGGTGGATAATGATGAAAATGAGCACCAATTATCTTTACGAACGGTACTTAAACTTTTCAAAATAAACTACTTAACCTTTCTCGATTTCAGCCTTAGTTCCTATTTATGTGGCTTAATACTTAATTTCTATGTGCCTATTTTTAAAACTGAGTATTATATAGATCCGATTTTCTGTACACCTGTGATACAAAACTTGGCATCTTTGCCACTCTTTTGGTAATCATGTAAAAGTCCAGTTACACTACTGTTCAGTGTTTCATATTTATATACTTAAGTTGCTTTATAAAGGGTTAGTGATAAATCTTTTTTGTCCCCTGCAGAGATTGGCCCATCCACTGCTCAACTTGTAGGCAGTCAATAAATGTTAGGTGATCCATCCTGTGGATAGGTGATGACATGTACAACTATAGGGTGTCTCAAAAAATGTATGCACTCTCTTTGAATAATTATAAATGTGGTGTTTATTAAAATACATTTCATTTTCAAAATTGAGCTATCAGCTGTTAAAGTATGTATACATTTTTGAGGGGCACCGTGTGTGCCATCAGATGCATTTGTTCAAATTTACTGAATGTGAGAAATTGATTGTCAAGGTCCCTTAAAACTTGAAGACAACATTTTGCACAAATTAGTTTTCCATCAGTGCTAATAGTGAAGAGTTTATTTTTTAACATAAGAACTTTTGAAGGGATTGTAAAATAGCAGAAACTTAAGTTGTACTATTTTTCGGTTCACAGGTCAGTTTAGGAGCTGGTGCAAAGGATGAACTGCACATTGTTGAAGCAGAGGCAATGAATTATGAAGGCAGTCCAATTAAAGTAACACTGGCCACTTTGAAAATGTCTGTACAGCCAACGGTAAGGGCGCTTACAGTTTGGTTTTTATGTCAAGGTCTAATTATAATGCGGTAAGCTAGGTGTCATTTGGGCCACACCAAGGATTTAGGGGAGTTTGGTTTGGTTCTTGTAGTCACAGATGCATCACCTGTTGCTGCATGGTCGAATGATGAACTCTTGAACATGGTGGTTGCGCTTGTGTATCGGGTGGGAAAACACGTTCATTGGTTCATTTTGTTTATGGATTTGCCTGTCATGCCTGTTAACACAAACATTTTTAAGTTATGACCAGGTTTTATACAATTTAACCTTTTATTTTCTTTACAATATTTAGTGATCTCAAATCTCCTTTTTAGGTTTCCCTGGGTGGCTTTGAAATAACACCACCTGTTGTCTTACGGTTGAAGTGTGGTTCAGGGCCCGTGCATATTAGTGGACAGCACTTAGTAGGTACGTTATTTTTGTTATGCTGTTTGTTGTCTTTTTATGCAGTTGCGTTGTTCCTACTGGACTAGTGGTAATTTGTATTAGTAATTTATAATTGGAGACACCTGGTATTTTGCATTTAAAACCTAGTAGTGAGTGTTAGGCCCTACAGTTCCTTTTTAAAAAAATTTGTTTGCTTTGGGCCTTTTTTTTTTTTTTAACTAGTAGAATCTGTTTTTAAACACTCGTTATTGTGTATTAACTCCCTCCTTCCTGAGTTCTTGCTCCTCAGTGGAGTGTTGCTGTGGCTAATAATGAATTGTGTTGTAGCTGTGGAGGAAGATGCAGAGTCGGAAGACGAGGAGGAGGAGGATGTGAAGCTCCTGAGCATGTCCGGAAAGCGGTCTGCCCCGGGCGGGGGCAGCAAGGTTCCGCAGGTACGGCTGTAACTCGCCACGGTTACCTTGTCTGTCCTCTGGCTTGGGCGCTTGCTCATGAGTCTTTTTGTTCTGTTTTTCTTTTTAAAGAAAAAAGTAAAACTTGCGGATGAAGATGATGAAGATGATGATGAGGATGAGGATGATGATGAAGAGTAAGTATGGACTTAGAAACTTGACATGGTTGTATGGGGGAGTTTTAAGAAAATATTTTCCAAAATCTTCCTGTGGAACTGAGTGATAGCTTTAATTAAATAAAGGGTAAATGGTCAGCGGTTGTCAGTTTGGGTTAAAAGAGCCTGAGTTAAAGAATACTATTGGAACTACGGGCCATTAAAGTGCTGCAGTGCATTGCACATTTTCAGAAGGATTTCCCCAATGTGTTAACTAGGTACCTTTTTTCTGAGGAAGATTGCAGTGGACACATTACCGTACACTAACAAGCCTGGTGTATTGAAGGTGTCTTTAAGTTAGTGAGGTAGGAATGAAAAGTATAGATGTTATTAAGGTTCAGATCAGCAAGTTTTCATGTAAGAAGAAAGGGTAGTCAGATATATGCTTAGGGAGGGGAACAGTTAATCTATACCTTGAGGATAACAAGTCTTAGAAAATTTCACTGGTTAGCGGGCAATGAAAATGTAGAGATATCTCAAGTTCGTTGAAATTGTAAACCATAGTCCCAGAGACTTGGAACCCAAAAAGTGAAAGGGAAATTGATGGGTTCTGTTTTGGGGATGGAAAGGTATAGTGTGGGGTTAGTTGGCTGCTAATAAATAAAACTGCTTATGATAGTGGTTTTAGACAAATCATTATCTTGTTTCTAGTATTGGGAGGCATGGCACATGCAGAGATTGGGTTCTGAAGGTTAAAATTGACAAAATTACTGTTGAAGATTACTTAAAGGACTGAATTTATATGTGGCTTTATGTATACTTGCTCTGTAGTTTACACAGCAAATTGTACTCTTAGAAAAGATGGGTGTTTCTTTGGTTGCACATCAGTGAAATTGCTCCTGTTTTATATTTAGCAACTGTAGTGTGGAAAAGAAACATGTTGGCCAGTATATAATCGGTTTGTGAAGTAATTTAAGCGTGAACCAATTTCACTATTTGCTAATACAGACTTATATGGACTTCTCCAGTGATTGGCATTTTACAGATTTGCCTATTTTGGATATTTCATATAAGTGGAATCCTATAATATGTTCTCTTTTGTAACTAGTTTCTTTCACTTACCATGTTTTTAAGATTCATCAGTGTTGTTGTAGCTTATTAGATAAGAATTGTATGTATTTTCTCCCATTCTGTGGGTTGTCTTTTCCATTCTTGATGGTGTGTCCTGTATTGTTGGTGTCATACCTAAGAAACCATTGCAAATCTAAAAGTTTTATAGGTTTAGCTCTTACATTTAGATCTTTCATCCTACTTCATTCTGTGCACGTGGATATCAAGTTGTCCCAACACCATTTTAGACTTCTTTCCCCTTTGAATGGTCTTGGCACTCTTTTTGAAAATAATTACCATAAATACAGAATGGGGCAAAAGTAGGTTTATAGTTGTGAGTACACAAAACACAGTTTATTCTTGTATTATTACTAATTATTGTGTTATTTTCCATACAAACAACTGTAAACCTGCTTTTTTTTGCCCCACCCTGTGTATGAGTGTATTTCTGGACTCTTCAGTTCCATTCTGTTGATAATGTGTTTATCCTTATGCCAGGAAAACACTGTTGATTTCTGTTGCTTTGTAGTTTAAGTATGAACCTTCCAAATTTGTTCTTTTTCAATATCATTTTTTGGCTGCTTTGGGTTCCTTGAATTTTGATAATGAAATTGAGGAATGATTACAGAGAAGCCAGCTGGCATTCTTTAAGGGATTGCGTTGAATAAGAGTTGCCACCTTAACAATATTGTATCTATGAACGTCTATGGGATGTTTTCTGTTTAAATTTTTTTCAGCTATCTTGTCCCCAAATTATTTTATTCTTATTTTTTTAGTTGTAAAGTATATAACATTTACCATCGTAACCATTTTTTAAGTGCACAATTCAGTACTGTTAACTGTATTCACATTGTTTAACAGATCTCAAACGCTTTCATCTAGTAATACTGAAAATATGCCTATTGAACAAAAACTCCATTTCCACCTCTCCCCAGCCCCTGACAACCCACCAACCTACTTTGGTTTTCCATAAAGAATTTGATTAATTTAGGTAACACCTATAAGTTGAATGGCACAGTATTTGTCTTTTTTTGACTGTCTTGTTTCACTTAGTGTGATGTCCTCAAGTTTCATCCATGTGCAGCATGTGACAGGATTTCCTTTAAAACTGAATATTCCATTATACGTACATGTGACATTTTCTTTATCTAGTTAACCACTGAGGGACATTTGGGTGGTTTTCACCTCTTGGCAGTTGTGAATAGTGGTGCAGTGAACATGAATGTGCATATATCTCTTCAGGATCTGCTTTTGACTCTTGTCAACCCCTCAAGGTCTTAAGCATGATTGACTTAACATAGATTCATCCAATTTCTAGTTAGGTGTTTGTTCTTTTAATGTATGTGAGTGCACAAGTAATAGTTATTTCATTTGTAGTGATGATGATGATGATTTTGATGATGAGGAAGCTGAAGAGAAAGCTCCAGTAAAGAAAGTAAGTAGGATTTACAATGCTATAAGATTGTCAAAAATGGCTAATAGAAAATGATGGAAAATTTTTAGTACTATTCATTGGTTTTGTAGTGCATGAAAGCTAGCTTTAGGAGGAAATGATGATCTCATACTTTAAATTGGTCCTGAGTAGAGCTGTGTTGATGAAAACTTCTCTAATGGTGGGAAATAACTTATTTTCTTTTATTCATGTGGCTTTCTCCCCTCTTAGCCCTTTTGTAACTTTTTGTCAAAATGATTGTTTCATCTTAGCCTGATTGCTACTTTTCTTACATGGTTTGGGGCAATTTTATGCACACTGGTATGTCTTTGATTATGATTACTTTTAATTACAGTCTATACGAGATACTCCAGCCAAAAATGCACAGAAATCAAACCAGAATGGAAAAGACTCAAAACCATCAACACCAAGATCGAAAGTAAGTGGCAACATACAAATACAGGCTTCACTGAACTAGTTAGAAAAGTTGTAAGGGTTCTACTGTGGAAGAATGTAGTCTGTCTGAAAATTGATAGGCCTTTGGAGGACAACTGTAATTGGTGTCTTTAAAGAGCCAAGTGTGTTTGTTGATAATCGTGTGTGTGTGTGTGTGTGTGTGTGTGAGTGAGAAAGAGAGAGAGAGAGAATATGAACCTGCTCGCTTTCTAGTCTGGGAGAAAGCCAATAGGAGTAATTTTATTATTATGATACAAAGTTATCTCCTGTAAGGGATCTTGCTTGTTGAAAGGTAAATTTATTGCATAGTGCAGAGTTTCTTAACCCTGGTTGCATATTAGAATCAAGTAAGGTGCTTAAAAGAACCCCAATACCTGGGTTGAGAGGTTATTTAAATGCTCTGGGATGGGCTCCAGGCATCAAGCTGCATTGACTTTCTTCCTTCATTCTTAGGGGTCTTCTAGTTTCATTTTTGATGGTATCCTTTAAGTGTAGAACTAACCTGGTGTTGAATATAAATGTGGGCTCCGACTATCTGTATTCCTTTTTTTTTTTTTAAGGAATGACTTCAAAATTGTTCAGACATGCATTCATTTGTAATAGCAGTTGTTTACTAGTTTTTACAAGGAAGAATTGTAAGAATGACTTCACTGAGAACATCTAGGTAGGCTGTGTCTTAAGAGCTGTTATCTTAAAACCTTCTTGGAATTTAACTTATTTTCAGGGTCAAGAATCCTTTAAAAAACAGGAAAAAACTCCTAAAACACCGAAAGGACCTAGTTCTGTAGAAGACATTAAAGCAAAAATGCAAGCAAGTATAGAAAAGGTGAGTAAAATTATCTTTAAGAAACTAGATAGGTTTATTTACCACTACCTCAAATTATAGCTTTCTTGGGGGTTTGGAACAGCACTGTTCCTCATTTTTTAATCCTTAAATATACCTGCTCCTTTTGTGGTGTGAAGTTTTTTCAGAAATGGATTACTAGTTACATTCTTTTATAATCTTTGGTGATTTTTTTTTTTGCATGTTTGAGGTTACATGTGCTTTGTTTTTTATTGTAAAAGAAATATACATAGTTGGTTGTAAAATGCATTCTGACCTTAGGTGTTAAAGTAAGATCACTGAGAACACTTCCCTTTGCCTCATCTTCTGGTTGTAAGATGCTACAGAACCAGCAGAGGGCGTGTGAGTCTTATAAAATTGAAACAGCTGGAAAAGTAGAGACAGTCTTTGGCTGCTTGGTGAAAAAAATTCTCATGATTACGTTCCAACAAATTGAGTCATTCTTATTTACCTTTTACACCAAGGTATCACCAGTCAATACATCTGGTTATATCTTGAAGTTTTTAGTGACTATAATAGGATTTTATTTAGTCTCCTTTTGTTTTAAATAGTGGGAACGTGAGAAGAGGATTAGCCCTCATTCTGCTACTTGCTTGACCAGGGGACTAAACTAAACATCCGTGAACTCTGGACTTGGAGTGTATGGAATAATTGATTTAAATACCTTGAAACACCTTTGAGAGAAGCCTTAATTCTATAAATAATATTATTTAGACCCCAATTATTGAGAGTAAATTGGGGTGGTGAGGAAAAGTTGCTGACTCCTTTCCCGTGTTTCCCTGTGCTCCCTAGGTTCTCTGTGGCTTCAGTAAATTTCCTTGTGCAGTGATGAGTCAATTGGGAAAATAACACTTGCAAACGAGAATGTATTTAATTTTGCTTTTGTACGACTGTAAACCTTTTTGCCTTCCTCGTATCGCCGCTTTATTTTTATCCCTTGCATACAGTGCTAAAATGACCTTTTAGATACCCCTCCCCCTCATTTTAATATGGTCCTATCTCCTTGGTTTAATTGCAGGCGCATTGAACAATCCTGGGCACTACTGGTAAATTAAGCCCAAAGATGGGGAAAGAGGAAAAGGAGAGACAAATATAGTCCATACTGAGTATCATCAACAATCCGGCCTGAAGTCTGCTATTTTAATCTCAATGCCCTTTTCTGGTTTACCACTCGCCCATGCCCCCTTCCAGGCTGGAAGCAATCTCTTAGTCTCCTAAAGCACTTTTCTTTTGACTGCTGTGATTCAGTGAACTTTTCTTTCTACTTGTTCATTTATCTTTGACCATGTTTTAAACACTTTTGTATCTCCCTAGCTGCTCAATAAATATCTGAATGAACCAAATAAGAATGTATGTGACAATAATTTAAAAATGGAAATTATAGTGAGGTTTATTTTCTACATGGTAGAGGCAATTAAGTATCATATACTGTACCTGATTTCTAACCTGTTTCATGCTGTGGTCCCTTTGGCATTCCTGAAGCTTTGACCTTTTTGAAATGCATAAAAAGATTCAAGTTACAGGGAAAATAAAAAAATTTAGTTATCAAAATAGGAAATAAAAGTGATATACTAACTAGCACATTAAATAATTCCAAAGTAGTGATAAAAACATTTCATAATCGTAATACTTTGAAAATAATTTGGTGCTAACACAGTTTCTTCCTTATGCGCATAATTTAAGGAAGTGCCAAACTTTAGAGATAAGTGAAATGTAGTAACATTAATTTTTTCCCCTCGTTCATATACTCCCTGAATTGACTCTCAGGTTAGTATTGTACTGGACCTAGGTTCTTGGTACGTATTAAAGTGATCTTTTAACAGTTGTGGTTACTTGTGTATATGGTACTCAAAAGGGGTGTGCGTTTGTTTTGTATTTGCTTCTGGGTGGATGAAGGTGGTGGTAAAACTGACTTGTTAGATAATATAGCAAGCAGTCAAGTTGACACACTAGAGTGCTGAAGAATCTCAAGCATGGCTTATACTTTGTATTTATAAAAAAGGCTGGGGAGAATTTGAATCAGTATGGGAGTGCTGTGAAAGACCTAGGTCCTAATGGTTGCTCAGTTGGTCTTTCTGGGCCTGCAAAAGATGTATTCAGTATTTTTAAAGAACTAGACAAGGAATGAATTGATGACCCATGTAATAATAGCATGCAAATGTGAGGAATTTCATACTAACTCAAAAATAGTGTTCAAATACTTACCCGTAATAATGCTTTTGTCTCAATAGGGTGGTTCTCTTCCCAAAGTGGAGGCCAAGTTCATCAATTATGTGAAGAATTGCTTCCGGATGACTGACCTGGAGGTAACTGAGTTTTCTCAAGACATGACCTAATCCAAACTTTTTTATTGTGATTTATTATGATTCTTTTAGTCTCTTTAAGTGTTGGCTTCTTTTAAAAGGTTCCTAACCACAGACAATACTTCAGGTTAAATACATGGAAACACTTAAGAATTTAGTTGGCAGAGACTGAGAAGATCACTTTTTTAGTATATTTTCCCCAGCTTTTATATAGTTGCTAAATTATCTCTTGGTTACTGGACTCAGTTTTACTTTTGGTACTATGTTGGCTAAGGAAATGAGCTGTGGTTTTCCTTGCTGCTCCATTTGGCTGCTTGGGCAGTCTGGTCTTTTGCTTTCCTGTGAGTTGGCAGAGGAAGACCATATTCTCCATAGATCTTATGGGAAGCACATTTTGCTGAAATGAACCTAAAGTGTAAAATCTGGAAGCAAGAAACCAAATTGTAGTTAATGCTCAGTATTTTAGCTTAAGTCAACATAGATTTTTCTGTTTCTTACATGTAAAGGTATTTTGTTAATGGAAAATTATGCCTTAATTTTTTTTGTCTTATTTACAGTTATTGACTCACAAGTTGTAAAGGAAACCGGAAAAGGAGTTACATAGGGTCACTAGGCATCATGTATATACCAGATATATCCTATGGTTTGTTTCTGTCCCTTAAAAGCCTCTTCGGCCTTTTCCAATAAAGAATTTGTCAGAGCTATTTTTTGCCACAGTATTTAGTTTTTAAATTACATAAATGGCAACACTTTTTCTCAGATTGAAACCCTTTCAGTGGTTCAGCACATTACATTTGATTGTGAGTTCAGCTTTGATTGACTTGGTGGCTATGAGGTAGTCAGGTTCAGTCATTTTTATTCTTTTGGTTGGTGTTCTGTTTTTTTGTGTGTGCGTGTGTATATTTGAACTCCAAAATGCAATTTTAAATTCTGTGAATTTTCCAAATAGTTGACATTTATTAAACATTTTGAAATCGCGTTATGCCGTTGTTAATTCAATGTTGAAAATGGTGGAAAGTCAGATATAAACCAGTATGTAGTAACAGGTAAACGTAAGGGATACGATTTCTTCAACTTGTACCAAGGAAAGTGGCAAACTGAAATTTTTGATTAAGAAAAATTCAGGTGAAGACAAAAGTACTAGACAAGGATGCAAGGGTCTTCCACACAGTGTGACATCAGTGTTCTTGCAGCTGAAATGACTGAACTCACTGCTAAGTCGTATTCTCTGACTCCAACACTGAAAGTATATTTTTAAGGGCCAGGATGAAATTTCTGCAATAGTAAAAAAAAGTAATAGCTTAGTTTACGGCTACAGATATTATCAAAACTAAATGTCTCACGTTTTTATAGCATAGCTACAGATGCAAGTAATCACTATAAAAATTTTCCCATTGCTTATGCAGTTTTTCTTGTGAAAAAGTGTTGCTTATGAGGATTTGGCTAGTAAAATCCCTTCCAGATGGACTTGAGAAATAGCAAGTTTCTGCAGAAACTCTTGAATTAAGAATTGAAAAAAAGTATACTTTTTGTGGAGAGCCTACAGATACAAGTTTTGGTGAATGCGGAGGTGCAAACTTAATTCAAAAACTGAAGCAAAGCATGAAATTATTCTGTAGAACATGTTTGCTGTCCTCATATCCTGCATAAGACTAATCAAGCAGCAGCTGACGTTTCTTCTCACTTTGGAGTGTCGTGAAATGCTGCACACAGCATTTTTAAGATGAGCACACTCATTGAAGGCACTCCATTGCTTTAAAGGACTTACCATGATGCATTTGAGATTGGTTTTTATCACCCGAAGAATTTGATATTTTACATGGATGTTGTGAATACTAGCATGAGAAATAAGTACAGGGTGGGGCAAAAGTAGGTTTATAGTAATTACTAATAATACAAGAATAAATTCTGTGTTTTGTATACTCACAACTGTAAGCCTACGTTTGCCCCGCCCTATAAAATCATCTGTATGTTGAAGGATGTAGAAATTGACTGCGGTACCTTTTTTTTTTTGGTCAGTAATTAGGAGACTTCAAGAATGGAAAAGTAAGTTAGGTCATGGAAGATGTTTAGAGCTTTAACCAGATAAGAGCAAGTTTTGAGTTACGGCAGAACATGCTCAGTATACCAGCTTATAATGCTACTAATGCTGAGCAAGTTCTCATTAATGAATGTTCATTGGACAAAATGAAATGATTTGGATGCGTCCACTGTAAGGCTATGTCACAATGTAAAGAACACAGTAAGGAATTTTATAAGCAAATTCTATTAAAAAAAAAAAAAAGGGGGAACTGTTGAGATCCCACATCCTCAGGGAAATATAAAGAAAAAGATGTAATTTCAGATAAACATTTTTTAGTATTTGTCCCATGTACATATGCATAAACTTAGAAATAAGTTTAACTGTGTGTTCTGTATTTTTATTTGCTAAGTCTGGCAATCCTAAAGTATGTGACATTGAGGCAACATTGGCCCAGCTGGTCTCTTACTCTTGATTTCCTTAACTAAAGATGTCTAAGCTGCTAAATGCATATTGTAACTGACCTTGTTTGCTAAGAATCATGTGAATTTATATCTGAATTGAAATATTTGAAATTACGTCTGTATATAAATTTTTTCAAAATTCTTAATTAGCGTGGACCTTTTTTGGTGGTAGAATGAAAAATAGATATGTTGAACAGTACAAAGAGGACGTGGTTTAATTTATTGGTTGTCTGTGAAGTGCTGTGGTTTTTTTTTTTTAACCACATTTCTTTCTTTTTTTTTCCAGGCTATTCAAGATCTCTGGCAGTGGAGGAAGTCTCTTTAAGAAAATAGTTTAAACAGTTTGTTAAAATTTTCCGTCTTATTTCATTTCTGTAACCGTTGATATCTGGCTGTCCTTTTTATAATGCAGAGTGAGAACTTTCCCTACCGTGTCTGATAAATGTTGTCCAGGTTCCATTGCCAAGAATGTGTTGTCCAAAATGCCTGTTTAGTTTTTAAAAATGGAACTCCACCCTTTGCTTGGTTTTAAGTATGTATGGAATGTTATGATAGGACATAGTAGTAGTAGTGGTCAGACAAATGGGAATGGTGGGGAGACAAAAATATACATGTGAAATAAAACTCAGTATTTTAATAAAGTAGCACTGTTTCTATTATTCTCTTTATACTTTGTCAAAAATAAATGTACATAGTTAAGTGTCAAATAGTATCCTAAAATCTCATGAGAAATAGTCCCTGCTCTACCCATCCAAATAATTATGCTTTTCACAGGTAACTAATCTGTTTCTCATTGTGAGGATTTAGTGCTTATACCTTCTTATCTCCTGATAATAGTTAATTGTAGCCATGTTTCCAAATGTGCCATCAGACCTCCTATCCATTCATTTATCCTAGCCGGTTCACTCCCAAGAGAAAAGCTGGCGTGTTAGAACAGCCTGTAGCTCCCCTTCTCAACCAGAACAGAAAAGGGTTTCTGGAACTGCTTCCTCAGTGCGCTGGCCCCCGCTGCCTCCCCCATCCCTGTGGGAAAGTTGAAGACATTCAGGGCTAACCCTTACCTGTATTTCCATGATTCAGCTCCAGGATGCTTGGGACTTAGGTGCCTGATTGCTCTTGCTTTGCTGCTGTATATTCTCCAGTAGTTTTCTAATAACGGGCGAAGTATTTTCTGAGTCTGCATATCTGAAAAATGCCTTGATTTTTGACATGAAATTCAATGCTCTCGTAGGTTGAATCTTTTTCTCAGAAATTTTCAGCTGTGTGCCGCCTTTTTTGGCGCCTAGTCTTTTGCTATTTTCATATATTTTGTAGATCAGGTTTCTTGTCGGGGTACTTTTTTGTGTGGGGGTGGGTTTTTTGGTGAGCTAATTTAGATTGTTTTGTTGCAAGTTTTGAAATTTTATGTCTTAGAATCTTTTTCTGGCCGTGGCTAGACTGTGGGTCTGTTCTCCAGAGACTGTCTTCCAATCCGGGCCATTTTCTTGGGAGGTTTGAGTCTCCCACTTAACTCCCATTCATTTGTAGGCCTTCTCTTGGATGTTTTTCCTCATTACTTTTTGTTAAAATTCTAGGAGAGAGACTTTATTTTGTCTTCAAATTTGTGTTGCTTTATTTGGTTTTTTAACTTCCAAATGCTCTTTCTTGGTTCTTTGGGGGGATGTCGAACCTAAAGTCTGAAGAAACTCCCCCATCCCATGCACTGGTTGCTCATTTTTCTTTTTCCTCCCTCTCAGCCTGTTTATTTTTTTATATTGATTAGGAGGGTAGCACCTGCTGACCAGGCTATATAATTCCAGGTAAACTTAGATATGGTCTGCGGACATTAGCTTTTTCATCTCTGGGGTGGTTTTCCAGAGTAGCCTTGGTTTAGAGGGTAGGGAAAAGGTTGGTGCTGTATTTTGTCTGATCCCAGTTTCCAGGTGTCAGGTGCCTCTTGTAGTCATTTACCTTAGGTTGTGCTCTTCATTGATTATTCCGTTTCCCCCAGGACAGTATTCTTACAACTTCTCTCTACCATTTATTTTAATGGAGTTTCAGTAGGAGAATGTAAACTGTTTCACTGGAAAATACCTGTATATTTAAAGATGTTTTACGTACTTCAAGTTTAAAAGATCATCTACTTGAAATTGATAGGGCAATCCAAAGTAAAACACTAAACCAACCTGCACATTAATTTAAAAGGTTACTGTGTGAAAGCTGAGTCGTGTCTCACGGTGTGTGATATCAGAGTATGGTAAGTAATTGTATCAGTTACTTAACATTTTCAGTGGAAGTACACTTGACACTTGCAGTATAATGTGTTAACCAAAGTGGAGGTCTGGAATTTTTAGCATTTTAGTTGCTTTGTGTAGAAGGTAAACCTTACCTTTGGTTTAGCTGATGGACATTTTTAAATAGCAGGAAACCCAAAAGGGCTTCACCATTTTGAGGGAAAGCAATAATAAGACCCTCAGTGGATGCCTGAAACCATGGATAGAACCAAACTATATACACTATGTTTTTTCCTGTACGTACATGCCCTTGCCGAAGTCTTTATATACGGTAGTCCCCCCTTAACCTGCGGTTTTGCTTTCTGTGGTCAACTGCAGTCTGAAAATATTAAATGGAAAATTAGGTTGTCCTGTTCATGCTCATTAAAAACTAATCCGATCCATCTTTGAAAAAAGTTCCAGGTAGGGAACTTTGTGTTTTTGGAAAGGCAGAAAACGATTTGCTTGTACCTCAGCAGTCACTGATAGTGCTAGTAAGTATGATGGTGATCTGAAAACTGAACTACTAGGCTTGTGACTTAGAAAATACCTTCTTTAAAAACCGAGTTTCCTTTGCACAGTGCAGTGCAAACTTAACATGACACTGGCCATACTTAGGTCAATATGTGTTTAATTGCTCAAAGCAAATATTAAGGTACCTATTATGGAAAACCCTAAACATTTTGTTTTTAATCAGCATTTTTGAAGTTTTCTGAGACCAATAAGGAAAAAGCCAATTTCCTTTGTTCCTCGTATTAATCTTGATTAATAGTGGAGGAAGCTATAAGAGAAGATGGGTTATTTTCAGATTTGGGAGTTTATAGTACATTCACCAGGAATACTATTTGGTTTAGGTGGGTCTGCAGTTTGCCTTTTTTTAGTACTCGCTGATTGAATCAACTACATTTCTCTTAAGAATGGTATTTAGACACTACAGTCTGGGTGAGAGTGGTGCTTGATATTGTTTAGCTAACTTTATGGGTAATCAGATGAGACCCTTCGGGGGAAAGCAAGGGGAAAAGTGTAAGCACTTGGGCACAGGGGTGTACTCGGCTGGCTGCGGGAAGCTTCATTTGATGTCAATCATGTCAGGTTAGTTCACGGGTGAGAACTCTACAGAGCTGTTGCCTTCAGCCTCAACCAGAGAACAAAATAGGTTAATAAGGCCATTTGGGGAGAGTAGATGGGGCATCTGTTGAAACTGGATCATGCAAATGAAGACTAGTGATGGAATGAGGTTTATAGTGGTGTCACAGCTTGCAGAAGCTATACACATTCTCCAGGGTGTGGGGTTTTAGTTCAAGAAAAGTCTGAGGGTCACAAGTACATACTGAGCCTACTAGTCAAAGAAAGTGTTCTGGGCTGTGGAGATAATAGGGTTAAAGTTATTTCAGAAAATTAAGGCTACCCTCCAGCCAGTTCTCACCAAAGAGCCAGTTACTCCCTGACTCATAAACTTGGCAGTAGAGGTCCTGTTTTAATGCTGTGAAAGTTTCAAGAGCTGGTTTTGAGAAAATTTTAGAGCCTCATCTGCTAAGAGTGTACTTTTCTTATTAAACTGCTTGATCCTGTTAAGACTTGAAGGCTGTGTTTGTCTTATGTTCTTAGGCTGGTGTGGCTAAGTGGTTGAGTGTTGACCCATGAACCTGGAGGCTGCGGTTGGATTACTGGTCAGGGCATGTGCCTGGGTTGTGGGCTCGATCCCTGGTGGGTGGCATGCAGGGGACAGCTGATCGATGATTCTCATCATTGACGTTTCGATCTCCCTCGCTCTGAAATCAATAAAAATATATTAAAATAAAAAAGTTTGTATTCTGCAGATGACTTGACACTTAGACAAGAGTGGAGAGAGGTGGAAAATGAGTCCGATTGAGGTGCTGTTTCCTTTCACTTGAAAACAAGATAGGAAGAACCTAACCATTTGGGCATATACTGTATTCTAAGTGCTTAGGATTAGTCAGTAAGCAAAACACGTAACTGCCCCGCGGTGCTGACATTCACTGGGGCAGCGGTCAACATACCTTCCCAATTCCCCTTGAGGCCCAGGGCTTCACAGATGGGAATCTCCTCAGAAACAGTTCACTAGCCTGGAGCTGGGGGTGAAGTGCAGGCCTGACAGGCTCCAGCACGAACTAGCGCGGCCGCCTAGTCCCAACTGTTGACCTCCCACTCACCTTGCTGCACTGTCCAGTTCACCTGCAGTTTTTTAAAAACTGGGTTTTGACCTTCAGTTTCAAAGCCTTAGATAGGTAAATTGCCAAACAAATTGGTATAGCCACACTGTTCAGTTCTGCTTGGCAATAAAAAGCAGCAGCTATGGACAAAAGCAACAGACGATGAAGCTCAGAAACATGCTGAGCAAAAGGAGCTGGACACAGGAGCACATACTGTATGGTTCCATATATGTGAATTTAGAGTCTAGAGCCAATAGATCAATGGTAATGTGACCAGCAATGGGTGTGGGGAGGTTGCTCGAGAAAGGTGTTTGCATAGCTACACATTTGTCAAACTCCAAGAACACTTAAAACCTGCATTTAAAAACTATAAGTAGTACCTTTTAGAAAAAAGGCCTTTGCCAGCTACCTGTTGGTCTGTGAGGGTCTACCAAGGATGATGAAGCATGCCTGTTCTCACCCTCATCTGCCACTTTTCCCCCTGGCCAACCTGCCTGCCACCCAGCCTTTTTCTACTTGCAGGCACGTGACATCTTTTGCCTGGAATATTTCTTTGCATGGTCAGCTCTCTGCTTATTGGCCATCTTTCCTGGAAGAAGTGAAGTGTATTTTAGAGCCGTCTTCACCCAGGGCCTGCCACACAGGATCTCAATAAACAGTGATTGAATTGATGAGAAATGACAAAGAGTGGCGCATGTTAGGTGCTATACGGACATGTCAAATTCAGATGGAAACAACATTTAAGATTCATGTGTATGTTAAATAGTTATGTGAAAACTAGGTTTGGGGGTGTGAATGATGGGAAAAAATATAAAATGACTGGATTTGGAGTCAAGACAATTCTGGTTAAACACCAACTAAATCGAGAATGACCTCACCTCCCTACTTCATGAAATGAAGACAATAATGTGAAAATAACCTGAAAACTATAATAAGCATTATTAATAATAGCTAAAAACCTTTGGAACCTTCACTGTGTGCCTAACCCCGCTCTCAGTAAACTCTCAAGTGAGTTGTTACTGTTCTTGGCCATGGTTTGTAGATGGGAAGCACAGCCTCAGACTTGCTGGAGTGTTAGAGGCAACACTCAAATCTAGGACCTCTGCCGAGCTTACACCCTTATTCAGAACTGTTCTCTCGACTGGACTTCTTGGTCAGTCACAGTTGAGTGATAGTCTTATTTGTGAGATGGACAAATGCGCTTTATCGGAGCAATGAAAAAAATTGCAAGCATTTTAGATAGAACATAGTTATATACCTACTCCATCCAAAAGTAATGGAGAACAGGAGAGAAAACGAAGTAAGATTCTTAGCAAGGAGATACTTCAAACGCCCCACTTGGCCAAAACCACCTCCTGACTGGTCTGTCAGAGTTCTTCATATAAAAGCAAGACCAGGGATGGTGGTGATGACTCAGGACCCAGCAGGGCATTTCTGTCCCTCTGTGTGGCACCTGGTCATTGCACCTATCTTGGGATACGTTCATTTTCTCCAGGACTTGGGACTTACCAGTAACTGCAAGTCCAGTCCTAGCATTGAGGATGTCTGAGTAAATTCAGCCCAGCACTTCACACAAGAACTTTCCCCATCGCTTGGCAGCTGGTTTTGAAAAGGTTTTCTGCACTTGTGTCCAATGTGTAAGATAGCCTCAGCTTCTAAAGGGAATTTGAAACAGCTTGCAGAGAGGCCTGGGACTGTGGACAATTGTTGCTATTTCGTATTCCATGCCTAGGAAATAGCAGTGTTCAGTAGCACCTACCTCAGTTTACACTCCATGTGGGAGCATCAACCCCAGCCAATGACACAAGGAGGTTTGTAAACCCGGTAATCTGGATTCCTGGGTTGTGCTTTTTGAGCTTGTTCTCCAGTTTCTTTTCTACTATGACCTTTCCCTGTTAGTGTCAAAGGCAGAGCCTGGCTTGTCACAGGCAGTTGCATGTAACAAGAACGCACATCATTTTGAGGTTGGAAGGTAAGAG
This sequence comes from Miniopterus natalensis, assembly GCF_054644295.1. Lineage (NCBI taxonomy): Eukaryota > Metazoa > Chordata > Mammalia > Chiroptera > Miniopteridae > Miniopterus > Miniopterus natalensis. The sequence goes on from NC_142084.1 coordinate 93,949,820, forward strand.
TGATGCCTCTGAAGGGGCAGAGGCGGTGAGAAGAGATGTCCTCGGAGGGGTCCTGGAGGAGTCCTCGGAGGAGTCAGGCTGTTGAGCCTGCAAAGGGAAGCAAGTCTCAGCCAGGCGCCCGGAAGAGGGCCTAGTGTGGTCGCTGACCAGAGTCCTGCTGGCTCCCCCCGTCGGTAGCCCGCTCGGGCTGGGGTTGCAGTGAAGCCTCGGGGCCGCTAGGTGGCAGCCGTGCGTTTCCAAAGCTGGCTCGCCTACCTGAGCCCAGCTGAGAGCCCCAGTCCCCAGCCCCGAGCCCCGCCGGGGGAGTAGGAGACACCCTGGAGACCCCTCCCCCTCAGCCTCGCAAGGTTGTCTGCACTTGTATCCAATGCAGAGAAGGAGAGCTTGAGAGGGGATCACTTAGTGGGGCCAGCTGCACGAGAGGGCAGCTGGGACACTCCACGATCCTGCGTGGATTCACAGGCGGATAAAAGCGACCCCCTTTAAGTGGAGCCGCCCGGGGGGCTGGGCCTGACCCGCCCCCTCCTCACTCCCCCACTCAAGCACTGGTGGGTGTGCGTGTGAGGAGCGAATGTGGGCGAGGGAGGACGTTCCGAAGCTAACTGCGCTCTTGGGGACCACCGCCTGTCCAATTCGGGCAGCGTTTGCGCCGCGGCGCGGGTCATTGCTCCCTGGCGCAGAGCTCCGACGGCTTCCAAAGCTCACCAGCTCCAGCCTCGGGGGCTCTGCCCCTTCGGAGCTGCCGGTCCCGTCGCCGAGAGTCTGAGCGCCTCCCTCCAACCGGAGCCGCCAGGAGAAGGAGGAGGCAGTGGAGAGGCCGCGGCAGGCAGGCAAGCAGGCAGGGCCGCCTTTGATGTGGGCGCGGCGCACCCAAGCGAGCTGAGCGCCCGTCCGGCCGCGCCCCGAGGGGGGAGCCCCCGGGCCCCGCATCCTCATTGTGCCGGCTCGGGCCCGGGCCCGCCCCCGGCCCCCCGCCCCCTCGCCGCCCGCGCGTAGAAAACGCCCCGGCCGCCGCCAGTGGTGGGAGGCGGCGATGCGCACGGCCGGAGAGACGCGGAGGAGGAGACATGAGCCGGCGGGCGCCCAGACGGAGCGGCCGTGACGCGTTCGTGCTACAGCCGCGCGCTCCAGCCCCGGAGCGCTGACCCCTGGCCCCGCGCAGCCTCCGGACCCCGGCCAGAGAGCGCGCCCCAGGTTCCAGCCCCGCCACGCATGCTGCCCCCGGCGTGAGCTGGGCAGCGAGCATCCCGCGGACGCCCGGACGGCCGGACGGCCGGCGGTGACCAAGCTTCCCCGCACCGGCTGGGAGCCTCCTGCACAGCGGCGGCCGCCCCGCAGCCCCCGCGCCAGCCCGGAGGGCGCAGCGCTCGGGAGGAGCCGCGCGGGGCGCTGATGCCGCAGGGCGCGCCGCGGAGCGCCCCGGAGCAGCAGAGTCTGCAGCAGCAGCAACCGGCGAGGAGGGAGCAGCAGCAGCGGCGGCGGCGGCGGCGGCGGCGGCGGAGGCGCCCGGTCCCGGCCGCGCGGAGCGGACATGTGCAGGCTGGGCTAGGAGCCGCCGCCTCCTCCCCGCCCAGCGATGTATTCAGCGCCCTCCGCCTGCACTTGCCTGTAAGCACTCTCGCGCGGGGCTGCCCACCCTCTCTGACCGTCTGTCCGCGTGCCCGTGGCTCTGTCTGCCCGCCCGTCTGACTTTCCCGCTTGGTATCCGTCCGTCCGCGCGCCCCCCTTTTGACGTCCCCCTGACCACCTCTCCGTTTCTCTCCCGCAGGTGTTTACACTTCCTGCTGCTGTGCTTCCAGGTTCAGGTACGTGGGCTCCCGACTCTGACCTTCCCCCGCCCCGTCTCCGGGTACGCGCCGCGCCCCCTCCCTGCGCCCCACCCCTCCTGGGCGCCGGGCCCAGTGCACCTGTTCCCAGGGCGCGGAAGGGCGGCTCCGCGAGCGCCCAGCGCCGGCGGGGGGCCGGCCAAGGGCAAGGGTCTCGGCTCCGGGGCTGGTGCTGGCGCGCGGCCCCTGCCGGCCTCTCCTGGGAGGAGATCCCGGAGCCCGCGGGCTCGGCCGCCGCGGGGTGCGGGCTGCAGGCCCCCCGCCCGCAGCCGGTGAGCAGTTGGGACCGAGGGGTTTTCTCCGCCAGCCGTCCCTGAACATCCCCGAGCGCTCTCCGAACAAAAAGGCTCCTTTCAGCCGAGTGCCTTTCGAGTTCAGGGAGAACTAGCTTCAGTTGTAAATTACTCTGTGGTTTCAAAGGCGTTTGCTGCGTTGTGAGAGACAGACAGACAGACAGGCAGACAGAGAGACTCGGTCCTGGGGGGAGACTGGGCCGGGAGGAAGCAGAGCCGGGCGCCCGGCGGAGGCCCGTCTCCCGCGAGGCCGCTCCGGCCGCCGCGCGCCGCACGCCCGCGCCCAAGGTGGTGCAGCCTCGGCTGGGTCCCCGCCTCGCTCGCTCGCTCGCTCGCTCGCTCTCCGTGAATCAGAAGAGGGCTTGGCGCTCCGCCTGGAAAGCACTTGCTAAAATCTGATCTGTTACTTCAGCAGCTTTCAGACTCGGGAAGGTCTTGGCACGCAGACAGTTGGAACACTCCGGCTTCCAAAGCCGTGGAAATGAAGGGGGGGGGGTGGAGAGAAGAGGGAAAGAGGGAGCCGACTTCAGCCCCGATTAGAACCAGACCAGGGCTGCCTCAGTGTAGTGGTGGGTGGTGGTGGGTGGGTGCAGAGGGAAAGGGAATAGGAAGTGCCAGCTGCCCTAGCCCCCACCCATCTAGAGCTGCAAGGGAGGGGCCCTAGCAGGAGCTGGACTGGGGCCAAAAGAGATTGTCTGCCCTGTTCCCCTCCGGGCTGAAGGCAGGTGTCCTCACAAGGTTAGAGGGGATGTTTAGGCTTTAGACTTCTGGGTTCCAGAGGTGCCTGAGAGGGCCTTGATCTGGGGGGGACTGGTGGTTCTCCCAGTTTTCCAGCACGAGGAGGGCTGTGTGTGTTGAGTGTTGTTGACACTCAGCAGCCTCTTGCACAGTGTTTGATGGTGGTGGGTCTGCTTATCTCCCCTCCCATTTCTGGGAGGGGATTGTTACCATCAGGATGGGCTTTGAGCTGGGGACAGCTTGCTGGGGCTGGGGGCTGGAGGGACGGAAGGATGCATGGATAGATGGATGGATGGATGGACAGACTGATGGGCTCTTTCCTCCTGTTGGCCAGGCTGGGGTCCCCAGTGACTCCTTGAATCAATACAACTGGAGTCAGTAACTTAAGACTGGCTGTTTGCCAAAGCAGATGTGACCCTGTGTGGTGGCGGGGGTGGGGGGAATGGCTGGTGTCAGAGAGAGAGGCCAGTGCCAGGCATGGCCTGCCTGGTTTGCAGCTGAGTCCCTAAACAGAGGGCAGGCCATGGGGTCACTCCAGAGGATCGGCTTGTCTGACCTGGGCAAGAGCTCTTCTCCTGAGTGCTGGGCATGCAGATAGAGAGATGGCTGCGGACTTTGTTGCCCAAGCTCCTTCATGCTTGCTGCCTCTTGGTCCTTGAAGTGGGGCCCAGGAGGGGTTGCTGTGTGGTCTTTGTGTTCTCCGGGGGAGTGTGAGGGAGGGAACCTGGCCTCTGCATCCCACCTCCACCTCCTTGGCCAGAGCTAGAGCCAGCCTCTCGGGAAAGAGCTGGGTGGTCTGTCTGGGTTACGTCCATCTGGGTTAGGACTTCAAGCAGGTGAGGGAGGGAGCTCCCTCTCCTACCTCCCCCTTCCTTTGCAGCCTTTCCCCATTCAAACTGCCATAGGACTGAGGTTTTTAACCCATGCACCCTTAGAGTATCTAAGGATGGGGGAGGAGAGTCCCTGGAACATTGCACCCAAATGGTGTCCAAATGTGCTTGTGTCGGGGAGAGGGTTCCCAGCTCCCCACAGATTTTCAGAAGCACCCAGGATTCCTAAAAGATAAAGAAACACTACCACAGGCAAGGTTGGTAGGCTCATGTCCCCATTTATGCTCTAGGGACAAAGGTGGAGTGGCCATGAGAGGTAGAGATGAGGGGTGGGACCCATGTGTTAGCTGCGGGAGTCTGAAGTCTGCTCCCTACAGAGGTGATGTTGGGCAGACAGTAAAGAGCAGCTACTTCCCGGCAGGGTGAGCTTCGAGGGTGGTAGTGAGAGATCCCCTGGTGAGCAGGGCTGGGAGGCCCCCCCCACCCTGGAAAGGCTCAGGGCTGTGCAATCCAGAGGACTGAGCCTGAGCCCCAGCTTCCCCTGTCCCTGTCTATAGACCCCTGTGAGTCTCAGCTTCATCATTTGTGAAGTGCGTGGCCCTGACGCTAAAGTGGTACCTGACAGGTCTGCAAGTTTCACAGAGCCTCATCCTCCCAGGAGGGCACGTTGTTGCCCTGGGGACTGAGTACCCTATGCCCTTCCCTCCCCCACCTCCAGGTTTTGGGGGACTGGTCCATTCTGAGCCTGGGAGCTCCTCCCCTCTTCCCATCCGTCAGTCCCCAGGTCCAGGATGGGCCCCCACCCCAGCCCCCAGCCACATTTCCCTGAGCACAGTCAATGCCAGACTCTGCCCTCCCCACCCCCATGTGGCGAGCCCCGCCTCACCGCCAGCCACCCCGGGGAGCGGGAAGCTGGGAATTTAATAAAATCCCTTCTCCGCACGACCTGGGACACCGCGGATAGCTCAAATCGGAAGAATTTTAAAAATTTCCAAGGGGAGCAAGCGGCGTGACCAGTAAATTGCTTTTCTGCACTTGGCTGAGCGCTGACAATGACACCGGGCTGGGCCTTTCACGCAGCTCGGCCGGCACCTGCCCGACATTGTTCCAGCCGCCAGGCTCAGCTAGGTCCCCGCTCCCGAGACAGGCCAGGCTGAGGCAGGCAGGAAGGGGGGCCTCTGCTGTCCCAGGGTCCCTCCCGCAGCGCTGCTTCCTCTCCCACTGCCCCTGTGTTCAAGTTCGGAAGTTCCCCTCCACGCCCCTCGCCCTACCACTCTCCCACCCTCGCCTGGCCTCCCCAGTGAGGCTCAGACCCTTCTCCAAGCTGCTAGTTGGGGACATGGGGACGTCCTCTGTGACATGAAGAGGATGGGAAGCTGCCCTGTTGGATAGCACTTTTATTTTATTTTTAATTTAGTGTTGACGGTATTACAGATGTCCCCCATTTCCCCCTCCTTTGCTCCCCTCCACCCAGCCCCACCCCACCCTAGACCCTCCCCACACCATTGTCTGTGTCCATGGGCTATGCCTATATGCATGTATGTCCCTTAAAGCAGCGACATCATCTGTCCATCCATCCAGTCAGATATTCATTCAACAAATACCTGCTGGGAGCCTGCTTCCTGCTGACCCTGCAAACAGGACTGGTCCGTTGCTGGCCTCCAGGGCTCCGGGTCTACAGGGGCAGAGTGCTGGATAAACAGGAGCTCCTTTGGCCTGCGCCCCCCCTTTTCCCCTCGCTTCCACGCTGTGAAGTGTAAAGGGGCAGGCCTGGCCCCTGTCCAGCTCCAGTGGGAGAAGCCACCTGCCTCAGGTCAGAGCGCTGCTTGTGAGGATTTCAGAGTGGCTCTTGCATCCGAAGACGTTTCATTCTTCCTCCTGAACTAAGAGGGGGTAACATTCCTACTTAACAGGTGGAGAAACTGAGGCATAGAGCAGGGAAGGGATTTGTTCAACCCATGGTGACTCAAGACTTCGGATTCAAGACCTTGTATTTTTTCCCACCACACCAGTCAGACGTTTTCAGAAAGAATAAGGGAATTTTCAGAAAGAACACTGGTAGGGAAACCGATTCCCACAAGGTGTGCTAGGGTCCCCAGTGAGAGCTCTGGGTGAACCCCTCTGGTGGGGGATGGTCAGAGCCCAGGGAGGTGTCTGTGGTGGAGGGCACCTGCCTCGGAGTCTGAAGGCTCAGAACTTCCTGGAATGTTCTGGTAGAAAGGGTCTCAGAACCAGTGGTGGGTATTTTGGGGGGAGGTGGGGCCTGGGGGATTCAGCACTCCCCTCCCAGCTTCTTTCCCAGCATGGAGGGGAGGGGGCACCCTGCCAGCATTCCTGCAGCTGGGGAGTGTCACCTGCCCAGAGATAAGGAGGTGGATTTTTAAAATTTCTTGTGGTTGGCACGGCCAGTGTCCGCAGGCTTGGGGCTGCGTGTCAGGGCCACAGCTCTGCCTCCACCCTGCCTGGGGCATGTCGGGTCCCCAAAGGGAGATGGAGGGGGCAGGGAGGAGCCTTCCTGTCCTTAGCAGGACCTTTTGGTCCTGACCTTGCCCTCTAGCAGAATGTGGTGAGTATGGGAATCAGAGTGCTGGCACTCAGGCTAACAGTGACACGGGTAGCCGCCACCAGGTATTGTGTCCTTACTATGTGACAGGCAGGCGCTTTCTCACACCTCCTGGGATATACGTCACAACCAGCTGGAGCTGGGGATTCTACAGATGAAGACTGAGGCTCAGAGGCTTGAAATGAGCTGCCTTTGGTCACACAGCAGGAGGAAGCAGAGCTGGCTTCAACTCTGAGTTGTGCGGCTCTAGGACCCCGGCTTCTTAAATAGCAGTATCTGGGTTCTGCCAGTCTGGCTCAAATTGTTGCTCTGCCTTGTCTTTGCTGTGTATCCTTGGACAAGTTACTTAACCTCTCTGGGTCTCAGCTTCTGCACATGTAAGATGGGGAGAAAACAACCAACAAAACAGCCCTTCCTTCCTGAGGGTGTAGAGCAGGGGCAGCTGGAGCCCAGCGCTCTGACCTCTCATCCACATTTCCCTCGCCACCAGCCCCCTGTCAGTGTAGTGAGCTTCCCTTGCCCAGGGCACTGCCACCTCCTGGTAACAGGGAGAAGGGAGGTATTGGTTGTTTCCTCTCTGAGGGCAGGGGCTGGCTGATGAACCTCTGTGTGCTCTATATTTTTTGCTAGGTGGGGTCTGTACCCCACTGGCAAGGACCAGGGGCAAGGGCAGTGCCAGGGCCCTGCCAGCGTGGCTCAGGCTGGGGGAGAGCCCTCAGGCCTCAGAAAGGGTGAGGCCCACTGTCCACACTTTGGGCCTGAGTATGGGCATTTGTTCTGGATGGAACATCAGTGAGTGAGCGGGCCCCTCTGGCTTTAGTCAGGCTAGGAGGGGCTGGGAGGTGTTTGGGTATCATTTTTGGGGGACATGGAAATAGCATAAGGTCTCAGGCCCATTTAAAATGCTGCTTTGCCATGGATGAGCCAAGGATAAGCCTCCTGTGGGCCACAGAGCAGAAAAATTCTCAGGGTCCCAGGGATTCTAGCTTATTGGATGACCTCCCTCTCTGTGCCTCAGTTTACCCACCTGGGTATTAGCGAGGTGAGCTAGGTGACTCAGTTTACCCACCTGGGTATTAGCGAGGTGAGCTAGGTGACTCAGCTTACCCACCTGGGTATTAGCGAGGTGAGCTAGGTGACTTCTGCGGTGCTTGCATGCACGGGCTTTGGCATAAGAGAGACCTAGATTTGAATCGTGTCTGTGTTGCTGAGCAGCTCTGCAGCAAAGATCTTAACCTTCAGCCCTCTGCACCTTGGTTTCCCCATCTGTAAAATGGGGTCATGAGAGGTACCTATTTTTAAGGGTTACTGTGGGGGCTGAATGCGATAACGCACAGGAGTAGCTAGCTCCATGGCTGACACTCAGTAATTGAGCAATCGTGATGGCTCAGTCGATTGAAAGTTAGGTATGTAATATGCTGAATGCAGGTGCTGGAGAGAGCTGGGAAGGACATGCTCCTTGTATCGGCGACATCAGGGCTCCAGTCTGAGGCTTTGGGTTTGGTCCTCACTGCACCACTTGCAGGCTGTGTGGCAAGATGCTTGACCTCTCCGAGCTTCTGCCTCCTCGCGTGGGAAATGGGTGGAGGACTGCCACTGTGGCCCATCGGGAGGAGTCACTGAAGCCCTGTCTTGCACCAGCTGAGCAGTAGGCACTCAGTTGTGATACTTCTCCGCATGAGCCCCCAGCAGACATCGGCGGGATGCCCGCTGCACAGCTGGCCCTGGCCTGGGTTTCATGGGGATAAAGAAGACATCCAAGGCTTCAGCTTTGTCCTCAAAGTGTTCCTGGGAGGGGATGGCTGACACCGTGGGCAGCTTTATTCACCACCCTTCCCCAGCCCTTCCCTCCCATCCCACCTCTCCCTTGGTTCCTATGACCCATTGTGCTCTCTGTTGGGGCTCACAAGGGTGCATAGGAGCTCTTCACACCTGCTTGGCCCTCGATAACTGGTAGCCGCAGATTGTTTGAGCAGATTGCTTGGGCTCTGTGCGGCTCATCTTTCATGAGGGCATCCAGAGAGAACCTCCCTCTTGGGGTTGCTGTGAGGGTCGGTTGTGGTCACCTGGGGATGGCTTGGCATGGCGCCTGGCTCATTATGAGTGTTAAGTAAATGTGAGCTGCAGCTACTCATGGGACTCTAGTGTTTTTGGAGGCTGCTTATCCGCCAGCTCCTGGTTCCTGGAAGTCAGGGGAGGCCTGCCACAGCATCCCGCAGGCCCTAGGCACCTGGCACGCAGGAGAAATGTCAGTGCTGAGGAAGGGGAGCAGCTTCTCTGGGGGCTGGGCACCTGGATTGAGCACCTCCTACCCCCCAGGGTGTGTGGCATAGGGGATTCAGGACCTGTCCCTGCCCCTGCCCCTGGGGACTTGAGAGTAATTGGAGGGATCTGTGCAGGGGGACAAGGGGTGTTGTGTACTCTGATGAAGGACCCTGAAACCAGATGCTGGGGCCAGAGGATCGGGCTAGGGATGGTGCCCATCTGAATCTTGAAATAGAAGCAAGCCGGGTGGAGTGAGCGTGTGTGCATATGTGTGTGCGTAACAGCCATCGCAGGCACACGGAACATCTGTACACAGAGCAGGGAATGTCCTAATGTGCTCAGGGCACTCTGAGCTGGTTAGGGCATCTGGAGCATCAAGTTCAGGGGTGAGGATGATATAAAAAGCCATGGTGGGCATTGAATGCCAAAATAAAGGGCTTGTTTATTACCTTGTAGCTGTGCATGTCTGCTGTCCTCAACCAAGAGCTTTAAGGGAGAGGGAGTTGAAATGGGGGTGGGGAGAAGAGAGAAGGGAGCATGGGTTTTAGGTATCTTGCTCCCTCCCCCAGGCTGGTTCCAGAGTTGACCGCCAGTGGCACCCATATTGACGATCTGTACGGAGAAGGCTGATGTATGGGGAGAGGGAGCTCTGGTCAGCCGCCTTGGGTGGCAGCACCCCCCACCCCCATGCTGATGGCTCAGCCCTGCCAATCAATACATTGATAGCCCTGGGAGCTTAATGGACAGGCTGGGGGTGGGGAAAGGCCCTGTGCAGCGTCACTCTGTCCTGGCTGGATTGGGTGTGGGGAGCGTAATAGGAGAGAAGGGAGAAGCCTGGGCTGCACAGTGGGTGGGGGTGTTGATCTGAGTCAAGCTCAGATTCAGGGGTGAGCCTGGCCACCCTCCTCTTCTCTCCATCTAGGGGGTGTGCCACCGGGGGGTAATTCAGGGGCTCTAGAGCCAGAGATGGGTTCAGATCTTGGCTCTGTCACCTTCTGTATGGCTTGGGCAAGTCCCTTGGCCTGTCTGTCTCTCTTTGTCTCAGGGATGGTAATCATCAGACCTGCCCAGGTCATGCAAGGAGGAAGGAGACGGTGCCTGGAAAATGCTTAGCTCGGGCCTGGCACTGAGCAAGCGCCCACTAAGTGGGAGCCAGCGTCAGTCTCGCTCTCGGCGATGATAATAATAATCCGCAGAGCCCTGGGGCTGGCAACAGCGCCGGGCCTGCGTCCAGGCTGCCTGCTCTCGAGGAAGAGTTTGGGGAGCTGCATTTTGGGGTGGAGAGCAGGGCTGACTCTACCAGGGACCCCTCCTGGAGTATGGGATGCAGGTCTCAGGTTCGAATCTAGAATTTGGAGGAGGCCTTGGCGTGGCTGGCTGATGCTGCTGCTGCTGGAGTAGGCTGGCAGGGGTGGAATGTGGCCGGAAGTCTGTGGGCTGCCCCTCCTGGGACCAGGGGGACCCTCCCTTTCTGGGCAGGCTGCCTGGAGACAGGGGCACTGCTTGTAGGAGGCCTCACGGATGGGGACCTGAGCGGGAGGGGGCAGTCTGACCCCATCCTGCTCTCTTGGGCGGGGGAGTGAGCATGAGGCCTTCAGCCACAGTCCCTGCCCCAGCGATGGCTTGTGGCCAGAACCAGCTGCTGTCCTGAGCAGGGGAAAGGAGCTGGGCGAGGGAGAGAAGGCGATGGGAGCCGGTGAGGGGGAAGTGGTGGAGAGCTCAGTTTCTAGACTCGTCGGAGGGGGAGCTGGACTTGAACCTTGATTCCTTTGCTCAACAGTTCTGACTTTGGACAGTGATGTAACCTCTGCGAGCCTCAGTTACCTCATCTGGAAAATGGGAATAACAGTGATACCAACCTATAGGGGCACTCTGGGGATGACGTAGGGTCATTTACCTAACGTGGTTCTTAGCACAGAGGACTTGCTCAATGAGTAGTGGCTGTTTAGAAAACCAAACAAAAGAAAACCGAAAAGGAAAAAGATTATGGCTGTTGCTATTAGTATAATCCTTTTCAGAGATAAATATTATAAACAGTTCCCATTCTGCCGATGAGAAAACTGAGGGTTACAGGAATCAGAGAAGTCGGTGATTTGGGGCAGGGACAGGAAGCGCCCGAGGTCAGTGCTGGTTATTGGGTCGTTGAAGCGTGCGGTGTGTGTGTGTGTGTAGCGTGTGCACAGAGGTGATGTGTGTTGTGGCAGACCTCGGTGGGAGGTGGGACTGTGGCCCGGGAGGAAACAGGAAGCCCCTGAACATGCCATCAGAGCTGTGAGTGGGTGGGTGAGACTGAGATCTTTGGGGGGCTAGGAGGGCTGTGGTGGCTGTTGCCCTGGTGGGAGGGGAGCCTGGGTTGATGTCTGGAAGCTGGCACTGGACTGGGGGCTCACCCCAACCTCTTTCACCCCATAGTAGGTTCCCACCAAGGAGCCTCAGAGAGAGGCTTGGGAGGTAGGCAGGGGCTAGATGGCAAAGATCGTTCCCACCTGGAGAGTCTGGAGCGGGGAAGCAGCCTTAGAGAGCTGGGCTGATGCGGTTGAGACTGCAGGTGGAGGGGTGGCCCAGCCCCACTCAGCACCATGCCCCTGTGGGCCTGGGGGGCAGAGCTGTGGGGAGAGTTGAACCTGTGGGGCTCTTGTTGCCCCTGGGCAGTTCCTAGAGCTGACTGTCCTAAGAGGGCCCTGAAGACAGGCCACCTCGTAGGCAGCGAGGCCAAGGGACCTGCCACCCAGCTAGCAGGAGAGGAAGAAGGAGAATGTTCCTGAGTTGGCTGCTTTGTGTGAGCCCTGCGAGCTCTGTAGCCTCGAGAGCTGCCTCAGAGGTCTGATCTGTGCAATGGGCTCTCACTGGTGCCCACCTCCATGGGTGGTTGAGGGAATTAGATGAGGTACCATGTCTAAAGGCTTCTTAGCAGAGGGCCTCGAACAGAGGGAAGCTTAGCAATTGGTGGCTTTAGAAACACCCCTCGTCTCCCCGTGTTGGGCCCTCTGCTTGCCTGGGTGGTGAGCAGTGGGGCGGATTTTGGCTGCCAGGTTTCCCTTGTCCCAGCCACAGTTGTTGAGCAAACATTTGCGGGGTGCCACCTGGGGACAGAGGCAAAATCCAGGATGAACCAGACCAGCTGGACACTGGGGACAATAAGCCATTACAGTCATGTTCAGAGGCCCTAAACCGGCCTGGGGTGGGGCAGGGCAGGGCAGGGCAGGACAGGCTTCCAGAAGAGGTGCCTGAGAACAGGTGTCAGGTGTCCAGCGGGGACAGGGTGCCCTGGGCAGAGGACCTGGCCCAGGCAAAGGCCTGGAGCCCCCAGAAGTCTTCCCCGGGAAGCCCAGGGGCCCCCTGCCTTTTCAGAAGGACAGACTGTTTCCGTGTCAGAGGCTACTGCTGCTGCCTCCCTAGGGACTGATGTGGCCACAGAATGTGGCTTGAATGGTGGAAGCTGGGCAAGATGGATTATCCCTCCCACATCCTGGGGAAGGGCCACCGGATAGCCCCTGCTGACCCTGGGTCACCGTGCCGCCTCCGTCCAGTGCGCCGGGGAGAAGATCATTAATGGGCGGCTGGCTTCTGGGCAGGGCAGCTGCCCTCAGGGGCCTGGGGTGAGGAGATTGGTTTGACCTCTGGTCGATAAGGTCTCCTGTGAGCAGGAGGAGACTTGGAGGACAGGGAGGGAGGCCGGAGGCTGGCCCCTGGGGGAGGGGACAGGGCCAGCGCATCTCTGGAAGTCATTCCAGGGAGCTTGAGGGCCATGGCTGGGAGTCTTCAGGACACATGCCCACCAGGAGTGGGCCTCGGGGGCACTGGGGTTCCTCCCTCGCTGAGCATCAGGGTCCTGGCTGCGAATGATGACAGGGGTGGGGCTGAGAGGGGGAGAAGCGGCTCTGAGGGCAGCGGAGTGAGAGGTGTCACACTGGATGGCCTAGCCACGTCACCAGACTGTGTGACTCGGATCAATTGACTTACCTTTTCTGAGCCTCAGTTTCTGCCTCTGTTAAATGGATATGCTAAGCCTTCCCATGTCACAGGGTTGTCTGGACAATCCAAAGCAGTAACATCTTTCGAATTGTAATCTGTGCCTCAGAATTGCCTTGTCTTGGGGACAGGGACTGTGATCTGCTTGTGTCCCCAAGAGGCTTTGGCTTGCGGCTTCCCTGAGAGCCTGTTCAAGGGCTGCTTGACATTCTCAGTAGGTGCCCACTGAGCGCTTGCTCTGCCCCAGGCACTGTGCTAGGGCTTCATATGTTTAATCCCAGCACCCACGAGGCAGGTGCCATTCGCATCAGCCTTGATTTACAGGTGAGGAAACTGAGGCCCAGCGAGGTTAGTAACTTGCCTAGGGTCCCTTAGCTAGGGAGTGGCACGCCGTGGGTTTTGAACCTTGGTCCTGGTGGGGCAGGTGGGGCCCAGCAAGAGGGACTGAAAGCTGGGCTTTGGGGCCACGAGGTCTGGGCTGCCATTGCCTGCTTCTGAGACCTCGTCAGTTCAGCTTCGGAGCCTCAGTTTCCTCACCTGTAATGTGGGTTAACGCTTCCACCCTGAGTATGGTAGTGAAAGATTATGTGCTGGGGTGGGGGGATTATGTCCAGGTCAGTTCTGGGACAGAGATCCTGAGTGGCGTGGGGTGTGGAACCCTGGCTGCTCACAGATGAGGGCTGACACAGATGCAGCCCGGGTCCCAAGAGCTCTGCCATGGGCTGGGTGGGCTCTGCTTTTGTGGGATTGAGGTCCTATGTGCCTAAACTGAACAAACCTGTCTGGGCTTCAAGAATTGTTCAGCTTTATGGTTAAGATAAGTTGGGACAGGCATATAATTAGGGTATAGAAAACCTAATATAATGTTAAATGGAATGACAGGACTCCAGATCTTTTTAACCAACCTCCCTCCCTCCCTCCCTCCCTCCCTCCCTCCCTCCCTCCCTCCCTCCCTCCCTCCCTCCCTCCCTCCCTCCCTCCTTTCTTCCTTCCACAAATTCAGTTTCTACTGTGCTATGTGCTGGCGATATAGCAGCAAATGACAAAGAGAGCTCCAGGTTTCATGGTGCTGCCAGTCTAGTCGGGGGGAAAGGGGGGCAGACAAAAACCAGACAAATAGATGTTACGTCAGGTTGATAAATGTTAGAAAGAAAAGCAAAGTGTGGTTGAGAGATGGATAGTGACAGAGGTGGGGCCTGCCTCAGAAAAGCAGTCTGGATGTGACATTTGAGCAGAGACCCAAATGAAGTAAAGGAGTCAGAATGTAAAAATCTAGGAAAGAGCATGGAAGCAGCGGGAGGAGCAGGTGCAAAGGCCCCGAGGCAGGTGTGCATTCTGTGTTTGAAACGCTCAGAGGGGTGATAAGGCAGCCAGTGTAACTGGTGGGGAGGGAGTGATAGGAGATGAAGGGGGAAAGCTGTCCGGGTGGGGACTTTATCTCAGTGGGATGGGAAGCCCTGAGAGTGTGGGGGAGGCTCTAAGGAGGCGATCCGGTTTGCTGGAGGACAGCCGACCAGCGGGCAAGGGTGGAAGCAGGAGCCTGGGGAGGAGGTGGGCCAGGCTGTGCAGGTGAGAGGCCGTGCTCACGAAGGGAAACTGCAGAGTAAGTGTTGGGGCGGCAAGAGGCGGCTTCCCGGAGGATGTGGTCAGACATGAACTACGGCTTTAGGGGTACAGGACATTTGGATGGGGCTGCAGAGCAAAGGCTTCTCCAACAGCAGACGGGATGCGGGCAGATGCGTCGTGGCCTGGGTGAGCACGAGGACCCTCAGGGCACGGGAGGGGACCCCCTTCACATCAGGTCCAGGGGAGAAGGGACAGTGAACAGAGGCTTCTTTCCCTGGATGAGACTTGCCAGGCCTCCCTTGTCCCCTCCTCGGACCCAAGCAGCTGTTACATGCTTGCTCCCCATCGCTCTCCCATCTCTATATCGATCTGGGGACTTTTCTGCCCACTTGCTCCCTTCATCCTCACAGCCACCCTGGGACGTGGCCAGAGCAGGGGCTCTGCTCTACCGTGTCACCAGGAAGGAATCTGAGACAGAACAAACTGGGCACCCAAAGTGCCAAGAGAAGCCTCCGCTGCACACTTCTTGCTCTAATGGGGGGCCGTGGTGGAAAGAGAGCAAGCTTGGTTTCAAACACACCCACCCTGTCCTTACCTTTGCCGCTCCCTGGCTCGGCCACCTGGGGCAACTTGCCTCACCTCGCTGGGCCTCAGTTGCCTCATCTGTGAAATGGAGGTGGTAACGGGGCAGTTTTGAGCGTGTGCTGAGGCCTGGCCCAGAGTGGCGTAGGAGAGGCCCTGGCATCTGGGGGACCCAGGGTTCCAGGCCGCTCACCGTCGCTCCTGTCCCTGCGCAGGTGCTGGCGGCCGAGGAGAACGTGGACTTCCGGATCCACGTGGAGAACCAGACGCGGGCTCGGGACGATGTGAGCCGTAAGCAGCTGCGGCTGTACCAGCTCTACAGCCGGACCAGCGGGAAGCACATCCAGGTCCTGGGCCGCAGGATCAGTGCCCGTGGCGAGGACGGGGACAAGTATGGTAGGTGCCAAACCCCTCCTGCCCCACTGGGCACACACTTCCCGGCTTCAGGGACCTCAGGTTCAAATCCCAGCTCTGCCAGGTCCTGGCTGTGATCTTGCACCTGATATTGAGCCTTGCTGGGCCTCAGTTTCCTCATCTGTGAAATGGGGATACAGTGGTGCATCCCTGAGAGCCTCGTTGGGAGAACTAACTGAAGAGGTGAATAAAAGGTGCTTTTGTTGGCAGACACCCCATAAATGGCAGTTGTCTGGCTCTCGGTGGCTGCCTGGGGATGGCCTAAGGCAGGTGGCTGCTTCTCATGGAATCGCTTCACCAGCCCCAGGTTCAGAGGCTTGGAGGGGTGGGGGGCCTCTGGGTATCGCTTTTTGGGTGTTGCTGGTAGTGGTGAGAATCAGCCTGGTGTACCAGTGTGTTTATGTGTGTGCATGTGTGAGCTTGAGCTTGTGTACCTGTGAGCCATGGGGACAGCACCTTGGGCCACCGTCCTCTTAACCTTGATGCTGGAATTGGGTGTTTGGGAACCATCACCTGCCTTTGCGGTGGGGCCGGGAGGAGTGAGACACCCTGACCCCCTTCTCTGCCCAAACCCCCAGCCCACAGAGACCCTCAGCAGTGAGTGAAACAGACAGGCTCCGCCTTCCGAGAACTTGGAAGGGATTTGGGGATAGATGCTGAGCAAATACTGGCCATGCCCCTGCCGTTTCTGTCTTCTCAGGCCAGGGTCTGGGAGCTATTAGGTTGGGAAGGCGGCTGGGACTCTAGGTCGCCGAGGCGTGGGGCTCAGACTGAGGCCGGGCTGGGGCTGGGGCCGCGGCTGCGCTGGGTCCCGTGTGTGCGCCGGGGGCCTGCCAGCCCTGGCTTTTTTCTGGGATGATGCCCCGCCGGCCTCTGC
Source organism: Miniopterus natalensis (assembly GCF_054644295.1). Classification (NCBI taxonomy): domain Eukaryota; kingdom Metazoa; phylum Chordata; class Mammalia; order Chiroptera; family Miniopteridae; genus Miniopterus; species Miniopterus natalensis. Next base: position 93,965,746 of record NC_142084.1, read on the forward strand.
CCGTTGCAGTCAAGACGTGACAACAAGACAAATAATTTCTTGGACCTTTTATCTTGGACACCATTTATTTTCCCTCAGCCCCAGGGCAGGACTGACCTCATGGTAGGCCCAAGTGTGGCAGCTGCACTGTCACTGGGGGCTGGGCCGGGCCAGGCTGGTAGCTGGGCCACCCCGGCTCCGCTCCTGCAGCCAGCTGCCCCCCTCCCTGCTCCCTGCCCCGTCGCTGCCGCCCGCCTCCCCTTCCGCCCTCTCTCTCCTTCCTCTCTCGTCCGCGGGCCTCTGTCTAGGCCCTTCTCCCTCCTTCCTGATCCCAACCCCTTTGTTTCTGGTCCTCTCTCTGTCTGCCCCCGCCCCACCATTTCTGTGCTTTCTGCCTCCTTCCCTGGTCCCCACCTCTCCCAGGCCCTCTGCTGGCTGCCTCTCTGGGGCCTGTCCCTCCGTGCCCCCCTCCCGGACGTCTGGCTGTGCTGGGCAGACCCAGGTGGTGCTTTTCCCTGGGATCTGCTGTCCAGTTGCTGCCAGGGAAGGGGCAGCTGGCTGGCCCGGGCGGGAGGGGAGGTGCCCTCCTGGGGAGTCCCCGGAGCTCTTGCTGGCCCCTCCAGGCTGGGAGAGTACAGGGGGGTCAGACTCTGGTCTGAACCATCTGTCCACGCCCTGAGACAGGAGGCAGGAACTCGGGAGGGAGAAGCGCCTGGGCAAATGGCGGGCCCCTCACTCCAGAAGCCACTTGCCCTCGAGTTTCCTCTGCCCGAACTAGAGACTCGGGGGAGCTCACCTGCTGTGTGACCTCAGGCAAGCCCTTTGCCTTCTCTGGGCCTCAGTTTCCCTCTGGACAACACAAGGGTGGCTAGAGCAGTGCCTCTTACATAGTAACCTGCATGGGAATCGCCGAGGGCTCTGCTTAAAGTGCTGACGTTGGTTCATAGGGTCTGGTGGGGCCTGAGCTCCACATTTCTGACCACGCTCAGGTGGTCCTGCTCCTGCACTTTGAGGATCTGGGGACCAGCCCATCTTGGCTTCTCCTCCAGCCCCACCAGCTCTAGCTTTGATAATTCTCTCTCAAGTGAAAAAATACTCTTCTACCCCCCACCCCCCTCCAGCACCCAGGGCAGCATGGGGCCTTACTGGCACTGATGCTGCTCCATTCAAATGTTGCATTAGAAACGCAGATGGGGGGACTGGACCCCATCTGTGAACCCTGGGAGAGGAGGTGAGACAATGGAGCCAATTGAGGCTTCCAATCTAGATAATCAATACAAATATTATTGGGATGGTGATTTATGTGGCCAAGCCTCCTGTTAGGGGCCAGGCCTGCCCTGCCTGTGGGGGAGGGCCAGCCAGTAGTCCCTGGTCAGGGGACCCGGGATGGTCCAAGAACTCGCTCCCTCCTTTTTGAGGCTCAGTCCAGGTGAGCAATGCTGCCATCTGAGACTTATATTCATGCACGGCTGGAGTGCAGCCTGGGAATTTCAGTAAACACCAAGGATAAACAGAATCCCTATTAACGCCTGGAATCTGGAGTCCCCACGAGCACTCAGAATCTTAGAGTCCACAGCATCCTGAGGCATTGGACTTTGTGGGCAGGCATGAGGCGCAGGCTTACTTTGGGGTGCCCTGCCCAGAAGCTCTGGGCCTGCTTTAGGTCTCAGAGTCTGCGGGGCTTCCACACATGCTATTCTGCAGGAGGGTCTCCTCACTGCCCCTAAACTTCCCTGAGTACTCTGAGGACCTGAGTGTGGGCTGCTCCAGGGACCAGGGGCTGCCCAGCTTTGGGTTGGGCTCTGGAGGGAGAAGTATGCTGGTCAGGGGCCTGGAGGCTTAGGTAGTGGGACACCTGGCAGGCTGGCCCTCCCCCTGCCCCCCCTTGGGATGATTTTATCAACCCCTCCCTTCCAGTCCTTGTTCCCAGTCACCCCTGTCCTGCAGGCAGTTGCCACCTCAAAGAAACAGCACAGGACCAGGAAGCAGTTGCTGCTCTGCCTGAGCAGCCCAAGGAGCTGGGGAAAGCATGCCTGCCTCTGGGTTTCTTCATCTGTCCAGCAAAGATGAGGAGGCCCCCCACCTGTCCCCAAGGTCCCTGCCCTTAGGCCTGGGACTGGGAGGTGGCAGCAGTGCTGCGGCTACAGGAAGCAGGGCTGCCGGTAACAGGACTTGTCTTAGAGGGGCAGAGCCTGGGGCCAGCTGAGCCTGTGCTCCGGGAGGTGTAGGGGCCCTGGCTTTGGGGACGATGGTGTGGCGGGTGGGAGGCAACTTCACTTTCATAAGTCTTCTGATTGGGCATTCCTGCCTGCTTTCAGTTGAAAAAAGGGCTTTTCTACTTGATTAAAAAAAAAAAAAATTCTTTTTAGGTGCCCAGGTTTTGTAATCAGCCAGTTTCCTAGGACTGGCCGTGACCCGGTGGCCTAGACATCCAAGCTGAGACCTGGGATCTGGGTTAGCCTCCTGATCCGCTGGCTCTTCTGTAAAGTGGGTAATTGAAGTGAGAGAATATCTTAAGGCCAAAGATTCTGTCATTATTCAAACAAGAATATTAATAACCGCCACCTGGACTCATCACTTTCATACAGGGCAGAGGGGTGCTGTCCTGTGCTCAGGCGAAGGTCCCCCTCTCAGGAGCTGGTTCCTGGGGCTTCCAGAAGGGACCCTGCCTCTGTCTCCTAAGTGGGCCCTGGCATGTCTTGGGCCAGATGAGGGTCTTTGGACTCTGTCATTGGGTATGGTCTGGCCTCCTCCCAGGTTACCCTGGGGTCCCTCACTCACTCAGCACAGGGTTCCTGAGCGTTGGGGTTATAGTGCTGAGTAAGACACACCTGGTCCCAGCCCTCAAGAAGCTCCCCGGCCAGAGCCCCTGACTCCTTCCTCGGAGCTGACTCTGAGCAGGAAGAGCCTCGGTCCCTAAGTTCCTATGTGACCCTGGGCCCTTCCCATTCTCTCCCTGCACCTGGTTTCTTCCCCATTAACGGGTCTGGGTGCAGGGTGCAGGGCATGCAGTTGGTACTCCCAGCTTCCTGGAGGTCATCACCCATTAGTCGGTGCTTCCAGCTGTGTCTCCACTCCTCGGGGTCACGTGGAGTCAGCCTGCCCCGCTGGGCAGCCTTCCTGAGCCCCTGCTCAGCCTGTCTTCCAAGGATGTGAACTCCTTGAAAGCAGTGACCTCTGTGCATGTCCCCATGTTCGGTACAAGGACCACCCCTTAAGGGTTGCTGGATGAATGAAAATAATTATGGGGCAACTCAAAGCACAATCTGGGCTGGCTGTGTGGCTCCACAGGGAGGTATGTGGGTGTGCCCGGGCTTTTGCTGAGCTGGTGACGGGAGTGGCAGGGGTGCTCTATCCCTGTCACCCTTGTTCTGGCACCTGCGGGAGGGCAGTTTGAGTGAGGAGCAAGGTCCTTGGGGCTGGCTGATGCGGCTGCGCAGCAGAGACCCTGCTCTCTGAGCCTGACCCCCAGAGTCCATTCTCCACATAGCAGTCCAAATGTGAGACTGTCACTGCTCCCACAGGCTCGCCTCTCGCTTTGAATGAAACCCAATTCCCAGTGGCCTGGCTCCTGGCAGCCGCTCCAGCCCCGGGCTCTCTGCCCCGTCCACAGTCTCTCTGCTCTGGCCCAGCGGCCTTCCTGCTGCCCCTCGGACACGCCACGCGTGCTCCCGGCTAAGGGCCTTCGCGTTGGCTGTCCCCTCGACTTGAGAATGCTCTTGGCTCAGATATCCTCACGGCTTCTGTTCAGCTGTCCCCTTATCAGAGAGTTCCCGCCTCTGTCCCCGGGTGGGTAAATTTATTGTCCCAGCCCTTATCGCTACCTGACGTTCTGTTATATGTTTAGTTTTTTACTCCCTGTCTTTCCTGTTATAATGCAGACTCTTTGAGGGTAGGACTTTTGTCTGTTTTGTTCACAGCTGTGTCCCAGGGCACAAAGCCAGCCATAAACAGGTGCCCAATATATTGTTGAGCCAGCAAGGGCATGGATGGCCCCCCAGTGCTTCTGGGTGCCCAGGCCATCGCTCCCCCTGGAGGCAAGTGCTCAGCACACAGTAGGTCCTCCCTTCACCCTCCTGGCCTGTAAGCTTCATATTATGCAATATACCCAGTTTCTCCCAGGGGCTTTCCCTGCTGTAGGGGACACTTAAGTCTCAGTCTAAACCCCTGCCCTCTGAGCTCATGTCCCACAGATTCTGTCCCCAGAGAGGAGTGGCCAACCACACCTCTCTGACTCTGCAGCTGAAATGGCCACTCTAGAGCCACAGCGAGGATTAAATTTAGCTCCGGATCAATCCTATTGATTCTTTCCCTCTTCCTTTCTGGCGAGCCCACGTGGCCTGCCAGCCTCCTCGGGGACTTTAGGAGGAGAGCCATGGGCAGCACTGGAGAAAGGCCATAGTGTGTGCGCGCCCGCATGCGCACAGCCGGGGACGCTGAAACATCTCCACCCCCTCCCTCCCCCTCGCCCTGGTCCACCTGCAGATGGAGGAAGGGAGTCCCGATTCCTATAACCTCCCAGTGTCTTTGTGGCAAGGATAGTTCCTCGCTGGAGAGTGGCCAGCAGCACTGTCCCCATTGGAATGGTAGCTGCCAGTGCCAGCTACCCTGCGCTGTGCCCACATGCCTCTCACTGGCTCCTGGCTCCCTCAGTGTGCTCATAGGTCTTGGGGGTTTGCCCCGAGGCTCGGCGGGTGGGAGTGGGAAGAAACCCATTCTCCAGCTTTGTGTTCTGGGCTCCCTCTCTCTGGGTCCTGTTTCGTATGTCTTTCTTTGTACGTGTCCCTCTGGTTCCCTGATTGCTTCTGTGTCTTTCCCTGCTGTTTCCTACCCTTCAAACCAAAGCCTTTGAAGTTAGGCCCTGCTAAGGGAATCACACTGGAATCAGCCAACCAACCAATCAATCAATCAGTGTCACTTCTGTTTTGTGCCATCACAGACCTGACACATCACAGACCTGACACAAGTCTGTCTCGCTCTGCCTACCTTGGACTCTGCCTGTCTCAGACTGCCTCTGGAATTACTCTGCCTGTGTTCAAATCCTGGCCCTACTGTGTGCCCTCTGGCAAACAATTTTACTGCTTAGTGCCTCAGTTTCTTCATTTGTGAAATGGGCATAACAGTGCCCATCTCATAGGGTGGTAGTGAGGAGCTAGGGCGACATTCCACACTCAGGCTCCAAGCACAGTGCCCAGCAGAGCGTAGATGCTCAAATAAGTATTAGCTGTTATTTTAAAAATTATCATTGTTACTCCATCCATTTAAGAGAAACGGGGCAGGGTGGGGGGAGACAGCATGTATTTATAGAAAGGGCTTTCTTGCCAGCTCCTTTTTCCTCCATTCTCTTTTCTCTTTTCTGCTTTCCTCTCTGGATGCTGCAGAAAGGACTAGGTCCTTCCGGTTCCTGGACCCCAGCCATAGGCAGGTCTGGGCTCCTGCTCTGTGCTGAGCCTGGTGAGGCCCTCTCTGTGGACTTTCTTTCAGGGGTCTGGGTTGTGGGACCCCCCATCCTGTACTCACTCGCTTTGACCAGATCTGAAACCATTTCTACCTCTCTGGCTGTGGTTTGAGCCTTGGGTGCCCCTGAGGGCTCCCCCTCTTCCTCGTATCAGCTCAAAGGTGACCCTAGGGAGGACCCCTCTTCCCTCAAGGGCATTTGGAAGTGGAGCTGGGAAGGATGGGCCCAGACCTTTGCTCTGTGGGCTTCTCTGCCCATAGAACTCTGCCCTAAGGCAGTGAGGCCAAAGCAGAGGCCTTCTCTGCCCACCTCCGGTGCTCACTCACTCATTCCCCCAGGGAAGGGACTGGTGTGGCAGAGAAGGGAGGGGCATAGACTGGCTGAAACTGAGTCTGCCTTGGTTTGACTCCTGCCTGGGCTTTAACTCCAACACTGTGTGACCTTGGGACTCAGTTTTCTGGCCTGTAAAATAGGAATGCTAATAATAGTTCTACCCTCAGGGGATGGTTATAAGGATGAAGTGAAATCATGCATGTTAGGCAGTTAGAACAGTGCCCAGCCCATCATAAGCCCTAATAAACATGAGTTACTGATACTTCCTAGAGGAAGAGATCTGAACGAGGCCTTGCAGATCACCTGCCCCTGGCCCAGAGAGGGACAGGGTTTTTCCCTTTGTTACCCAGCCAGTAAGAATATGTGATGGTAACGCTGAGGCTGGGGATGGGTGGGTGGGAGCTCAGAGTCTGGGGAGTGGCAGGAGTGACACCACTGGGGTGGGGGTGGGGGTGGGGGGAGCAGAGTGACTAAGGGCAGTGACTGTGGAATCAGAGACTGGGGTCAAACCTCTGCTCTGCTTTGACCAGCTATGTGCCTTTGGGCAAGTCTCTTCACATCCCTGAATCTTGTTTTCTTCATGTTACTCATACCTTCCTCACAAGGTCATTTATGCATTTAGTAAAATTTACTGATTGGTCATTTACCGTGAGCAAGGGATGGGCTAGTGCTGGAGATCACCGTGGTGAGTAAGGCAGGTCAGACCCTGCCCTCATGGGGCTTACCTTCCGGTGAAGAGAGAAAGACAATAAAAAAGGTGGCAAATAAGACAATTTGGAAAAGAGCTGAGGACAGTGGAGCAGGCTTGGGTAGTGCTGAATGTGGGAGGCAAGTATGACATTGGACAGCATGGCTAAGGAGGGCTTCTCTGAGGAGGTGACATTTGAGTGGCAACCTAAGAGATGAGATTAGGGTAAGCACTGAGCAAAGCGATCTCCAGTGAGAGGGAACAGCAAGTGCAAAGGCACTGAGGCACGAGTGTGCTGGGTGTGTTAGAGGAACAGCAAGGAGGCTGGTTGGCTGGAGGCCTGTGGGCGGGTTAGGAGATGGGGATGGTAGGCAGGCACCAGGTCACGTGCCCCTTGTGGGTCCCTGTAAGAAGAGGCTGGATTGTCAGTGTGTCGGAGATTCCCTGGGAGGCTTTCAGCAAGGATTTCTCTGGCTGATGCATAGAGGGGAGACTGGTGAGGGGCAGGAATGGCAGAGGGAGGAGGCTGTTGAATTGTGAAGACTGGAGGGGCTGCCAGGGTGGTGAGGAGGCCTGATGAGGAGCGGAGTGAGATAATGTCATCACCTCCTCCCGCCTGGCCTGGCACAGACCTGAGAACACAACTGAGAGAGGAGGCATCTGGGCTTAGCTGTATCTTGGGGGCTTGGGGCTTGGATCACGGAGGGAGGGGGCAGTGTGAGGCTGAAGACCAGGCAGGCTCTGGGGAAAACTTGTCCTGGGTGGGTGGGGTCTCTCTCTTTCTCCCTCTCTCTCTCCCTCTCTCTCTCTTTCTGAGAACTGCTGCTGCTATTACTCCCCAAAGACTTTACATAATTCTGGCCCAGCTCCCCCATTATGTCATGCGCTGAGTGGAGTCTGGGTCACTCCATGGCTTGCTGCGGCTGGGGGAGAGCAGACTGCGGGCTCCCCTGGCACAGCGGCCAGCACAGACCCTTCCCTCCCTGGGGTGGGGGTGGCTAGGCTTGCGGGGGTGGAGGTGTAGTCCAGCCCCAGCCCCAGGCCCTCTGGATGCCCGGGCAAAGGCCAGGGCTTCCTGTGGTGGCTGTGGCTGGTGAGTGGGGGAGGGTTGTGCTTTGAGCTACGTCTTGTCTCCCGGAGCTGGGGGTCCTCCCCTGGAGCTCAGGCCCCAGCAGGAAGAGGCAGCAGACCTGATGTCACCCCCTCCCTGCTGGCTTACTTCTGTGATCCTTGGTTTCCTACACTGTAAAATGGGGACAAAGATACTCAAGCTTGTGGGGATGTGTGACTTCAGTGGGCTCACGTGGGAGCTAGATCAGGCAGTAGTAGGCGCTGTCTCCCCCTGAGAGTCACTCAGGGTTACCTGGTCCCCAGCCCTGTGGCCTCCTCGCCTTCTTAGTGTCCTGTCCCTACCCCTGCCCTAGATCCTGTCCCCAATCTCAGAGAATCAGAATAGGCTCGAGCCCCCGCCTTGCACAGGGAAGGAAACAGGCTCACAGGGAGGTGTGGAGGCCATGCAGCCCAGGATGGCAGCCCAGAAATGGAATCAGACCCCGTAAGTCCCAGCTCAAGGCCTTTTCTGAGGGTGCCGAGGAAGCTCAGGTCGGAGGGCACCTCTGCCTCGGAGGCAAGTTGTCCTCCACCTCCGCCCTTTTGTGCACACATCTGACTGTTTCCGCTTTGTATATTTTTTCTTTTGGGAAAACAGTTTTGTTTTGCAGTTATTGGGAAACCTGAACAACAGGTACCGTGTTTCCCCTGCCTTGCCCCTGAGTACAGGCACTAGGCTCTTTCCAGCATCATTCTGTGTAGTCCTCATTGTAACTATTGAAGATCATGGGCAATTTTCCCCATTTTACAGGTGAGGAAACTGAGGCCCAAGGCCATACAGTTGGGCCAGGGATTCAGACCCAGATCTGTGTGCTCCAAAGCTCTCACCTTTCCTAAAACATGCTGCCTCCTCCAGAAGCTCCTGGGATCCCAGCCCCTCCTGACCCCACAGCCCCATCCCGAGGGGGCCTGAGGCAGAGAGCAAGTCCCAGAGCTGCTGGGATGTTTGGCCTGGGTTCCAGGGACTGAGCTACCGGGAGAGTTATAGGGTGTTTGAATTAAGGGGAACAGGGGGGATGGAGGGCCTGTAACCCCTATGTCAGTGTCGGTGAATGTTCTGGACTCAGTGTTTACTAGGGATGGGGGAGGGCGGAGAGAAGCATGTGCCCTCCCCCTTGTTTCTAGAATTACTAAATTCTTGTTAGATCTTTAAATTTTATGTAAATTCTTCTTTTTTTCCGTGGAAAGGTGGGGTATCATATTTTAATTAGTAGTGGTGTCAAAGGAGGGCTAGATTAATTATTGGAAATCCTGCATTCCAGATGGTTTTAATTTTCACAGCAGGGCACCAGGGTATATATTTTTAATTTTTTTTAATTAAAATCATACCTAGTGTATTTTAGGGCCACTGAGGTCCGCTCTTTGTGGCTCCAAGGATACTGTATTTAGGGCTATGATTTTTGTTATGGAGAAGCAAGTCCCCTGTCACTGAAATTAAAATTTTGTGGGTGAGGGAGGGGCAGGTGCTAGGAAGCAAAGGGTCAGAGATGGGAGGGTGAGAAAGGGAGGGTCACAGGCAAAAAAGGCAAGGGGGAGATTGGGGGGGGGGAATGAGGTGTGGGGATTCAAGACAGAGAGGAGAGAGCGCTCAGAGAGTGTGCATGGCCTACCAAAGTCACATAGGACCCTACTGGGGAGAAAGTGTGGACTGGCAGAGGGACAGGGAAGGGTCTGGACACAGCATGTCTAACAAGGGACAGTTACCCTTTGGCCGTTTGCTGTTCAGTCAGGGCTTTTGGGGGTCAACTCTGGACACCCCAACCCGAGTAGCATGGATGGTTTAGGGTGCAGTCTCCTACCCAGGACCAGGGGATACTGGGTGGTCTTGATGGGGACTTCTGGGCTCAGGGAGTTAGTTACCTTTCAGCCTTGGTGATGACCTTGATGGAGAAAATGAAATTCTGAAGATAGCCTCCCCTCCCCTGGGCCTTCCCCACTTAGAGGCAGCAGGGACACTAGCACGTCTTCAAGATGTTCGCCTGGAGGAAGGAGCCTCTGACGCCGCCCAAGGCAGGGTGTGAGTGAACACGAGTGTGTGCCTGAGCCTGTGCCCGCGAGAACTCACATGCATTTGTGCCTCTATTCCAGAGACTGCCACTGCCCCGGGGTATCTGAATGGCTCTCTGCCCTGCTTTGGGGAATGGAGCTAAGGGGCTGGGGGGGGGGGGGCGGGGATGATGGGAGAAGACATCCTGGTATTTAGCCACAAGGGGCAGAACTCCCCTCTGGCTGGAGCCATCTGGGTCCCAGGTGCTGTAAAGAGAGGCTGGGGGGTGGGGAACAGGTGGGGACAGCTTCCCTCTCACTGCCTGAAGGGCAGGGTGCTCTAATGGACCCGGCAGAGGCCTCTCCCAGCCCTGATTTGGGTGAAATGGGGGGGTCCAGGACCAGGTCAGGGGTCATGTTGCTGAGTTTTTAGGCCAAGCCTTTGCCCTGGTAAAAAAGCATATCTTTTTCTGCTTGTGCCTTTCGAAGCCCAGCTCCTAGTGGAGACAGACACCTTCGGTAGTCAAGTCCGGATCAAGGGCAAGGAGACGGAATTCTACCTGTGCATGAACCGGAAAGGCAAGCTCGTGGGGAAGGTGAGTGATGGTCTGGAATTCGGGGAAACGGGGGCGGGCCCCCTCTGGCACCTCTGGGGAGCTGGAACAGTGTGCCCAGGGCCATGGCAGCCCCAAACGGCAAGTGGGCCCGGTGAGTGTGTGTGAGACTCCCACTGCAATGCCCCCCTTGCTCCCTTCCCTGGCCGCTCCTGCAGCCCGCCAGGCCCAGTGATCGTGGCCGTGACTGTGGGAAGCACGCAGGGCCCTGATCGCTCCTGGTGGATGTGGACTCTGGCTGGCTCGGGAGGGGTGACCCCCTCGGGGGGGGGCTCTGGGGCTCCCCGCCTGTGTGTACCTGATGTCTGGGAACCGGGAAGCAGCCGGCCGAGGGCTGGGCTGCCGCGTTGTTTTAACAATCGCCAGGCTCCGGAACCCAGCCGCCTCGTCAGCGCTGGGCCTCACGGTTCTAGCATTTCAGGAAGATTTTATTACTTTGGAACGGGCAAGGGAGCTGCATGTTACAAATTAGGGCAGGGGTGGGGGTGTGGTTCGGTGGACCCACGTGCCAGGGGCTGAGCCTCCACCGCTGCTGCTGCTCAGTGTCCCCCCCTTTTCTGGGTGTGCTTGTCTGTGACGCTCACACACTCGCTCCCTTTGAGTGTCCCAGCGGAAGGTGTTACTGGCAGTACCTCTGTGTTGGATCATGCCTACGTCTCCTTCTTTTTGCAGGGACCCTCCTCACCCCCATGTCCAACTTGGATAATGGGGGGAGCTTCTGCTGGACAGGTGGAGTGGGGGTGGGGTACAGAGTAGACCCAGATTCTAAGGACATGGCATCTCCTGCTTGGGGGGGGCAAGGCCCTGGCTGATTATTTACATTTATTAGACCCTGTTGGGGGAGGGGTTACACCGATCTTGTTTAAGCCGTGTTTCCGATTCCCTGAATCTCCCAATTGATCCCTCTTTCTGTCCCCATACTGGAGTGGCTGGGGACAGTGTAACAGGCCAGCGACATGAGCCCGGATAGTGTCACTTATTGTTAATAATAACAGCGCCGCTAGCCACCGTTAATTGAGCACCTACTTTCAGCCAGACACTGAGCAAAAAAAACAAAACAAAACAAAACCCGCTCCTGAATAAGCCCAGGAAGTGAGCACCACTGCCACCCCCGCTTCGCAGATGCCACAGCCGCTCGGCCCGTGTCCCCGCGGTTTGCACGGCGGCTATCCGGCCACACGGCCGCTCCGACGGCAGCTTCCCGGGGAGCAAACAGAATCGTAGGAATCGTGTGGCGGCTCTGGGAGGACCGTGGTTTCAATGCGTGAATCACTCCCCGAGTCCCGGGGTGGGCGGCCGCGAGGGGCAGGGTCTGGGTCCCTCCCGGCCGGCCGTGCGTTCCCGCGGCCGCCCCGCGTCAGGAGCTTTGTTCTGCTGCTCGCCCGGGCCGGGCCCCCTCTCTCCCCGCTGGAAGGCTGGCAGCGGCCGTGCCCAGCGCCCCGCGCGCCCCTCCCTGCCCGGGTTCCCGGCATCCTGACCCCAGGAGGGCCGCCGTGGGGTCAAAAGAGCAGCCGGGTCCCCTCGGGCGGCCCCGCGCCGCCGGCTGGCCGCTGAGTCACCGCTTCCACAGGAGCCGGCTCCGATTTCCTGCCCCTCGCCCTCGCGCCGTCATTCACATTGGGGACGGTTCAGCTGGAGGCGCGGCCAGGCGAGGCTCAGCGCCGTCCAGGGAGGGCCGCCCCTCGCCAAGGCACCCCCCCCCAGGCTCCTGTCTTCTGGGCTGGCCGGGGCCTCCGAGGGGGCCCCCAGGCCCACCCGTCTGGCTTTGCCAGGTGCAGGCCCACCTTTTGGGCTCTGCCCAGCCCAGCGCCCTCACTCCCTCTGGCTCCTGCAGGGGAAGCCTGGGCCCTGGGGCTGCTGTTTTGCTGTTTTGCTGTGGCAGACTCCCTGGCCAGCCAGGCTGGGGCCCTGGATTCCCCTCCTTCCCTAACCCCAGCCTCTGGCCTGGCCTCACACCTTCACAGGGATTGTTGCCTCAGCTGTCCCCTGGGTTCCCAGCCTCAGGCAGCAGCTCCAGGCCTGTCCCCACTACCCACACTCACCTTTCTAAAGCACAAGGATCAGTTCTCCCCTGCCCTCCACCCCCAGCCCAGCTCCCCAGCTCAGAACCTGTCCCTGTGTCCTGACCACCTATGGGAGAAAGGCTGCACTCCTTAGGGGAGGGTCCCTGGCCTCAGACACGTGGCACTGCCCGCCTCCACTCCTGGAGGCTTTGTACATGCTGTTTCCTCTGCTGGGGCTGCCCTTCCCTGGTCCCTCTGCCCTGTGTCCTGGCTCATCCCTCAGCAGTGTCTAGCTTCCCTGACCCCTCAGTCGCCCACCCACCTGGGAGCCCACAGCCCCTCACACAGCCCTCTGTTGCCGGTCTGCTCACCTGGGTCCTCCCTGGTGGACCTGCATTCCCCACTAGCCTGGGAGCTCATCGAGGGCCGATTTTGGATCCTTCCCTGTGTTCGTTTACCTGCCCAAAAGTCTGCAAGTGCACCAGAGAAATGGAAATAGGGTTCTTGCTTTCTGATGATTGACTCTTAACATATAGCCAGAATTATCCACATAAGGCCAGGGAGTCAGAGTGCCCTGACCATGCTGAGCCTCAGTGTCCTCACCTGTAAAATGGGAACAATAATGCTGGCACTTAGAGACACTTACTTGTTAAATGTTAATTCCCTTCCCCTTTGAAACCAGATCACCAAGTGACTCCTTCACCTGCAGGCACCCTTGGCCTCAGCTTAGGCTCTGGCTCCTTTGGAATGGCTTAGTAGGACAGCTTTCTTGGGTGATCTTGACTCTGGATGTGAACCTGGCCACAGCTGGGCACATCACTGAGCCCCCAACAGAGCCTTTTCAGGTACTCCCGGCCCTGGGTTGTAGCTGCTCTCTGCCGCCTCATACCAGCCGTGAGCCAAAGCCCTGCCCTGAGCCCCTGCCTGCTCAGGCAGCCCCTCTCCCCCTCTCCCCTCTCCTTCTCTCCTCCTCGCCTCCTCTCTGGACCCCACATCCATCTGGCCCAGGAGGTACTGCTTCCTTTCATTCCATAAATAGTTGTTGAGTGTGGTGCACTATGTACTAGGCATTTTTTCCCATCTCTGGAGACCCAACCCAGATGTTTTTCCCCCCCATCCGTCCCCTCCTGTGCGGTCAGTGGCGAGTCCTCTTTGGAGCAGCAGAGGGCCCCAGACCATTTCAGGGAGGGGGGCTGGCCACCATCATATCTCTATGAAGACTGCTTTGGTTGTAAGTGACTGAAACCCAACGCAAAATGCCTTAAGCGAAAAAGGAAAATTTTGCCTGTGGAACTAAAAACGTCCAGAGGGTTGTTCTAGTTTCAAGTAAGACTGGATCTGGGGGCCAAATGATGTCATCAGGATTCAGTCTTCACATCAAAGGGAAGGAATAAGACTCCAGTTTGGATGGAAGGAGGTTGGAGGTGGTAGTGGGGGAGATGCTCAGATTCCAGATCACTGAGGTTCTGAGATGAGATAGTCACTTCCTCTCTGGGTCTTGCTGATCTGCCTGGCCTGAGCCAACTGAGTCAGCATTGCTGGGGTGAGCCCCGGCCACAGGTGTCTCTAAGTCTCAGGAGGTGATGGCAAGGTCACAGAGGTCAAGCCCAGATGCAGCCTGTGTTGGTGTCCTATCCTCTGTATCTGAGTTCCTGGGGGGAAATTTGTGACCACCATGGCTCCTCCCGGGGGCTCCTGAACTCTGGGGTGTTGAGAATTTCAGTCCAAAGCCCAGCTCCCCAACCCTCTAAGTAACCCTAGCTGTGCATGAGCACATGTACCAAGCACTGTGCTGGGCCTTGCACATCCAAGAGCCTGCTTCATGCCCATGTGGTTGTGTGGCTGAGGAGGTGAGGCGTTTTGATAGACATACCCTTCCTCCTTGTGGATGTGTCTGGAACTGGACAGAGGAGAAGCGAGCTGCAGTGGCAAACGCAGGTTCAAATCCTGGCTCTCCCTTGACCTTGGATAAGCCCTTTGCCTCTTTGAATTTGGTTTTCTTCAACCAGGTGGAGTCTAACCTGGAGGATTAAATGAAATAATGATGTGGAGATGTCTGGCCTATGGTTGGCAATTAATAAGTGCTGGATGAATGAATAGAGAGACCAGGCGGGCCAGGCACAGAGCTCTGGCCCTCTGCTGGCTCTGTCTTCTCAGTACATCTGCAGGAGGGGCCTCTTCTTGCCCATGACTGTCTGGAGATATTAGTAAGGGATCCAGGAGGCAGAGTCTCTTTTCTTTTACAGGAAAGCCCTTTTCTTGCTCGCCCCCACCATTTCTGCCCCAGCAGAACTCACATCCATTCAACCATGAATGCTCTGGGTACCCCTGTCTTGGGTTAAGGCCTGTGCTGAGCCATGAGAACAACTGAGAAGCAGTCCCAACCTCCTGACGTTCTTGGGCTTATGAGAAGCCAGGCAGATGTGGAATTGCTCTGTTGGGGGGGGGGGGTGGTGAGAGGAGAAATGGGGGCCAAGGGACCTAGAAGATGGGGTATGTGAATCTAATAAAGCTTGATGCTTGAATGGAATCTTGAAGGAACAGGTGGAAATACCCAGGGAGATAGATGGCAGTCAGGGAAGGCTTCCCAGAGGAGGCAGTTACTGAACTGAGCCCTAAAGGATGAAAGCAGTTTTCCAGGCAGGTATTCTAGGGTGGGGAAACAGCGTGGTGCGGCCTTTGTTCATTTGCTCTGACTGTTCCATCGAGACCAGCCAAGGGACCTGGACTCAAGTTGGATAGGCAGCTTCCAGAATTATTCATGGGGGACTCAGAGCCCAGAGACCACTCCCATCTACCCCTCGCCCCCCTTGCACATATGCTCTGGCTTCCCTCACTGCTCATCCCGCCCATTCTGTCTCCTGGGCCCTGCATATGTCTCCCAGCCCCTCCCCTTGCCTGCTCTGCAGCCTCCTCGAAAGATCTCGTCCTCCAGAGAATGTTTTCTTGCCCTGCCTGTCCCTTTCTGCAAAGTTCAGCACTTTGCAGAGCCCAAGCTTGCCCTCCGCTCAAAGGTGAACGTTCCTGGAAGCTCCAAGCCGTTTTCCACTTCAAACAAAAGGCTGGAACTCGCACCTCAGTCTCCACGCACAGCCAGACCGCTGGGCTTCCAACTTGGCCGGGCATCCGTCCGTAACGAGGAGTGGGCCCAGCCTAAATCTGGAGATGTTAGCTGGAAACTCCAGTGCTGCTAATTCAGGCCTTCCAACTTTGTGTGTTTCCCACTCTTCCACATCGAGCAACTCGGCTGTCTCAGGAGGAGACTCAGAGCCTGCCGCCCACCACCTTTTGTCCAGATCAGGCCCAAGGAGGGGAGCCAGACCATCCCAACCACCTGGTCTTCAGCAATAACTCAGCAGGTCCCTACTGTGCGCCAGGCTCATGTGAGCGTCATTTCTCACGTTTCTGTGGCACAGGGGTCATTGTCCCTGTTTGGTAAGGCAAGGAATTCGAGGTTTAGAGAATGGAATGAACTAACCTTAAGGTCACACAAGGAAGCCTTAGAGTTGACTCAGCTCCTGAGTCTGAATCTAGTGCTGCTTGTCTAGCACAGTGTCCCAGGGAGTTCATGCATCTGCTCAGGAGCCTGTCTCTGAGGCAAGGGTACAGGCTCCGGAGTTTGGCCTAGAGCTAAAACTCTTATTTTGGGAGGCTCCCACCCTCTTCACACCAAACATGAAAATGCACCGCATCCCACGCTGAATGTAACTTACCTTTAACTATCTACCGGTGGAGTTGAGCGGCAGTTGAGTAGCTGACTTCATGTCAGGTCCTGTGCACATCTGCAGGCATTCCTTTCTGTGGCAAGTGCTAGAACACAATCTCACGTGGTTCAAAGGACCTGAGATATTATTGGCTCACATAACAGTCAGGTAACTGGAGCTTCACATGCAGCTCGATCCCGAAGCTCAAGGATGTGACCAGGCCTTGGTTTCTCTTCCTCTCTTCCTCTTGACTTTGCTTCCTCCATGCTGCTTTGTTGTAAGACAGGATTTCCCCTCACGGTGGTAAAACGGCTCTCTTCGCTTCAGCCTTATATGTTCCCCAAGATTATGTCGGCCTATGTTTTTTAGGCATTGCTTTTACAAGGGTCTCGAGGAACACCGGTTGGGTGGCTCAGACCACATGTCCAGCCCTGCACTGGTCACAGGAAATCATGTTTTGATTGGCTGGGCCTGGGTTTCTTGTTCTAACAGAGTGGAAGTGGGAGCTCCTGCCTGTGGGGTGGAGAGCGGGGAAGGGGTGGATTCCCGAATGATCACGGGAGTCTGTTACCTAATTGGCAGGCGGGGAAGGGTACAGGGGCCAGTTCAAGGCGGTGGCTTCACAGCTCCGGGAAGTGAAATTGCTGAGGCCAGAGCCTGGGCTAGGCCCCCTCTGCGGCGCTGCCCCTCGCCCACCCTGCCACTCTCACCTCCTCTCCTCTCTCCTGCAGCCCGACGGCACCAGTAAGGAGTGTGTGTTCATCGAGAAGGTTCTGGAGAACAATTACACGGCCCTGATGTCAGCCAAGTACTCCGGCTGGTACGTGGGCTTCACCAAGAAGGGGCGGCCGAGGAAGGGCCCCAAGACCCGGGAGAACCAGCAGGACGTGCACTTCATGAAGCGCTACCCCAAGGGGCAGGCGGAGCTGCAGAAGCCCTTCAAGTACACCACAGTGACCAAGCGGTCCCGGCGGATCCGCCCCACGCACCCCGGCTAGGGCCCCCGCCCACGTCCACACTCCCAGAGAACTGCATCAGAGGAATATTTTTACATGAAAAATAAGGAAGAAGCTCTATTTTTGTACATTGTGTTTCAAAGAAGACAAAAACTGAACCAAAACTCTTGGGGGAGGGGGACGATAAGGATTTTATTGTTGACTTGAAACCCCCCCCATGACAAAGACTCGCGCAAAGGGACTGTTGTCGACGCACAGGTGCTTGTCTCTCTCAGAACAGACAACTCTAAACTCGTCCCCAGAAGAGGACTCGAATGAGGAAAACGACACTCTGAGAAACCAAAGTCCTTTTTCCCAAAGGTTCTGAAAGCAAAAGAAAAAAAGTAAAAAAAAAAAAAAAAGTAGTACCCCCCCCCCCAGGAACTCCCCCTCTTTCCCTATCTCCTGCCCCTGCCCCAAACTCCAACAAAAATCGCTCTCTGGTTTGCAGTCATTTATTTATTGTCCGCTGCAAGCTGTCCCGAGACACCGCGCAGGGAAGGCGTGCCCCTCGGAATTCTCGGCGCCTCGACCTCCGACGACAGACGGCCTCGCCCGATCACGGCGACCCTGCCTCGCTCGCAGCCTGCAGGATGCTGCTATCGACCTTCCGTGACTCACGTGACCTAGCACACCAATGATAAGGGAATATTTTAAAACCAGCTATATTATATATATTATATATATATAAGCTATTTATTTCACCTCTCTGTATATTGCAGTTTCATGAACCAAGTATTACTGCCTCAACCATTAAAAACAATCGACAAATTATTTAAAAAACCACGAGGCATTGAGTGGTGGCCGGGGGCGGGGCATCCCTTTTGTGTTTCATTCTTCTTGGTCTGTGGTCGTTGCACTGAGTGCTGGGGCCTTGCCCATCCATCCATCCATCCATCCATCCATCCATCCATCCATCCATCCATCCATCATCTATCCATCCACTGATTCACTGAATACCTGCTCTGCTCCAGGCACTGAGAATGCAGCCTTAAACATAGCTGCTGGCGATCCTGGCTTCAGAGAGATTACATTCTAATGAGTCATTGCTTTGATGATTGGTTCAGTTGTACGGTCACATACGTGTACTCGCACACACAGTTGCTCGGCATCGCTCATGTGCCAAGGCTCTACTCGAGGCACTGGGGATGTACCAAAGAACACAAGAGAGAAACATCGCAGGCCGCAGGGAACTTCACTCGTAGTAATTCATTGCTTCAGTGCTTCATTCATTGATGTATGGATTCACTTATTCAAATATATCTCTTAAGCCCTCACTAGGTGCCAGGCACTCTTTTAGGTACTGAGAATTCATCAAAGAACCAAACAGACAAAAAACTCCTGCCTCATGAAGCTTGCAGTCTAAGGATTACCCAGCCAGTGATTTGTGGCGTCCACTCTGGCTGAACGAGGCCGTGGTGGTCCCCACGCTCCTCCACCTGATGGTGGAGGAATCAGAAGGCCAGGTCAGGTGGGGACCTGGCGTTTCCCTCCTCAGACCTCACAGGCCAGAGCACAAGGAGTCTGTCTGACCGCGTTGGCTCCCAGAGCCTGTTCTTCTAGGTCTGTCCCAGGCTGCGCCAGGGTGTTAGGGAGAGGCGGCTGAGCAGACTGGGCAGGAGGCTGGCTGAGGGGGAAGGAGCCTCCTCTGAGGTCCTGCTGTTATCATCTGCCTCCTTTGAAAATCCCCTTGCCAGGACTGGCCAGGAGAGGTCCACCGTGAAGCCCTGCGGAGAGAGGAGGGGCAGGGGCGCAGGTCCCTTCTCCGTGGAGGGTGTCTGGCTGTGGAGGGCTTGGCTGCTCCTGAGCTGTGTTTCCTCCGCAGCCCACCTGGGATCGCAGGCCAAGCGTAACTGTTGGCTCTGTCCTAACTCCGCATTGAGAGTTTCTCTCTCCATCCCCGGGTCCTGTGCCACGTGTCGGTGGCTCATTCTTCTGCCTATCACATCACATCTCTGTATGGCTTCAGGTACACAATCTTGCGTGATCTCCAGACAACCTGTGAGGAAGGTACTGTCATTCTCCGGATTTCGCAGATGGGACTGACGCTCAAAAATATTAAGATGCTTTTCCAAGGTCACAGAATAAGAAAGTGATGGGGCTGGTATCCAAGTCCTAGACTTCCCAGGACTCTAGTAGCTACCACTTGGTCAGTGCCTACTGTGTGTCAGCCCCCTGCTAGGTGCTTTACATGCACGGCCCAGGCATCCACCAAACATCCCTGTGTGGGACACAGGGACTCCTGACTTCGAAGCCTGGCAGATAGACACACTGGCTCAGAGAGATCATTGCAGTGCCCAAGGCCTCAGTGAGCAGGTGACTGAGCCTGAGACCCTTGGTGATAATCATTGTGGTGGTTTATTAAGCACCTATTATGTGTTAGTTTTGCTCACACTATTCATTTTAAACAATAGCCCTAGGAGATGGGCGTGTGCTCTGTTGGGCACTGGAAGTTTCAGTGAAGTGACCTGCACAAAACAACTCAAGTTAGAAAACTGTGGACCCAGAATTCCATCAATTGCTCATTCATTCATCCAATAAATGTGTTATGTTTACTCTGTGCCAGATGCTATTCCGAGGGCTGAAGACCCAGCAGTGACCTGAGCAGAGCCCCTGCCTTCATGGTTGTGCATTCCCCTGGGGAAGAGCAATAATAAACCAAGTAGTTATAAAATATAATGTTGAATAGCAGTAAATCGTAAGGAAAAATAAAATAGGGTGAGGAGATAGAGGGTAATGGGGCTCTTATTTTAGCTAGGGTGGTCAGACAAGGCTCTGGAGGGGGGACCCATGCAAACACTGGGGGGAAGAGCATTACAGGCAGAGGGAACAGAGAGTGCTAAGCCTGGTGGTCTGTTATGGAATGAGGGGCCAGTGGGGCTATTGCAGAGTGAATGGGGGTGGGGGCAGAGTTTTGGAGAGGGCCAGAGCATGACTGGAGCTTTTATTCAGAGTGAGATGGGGTGCCACATGTGATACTCCTTAAAGGGACAGCTCTGGCTACTGTGTGGAGAAGGGTGGGCAGAGACCAGTCTGGGCTCTCACCAGAACCCTGCCGCCTGGCCCCTCCTTGTGCACATCCTCGGGATTCCATTCTCTGCCCACAAGCTGCCTGGGTCTCCCATACCCAACACCTTGCCTGTGCTCCATCCAGGGGCCAGGGGCCAGGGGCCAGGGGCCAGGGGCCAGTGTATTTCCCTTTCCTGCCCTTCGAGAGAATCCCTGACTTTGGAAGACGTGAGACCAGCTTCTGTTTACTTCAGACTGAGCTTTCTGGACATTTCCCGAGCTACAAGGAACATGTTAATGATAAGCACAGTGGACTGGTGGGAAGATTTCCCAGCCACAGATGATGTTGTCTTAGGACACTTGCTTGAGGGAGGAACCAAGTGAGCATTTCCACAATCCAGCTGAGGAGGGACCCCAGTAATAACCCGCCACCTTTGGAACACCTACTATGTACCAAGCATGATCTTATCAAATCCTCCCAACCAGCCTTTGGGGTAGGCATTTTTATCCTCACTTTATAGAGCAGGCTCAGAGCAGTGGAGTCTCTTGCCTGAAGTCACACAGCTAGTAAAGAGAGGATCTGGGATTTGAACCTAGGTCTGTCTGTCCCTAGAGCTGTGGCTTGACCTAAGCCTGGATAATTGAGCTCTCGGCATCTTGTCCAGGGCTTTACTGTTTCCCCTCAGTCCCCCTGATCCTGCCTCAGCATCCATTGTCTTCCAACCAACCAGAGGGAGGAGGCAGGTGTGCCCCATTCCCAGGGGCCTAATGACAGCCCTTTCCCCCTCTGGGTCCTCCCCAGGACATCACTGTCACAGAGGGTATGGTGATCTGGGACTTAAGGCAGCTGAGTTTGCTTTCGGCTTGGCCACTTTGCCAGCTGTGTGACCTTGGACATAGCATATCTTTCCTGTGAGCCGTGTTTCTCATGAATCCAATTGTTCTTGCCTCGTGGGGCCAATGCTGTTTAAGAGAGACAGCAGAGCAAATAACTGGGGATTATTCCTGCCCAGGAGGAGCTGGAAGGAACTCTCGCAGCGTTTCATCTTCTCAGTCACCCCCCTTCACCCTCAACCCTCTAGAGGCATAGCAACCGAGGCCCAGATGGGAGAAGTGACTCGCTCCAGGGCACCTGTGAATGAACAACAGAGCCCATTAGATGACCAACGACTAGTGATGACAGTGATAATGACCATGAGGGAATGTGGCAAAAGAAGGTGAGTCAGGCTCTTCCAGGGAGTTCCAGGGTCAGGGAGCTACTTCAGTGACCAGCCAGGTCCCTCTTAGCACCCTTCCCAAATTTCCTTCTCTGACCCAAAGAAGCAGAGGGCAGGGAGGAGAGGCCTGAGGTCTCATGGTTCCAGACCTTCACCCTCTGTCCCCCGCCCCCACAGTGACACCATGAAATGAGTCAAGAGGGGCTCTTGCCCTAGCATTTCAAGGGGCCAGCAGGCAAGAACGGGGTGGGGGGGGTACCAACCCCCACATCAGGGAGAGATTTGGGTTGGGTGGGTGGGGAGGGCGTAACAACGAGGAGAGGCTGTGTCTGGGGTGTTCCTGCCAACCAGGTGAGCTGCGGGGAGAGGGGACAAAGCCAGGGCTGTGCACAGGAAGCGAGGGAGGTGCCCTCCTGGCTGCCTGCCCAGCTGGAGCCTAACAAGACTGGCCTGGGATGCCCGGGGCTTGAAAGCCCCATAAACGGGCAGAACCCTCCCTCTGCAGCCAGCCGCAGGACTGGGCTTCCAAAGAAACAATAGTGAATTAGGTGTTAAAGATGTGAAGGCTGCTCCCCGACCATGCAATTAGGTAGCAGGTCTGTTACAAACATTAGGCGGGGAGTTGGGGACCAGATGGCGGCGAGGCTCACCCTCGCAGTCCAGTCCCGGAACCGCCTGGCTTCCTGGCTGAGGTTTCCAGCTCTGGCGAGGAGGGAAAGCGGCAGGTAGGCCCGGTGTGTGGCCCCCTGCAGAGCAGGCCCGTAATTAATCAGGCATTCCTCCCCTCCCTCGGGTGGCTTCCCGACCTAATTAGCACTTGCTAGAATTTCTGCCCAGCTCCTCTGCTTGCGGAGGGAGCAACTCTAGCAATGTTGCCGCCTCCCAGGCTGACCACTGCAGCTGCCGGCCCCGTGTCACCCTCTGGGGCCAGTCAGACGTGCGGGCTGATTTTTAAGAGTGTCACAGATTTAAGTCTCACTTGCCTGGCCCATGCGGGACTAAATGTCATCTGTTGAGTGCTGGCTTTGTGTGGGCATTTTACCCAATTCTCTTATATAAGTCTCGCCATAATCCTCTGCAATACTTATTTTTATCTGTCCTGCCAATGAGGAAACTGAGGCTCAGAAAAGGGAGGCCTCTCGCACAAGTTCATCTGTCTGACTCCCCAAATCCTGCACATGACTCTTACACCTTAAAGCAGCCCCCAGGGAGGTGGTGCAGTGACAGAAGATGAAAGTGGGAGGGGACAGCGGTGAGGGGGTGGAGGCTGTGGCTTTCACAGGCCCCCATTTTGCACGGCAGTCCCGCACTGTGCATGTTCGTTCACGTTCACACGCACCCTGCCCTGCGCACGCACGAACAGTCACATCCGACGCTCAGCCGAGTGCATACACCAGCGCTGTGATGGCACAGGTCGTGCCTCCCTTCCCCCCCTTCCTCCTGCTTGCAACATTTGCTGAGCGCCTACTCCATACGGGGCTCCTTGGGGATAAAGCTATGAACCTGGCAGTCTCTGTGCCCGCGAATCTTACCGAGAAAACAGACAGTTAATAATCATACTGTGACAAGGGGCACAATGGGCAAGGGGAGTACACAGGGGCAGTCAGAGAGGGCTTCCTGGAGGAAGAGTCATGGAAGCCGAGACCTGAGAATGAGGAAGCGGGAACAGCAAGAGGTGGGAAGGGGTGAAGCATAGTAGGTCGGCACAGCAGCAGACGCAAAGACCCAGCTAGGAGAGCGCATAGCCTCCAGGAAAATACAGACGCCGACGGGCCAGTGGGTGATTTCTGATTTCAGAAGAGGAGTGACAGCTTGGTTGGCAGAAATGGGGCGGGGATATTACTCGGGGTTTCCGTTTTGCTGGAGAGGCTGGGGCTGCTTTCGAGTCGGGCATAGTTCCGTCCCCACCAGCCTTCACCTCGTGGTTTCAGCAGCCTTCGAGGATCATGGCCTGCCTCAGTGGTTCCCAACCAGGGTGATTTTTTCCCCAGGGACACTTGGCAGTGTGTGGAGATACTTCCGGTTGTCGCAACTGGGGTTCCGCTATGGCTCCTAGTGGGTAGATCCAGGGATGCTGCCAGACCACTTATCATGTACAGGACAGCCCCCCACACCAAAGAGTCACCTGGTCCAAAACGTTAACTGCTGAGGTTTAAAAACCTTGGCCTTGATCCATCCTTTCAAGAAGATGGCAAAATGCTGTTTCTAATTCTTTCATTTCTTCTATGTTTACTGACTGAGACTCTTCTTCAAACAAGTATTCAGTTACCCCAGGAGACGATTCATACAGGATCCATACAAAAAAGAAAAGTGCCTGATTTTTATTTATTTTTTTAATATATCTTTATTGATTTCAGAGAGAGGAAAGGAGAGGGAGAGAGAGAGATGGAAACATCAATGATGAGAGTCATTGATCGGCTGCCTCCTGCATTGATCGGCTGCCTCCTCCACTGGGGATCCAGCCCGCAATCCAGGCATGTGCCCTGACAGGGAATCGAACCCCCATCGCCTGGATCCTAGGTTGACGCTTGACAGCTGAGCCACACCCAACCGGGCAAAAGTGCCTCATTCTTTATTTACCTGTTTTCAGAATAATTAGTTAAGCTGCATCCTTCTAAGACCAATTCATTTTTTTTTTTTTTAGTATAATCATGGGAATTTTAAAAAACTTATCTAATGTCTTTCAGTCCATGGCAGCAATTATTCTTTTGAAGGTCAAGTCCTTTCATCTTTGGCCAGTGAGGACTTCTTCTGGTGGCCTTGCCATCCCAGTGTTCTGATGGCTTCTTTGCTTTCTGCTGTGACAAAGATGTCTCTGCTTCTTTTTGTACCTTTCCCACCCCCAACCTGGGACCAACTCTTTTTCCCAGAGCCCAGTTCATGTTAGTGAAGAATGTCAGGGCCGACTGAGGGTCAAGAGATGATTCCTGCCCAGCGCCTAGCACGGTGCCTGGGACATAGTAAGTGCTCACTGAATGCTGCGGTGATTTTTGAGGACAGAAATGAACTCCTCCAAGTTGCTCTCCCCAGCCTCCCAGGCATTTGGGCTCCTGCTCTGTCCTCCAGGTGCTCGGGGGGTGGGGCCTGGGTGAATGAGCGTTCAGGTCGGCGGGGGTGGGGGTGGGGGGGGGCTGGGTTGGGGGGGTTGGGGGGGGTTAGGGGGGGGCTGTGTCTAGCAGCTTTGTTGGGCAGACGGACTTGCCAGCCAAGAGAGTGCAAGCCCATTAGAAAGAAGCCAGGTTAAGCTTCCCCACAGAAGAGAGGAGCAATTAGCTAATTCAGGAGTCAAGGCCTTGCTTTTGTTTTCATGCCCGTTTTAATCCTTCGATCACCTTTGACCTAAGCCTTGGGGCAATTAGTGCCTGCTGGGGAAGTGGTGGTGGGTTTGAACTTCTGCCTTCCTCCCAGGGCTGAGCCAATACCTTTGTATTCTATTACAGGTAATTGAGGTAAAAGGGTTTATTTAAGCTAACAGTGATTATTTCCCACAATAGAGCCCCCAACCCAGGTAGTGAATTGGCTCTTCCAGGCATCCTATGTTTTGTCTGCAACCAAAGCCTTGTTCTATTGACTGCTTTGTCCGCTTCTCTCCTTCCTCTTTGCTTCTGTCTCCTCCTACCCCTCCCCTTGGCCCTCACGATTCAATTCAGTCATTTCAGTGCAACTGGCTCTCACAGGGCACCCCTTAGGTGGCCAGGCCCCTTAGATCCCGGTATATTCTGGCCCATCGAAGAAGGATCTCAGAGCCTAATGACAAAAGCAGACTCATAGATAAATTATAAATTATCCTGTGATGTGATAAGGGCAAAGCAATTTAAGGGCATGGAGTGGTCTTTGTGCAGAAGAGTCTAGAAGGGGACCAGTGACTAGAGACATTTGAACCATTAGACATGAGGCTTTCATGGACCAAAGCGAGGGGCTTTATCCATGTGGCCTGAAGGATAGTTATTTTAAAAAGTGTGACAGATTTCTCACTACAGAACACAGATTTGGTTCAGGTTCCCTGCTTCCCTGTGGGGTCATGTACTTTAGAGAAGCCTTATGTCATCCACATCCTGGTGAGTGGATGGTGAGTCCTGATTCTTCAATGCCAGTCATGCTAATTGCATTCCCCTTGCCAGTGATTAGCTTAAGAAGAGGCATGTAACTATGTTCTGGCCAATGAGCTATAAGGGGAAGTCTGTGGGTGATGGTGGTTGATGGACATGTTTCTAGGGATGTTTTATTTTTTAAAATTTATCTTTATTGTTGAAGGTATTACAAAGGTCCCCTTTTCCCCCAATGATCACCTCCACCTTGTACCCCTCCCCCCAGGCTTTCACCGCATTATTGTCTGTGTCCATGAGCTATGCATATATGCATATAAATTCTTCAGTTATTCTCCCCTCACACACACACCACCCCTGCCTTCCCTCTGAGATCCCTCAGTCTGTTACATGCTTCTATGTCTCTGGATCTATTTTGGTTATCAGTTTATTTTGTTCATTAGATTCCACATATGAGTGAGATCATGTGATACTTGTCTTTCTCTGATTGGCTTATTTTACTTAGCATAATTCTCTCCAGATTCCACCATGCTGTCTCAAAGGGTAAGGGATCCTTCTTTTTCACAGCTGTAGAGTATTCCATGGTGTAAATATCTGAGAAGATACTTGATATGATTTCAAGCTCCTTGAACTTGTAGAGACTTGTTTTGTGTCCTAACATGTGGTCTATCTTTGAGAATGTACCATGTGCACTTGAGAATATATATTCTGCAGCTTTGGGGTGAAATGTTCTGCAAATGTCAATTAAATCCATCTCCTCTTGTGCATCATTTAGAGTCACTGTTTCCTTGTTGATTTTTTTGTCTGGAAGATCTATCCAGAAAAGTCAGTGGGGTGTTAAAGTCCCCTACTATGACTGTATTGCTGTCGATCTCTCCTTTAAAGTCCTCCAGAAGTTAGTTTGTTTTTTTAGCCTGTGTGAGTCTTTTGTTCTGAGGTGGGACTCTTGTAGACAGCATGAATTTGGGTCATGTTTTCTTACCCATTCAGCTACCCTATGTCTTTTAATTGGAGTATTTAATCCATTTATATTTAAGGTTATTATTGCTAGGAACTTATCTATTGCCATTTTATTTCTTTATGCTTATGTTTCTCTTTCTCTCTATTTCATTGTCTTATTACAGCAGTCCCTTTAACATTTCTTGCAATGCTGGTTTGGTGGTGATAAACTCCTTTAGCCCTTTTTTGTTTCTGGAGCTCTTTATTTCACCATCTATTTTGAATGTTAGCCTTGCTGGATAGAGTAGTCTTGGTTTCAGATCCTTGCTTTTCATTTCGTTGAATACTTCATGCCATTCTGTTCTGGCCTGTAGTTTCTGATGAGAAATCAGCTGGCAGCCTTATGGGAGCTCCTTTGTAGGTAACAGATTGCTCTTCTCTTACTGCCTTTAAGATTCTCTCTTTGTCTTGAATTTCTGGCATTTTCATTATGATGTGTCTGGGTGTGGGCCTCTTTGGGTTCTTCTTGCTTGGGACTCTTGGTGCCTCCTGCATTTGTGTGACTTTTTCCTTGACCAGGTTAGAAAAGTTTTCTGCCATTATTTTTCAAACAGGTTCTCTAACCCTTGCTTACTTTCTACATATTCTGGTTCTACTATGATGTGAATATTGCTACATTTTATGTTGTCCCACAGCTCCCTTAAACTGTCCTATTTTTAAATTATTTTTTCTTTATGGTTCTCTGATTGAGTGATTTTTTCTACCTTGTCTTCTAATTCATTGATCTGATCCTCAGCTTCCTTTAATTTGTTGTTTATTTCTTCCAATGTATTTTTTATTTTTACTATGTCATTCTTAATTTCCTTCATAGTTTCCATATCTTTTTCCATACTGATGAGAATCCTTATGATCAGTATTCTGAACTCTGTATCTGATAGATTGCTTATCTCCATTTCATTTAGCTCTTCTTCTGGATATTTTTTTTGTTCTTTCACTTGGTGCTTGTTTTCTGTCTCCCCATTTTGACTGCCTGTTTGAATTTGTTTCTATGTATTAGATAGATCTGCTAAGACTCCCAGTCTTTTGGATGGTCTCTGGTGCAGGCAAATGTCAGATGCTGTTTGTGACTGGCCTTGAGTACCCTATTTGAAGCTTTCTGCACTTCACAACTTGTGGTTCCCTCTGCTTGGGCTGGGTGCATTTGGAAACGACCAAAATGCCACCAAGTTCTGCTTTTCCAAGCCCTGAGTCCAGAGGCAAATCAGGCAAAGACTCAAAGCACCCAGAGGCTGATTGTTATCCAGTCTCTTAATAAGCCTCAGGCTGTGGAAACTCCACAGGGTGGGGTGAGAGGTTTTCCAGCAGGGTGGGGCAATTTCTTCCCCCCAGGTAAAAGCTGCTTTGGATGCTAAATGTCTGCCTGAGAAAGATGTCCTCTGCCCAATGGGGGAATGACTCAGCACAGGAATCCAGATAGCTGCCCTCTGAACTCTATCCCCCAAGCCAGCACCTCTGGATTCTCCTCACAGAGCTCTGGTCCACTCTGTTCTCCCTCTACCCAAACCAAAGGTGAGTGGCTGCATATGGAACTTTGTGTATTGACCCTTTAAGAGGATGCCTGCATTTCTAGCTGTCTCTTCCTGGTAGACAGAAACCCTTCTGCTTTTCACAGCCAGATGTTATGTGGGGACCTTTCTTAGTTCTGGGCTGGGAAACCTAGGTTGGGGTTTAGGCCCCAGGGTTCTCAGTAGGACCCCCCCCCCCCCAAGCTGAGATTATCCCTCCAGACCTTCAGCTGCTGCCTGTGGGAGCCTGGCCACCCCTCTCATTCCTCTGCACTTTCCACCAGTCTCTATGTGGTCTCCACTTAATGTCCTTGGTTATGAGGGTGCTCTCCAGCTAGTCTTCAGTTGATTATTCAGGATGGTTTTTCTATATTTTAGTTGAAATTCCAGTTTGTTCCTGGGAGAGTGTCAGTGTAGCTTCCACTCAATCTGCCGCCACCTTGGAATCCTCTAGGGAAATTTTTTTGCTCTTAAAAACAGACACAAGAAAGTCATGATCTCTTTTCTGAGTCTGGAATTTGGTGAGGATGTGATGCCTGGAGCTGTTGTAGACCTCTTGCAACCACAAGGAGAACTAGCTGCTACATCGAGGATGGCAGAGCAAAGAAATAGAAGGGACCTGGGTCCTTGTGCCATTGTTCAGCTGCTGAATTAAGCCACATGGGGGCCTTCCTAACTTGAGACTTCTCATTGTCTGAAATAACAAAAATTTCTTGTATTTATGTCTCTTTCATTTGCATTTTCTGTTATGTGTTGCTGAAAACTTTCTACTTCTTTCCCAGAAGAAGAGGTAGAAATTAACAAATAAGTCATGAAGAGAAGGGATACAGCCCAGACAAAGGAGCTGAGAAATGTGCATGGGGTGGAGAGGACAGTCAGTGTATGGATGGTCTAGTTCTGAGTGGTGAGGTCAGGTAGGGCTCTGCCTAACACCCATTTACCCCTTCCTTTGTCTGCCTCCTCTGTCCCTCCGTTCCCTGGAGGAGCTTCTTCAACCAGTCTCTTCTCCAACTATGCCTGTCAGGGAGATGCAATCTTAGCCTAGAAGTAAAATGTTTATTGAATATTCACTTTGTGCCAAGTCCTGTGCTGGGCTGAAATGAACAAGATATGGTACCCTCTGAACAGAGCTCCCAGTCCAGGAACAGAGACAAAAACATAAACCTATGTTTCTAAACATGTGATCAGTCTCAGGTGGGAGGATTTTACATGGTTCAGAAGCAAATATTTATTTTTTTATTTTAATAGTTATAAGTTTATTTTGATGACCAATTTCTATATATGGCAGAAGTATAAAATTTCCTTTTCAATATATTTAAGCAAAGGAAAAAAGTGAATTTAAGGAAAACTAGTTGGCAATATCATAGATGTGTGTGTATGCGTGTGTGTGTGTGTGTGATATGTTTGTGCTCAGTCTTTTTTTACAATCATATGAAAACAGACTTCTATTTTTTTAAGAGTTACTTTTTCTGAATTTTATGTGGTTATATGTATATACATGATCTTCCCTACTCCCACCATAGTCAATTGGTCCAGGATTTTCCCCGAGGATTGTTTAAACCATGAAAAGCCCCTGTCTAGTGGCAGACACTATGAGACATGAGGCTTGAGAGCCATCATCTTGTTCTTTCCTCTACCAAGGTCACTGATTTGAAGTGAGGGAGACAAGGAAAGAGAAGGAGAAATAGGGGATACAGTGGGTCCTCGTTATTGATGGTTATGATGTTCTATAAAGTGGTCACAGACTAATTTATGACTACTAAAACACTATTCTTAGGGGAAATACAGGATTAGGTTCCTGTGAGCCCCTGGCCACAACATTTTCACCAACCAGTCAACACATAATCTTGTTTTTATCTGTGTTTCTGTTTAAAGATGGCTTATTTAATTAATAGCTGATTATTAACATTGAACTCACAGCCAGCAACACTATATCTCAGGCATGAATGAAGCTCATCTAACACATGTATTTTCTCCATTAAGGCCCAGCCCAGCCCCTCTGAGCTTGGGAACAAGAGACAGCACTTCAGCACTACACTTGGGGACCATTTCAACAGTGAAACCACCAACACAAAACACCAAAATGAGAAAAACGTGGCAGTAAATATATTACAAAGAGGACACTTGTTTGCCTTTTTGCTGTAACAGAACGCCGCCCGATTCGACCTCAGCTGGGAGCATGTGAGTAGGGTGACTCAAAATTTTCACCACTCTGTGCGTGTCCACGGACAACTGTGAGAATCCCACAAATACTGATTTGGGGTTGCAAATAAGTTTTAGCAAGTAGGCAAGTTCACAAATACAGAATCCATGAAAAATGAGAATCAACTGTAGATAAATTAGATTAGAGGAAGACAGCAAATGCTAGCTTAGCTCTGGTGGGGTTTGAATCACTGGCTCTAGTTGCTTCCCTGCCCTTCTTGTGGTTTGAGTGTTCAGTGTTTGATTATACGACATATTTCAAGGTCATTTCTATCTCCCACTCCTTTTGTTTTACCCTAAGCTGATTCCATTGGAGTTCTGCTTGCAACCAAATGAGTTCCGACTCTCTCTCTCTCTCTCTCTCTATATATATATATAGAGAGAGAGAGAGAGAGCCTTTTACACACAGTAGGTCCTCAATGAATGAGGGTCCCTTCCTTTCTTCATGGAATGCAGGGTTGGCTAAAGGTAATGACAGAATGTATGTCATAGGGAGAGGCGGAGGTGAGGAGAAGGCAGGTTTTGTAAAAAAATAAAATAAAAAATAGGGAGCAACATATTTTCAACTCTTCCTTTTACCCTTAGCAGCAGTAACAATTTCTTGCCATGTTCCAGTACAGATGGAAAAGTCACTGAATTACAAACCCAGTTGCGAGC
This sequence comes from Miniopterus natalensis, assembly GCF_054644295.1. Lineage (NCBI taxonomy): Eukaryota > Metazoa > Chordata > Mammalia > Chiroptera > Miniopteridae > Miniopterus > Miniopterus natalensis. The sequence goes on from NC_142084.1 coordinate 93,996,251, forward strand.
TATTTTTGGTGGAGTTGTGGTGTGTGTGTGTGTAATGTACGCAGTGGGATTCTTGGCCACCGCCTCTGTTTGTATCAGCTGTCAGCAAATCAGAGGCGCTATACACGTTTGTTATAATTCATTACATTAATTAACCACGTTCGAGCGCTGGGCACAGGCCAGAGGGGATGCGGGGGAGGGAGGCCTCCACATTGTTGTGTCTGAACCTCCCGGGTCAGAATTTCCACGGTTTGATGGGCTGCCATCGTCTGCACATGTGTCCCCTGACACGCGGACCTTGATGAAATCATCATGTTTACATCTTTGAATATTCTCTGAAGATGATGCCCATGGCGGGACGCCAGAGGCAGAGAGCATCCCAGAACTTGGCTCTGGAGGCCCATCTCTGTACCCAAAAGAGTTTGGAATTACCCTGACGTCCGATACCAAACTGGGCATCCTTCTCTAGCCCATCCCTCTCTGGCCGGCTCCCTGGGCAGGCTGCCTGGCCTAGGCCTCTGCAGGACAAATGGCGCCGCCTGCACCCCCCTACTCAAGGGCCAGCAGGGTGGAACCTTCCTCTCCCCCCATTTCAGTGAATGCTGCCATTGGCCCCCCAACTGTGGGAAATTCTTGACTCCCTCGTCACGTCCAGTCTGTCTCCACATCCTGTCGATTTCTCTTGAGTACCATTTCTCAGGTCCTTGCACAGTGGCACCTCGGTTTTCGAATGCAATCCGTTCTGGAGGACCTTTTGAGCTCTGAAACTTTCGAAAACCGAGGGACCCACGGCCAACAGCTGGGCCTCAGGATCTTGCCCTCAGAGGAAGCCGCGTGGCATGTTCGACTTCCGAGGTGTGTTCGGAAACCGAAGCATTTCCTTCTGGGTTTACGGCGTTCGTAAGCCGAAATGTTCATCAACGGAGATGTTCGAAAACCGAGGCACCACTGTACTTCTTCAGCTCCACGTCCATCTTCCAAGAGGGATTCAATGAATCACGAACTGCTTTGGGACAAAGGCAATGCCTGCTTTATCCGGACCCTAATTATCTGCTAGGCTGAGCTTTTTATTTGCATTATCCAGATCTATTACCAACCTTTTCCTACCTATCTTGGTGATGAGAGTAATTACCTTCTGCATATCACTTACAGGTTACAAAGCACTTTTATATCCATTATCTCATTTAAACCTGTCAATAATCCTGGGAGGTGTGTGTAACTGTACCTATTTTACAGATAAGATAAAAGAGGGTCAGCGAGGGTAACAGGCTTGCCCAAGGTCACATGGCTAATGAGAAGCAAGGCTAGTGTTCAAATCCTGTCCTCTGACTCAGAACTTGTGCATTTTCTTATATCTGTGTATTCACAAAACTCACAGAGATTATGTGCAGAGATCTTGCTAGACTTTGGAAATACATCAGTAAATAAGACAGAGTCCCTGTCCTTAAGGAACTTACTGGCTAGCAGGAGACACAGACCATGGCAGTGATCTGTGATGGGATCACGGCTTCATTCTGAGCCTGAGAAGCTGGTCAGCAGGCCACCACCGGAGGGGACAAGCTTCCACTATTTCCAGTCTTTTTATCTCCCTGCATCTGACTCAAATTCCAGGCTTGGGTGGGGTGGGGAGGGTTAGAACAGATGTAGTAGCCTGTGTGAATGGGGAACATGGACACCATTAGGAAAGGGAAGTAGGAAAACTTTAAGTGTCTACATAACTCAGGCCACTTGGGTTACTTACTGGATTCTAGGGTTATTGTGTTGAGTGATGGGCAGGAGTTACAGTTGCTACACTCTAGCTTTTATTAAGTAATTTCACAATTTTGAACATTAGGTTTTTGTTCCCTTGAGTCCTTTTGGTTTATTTTGGAACCATCTTCTAGGAACAAGAATGTTGCTAAACCTTTTAGGGGGGAGCAGGTAGAGGCTGGTGAGGAAGGCCAATGCATTTTTTAAATTTTCTTTTGCAGTAATATAAATGCATACTCTAGATTCTCTAGCCGCTACCCATGGTAGACATGACTAATCAATTCTGGAATTCTTTCCCTATGAGCACAAATAAAGCCCCAGAAATCTTATTATAGTCCTTCAGGCAATCACAACCAATAGACCAGAGCACAGGAGGTGAAATCTATTTGCCAGTCCTGCTTCTGGGACTGTGGGGCTTTGGGAAAATTCCTTCCTTTCTCTGAGCCTAAGTTTCCCTATCTGTTAAATATGGCCCAGATGAGCTGTAAGGTTCATTCCAGTTCTGATTCGGGAATGGAAGATCTTGGAGTCACCAGGTGGGTGTGGGCGTGGGGGCTGGGAGGGTCACCTTGTGGGGCAGGCTGTCAGGCTCTAGATGGAGTGCCACCCTCCTCCCTCCTCCTGGGGCCTTAAGGACCAGGAAGTGGGTGGGAATCAGGTCATGTGCTGGGACATAGTCTAAATATTTCCCTCACAATCTGTGCAGGTAACACTGTTGGAGGACACCTGAGCCTCGAGGTGTGGATTCAAGGAGAAACATCGATTGGTTGCAACCCAGGTTTGTGCCCTGACCCTGACCTGGAATTGAACCGGCAACCTTGTGGTGCACAGGGCAATGCTCAACCAATTGAGCCACTCCTGCTGGGCTCAAGTTAATGTTCTTATATATAATTTACAGATGAGGCCGCTGACCTCAGAGGGTCACCACATGCTCACCTAGTGGCAGAATCAGGATAAGAGCTCGGGTTCTGAGTCCATAGCTTTCCCCCCAATTCCACCTGCCTCCTGGTACAGAGGCCCTGGGGAAAGGCTTTGTTACTTACAAGGATTTGCCAAACCCCAGCCTCACCCCAGGTCCTCCTCCCCTGGGGTGCCACTCTGTCTCTGTCCCCAACACTGTCACACTATTGTTGCTCTACCCAGATTGCCCAGTTCCCTTTTCCTGTCTGTCTGAGCCCCTCCCTTGGCTTCTATGTTCTTTGTGCCCATCAGCCTGAGCCCATACCCTCTTCAAGGGTTGCCCAGGACTGGCGACGCTCCACCCAGATGTCAGGAGATAGTCAAGCCTGAGACCTTATGTTTTCCTCTCACCCAGCACCAGGGCTCCCTTGGCTCAGGGCCTGGCTGGACCAGAGCAGGAAAGCCCAGTGCCCATGTCTCCGTCTGTACAAACTCCAGTGGTAACATCGGCCTGGAGTCTCCCTGCGGGTTCTGGCTGAGGCTGGGCCCTCTCTTGGCTTCTCTCCCTTCCCTGCTGTCCATCTCCCACTATCTCACAGAAAGCAGGTCCTTAGTAAACCACTTGCCCTTAAATACTCAGCTGAGTGGTTTCTGGGCAATCTGACCTAACTTACCTTCTCCTTCCCTCTATTTCTTAGGAAATTAATCATAATAACACATTTACAGAGTTGCACAGCATTTTTGGATGGATGATTTTACACAGTCCTTTGCACAAGTAGTTCTGTCTGCCTGGGGTGCCCTCCCACGGCCCCTTCACCGCTGGACCCGGTTCCATTTCCACTTCCCAGGAAACTTCTGGGCTCAAGCAGATGGGATTAGTTACTTTCTCTTTTATCTTCCCCACTGTGGCAGAGACCTGCTAAGATACTCAGCCTGGATCCTCACTTCCCAGCCTCCCAGGCAGTTAGTGGGCAGCGTGACTGGTTCTAGCCAATGGAACATGGGCAAGCAAGGGACGTGATTTCTGGGCTAGGCTATAAAGTGTTCCTTGCAGTCCTTCATGACGCCTCTCTCTTGCTTATGGGTTGACATCAGTAGAGGACTCCAAGGAGGCCAGGATCTCATAATGATCCATGGAGCAGAGCCCCTGCCAATGCATCGACCGTGGGATGTCTTATGAAGCCACTGAGATGCTGGGGTTATTTGTTGAAGCAGCTTGCATTGACTGTCCTGACTAATACACCCAGCACCTTGTAACTCATCTATTAGAACAATAGTTGTATTGCACTATAACTGGTTACTTACTGGTCTCACTCAATCGGCCGGGAGCTCCTTGACAGCAGACAGGTTTATCTATGTGCAGTGCCTAGCGTGAGATGGTCCATATTTGCTTGTCCAGTGGATTCAGGAAAACACTGAGATGGCACATTATAGCAGAGTCGCAGGCTCCAGAGTTGGAGTAACTGGGTTGAAATCCTTGCTTTTTTTGTTGTTGGCTTTGATCACCTTGGGCAAGTTACTTAACCTCTGAGCTTAGTTTCCTGATCTTTAAAGTGGAGAACTTACAAATACCTATTTCATAGAATTGTCATGAAGATTAAATGAGGTCATGTGTTTAGCCAGAGCCTGGCACTCAGTAAATATAATTCTTATTATCACAGATCTTATCATCTCCATTGACACTGACTCAGGGAGGTTGCTTGACTGACCCAAGATCACTCAGTAAGGGGCAGAGATGACTCTTGCATTCAGATCTTCCTCTTTCTGTTATGCTTTGAGGAGTAAGTGGAGGGCTTGTCTGTCACCTCACGATTTTGCCCTGGAGTTCTGGGTGGCAGCCATTGTCCCCAGCAGGAGTGGTGACCTGGGAGTTTTTAATGCCTTCAGGCACTAAGTTGAGGCAAAGACCTGAGTGACTTCTCAGGGGAGACTCTTGTGCTTGGTTGAAAGACCCTCAGGGCGGAGACCTAGCTAGGAGCCTGGGCCCCCACCCGGGAGGAGCCAGGCCGCACGGTGGGGCACCCCTTGTTGCAGGGGGACAGGCATGGGGTTAGGAAAGACCCCTGGGAACACGCAGCCAGCTTTGCCCACTTTCCAGGCTCTCTTTTCTCCCCAACGTCTAGCTCTCCTCCTCCTTCAGAAAAACACTCAGCAGTTTTCAAGCTGCTTTGGCAGTCTCTGAGCTTGAATTTCAAGACCCAACCTCTGAGGACTGGAGCCCAGAGGAAGGCTTTTAGCTCTGAGACCAGACGGCAGGAAGCGCTGGGGTTTCCTGAGGGCTGGGAGAGATAGGACACTCCAGGGTTTCCCCAGGCTGCGGGGAGGGGCCACAGCTGCAGGCTGACTGCAGGCCCCTGGGAAGCAAGGGCCTGGGCCCAGCTGGAGAGAGAAGGCCCGCACGGACTGCTGGGGAATTCCAGGGAATCCTGGGGACCCTGCAAAGTGCCCTGCTCTGTGGGTGATGAACCGAGCCCCTTTCTGGCCCCCTCTCCCGGTTCTGGGACACAGCGCACTGTTGCCCACCTCTGCCATCTTCCTGGGCTGCCCTTTCCTCCCCTTTACCCCCTGGTGCCCTGTACTCGCCTACCCAGATACGCCCTTGTCTGCGAGGCCCTGCAGCTGGCTCATAGCCTTACAGCCGAAGGTGGGCTCTCTCAGAGAGAGGCAGTCCTGTCCTAACCTGAGGGTGCCTTGAGGACTGGTCTACGACTGTCCACCTTTCAGTGCATACATCAGTGAATGAATGAGTGAGTGAACGAATGAATGGAAAAGTGGCTGCCTGAGCTAATGAATGAATGAGTCCAAGGGTGTGTGAGGGAATGAATAAACTTGCTCCGTGGGAATGAATGGGTGAGCTGGTTCTGGGGTGGCCCCTGGGGCAGAGGCAGGAGCGGCCACAGCAAGAAAGGAGGCCTTGACAGGATAGGAAAGGGGGCTGCCCGGCTCGTTATCTGGGGAGACCCCAAGGGCCAAGGGGTCCCTCTGCCATGCACAGCGCTCTGGCTTCCCTTCTGGCTCCTGTGTCTTCTCAGGCTCCATCCTTGGCCATGCTCAGAGGAGAACCCTCCTGGCCCCCGCCCTTGGGTTTTCTTGGCAGGATCCTCCTTGGAGGCTGTTTCTCTTGGATGAAGCCTCTCTCTGACCCCTCCTCCCCTCCCCAAGTCCCCATAAAATGTTCAAAGTATTTTCTTTTACTCAATAAAGCAAACAAAGGCGAGGGCAGCCTTGAGGCCTGAATCTGCAGCCCTTGGCTTTGCTCAGCCGAGCTCGCAAACCACCTCCACGCTGGAGTCTCCGGGGACCCTCCCGTGCGCTCCACTTCACAGACTGGAAAGCCAGGCGGGGAAGGGCCAAGGTCATTCCGTGAAGAGTGACAGGCAGACACTTGACCCTGGGCCGTCTGACTGGGATCTGGGAGAACCAGCCCCCTCCCCTGTCAGTGGTCCCTCTCTGCCTCACTTGGGCTCCAGTGGGGACAGCATGGGGAGGCCCCGGCGGCCTCGGGATGAGGGTCTGCAGCTCTTTCTGCGAGAAGCTACGGTACGGCTTGTTCATTCCTGCTGATCATCTGCTGTATGCAGGCAGAGGGCACAGCTGGCTGCTGTGTGGGTCCTGAACCCTGTCTGGGGCTCCACCGGGACCGGTGAGACTTGGATAGGTGTGCAGGGCAGGCGGCCACCAAAGAATGCGAATGACTGAGCACACCCTAATGCCAGCCCTCGTGACAACAGCCTCTTGCGGTGGGCTCTGTTCTCCCCATTTTATACACAAGGAAAGTAAGGCCCAGAGAGGTGACGGGACTTGTTCAAGATCACGCAGGTGGAAGGCTGCAAAGCCAGTCTGTGAACCAGCATTTGTCAGACTCCAGAGGCCAGGTTCTAACGCGTCCTCCTGGTTGGGGGAGAGCCTGAGGTTGGAGGGGGCAGGTACAGGTGTGGACTGGGGTCAGACCTGTAGTGCCAGGCTCAGAGGGAGTGCCCACCGGGGGTCCTGGTCGTGCGCCCGCCCATGATCCCAGGTTAAGCCTGGGGCAGGAGAATGGACTCTCCCTGCTTAACCAGCGTCCCTAGAAGCCTAACCACTTGTCTTGGTCCTGCATGGAGATAGATGCTTTCCAGCCTCAAGCGTGGGCTGGTCTCCCTTCTGCCTGTCCTAACCCCACAGCCCTGGGGTGGATGGAGCCAGCTCCTCAGGAAAGGGGGTTCCCTCCAGACAGCCCTGCCCTCCACCCCCCTTTGCATTGCTGGCCCTGGCTGGCCCCCTGGGCCCCGGCTCGAGAACAGACACTCACCCCTTTGCCAAGCACGGAGTGGGAAGGGAAGGGCTGAGGCAGCCCCAGCCAGGAGTCCCAGCCAGGGAACAGGATCAAGAGCGGGTGGGATGACTGGGGCTGCCGAGGGGCCAGGCCCAGGCACAGGGACCTGGGGCCGGGGTGGGTTGGGGGTGGCATGGAGGTCAAAGGAAGAGCAGGGGGGCTCCCTATCCCCCACTCTGCCAGAGTGTGAAAGTCCGGAGCCTTGCAGCTGCAGCTGGAGGTGGCACTTAGTGGGAAATAGCCTTGACCTCCAGATCTCTTCTTAAAGGGCCAGACCTCTTAAAGGGGCACGCTGGGCTGGGCAGGGGCCATGGGCGACCTCAGCCTGTCAGCTGTGAGGTCTGAGCTCAGAGCCTTCCCACAGCCAGTGGGGGCCCCTCTTAGAGAAGCCTTGGTTTCCTGCTTCCTCATCGTAAGGGTATCTAGCTGGGCCTGCCCATTGAGGGAGCCATGGGATTGACCCCTCATCTCCCTCGTCCTTTGCATCCAGATGACTTTGGTGAGGGGACCAGATTGGAGCTGTGAGTTGGGGCCCCAGACTCCAACCAGAGCCCTCCCCTGACTCAGTTTCCTCTTGGTCTCCCAGATGCTGGCAGGGACAAGAGCTCCTTGGTTGGCTGTTCTCTGAGCTCCCTGGCCCCTCAAGGTCTCCTTCTTTTCTGGTGATGTCACCTCCACTCAGTCCAAAATTCCCAGCTCCTCAGAACATCTAACATCCACAACGTGCTTTTCACGTGTCATTAATGGGCATCATATTTAAGGGACCAGGTGGGCTGAGTTCAAATCCCCACTCTGCCCGTTCCCAGCTGTGGCCCAGTTTCCTAGTCCATCAATGGAGCCCTCAAGTAATATTATATCAGAGGACGGTTGGAAGGATTCAAGCAGTTTGTGCTGATTAGAACAGGTGTAATAGGTGGTAGCAGAATTTGAACTCGGGTTCAAAGCGGGTGCCAAAGCCTGCTTTCCTTCTGTCACCACATGCCTTGGGATTGCATGCTAATTGGGAGCTGGTGGCCGGTAAGTGCTGGGATGGGCGCTGGAGCTGGCATCTCACCCGTATCCTGGAGGCCAGTGGCCTTCTCCAGCTGAATAGAATCTACTCCTCTCCCCCATTAGCATAATTCCACTGATCCCAAGAATGATGGGCAGCCACACAGGGTAGAAATGGCCCCAGGGCCCCACAGTCCCTTCCCTTCCCTGGGCCTCAGCTTTTCCATCTGTAGGCTGGGAAGATCAGCAAAGACAGCAGGAGTCTCAGCATGAGAAAGCTTTCAAGACACTTGGTGGGGAAGGCGTCCCAGGTTGGAGGACAGGAAGGGGGCCTTTGGAATGGGGGGAGTGAGCTGGCTGTGTCCACAGTCTCGGACCTTGGCCTTGGCCAGCAGCTGGGCCTGGACTCCTGCTCGTGGCCGCCCCCTCTCAAGGCCTTCGGGGATTTCCCTGCTCCAGGCTGACCCCTTCCCGGACACTGTCTCCGCGGGGCCTGGGTGCTTCTGCGCGAGCGAATGTGGGGGGGTTCTCTTGAGTGCTGAGATGGAGGGGACCTTGGGCACACGCTGTGCCCCACGCTCGGAGCCCGTGGAGTCAGCCTGGGCGGCGGGCTCGCTGTCCTTCCCGGAGCCTCTGCAGTCCTGGCTGCCTCCGCAGGCAGATTCCCGGCGAATGGTGCTCCTGAGACTGCCACGGGCCCAGGCTGCGTCATTCCCGCCCTCCCTGAGCCCTGGGACCGGCTGGGCAGGGCTCCAGCCCTGGGAACTCCGCCGGCTGCTTTTTTTTTTCTTCTCCTTCGAAACTTCATTCTGCAGCTCAATGAAATGTCCTCTGCTCCCCCATTGCCTGGCTCAGCCAAGCTGACCTTGCCGGGCAGAGAGCACTGGACCTGGAGTCCAGGTTCTGATCCGCGTTCTGCCTTGGATACCCTGCGTGACCTCGGGAGAGATCTTTTACCTCCATGGGCCTGTTTCTCCATCTGTGAAACGGAGCAGAGGGTGGTGGGGAGACGGAACCCAGCAGTAAAAGAGGGGAGAGCTGCAATTGCATCCTCTAACGCCTGTCTCCTACCTTTGTGCGGGGGGTGCCCTTCTTTCTCTGCAGGAAGTTTACCCAGGGGTCTAAGCTGGACCCCTCCACTATGTTCTCCCTGCCAAACCAACTTACAGGTCACTGGTCCCGGGCCCAGCTGTGATGGCCTTGGGTGGAGACTTATCCCCAGTCTTCAGAAGGTTCACCTGTAAGATCTCATCCCCAGCTTCCTCCCTGTGCTACCCCCCTACCCCCAGGCTAAAGGCTAGGGCACCCCTCCATGTGGGGCTCCACCACCAGAGGGCGCCCACCACTCCCCAAAGCATGATTTAAAGCACAAAACCAAAATGCTCACCCAACTGAACTTAATGAGAAATGCCACCATTTATTGAGTATGTGTCAGGTGCTGTACCAGTCTCCACAGCACCCCCAGGAGGTGGATAGTGCCATGATCCCCACTGAACAGAGGATGAAACTGAAGCCCAGAGAAGTGAAATGACTGACCCAACGTCACCCAACTGGTCAGTGACAGAGCTGGGACCAGTATCCAAATCCAACCAGGGCTAATCTCAGGCCCAAAGCTGAGGGCGCAGGGGCCCCCAGAGTCAGCCATCGAGGGGGGGGCATGATGGCTGGGATGGGAGCTAGAGATGGAAGCTGGGACTGAGATGATCAGAGACCACAAAGGTAATGGTTGCAAAAACTTAAAAAAACACATTCAGCAGAGTATTTTAACAATTATAATACTAGATCATAGCCACGAAGCATTCACCATGTGCCAGTCACAGCACCAAGTGTCTACATGCATGAGCTCACCTAATATTTGAAACTGCCCAATGGGGATGTTTCTAGTGTGATTTCCATTCCACAGATGGGGAAACTGAGCCTCAGTGAGGCCAACTGTCTGGCCCAAGCTTCCTCATTTGAGCCCAGGCCTGTTTGCCTGCAGAGCCTGTGACTCTTCATATCTACACCATGCTGCCTGCCCGACATTTAAGAGAGAAGAGCAGGTGGAAGCAGAGGAGGGGACACAGAAGTCGAAGGCTCCCCAGGACACAACTGGAAGACTCCTGATTGGATGCATCCCTCTCTGGGCCCCAGAGAGGGGCAGGGATCTGGCCAAGGGCCCAGGCTGGCCGAGGGCAGAGCAGGAGATGACTTCCCAGTCCCAGGTCCAGCCTTGGGTCCTCCTTATTACTCTGTAAGAGTCAAATCTGGAATTTTCTGGCTTCTGCGGTGATGCTGGAATGACTAAGTTCGCCTTCAGGATGGACAACAAACCCTGCAGCTGGGGAGAGAAGTTCGGTGGGGCAGGTTAGGAAAACTAATAATTGGGCACCTCTGGGGCCCAGGCCAGGGCTAAACATGATGGCACTGAATCCTCACAGCAACCCCGGGAGGTGGGAACTCATGACTTTCATCCCCTTTGTGTAGATGAGTAAGTAGAGCTCACGGTCCAGTTAGAGAGACAAAGGCAGGTCAGAGCCACACAATGCAAAAGCACTGGGGCCACAAGCCCACGTGATACAAGACAAATAAGTGAGGGGGCCAAGTGTAAGGCAATAGGGGATGTGGGGATTGTGGTGAACTTCAGGGACACATCTTACAGCGGTGGCTGCTGTCAGCTCTAGTCACTTGTTGCCTTGTGGGCCCAAGGTGGTCCATGCCTCTAGTTTTTTAGGGCCAAATCAGAAATTTTGATATTTGTGTGAACTCTTACATTTTCCCCAATTTGTTAAACTAATTTAAGGCTAATTTTTTGAATCTGGAGGGAAAGGCATAAATCGGAAAAGTTAAAGGTTAAGAAAATCAATCTGGGCAGGCCAAAAAACCTGTAGACCCAATCCAACCTGATAATCTGTTACAAGGGGCCTGCGGGATCCTGGAGGCAGGGCCCCTAACTCAGTCTAGGAGGGTCCCCCAGGGAAGAAAACCCGATCTGAGGGCGAAGAGAGATTAGGAAGAAAAAGCAGTAGAAGAGGAGGGTGAAGGGGGTCGTGGGGACAGTGGGGACAGCAGGAGCAGAGGCGTGGAGGAGGGAGCTGTCAGGAGCATGGTTTTGGGACTGAACTGGCTATGTCACGGCCCCTGGGCTACCTTTGTCCCTCCTCAGGGAAACTGCCATCAAGGTGGCCCCAAAATAGGAGTTACAGGTTGGGGGCTAAAAGGAGAGGGAGAGAAGGGACTCGTAAGAAACAGTCAAGAGATTCTATCTGTTGGGACAAAAGGCCAGCAAACTCTAGAAAACATTACTCTGTCCCTAGTTTTTCATGGAATTCTCTTCTTCGCAGGAATATCCCCGCCACGGCCAAAGCCCTGTGTTCGGGGTGCTTTGGGGAATGGAGGAGAGAGGGCTGTGTCCAGGCTTGGGGAAAACTGGGGTGGAGAGGGGTCAGCAGCTGGCGGCTGAGGTGACGGGGCAGACAGAAGTGACCACAGAACAGCTGGCAGGGCTTTGGCAGGAGGAGACAGAAGACACGGAGGGGAAGGTAGGCGTCCACTCTGGGTCTCCTCAGAAGCATTCAGGAGGGCCCCGCATTTCCTGCAGCCACGTGGGGTGGGGCTGGGGTGACTGTGCCTGGGGGTTAAAGGGAAGGGTGGCCCCAGGTGACACGGGGTGACACGTGGTGAGATGGCATTTGGTTGACTGCTGCAGGGCTCCAGCCCCAGCCTGGTGTAACCCCACCTGTGCACGGGAAGGTGGCTTGACCCGGATTAAGAGGGGGGAGTATTTTCACCTCCCGAGTCAGTCCTCACTGATGGCCACAGCTTTGCACTGGTAAGAATTTCAGGCTGTGCGGGGTCAGCCGGGAGGGGTGCGGCGGTGGGTTAGCGGCGCCTGCCAAGGGTGCGGGACCGGGAATGGTTCTATTCCCGCTGGGTGCATGCTCCCTTGCACACCCAAAGGAGAATTCCTGTCTCTGCTCTTTGGCTCTCTCGACCCCTCCCTGGGTGACTTCAGACATTTCCCCCTCCGAGGCCTGGTTGCCGAGTGTGACTCACCGTCCCCTCCGGGGCTCTGTTTCCACATCTGTAAAGGGCTCACAGTGATAACAATCCCCACCCTGCCTGTCTTGCAAGAAGCTGAAGAGGTAAGTTGACCTCTTTATTAGATGATTTCATTCTTATAAATGCTGGTCTGTGATCTCCAACGACCTTCCCCACCCTAATCATTTTTTTCTAAAACATTTCATGGCTTTTCTTCCTCACAGTTACCCTTCCAGAAGAACTCTTAGGGTCATTTCATAAAGTTATGACAAGAAACACGACCAGCTTTGGTTATTATAGAGTTTTATGGAGTCTAATGCTCCATAAAGAGTGGGCTGTAGGGTCCAACAGCTGGGGTTCGAATCCCAGGCCCGCCCTCCCCACCTGTGTGACTTGGCCTGAAGATTTAACCTTTCCAGCCTCCTTTCATCACCTGTCAATGGGGCTCACAGTGGCACCAACTCTATATAAAGTTCTTAGTGAGGATTAAATGAGATAATTCACGCCCAGCGTTTAGAGACGTGCCTGGCACCTGGCAAGCATGCAGTGATTGAGAGCTAGTGTTAGTGTCATTGGGCGTGTCCTCTCTCCCTTGTGTCACCCGCTCAAGCTCGTGGTCCATGTGCGGTGGTGACGATGGCAATGGGTTTGGCTGGTTTGTGGGGTACGTGGAGGAGCCAGGAGCTTGTGAATGACTCCAAACCACACAGCACACGACTGTGACACAGGCTGCCATCAGGGATGTCAGAATCCATGTTCTGTGGTCCCTAACCTCAGGGGCCACAGTGTGGGGAGGAGGCAGACACAGCGCCCGGATCACTGTGCAGGAGGGTAGAAGGTTCTGTCTGTCCAGGGAGAGGGATGACTCACCCCAGGGTGTTGGGGGCGGTGGGAAGGCTTCCAGGCAGAGGAGACAGATGAAAAAAGCTGGGAGCGGTCAAGGATTTGGGCGTGGCCAATGCAGCTGCTCGGGGAGACAAGCTGGGGAACCCTGGACCACACCGTGAGCGCTTTGAGTACAAGGATGGGTGGTTTTGGGTTTTTCCCTAGGGCAATGGGAAGCTACTAAAGTCTCACCAGGGTTGAGACCTGCTGAGAGCCATGTTTGAGAAACGAGAACTTTGGGGAGGCCTTTGTAGGGACAGCTTGGGGATGCCCTTTGGCACACGTGCTGACTGTGGCCCCAGCAGACCCCCCAGCAGTGGGACCCTGTCCTCCACGCCAACTCTGAAAGGTGGGGTGCGGCCTCCCATCTGCTCCCACGTATTGCAAAGTATCTTCTGCCTCCTCCATCCCTCCCCCTTCCACGGCCTCTCTGGCTCTCTGCCTCCCGTGTACCCCCAGCCCATTTACTACACCCTCCTGTCGCCTGAGCCTAACTAAGCCCCACCAACAGTTTCCAGCTTCGTTTTCCCTTACAGATGGAGCCTCCTATATCTGGACACAGAGGACAACTTGGATGGAAGCACAAACAAAAGACATCTGAGCAGCCAAAACACGAGTCATCGAGTTCCCGTTCCTCAAGCCCCAGAGCCTTCCCCGCGGGGCGCACCGACAGCTTAGCGCTCGCTCTGCGCGTTCTGAGCGCTGCCTCTTACCGGGTCTGCAGATACCGCATTTTGAAGCAACACGTTACAAGGGTGGCCTAGAATCTCAATATATCGCTGACCACATTTTATTGCTTTTATTTCATTTTTATTATGGTTATTTTTCACGATTATAAGCACAACAGGCACATGGTAAATATTCTGAGAAAATGCACAGAGGGTATGAAGGGCAGTGAACCGACTCCGTATGACCCCGCAATGGCGGCTACGTGTCGCATACATCCGTCCACGCCCACAGACTGCACAGCACCAAGAGCAGCCCCGTGTCAGCCGTGGACTTCGGTGATAATGACGTGTCCATGGCGGTTCATCAGTGTAACAAACGTCCCACCCTGTGGGATGTTGATAACGGAGGAGGCTGTGCCTGTTTGGGGACAGGGGAAGGTATATGGGAAATCCCTGTACTTTTCACTCCATTTCCCTGTGAACCTAAAATTACTCTGAAATATAGTTTGTTGATTTAAGAAAATCATCCCATCCAAAGAACCACTGTTAAAAGCAACATATAGCTCTAGCCGGTTTGGCTCAGTGGGTAGAGCATGGGCCTGGGGACTGAGGGGTTCCAGGTTCGATTCCCAATCAAGGGCATGTGTCTCGGTTGCAGGCTCAGTCCTGGCCCCGATGTTTCTCTCTCTGTCTCCCTCGCCCTTCCACTTTCTCTAAAAAAATCAATGGAAAAAAATATCCTCAGGTGAAGATTAACAAAAAAATTAAAAAATTTAAAAAAATAAAAGCAGCATGTACCCTTTTGTAATATTTATTAAAATATTATATTACATATACATTATATGTACATTATACTATATATACTACTGATACTATATGAACATTTATGAATGCTATATGCACTGTAGACAATTTTCTACGTGCTTGTCACCTTATTTCGTTCTAGGTCTCTTTCATTGCTGCTAGCAATGGATGCATATTTCTTATATTTCTTCAATGGAAGGATATCATGATTTATTTAGTTAATCCTCTCTTGATGATCATTGGTATTTTTTTTCAATTTATTATTATAAGTGCCACAGCAAAATTCCTATCTTGTGTATTTGCCCAAACTTTCCCTTAAGATAAATTCTAGATGTGAACTTGCTCAAATGTTATCTTCCAAAAACGTTGAATCGATTTATATTCCCACTAACACTATATGAGGGGCCTGTTTTCTCATACTCTCACTACTAATAGCAACCTTTTAAATCTTTATCAGAAGAGGCAAACAATTGCATCTTCTTGTATCAATACAGAGCTCTGATTACCCGCGAGGCAAGGAATTTTTTCACATATTTGATGGTCATCTGTAGTTCTCTGTATCACCTTTTTACATGCCATTTCACATTGTGTGTTCTCTCAGTGTCATTGACTTGATGTTGTTTCTCTCCTGAATATCTGCCCAGGGCTCGGCACAGTATTAAAGGCACAGCAAGTGAGTGAGTGGAGGAGTGATGAAATCGCAGGCCCACGGCGGGGAGTGCCCACGGCAAGCAGAACCCGAGGCTCCTCACGTGAGCAAGAGCCGGTGCCAGGTCCCCAAGAACACCCTCCTGCCCAGTGTGAGAATGTGGCAGCTGGCGTCCACACACCAGCACGGTCCCACGTCAGTTACCCAAGTGCCGTGGGTGCTCAATACCACATTTATGAACTTTGCAAGGGGAGATGACTTTCTGAGGAATTTATCTGCAAAAGTCGTAGAGCTAGACACTGGTGAGATTTACTGAGAGAAGATACAAGGAACAATAATCCAGGTAAATTCATAATCTGACGTCACTGTCCAACAATTACTGCTGAGTGTGCCCTGGAGAAGGGGTAACACCCATGACTGTTCCAGCCAATCAGGACATCAGATTCTGGACTGATTCAGCCAACCAGAGCTCAGCATTCCTCTGAAGCAGCCCCCCCACCCCCCACCCCCACTGGCCCAGAGAGCAATTGATTTCTGCCAATGACAGAACTTTGGGGGCTCAACTGGAGAAGTGGTTGATGGGGGCACTTTCCATGAATGAGTCATTCAAAAGTAATGCCCACACAATTATTAACACATCCATTAACATTTACTGGGCACTTAGGCATCAATCAGGTTCGAAATGCCCTCAGAAAGGTTAAGGAGCCCGTCTGAGGTCACACAGTGGTGTGGGGCCCATGCGCCCCTGCTCTACACCTCTGTGAAAGAGTAAACGTCACCACTGGCACTAAACGAGTACCTGTGTGCCAGGTACTGCGCGAGGTACTTCACACGTGAGCTGCACACAATTACTTCACGAGGTGGGTGCTGTTACCACTTCATGTCATGTAGTTACTGATCAAATAATAATAAAAAAATCTGAAACCTATCCTAAATATGTCTCCCATGGGGAGAGACTTAGACAAAGGCAGAAAATGTGAATCTTGATCATTCATGCAAAAAATCAAAAAAACAAAAACCCCTCAAAATCCCCTAAGGATAGCCCATGTAATAATTTAACAAATGTTCATCGAATGAATGAATGGGGACTCAGACGAATGGGCTACAAGGAGACCTAATGGAGAGCCACCAAGAGTGACAGGTGACAATGCACAGTGGGGCCTAATAAATGTTTGCTGAATGAAAGGACAAAGAACTGTGCAGAATTCGAATCCAAAGCAGAAGCTGTGAGAAGTGGATTGATGGCTCCACCAGCCCCCCCCCCCATTTGTGGGGCACCTACAGCGTGCCCTCACCGTGCTGAGCCTGGGGGCCTGTCCTCAGGGGCCAGAAGGGAGAGGCTCAGTTGAGGACTCAGGACTCAGGACTCAGGTTAAGGGAGTGAAACAAGTGTTGGTAAACCCAGTGTTGCTGGTGGGCCTGTTTGGGAGAGCTTGTCAGAAACGCTATGGGGAGCTGGCTCCAGTTCAGACATCTTCCAGGAACACAGAAAACAACCACATTTTACTAATTATAGCAAAGGAAAACACGCTGCGATTACAGCTAAATTACATTAAGACATAACTGGCTGGCTGGCCCGGGCTCTATCGCTCTGGCTCAGGTTTCAGCCAGGCTGGGCGGTGACACAGGCCGGCAGGCCAGCGAGCCCTGGGCGGGGAGGCCCCGCAGCCCCGATCTCTGTAAGGCCGTGACCCTGGCATGACTTTGGGGAGTCCCAGGGCCAGTCCCGGCTTGTGGGACCAGCATCTTTCCTCCCCAAAAGGGGCTTCCCCGAGCCCGGGGCTAGAAGCAGGCGCTGCAGGCTGCTGTGTCACCCAGCCCCGGGCCCTCAGAGCTGGGGGCCAGGGCCTTCAGGCTGCGAGGGCTGTCTAGGGCCTTAGCGCTTACACGGTGACTGGAGGGGGTTGTTTTCCTAAACCTCTCCTGTTGTGGCCACTGACTCTGGCTCTTCCTCCCAGGCCCTGGCCTGCACCTGCCAAAAAGGGCTTGGCACCTGTTTGGGGCTGGGGATGGGGGCAGTTTGTGCTCCTCCCCCGTCCCCATATAATTATCCCCCGAGGACCAATGTCTGGTTCATGCATTAGGAAGGAGGGAGGGAGGGAGGGAGGGAGGGAGGGAGGGAGGGAGGGAGGAAGGAAGGAAGGAAGGAAGGAAGGAAGGAAGGAAGGAAGGAAGGAAGGAAGGAAGGAAGGAAGGAAGGAAAGGAGGAAGGAAGGAAGGAGGGAGGGAGGGAGGCAAGGGGCAGGCAGTAATCAGCGTATGAAAGAGCTTACTGGGCACTTGCCAAATGCCAGGCACGGTCCATGCAGCATCTCCTTGAATCTCTACACCAGCCTCCAGGAGGGCAGGAACCCAGCCTCACTCTTTCCTGGGTTCTGGAGCTGCACACAACGTAGTACCAACAGTCACTCCAATAATGAACTGAATGAGCCAAGGACCCGGGGAGCCAGGTAACATGGCCATTTGTAGGCAAGGCTCCTGCAGCTCGGCTGGGGCAGGCACAACGGTGACATTCAAATCCAGCTGTTCGGCTCCAAAGCCTGCTCACTCACCCTGGCGCCCAGGCTGCTCACCTTCGGGCGCTAATGAAAGTAGCCATTCCCTTGACCCCACAGCACCCAGTTATGATGGGACCTTTGTCTCTGGCCTCAATCTCTTCCAGCTCGGGGCTGAACCAAGGGTACTCTGAGGCCCAGTGCCACCATTTATTCTGCCAGGCACTTTTTGCAACACATTACTTCATTTATGCTTCACACCAGCATCTGGGGAGGGGAAGGTTTTTAAAATCATCATTTTTTTGTTTTTTAGTTGAGGACCCTGGGACTCAGAGAAGTGAAGTGACTTGCCCAAGCTCACACAGCTGTTAACTGGGGTACTGGGGTTCCAACTCAGTCTGGGTGCTGGACATTGCCAGGTCAGAGTCCCTGTGGGGCCTGGTCTCTGGTCACCTCCTCTCAGGGCCCGTCTGAGAGCGTGCAGGGGGTGGGGTAGGAGGCCCTCTCCCCTCTGCGGACAGACCCTGTAACTGTTCCCCAGGCCTCCTGACTATGAGGACAGGGTTTGGCCAGGGCCCCTGGGCTCAGCTCAGGGAAAACACACCAGCCTGTGCCTGATGCCCGTGGAGCTGGGTCCGTCCCAGATCCAGGGGCAGTGGGAGGTGTGGCCACGGACATGAGGAGCAGCTGGGCTGTGGTCTGGTGGCCACTGTGTTCTGGCCAGTTATGCTGGTGTTTACAATCCACATTTTTAATAATCTGATGTTATGTTTGGCCCTAGGTCTCTTCTGCAGGGCCTGAGGCTTGCCTCCAAGATGGTCTCCTAATTCCTTCCAACTCCTGCCCTGAAATGAGCTGGGAAAGAGAAACCTAGAAGGAGATGGGACTGGGAGACAGAGCTGGGAGCAGAGAGGGCAGGGACTCTACTTGACATTGATGGAGCTCCTCCTGTGTGCCAAGTGCATTTCATATGTTAGTTTTATTTGATCCCCAAGGCAACCTAATGTGGTGTGTTTTCTCTCCCTATATTGTGGATAAAGCTGAGGCCCGCAGGCCGAAGCAGCGGGCCCAGGGTCACACATCTCACATCTTGGGGAGGGGCAGTGCTGAGCCTGGCGTTTGACCTCAGGTGTGCTGGGCTCCAGAGCCTGGGTCTTTCCCACGAGACTCGTTGAGCTGGGGGTGCATCCAGGCACGTGACTCCCTCAGGAGGACTCGTCCACTCCAAGTCTTACCCCTCTCCCAGGAGAAATTAAGCTTTCACTCCAGGTTTGGGGGAGAACAGAGATGAATGGCTATTCTGGGGACAGAAACGTCCAGACCTTGGACTATCCCTTTCCTCACCTATCCCATTCAATCCAGTCTGCCCCAGCCCAGCCAGGCGTGGCGGCTTAACTCAGCCTCGCAGTTAAAGGCAGGGCTTCCAGCCTGCTGCCTGCCAGCCCTGCAGCTCCACTGAGTCAGGAATGGCAAAGCCAGGCCTTTCTTTTCAGGAACCAGACCTGGCTGAAGCTATAAAAGGCTTGCGATCTCCAGGCTCCCACCTCTGCCCTCTCTGGTCTTGCTTCTCTCTGATGTGGTAGAGTGGACGTAACAGCAGATCGCAGGTCTTGCTTCTCTCTGATGGGGTAGAGTGGACGTAACACCAGATCGCAGGTCTTTTTTCTCTCTGATGGGGTAGAGTGGACGTAACACCAGGTCGCAGCACCAACACTTGGCTGTGTGAGTTAGTCAAAGTCACAGCTCTAAGATTATGGGGCATTCACTGTGCCTGTCGAGGGCTGGGGCTGGGTATTTTCTATCATTCTGTGTTTGAGTCCTCATAACCGCCCTCGGAAGTAGATAAGATTATTGTTCCTTCTTTGAAATGTGGGGCCTGTCTGAGACTGCACAGCCAGCAAGTGGCAGAGGCCGCACTCTTAACCGCCACGTCATAGTGCTTTCTGTGATTGTGGTCCTGAACCTTGGTTTCCTCCTCTGTCAAATGGGGCTGCTAGTTCCAGTCTCAAAGAACTGATGGGACAATGCAAGGAGAAAATGAAGGTCAAGTGCTCAGGACATAGCAGTGCCTGAAAAGCATCAGTTGCCTCAGCTTTGTCGGCCTTTCAACAGGTGCTGAGTGGGTTCCTTCCTGTGCCAGGCACTGGGCTGGGCGCTGGGGATCTGGCAGGGAACTCAGACAAAGTCTCACCCCCACGGAGCTCACAGGCCAGGGGCGAAGACAAGCTAAGTAAATCACTGCGCATAACTGATGGAATGATCTCGAGTGTGCCCTGTGCTGCCAGAGAGAAGTACGGGGTCGGGTGAAGACTGGAAATGTGTCAGTACTTGTCTGGGGGGACAATGAGGCCAGGAAGCCTCTGTACGCCACGGCATAAGGGGGGATCCTGTCTAGGGCAGTGGGAGGGGTCTCAGGGCCGAGGAAAGAGGACATTCGAGGGGCAGAGAGGTTCTCCTACATTTCCTCCACAGCAGCCAGGAAAACCTGGGGTGGTCTGATTCCGGCCACTCAACCTGACCCAGGTAAAAATGTGCTAGTCCCACAGGCAAGGGTCACCTGCCTGGCAGCTGGGAGCTTGCTCAGCGGGTGGGGGGACCCGTGTCTGAGGGTGTGGAGGCCAAACTGCAACCTAGACTGCCTTTTAGGGTCCGGCTGTGGGGCGCAGGCTCAGCCCTGTCTGTTGCTGAGCTGGTTGTAGTAAGCTGGGCTGCTGGTTCACATCCCATTTCTGCTGTTTATCTCCTGTGAGTGATGTCAGCTTCTCAGAGCCTCAGTTTATCTGGTCTATGAAATGGAGACCTTAATAGCCACCTCTTTCTTTGATTCTTCTTAGGATTTCATGGAAGAATGAATGAGTTATGATTTACTAAAAATATCTAGAGAGCCTACTAGTTGCCAGGCACTATGCTAAGCCCTGGTTCATTTAATTCATATCACAAACCCCAGAAGGAGGTGCCTTCATATCCCCTTGCCATAGATGGGTAAACTAAGGCTCAGGAAAAAATAAGGAATGTGGCCAAGGTCACACAAAGGGAGTTTACAAAGGGAGACAAAGCACATCCAGACACTAAGAATGAATAAAAGCCTATAATTTCTGGAGGGCCTAGGTGCCAGGCACTTTGCATATGACCCTTGATCTACTGGATTCAAAAGCGACCTTTCTACTTTGGCCTCAAGGCCTCTGTGGGTGGTGGTGGGAGTTTGGGGACACCAGTTCCACCTGGCCCTGGCCTTGTCATCATGAAGGGCCATTGATATGGACAGACGTTCCATAGTCCCCGCAAATGAGATGCCACATACTGCTGGGATTGCCAGGTTTAGCAAGTGCGAATGTCTTCAGAAACACACAAATAATTTTTGGTGTGTATGTTCCACAGACTCTAGTTCCTTTGACCTCTTAAGCATGGATATCCCTATATTAAAATATTATTTTTCACTTTTCTGAGGTTTGAATTTTTCCGGGCATCCTATCTTTTTATCTGGCCACCCTACATGCTGCCCAGACCACCCTGATAGGATTAAGAAAAGACAAGTTTCACCAATTTACTAAACTGCCCTGCCTGTGGCGCTCTATGAATGATATTTTTTAAAAGTCCTGAAAATATCTTGGAACCATCTTGCATTTTGTGGGGGGTTAAAAATCCTTAATTTGTTCAGTGCTAATATTTAAAACAGGCTACAGTATTTTGTAACCTTAAGCTGACATTCGGGTGGACCATGGCCGGTGAGCCAAATCCAGTCCAAAATCAAGTATATTTTACTTATACAAATAAAGTTTTATTGGAACACAGCCCCACCCACACCCACCCGTTTACCTATCGTCTACGGCTATTTTCACACTACAGGGGCAGAGTGGAGTTGTTGCAGCAGAGACCATATGGCCCACAAACCCCAAATATTTACTATCTGGCCTTTTACAGCAAGGCGGCCAGCCCCTCCGATGTTCAGTCCACTGCTGTTGTTATTCCTATTGATCAGAACTTGCATTCTTAGCAGTAGTAACATACAGGTGGTCCTTGCATGCAGAGGTGGTGGAGGGGCGGCTGGAGTTTGGGCCACGTGGAGAACTCATTTTTAGCTTCTCAGCATCCTACCTGGCACGAGGTGGGTGTCCAGTGGGGATGAGCCCTCCCCCACCTTTTCTCGAATTTCCTCCACCTTCTCTAAGAAAGGGAGCCTCCAGTCAACCCCCCTCCTCTCCCATGGAGGTCTGCTCTGTAAATTCAAAGCAGGTTTCTGCTACATTTTCAGCCCTGTCTGCTTTCCACAAATTTCACCTGGCTAAAAATAGTCATGTGCATAATCCCTCGATTAAAGTCTTCAGCCTAGGGGGAGGTCTGTGCCCTGATACTGGGCAGCCCTCCCTCTCCCCGCTTGACAACCCCATCTGCCTGTCAATTGGGGTGCAGAATTTCTGGAGTTCCCATCCCCAGGGCTCCGTGTTCAGCTGGGTTTAATCGTAGCCCTCTTCGGAGAGGGTCAGTGTGCACATTGGAAACAGGAGACGGGCTGAGGCGGGCATGCAGCACCTGAGAGTTCACCCACCGCCTGCTGCTTTACTCCTGCCTCCCATCCCCAGGCCTGGAGGTGCAGCCAGGCACGGCTCCCTCCTGAACACCCAAGAAGTGTCCTTCCTTTTTTCTCTATCTGTCCATCCATATGCCCATCCATCCATCCATCCACCCATCCACCCACCCACCCAAACCTACAATCCTGGAGCTGGTCCGTTTCCCAGGGAACCTGACCTTACATAGAATATCACAGCGGACCATTATATCGGACAGCTACAGCACATTAACCAGACCAGATGAAATGAGCTGCCAAGTATGTTGGAGACTTTGGTGAGAAACCTGCTTTACAGAGAGCAGGAGAAAAACCATATGAAGACTCAGGGACCCTCATATCAGTGATGTTTTCAGGGGCCCAGTAGTCCTGAGCATGCCGAATCAACTCCCTATTGCATCTCACAGCTCCCACCATGGAGGAAACATAGCTCCTGTAGGACTGGGTGCTGAGAGGAGTATATTTCATGCTTGGAAATACTGTTCAGACCATTTACTAAGTGGCATGCAAGCTGGGCTATGCATGGGAGGTGACCAAGGAAAGGAAGTCATGATCTTGTGCTCTGGAGCCGGGCTGATGGGGCGTGAGTCCTGGCTCCATCACTTGTGTCTCTGTGACCTTGGCGGGGATGGTGATGTGCCAACCTCCAGGCTGCGGGAGGTAACATCTAAAGCACATAGGGCAGTACCTGGCATGTGGTAGATGCTCATTAAATGACTATAAATGGCAGAACACAGATTCAAACTCAGGTTTGAGCCAAAGGTTTTTTCCATTGCCCCACCCAAGAGATGGAACCAAATGTCGCTAAAGCCAAGGAGAGAGAGAGGAGCCCAGGCATGGATGGCAGAGGTGGTCATAGTGCAGCAGAGTGGACAAGTAGGGAGGCAGAGAGGCAAGTGGCCCACAGGTCCCCATACCAACACTCAGGGTCCCACTCCTTCCGCGCAGGACAATGGCTCTGGCAGAGCAGACTTGCTGGAGATTCAAAGGTCTCTGAAACCCCACTTGGTTCCCTCTGGGCTAGATCCCCAGCTTCCCCCGACCTCTCCTGCAGGAGAGACAATCCCTCCTTATGTTTCCAGGGAGAGCGTGTGACTCACGTTTCACCTGCGATGGGTAACTAACAACTCAGCATCTCACTGTCTTTCTCCAACGTATTGAGGACACTTGGCATCTGCTCCTAGGGTCGTTATAATGACCACCTTCCCCAACCTCTCACACGGCTGAGGTACTGTACCAGGTCCCATCCGCTACACCCTGGTGAGAGTTTGTCCAGCTGCACCCCCGCAGCACAGAGGGGGACCCTCTGAGGGGCCCAGGAAAGCCAGCCAGGGCAGAGGCGAGGGGCCGCGCAGTGGACACAAAGGCCTCGCTATCCCACCAGGCTCCACGCGGCTGGGAAATGAGGGCCTTAGTCCTGCAGGGCGCGATCCCTTGGGGCAGCACAGCTTCCTCTACACGGTCCCCACTCCCATGCTTCTCAGGGTCCCCGCAGTCCACTCAGTGACCTCCACTACTCATCACTGTCACTCTCCCTCACAGACGTGTGCGTGTGTGTGTGCGTGTACGCAAAGTTTTCCTGACTACACGAAAACTGTTAATAATAGTTGGGAGCTAGGCAGCTGGCAAAGGTGAGTGTGAAGATGGCCTACTTTCTACTTACACGTTTTTTGTTCTGTACCACGTGCATTTATTTTTATAGACATACACACATTTGTAAAAGGAATTAATCAAAACCCTAGAGAAACGAAGTACAGCTGAAAGATATCATGTTGCTTCCCAGGCATTTTACAAAATCCTTATTAATCACATTTTCCTTGGCCATCAAATGCAGCAGTGTGCCAGCCCCCTTTAAACATTCCATAAAGGGAACGCACGTGCTCTCCTTTCGAAGGCTTGCTCTAAAGCATCGGATCCTGCACTTACCTGTAGGGCCTCAATCAGCACCCCTTTATCCACACAGGCCCTTGAGGTGGCTCTTATCACTGTCCCAGTTCTACAGGCGAGGAAACTGAGGCTGAGAGGTTAAATGATGGTGGGGCAAGCTAACGTTCCTCCTACCGGTCACACTGAACTGCTCCCTTTCTTTCGCCCCCACAGTCCCCTCCAGAAGCAGGACAGGGATTCGCAAAGACATTTTGCCAGATAGAAACTGAGCTATGGGGGAAATGCCCTAAGGGGAAACCAAGGCACACTGGGTCTTGAACGAGGGCTCTGATGCCCAGGCTGGGCCCGTGTCCCTCAGTGTTGGGCCCTGAGCGGGCTCAGGCCTTGAAAGGCCTGACGTGGTGGGCTGGGAGGCCAGTGGCCCCGGAGTCAGGAGGTCATCACCCTGCCCTGCCCTGCCCTCAGTTTCTCACCCCAACCCAGGGGCCGGGGGAAGGCACTTTATGGCCATGGGGATTTATGGCAGAGATAACAGTTTGTTCTCTGAGCAGCACTGGCCCGAGCCACCCAGGGAGCAGTTTTGCACACACCTCTGCAGCCCCCAAATGGGGTTTCCAGCTGGAGCTCTGGGGCCCACCGCTTGGCCGGAGCCTGAGATGGCCCCTTCCCATCTGTGCAGGAGCCCTATGGGGTCCGTCTGCTCCTGTGAACCCTCCATGAACCCCAGAGAAAGAGGGAGCAGCTTGGAGGGCCCCCTGGTAGGGACCAAACTACTCCTAGTTGCTCAGAGCAAGGGGAGGTCAGGACCCCAGTCAGGGGAGCAACAGGTCTTCTGGGATCTCCTTGCTGTTACCCCCCCCCCCCCCCCAATAGAAGTCTGTTTATGGCCTCAGGGCCCCTCCGTTCAAATAAGATTGTCACCTACTCCTTCCTTCTGACTCAAGCCTCTCCCCTCAGTTCTCTGTTGCTTAAACTCCAGCTGCTCATCTCTCTCCATCTGCTAAATGTCCTCCCCAGAGGTTTCCCAGAAACTGCCAACCTAATGTGGCCAAACTTGAGCTGCTTGTGCTCCAGTCTCCTTGTGCTCAGCAGTGATACCTCCAACACTTATCTCATCTCTCAAGCCAGAAACATGGGGTCCTCCTTGACACCACCCTCTTATTCAGTTGCCGGGTTCTGCCAAAGCTGCTTTAAACATATAGGCCTCAGACTTCCCTGTTCCTTGGGGGACCTTAGCATTTTTTTCTCTTAAGGCTTTCGACTGATTGGGTGAGGCCCACCCACACTATGGAGAGTAATCTGCTTTACTTAAATTCTCCTGATTTTAATGTTAATCTTATCTAAAAAAATTCCTTCCCAGCAACAGCTAGACTGCTGTTTGACCTAATATCTGGGTACCATATCTTAGCCAACTTGACATGAAATTAACCATCACAACATGTATGCGTTTTTGTTTACATGGAATGTGGATGATTGGACGGCTGAAGGGATCGACTGGATGTGTGGGAGGGATGACGGACGGTGTGCTGGCTATGTATCTGGATGAGAGGATGAATGAATGAATGAATGAATGGAGAAATGGATGGGAAGATAAATCATGGAACGATTTTTTGAACAAGTAGGAAGGGGACAGGTAGATGGCAGACAGATAGGTGGATATATGCGTGAGTGGGTGATTAGTTGGGTGGTAAATTTGTGGGTGGGTGGACCAATTGGTGGTTGCAATGTCTGGTGGGATCATATACACACACTAATGGACAGCTGTGAGATTGCTTGTGAGAGTAGCTGAGCATATGATGGACAATTGAACCATTAAGTGTATGAATTAGATGGAGATGTGAGGGTGGGTAAATGAGTGGGTAGGCTTGTGAATAGATGGATTGGCAATGGATTTCTTTGGAAAAATGCTAAATTGAGAACATGCTAAAGACAGCCAGGCCATTATGGTAGAAGGAAAGGAACGTATCATCCATTTATGAGATTTATACAAGTTCCTTCATGTCTCTGAGCCTGTTTCTTCATCTAAAACAAGGGAAAGAAAATCCTATCTACCTGGCAGGGTGCTGCAGGCTGAAGCGAGATAGTGTACAAGCATCTGGCACGGTGCCCTGAATATTGTTAAGTTCACAAAAATGTCAGTTCTCTGCATTCCTCTGCCTCTCCCCTCCTCCTTTCTTACACGTGGGTGGTAGGTTATGATTTACAGGGCACAGTCATCCCGAGGTGTCCTCTGGATCCTTCACCCTGGATTCAATATAAACACATTGCTGATACGGTTGATATGCAGCCCCCCTTAGCTCCACACTCAGGCTTAGAATAGTCCCTCCCACACCCCAACCTCTCTCATCCCCAAAGAGACACCCCTGACTGAGCCCCTTGCTCCAGCCAGGATGGTTTCTTCGTCCTCAGTGGACCAGAGACAACATCTGGGCCTGGCTACTGCTTCTCCCTGAATCTTCTCATGGGACTCAGAAATGATGAGAAACACATTTGGTCCCCTTGGCAGTGGCCACACTTCTTCCCGGAGAAAAGAGAGACACCTACAAGGTCCCACGAACACGTGCATGTGCGCTCACTCACGAAGTTTCTATAGGGGCCTTGGTAGGAGGAAGCCTGTGGTACGGCCTAGGAGCCTGAGAAACCTGGCTCACGTCCTGGCTCTGCCACTTTGGGGCTGTATGGTTTTGGAGGTGTCACTTTTTTTTCTGGGACTCAGTGCCCTTATCTCTAAAATGGGAATTACATTGCCCACCTCACAAAGACCTTTGTGAGGAAGCCTTGAAATAACTATAGACAAAGTTTCTGGGATCTAGCAGGCACTAAATAAACACCAATCTCCGTTCTCATTGAGAAAGGTCTGGCTGGGAGTGAAAGGCTAAGGTGTGTCCGTCTGGGCTACACCTACGTGTCTGGGGCCCCGTGGAGAGGCTGGTAAAGGAAGCATGGTGCGCACACGGATTCATCCATTCATTCACTAATTTCTTTTTAAAAACCGACTTAACTGAGGTGTGATTTATGTGCCATAAACTGCATCGACTTAAAGTGGACAGCTTGGTGAGTTTCGGCAGGCGCACGCACCGTGAGCTAGCACCGCAACGAAGGCAGAGCACTCCCAAGGCCCGAGAGAGGGCAGCGCCTCCTCGCGTCCGGCTCTCCCTCCAGTTCCGTCCCCCAGGCACTGATCCGCTTCCTGCCACAGTGGGTTAGTTTGCATTTCCTAGAATTTCCCATAATTGGAATAAAACAGTAGGGACTCTTTTGTGTCTGTCTTCTTTCCCCCTGGTCAATGCTTTGGGGACTCATCCCTGTTGCTGCATATATCAGTAATCCGATCAATCCTTTAAATCGCTGACTGCATTCCATAGTATATCACCTTTTATCACTCATGTATTTCTTTTTCATTTATTCACCCATTATTCAAACCCTTGCTACTTGTTTATTATTTACTACTCCATCCATCCATCCATCCATCCATCCATCCATCCATCCATCCATCCATCCATCCATCCATCCCACAGGCTAGTAAACCATGTGAGGAGACATCAGCAGGATTTGGGGAGGTGTGCGCTACTTTATATAAAGCGGGGGAGAGGTGCCTCGGGGACAGCGCTGCTGGCCTTCGAGGGACAAGTCTACAGGAGTCAGAGGGCAGGGACATCTGGAAAGAGTCAGAGGGCAGCATTCAAACAGCAGCAAGTCGGCGGAGCCTGGACCTGAGACAGAAATGGGGAGTGGGTGCCGGTCGGGCAGACTGAAGGAGCGAGCCATGCGATCCAGGTGAAGGCCCGCACCCCGGGCTCTCAGCAGCAGGGGCGGCAGAGGGAGGTGCTCGGCCTCCGGGGGCAGGAGGGGACCCGGGCCGCGAGGGCGCAGGGCTAAGTGCGCAGGAGGTTTCCCCAGGAAGGAGGGACCACCTGTCAAACCTGCTCGGGTCGGGAGGACGACCGCGAACTGACCGTGGGATGTGGGGACCCGAGGTCCTTGGTGGTCCAGAAATGTGGTCGCCATGGAGCAGGGCTGATGGACGGGGTCGGGAGGCTGGGAGGAGAGGCGGTGGAGCGGGGACAGGACCCTCTGAGGCATTCTGCCCTAATGAGAGGGGGGCTGGGGCATCGCTGGTGGGGGTGTGGGAGTCAAGGGGTTTATTTTTAAGCTAAGAACTGTTTGGCATATATATAGATATATTTAAAATATTTGGCATATTTTTATGCTAATGGGTTGAGTCAGCATTTACCGAAGGCTTTCCCTCTCCAGGCACGGCACTCTTACCCTTCTCCTTTCTCATTAATTTCAGGAATTTTCCCTCCCTTCACCTTAAAGTAACTGCTTTAGATAGGAGGAGGGTGCCTGAGTGCATCCTGAGGACCAGAGAGTGGGCAGGGGCAGGAGGTGAGCAGGCGGAGGTCTCTTAACCTGTCTGGGTAGCCTTAGCTCTTTCACCCTGGAAGGGGCAGCTGACACCACGGAGAAAGCAGGACTCCCCTCTCCCCCACCCCCCGCCTCACCCTCCCACGGTTCCAGGTTGAACTGGGAAAAGCATCACCTAAGCCCCACTATGGAAGGGGAGTGGATAAGGCAGGCAGGACGATTGCTCCGGAGTTGAGCCCAGCACCTGTGCTGAGGTCCCCTCACCAGCCCGTGGACTTTGGGGCAGCCCCTCCTCATGTCATGTGCAGGCCCTGGGGACTGGATGGCAGGGCAGGCAGCCAGGATGGGCCTCCCTGCCTCTGGACAGGATCCCACTCGGACCCAGCTTCTTTATTCCTTTGGAGGCCACTCAGGATGGTGGGGGTGGAATCTGACAGATGTGAGCGTGAATCTGGTTCTATAACACTTTTGAAGGAAGACAAAGGTGACCAACTTGTCCCAGTTTGCCTAGGACTTTCCCAAGTTTAGCACTGAAACCCCCAGTCCCAGGCAAATCAAGTGGGTGGTCACCCTAGAAATAAGCAGTGGGTGTGCCTGAAACTCAGGGGCAATGACTGACTCATCCACCCTGTGAGAGGTGGTGCAGGAGAGCGGATAAGAGCCCAGGCCACAGTCCTGGCTTCTGCACTTACTGGCTCTGGAACCTGGGGAAGTAGTTTAACTTCTCTGTATTTCAGTGGTCTACCCATCTGTAAAATGGGAATAATCATAGCTCCTATCTTATGGGGTTTTTGAAAAGATTGTACGCAGAGCATGTAAAACTGCCTGGCTCATAAGAACTCAACAGATGTTAGTGTCCAGCTATTATTTGTAACCCCAGTGCCCAAAGTAGGTACCTAGGTACTCAGCAAATGTCTGTTTATCTATCTATCATCTATCTATGTATCTATCTACTAAATTTGTGAATGAATTAATGAGTTACTTTGGTAAGAGTGTATATAAGGTGCTAGGGTAGCCAGAAAAAAAGCAAGCCTGATTTAGCAGGAATCTGAGGCAACTTGACAAAGGGGGTAATACATGGGCTGGGTATTATCGGCTGAACAGGAGTTTTCCAGTTAGGGTGAGGGAAAGATAGCCCTAGCAGAGGCACAGAGGTGAGAGCAAATGAGCAAGTTGCTTCTCTCTCACCCCAGACACAAGCTGGTTTTAGCAGTAGCTCAACAACTCACTATCAAAGAAATCATACCTCGCAGGGGTTGGTTTTCCTACACCCACATGGTAAGTGCTCCTCCCCCTGCCCAGTCTATGTTTTTCAGTCTCTGCTCCAGCATCCAGCTTAGTGCCTAGGACATAGTAGGTGCTCCATAAATATTTGGTGCTCATCAGCTTTGTACCTGCTGCTGTGTTAAGTGCCTGATGGGTATTGTCTCACTTAACCTTTACTACTTCTCTCTCCCATTTTAAAGATGAGAAAATTGAGATGTGAAACAAATGACTTGCTCGAGCAAGGTCTAAGAGCTGGGTAGTGAAACGCTGGCATTCAAAAACCAGGAATGTCTGCTTCCAGATTAAGCTTTCAACCACTCCCTTACATATTTCTTTAGTTCTTGGCAAATGGGCCTCTGGCTACAGTTCTGAGAGCAGGAGGAGGTTGGTTGAATTCTAGGATCTCTGCTTCTACTCTGGTGGGGAGGGAACTCAGTTCACCTCGGCTCAGTAAACAAGGGGAGGCCGTGTGCCGTGGAGATCAGGCAGGTGAGCGGCACAGCCTGCTGGCTTGGGCACCCATCCTGTCCCCACGCTTCCTAGCAGCAGGACCCTGGGCAGGTCACTGCTCCTCTGCAGTCTCCTCCACCATGGGGAGGTAAAGGGGTTACCTCTTATAAGGCACCGCAAGCTGTGCCAGGCACATGGTGAACTCTCAATGCGTGCCAGCTGCTACTCTTGCTCAGGCCCTGGGCAGCCGTCAGACGGCGGGGACAGAGAATGGAGAAACATGTGACCCTGCCCTGGAGGAGCTCAGGGGACAAAATAAATAGTTCAGAGGAGCTGACAGGGTGACAGACTCACCTATGGGAGTCACTGGCAGGCAGATTGTATTTAATCTACAGGGTGGGAGGCAGGAGGGCAGAATGGAGAGAAAAGTTGTTGAAGACCAAGCTCAGGGAACTCAACATAGACAGAGCCGGCAGCGCCCCAAACAGGCTGAGCAAGCTCCCTGGGCCCCAGGCTGGAGAAGGCTCAGGGCCTCAGGGAGGTGAGGGATAGAGATGAGGAGCCAGGGAATGTTCAGGGGAGCGGCGAGGCAGGGCCAAGCAGGAGCAGGTGAGCCCCCGAGACAGGTTTGCAGTTGAAGAACGTGACCTTGTATTCTTGCTGTTGGAGGTAAAGTAGAGGAGGGGGCACTGGTGACAAGGAAGCCGAAGGACAGAGATGTCGGTGTGACCCAGGGCAATGAGAGAGGCCTGGTGGGGGGGAGTCCCTGGTGAGTGAGGAGTGACCTAGAGGCTGGTGGGCGATAGGAGTGGGGTGAGGTGCAACCAGTTGGCCTGGGCACCAAGGGAGCAGGGGTTTTGGGGGAGAGGGTGGAGTAGTGAAGGTCAGAAAGTAGGGATGGGAGCCACCAAGGTTGCCTCTAGCTCCTTTTTCTGAGGTTTGGGAGGAAATCCAGCCTCCCTTTGGTGGGGGGCAGAGGGGAGCACGTCCTCCAGGGAGAGGCAGATCTCACGGAGAGGTGACGGAGGAGGGGTGGGGGGCCTAGGAGAGGAGGAAGCTGTGTATGTGAGGAGTGTGCTGTTTAAGAAGCTGGAGGTCTGGAGAACACCATGAGAAAGTTCTGGACGGAGGGGAGCTGAGAGGCTGGACCAGGGGGGAGACTATGCAGAGTAAGGGGGTGAGAATTGGAGCAGATGGGCTGCCTTTCAGAGATGTGAGGCCCAGCCTGGGTCCTTCCAGTGGCTCAGAGGAGGGTGGACCTCTGGGCCCAGTGATGTTCAGCTGAGGCCTGGAGCGTGGCCAGAAGCTGTAAGGTGGTGGTGGTGGTGGTGGTGGTAATGTGGTGCCCAGGGGCCTTAATGTCACCTCCTGGGATGGGGGTTGGGGGCCTGTGTCCCAAGGGCTGGACCCTCTAGGGCTGGTTCCAGCTGGCTCTGGGAGGGTGCCCCCCCACCCCCCATGACCTCTGGGTCAGGGGCCTGTCTCCTCAGGAGCGGGGAGTTTGTGGCTGGCCTGAGCCAGCTGCTTGGAATGAAGGAGGCCCCTGCAATGACCAGCTTTCACACCCCAAGGAAAAACAAGCCCATCTGCAAAAACCCAGAGGTGCGAGGTGGGGGCTTGGCAAACGGAGGCTGTGAGGGAGGAGCCTCCTGGTCAGTCTTCCTGCTGAGACAGTGTGGGACGGCCAGCCAGCCAGGGTTGCCTGCGATCCGGCCCCTCCCTCCGTGGGGCCTCAGGCAGGGCCTCCGGAGAGCAGGGCTGGGAAGCACCTGGAGGAAGGAGGCTCTGGGGACACTTTGCAGCTCAGAGGACTGAGAATGAGCACTGTCCAGGGAGTCAGGGGACCCATCCACCCTACCCCCCAGACTTCTGAGTATCCTGGGGCCAACAAGGGGGGCCCCCTTCCAGACTCAGTTTCCCCCACTGTCCAGCTGTGGGTGTCTGTGGCCTGGGATGCTCTCTGGCGGGCGCGGGGGTTACGGCCCCTCAATGTGAGCAGCAGAGCTCAGGCAGCAGGCCCGAGCGCCTGCCCGCTCCGGGCGCCGGAGCCTGCTCGAGTTCCATTCCTGAATATCAATGAGCAGGCCCAGGAATGTCTGCCACACAGCTGGCTGCGGGCAGGCCAGGGCGGGTGGGGTGGGGTGGGGTGGGAAGGGAGGAACGGCCGCCGGCCTTCCCAGGCCTACCTGCCCCTGCAATGGGCAGGCAGGGCAACCCCGGGTGGGAAAGACCCCTCTGAAGCCACTGTCATACATGCACTCTGTTCCCTGACATTTTTAAGGCTCCAACGCTCTCCAGAAATATGCATTGGCACTCTCATGACTTGCCCACCTTCCTTCTCTGGGAAGATGCAGAACTAGGGTTCAACCCTGGCCTCTCCGGCTCCAACCCCATATTTGCACTCTGTGGCCCTAGGGGTGAGCAAGCTGCATGCCTGGACAGCTCAGAGGCTGCTGAGCTGAGAGCTGCATTAATTCATTTCTTCATTCTGCAAAGGCTGAAGTGCCAGGCTACTGTTGGGTGCTGGGGAGCCGGCCAGGAGTAGGCCACGGAGGCTTTAGGGACCATAGACAAAGTGAACACTACATGAAGTGGTGCCTCTAAGCATCCAAGCCCGTTGGGCCACGGAAAAGGCGGCTCTGGCTGCATTCCTCGGCTGCACAGAGGATGCCCCGAAATTAGCCGGAGCATTTACAAATGATCCACATCTCAAGACTGACCCTGCACCTGTGGGAAAGGTGAAACCTTGGGGAATCAGGGCATTAGTTACCAACCCCCAAATGTGCCAGGTCCTGGGGCTGGTATCAAGATTATTCGACAAGGTTTCCGCTGCATGGAGCTCAAAGACCAGTGGGAAACAACCCTATAATCAGGCGGTCATGGAGCAGAACTTGGTGGGGAAAATGGTCTGGCCTGGCCCTCAACAGCATTTGAAGGGCTTCCTATCTGGACCGAAGTCAACCACAGGACCCAAAGCTGAATAACCTTGACAAGTCCTTTCCCCGATTTGTGCCTCAGTTTCCCTGTGGGCCCAGGGATGTTCTCCAACATTCCCATTTTGATGTCTCAAGGAGAGGTGGAGTTGGATGGCCACATAGAAAGTGACTGGAGAACTAGATTTAATTACCCGTGACTGTCATTTCTGACCCTGGCCCCTCTGGAGCGTGGAGAGACTAAAAGAGGCACAGGCTGGTTGCCATGGTTTCACTGTTGGGTCAACTCCTGAAGGAGGCCACTTAGTTCGAAGCTGGCATCTGAACATTCATGGGGTTTAGTCCCTTGTCTAGGCCTGGGGTGGGGAGTAGAGGCAGAACTGGGACCTTAGTCTCTGTTATCCAGGGAGATAAAGATTTATATCTGGCTCTGGGATCTATCCATCCATCATCCATCCATCCATCCATCCATCCATCCATCCATCCATCCATCCATCCACCCATCATCCATCCACCCAATGACTGTTGTGCACAGGCAAATT
Source organism: Miniopterus natalensis (assembly GCF_054644295.1). Lineage (NCBI taxonomy): Eukaryota > Metazoa > Chordata > Mammalia > Chiroptera > Miniopteridae > Miniopterus > Miniopterus natalensis. The sequence continues at coordinate 94,029,715 of NC_142084.1, forward strand.
CTAGCTGAGTAATCAGTAATGGACATTCAAGGTGCATAAAAAGCGTGGCACTAATGCTCGAAGGATCTTGCTCTGGCCGTGGGCCGATTCTATTTGGCACTTAAGGGACTCCCTACTCCCAGTGTGTCCCCATGAGCCTCAGTTTCCCCCTTTGTACAGTGGGGTTTCATGATCACCACCTGCACTGCTGTTGTGAGTTTCATGAGGTGATGGTTGGAGAACACCCAGCCTGGCACAAGGGACTCTGTGAGAGCTGTCATTGGCATTTATTATGGCGTCATGCCTGAGCCTCCAGCGGACATGGCGTGGTGGCAGGACCGGCCGTGGGGAATAGAAGAGGCCCCTGGTGTTAGGCAGAGCTGGCCCTGTCCTTGCTGTGTGACAGCAGGCCAGTCCCACAGCTTTCCAGCACCCTCCTTTGTCGCCTAGAGATTATAATTCCCACTTGCAGGGTCGGGGTGAGGATGGCAGGGATATTCGAGGCTGTTTTATGTTGGGGGCACATGCTGAGTGTTCATCTCATTCCACTATCTGTCCCCGAGCGGATGGGCTGCGGTCGTCATGACGCTGCAGGGCTGTCAGGAGAATCGGGGGGCAGCTCCAGTGGGCCCTGGAATCCCTGCATCCCTCCCTGGCCATTGGGAAAGCCCTGTACCAGACGCTCGGGATGCAGGAAAGGACAGAACAGATGAGGTTCCTGCTGTCTCGGAGGCCCCTAGAGCGGAGAGGGGGCAGGGAGGGGCGAAGACCACCAAATACACAGTGACAAGCGAGCTGCAGGAAAGCTTCTGGGAGCAGCTCAAAGGGCCACTTGAGATGGAGAAGCCAAAAAACCTCTCAAAGAAGGTGGCCTTTGAGCAGTGCATGAAGGGCTAGAAGGAACCAGCTGCTCAGAAGTTGGACAGAGAGGGCTGAGCAAGTGCAAAGGCCCTGGAGTCGCAGACTTTGGAAGCCCGAGAAAGCCAAGCAGGTTGTGCTAGTGGGGGTTTTCACGTCCCACAGGAAGAGTGGAAGACATCCAGTTGGAAGGCCAGCCCGGGCCAGATCAGGCGGGCAGATTCGTTTATGTAGATGGCGATGACTCATATTTCCCAGCTGAGGAAACTGAGGACACAGAGAGGTTAAGCCACCTGCCCGAAGTCAAGTTGGCAAGACACGGAGCCCAGGTGGGCCTCCAAGCGTCAACCCTTGTTGGAAGGCGAGGGACAAAGCCCTCAGGTGCTCTGAGGTCCCCCACCCGCCCCGGGGGCGAGGGCAGCCCAGCCGAGAGAACATCGTGTCTGCGGGAGGGAGTCAGAGGAGGCAGCAGCCTAAACACACGACAGACCCCGGCCAGCCCCGGCTGCCAACGCAACTGCTTGTGCGGCTGCCAAGGAGCCAGATGCCGCTTCTGGAAAAAATATCTTCCTGGCTTGGCACTCGGTGGCCGGCCTGCCTGCCATGCGAGGGAGGAGGGGGCTGCCGAGCGCGGGCCGGCTGCTTAGCACCCAGAACGCACCGCTGGGCCTTTGAAGCCGGGGCAGGAACAGGGAGGGGGGGGCGGGGAGGATGCAAGCAAAATATTTTCGCTAAAAATATTCTGGTCCAGGAGAAGATCTTTTTTCTTTTTTTCCCCTACTCTTGCTGGAAAACCAGAGTCTTATTAAAACAACACCAGAATACTTCATGTTGCTATCAATTAGGGGAAGGAGAAGGAATCTTGAATTTTCCTCCCTGCCAGCTTCACATAAAAGGAATATTCTCCTAGAGGCCAAAGGACGAAGGTTTGTCGTTTTTTTTCTCCTTTTCTACAAAAAATTCCTGCAATGTGGATGGAAAGTTCTTCATGTCTGAGAGCTTCCTGAGAAGTTGGGGCTCTGGACCCTGAGGCCAAATTCTCCCTCGAAGGGGGGGTGGGACAGGGCAGGTGGCTGGCCCCTTCGGAGGGCCCTCGGAATGTGTCAGGGAGGGACATGGCCAGGCCAGCTCTTCACCGGGCGACCTGTGTGATCTGCAAGGCCCCTGGGGCAGATGCAGACGGAGCCCTTGGCCTCTACCTCTGGCACCCGCATTGAAACTTCTCAGGCAGGGTCAAGACAGGAATCTACCCTGAGGTGCCAGACCTGGCCGCTGCCACTCTGCTTGGTCTGGGCCTCTCATGACCATGATGGCAACACCATTTCTACTTACCTGTTATGTGCCAGGCACCTTAAAATACATACTGACATGCTATCTCATTTAGTCCTCATGTGACCACAAGAAAGAAGATTCCATTATCCCTGATGCCCCTGAGAAAACTGGGGTTTAGTGTCACGCAGCTGGGAAGCTGCAGTGACAAGATCTGAACCCAAGTTCTTATGCCCCAAAAGTCTCTGCTCTGTCCTCCGTCTCGACCTACCTCTCAATGGCCCGTTGGTTCAAAGTTGGGTCTCCCGTCGAGCATCTGGTAAGTGAGACTCCCCTGTCCTTGGTATGACCTCAGCTCCCTAGCTCCAAATCAGAGCTCCAGGAAACAACCCTTTCAGCAATATCTTCTCTCTACTTCCGCCTCTCCTCAACTTTCTACGTTTCCATCATTTACGCATTAATCCATTCATTAATTTATTTCTTCATTCATCCATCCATCCACCCATCGTCTACCCATTCATCCACTCATCCATCCATTCACTCACCTTCCATCCAATCATCCACCCTCCTACCCATCCTTTTACCCACACATCCATCCACCCGTCCATTCCATGTACCAGAGATGTAGAAATGACTAGAACACAGCTCCTGCTCAAGTCCCATTCAGATTCACCAACTATTGAAGGTGGAATAGAATCTTAGAAAGTATCTAATCCCATCCTCTCTCTATGTAGTCTGCGTGTGGTTGGGGAGGGGTATCTTTATTTTAGAGCTGAGGATGCTGCAGTCCAGGAAAAGCAACAGAACCTACTGGGAAGTTGTGCTTTCTAGCAGAAGGATCAGGAGGCTTGAAGTCAAAACACACCCAAGTTCTAGTGTGGTTCTTTGCCCTACTAGCTGACTGCAAGACACTGAAACCCTGTGAGAGCAAGGAGAGCAGTGAGTGAGTCAGAGGGGGCTCCAGGCGACAGAGGGCTTTGCAGGCCATTGTTAGAAACTCTGGCATCTACTCTGAGTAAGTGGGAGCCATTGTAGGGTTTCGACCAGAGTAGAGACAAGATCTGACTTAGGTTTTAAAGGGATCACTTTGGCTCTTGTGTAGAGAATAGCCTATCAGGAGGTAAGGGTCTGAGCACGGTGATGACCAGTTAGGGAGCTATTGCAATAGTCCAGGCAAGAGATAATGGTGATAGCAGGGGAGGTGGCAAAATCCGTCAGCATCTGAGGTGAGGGGTGGGAAGACAGACCATTAAGGGGACTTTCTGTGTTATGCCCGGCCAACAGCAAGAATGGAATAGCCATCAAGTGAGAGGCAAGGCTGTGAGTGCAGCTGGTTTGGGGGAAGGTCAAGAGTTCCCGTTGAGCATGTTGAGTCTGAGAGGGCCACTGGATGCTAAGGGGTGGTGTTGAGCAGGCAGCTAGCCATGCAGTCTGGGGTCAGGAGCAGGTCTGGGAGCCATTGGTATGTGAATGGTGTTTAAAGATGGAAAAGATCACCAAGTGAGTAAGTGTAGACAGAGAAGAGATGAGGGCTGAGGCAGAGCCTCAGGCTCCATCAGGAAGAGATTGTTACTAATATATAGTGAGCCCTCAGCAGACGGAGGAGAAAAGCCAGTGAGAGACACAAGGAACCAGCAAGTTCACTCGGCTAACAAGCTTCAGGAGACGATCAGACCAAGGGCTGTCGGAGCCCAGAGGTGGCTCCTCATCCAGCCAGTTCCCTCTGACAGACCTGGATGACAGACCGGCCTCGGTCTGGGTGACTGTTAGCATTGCCTGAAACTATTCTGTTCCACAGAATGGAAGGGCACCCAAACTGAGGTTGAAAGCTCATGGAAACTTCTCTACTATCCTATCAAATAAGTACTATCATCCCCAGTTTATTTTTATTTATTTATTTATTAAAATATATATTGATTTCAGAGAGAGAGAGAGAGAAACATCAATGATGAGAGAGTCATTGATCGGCTGCCTCCTGCACGCCCCATGCTGGGGACGGAGCCCGCAACCCAGGCATGTGCCCTGACTGGGAATCGAACTTCAATCTCCTGGATCCTAGGTCGATGCTCAACCACTGAGCCACGCCAGCCGGATTACTGTCCCCATTTTAAAGATGAGGAAACTGAGGCTCAGAAAGGGGAAGCTCTGGGCCCCAGGCCTGACTTTAAAGATCATGCACTTAACACAAGAGAGAGAAGGGGATGCGGAAGGAGGCTGAGAAGTCCCGACATTATGATTTGGGTCTTTCTCCTGAGAGAGTTCCTGAGCCTGTGGGAGTCCAAGCTCAGATGCTTCAGGGGCCCGGCGGTGACATCACCGAGGGATGTGAGCGGGGGGTGGGAGGGGGAAGGCATGAGCCTGGTATGAGGGGCAGCCATCCCGCAGCTCAGCCAGTACGGCCCCAAGGAAAGGTGGGCCCAGGGTTGCCAGACCCGGTTTCTAAAGAAGCCGGAAATCTGGATTTTTATGTGAAATTTCCCACTTTTTAAAGCAGCGTTGGGTCCAAACAAAACATGTCTGCGTGCTGAGTTGACCTCACGGGCCACCAGCTCCAGGCTCTGGCCTTTTGGACTGGGGATTAAAAGCAAGGGCTTCTGGACCACACAGGCCTGGGCTCATAATCCTCAATCCCTCCCCTACTGGTTGTGTGATCTTGGGCAAGTGAGTTCACCCCTCTGGGCCTCAGTTTCCTCACCTGTCAATCATCTCAGATCTCAGGCTCCGGGGTATAGAGAATCATGGGAGCCAATGTGTGCAGAGCACATAGCCCAGCATCTGGCACCTCACAAATGCTCCATACATGGTGAGGTGGTCGTGTGTGTGTGTGTGTGTGTTGGGGGTGGGACGCAGGAGATCTTTATTTTATTGCCCGTCCTGCCTTGGTCGGTGGCCCCTGGGTGCTGGGGAGCTCGTGTTTGGGCTCCTCCACAACCTGCCTCCAGGGCTGCGCGTCCTTCAGGCACTCCCCATGAGCCACTTACGGCTCTCCTAGGCCGCAGTGGCCTCATCTCCCCCTCCTGCCACCTCTCCGCTGCACAGGAGAGCCATGGGGACGTCTGGATTCCTGAGGGGATGTTTTCCACATTTCTGGAAACCCACTGCGGTTTGGTTTTCCGTGGTAAAGCCCTTGGCAGGGGCTCAGCCCAGTGGAAGGCTGGTGGCTAGGAGGGGCCGGAGCCAAGGAGACATTCATTGAGTGCCCACTGTGTACAGGCCCCGGGGATCCACAGATGCTTCAAACAGCCCCTGCCCTCCAAGAACCTCATTATCTTGTTATGGATACAGGCTGGAAACATGAGAAGTTAAAAACATCTTAAAACCAAAGCCCTTGTCACTGAAGCCCGGAGCCCGCCCACCCCTGGCTTGTTCCTCCTCTGCGTCGGGTCGCCATCCACCCTGTGCTCTCAGGCCTGCCCCTTTCTCTCCATCTCCAGTCAAGGCCTTAGTTTGGGTCGCCATCCTCCCTCCCCTGGGTGATGGCAGCTGCCTCCTCCCCGACTCCGTGCCTCCATCAACCCTCCTTCGGTCCTTCCCTACATGGTCCCTACACAGGCTTCCTAAAATCCAAATCTGCTCGTGTAAGTCCCCTACCGAAAGCCCTCAGTGACCTCATGTTACAATTTTTAAACTATTATAAATAGTTGAATCAAAGTTTGACATTTTGTTAAAGGGTTGCTCAGAAATAGAATTACTGGGTCAAAGGTCTTGAATACTCTTAAAAACTTCTGTTATATATTGTTAATTTCATATACATATGTATATATATAAATTTGTATGTCCATGTAGGTACTGACAATGCCCATGTCACACACCCTTAAGTGCATGGGTCTTACAGACTTTTAACCTTTAAAACCATTGTTAACTTGACAACAGAGAATTGACATTTTTTGGTATTAACTTGCATTTTTTATTTCTAATACAGTCAAATTTCTTCTCTTTGTCATTTTTGGTTGAATTTTCCTCCAAAATTCTGGGGCCTGCCATTTTCAGTTTGGCCGCTTTTGTCTTTTTAGGGCGTAGCAATTGCACTTGCTTTTCCTGTCGTTTCCTCCAGTGTGTCTGAACTTAGACTGCTCTTGTCCTCGGGTGGCGCGAGCTTTTCTCCGGACAATCATGTCTACACTGACCAAAGCACACTGGTGTGTGGTTTGAACGCAGTGACTGAGGCTGGTTTCAACCTGCCCCAGGACCACCGAAGCCTCTCACCATCTTCCTCACCCTGTTTCCTTCCCACTTCTGAGCAAGGTGCTTCATCTGCGAGAAAACCTTCTGGCAAACGCCACAGCATCAGAGTCGGTGCTTGGGAACTTCACGGAAGGTTCCTCGGAACATCGAAATCAGGAATCCACCCACTGTATCGACCAGACATTCTAATGGGAAGACCGCAGTGAACGAGACAGACGCACTGCTTCCAAGGAGCTTATGTTGTAGCCGGGGGGGGGGGGCACAGACCGTAAACAAATAATATAATTGCATATTGAGAAAAGTGCTAGGAAGATGAACTAGGGGCATGTGAGGAAGCCTAAGGTGCTGCTGGATGTGGGGTGGTCCATCTGGGACAAGGTGATCAGGCCTAGCATCTCTGAGAGGGCGTATTTGAGCTGAGATCTGAATGTCAGATGAAGAAAGTTCTAGGCAGAAGAACCAGCAAGTGTAACAGGAAAGTGGACTCAGTAAACACAACCAAGCTTTGAAACGCTTCATTCACTCATGTGGTCATTCAACCTGGGTGGAGCTCCTCCTCTGTGATAGGACTGGAGAAATCAGGTGTTACCTCTCCCTTAAGGGAGAGAGGCAGCCATTCGCTTAATTTAGTCATTCATTCATCAGTTCAAACACTTTGTGAGTACCTATTAAGAGCCAGACCTTAGACAGTAACAAGGAGACAGAGATGAGTCAGAATGAGCTCTTTTCCTCCAGGGTGTCTGTGGGCAAAAGTGAGGAAGATGTGAGGGAGCCGCAGAGAGAGGAGGTGGCCACTCGGGGTCATGCAGTTGATGAGCATTGGAGATGGGACTGGGAAGAGGTGTCCTGGTCCCCTGACCAGAGTGCTGTCCACTGCCTTTTCCTGCGATCCCTACCCTTTTTTATCAGTCCTTTGTATGTTCAAGGTTTTTGCACACGGCTTCCCCCAATCCACACCTGGAAAAAGCATGAAACATTTATATCATTGCAGAACCAAAGATGAAGTCTATAAATGGTTCTGGTTGCAGTTCTCTCATGTTCACTGGATGTCATAAAAATGGCTCAGTGCAAACAGGGAGCCATCGCCTTTAACAGCTGGGTGTTAATGACCACACTTGGAAAGCAGCAGAGCTGTGTGTGGATGCCCCCAAAGAGCACACTGGAAGTCCTTGTCGGGTTCGCTATCGCTGTGATGGGGCCAGGTGGTCAGCGAGTCTGGGATCCTGTCCACAGTTGGGATGGCCAGGTAGAGTCCAGCAGGAAATGTGCAGTTGGCCAATGGAAGGTTCAGGAATGTGAATAAAAGTAGCGTCAGGACATATAACCTCACCTGCTATCATGGCACCATGGAAAGACGCTTGATCTGGAATAGCTCCACCGAGTTCAAATCCTGCTTCTGCCTCTTGCAGCCCAGCCTGGGTGACCTTGGGCATTTCACTTACTCTCTCAGAGCCTCTGTTTATCTGTAGAATAGGCACGTGGCGGGTACGACTAGTTGCCCATCGAATGGCTATTACCTCCACCTTCCTTGCCGACAGAGCCCTGGTTTCATCCACGTGGCAATGTGCTTACCTTGGGGAAGCGTCATATTTGGCCTAAGCCAGTGACCGGTTGAGGAGTTGGCACGTGACCAAGTTCTGACCAATAGGAAGTCTGGTTGGAGGCTTGTGCAGAGTATCTTCCTTCCCTTTCCTTCCCGCCTTGAATTCCTGTGTTCGAGATGCGCTCGCTGTAGCTGCAGCCATCAGCCTGCACCTTGAGATGAAGAGCCTATAAATAGAAGCCCATGCACTGGGGATGCGCAGGGAAGCTCCTCGGTGACAATGCTGAGCAGTTGCACCAAATCTGGGACTTCTTGTTACAGGAGGTAATTATGTCATTGTTAGCTTTTGGGTGTTCTGTTACTCATACCCAAAGCATCCCCAACTGCCATTAGGGATCATGACAGCTGCTTTCTATTGTATGTACTGCGCCGTTGCCATCGCTCTCTTCCCCGATCCTCTTTGCGAACAGTGTGCTCTCTTACTCAAGGCTGGTGAAAGCCACACTGGGAAAGAGCGACATGTTGGTAATGGTATTTGCAGGACGGTCAGTGGCCCCTAGAAATACTTAGAGGGGCAGGCATAAAATAGTAAAACATGACTCAGAATAATTGTCAACATACGCAACCTGTCAGAACCCAGCCCTTCGATGGAACATTTACCAAACAGATGTGTAATGTAGAGGGATTCTTTTAATAGAGGTTGTCCCAGGTGTGGGGGGTAATCAACTTGGTGTCACCATTTATTCTAACATCCAGTACATCCAAAGTGGTTATTCTAAGTCGATTAATACGATGTCAGCCAGGAGTGGCTGTGTGGCCCAATTCGGGTCAATGAAATGTGAAGAGAGGGCAATCTGCTGTGGGCTCTCGAGGAGTTCCCTCTCTCCTAAGAAAAAGCCACAGAGAGAGGGTCACCCACTGTCTCTGATGCTGTGGTGTCTGGTTGACACATCTGGAACCACTGTGGCCATGTAACTACCGGACTGAGGGTGAAATCAACACAGACACAGAGGATGGCTGGAGGGAGCCCAATCCCTGGCGGCGGCGCTGAGCTGCTGAGTTAGCCAGTCCCAGAGCCTGCCCTGCACCTGGACTTTCTAATACATGAGCTAAATATTTACTTATGGTTTATGAGTTAGAGTTTGGGGTTTTGTTGCTGAAAGCATCCTGCCTGATACTCTGAGTTTATTTAAGAAATTTTAGTTTATGCAAAGAAAACCCAGATGTACACCCAGTTTTAAAGAACCCAGCTCTCGCAGGAAGTGAGGTAGGTTTTTGGTGGTTGTTGGGGATTGGCTAAGAGGCACCCTTGTGCCGATGCTGGACAAGGGAGTTCAGTTCTGTTAAAGCTGTGAGTTGGTAAAGGAATTGAGGTATTGCTACTGCATTAGTCAGGGTTCTTCAACAAAACAGAACTGAGAGAGAGAGAAAGACAGACAGAGACTAACTTATTTTAAGGAATTGACTCACAGGATTGTGGTGGTTGACAAGTCTAAAATCTACAGAGTGGGCCAGCAAGCTGGAGACTTAGGGAGATGACGACATTATAGTTCAAGTTGGAAGACCATTGAGTTGGCATCCCAGGAGATAGTCAATGTTGTAGTTTAGATACAAGGCCCTTTGCTGCAGAATTTCCTTGTGCTCAGGGGAGGTCAGTCTTTTTGTTATAGTCAGGCCTTCCCCTGATTGGACGAGGCCCACCTACATTATGAAAAGCAATCTGCTTTACTCAAAGTCCACTGACTTAAATGTTAATCCCCTCCAAAAATACCCTCACAGAAACATACAGAACACTGCTTGGCCACATAGCTGGGCCCTACACTCAGCAGACAGATACTCAACAGTGTGTCTGGTCAGTGTCCTTAGCAGAGGCCCAGGGTTTGGGACATCCCAACTGTCCTCCGCAGGTCCAGGAGCCCGTTCACCCGTCACCACTCTGGGTCAGTTGTGCATTCCTCTCCTGACCAACAACCCATAACGAGGACCCTACCTCCAGACCCTCCTTGCTTCCAACATTCTTTGTTATGATTGTGCCCATCAAAACTTTCAATGGCTCCTATTTAAAAACAAGTGGAGACAAGGCCTCTGGGCCTAGCAGTCAAGGCCCTCCTGAGGTTCAGCATGTCCTCCTGCTTTTCCCATGGGCAGGGCTCAGTGCTCTCCCTGAAAACGCCACCTTGTCTTCCTGCCTCCTTCGTCTAGAGCACTGGCTCTCAGTGCTCACTGCATATCACAATCCGCAGGGAGTTTGAAAAATACAGATTCCTGGGCCCCACCGCAGGCTACTGACCGGATTCTCTGGGGGGAGGGGAGAGCATGGAGTCTGTACTTTAACAGTGTCCCAGGTGGCCCCTGGAGAGCAGTGTCCTCTTCCCTTCCTGAGGAAATACTATCATTACTTACAGGCCCCTCAGAAGCCCCTCCTCCAGGCTGTCTTCCCTCTAACCCACCTGTGGCCCCCTTGACCCCCTGAATTTGCTCTTTGAGACCTCAATTCACTCTACACTCCGTTGGGCTCTCCTGTGTCTTGGACCCCCAGGAGGACATGGTCCACCTCAGAGTCTCCTATGTGACATACTATGGACCAGACGTTGTCACACACTGTGCCACTGGGCTCTCTGCTCCCTCTCCTTGAGGTGTTTATTCCTTCTTGTCCATATGACGAACTCCTCTTCAAACTTCAAAGCCCTGCTCAGTCAGACACCATCTCCCTGAGGGCCCCTTCGCTGACCCTGCAGGCAGAGCCAGCAGAGCCTCCTCTGTGCCGCCCTGGCTCCTGTGCCTCCTCCCCGGCCCCACGATGGGTGTGGACTTAGTACAGCCCTTAGAGTGCGCTGTGGGCAACCAAGGGGCCCACGTGCGCTGTTTAGGCAGGTTTTCTCTTGTAGTGAGTGCCCACCATGCCCACCCACCCACATCTAACAGAGTGCTGACACATAGTAGGCATTCAAACCAGGTTTGCCGAACCGAACTGGAGTGAAAGAAACAGGAAGGAAGGAAAGAAGGGAGGGAGGGAGGGGGGAAAGGAGGGAGGGAGGGTGAAAGAAAAGCAAAAATCTCTATTTAGAGGGAGATGGTTGGGGGGGGGGAGAGTGCATAGAGACAGCCAATGTGGGTATTGAGGGTGTCCCTTTTATCCCCACTATGTACTCGACCCAAATTCCCAAAAGAAAGTAAATGCCCAGAGAGAAACGTATCTCCTAGGAAAGTTTCCTTTCCCCTCCCCAGGAACATTGCTGGGAAAGTTTCTAGAGAAAGGAAAATGGGTCCCAAATGACTGAGTCATTTGACATTCGAAAGGCAAATGGTTGGGGCTCACAGGGGAGGGAGCCCACATCTCCCCAGTTTATCTGCCCAATGACAGTTGTCACACAGATATCCTTGCCATTGTCCCTGTCCCAAGTCTGCTCCATTTGCTGGGCCCCCTTGGATGCTCCTCAGACCTTCACTCCAAAGCCACAGAGCCCAGCTACAGATGAACCAGATCCTTGGCTGGGCCAGGGCCGCACCCCAGACTGGGAACTGAGCCGTTCCAGCCTCTGTCCTGCTTGGCTGACGCCATTCCGCCTTCGCCCCACGTCTGGCCAGGCCGGGGTTGGAGCTGGAGATGGGAAGAGAGGTGGGGGAACGTCCCAGGGAGAGAGCGCAGGCCACTCTAAGAAGTCGGGATTGCTCTGCCCATTTTATAGATGAGGAAACCGAGGTTTCCTGAGGACAGGAGACTTGTCAAAGGTCACATAGTCAGGAAGAGCCAGAGCCAGGATCAGAGCCCCAGCCTGTGGGCTTTTAAGGGCTGCCTTTTCCCTCTCTGCCCCCGACATCTACCGAGGTGGCTCTTCACACTCTTCTTTAGTTCCTGGGTGACGTTGCCAAATCATCTTAAGGGAAAAAAGCAAACCCCCCCCCCCCCCCAAAAGAAAACACACAAAGAAAAAGGACAGCCTCTGCTTTACTCCAATGTGGCCACCAAGAGGGCAGGTCTGGCCTGTAAGACTTGGTAGGTACTGACTGAGCCTAGCCCCTCACCAGGCTCTGTGCTGGGCACCTGGGAGCCGGATGGGAACCTCGCCTTCATCAAGTCCGCAGTCTAGGTCTGGCTGCAGTTTGACCCAATCAAGTTGACCCTTGGCTCTGCTATCATGTCACTTGACCCAATGTCTCAAGCTCTGGGTCCTAAGCAGGGCCACACTGGGAAGGTCAGAGAGGAGGAAGGACGAACAGACAGTTAACGAGCCAGAACATGCAGGGATGTGGTGACCAGGAGCTTTCGTAAAAGAAGGGGGCTGAGGGGAGGAGGGATTCATATTTAGAAATAAAGAGTCTGACCAACTAAGCGGAGAGAGAAGGGGGGGAAAAAAATCCGAGTCCCTGCAGTAACCTGTTTGCAGGATCTGCCTAATTTAGCAGAAAATCACACACACTGGTCCTGGCACGGGCTGGTGGAAGGTATTTCCTCCCCAGCTTGGGTCAAGTTTCATTCATAGGTACTGTCTAAAATTAGACCCTCTGCTTTCATTCCGATCCAAACTCCCTGCCTAGCGTAATATTTGGGAGAAACAGGCACTCCATTAAAAGTGTGCCTTCCTCCCAGCGGCCCCAGGGCCTGGGAAGGGCTGGGCCCTGTCCTCAGCTGGCGGCCGCTGCGGCTCATAAACCCGGGTCTAAATTCAAAGCATCCGCTCTGACTGGTGACCTCTGGCTTCCAGGCAAACCCATGCCTCCTGCTCCAGCTCACACCAAAGGCCTGGCCAGGTCACTGGGAGGGACCCGTTTCAGGCCTGTGACCTTCTGTCTGAGGGTGACTCCCCAGAGAGGGAAGATGGCCTGAGAAGAGGGGATTGTCGCCCATGAGCCATGCAGTGGGGCCTGTGCCCTGCCGTCTTCCTCTTTTTTGGACTCAGGGAGCCTGCCAGCTGGGCCTTTCAGTCTGGGACAAAAACAGTTTTATTGTTAATACTGTTCTCCAAATTAACATACCATCAAGGAAAGACTCAGGAGGCAAGGAAATCAGCACTGCGTGTGGACAGATTTGTTTATTTAATAAGTGTTTAGTGAGCACCTTGTATTTGGAGATTTTGGTTGTAATGGAAATGAGGAGGACACTGTGGGCCTCTAGAAGCTGGTTGTGTGCCAGGGATGGGCTGGAGTGGGAAACCCAGGATGTGCTTTCTCTTTATCTTTCACCTCTACTTGTCTCCCAGCAGCAGCAGCAGCAGCAATTCCTCTCTCACTGTCTGCCTGCCTTTCTGCTTCTCAGGCCACATGGCAGAATGTGGGTCTTGCTGCATATTGTCTCAGTTTCAGCCATCTGCCCAGAGATGGCTCCTTTTTCTGGGTTCTAGTTCCAAAGTCCTAGGGAAGGTTTCTAATTGGCTTAATTTGTATCAGGTACCCGCCCCATGACCAATCAACAGCAGCAGGGGAGGGGCTATTTGCTAGCATGCTGGATTCTGCTGTATCCATGTGAATGGCAGGAGGAAGACACATTTCCAGAAGTAAAGATACAGTTTTAATTAACACTATGCAATTGCTGCTTTGCTCTCACTGATCCCTGATAGCTGACTCCTCATTGATCCATCAACCCCGTACATATTGCCCACCCTAACCCCCGGGACTCTTTAGTCCCTATTTAACCTTCCAATGACCCATTTCCTTGTTCAGCTCCTCCCTTCGCCCCTGTTGGGAGTTTGGGGGTGTGAGTGGGATTGGCTGGATGAGCTCGCTGAAGCAGCAGGAGGGCGAGTCTACTCCCTGAACATCTCCTGGGATCTTCTGTGGCTGCCTGGATGAGTCATTTCCTCTGCCCTCCCACCCAGCCCCCTCCTCCTCTCTCAGAGAGGGGCTGGCTCCCCATGTGTCCCTCCTATTTCCCCACTGAGAGAAAGGGATCTGGTGAGACCTGGGGTGGCCTGGGGGACAATGGGGTCAGCCTGGATTATACAATGGACCCTAAAGCTGGGGGTGGGGCAGGATGAAGCTCTTTCCTTGTATTTTTATTACCATAGTGCCATGATCAGCTTTCTTAAAGTTGGTTCTTTACATTCATCCATCCTTGTACCTATATCTGTCACAGGCCTGGGCCAAAAGTCTGTTTCTAAGACTGTCTTATTTAAGAACTTCTTTAAGAACTTCTAAGACTGACTTTCTGAAGAGCAAAAAACATCTTGGTTTTCTCATTATGACTGTTGGCTGGCTCATAGAAGGTACCCAGTATTTGTTAAATGAAGAGATGGGTCAGAAAAGAAGAAAAAGTAGCCTTCCAATGCCATCAGAAGGAACTTCAAGTGAATTTATAAAGTTGAGTCGCGGTAATGAAAGCATATTTTATCAGGAAAACGTGGACCCATTTCTCTGATGTCACACTCTCTCTTTAAGTCACCTCCTTCTCTCCTGGATTCTACCCAACTCCATCAACACACCTAGTTTATACCATAAAACACAGAAGACCACTCACATTTCCCTGGAGTATTCATTATGGTTGAGTTCACAACCTTGACATTTGTCCTTTCTTTTTCAACTCAAATTAAAACCAGTTTGAGTCCTCAAGCCATAGATGGGCAGGAAGCCCGCAGTCTGCCTTTTGGGCACCTCCCTCCCCTCGAATTGCTCAAGATCTCCCAGGGTTCACGCATTCAGAAGCAGAAACCAGCCAGCTCGTCACGGATCCAGCCCTCGAACGACGCCGAGAATGAGGGCCTCCTTACAGTGCCACCCTAGGCAACCTGCTTGTCTCATGTTAGTCCCAAGACTCGAAAAGCAAAAAGCCATTCCCAGGTACAGTCCCACTTCCCTAAGGAGGGAATTTCTCTCCCTGTGACTGCGAATCGTCATAGATGCTATGGTCCTTGATCCCTAGGAAGCCTCGCCTCTGTGGGTCTCTTGTTCTTGGACTTGAATGTCAAGTCCCAAGGGGAGGAGACTAAGTCTCACGTGGTCTCCGTGTCCTCTCCCTCTACCCCTCCCCAGTACAAAGAAGAAGGACATTTTGTTCCTGTTAGGGGAAGGGGACATCCAACATCAGGAATGCGGGGGTGGCATTTTCTCCCTTCCCACTGATTTGCTAATGGAAAATCAGCGATGAAGTTTCTTTTTTGGGATAAAGAAGATGTTCTGGAATCAGAGAGCGGTGATGGCTGCAGGACCTTGTGATGATCCTCAAAACCACGGAACTGTATACTTTAAAAGGGTAAACTTTACAGTATATGAAGTATATTTCGATTACAAAAACTGTTTTAAAAACCTGAGTCATTTGCCTGCGCCATCCCTTGGCCTCGGATCCTCTGGTCGCTGACCTGTGCCTCCCGGAACCTGGACCTCACTGTGCAGAGGAGCAGGCCAGGGCTGGCTCAGGGAGCCGGGGCCCCTGTGGGCCGCAGGCCACTTGTGTGGAAGGGTGGATTTATGGCCTAGAGGCTCCAGGGGTAAAATGAGTCTGGGATGGGGCCAGTAGGCAGAGGCTGCTTCGTGAGTAACCAGGAACTGGAAGTGAGAATGTTTTCTTTCCCAGCTCCAGAAGAGAAAAGGGTGACGTAGTCTCAGACGAGGAAGGGAACCATTCCTATGTTCTAAATTGAGTGGCTGAAAAAGATCATTGGAATGATTTTAAGCAACAGGATGGAAGATATTCTTGTTATAATTGGGGTCTTTCTAGATCTATATTTGATTTTTTAAGAAATCTTGGTTCAGAATAGTTTTGGCTTTGTTATCACTTTAAACCAAAACCCTGGAATCTCCTGGGTCAGATATCCCACTGGGAGTAGGGAAGTAGTCTCATTCTATAGCTGGGCAGCTTTCTTTCTGTGTTCTCTAGTCGGGAGAGGATAAGATGAGAAGATCTGTTACAGAAGAACTGTCTAAGTCTTCAAATGATCAATACTTGCATTTCCTCAAACATTTGTGAACAACATTTAATCAGTATAAAGTTTGGGATATTGCTATTTAAATGTCAGAAGCCCAACTCAGATTGGTTTAACTAAAAAATGAGTTTACTGGTTCATGTGTATGAAACAGTCAGGACTTCAGGCATGGCTTGATCCAGGGCAACAAGAAAGATCGGCAGGCCCCAGTTTCTTTTTCTCCATTTTTTGGCTCTGCCAAAGAAACATCTCATTGCAAAGGGCTTGTTGCAATTCACTGATTCTGGCTGGGCCACTTACTTATCCCTGAACCAATTACTACAGCCAGGGGAATATGTTAGGATTGGCCAGGTCTATGTCATGTGTCCACTTGACATGTGGAGTAAGGATGATGGAACCCCACATTAACGATGTGAACTGGGCCTAGGCGAAGGAAGAGCTCTTTAGAGAGAGATTGTTGCAAGTTTGCTAGGAAAGGGGAGAATGGATGCCCACAATACCCAGGGCGGTGTATTATGCAGGATAAAAGCTTGGGCCGCTGTGTGGGATCAAATCCTGGCCCTACCAGTATTAGCTGTGTGACCTTCCCAAGCTCAGGTGGCGAGCATTAGAGATAATCCACGCTGAGCATTTAGTTAGCCCTGTGCCCGAACTGCTACTGCTCTGTAAGCGATAACTACTACTACTGCGTGTTAGTTCCATCCAGATAGAAAGGCTCCTATGTTACCACAGAAAGTGTTTTTTAAAGATAAACCTCAAAAAAGTAGTTTAATTTTCATTCTTCAATGAAAGACCTAGGAATGAGTACCTAGGTGGAGAAATACAAAGAAAAACTGAGAAGTCTCTCAACTTTGTTATTCTTTCTTAAAGTTGTTCGGCTCTTTTAGGTCATTTGAATTTCCACATAAGTTTAAGAATCATCCTGTTAATTTCTACAAAAAGGCCTGCTGGGATTTTGGTCGAGATTGTGTTGAATCTATAGATAGATTGGGGGAGAACTGGCAGCTTAATAACAATGGGTCCTCTGATTCATGAACACGTTGTAGCTTTTCATTATTTCAGTCTTCTGTAGTTTCTCTGAGCTGTGCTTTGTAGCTTCCAGTGTGTAGGTCATGCCTATCTTCTTTCCAGATTTATCCCTAAATATTTAACATTTTTGATGCTATTGTAAATAGTACTGATTTTTAAGTTGTCATTTCAAATGGTTCATTCCTAGCCCATAGAAACACAATACATTTCTGTGTATTGATCTTGTATCCTGCAGCCTTGCTAAATTTACTTATTAGTTCTAAGAGATTTTGCTGGATTTTCTACATAAAATATCATACTGTTCGTGAACAAAAGATAGTCTTACCTCTTTCTGTTTCTTTCTATTGCCTTCTTGCATTGGCTAGAGCCTCGTGTACAATGCTAAGTGGAAGTGTTGAAAGCCAACACCTTGTGTTGTTCCTGATCACAGGGAGAAAACATTCCGTCTTTCTCGAAGTATGAGGCTAACTCTCCATTTTTTATAGAATTTCTTCATGAGATTGAGGAATTCCCGTCCATTCCTAGTTTGCTGAGAGTTTTTTTCTAATGTTGGATTTTTCTGTCAAATACTTTTTCTGCATCTTTTGAGAGGATCATATGGTTCTTCTCTTTAGTTTTTACTGTAGTGAATGACATTGATTTTTTTTTTAATATTAAAGCAGCCTACATTCCCAGGATTAACTTTCATTTTATTATGGTGAATTATCCTTTCTACATATTGTTCGATTTGACATACTAAAATCTTGCTCAGAATTTTTGTGTCTGTGCTCATGACAGATACTGGTCTATAGTTTTCTTGTAATTTCTTAGTCTGGTTTCTATATTAGGGTAATGCTGGCCTCATAGAATAAATCTGAAAGTGTTCCCTTCCCTTTAAATTTCAAGAAGTGTTTATGTAGGACAGATATTATTCTTGCCTTAAATATTCAGTAATATTTACCAATGAAGCCATCTGGAACCTGGAGTTTGTTTTTGGGATTATTTTTTAACTGAAAATTCATTTTCTTTAATAGTTTTAGGGATATAATCTATAGTAATGTCCCTTTCTTGTTTCTGATATTGGTAATTTGTATAATCTCTTCCATTTTCCTGGTCAGTTGTGCTAGAAGTTTTAAAATTTTATTGATATTTTCAAGGAGCCAGCTTTTGGTTTCATTGATTTTTCTATTGTTTTTCTGTTTGATATTTTATTGATTTCTGTAGTAATTTTTGTCATTCCTTTTCCTCTGCTTTCTTTGGGATTAATCTGCTTTTTTGTTTTCTAGTTTCTTAACATAGAAGCTCAGGTTATTAATGTGAGAACTCCTTTTTTTTCTAATCCAGGCATTTTGTGCTATAAATTCCCTTATAAGTACTGATTCAGTGGCAGATCACAAAAATTGATATGTCTTTTCACTTTCATTCAGTTTGAAATACTTTCTAATGTCTCCTTTCATTTTTTCTTTGACCCCCCTTAATTATTTAGAAGCATGTTATTTAGTTTCAAATATTTGTGGATTTTCCAGAGATCTTTCTGTTATTAATTTATAATTTGATTTCACTGTGGTCAGAGAACATACTTTGTATAACTGGAATCCTTTTAAGTTTATTTGGACTTGTTTTATGGTCCAAAATATGGTCTTTCTTAGTAAATGTTCCTTGTGCACTTGAAAAGAATGTGTATTCTGTGTTGTTGGGTGGAGTGCTGTATCAATGCCAATCAGGTCAGGTCGGTTAATAGTGTTGTTCAAGTCTTCTATATCCTTACTGATTTTCTGTCTACTTATTCAATCAACTCTTGAGAGAAAGGTATTGAAACCTTTCATTATAATGATGGATTTGTTCCTCCTTCTAGTTCAATTCTATCACTTTTGCTTCATATGTTTTGAAAACTCTTGTTATTAGGTGCATAACTATTTATAGTTGTTATGTCTTAAGGAATTGACCTCTTTATCATGATACAATGAGCTTCTTTATCCCTAGTAATATTTGCTCTGAAATCTACTTTGATATTCATATAGCCACTCCAGCTTTCTTTTGATTAGAAATAATTTTTTTTTCATGCTATCTCTTTTTTCATCCTTCTCATTCCAATTTATTTTTGTCTTTATATATAAAATGCATTTCCAGTAGGCAGGGCATAGCTGAGTTTTTTTGTTGTTGTTTTTCTTTTTTAATCCAATATGAAAATCTCTGCCCCTTAATTGAGAGTGTTTAGAACATTTACATTTAATATGATTATTTGATTAGGTTTAAATTTATCATCTTGATATTTGTTTTCTATTTTTCTCATCTCTTTGTCTTTTTCTACCTTTTTTTGGATTAAGTACTTTTTATGATTCTATTTCATCTTCTTTGTTGGATGACTAACCATAGCTCTTTTGTGATTTTAGTGGTTGTTTTAGAGTTTATAGTATACATCTTTAACTTATCACAATTTACCCTTATGTGATATGCCAATCTCATGGTATGAGATCCTTACAATACTATGCTTCTGTTTTACCCCCCCCCCCCAGTTTTTATGCTATTGTAGCTGCACATTTTACTTATATGTATAAGTAAAATTCCACATTATGCTTGTTTAAAGATGAAATCTTTTGTATTTACCCATTTAGTTGCCTTCATAGTGCTCATCATTCCTTTGTGTAGATCTAGACTTCCATTTAATACCATTTTCCTTCTGCTTCCTTAAACATTTCTTGCTGTGCAGTTTACTGGTGAAGCATTCTTCCAGCTTTCACACACATCTGAAAATTTTTTTATTTTTGCCTTTGTTTTTGAAAGATGTTTGCTGGGTATACAATTCTAGGTTAGTAGGTTATTTCCTTTGAGTGTTTTCAAGATATTGATCCATTGTCTTTTTATGTGTATTGCTTTTGCATTTTTAAAAAAATATATCTTTATTGATTTCAGAGTGAGGGAGAGGGAGAGACAGAAACATCAATGATGAGTCATAGATCAGCCGCTTCCTGCACACCCCCAACTGGTGATCGAGCCCACAACCCAGGCACGTGACCCAACTGGGAATCAAACCTCGATCTCCTGGATCCTAGGTCAATGCTCAACTGCTGAGCCATGCCCAGCCGGGCACTTTTGCATTGTTTTAAAAAACAACTCTGATGCCATTTTAATCTCTGAATCTCTGCGTTTCACATGTATTTTTTTCTCACTTGTTTTTAACATTCTTCTCATTACCAGCTTTGAGCAGTTTGATCATGATATGCCTTGGTGTTGTTTTCTTTGGGTTTATTGAGCTGGAGGTTTATTGAGCTTCATGGAGCTTTAGATTTATAGTTTTCATTTAATTTGAAAAGTTTGAGGTCATTATGTTATATCTTCAAATATTTTTTCTGTCCCCATTGGTCCTTCAGGGAGTCCAACTGTATATATATTATCCACTTGAAATTGTCCCATAGCTAACTCATGCACCTTTCACTTTCCAAGTTATTTTTTCCCCTCATGTCTTATTTTGGATAATTTCTATTGCTGTATTCAAATACACTATTTCCTTCCACAATATCTAATATGCCTTTAACCTCATCCAGTGTATTTTTTTCATCTCAGACACTGTTGATTTCATCTCTATAAGTCTGAGTCATGCCTTTTTTGGTCTTTATTCTTTAATTTAAAGGCATTATGTTTTAATGCCTTTACTTAAACTTTTTGAGTATCTGGAATATAATTGTAATAACTAATGTTCTTGTCTGCTAATTCTGGATCTAGTATTCTAGACTGATAGTATTTTTACCCTAGTACTTTGAAGTTATTGTTTAATTTTCTTATTACCTGCATTACTTAAGGTGACAAATCAATGATCGTTCTTATTCTCTTCAGAATAATATGTTTATCTTCCTCTGGCTCTTTTTAAGATTTTGCTTTTGTTTTTCAGGAGTTTTACTATGGAAAACCTACATTTTTCCACTATTATTTGAGACTTATTGAGCTTTTTGGATTTGTGGGTGGGTGTTTTTAATCAAATTTGGTAAAGTTTTGGCCATAAATTCTTCAAATATGTCTTAGGCCCCATTTTATCTCTCCTCTCCTTCTAGGACTTGAATTACACATATGTTAGGCTGCTTTATATGATTTCACATTATTAAACATCATGATTACTGATGTTTTGTTCATTTTTATTCAATCATTTTTCTCTCTGTACCTCAGTTTGGATAACTTCAATCTACCTGTGTTCGAGTTCACCAATCTTTTGCTCTGTATTGGCCAATTTTTTATTTCATATATTTTAGTTTTAGAATTTACATTTTGTTATTTTTTTAGCTTACAGTTCTCTGCAGAAATACCTAATCTCTTCACTTTCTTTACCTCTAAAATTTCAAACATAGTTATTATAGTTCCGAAGTTCTTCTCTGCCGATTCCAATAACTGTATCTTTTGCGGGTCTGTTTCTATTGATTGTGCTCTCTCTTGGTTATAATAAACTTTCCTTCCTCCTCCTCCTCTTCTTCTTCAGATTTTTCATAATTTTTAATGCATTCCAGATGTTATGTATAAGGAGCAATAAAGACCAAAGAGCAGTGAAGACCAAACACAGACTTTTCTTTATTTCCCAGAGTGAAATCCCTTTTTTATGATTGGCAATTAAAGTGAACGCATAATCACCAATCATCTGTGGAATATGTGGAGCTCATACTATCTGTAGAAATTCTTTAAGGCTTTGGTTTAAAATTTTATTTCTCTAAGGGAGGCTGGGACTAGTGGCCAGGAAAGGACCATGCTTGTTGGAAATGATGTTGAGCCTCCTAAGCATAGAAACAGACTCTAGCATTTCCTTTCTGCCACATCCCCTCCAGCCTCCAAAGCAAAAATCAGGGACTGTCTCTGACTTCCCCACCCACCCACCCACCCACAGCTTTTAGGCTGTTTTTTTTGTTTGTTTGGTGCCTTTTTTATTTTATTATTTTATTTTATATTTTTATTTTATTTTTCCAGCCAGAAGCTTGAAGTGCTTGTAGGCAAGGCAGTGAAAAAGTTTGGCTGAAAAAGATACAGATTTCAATTTTGTGTTCTCAACTGCAGGTATCTGCTAGGTATGTCCAGCAAATCAACCACTAACAAATTCCAAAGGGAACAACTCATTCTCACACTGCACTTTATGTTCAACAAGTCATGTCCATGCCCAAGGAGCTCCTTTGATTCTCATAGCTCGGTTTTAGCAAGAGAGAAGACTGGGAAGGTCCAGTGCATCAGTTTCAGAGTGGCCTTGAATATTACCCTAAAGACTGAAATTCATTCCATATTCTGCCATTTTTTCTCACCCAGACCACTGCAATGGCCTGGTTGCATGTTTCCCTGCTTCCAGGCCTGATCCCTCCAGTCTGTGCATGACACTGAGTAGGCGATCTAAAAGACAAGTCTCCCTTTGCCACTCTCTGGTTTTATATTCTTCAGTGACTCCCCAGTGCCTTCAGGACAACTCTATAGGCTCTTGAGGTCTGGCTCTTCCATTCCTTCAGTCTCTTTTTCTCCCCCTACTTATCACTTCAGCTGCACTAAATAGTATTCAATTCCTTGCCTGGCTCCTGCTCTCTCAGGCATAACTGCATGGTAAGCCTTTGGTCTGGGGACACTTTCCTCCATCTCTACAAGGCATGCACACGTGCATACGCACACACAAAATCATCCCTGCTCATCTGTCCATCAGGTCACAGCTGCAGACTCACCTCCTCTCCCTGATTCCTAAGTCTGGGTTAGGCATGCCTTGTGCCTCCTCTGGGCTCACTGACCCCCAAGCTCACTTCCGTCACTGTGCTGGGAGTACTCTACTACTTACCTACCTCCCCACTGCACTGGGGTCAGTTCACAAGCACCCAGTGCCTCTCAGAGCCTAGCTCTGGGCTTAGCCCTGAGGGGCTGGTTGAGGGGGATGCTAAGATAGAATATTAATGATGCTAACATTTATTGAGTGCTTTATGTGCACTAGCCCAGGTAATCCTCAACAACAACCCTTTTCATTTGGCACTATTACTATCCTTACCCCACTTTGCAAATGAGGAAATGGAGGCCTGGAGAAGTAGAGGGATCTATCCAAGGGCAGGGTTCAAAAGCAGTAGCTCTGAGATCCATCCAATCCAGGTGTGTGATGTCAGAGACTTGCTCCTCTAACCACTATGCCACAGCGACGCTGACCTCCTGAGGGTTCCAGGCTGGCTCTTAAGACAGAGATGCCGGCACAGATCCCAAGTGCTGGGGTCACCCAGAGAAGGGGAGATGGAAGTGTGACCCACTGCGGTCTCAGAAACCCTGGGAAGGTGACGAGTTCTGGGATGGCAATGCAGGGGTTTTCAGAAGACCTTGGTGACCCCAGATTCCCAAAGGAGGGCTGGGAGTCCCTTTCTCCAATTCCCTGGGACCTCGGGGCAGGAGGTGATGCCGAACCAGGCTGGAGCTCAGGGCCAGAGAATGCTGGGAGCTGGGGTGGAAAAGAGCACAGCTAAATGTCAGGGTTTAGGGCCCCAGCCAGGCCTGGCTGCTCTGTGCTCGCATCCTGCCCTGGGAGGAAGAGCAGGGTGAGAGTCCACAGGAGCCCTAGGAAGAGCTTCCGAAAAGGGCCCCGAAGCCAGTGAGCAGGGAGGGCGGCGCTGTGGCGGCCAGGTCGAGGTGGGGCAGCTGGGCCACCCGGACACCTCTGACAGGCAATTTCCAATTTCCTATGGAATTAAACTGTAAAAGCAGAGAGTCCGTCACTGTCTGCTGCCTCCCTGGGAGAGGAGAAAGTTACTGTGGCAGGCTCAAAAAGGCTCAGCTGTCCTGTCCCAAACAAACAGCAGCCAAGGGAGCTGGAGTGTGGCGGACGGCGGCATATCTTCAGAGACCCGAGACCCTGTGAGGCTCAGAGGACCGGGACACCTGCATCTTCTGTCCTACCTGCTGGGGTGACCTTGGGCAGATCCCTTCCCCTCTCTGGGCCTCAGTTTCTTCATCTAGGAAAGGGGCTTTAGGACATGATGGTGGTACTGGAGGCCCTCTCCAGCTCTGAGATACTAGCATTCTGTAATAAAGTTGGGTGTGGGAAAATATGAGGTCTAGGGGGACTGGGGGAAGGGGCTGGAACCATCCTTGGTTGGAACTGTTAAAGGAAGCTCTGTTCAGCCCCAGCCCCAAGGCTCCCAAATCCAGCAGCAGACCTGGGATCCACCCAACCAAAATCAGCGAGGGGAAGCCAAAAGCATGAGTAAGGAGAGGTTGGGCCATAAACATGTCATCTGCACAAACATCCAGCCCCCTCTGGGGTCCCATTGGCCCTGCCGGGGAGGAGACTGCTGCTGGGGCCCCCTTAGCCACAACCCCAAGTTTACTCGCTTGGCCCAGGGTTTCAGGGTGGAGGCCTGACTGCTTAGAAGGGAAACCTGGCTGTGGACGTGCTCCGAGGAGCTGTCAGGAAGGGCTGGGTGAGGCGAGGGCCCCACCAAGGCCAGGCAGCTGGGGGTGGCTCTCAGCTGAAGTGAGGCCCCTCCATCCTGATGTCACGCAGGGCGTTCTGGGATGCCCTCCACTTTAGATCTGCTGAGGCTCCTGCTTCTGCAGCCCTGACCACTCCACCGGTTGAGGAAAACCAGCAGCCTTTGGAAGGGACCCTGCTTCCTGGATCTTCAGGCTCACACACCCAAACACAACTTCGGTTCTCTCCAAACTGTCTTCTCCTGTAGGTTCCCCAGCTCAGAGAGGACACCTCCACCCACCCACCCAGGCTGGTGTTCCGGAAGTGATCTCGATCCTTTCTCCCCTCTTCACCCACATCCAAGAGAACCCCACGTCCTGGCAATCAGGCCCTTGGTGCGGCCTGCATGGGCCCGTTCCTGTCTCTCAATGTCTCCTTCTCTTTGGACCTCAAGCACACACCATTTGATTAATCATATTGAAATTTTCATGTGGCCCTCTTCTTAAGAATGGCCATTTTTAAGAAAGAAGAGAGTCTGGGACTTTGACGAGAACCTGCATTTCAAATGCATGCTCCTCCCATCTCGTCTCCACGCCCTCTGCCACCTCAGGGGGCCACCGTCCCGCGTCACGTGTTTTGTGCCCTGTTGCTTCCTTTTTAATAAAGTCTTTTCCCTCATCGATCTGCACTCCTAAATTCAAATTTTAAATGTTATAAAAGGGTATCATTTCGTATGCAATGTTTTGGAATTTACTTTTTTCACTTAATGTCATATTGCTGAGCAAACACGGCTGCAATTATTCCTTTTCGTGCCTCTGCATCCCTTCTGCGATGGAAGCACCAGATGATGGAGTGTATTTCTCCATCTCTTAAACCTAGGCTGGCCCTATGTGCTATTTTGACTAATATAATGTGGCAGAAGTGGCGCTGAGCCATTCCTGAACTTCAGCATTACGAGGCTTTGTGCTCTTCCTCATTCTCTTGGAAACTTCTTTAGCCACGTGAACAACTCCAGGCGGGCTTGCTGGGTAACGAGAAACATATGGCCCAGTTGCCACCATCACCCCAGCTGACAGCCAGTCAACCCTTGAAAGTGGAACCTCCTCGCTGACTCTCCACTGACCATGGACTCAGGAGGAAACCCCACTAAGATCAGAAGAACTGCCCAGCTGAGCCCAGCCGAAAATGCTTCCCCACCGAATCGTGGATTAAATAAGCAACGGTTGTTTAAGTCACTGAGTCTGGAGTGGTTTGTTCCACAGTGATTGTCAACTGATACACCAAGACTGAGCCGTATTGTCGCATGCTTCTGTGGTATATTCCTTTTCACTGCTGTATACTATTCCACCACGTGTATTTGGTTTTATTTATCCACCCTCCTATTGATAGGCATTTGTGTTTCTGTTAATGTGAAAATGCCTCTGTGAACCGTCTTGTGCATATTTTCTATTGAACACGTGCAAGAGATTACTTCTCTCTAGACTCACAGCTACTCAGAACCTTCAGTCTATTCTCTTCACTGTCCCATAAGAAACTACTAAAAATGAAAAATAGATTGGGACATTCCCTGCTCAAAATCCTTCAGTGGCTCCCCCTCTCTGCCCTCAGGGTAGAGTCCAATGCCTTTTTCTGATATTTAAGGCCCTCTGTGACCGCGGCAGGTATCTCTTCTCTGCCAATAAACTTGGCTACTGAATAGCATGAGACCTTGGGGACAAATTACTTCACCTCTCTGCCCCTGTTTTCTCTTCTGAAAAATGGAGCTAATAACAGACTGAGTCATGGGGTTTTGGGGGGGATTAAATGAATTAACACATACAAAGCTTTAGAACAGTGCTTGGCACAAAGCATCCTACAAACATTTGCTATTTTTGTTGTTATAAATATAGTGAAGTGGTAAAGCTGATGGTTCCTAGAGTACATCACACCTTGGGACCTCTGCCCAGAAATCCTGCTCTTTTCTTGTCTACCTAGTAAACTTGACTGTCCAGACCTCTCCTGGGTGTCACTCAGTTTGACGTCTTTCCTGCTCATCCCCACCTCCTGGTGGAATTGACCTCACCCTCCTCTGGGCCCCATTGGCCCTGCACACACCAATCTTCAACCTTCGCTCATGTCTGTCTCCTGGGCGTCTTTGAGCTCAGGGTCTATGACCCATTCACATGTGTATCCCAGAGCCTGGCACAGAGGAGATTCAGGGTGAATGTATGTGAGTAAAAGGACAAATCAATCACCAGCCTTGTTTCCCCTGTGCAATCATTCACTCACCATTCATCCAACCACCGTTTCCAAAGGCTGACCTGGCTCAGAGGAGACCTAATCACAGAGCTGATGGGTTAAAACGGACCCCACGAGGATGAGCACAGCTCAGTGTCGTCAGGCGGGGACATGCAAGTCCCCTACCCAGAACAAGCAGAGCCAGGGCCTGCCCTCAGGGAGTCCACATTGGGGGGGAAATGAGGCTAGACTGAGATTGAGACAAAGCATTCTGGGTATTTGGAGCATCTGGATTCTGAGTGTGCACAGGATGGGAGTGTAGGGAGCAGGAGATGTGTGAGGCTGTCAGGAGCCCCGGTGACAAGCACCGCGGGTGCAGGAACCGTCTTGTTCACCCTTATAGCCCCAGGCCCAGCCAGGGTCTGACACGGAGGCGGTGGTCAGCATAAATA
This sequence comes from Miniopterus natalensis, assembly GCF_054644295.1. NCBI lineage: Eukaryota > Metazoa > Chordata > Mammalia > Chiroptera > Miniopteridae > Miniopterus > Miniopterus natalensis. The sequence goes on from NC_142084.1 coordinate 94,056,478, forward strand.
TTTGTTGAGGATGTGATAAATGAGGAGAGGGATCCTAAAGAATGAAGAACTGCATTCCAGAACCGCTCTGCCACACACAGTGACGATGGCCAGGACACGTCCCCTCTCTGGCCTCAGATATTTTCCAATGTCCTATCCAGCTCTCAATCCTATGACCATACAGAGATGCTGGCCATGTGCTCTGGGTGCTCCTTGATGGACTGGTGTGTGTATGTGTCTGTGTGTTTGTGTATCTGTGTGTCTATGTGTGCATGTGTGTGTGGGGTATGTCTGTGTGTGTGTGCGTGTGGGTATGTCTGTCTATGTCTATGTCTGTGTCTGTGAATGTGTGTCTCTGTGTGTGTGTCTGTGATGTGTGTGTGGGTTATGTCTGTGTGTCTGTGTATCTGTGTGTGTTGGTGTATCTGTGTGTGTCTGTGTATGTGTCTGTGTGTCTGTGTGTGAGTGCGTGTGTGCGTGTATGTGTGTTTGTGTGTGTGTCTGTATCTGTGTGTATCTGTTTGTGTCTGTGTGTGTGTGTGTCTGTGTGCGAGCGCGTGTGTGTGGGTGTGTCTGTGTGTATATGTGTATCTGTGTGTGTGTTTGTGTCTGTGTGTGTCTGTATATCTGTGTGTATGTGTATCTGCGTATGTCTGTGTGCACACGTGCAGTGCATCCCAGAGCCAGGGCCGGAAGTGCTAACAACAAACCATGATCACCGTCATTTTGGGAGCCCTTTTTCTGTGCTAGGCGCAAAATGCAAAGTTCTAAGAGCTTCACGTCCACGATCTCATTTTCCCCTACACAATCCACATGCTATGGGTGAGGCTATAGCCCCCATTGTACAGATACGGAAACTGAGGCTCCTGTGGTGGAATGAATGGTCCCACGGCATAAGTGGCAGATGCGGGACTTGAGGCAAGGTCTAACTGCTCCACTCCACAGCCTCCCGCCGACATGTGCCTTCTGCTCCTGGGTGCACGTCTTTCTGCCACTGAGGGCAGCTTTTGATGAAGGAATCTGGCTGAGAATTCAGAGATGATGGAGGACAGGGTGGGGGCGCGGCTGAGGAGAGGGCATTCAGCCTCACTGCCTCTCCAAGGCCCTGCTGACGGGAGCCCAGTCCCCCATGCAGAAGCTCTGGCTTGGGCTTCCAGGTCTTGCATGGCAATTTTCGGAGTTTTCAATTTGCTTAACTGAAGAGTTTCCCGCGGTGTTCTGGACTGTTCTTTTTTGGCTGGGTTAAGGGAGGGCAGAGGTCAGCGGAGGCCCTGCCTTTGGCTCACCCTCAGGGAGGTGAATTCCCAGCCAGTGTGAGAGGTCCTGAAATGGCCTTTACACTCAGGCGGGAGTCCTGGGACATCGCGCCCTCCCAGGCCCAGCTTCGTGCCCTCCTGTGCCACAGAGCAGCTCAGAGGAGACAAGCTGGGCACGAAACCCAGCCACTCGGAAGGCTGCAAGAAAGAAAGAAAGGAATGAAAAAGGAAAGGAAGAACAAAAGAAGGAAGGAAAGAGAGAGAAGGAAATTGGTCAGACTGGAGGGTTGGCCTGTTGAGTCAAATTTCCTGCCCTGCGCATCCCAATCATGGCTGCAGTGGGGCCATCGGGGGCTGTTCTTGCAAATGTCCTGAGCGGACAGATCGTGGCCTCTTCTGCAGCTGCAGGCTCCCCAGTCCAAGGCCCCAACTCAACAGGTCTGATGGAAGGTCTTGGATGCCGATCCCAAATCTAGTCACCCTGGCAGGGAGGGCCTTGCTGGACCCCAGGGAATGATTTGGATGGTGGGGACCTAGGATCTGCAGCTGAAGCTGCTGCCCTCCCAGGAAGGCAGGGGAAGGCCGGGAGCGACGAGGGCGGTCCTCGCTGGTCTGGGGCCTCACTGAGAGCTTCTCCTAGCTCCTCCAGGACTGTCCCTGGAAGTGACCTGAACCCCGGGGACTCGGGCCAGAAGCAGCCTCCACCACGATTTCTGCACACGCCCTGGCCCTTCGTCGAGGTGTGGGGGTGGGTGGGGGAAAGGCTTGCTCATCAGGCCTTCGGAAACATCCCGACACACTTTCCTCCAAGCCGGCTGGAGTTACTTTCCAAGTATTTCACTTTCCATTTCTCTCCAGATCTGGTAACAGGGTGTTCCTGCCCTCTTCCCCCCCGCTGACCTTTCTGCCTGGGCCCTGCCCCTGCTGTGTTTCATCAAGTCCACACGCACTCAGAATCCAGGCCAACTCTGTGCTCAGCCCCGCGGAAGGCGCAGACGTGGGCGACGGGCCCTGCCTGGCCTGTGGCCGCTTAGCGACAAGCCTGGGGGACGGCCGGACAGAGGGGAACAGGCGCCAGAGGCTCATGGGCTTCACAGTCTGGCATCCTGACTACCAAGGCCAACTCCGACAGTCTCTAGCCAGCTGTGCTACCCTGGGAAAGTGTCCTGAGCTCTCTGAGCCTCAGTGTACACATCCATGGAACGGGACTTATCCCATTTGCCCTGGGGCGTCGTGAGGTTAAACAAGATGTGTTCCAAGTGCAAGTGTAGGTCTGGTTAATAAATGGTACCTGGTGCTGCTTTACCTGTCTCAGGTAGAAGTCCACTGCTAGAAAGTCCTCTCTTGGGGGACAGCCTCTTCTGTCACTTTCTGGCCATGTAGGAAGAAGCTGAGGCAGTGGAGACGGATGAAACTGGGTTTGAACTCTGACTCAACTCACTTCACCTCTCTGACCCCTTGTTATAAATGAAATACGATAGAAAATGTGGATAAAAATGCCACCTTCCTGAAGGGGTTGGGAGCAGGGTTAAGTGGCACAATGACAAGCTCTGGCACAGCGAGCAGCTGGGGGATGGTGGCAATCATGATGATTTTCCTGTGGGGGCAGGGGTGGCGTGGTCCCCAGCCCCTCTCCTTGGGATGGCCGGGAGGTTCCTGGCTGGAAAGCCGGTCGTTTTTCTGTCCGAGAAGGTACTGTACATCTTGGGCTGGCTCACCTCCCTTTTCTCCCACTCACCACCACTTTTTTCTCCTTGTGGCCACATGAGTTTTGCAGAGCAGACACAGAAAGTAGGGAATGAAAACGAAAAAAGAGGAGCGATCTGAAGCCAGGAGTGGGCGTCGTGAGAGGCTGCGGAGTTGCAGACAGTTGCAGCCTAGATACGACGTGCGAGGAGAAGCGTCCCAGGTCTCCCAGGCAGGGCTCGGCCCGCTTTGAAGTGTTGACAACACATAAAATTAAAAGCATCACAATGCGAATTAGCACGTTGTTTTTTCCACTTTGATAGCCGCTACAAAGCATTTCATCGCGATGAATCAATACGAAGGTCTCTTTACAAGGACATAGGGAACAAAACAATTCTTTTGTTTTCCCCTAAGAGAAACCAACAAAACTAACAAGGCTGGAGCACTGGCTTGCAGAGTGGCTCTAGGTAACAGGGAGCTGGGTCCCTGGAGGTCACCGATGTCTGCTTGCTTGGATCACAGATGACCGTGGGGCCTGCTGACCAATTAGTACCACAAGATGAGACAACACAGTCACAACGGCACTGCCATTGTCTCATGACTGCACGTGTGTGCGTGCGCGAACATGTACAAGAATACATATGGTGTGTGTCTCTATCTGCACGTATGTGTGTGTGTATGTATTTTGTGGTTTGGTAAAATAAAGCCTGCAGATTAGGAATAATTTATAACTCGTTATAACTCGATTATTGGCTGGGACTCCCTTTATGTTACAGCAGATGGACTTTTGCGTGAAATATTTTCCCCGAGTTGCTATAGAGACATGCCAACATCTTTCTGCTGAAGCGATTCCCTGCAGGCCTGTTTGTTGTTGCGCCCGGTGCCGAAGCGCTTGCAGGCTGAATCACTCGCAGCCCTCGCAGAGGCTGATTAAAGAGCCCGGGGGCCCTGGGAGTCTAGGCCTCAGCTACTGCCACGAGGGATGGGCTGCAAAAGTCGTTATGGCTGGATTGGGGGTGGGGGATGGGCTGCCAGTGGAAGGGGGTGGGCTGTCAGTGAGAGATAACGCCCAGGTGACCCAGGCTGCTGCAGGGGAGAGGGCTACTATGGGGGAGCAAAGTAACTTGGGCTCCCGAAGGACCTACTCTGTGCTACCTGTGGTTTTAGGAACAAACACGTCCATCTCTTAATTTGTCTAGTCCCTGTGGCAACCCTGGTGGGGGTGGTGGGGTCCTGTTACTCCCATTTTTCAGGTGGGGAAAATGGGGCAGGGAGGAGTTAAGTGATATGCTCAAGTTGCTGCTGTAACACTCAAACCCGGGTCTCTCTGACTCTATCATCTTACCACGAGTGTCTTCCCCAAATGGGGGTGGGGGTGCACTTGGAACTCCGGATCTTGAGTGAACTAAAAAGCCACAGGCTGAGCTGGGTGGCCAAGTTCAGCCCTCTGCCAGTTCCTCTGGCTGTCGGAGGATCCTCAGACAAAACCTCCAGCCTCCATCACGCAACTCACAGCCCATTTGGGCAGACACACTCAGGCCTGTCTGACCAGCAACGTAAACATGGCCAAGCACTAAGACGCTGTGGGTCCCAACTCTTGAGCCAGAGGCTGTGTATGGGAACCCCTGTCTCCCCCTCCCTTTCTCAGACAAAGATAGGAACTGAGAGACGCTTCCTGAGAGTGGGGTTTACAAGGAGGGTGGCCTGGAGTGAGGACAAGGGCCTGGGCCTTCAAGTCAGACACACCCAGGTTAGAATCTTGAATCCACTCACATTCAGAGGTGCAACTTCGGACAGCTCACTGCTCCTCTCGGAGCTCTGACTTTCCTCGTCTGTAAAATGGGACTCATGGTACCTAACTGGCAGATTAGGCTCAGCCTTCCAACTAGCATGGAGGGCCCTCAAACAGTTTCTGGTACATAGTAGGACTTGCTAAACATGATAAATAAATGAATACGTTTTTAATATGTCTGGCATGCAACAGGTATTCGTAAATTGTAGAAATTATTTTAATCTGGCATTTCTTAGACTTCTGGGACCCTTTTCTTCCTTCATATTCTTAATCTTTCTCCTTGGGCAGGGTTTTAAGGAGGATCCTGAGTCCCCGAGTCTCCTCCCCAGCCTCTTCCTACCCATTAGAGACAGGATTCTTGGAGAATACAACCAACACAACATGTCAACAAATATCTCAGTCCATGAAGATCTCTTCCTGTGAGAGGGACATTAGTCAGGACTTAATAGTCTGCAAGGACAGAAACCTAACTCAAACTGTCTTAAGCTAATAAAGGAGTTTACTTGCAGGAGTACTACAGCTTCAGGTATGGCTGGATCCAGATGCCCAATCTCCATTTCTTGAATTCACTCTCTTCTAACTTGACTTCACTTTCAGGGATGCTCTGCCCTTGTGATGGTAGGATGGCTGCCCAGCTCCAGGACTACTTCTCATTAGTTCAACACCTTAGTAAAAAGAAGACTCCTCCTCCCCAAGGTTCAAATACAAGTCCTAGGACAGAATTTCATTGGATGCACTTGAGTCACGTGCCAAGTCTGATCATGCATTCTTTCTGTTAGCCTGGAGGCAGAATCAGCCCCACCTAAGTCAATTTGGCCTGCGGGTGGGGACGAGCAGCTCTCCAGGGGTAAAGTGGATGGTCTTGCCAGAAGGAGAGGGAAGAGATGCTGAGCAGTCAAACACAGCCAGTAACTGCCCCAGGGAGAGAGGCAGCCTCAACTTTATTCTCATGACAATCTTGAAAAGTAGTTACGATTTTTCTCATTTTACAGAAAACTGAAGCCCAGAGAGTCTGGGGACCTTGTCCAAGGCCATATCATGTGTCAGCAACAGAGTCAGGGTGGGAATCCTCAAGTCTGTTCTTGCTGGGACTTTCCAGGAAGAAATGAGCCCTGCAGTGGGTCTGGAATTAGGGTTTGGAGGACGGGTGGGAGACACAGACAGCCCCAGAGCCCAGCTTCAGCCAGGGGAAGCTTCCACGCAGAGCTGTTTGTGGTTCTTGCTCTCATTTGTGCCAAGTAGCACAAGTTTTGAGACGAGCAGGTGCTTGCCTTCCTTCATCTTTCCAAAATGCCAAAGCACATTCTAGTTAATGCTTGAGAAACTTGTAAGCAATTTATTATTTTGTTTATCTCGAGTCAGGAATAATTTGACCTTAGCACTACTAAGAGTCTCTTTTTTAAAATATGGACTTAATGTAATGAACTTAATTTTACTTATTTTTAAAAATTTATCATATTTTTTAAAGTATTACAGATGTCTCCTTTTTTCCCCCATTGATCCCCTCCACCCCACATCTACCCCACCTCCAGACCTTCCCCAAGAGTCTTATTTTTAAATATCATCTTTCATGGGTTCCTTGGTGCTTCTCTTGACTTGAAGAAGGTCCCTACATCTCAGGCCATTATAGCCCCACAGAGCTCGGATCTTCCAAGACTTTTTTGGATGGGCACAGGTCAAGCGAGTCCTGAAGAGCCATGCTGGTGCCCTTGTGCTCTCCCCTCCCGATCCATCTCCAGCCCTCGTTCAATCTGAAGTCTCCTCACCCTTCCGAAAGTGGCCTTGATAGCTTCACACCTGTGCTTTGTCCTTGTGCAGCCAGGGCCCCCCTTATCTGTGCTGCACAAAGAAACTCTTTGCCTCTGTGGACTAGGCCCAGGTCATCTGTACTCATAATTCAGCCTGCCCTTGAAATCATCTATAGAATCTTTGTCCTTCAAGAATCCGCTCCAAACAAAGCCTGTAAGGGGATTTGTCAGTTGTAAAGCAATATATGTGATAGGTGTTAGAAAACCGAAGATGGCTTTCCCATGTTATCCTCTATCTCACTCTCAGTAGTCTCTTGGTTCTATGAGATAATGAATTGGACAATCATGAGAAGTTAGAATAAGGGGCTGGTAGTGTCTGTGTGTGTGCATACATGCAGGTGTGTGTATGTGTGAACATGGGTAGATGTTCACAAGGAGAGGGAACTGCTTATTCAAAGTCCATTGGTTCTAGCTTTAAAAGCTTACGTTTATCATCCAATGGTCACCTGGAAGCCCTTGGAAGTTCCTGAGGAGGGTAAATGTGATGGGAATTCTTTTACTATGTGTATGGATGACAGACTCGAAGAGGGAGAAGTTGTGATGGCTGTTTTAGTAATTTAGAAAAAAGAGAAATCACTAGTAGGCACTCAACAAACCATGTTGACATCAAAAAGCAAGAAGAGGCAAGTCTTGGAGACTCCTTGGATCCATAAATCAATAAATATATATTTGGTGTGGAGCAGAAGAGACCATATTTGTTTTTACTTTTTCTTCTAAAACTATAAATGTGATTTTTCCATTGCAAAATAATATAGCCCCACTACAGGATCTATTTAGAAAATGAAAGGGAAAATAATCGTTCATAATTCTGCAACCAGAACACCACCATGACTGCATTTTATGGCCCCCCATATCTGTGGCCTTAGGGGAATGAATGAGCCTGCTGTGTCCATGACGGTGATATGGAAGGAAGGTGGAAGGATGCTAAAGAGAGGCAATGGCTGAACTCACTCATGTGCTAATTTGATTCGATCACCACAAAGAAGACTAAAATAGCGGGAAACTACATGTTGGCATTGAGTTGGAATCTCCCAGTTTCTTTAGGCAACTCTGGACATCAACAATATCCATCTGACCACCAAAATCCTCTTCCTTCCCCCCCCATGTAGTGGACATTGTAGTGTTTTGTCTTTTTTGCGTCTGCTACCCTTTACTTATTGTATCTGATCTTCCTTTGGAGGACATTCTTCATTGTGTGCAATCAACTTCTCTCTGACAACGGTGTTGGTTAACAATTGCTTAGCTGATTCACCCACCAGATGCCCTTGTCCTCTGCCATTCTCCTGTCAGAACTTGGGTAGGCTGGTTCATCAGCCTGTTGGCCATTTGGTCAACTGGTTAACCAGGCTTTTGGGGAAACAGGGAGGTTGACCTTATAATCCACTGGCTCACGGACAAAATGATCCATTGGTCAGTCGATTGGTCTCTTGGCCAGCAATCCATCGGTCTATCAATCGGCCAGTCAATCCATTCACTGATGTGTCAACCATTCCATTGGCTTAACCATCACTTGGTTATTTCACTGTTCTGTCTGACAGTTTGTCAGTAAGTCTCTCCATTAGCTTGTGGGCTGGTTAGCTCTTCAGTCATTCAGTAAGTCAGTAAGTCTGTCAGTTGCTAGTGAGTTGGTTGGGTCACACCCCTGATGAGCCCCTCCAGCTGGTGATCTCAGTCCTCACCTGAGTGGGGAGGGCACGGAAGGAGAAGCTCATTTTCCCCCTGTGGAGGTCCTTTGAAGTGCCCAGTCGATCCTTGGAAATTTTAAATCAGAAGTTATTTATGAGGCACCAGGGTGAAAACAGCCCCATCATTCTAAATTACTAGCAGCTAACTTGAGTTCACTCATTTTGTTTCAAAAATTGTTAAAATTCAGAACCATGGTTCCCCTTCTGGCCCCTACTCCCACACCCTGGGTCTGCCTCCTCTTTTCAGCTGGGAGACTGGTTTTCAGGAGCCTGTGACTTCATCAGCTGCTCCCGATGCCAGCCAGAGTCGTCTAGGTCCATGAAGAGATGAGTCACCTCCTGGAGACGAGGCGTGTGGGGAGCCAGGCAGGTTCCCAGACCATGGGCTCTGGGCCTTGGGGTCCTGCTCAGGGGCTTATGACCCCAAGAGTAAGGCATTAGGCCAGCCTGTGGGGCCATTTTCTACTTGGAGGCCCTGTAGACCCAATGGGTCTACAAAAATGATCCACCAGGCTGGATTCCAGAAAAGGGTGTTGAAGAGCTATTTTCTTCTTTCTCGCTGGGAGGGGGGGACATAGGGTGCTTAATATTCAGAGCAGGTTTCCTAATGCCTAATAGAACAGGCAGCACATTAGGTGCCAGGACACATGGGTTCCAGGCCGACCCACAGCCGAGCGCAGAGGAAGAAGCTGGCTTTTAGCCACCTCCTGCCTCCCCACTGAGCCACTCTCTTTCCAGGTTTCTTATAACCACTTCCCTCCCTCACCTCCAACTCTGGCCCTCTTAGTGCTCATCAACTAATCTCCAAGAACTGACCCTGTGCATGAGACTGAGCTGTCAAGTTCAACAACAGGCATTTATGGACCTCCTGTCCTTTCCTTCTGAGAGCATACATCTTTATTTATGCAACAGATATTTACAGGTATTTGAATACTTGCTGCCTTCAAAGCACTGGGGTAGGTGTGGAGAGACAGTGTTAAGGAAAACAGACATTGTCCCTGCCTTCATGGAGATCAGAGTCTAGACAGACTCAGGCACTAACCAGATGATGACACAAAGGAGCATTTAATCCACTGAGATAGGTGCTTTGATGGAAAACCTCAGTGGTCTATGAGAGAGACTGTAACGAGGCCTACCAGGGAGCTTCCCAAAGTAAATGACTATCAAGATTAAGAGTTATGAATGCGAAGAGAGGATATATCCTTTCAAGTAGAGGGATCAGCATGTGACAAGGCCCTGTGGAAAGAGGGAACCTGGAACATCAAGGCACTGACAGTAAGCAGCTGGGGCCTGGCAGAGGGTATGTGTCACCAGCACATGTGGGGTCCTCTGGACATTCCTGGGGGTCTTTGGGTTGAAAGGGGGTATTTTACTAGATGCCCTGGGGAAAACTTAGTAGTTTCGATGGGCAACATTTACTGATTACATATTGCATGCATTTTCTCCCACACTGTCTACTCCATGATGCTTTCTCTCACCTTCCTATTTCACTCTCTCTTTTCTGAATTTGTTTTTATCCATCCATCCATCCATCTATCCATCCATCCATCCATCCATGCATCGATGCATCCATCTTCTCAGCAAAAGAAAGATATTTAGTGGTGATAATTGTCGTCTACTGGCAAAAGCTTAAGTTGTTTCTAGTTTTTACTCTTATAAACAATACTGTAATGAACATCCTTGTATATGTCTTGGAAAATACTCATTGAACACCTACTTTCTACCAGATTTATCCTATATCTTGGTAATATTAGTTAAAATTTTAACGAGCATGTCTTGAGTTTCCAACCTTTGTAAACGATTTCAGTGTTTGGATTGTGCCTTCAGATCTTCCATCATACATCGACTCTAGTAGGTGCTTAATAAACATTGAATGATGAATGGATAATTTAGATAAAAATGAGCCACCTATGGAGCAACAGTGTGAAGGGAGCTACAGCTTGACTCCTACAAATGAACTAATTCCATCTCTTATCCAGCCCTGGCTGTGGTAGCCTGCTCTCAAGGTTTGGGGCCTTTTGGTTTCTCAAAGCTTTGGGAATTGCTCCTCTCTGTACTTTTGGCTATTTCTCCAGCCTCATCAAAGGCCTACAATATCCCCGATTAACACAGATGCTAAAATCCTTAACAAAATATTAGCAAATTGAATCCAGCAATATAGTAAAAAGATCATACACCATGACCAAGTGGGATTTATTCCAGGGATGCAAGGCTGGCACAATATTCACAAATCAATAAATGTGATACATCACATAAACAAATTGAAAGGCAAAAAGCACATGATCATATCAATAGATGCAGAAAAAGCATTTGAAAAAAATCCATACCCATTTTTAATAAAAAGTCCCAGCAACTTGGGAATACAGGGACCATACCTCAACATAATAAAGGCCATATATGACAAACCTACAGCCAACATCATACTCAATGGACAAAAACTAAAAGCATTTCCCTTAAGAAGAGGAACAAGACAGGGATGTCCGCTTTCACCCCTTTTATTCAACATAGTACTGGAAGTCCCAGCCACAGCAAGCAGACAAGAAGAAATAAAAGGCAGCCAAATTGGAAAGGAGGAAGTAAAACAGTCATTATTTGCAGATAACATGATATTGTACATAGAAAACCCTAAAGATGCCACCAAAAAAGGATTAGATTTAATAAATGGATTCGGCAATGTATCAGGATACAAAATTAACACCCAGAAATCGATGGCATTTTTAAACATCAATAATGTACTCTCAGAAAGACAAACTTTAAAAAAACAATCCCATTTACCATTGTAACAAAAAAATTAAGATACTTAGGAATAAACTTAACCAAGGAGATAAAAGACCTGTACTCAGAAAACTACAAAACATTGAAAAAAGAGATAGAAGAAGATATAAACACTGTAACTGGAAGAATATACCATGTTCATGATTGGTAGAATTAATTTCTTTAAAATGTTCATACTACCCAAAGCAATCTATAGATTCAATGCAATCCCTATCAAAATACCAACAGCATATTTCACAGATCTAGAACAAATACTCCAAAAATTTATATGGAACCAAAAACCACCCCAAATAGCCGCGGCAGTCTTGAGAAAGAAGAACGAAGTTGGAGGGAATCACAATACCAGATATCAAGCTATACTACAAAGCCACTGTAATCAAAACAGCCTGGTACTGGCACAGAACAGACATGTAAATAATGGAACAGAACAGCGAACCCAGAAATCGACCCAAGCCATTATGGTCAATTAATATTTGACAAAGGAGGCAAGAGCATACAATGATGAGTCTCTTCTCACAAGAATAAACTCAAAATGGACAAAAGACTTAAATATAAGTCATGAAACCATAAAAATCCTAGAAAAAAACATAGGCAGCAAAATATCAGACATCTCATGAAGCATAATTTTCACTGATATAACACCTAAGGGCAAGAGAAACACAAAAAAATAAACAAATGGGACTACATCAAAATAAAAGCTTCTGCACAGCAAAGAAACCAGCATCAAAATGAAAAGGGAGCCCACTATATGGGAGAACATATTTGCCAATGATACATTAGCCCTGATAAGGGGCTAATTTCCAAAATACATAAAGTACTCATACAACTCAACAAAAGGAAGACAAACAACTCAATTAAAAAATAGGCAGAGGACCTGAACAGACACTTCTCCAAAGTGGACATACAAATGGCAGGAGGCGTATGAAAAAGTGCTCAACGTCGCTAATCATCAAAGAGAGGCAAATTAAAACAACAATGAGGTATCACCTCACCCCTGTCAGAATGGCTCCATCAACAAATCAACCAACAACAAGTGCTGACGAGGGTGCGGAGAAAGGGAACCCTGGGGCACTGCTGGTGGGAATGCAGGCTGGTGCAGCCACTGTGGAAAGCAGTATGGAGGTTCCTCAACAAATTAAAAATGGAACTGCCATTTGACCCAGTGATCCCATTTCTGGGAATGTACCCTAAGAAGCCAGAGACACCAATCAGAAAGAATATCTGCACCCCTATGTTCACAGCAGCGCAATTTACAATAGCTAAGATCTGGAAACAGTGCAGGGGCCCATCAGGAAATGAGTGGATAAAACGGCTGTGGGGCATTTACGCCATGGAATACTATGCAGCCGTAAAAAGGAAGGATCTCGTACCCTTTGGGACAGCATGGAAGTACCCTGAGAGTATTAGGCTAAGTGAAATAAGCCAGGCAGAGAAAGACAAACATCACATGATCTCACTTACATGTGTAATCTAATGAACAAAATAAACGAACCAACAAAATAGATCCAGAGACACTGAAGCATGCAACAGACTGAGGGATCTCAGAGGGGTGGGGGAGGCAGGAAGAGATTAACCAATGAACTTATATGCATAGCCCATAGAGAGACGACAGTGCCCGGTAGGCCTGGGGAGGCGGCGGGAGCAGGGTGGCGGGGGTCAATGGGGGTGGGGGGAAAGGGACATCTGTAATACTTTCAACAATAAAGATAAATTTAAAAAAAAAAGGCCTGGAATTTAGGATGGGGTTTGGGGAGGGGTATACATAAAGTGGTGGCCATGGGCCTTGGGCCAGAGGTGGGCTCTACCTTTCTGCCTCTGGATAGGCAGGAACAGCGCTCATGAATCTTCAAACAGTGCTCCCACGGAGCTCAACGCCGCAGCCGCACCCACCTGCTCCGCGCGCTCGCACCCCGCGCCTCCCGGGCCACCTGCTCCGCGCGCTCGCACCCCGCGCCTCCCGGGCCACCGGCTCCGCGCGCTCGCACCCCGCGCCTCCCGGGCCACCGGCTCCGCGCGCTCGCACCCCGCGCCTCCCGGGCCACCTGCTCCGCGCGCTCGCACCCCGCGCCTCCCGGGCCACCGGCTCCGCCCGCTCGCACCCCCGTACCTCCCGGCGGCTGTTCTGGGCCCGGACCGTCTTCCGCAGCTCGGGCTCCATTCAAAAGGCCTCCTAGAGGGTTTCCCCGAACTTCCCGCCGGGCAGAACCAATGGACCCCGCTCTCTGCCTCCACGCACAGTGCGCATGCCTAGCGCAGCTCTTCCCACGGTCGGTATCGCGACAGGTTCTCCCGCGGCCCCGGGACTTCCCGGAGGCAGCCGCTCGCTCTTAGCTGCACGTGGCGAGCACGTGGCGAGCAATTTGCGCCCACGTGCCGCTCTGATCACTTAGCAGTGGCGGCCTGGGGTGCTCAGCCTGGAACAGTGCGGCCCAATACATTGTAATGGGATTCACATATAATTAAAAATTTTCCAGCAGCTCCATTAAAAAATAGGTGAAATTAATTTTAATTATTTTATGTAAGCCAGTGTATCCAACTATTATCATTTTAACATGCAATCAATGCAAAAATCATTGAGATATTGCACATTGTGTTTCTCACCACCAAGTTTTCATAATCCCGTGTGCATATCACATCTCCATTTGGAGGCTGTGCTTTCATCAGAAATGCTTGATGTTTACTGAGATTTCATAACATTTGTAGCTGAAGAAGTAGATCCACATCTCCAAGTTCCAAAATGACAGAAAAGCTTTCCAGTAACTGCGAGATCAGTTGTTAAATTTAAATTAATTTTAAAAATTCAGTTTCTTAGTGGCACTAGCCACGTGTGGCCAGCGAGGACAGGTCTAGGGGGACGTGAAAGCTGCAGAAGTTTTCTGGGAAGGGGAGTGACAGCGTCAGATGAGTATGTGGAGGTTGGCTCTGGTTTTGGCCTGGGGACAGACCAGAGGGCACAGCCTGGAGTGGGCAGGGGGCAGGGAGGAAGTGTTACAGTGACCAGTTCAGAGTGAGATGGGAGCCGTTAGAGGCTCAGTCAAGAAACGCTGGCTCCTGCTCCTGGGAGGAGAGTCCCAGGAAACTGGTAACGGTTCCAGTCCCAGGGAAGAGCCCCCCCACTCTAGGGAGGGGCTGTATTGTTGCTTTTTATTGCTATTCTTTGCAATTATCTGCGTTGACCTCACTCTGAAAAGGGAGCTCGGACGCATATGAAGTGGTGGAAAAAACAGGGCCCTGGGGTGAGACGCTCTCCAAGTTCAGCTGAGAGGCCATGGGACCCTGAGCCAAGCGACCCCGCCTCTCCGTGGCTCAGTTCTCACAGGACTGTTCAGTGCCCCATGCAGAGCTGTGTGCGTGTGTCTGGTGGGCAGTGGGGCTTGCATGCGATAACCCACGTCAGCCGTCTGGTCATGGTCATGGGACTGGCACGCAGTCATAGTTGGGGCGCAGGTGATGGCACTTGATGTGCTATCACTCACATAGGAACAGCTACAGTTTCTTTATAAACCACAAGGACTGAGGTAAGAAAAAGTGCAATACAGACTGGAGACTCCCCACATGACCCCAGAATGGGGAGGAGCAGACCCGGGTGCCTTTTGAGACCGTGGCCCTCGGAGACTTACCCCACCAGAATGAGGAGACAGCAGGGCCTAGCAGAATCGTTCTGAGCACGGACGCTGAAGCCAGTTTGCCCGGTTGAACCCTGGCTCCACTACTGCCCAACTGTGCCTCAGTTTCTCTGTGCAGTTTCCTTGTCAGTGAAATGGGGATTATAATAATTCCCCTCTCACCGAGAGCGCTGTTTGTGTCTGTATTATTTTTATCACTCTTTATGGGCAGTGTTACAGACTGCCTCTCACGTGGTATAGCCAAGTCCCCTTCTCGTAGAAACAGTGGCAAGGGCAAGGCAGTGGTCAGGGACATTTGGTCGAGGAGATACAGTGGGGTCCCTCATAGCTTCTTCAATACAGGGAGCAAGCCTCCACGGAAGGGGCAGCTGCGGGCCCCTGCTCACAGGGGCACACTGGTGGTGATGGGAGGAGCGGACACGGTTAGCTGAGCAAATACGGAGGCTGCCTGCTCTTAGCAAGAACAGCTTTACCAATGGGCGTCATTGACGGTTTAGGTAATGCTGGGACTGCAGACTGGCTGCAGCAGAATCATCCGGAAAGGTTTTAAGAAAGTACAGATTCCCAGGCCCCATTCTAGATCCATTGGACCCGAATCTCCTGGCCTGGGTTTGAAATATTTTAAAAGTTCCCCGGTGTGATTGTGAAGCACGGCCAGCCTTAGAAACCACTGACTCTCAGCTCTGAAATGGGAGTTGGTACAAGACTTAACATAGTGCGAACAAAGCAAACCTGAGAATGTGACTAGAAAGGAACTGCTCCCCCAGTCCTCAGCTATGACACCAGATATGCACATCTGGCCCCAGAACTGATTAACGTTAAGGAGTGTGGCAGAGCACACCACTAGTGACTCTAAGTCTTGGTGGCTTCCCCTTTCTAGGATGCTATCAACTTTCCTTTCTAGCATCATCTCTTTCCTCAAGTCCCAACTCGAATCCTGTTTATCAGCCCTTTTTAACTGTATCCCCAGAGAGGAAAGTAAAGAGCAGATAACAGACATAAGTGTTAAAACCAGCGCCCCCCCTTCTACTTTGGGAGAAATACTAGCTTAAGCATACAAGAAAACATAACAGACGTTTATCAAAGCACTATTTGTGATGCCAAAAAAATAAAAGTAGAAATACTTGTTCATCAATGGGTAAATGGGTAAGCAACCTGTTACTTATCTGTGCAGTGAGCCCTACTTGGCAATTAAAATTAATGCAAGACATCTGTGTGTCTCAATATGTGTAATTCTCAAAAAAAAAAAAAAATCAAGTTGCAAAAGGATATGCATTACATGATATTATTTAGGTAAATCCTACAAACACAAAACAATTCCATATATAGTCTGTGGATACATTCCTAAGTAGCAAACGTCTTGAACTTGCGTGGAAATTGTTATCCACGTCATCAAGTTCGTGATTAACTCTGGGAGAGGAGGGGAGGGGCGGGCCCTGTAAAAAGATCTGAGACAAACACGGCAAATGTCAGCGTTTATTAAATCTCAGTGGTAGATCAATGGGCGTCTCATTATTTCCTATCCTTTTAAGTATGTCTGAAGTATTTTACAATAAAAATAAAGCAAGCTGGCATTAGAGAAATCAGAGATGTTTGAGTCATGTAGGCTGGGATGAATCCAAGAAGATCTGGGATTCGGCGCGGGTACATTTTGAAAACTTGTCAGGAAAGAAAGAATGACCTTGCGTGGTATATCTTTTGATAGCGGCATTTAACTCATTTACATTTACTTCGTCGCTGATAGATTTGGTCTTACTTCTGTCATTAAAAAGGTTTCCCCGTTGTTTTAGGTCTAACGCTCTACTGAATGGGTCGGTTTCACAATCACACACAGGCACCAGCCCCGCCCGTGCACACGAAATGTTAACAGAAGATTTAGGGTCAGTGAGTGACCCTCGTTTGGACAATAAGGGCTGTGCTGGTGCCAGGCCCCTCGACCAGAATAATCTGAAGCCGAAACGGAATTGAAAATGAGCAATCTTCATCTCAAAATGGATGTGGTCTCAACCCTTGGGACGCCACCAAACATACTGCTAAAGGGACATTTCACTTCGAGAGGCAGGGAGGTGTGATGGCAAGAACACAGATCTCGAGTCGGACACAAGACAATGCCACATATAGTTTAGTTTGCCCCAGATGGACGCTTGCTCCTGAGTGAGTGCTCAGCTCAACCCACCCAGAGGGCGGAACGAGGGTCAGATGGCCCTGGGTGAGTGATCCCATCCCTTGGACGTCAGCTTGAAGCCAGGACGCTGCCATCTACCAACTAGTGCTGCTGGCAGATTGAGCGAGATAATGACCGGGAGCCCCTGCGGAGCAGCGGGCCCTTGGCACAGATTATTTTCTCCCTCCCACGCCTCGGGCACTGACACGCACCATCTCGTTTCATGGTCCCAGGATGGTAGGCAGGAGGTGCATCCCAGAGAAGGCTGGGCCTGGAAGGGAGCCGGGTCATCGGGGCTGTTGCCGTCGATGGTTTCCTGACCAGTCCACCGATGGCTCTCTCAGGGAAGGCAGGGGGGTTCCGGCTGTTCAGAGAAAGGCAGGACCCCTCCTCCACCGCCAGCCCCCAGCCCGGGAGTGTCGAGTGGCCCTCCAGGGGCTGCCAGCTCTCCGGAGCTTGCTCAGCGGCGGGGCCCAGCATGCGGAGGCCTGGCTGGGCCGGCTCCACGCTCCATGTGCCCTGGCCCCCATATACCATTTGTCGAGCAGCAGAACAGAATTTCCTCATAAATAAACAAGATCTTGGGTTTCACGTTGGGGAGGCGATGACAGAAGAGGGCCTGGGGCTCTCGCCGTTATCTGCACCCGGGCCTGCCAACTCCTCGCTGCCTGGAAGAGCCTAGGAGAGAGGAAGGCGAGCCTGGCCAAGAGCACATTTTTGGGTTGTAGAGTCACTGCCTGGCGGCTGGCCGCAGCTCCTCTCATTTCCCGCGACGTCCCTCACACTGGCCACCGGGGACTCTGGGCTCGGCAACCACCAGAACCCCTGCCCAGCCGAGTGTGAGCACCTGAACTTGGTTAGGAGGGAGGTGGGGCAGAGGGGCGGTCAGAGCCTGGCAGACACCAGGCCTGGAGGAGAAGGGTCTAACAGTTTCTAGTCTAGATCACCTGTTCTATCCTGAATGAATTCCCATCCCAACCCTACTGGGCCAGAAAGTGGGCATGTCTGTCCTGTGCCAAGCCTGGTGTTGACTGAAAGGGAAACTGAGGACTGTCCCATCCTGTTTTTAAGGACAGTGCATTCTGTGCCCACGTCTGGGGAAGGTCAGATCACAGGCAAAAAACCACCTCCCAGCACTGGGAGAGGGGGAGAGATGGAGTACTACACAACCATAAACAAGGATGGGCCAGGTTACATGGGCAATCACGTGCACATAACGTTGACAGAAAGAAACACACACAAAAGAATATAGACTGCCTGATCCCATTCATATTAAGTCCAAAACAGACAAAAGCAATCGATGACCATCGAAGTTAGAATAGTGCTTACCTCTTGGAGGGGGATTGACTTAGAAGGGGCCCAGGGAGCCTTCTGGGTGTTGGCAATGGCCTATCTGTTGACCTGGGTGGGGTTACATGGTTTCTACATCAGGAAATGACCCTGAGCCCAACTCCTGGCTGAATGTGTTTTCCTGTTTGACCTCATATAGGTTACACCTCAATGAAAAGTGTTTTTAAAAGGGTTGCTAGCCCTGGCCGCTGTGGCTCAGTGGGTTGGGTGTTGTCCTGTGCACCGAGAGGTCACCAGTTCGATTCCCGGTCAGGGCACATGCCCAGGTTGCTGGCTCCATCCCTAGTAGGGGGCGTGCAGGAGGCAGCGGATCAATGATTCTCTCATCACTGATGTTTCTCTCTCTCTCTCTCCCTTCCTCTCTCTAAAAAAAAAAAAAAAAAAAAAAAAATCAATAAAAACATATTTAAAAAAAAGAAATTTAAAAAGGATGTTAAAAAGAATGAAGCAAATCAGATCATCTTCTTCCACGATTAATATCTTACACTGACTGCCCATGGCTTGGAAGATGAAACCCAAGCTTCTCAGAATAACCTACAAGGCCCTCCCTGATCTGGCCCCTCCAACCTCTCAGCTAAATGCCACCTCCCCAGAGAGGCCTTCCCTGATCACTTATTAAAAATAGCCTCAGCCCCAATTGCTCTGACGACATTGCCTTGTTCTGCTGTCATCTTAGAAGTTACCACCGTGCGAGGTGATCTTGTTTATATATTTATTTGAGCGTCATCAGCCCACCTCCCCTGGGATGTGAGCCCCTCCTGGTGCTTACAGAGCTTTCCTGTTCACCCCAGGACGCCCACTGCCTGCATGTAGGTGGCGCAGTAGGCTTTAGGCATTTGCCTGTCCAGCATCCAGCCCTCCTCCCTATTTAACTTGTGGCTCCACCTCTTCCTGATTCTCAGTCTGTGTGGTCTTGGGAGAGTTTTTGGAGAAGACTTTTAATCTTTCCAGCTGTATTTGAACTTGAGTGGATGTGGGGCTGGGGCTGGGGCTGCAGCTGCTGCCAGCATTGCTACGATGTGGAGGAGGGAAACACTGGGAGATGCAGAGAGACTCAGTCTTGGAAATATCACTGGAGGCCTGGATCAAACTGTATCTGAAGCCAGAACTACACCCAGACGTTCCAGTTCCACAAATCATTAGATTCCCATTTTCTTAAGGTAGTTTGGGTTTTCTTGCAACGAATGAGTATTCTTTGCTAAGCCCTGTGCTAGCTGCAGAGGAAACTGAGGACAATCTCATCCAGTCTCTAGGGAACAGTCTTCACTATGTCCACACCTGATGAAGATCAGGTCACAGACAGAAAACAACACATCTTCCTAACAGCGGGAAAGCACCTAGATGCTCAAGATATTCACTGACTAAATAAATAAATGGGTGGATGGATGGATTGAATGGATTATGGGCAGGTGGATGGCTGAGTGGGTGGATGGGTAGATGGATATCTTGGCTTCTGTGAAAAGGTGCCCATCATCACAGGGCAGTGGAAGGAGAAAGAACCAGGTGGGAGAGGTCACTGGGCCTGGAGGGCATCACAGAAGAGGTGTGCTTGAGTTGGATATGTGAGCAGAAGGTCAGGAAGGGACTGACTAGTATTTCTTGGTAGTTTCACATATTTAGAACTCATCCAACGCAATGAAGCTGGCATGATACCTCCACTTTGAAGATGAAGAAACTGAGGCCCAGAAAGGTGCAATGGCCGGCCAGGGTCACAGAGCCCGAGAAGGGCAGGCAGGATGGAAACTCGGGTCCGGCTGATGCCAAGGCTCCTCCATGGGATCTGCAGGCCTGCTGCCTGGGACCCTCTGTCTGCAGTGTCAGAAAATGAATTGGAAGGACAGCAGTCCCAAAGTCCCATCCTGGCGATGTTCGGGGCCTCCTGGGAGGCCTGGGCCGGATCCTCCCCACCCCTCGGAAACTCATGTCAGCGGCCTGACAGCTGTATTCCACTGGCCGGCCACAGCTGCCACTGAGGCCCTTGTTCCTGATGCTGAATGTTCCACCACTTTTTCCTGGCACCCCAGGCCTGCCGGCCGCTCAGGAAAGCTACTGTACTTGTGAGAAAGTGAGGTCACCGCGCGTTTCCATTTACTCGGAGAAGGAAAACAAAAACAAATATGCTCGCTACTGAATGTGCTTTTTATTCAGCAGAAGCCATCCCCAGAAGGCTTAATTTATGGTTCACCCAGTGTCCCTGAGTGTATTCATCAGGGGCCATCGTGGGGAAGCCTGGAGGGGCCGGTGGCCCTGGTTGCGTCCTGGCAGTGACTCCGGGTCCTACAGCAGTGAGGGTGGGGGGTCAGGATCACAGAGGGTGAGCTTGAGGCCTTGGAGCAAATACAGGACAGTGAGAAGAAATGGCTACTTGCATTTCTGCTTTGCACATGCCGCTCTGCAGCCTGGAATATCTGTCTATTTTTAAGCCTGGTCAACTCCTATTCACTCTGCAAAGCCCAGCTCCAGCCTTTCTCAAATGCTCCAGGCAAAATTAGCCTTACCTCCTTGGAACTTGCTGAGCCCTATGCCCATTTGTCTCTCTGGAAAGGGGGCTCCTAGAGTCAGGGACCATGACAATACACCTGTGAAAGCCCAGGCACGGCACACAGTGCGTGATGAGTGAGTGACAGTGAGAGAGCAGCCTGGGTGTGGAAGAATGTGGGCTGCAAGGGAGGCTGGTAGTCTCTGGGGCCCCGCGGGATAGTGGACTGAAGGAGCAGCCTGTCACAGTTGAGGATGGGGCTTCTGACTTGGGGGGGGGGCATGCTTCACTGGTGGGAAAGAAGGCACAGCTCAGACAGGTTGGGACAGCTAAAAATCACCATCCTGAGGCTCCTTGCTTTAACTTCCAGCTTATCTCTCATGTCACAGACATGGACGCGCGGCCCAGTAGGGGGGCTGCTTTGTTAAGCTCATTCTTACTGGTGCCTCATTCACACCCCCACTATCCTCAGGTGCACCCCAACCCACTCTGGGGTCCTGCCTCTGCCCCCTTCCTCCCCTCTCCGGGGCCTAGGAGATCTGTTCTGCCTGCTGGCACTGTCTGGATGCCACTCCCTCCTCCCCCTGAGCCTCAGTTTTCTCATCTATGAGACCAATGACGCTGTTGCTGCCTCACTGGGTCAGAAATGAGGTTCTATATGCAAAGCGCTTGGCATGGTGCCTGGAACAGAGTAAGCGCTCAGTTCCTTCCTTCCTTCCCCTAACTCCCGTCTTTCCTCCACTCACTGTGAAGTCCACCCTCCTGCCCGGCTGACCCCCACCCCAAGCAAAGATCTGTCCAACCCTGGAGTCTTGGTGGCCACTGCTCAGACCCGCCTCCAGCGTTTGTGCCCATGGCAGCCCCGTGACCCTTATGATGTATGGCGTGGGTCAGGTGGGTGTCAGTTGGCTGCCTGGCCCTCCAGACGAGAAGGGCTGGGAAACCTGACTTCATTTATTTTCATACACAAGAGACAGAGAGAGGGAGTGAGAGAGGGAGAAGGGGGAGGGGTCCGGAGGGGCTGGGGACTAGGAAGGCACGTTGGGGTCCTTGAGCCCCTCTTGTCTTCGGGTCGCCCGATGACCAGGGTCGCCCAATGACCAGTTTCAGCAGCATCCCCGACAGACTCCTGCCACCGCTGGGTCCCAGCCCACAGCTTCAGAAGCCACGCGGGCCACTCAGAGTGGATGGAGGTCCCTGGTCTTCCTCTTCCTCCCCCGTGCATTTCATCTCTAGAGGCTGGGGAAACGTCGCCTATAAATTACCCTCCTTCATAGACAGTGCGTTTTTCTTTATGAATCATGCAGGGTCCGCCTCCGGCCTCAGTAGTGTGTAAAACAACAAATCAGGAGAAATTTGACTTGACCCAAGCAGGGAAATTTCCATCCATCACAGGAGGAAAATGTTGGAGCAGCAGGGAGAGGCATGGAGCTGGTGACAGCCCGAGGGGGCGGGGGTGGGGACCCAGACCGGCTCTCCCAGGCTCCAGGGTGGGTGGGAGACACCCCCAGGCTCCAGTGACATCAGGTCCTGAGGTTGGCCCCTAATTCTCTGGGACTCCTCCAAAGTCCTCTTGGGTTCCTGTGGGCCCTGCAGGTCACCTGGATGAAGTGGCCCTTCCCACCTTGCTCGCTCCCTTGACGCAGAATCCTATAGCGCCCAAGCCAGCCTGGGCCTGCCTCCGGCTTTCCGCCTCCGGCTTTGCGCGTGCTGGTCCCTCGCCTCAAACACCCTCCCCCTCCAAAACCTGACTCATGGGCACTCCCACGGCCACGCTTCCCGGCCCCCTCAGGTGGAGGCAACAGTGCCTTCTAGGGTGCCATCCCTCTCCTAAGTCAGGGAAGCCATTCTCTATGTTTCTGTCCCCCCACGCAGGCCAGGCCAGCCTCTTACAGGTGCTTGTATCACTATTGGCCACTCCACGCGGCCAGAATCTTGCCTGTGTGTTCCTGGCTTTATCCCAGCACTTAGCACACAGATGGTGCTCAATGAATAATTCCTGCACAGGGGTCGCATATGCTCAGTGGTCTCGGGGCCTGAAGCGTGTTAGGGCTAATGAACACAAGCTGGCATTATGAGCCGGCAGGCGGTGTCGGGATGTGGGGTTTGGGTTCCTTCTGTTGGTGGAAACTTTGGCCCCCACTGCCAGCTCTGCCCAGGAACCCAGCTGACCTGGTCACGTTCAGCTTCAGCTCACCCCTTTGATAAAAAAACGTGTCCCAGAAATTCTACACTTTCTTTTCATTTTACAATGTATGCATCTAAAATTCATCCACTTTGTTGTGTGCAACTGTGGTTTACTCATTTTAACTGTTGTAAAAATCACCATTTGTGTATAGACCACAATTGATTTACCCATCCTCCCGTTGATGGGCATTTAAGTTACTTCCAATGCGTTTCTGCTGTGTCTACACCAGGATGGGAATTATTGGGTTTTGAGATACGCCAAGTTCAATGTCTAAGATAGAGCCAAATTGATCTCCAAAGTGATGTACCGATCCTTCCTCTTCCCCAGCACTACCTGTTGATCAACCTCTCTGCCAAACCTGGCATTGTCAAATTCCTTCATTTTTGCCAATTTGGCAGTAGCATTAATTTGCATGTTCCTGTTACTAATGAGCTTGAACATCTCTCCATATGTTGAATGGTCATATTTATTTTCTCTTCTTTAAAAATGCCTTTTCCTGTCTTATGTCCATTTTTCTAATGACTTGTTTTCTTATTGATTTGTAAAAGTTTTTGGCATTTTCGGTATACTAATAGTTTCTGAATTACATATATTTCAATAACTGTAGTTTGCGGCCTGTTGTAACTTTCTTTTTTTTTTTTTAAGTGTCTTGATTTATAGGAGCTTTTAATTTTAGTCCAATTTATCAATCTTTTCTTTTATGGTTGGTTAGGGCTTTTGGAATTTTGTTTGAAAATATTCATCCACATTTTTTAAATGAAAGTTTTAAAGTTTTGTTTCCACATTTAACTCCTTAATCTACTTGGAATTGATTTTTGTATGTGATGTGAGGTAGGGATCTGATTTCAGTTCTTTTGTATGGATAACCAACCTTCCAGCTTCATTTAGGGAATGGGCCTCTCTTTCCCCACCAACCTGCCGTGTCATAGTGAAATTCCACCATCAGGATTTTCAGCAGAGATGGTCATGCTATCTACAAATACAGTTTTACTCCAGCCTTTTTTTTGGTATGCTTTTTATTTCTTTTTTTGAGGAGGATATCCAAAACAATATTAAATAGAGAGGTGAGAGCAGACAACTTGCCTTGTTCTAGATCTAATGGAAAAAGCATTTCATTTGTTGCAAATAAGTATGAGATTAGCTGCAAGTTTTTTTAAAGATGCCCGTAATCAGTTTGAGCAAATTTTCTTCTGTTCTTAGCTTGCTGAGGTGTTTTTTTTTCTTCCCATGAATGAGTGTTGAATTTTGTCAAATACTTTTTCTGCATTAACTGCAATGATCCTATTTTCTTTTTAAAATTAGACTTCACTTTTTTTTTAGAGCAGTTTTAGGTTCACAGCAAAAGTGAGGGTAAGGTTCAGAAATCTCCCATGTACCCCTTGCCCCCACACATGAATAGCCTCCCCCATTATCAACACCCCCCCCCCCCGAGAATGGGACATTTGTTACAATTGGTGAACCTCACTGACACATCACCCAAAGTCCATAGTTTATAGTAGGGCTCACTCTTGGTGCTGTACATTCTATGGGTTGGGACAAACATATAATGGCATGTATCCATCATTATAGTGTCATACAGAATATTTTCACTGCCCTAAAAATCCTCTGTGCTCTGCCTTTTCATTCCTCCCTACTTTCCCCAACCCCTGGCAACCACTGATTAACTGCCTGCATAGTTTTGCCTTTTCCGGAATGTCATAGAGTTGGAATCATACAGCAGCCTTTTCAGATTTCAAAATGTAGGGATTTTCTAGATATTTTTCTGTTATTGATTTGTACTTAATTTTTGTGTGGTCAGGGAACATAATTTGTTTTTTAAATTTGTTCTTATTTTTGCCTTTGACCTAATGATAGGCTTATAGTAAAGTTGCAAAATTTGTCTGGAGAGAGTCTATATATTTAGCTTCCCCCTGATGTTAACATTTGACATAACTACGGTACGATCGTCAGAACCAGCAAGTAACATTAGTCTAATACTATTAAGTGAAGACCCAAGTTCAGTGACACAGTGAAGCAACGGCAGCTGATTCCGTTTCAATGGTGGGAGCTTTGCTACCTTGTACCGCTCGTGGCCCCCCTGAGCCTTAGCGTTCGCGTCTGAAATAAGGGAGGCGTGAGATTCATTCTGAACAGTATCGGCACATAATGGGGGAATAAAAGAAAGGTTATTGCTGCCCTTGCACTTCGGCCCTTAGATGGCGATCAGAGGATGAGCAGCTGGAGGCGTATTCTCCCGAAGTTTGTCCAAGAGACGGGCAAACTTTTGATGAATCCACGGGAGACGTGCCTTCTGTTGGCTAATTTACTGAAACTCAGTTGGGGACTAGCAGCCATCGGAAGACAAGGCTTGATTTCCCAGGACGGGGCAGTGAGGGAGGTCTCCCTTGGACGTGGAGAAGAAAGGGTAATTATGTTTCATCTTCTTTGAGAGTGAATTTAGCTGCTGTGGGCCGCTCACCTGGGGTCTGAGAGCCCTGACAGCTCCAAGACCAGCTGTCATTTCCCCAGGTGCCAGGGTATCTTTAGCAAGTGCTCCTGGGAAACGGTCACTCACGCTCTGCCTGGCCCCACAAAGGATCTCAGGAGGAAGAGAGAGATGCAGGGCAGCATCCTGTCTGTCCGCCAATGCTCACTTCACCCAACCCAGGCCGGCGGAGAGCCTGGGCAGGCACTTGAAGATCCCTGGGGCCAGCCACCACCCCACCAGATGGGTGCCCTATCCCTGGCCCGAGCCCAGGCGGAGCCTTGGGTCCCAGGGGGTAGGGGACATACAGAGAACCACACATCTACTGAGGGGCCACCATGCACCATTTCCATGGCTGACGTTATTTCTTCTAACTCCCCACAGCAAGCCAGGGGGCTGGGGTTGGGTACCGATGAGAACCCTGAGATTTGGAGGAGCATAGTGAGCTGGCAGGAGGTCTAGCTGGGATTGGAACCCAACTTAGAGATGCCAAAAATCTGTGCTGTTTTGTGGTGGGGGCCAAGAAGCGAGAGGAAAAGGAGGTGAGTTGAGCAGAGCAAGTTGAGGGCAAGGAAGAGGAGGGGAGAGACGGAGCTGGAAGAGAGGAGAGGGGGGTACAGGTGGGAGGGGAGCCCCGCGAAAGAAGTGGAGATGAAAGAGAAGGGCAGGGCAGAGGGAGGATGTGTATTAGTTTCCTGTTGCTGCTATAACAAATCGCCACAAATTTAGTGGATTAAAGTAAAACGAATTTAATCTCCTATAGCTACGGAGGTCAGAAGTCTGAAATGAGCCTTATGTGGCTTCATCCTTCTGGGGGCTCCAGACT
Organism: Miniopterus natalensis; assembly: GCF_054644295.1. Taxonomy (NCBI): domain Eukaryota; kingdom Metazoa; phylum Chordata; class Mammalia; order Chiroptera; family Miniopteridae; genus Miniopterus; species Miniopterus natalensis. The sequence goes on from NC_142084.1 coordinate 94,082,556, forward strand.
TTCCCGTCTTTGAGAGGCACCTGCATTCCTTGGCTTGTGATCTCTTCCTCCATTTTCAAAGTTCTGGTCTCTGCATCCAGCCTCGCGTGGCCTCTCTGACTCTGACCCTCCTGCCTCCATCTCGTAAGGACCCCTGTGATCACACCAGGCCCATGCCGATGCTCTGGGATGATCAACCCACCATACATTTTTAACTTAATCACATCTGCAAAGATTCTTGCCACACACGGTGGCATTCACGGATTCTGGGGATTACGACGTGGACACATTTGGGGATCATTAGTCAGCCTACCCCAGATATGAATTAAGAAGAAAAGATGAAGAGGAAGGAAGATATAGGATTGTGATGGTGGAGATCAGTGGGGAAGAGAAAAGTGGGGCGGTGGCAGGGGACGTTGAACAGATGCTTCCCACTTTGGGGCCTCAGTCTCCTGCACTGTAAAATGGGGATAATGGCCTGGCTGGTGTTGCTCAGTGGTTGAGCGACGTCCCATGCACCGAGAGGTCACTGGCTGGATTCCGGTCAGGGCACATGCCCGGGTTGTGGGCTCGATCCCCAGTAGGGGGCATGCAGGAGGCAGCCGATTGATGTTTCTCTCTCATCGATGTTTCTCCCTCTCTCTCAAATCAATAAAAATATATTTAAAAACAAAATGGGGACAATGCCGCCTCTACTCCTGGGGCTGTGAGGATTCTGCAGAATTGCACGGCCCAGGTGCTCAGCCCAGCTATCGCCCATGTTCTCTCCCTGCCTCCCTGTCAGCCCACTTCCTGCTTTTCAGGGTCTGCCCCTGGAATTCCCACTTTCTTGCTTCCCACTGGAAGCCCCCCTTCCCCTTGTCGCTCCCCCTACCCAGACCCAGACTAATGCATTGCAGCTTGAGCCCTGCAGACCGCCTGCTGGCTCCTTCTCCCTGCTCGGTCCCCGCCCCGCCCGGCCGTCACTTCCAATCACTCCAATACAAAACATTTTACCAGATCCATCTCTGCCCAGCGGCCTTGCCTGGCTCTGGAACGGCAGCACCTGGCCATGAATTCAGACCTGTAGGGCGGGTGTCTGTGAACTCCAAGGTCAACATCTCACCATCCCCTCTCCCTCCGTGGCCTTGAAAAACACCAACCTGTGCACTGTGTCTTCCCCTAATCATCGGTATCCCCATTCCTCCTCTCTCCCAGCCACAAGAGAAAGCCAACATGGACAGCAGCCACCAAGAGTCCCACAACCATCACAGCTTCTTTATGGAGAGGGGATCACCATTGCTTTGGCAGCTCTATGAAATAGGATCCTTTGCAGATATTAGCTCAGCTCATCCTTGTAAAACCCCAGGGAGGTGGAATGGCTGAGGCACAGAGCAGGCGTGTGTCTCTCCAAGGGCACACAGCATTGATCTCACCCACCCACTATCCCAGTCACCGAGCACCTTCCATGGCAGGCACTTCATGGATGGCATATTCGGTCGTGCCCATCCCCCAGAAGAGTATTAACCCCTGACACCTGTGAGTGTGACCTTATTTGGAAATAGAGTTTCTGCAGATATAATCAAGTTAAGATGAGGTCACACTGGCTCATGGTGGGTCTTAGTACCCTGATTCCAGTCTGTATAGGACGAGGGAAATTTGGACACAGGTGCACACAGAGGGAAGAAAGACGCATGAAGGCAGTGACAGAAATTGGAGTGATGTAGCTATAGGCCAAGGATGCCAAGGATTGCTGGCAACCACCAGGAGCAGGAGGAGACAAGGAAGGGTCCTTCCCTGTCACCCTAAGAAGAGTGTCATTGGGGCCTATGAGTCTGAGAGGTGCGGATGAGGTGAGTCATAGATGGTGGTGGGGAGTGTCTGTGGGGAGAAGGATAGTCCCTCCACACCTGTCACCCATCTCACAAGACCCTACCACCTCAGCCCTGCCCTAACCCCATCCCAGGACCCCAAACCCTGGGACTTTTATCTTTCCGGAGCCTTCTAGAGTCCCTGAGTTCTAGACCAAGAAGTTGTCCATGAGGCCTCCCGCCCAGCCACCCCTCCTTCCACCCTCATGTTACAGTTGCGAAACTGGGGTCTCAGAGGGAAAGGGTCTTGTTCTGAACACAAGGCCACCCCCTGACAAAGCGCTGCTTTAGCCCTTGGTCCCCCGACTACTGGAACGTACCACAGTAATCCTGGAAGCAGCTGTGGGCAGGAGTCAGGCCCTCCGGCAGCAGACAATGGATTCTGGAGGGGTGGGCAGACAAGGTGAGGGACTGGAGGGGGCGCACACGTGTGTGCCAGCACTGGGCCGAGTGCTGCCCGTCACACTTAATTGTATCATCGTTTCTGTCCATTTTACAGATGCAGAAATGAAGCCTCAGAGGGGTAAAGGCACCGGCCCGGGCTCAACTAGCTCAGAGTGCCAGGACTGGAACCCATTCCGCTTGCCTCTCCAGCCCCATGCCTTCACCAGCCTGCCTCTCTACCACTCCAGCCCTCCAGCCCTGTTCCCAGACCACACCCTCCCAAATATGAAACTAATTTGCAAACCAAGTGTTCAGTGCCATTGGCAAGAGGCACAGGCCTCGAGCTATTAGTGCACAGCAAGTGCTCAGCTGGGCTGCACAAACAGGCATCCAGTGGGTGTTGGCAGCAGCCCCCCCCCCCAATATTTCAAGGGAAAGATTGAAGCCACATGTTTGGAGGCCATATGCTGATCTGATCGCTGGAAGGACGTTCCATATAAACAGCGTGAGGCACAGCCTGTCACTTGGCCTCACCTTTGGTCCCCGACTCAGGCTCCAGCCCCCAGAGTCAGCTCTTGCCAACCCCTCCCCAACCCACACGCTGGCTCCAGAATGCTGAGGCTCACTGGGCCCGGCGAGCTGGGAAAGCGTTAAGCAGAAGGCAGCAGGTGCAAGGGCAGAGCAAAGACAGGTTCTCCTGGGCCTCGGGGGCAGGGGCTCGTGGATGGGAAGAGAGAAAGCCAGCGGGGGCAACGGGGCCTCCACCCCCTCCCACGGCCTGTGGAGTCTGGGGTCATGTCCCCACTTGGCCCTTTCCCCCAGCACGCCATGTTCTCTCTGTGGGCCTCAGCATCTTCTAAGATGGGGGTTCTGGTCATGAGGGCCTCTCCCAGCCCCCGCCTCCTCAGGTCCTGGGGGCTGGGCCAGCTTCCCCTGGCAGGGGCTGAGCGTGGAAAGCAGGCCCCTCCGAGACCCAGGTGGGATGGGAGGGGGGGACCGCCAGGCCACACGGGCTGAGGGATCAGGGTTACCAGAGCCAAGGCAACACACGTGTGTTTCGAATTTTCTTTCAAGTCTCCTCAGTGCCTGCCTGCTCGCATCCCTCCCCCCGCCTCCTCGTTCTGGGCTGTAATCAGTTTGGATGGAGAACAGCAGACACACTCGGGAGGGGTGATGTGTGGGGAGCAGTTGGGGCTGGGAATCATTTCGGGGGTTTTGTTACTTGCCAGCAGCCTACAGGCCCATCCGGGAGGAAGGGCCACGGACATGTGGACGCTGGCTGTGCCCGGTGGGCAGAAGCGCTGGTCAGGGACCTGGGGGAGGGGCTGGAGTCAGCCCTCGGAGCTCCAGCTGCCAAAGGCCCAGGAACCTGCCAGCCAGGATGCACCTCCTGGCTGAGCAACCTTCGCTGTGTTACTTGACCTCTCTGGGTCTCAGTGGCCTCATCTGTGGAAAAGGGCTGAGATGCATATCCTGGCTGTAAAGATGAAATCATAGAAGCCTACGGAGGGCCTAGGGCACATCGGCGGTCTGCTGGCATGGACTCCCTTGTCATTTGGGGGAAAAGGGTAAGGGGGGATGGGTCACAAAGCCAGCCCTCAGACAGCTGTGACCACTGGGGCAGCATAACTCAGGCCTGGACAGTAAGTCACACTCTGCAGGTCCTGACTGTGCGCTTGAGGTCACATTGGGAGGGCAGCAGGCGCCTGTGTGAGGCTGGGGCCTGTCTTGTCCTGACCATGGCTGGCTGCTGTCCCCGGCACCCAGCACCCAGCCTCCGCTCAGACACGCCCAGGCTGCTTGCTCCCAGCTCAGGGACACCCCCATTTTGGGTGTGAGAGGCTTAATTGTTCTTTGTGTCCCCTCAGTCTGGGACTGTCACTGTAGATGGTGGCATGTCTCCTCCCAGGTTCTAGGCCACCCATTCTGGACCTTTTTAAAGTCACAGGGTCTCTTGAGAATCAAATGAAAACTCTGCTCCCTGCTTCTGGGACAATGAACCCCCCCCTCCGCCAAAAAAACCCTGTGCTCAGAGTGTCAGTCTCACAGGCCCCCCAGAGGCACTAAGTTGAGACCCATGCTTCCCCCACCAGAGGAAGCCAGTGCTCAGGTTGAGAAGCCCTGCTCTGAGCATGCTCCAGCGAGATGGAAGGGCCTTGGTGTCACATGGTCAGACCTCGACAAAGGGGGCTCGGGAATTCTGATGTGCAACCCCCAGGAGGGGCCGACCCTCACCTATCTTGCCCCAGACCTCAGGGACATGGTCGCTTCAGCATGTCAGAGCCAGAAGGATGTGTGGAGATATTCCAGGCCCTCCACCTAGTTTTACAAATAGGGAAACCAAGGCTCGAAGAGGCTGGCTGGGTCAGCCCAGATCATGGGGGTTTCTTATAGTTCTGGCTCAGGCCACGGTATCTGAGGCCCAGAGCGCTCAGGGGGCCTGGAGCAGGAACCTGGCCGATGCAGGGCCAGCCAGGTCGTGGAGAGGGCACAGCCCCACCACCTCCCCACCCTCTCCCCACCCCTGTTGTTAGCAACTGATGGAAAGTGGCAACTCAGAAAGCAGAGGTTTCTGGCTTGCCAGGTCGGAGCTGGGAGAACAGATGGCCAATTCATCCCACCAAACTTGGCACCTCAAACAAAAGAAACAATATGTGTTTGGCTCCCTAATCTTTTCCTCAGGTTCCCAGGCAGGTGACTGGAAAGTCTGATGACAAGAAAGCGTCAACTCACTTCTCTCAGGACACAAACCACAAGCCAGGCCTGACCATTGTTCTGCCTGCTCCCTCCACCCCATCCCATCCTCCTCCCCTCCTCCCCCTTCCAGGCTGTCCAGGCCTCTCAGAAGCCCGTTGTCTCCACCAGAGCCAGTCCCCGTGAGAATGGGGTGGGGACAGGGAGGCACCCATTCTCAGAGCATCGCACCCTTTCTCTCCTTTCACCCTCACATGAGCCCTATTATTGTCCCATTTTGTAGAGGGAAACTGAGGCTCCAAGGGGTTAATCAAAGGCTGCATGGTCTGGGAGTGGCAGAGCCCAGTGTGATAATAGCAGCTGCTGTGCATTGAGCATCTCCTGGGGAGGAGAAAGGAGGTGACCACCACCATCACTTCCGCCATCAGCCTGCCCACCATTACCATCACTGCCACCTCTACCACCATCACCACCATCACCTCCACCATCATCATCACTACCACTAGCACCACCATCACTACCATCACCACCCCCATCACCACCACCATCACCTCCACCATCACCATCACTACCACTAGCACCACCATCATTACCACCACCACCCCCATCATCACCACCACCACCTCTACCATCATCATCACCCCCATCATCACCACTACCATCTCCACCATCACCACCACCATTACTACCACCATCTCCACCATCACTACCATCATTATTATCACCATCTCCATCATCCTTACCATCCTCACCATCCCCACCCCACCATTTCCACCTCCATCACCACTACCACCACCATCACTACTACCACTAACACCACCTCCACCCCCACCATCACCACTAGCACCCCCACCACCACCACAACCACCACCACCACTTTGTAGATCTGCCCCACTTTCTAGATCTCAGCGAGGTGGCATGGCCTGAGATGTGGGAGCTGGGCATGGAGACACCGCTGTGGAAAAGTCTGATGATGTGGCCAAGGTTTCCTGCCGAGTTGTGAAGTTTGGGAGTTTGAGGGAGGGTGCTCCTTTATAAGCCCTGGGGATGTGTGACTACAGCTATCAGTTACTGATCACCTACTGTGTGCCTGGCACTGGGTAAGTTCTTCACATGGGCTTCCTCTGACAGGCCATGATTTGTGTGTACAGTTGTCCCAGTTTTACAGATGAAAAGTCAGAGGCATGGAGAAACTATTTGTCAAAGCCACACAAGCAGTTAAGGGCCCAAGTGAGGACTCTTTCCACTGCCTCAGCTGTTTCCCTTTGCCCTCCACCCCCCAGCCCAGCCCAGCCCAGCCCCAGGGAGGGTATTAATGAGGCTGGTGCAGAGAGAAGAGCTATGCCCGCAAGTGTCAGCAGGTCTTCCCATGGTGGCCAGACCTGGGCCTGGCGCCACTCTGCCCCTGCCTGTCTGCTCTCCCCTCATGGGATGGTGGCTGGTACCCCTCTGGCGTGGGGTGGGGGCCCCTCGTGCATCTGGGCCCTGCCAAGACCCTGCCCTGGAGACCCAGAGTCTGTTCCCCAAAGACAGCAGTCATTCCCGTTCTGGGATCCCTGGGTGGGGCAGGTGGGGCTCCAGAGACCCAGACCTGGCTAGAGAACTGCAAAACTGAGGACACCAATGGGAGGCGGTGAGGTGTGAGCCTCAAGACCTTGAGGACCTGGTCTTCTTTTGTCTTTTTCTCTCTTTGTACCTGCTAGTTAGTTCTTTGACTCTTGTCTTCTCTGTCTCTGGGTAACTCAGAGTCAAGAGCTTGTGGTGTGATGGGGAAGACCGGGATGGGAAACCAGGAGACTGAGCTTTGGTCCCAACTCTGCCAGGGGACCCTAGTGTATCCTTTGCCCTCTCTAGGCCTCAAGCTGTTGGACACACCTACTGGGCACAGTTTAGAGCCCTCAGATCCCTCACACCCTGGTGCCCAGGTCATCCCAGGGCAGCGAGGAGCTCAGAAGGCAATGGTTGTCTGTCTTCTCCACACAGAGAACACCTGAAAGGCAGCTCCTGGCCCTCAGTGGACAGGGACTTAAAGGGCAAAATAAATAAAGTGTGGACATGCCTCCTACTGATGAGCTCCAGTCCTATTAGCTTGGCCTCTGCTCCCACTGTGCCTCTCCACCCCTCTGTGACTTGAGAGTCACTCTTCAATCACCCAGCCCCTTCCCTTGCCACCCTCCTCTTCAATCTTCTGCTCAGGAAAGCCTACTACAAAACCTGAGTCTGGGAGGGTCAAAATGACAAGGTTATCAATGACAGGAAGATGGTGAGTTCAACGCAGAAAGTGACTGAGCTCCTATAAGGTGTATCACCACCATCCCACTCCACCATGACCACCACCCCGCTCCACCATCACCACCACCCCACTCCACCATGACCCCACCCCACTCCACCACCATCACCACCACCCCACTCCACCATGACCACCACCCCGCTCCACCATCACCACCACCCCACTCCACCACCATCACCACCACTCCACTCCACCATGACCACCACTCCACTCCACCATCACCACCACCCCACTCCACCACCATCACCACCATCCCACTCCACCATGACCACCACCCCTCTCCACCACCATCACCACCATCCCACTCCACCATGACCACCACCCCTCTCCACCATGACCACCACCCCACTCCACCATTACCACCACCTCACTCCACCACCATCACCACCACCCCACTCTACCATCATCACCACCATCCCCCTCCATCACCACCACCCCACTCCACCACCACCACCCCATTCCACCATTACCACCCCCCACTCCACCACCATCACCACCAACCACCCCACTCTACCATCATTACCACCCCACTCCACCACCATCACCACCACCCCACTCTACCATCACTACCACCCCCTCCATCACCACCCCCCCACTGCACCACCATCACCACTCTACTACACTATCACCACCACCACCATCATTTTCAGCAACACCTCACCTTCACTATTAGATCTCAGCTCAAACATCACTTCCATACAGTAGTCTTCTCAGACCACTTTATCTAAAGTAGGGCCTCCTTTGACCCTCTCCCATCCCACAGACAGACGCACTGGAAGGTAACTCCTTGACGGCAGCAACCTTGTCTGATGTGTTCACTGCTACATCAATGCCTGAATGAAACAATGAATGAATGGACAAATGGGTGTATTTGAGCCTGTAATAAGGGATTTGACCTAGTCTGGAATGCTAAGGCAGATGTCTCAGAAGAAGTAACATTGGAGCTGAGATCTGACAGAAGAGTTGGGGGTTAACAAAGTGGATGTCTGGAGGGAGACCGTTGCCCTGAGAATTCACAGTAAGTAGGTCAGGGATGCTGACGGCCAGGGTGCGAGAAGCACAGGCGAGACCAGAGCAGCAGGCAGGGCCCTGCAAGTATGTGAGAAATGTTGCCCTTTATCCTCAGATCGGTGGATGCGTCGGAGAGTTTTAAGGCTTATGATCAGACCCATATTTCTGGAAGATCACTCGGGCTCACTGTGAAGGCTGGATTTTCGGGGGTTGGGGGACAGGAGGCGCATGGCAGCTGCTGAGGGGCCCGTTGCCGTTGTCCAGGAATGAAGAGTGGAGATGGCTCCAGCTGGACCGGAGTGCTGGGGTAAAGATGGGGAGAAGTGAACAGAGTCAGAAACTATAAGAGATGAAATCAAGAGGACTTGAGAGTGGATTAGACTTGGGAGTGAAGACAGGGATGCTGTCTAGGTTTATGTCCATAGCTGGATGGTGGCAACACTGGCAGGTAGCTGGATGGAGGAGACCAATGCCTCATGAGGACAAGAATGCTTCATATTTATTACTATTATTGTTGATAGTAATAATATAATCAAAGGAATAACTCATATTATTGGAATACTTACCAGAGGCTTTGCATCATACTAAGTTATCTGTCAAAGTCACGGAGGTAGTGTCTTAGTTTGGGTTCCTCAGAAGCCAATAGTGGACAGGATTTAAATGCAAGTGGTCTATTGTGAGAGGGAAATAGCAAGTGGGGATGTGAGACAGGGAAGGGAAGCAGCCGGTGAAGTATGTTATCAAGAGCTTTACCACTGTGGGCACACTGAGCTGAATCCTGTCGGCTCCTCTGGGATCCAGGGAAGAACACCCACATCGGAGTCACCCCCCCAGTGAGGGGGAAGCTGGGCTCCTTAGACGCCAACTCTGGGCAGTCATTGGTTGGCGGCTGCTCCCAAGGGGTGGTGATTCTCCATCTCTTCCAGCCTTCCACACATGGGGGCAGGCAGAGCTCAGTGACAAGAGAAAGCCCTCAAGCAAAAGGATTTAGGTTCTGGCGGTGGGGGGGTCAGACCTGTGTGCACTGAGACGGTAGGGCTGGGTGATATGGGAAGAGAATTCACAGCGTCTGTGACTGGGAGGAAGTGCTGAAATAAACACATCTCCAGGTCTTTTGGATTTCAAAGTCTATGAATGGATGAGCATATGGATGGATGGATGGATGGATGGATGGATGGATGGATGGATAGATAGATAGATAGATAGATAGATAGATAGATAGATAGATAGATAGGCAGACAGATGGACAGATATATGAATAGGTGAACAAATGATTGGATGGTTAGGTGTTCAAAGAAATGGATAATTAAATGGGTGAGCAATGGATGGATGGATGGATGGCTGTCTGAGTGACTGGGTGGATGAAATGAGCTCAGCTAATTTCACGCTATCACACCCCACCTCCCACCTCCAGGAGGTCCTCAGTCTCCAAGTCTCAGAGGCACCGCAGCTGTGATCTCATGTTGATGACCAAGCACATCAGGAATGAAGTTCAGGGAGCGGGGAAGATCCAGGGGGGCTGTAGCAGTGGGTGTGGGTTGGGGGAAGCCCATGAGATGGAATGGGAGGAGTAGGGTGGCACCCACTGGGTCTTGTACCTAGAGCTGGCTGGGCATCAGTCCAGGAGACAACAGCACAGGGTTGGCGCAGGCACATTTGTCCCACCACCCAAGCAAGGCAGCGGCTCTGCTCTCACAGGGGGAGCAGCACTGGCTCAGGAAGGCTGGGAAAGGACGCTGACATCAGGACAGGGAGTCCCATCATCTTGGCAGAGCTGAGTGGAGCCAAGGGACACCCGGTTCCAGCCTGAGCACAGCTGATGGGCTCAGCTCTGCCAAGTTTCACTGCCTGGGGCACATTTTTATGACTGAGGAATAATGAGAGGCAGGCATCGTGGTTCTGGCCTTTCCCTGGTGCAGCGTGTGTATGTGTGTGTGTGTGTGTGTGTGTGTGTGTGTGTGTGTGTGTGTGCGCTCAGTTATGTGTGCTAGGACATTTGGCACATGTGAGATTGTGTAGGTTAGCACACGTGTGTACATTCAAGTGTCCTTGAATATAGGTGTATGTGTTTTTGTGTAGTGAGCACATTTGTGTGCATGTACTTGTTTGTGTATATGTGCCTGCACATGTGTGAGCAGGCTTACGTTTGCATGAGCACACGTGTGGGTAAGACATTCGCATCTGTGTACTGGTGCATATACTTGCTGTTTGCATATCTGGGAACTTGTCTGTGTGCACGTGTGCGCGTGTGCACGTGGACTTGAATGCTCACCAGGGAATGGACTTCATGTGCCGAAGGGCCCTCATCCCTTGGCTGCAGCCTTCTCTCCTACCACCCCCTCCGTGGCTTCATACAGACTTCAGAAGTGGAACAATCAGTAGTTTCGTAAACATTCTAGGCTGTTTCAGGCCTCTGAGTGTGGCATGTGCTGCCTGGAACGCCATCCCCCTCCTTCCTGCTTAGTAAAACCCTCGTTCATCTTCCAGATCAAGGCTTCAGACCGTCTGTGCTATCTTTCTGGTCACCTCAGACCTCCTGCTGCCTCTCAGGCATCCGTCCCCCTCTTGTCATGGGCTGGGCGTTCTCTGAGGGTAAGATCTGTGTCTAATTCCTTTCTGGATCCCCAGGGCTGGAACAGATTGTAGGGTGCAGTGGGACAAATGGATGGATGGATGGATGGATGGATGGATGGATGGATGGATGGATGGATGGATGGATGGATGGACGGATGGACAGGCAGATTGATGGATAGATGTGTGGATGGATGGATGGATGGATGGATGGATGGATGGATGGATGGATGGATGGATGGATGGATGGGTCTATAGATGGACAGATGGATGGACAGATGGGTAGATGGATGGGTAGATGCGTGGATGGGTGGATGGATGGGCAGATGGATGGATAGATGTGTGGATGGACAGATGGATGGGCAGATGGATAGATGTGTGGATGGGTAGATGAATGGATGGTGGGTGGACAAGTGGGCTCAGGGCCGAGTAAAGGACTAAACCTGGCACTTCTCTAGAATCTCGGATGCTGAAAGGAGATGCTTGCAGCTCTTCCTCAGCTTTTGTTTCTCTGGCTCAGAAGAAAGAGTCTCCTTGCTTGCAGACGAAGGCTGCAACCTCAGAGCCAGCCTTTCTCCCCTCTCGGCCCTGGCTCCTGGGAGGGCTGGCTCCAGAGTGGCCACCTACCTCACGGAGGAGCAGATTAGGCCTGAAGAGGCATTGCTGAGTGGCTTAGGGTAGCCCCTGTTTATGCTCAGGGCTTTCAAAGGCTGGGGAGACTGCAGGGGAGGGGCCTGACTTCAGGCCCCACTGCTAAGTGGGCAGGGATTGTGTGCCGTCCAGGCCTTGACTGCAGGCAGCTTAAGGCACGGCCCTAGGAGTTTTGAGACAGGAAAATGGTGTTTTGTCTTGTTAATGCATTCACTTGGCTTTGAACTGGAGAGTAGTCAGGTGTCCCCAGACGGCTGCTTTGAGCTGGTGTAGGGAGGGGGCAGGGCACCGTCAGGCCTGGATTACAGAGGCCTTCCCTGGGGAAGGGGGCCTTTGAAGGGGCCGGGTCTGTTGTCCTGAGTCTGCTTTGCTGGTGGCAGAGCCCCTAATGAGGGGAAAGGGCTGTTCTGAGCATTCCCTGCTCTCCCTGGGGCAGCAGGCGGAGCCTCCTTTGATGTTGGAGTCCTTAAGCCAAGTGGGGACTAATTGCCACAAGGTACAGAATGTTCTGGTTTCTTGGGGGGTCTGCAGCTTGCTCACAATGCCACAGCCACCCTGGGGTGGGGGGAAAGGCAGCCACTCTCCTGATGTGAGACAACTCAGGAGGGCTTGGGGCTGTTTGGTTTTTTTTTTTCATGCACACAGACCCACGCACAGAATGGGAAACATGCTATACATTGCACAAACACACAACTCAGTCAACAGTATCATGTTTGGGAGCATACATGTTTTGAAAATCAAAAGAGTCAGTGTGGTGGGAGGGATAACGGCGAAGAGAAAAGGAAACTGACTTCGGCAGCCTGGTGCCAACAGACTCTCATTCTGGTCCCAGTTTTGCCACTTGTTAGCCGGGCTGAATCCCTGAAGCATCCAGAGAGCTGTTTCCTGTCACTGGGGCCAGCACTGGGTAGGAACAATCACCTTTTAATCTGTGAGGATCTGACAGGTGAAAATAATACCTGTTTCCATGTGAATGTCTGTGACTATTACCTGAGCTTGCTTCATTCATTCATTCATTCATTCATTCATTCATTCATTCTACAAACATTGATTGAGTTCCCGATCCGAAGCCAGGCATCCCCTAGTGCAGGGCAGGGGCATGTGAAAGGCAGAAAATCAAACACACGCTCTCTCCATTACAGCTGTTATGCAGAATGGAGGCCAGGGGGAGACAGACGGCCAGTGGGGGTGTCAGCCCCTCCATAACCTCTATGGATCTGGAAAATTAACCCTTTTCAGTTGACTATAAAGTGCTCTGTAAATGCAGCTTCATTTGTTCCCACCACCTAACCTTCTAACCCTGTTTAAACATCTTTTTAAATCGGGAGCATCTTTCCAGGATAACTGAGGTTCACAGCACACTTTCTGGGTGTTGAGTGGAATCCTGAGAAGTGGGCACAGAAAAGGGTTGGGGGCTTGCCTAGGCCACATAAGCAGGAATGGGGCTGGCTGGGAAGCCCCTGGACTCCAGGGTGGAACCCCTGCTCCTGCATCATGGTCAGATTGGAACTCTGCTTCCCTCTTTTTCTAGAGCAAAACTCTGGTGATGAGTCCCTTTCAGATTCTGGAGCTTCTAAGGAAGGGCTTGTGTCAGGGGTGCCCTGGCCTGGAGCTTGCTGGTGCCCCTGATTGCAATCCAAGTCCCAAGCCCAGAGCCCAGCTGTCCAGGTAGGCGGCTGGGCAGCGCCCACAGACGGCTCCAGCTGGGACGGGCAATGGGCTAGGCATGCCTTCCCTACTGGCTGATGTCATGAGCTCATTAGAGCAACGGGGTTTATAGTACAAGGCAACTGTCCAAACAATAAATTAAGCCGCACAATTTAGCACTTAATTATCCTCTCTCTCGTCTACTTCACTCTTCTTCCCTGGGTGTCTGTCTGGGCCCTCCAGCTAGATGGTAAGATCTTCCCTCTGCCTCACACCCCGCGGACCATCCATCACACAGCCCCACTGGTGCCATCCCGGGAACAGCTCTCAAATACTTTCCCTTCTCCACACCCTGATGGCCTTGACCTCGGCCAGGCCTCACTCTCTCCCCTGGATCACTGCCACCCCGGCTCCTCCTGCTTCAATTCCCTTCTCTGCTGTGCCCAAGTGGCACAATGGTGGCTTCCCTCGGTCTTGGCATTCAAAGCCCCCTCACCAGGATGCCCCGCCTGCCCTACCAGGCTCCTCCACCCAGACCCCGCACTGGCCCCCTGCCACCCTGAGGAGCCTGCAGCTGTGCCCAGGAGGGGCAGAGCCTGAATCCATCGACTTCAGTACGTGATCGTCCACACCGGTCATTCTCTCTGCGTGGGTGACCGCCCCCCTCACACACTCGTCCCTTGCCCACTTGCCTGGTAGACTCATGCCTGTCCCAGTCTTCAGCTCTGGAATCTCTTCCTTCAGGAAGCCCAGGGGTATTTTCTTGGCAACTCCACAGCTCAGACTCCTCATTGCCTTTCCCCTCTAGGACCATCTCTTAGACGCACATCCATGGGGACACCTGCCTGGGACAATGACATCAACAATAAGACTAGCGACCTGTGGAGAGCACGCTCATGCCCCTTCACTCTGGAGTCCGCATAGTTAAAGCCTCATAGTCAAGCCATGGGAGCCACGATCAAGGTCCTTTTGCAGATGAGGAAACCAAGCTTTGGATTCCAGGTCCTCATTTGGTTGCCTTGGCCTAAGTCTGGAAGGGCAGGGACAGTGTGCTGGGCTCGGGGCTCGACGAGAACAGGCTAGAGGACCCCATGGGGCACTGGGGTGGGTGGGGAGGCCCAGGGAGGGCACTGAGGATGGGAGAGGGGCCCCCTTTTGACCCAGAGGAATTTGGCACCCCTACTCAGCACTCCCTTCTGCTCCCCCATTTTGCAGTTGGGCAAATGAAGGCTAAGAGAAAGGAGAAGAAACAGGGAACAGAGTTGAAGAGAAATAGGGGCCAGGTCAGAACCGGGTGTCCGAGTCCTAGCGCAGTTGACCCAGTGGCCAGGGCTGTGCAGAGACCTCACTGTCGCCCCTCCTGCCTCATGCACTGTGTGAGGACATCCCTGCCTGCCGCCGGGGGTGTCTCCAGGTGCTAATGGTAAGGGGTTCCTGTCTGGTTTGCTCGAAACCATGCTTGCCTGGCACACAGTGAGCGCTCAGAACACATCTGTTGAGTGGCCGAATTAATAAGTGAATGAGCCCTGGAACAGCAGCGTCCCTCTCTTCATTCCCAGTAGGACCCGAAGGAATGGGTGACACCCGCCTAGGCCCTTTATGCCTACAGACTCCTCACAGCCATCCTGTGAGGTCAGTGCCATTGCACCCATTGTACAGATGCGGACACCGAGGCTCACAGGGGGATGTGGTTTGCCCAGAGCTCTGCAGTTAGAAAGCAGCTCTCAGGCACCCTAGGAAATAAAACCTTGCCTGTGCTGTTTTGTTTTTTTTTAAAGGAAGGATGTTTTCTTTCTGGTGTGTAAACAGGAGAGGGGCTCCCCGAGAAGCCACGGTAAATATCACTTCTCCTGGGGGCCCTGTCAGCTTATGTTACTTTATTTACCAACATTCAGCAATGTATGGATCCAAGAACAGGTCCTCCAGTGGGACACCAGAGAAGACGTGTGCTCCGGGGGTCAGGCAGCAGCCCTCTGGGAGGAGGGGGCTGGGCGGGAACTGGGAGCTGGGTCCAAGCGCCTGCGGCCCTTCCCAGCCTCTCCGGCCCGCCCGGTGGAGCGCAGGTTGGAGCTCCGCCGCTTGTCCCTCATTTCCATAAGGGGGAGCTTGTGCACAGGAGATTCCCTCCAGGCTAGCGCAGCCCGCATCCAGGGACCTGCTCCCGCCGCAGTGGCCCTCTGGGTGTCGTGGCAGGCATGTGCCTGCGCCCTGTCTCCTGTCCTGGGGGAGGGATGGGGTGGGCGGCCACGGGGTTGTGTGCAGACTGGCCCCCTGCCCCTCGTTCATCCACCCCAGGAACCAAGGGAAACGAGGGACGAGGCCCCACGGGCAAAGGAGACAGCTTTGGAGCCACAGGGGCAAGGACTGGCCACATGACCTTGGGCTGGTCACCTCCCTTTGACCTCGGTTTTCTTATCTGTAAAATGGAAATACCAACTTTAGAAGGATTACAGAGTGGCGACTACAGTGCCTGGAGCACAACAGATGCTTCAAAATAAAATAAAAGGACTATTACTATGATGATCATTGTCTGGGTTATTTATGCAGGTCCTAACCCTCAGAAATTCCTGCTTTTCACTCCCCGGCTGAGCCTTGAGAGTGATTTGCACAGGGCTGTGGCCTCCCTGGGTCCAGACAGAGACGAGCCCAGCAGAAAGGCCTTCAGGGCTTGTGTTTGCAAACACAAAACCAGGTGCTTCGCTTAACAGAAATGATGACAAAGCAAAAATATTAAAGACTATTTTGGAAGGGGAGAGAGAGAGGAGAGTCTTCATCGCTGAATTCTTTACCCAGATTCAGCAACCAGGTTCTCTTCTTTTTGAAGGCCGACCCCCTCCATCCACACAGATGGGGTTTTTGGGGGGCGGGGGGGGGGAGGTTGTGATCCCAGCTACTATACCAGGTGCCTTTTTATCCCTGACTCGCTGTGGTCCTCGGTCTGAATCACTCCATCTCCTTCCGTTTGGGTCCTGCCAGCAAGCAGAGCACACATTTCACGGTCCTCTCTCCCCGGGAGGAGGGCTCTCCCGCAGGCCTCCCTCCGCACATGGCCTGGGGGCCGAAGAACGCCTGGCAACACAACCTGTGCCCCTTGGCTGCCTCCAGGACATTTTTTTCCCCCCAAAATGGAAACAGCATTTTCTCCCTGGTTATCAGAGTAACACATGTGCACTGTGAAAAAACTGGGCAGCGCTGAGGAGATCAAAGGACAAACGCCACCCAGAGAAAACCAAGGCGAACATTTCGGCGCGTCCTTGCAGAGGGCTCTCTCTGCGCACACACGGGCCCAGCCACGCGGAAAGCCACGGGAGACACTGTTTGCGTTCTGATTTTCTTTGTCTCCATGTGTGGTTTTACTTGCTTATTGTAAAGGACTCTGCACTATGTTACTGCATGGATGCAACACAGTTTGCTTAGTCAAGCCCCCACTGTTGGGCATTTAGGTTATTTCTGTTTGTTTTTAACTTTTCATTTTGAAATAATCCTAGATTGTTGAAAAGATAGTACAGACAGTTTCCATGCACCCTTCACCCAGTTTCTCCAACAGTTACATCTTCCCTAATAAGAGCACAATATCAAAATCAGGATAGTGACGTTGGCACAATCAGTATATAGTTCTATGTCACTTCATCATGTGTGTGGATTTGTGTGATCACAACCAAGACACAGCCCTCCCATCGTCACAAAGATCTCCCTCATTCTATCCCTTCATAGTCACTCACACCCTCTCCGGTCGCCCCTCTCCAACCCCTGACAACACTAATCTGTTCTCCAGGAGAGTTAGGGAAGGAGATGTGACTATGGAAGCAGAGGCTGGAGTGACGATATTGATGGCTAGAAGGGGACCTTGAGCCAAAGAATGAAGGCAGCTTCTAGAAGCTGGAAAAGGCAAGGCGACAGAGTCTCTCTTGAAGCCTCCGGGAGGAAAGCAGTCCTACCAGCACCTTGATTCCAGCCCATTTTGGACTTCTGATGCCCAGGACTGAGAGATAATAAAACTGGATCATTTCAGGCCACTGGGTTTGTGGTAATTTGCTGTAGCAGCAAGAGGGAGCTAATACAACCCTCTGGGAAAGATCCTTGTACTGTACATAGATCTTCGCAGACTTTCCCAACTCTTTCCTTAGGATCAGATCCTACAGTTGGTGAGTCAAAGGGTATGTGCTCCTTTACTCTTCCTCGAAAGGTTCCCCATGGCCTTGCTTCAGTAAACACTGGTTCTTACATGTAAAACATGTCCTTGAAGTCACCTTGATTTTCTCGTGTGCGTGGATCCTGCATGTGTGTACACAGAGGTGACAGGGAGGAGAGTGAGCCAGGTGAAAACTTTCTCAGAATCAGCCAAAGTTGCCCAGCCCAATATGACAGCCACTAGCCGTGCGTGGCTCCTAAGCTCTTGAAATATGACTACTTCAAATTGAGATACATTGTAAGTATAAATACACTAGATTGCAAATCCTTAGTGCTATAAAAAAAGGAAAGGAAAGAAGGGAAGGGAAGGGAAGGGAAGGGAAGGGAAGGGAAGGGAAGGGAAGGGAAGGGAAGGGAAGGGAAGGGAAGGGAAGGGAAGGGAAGGGAAGGGAAGGGAAGGGAAGGGAAGGGAAGGGAAGGGCCTCAAGAATGATGTTTCATATTGATTATACACTGAAATTATATTATTTGGATACACTTTGGGTTAAGTAAATATATTAATAAAATGACTTTTACCTGTCTCTTTTTTCTTTTTTTTTTTAATGTGGTTACTAGAAAATTTTAAATTACATCTGTGGCTCCCATTTGTGGCTCACACTGTGTTCCTGTTGGTCAGTGTGGGGCAGACTCCCTCACCCACAGCCCTTTATGATCAGCCATGGGCAGTGACAGCGTAGTGGCCAGAGCCAGGGGCTCGGCTCCCGGCCACGGCAGGCAAGCCCGCCAGGCCCTGTGGTCCTGCTCTCGGCAGCCAGTGCCCAACCACAGACCCCACAATGCGGTGGAAAGTGCTGGGGTCAGAGAGACCTTGGTTGGAATTCAGCTCCTCTGGAATTTTCTTGTATTTGGCCCTTTGTCCATTTTAGTTTCCTTATGCACGAAATTGGGAAATAACCCCATAACGCATATGGAGGCGTCCCTATATTCAACCAACTTCTATCAAACCTACTGTGTGCCAGGCACTGTGCTAGGCCCTGGCACTACAGCAGCACACAGCCCAGAGGAGCCTGGCGTGGTGTCCTGGCACTCAGCCCTCGGCCCTGTGCCAGAGACATTCCCTATTGCTAAGAAGAACATTCCAGCGGAAGTCCACCCTACCCAGCACTTTTCAGGACCCCGCCAGTTCTCTGAGTTAGAAGAGCAGCTCCAGGCATGGGTTTGGATCCACCTTGGCTACCCCTTTATGACTTTAGCTAAGCCATTCCTCTCTCTGTCCCCCAATTTCCCTGTCAATAAAATGGGGCTGATGACATTACCCACCTACAGGTAGGTCTGCTGTGAGCGTTGAACAAGGTGACACAGGCAGAGCAGGAGCTCCAGAGTAGCTGCTATTATTGCTGCTGTTATGGTATTATTAATGTCATCCATTTCTTTGCTTAGAACCCCAGTGATTTCAGGGCGCTCCCTGGGGGAATGAGTGGAACAGAGAGAAGGTCCTGGAGAGGCCTGATAGTCTGCACAGGGCGAGATAAGCCCTTGGGCCTCCGTCCACGCGATGAAGACGTTGCTGGGCACCTCACGGCTCGTGTCAAGAAGGGCTGCCTCCCCTTGGTCATCTAAGGAGACAACTCTCCTCCGGCTGATAAGAGCCGTCAGCGCTGGCTGCCCACTCGGACTCCACCTCCTGTTTCCGATGCTGTTGGTGCCCCTCCCCTGGTCCCTCAGGGCTCACCCCACATCCTCCGCCTGAGGCTTTTCCTACCCACTGGAGCTCACGGGCCTGTACTCAGGGCAGACGGGAGTGCTGGGTTCACGGGACACAGGACTCACGCAGCCCTGACCCACAAGCAAGGGGGTGCTGCGGGCCCCGGCTCTGCTCAGGGCACCTCCAAGGCGTGCTCTGCATTGTCCCCCCATGGTGGCAGCTGGGGCGAAGCACCTCGGCACCTGTCTTTCCTCTGCCCGCCTCCTCAGAGCCCCGCAGCTTCCTTAGCACTTCAAGTTCTGCTCCTCGAAGAACCCACCCGGGACACCTTTCTTCCTACTTCTCAAGAGAACCCTCTTTTGGGCTCGTTATTGATCCTCTTGAAGAACCATGAGCCTTGGGAGGTTGCTCCCTCCCGTCCCCCGCTCCCCCCGGGCCTTCCTGTAACTGGGTGGGCACCTGGGCTCCCGTCCGGTAGGTGTGAGGGTGGGCCTGCTGCTGGCACCGCGTTCCCCTCCCGCAAGCAAGCTGCGAGCTGCGGGAGAAGCGCTGGCGGGTCTTCTGTGTCTCTTTGGGAAGGAGCCTAGTGCTTTCTTGTCAGACCAATAGCATATGCATGCAATTTTTAAAAATAAAAGTATGAGCTGTTCAGATATTGCTCTTTGGGCTGGTGACATTTGCTACCAATAGACATGAGCAAGTGACTTGGCTTCCCTAGGCACGTCCCTCTGCTAAGCAGCCTTGTTAGGACAGGCTGTGCTCCTTGTCCCGGGGCCATAGTGCCTGGGCCCTTCTCTCTGGGGGCCTGGGAGGGGGTTTCCCTAGGGAAATGCACAGGTGAGACCACCACTTCCCACCATCATTCACTTAAAACAGTCAATGGTGCAGATGGGCCATCGACTATCAGGGGTTCCCCTCTCCTGGGGATCCCACCTTCCAAGAAGGCTACGTGATTTTGGGGTGCCATCACTATGAGGAGGATTGGGGTTCCTGATTTTAAACACAGATTCAAATTTAAGAAGCAGAGAAATAGGAAAGGAATATGTAGTGGGTTGTATGGTGCTCCCCAAAATGATAGGGCCATGGTGTAACCCCAGGAACCTAAGGTGACTGCCATTGGGACAGGGATCTTTACAAATGTAATTAACTTCAAGATCTCAAGATGAGTTCATCCTGGACAAAGGCAGTGACAGGTGTCCTTATACGGGAAAAGCCAGAGGGAGACTTGAGGCAGACAGAGAAGTGGGGAGAGGGACTGCTTTTTGAAGAACAAATATCAGCACAGGTTTTTGTGACATTTGTCAAAGGCTTTAGGCATTTTGGAGTCCTGTCTTTGTCCACACCAGGCCTCAGTGTTACGTGGGAGCACCCTCTGTGTGGCTTTGTACGTGGTGGCCGCCCTCTCTGAACCTGTTTCTTCCACTGTCACATGAGGATCGTCATGGTGACTACTGCCAGGCCGTGATGAGGGCCGAGGAGGTGCGGGGCGTCAGAGGCTGTACAGCTCACCGGCTGCTTCAGGACGCAGACATTTTTGGTTTGTCCGACACAACTTTTTTTAAAATTTGAATTTGTTATTAACCTTCCACTACCAGGAGACTTTACATGACAATCCCCTATTTTCTTGAGAAGTCAAAAAATCTGCCAACCTAATGCCACCATGAAGGAATTGGCTGGAGCAGACTCACAGCTGGCCCAGCCGGGGCTCCTCCGTGCACCGCAGTCCTCACCCCTCCCTATCACACTGCACGCTCCCGACTCCATTCATTCCCCTCGCTGAGCTGGCCCCTGTCAGCATCGCAGTTTGCAACTGTGCAGGAAAACTTTCTGTACACTGTTTGCTAATTTCATTTCTGTTTTACAAAAAACAAATCCCAAGCCAGCGTTCTCTTTCAGGAGAGTGTCTCCAGTAGGGAGAGGGACTGATGAAAACCTCTGTCAGATAGAATTTTTTACTTAATAGAATTTGTTGTAACCAGATCAGCAACGTCCTTTATTCCCAGGCCTCTGACTTGTGGAAATCTCTTTGTTACCCAGAACTAGATACAAATGATGGTACTTGTTAAAACCAGGCGTGCTGGTGGAGAGAGACTTCCATTTATGCGTGTTCTTGCCAAGATTTTGATGTTCCAGTCCTCCTCTGGTTTAATAGTTAAGTAAACGTTCACTTTGGAGTCTGGTTCAAACCAGTTCAAGAGGCGCTTTTAGGAAAAACCAACACCTTTGGTTTGCATTTTGTCACCATAGCTAGCTCTGATTTTCTTGGACTTCAGAGTCCGTTTACAGAATCGGCCTCAAAGTTTGGCTCTGCCTTCTCCTAGCTGTGTGACTTTGGGCTGTCACTTAACCTCTCTGAGCCGCAGTGTTCTCATCGTTGAAAGGGCCAGAGAGTAATAGTCCTTACATCACAGGACTGCTGCAGAAATTCAAGATGATATACGCCAAGCTCAAGCCTGGGCACCAGAGATATTTATTATTCTTATTATGATTGATTACTCTTTCATGAGGCTGCCTCGGTTGTAGCTTGGGACATGGAAATATGGGTTGTGACGATTTTTTGTTGACACATACCTGCGGCAGAATCCTGCCTCTATCTGCAAGCCGTAGAAGTAATATGATGAGCTTGATAATAATTACAAGGGCTGATATTTATTGGGTATTTCCTAAGAACTGATAGAACTCTCCTCCCCTCCCTTCCTGTGCTTTCTCCCCTTCTCCATTGTGATCTTTGGTACTTGTGAGTGAGTTCTGCACCAAGAACTCTGGTGTCTGGGAAGTCTAGAATAAGAAAATATCCTCGAAGCCTGTTGCTTGCACACCAAATCACATACTTCCTAAATGTGGGCGCCAGCCTTGAGGGGTCAGATCAAGGGTCTTTAAGTGGGGGGTGCTGTGCACACAAGGGAACAGTAATCCCAGACTATATTCCTTGCATGGCAGGGTTTAAGTATTCCCGGCCTCCTGACATTAGTGCTGGTCACTGCAACACTGAAAATGTCCTCCCATGAGTCCGAATGGCCTCAGGGGAGTTCGAGAACCACCATCACAAATGAATATTCAAGCTCTCAGCCCGCAAACACGAGCCAGGCCCTCCATCCAGCTCTCCGAAGCTCAGTTTTCTGACCTGTCCAGTGGAGAGTCATGTCCACCTCGAGGGGCTGTTGGCGGTGGGTGTGAAAGAGGGTGCATGTGAAGTGCCCAGCGTGACACTGGCACGCGGTAGGTGCTCAGTGGACAGGGGCACAGCACGGTGCAGATCTGGCATCGGCAGACCCTGGCTCCCCTTTTCCCACTGATTGTGTCTCCAAGTGACAGGGCCAAGGGGGGCCTCCAAAGTCCTCCAGACTTCACTCTGCTCTAATTGGAAGTCATTGTGGAACGAAGTCCAGTATTTAATTTGGCCTGCACTTGACAGATCCTGTGTGCACGGCTAGCAGAGCTCACTCAGGGCCCGGGATACAGGGGGGATTCTTGGCCTGGTCTCAGGGCGCATTGGTGGAGAGAATGTCGCATTCAATTAAGGCTGATTGGCCCTGACAGTTGTCTGGGTGAAGTTTATAAGGTACATCTAATCTGGATGCATCTGGTCATA
The DNA here is from genome assembly GCF_054644295.1 of Miniopterus natalensis. Classification (NCBI taxonomy): domain Eukaryota; kingdom Metazoa; phylum Chordata; class Mammalia; order Chiroptera; family Miniopteridae; genus Miniopterus; species Miniopterus natalensis. The sequence goes on from NC_142084.1 coordinate 94,105,061, forward strand.
AAAATGCAAAATAAGCCATTCCCACCCAAGTTCTAACTCCAGATGTGGCTTGATTCTCGGTGATTGACACCATATTTTTTGCAGCTGTCCTACATTTCAAATCTCTTTCTATTTAAAATATATTCATCATAATTATGGAATGCAATAAACAAACTTCAGCCTGATGACAAGCTTTAAATATAAGAATGTTTCGGCTTAAAATAAATGCCCTGATTTCTCAGCCTGGGATGGAGACAGCACCAGTGAGAGTTCCCCGAAGGAGCCCTGACCTTGTCACCATGAACCAGACAGAGTTATTTTCTCGCAAGTATTGACTGATATTTGGGAGGGGGGGGAGAGAGAAAAATCCAAAGGCTATTTATATCGGATAGAAGAATGTGCGAAAGCCTTCAGAAAGCCACCCTTGTAAGACAAAGAAAAGTAACTGGAGCCGACCTCATCGGGTTTGAGGACTTCCCACCATGCCAGCCTCTCCCCGGGCAGGGGGGCGCAGTGGTGAGTGCCTGGCAGAGTCCCTGCTTTCAAACCCCGGCCTCCACAGTCCACACTCCATTACCTTGAGCGCTACTTGTCACCCAGCCTCTCAGCTTCCTCATCTATAAAGTGGAAGGTGATATTAGTACTGACTTTATAGTGCAATCGTGAGGATTAAAATGAGTGATGACAATGCCTGGCACGCAACAAGGGCTCAAGGCATGTTTGCTACGACAGTCGTCGGTGACAGCTGACCTCTCCCCATTGACTCTCTAAGGGAGAAACTGGAGATTTCAGGGGTCAGGTGACCTGCTCAAGGTCGCACATAGTACATGGCAAAGCTGGGATTCCAACCCTGATTGTCTGACTTCGTGACAAAGATGCCTGTGTGAGGTCAGTTTTGCTCACGTCAGCATTTTGTGTGTCCATCTGATGCTTCTGAAAGGCTTAGTGGTGGCCAGCCTCCCTCCCGGTGGCCGGTCATGCATCCAATAGCGTCCTACTAGGCCCCGACAGAGAGCATCTCTGAGCCCTTCTTCTGTTCCTGGGGCTCATCTTTTCTTTTTCCTGCTATTTAAATGCCTCTGATCGAGAGAGTTAAATAAACAAGCACTAAGGTTAATTAGAGATAGGTCAGCCTGTGACCACGCTGCTGGATTTTTTCCGCCACTTTGGACCTCGGCCACGGCCGCATCCCTCCCCCACGAGCGGCGCCTGCAACTCGGTTCCTCGAGCAAAACGAGAACTACCCAGAGTTCGTGTCAACAATCTTCTCGTCTTTAAAATGAGGCGATAAGTCACAAGCCCTCCGAGTTCCCAAAAAAGTGTCTGGAGCTAAATGTGTATCCTGACTCTGACGACTGTTCTCCTATTAGGCTGATGAGAGAATTAGTGGAGCCAGGGCCTCTTGGGGCTGTGCCCACAGCTTGGGCCAGGATGGAAAGGACTCCGTGAGCTTTGTTTCTGAGAGATGGAAAAGCCTGGTCCATCACTGGGCCCAGTGTGCGCCTCCTCCCCCAGGAGACGGACTCGGGTCCTGGTGGGCCCTCTGTTTCCAGCAGGAAAGGGCACCTCTGCTGGAAAAAGGGTGGCTGGGTTCCAGTCCTCCCAGGACCCTCTGGGTGGCCCTGCTGATGTCTCTGAGCCTTGCCTGACCTGCTGGGCTCCTGTTTGGGGGAGGCAGTGTAGGCCAGTGGCAAGAGCATGCCCTTGGCAGACAGACTGAGATTCAAACAGGGGCTCCCCCAGTTACAAAGTGGGTGAACTGGGGTAAGGAGCCCAGCCTCTCGGAGAAACAGAAATGATCGTCTCTGGCATGTCATGAGGATTCAAAGAGATAACACAGGCAAGGACGAGGCTCGCAGTGGGCGCTCCATAAACACAGGCTGAGGTTCTACTTGTGGGGTCAAGAAGGCACTTACCGTGCTGTCTGGGGTTGGGAAGCTTGTAGCTCCTTCTGCAGCCGGGATGGCAGATAGACTGTACCTCTCGGTTCAATACCAATCCATTGGTGATGCCTGTTTGAAGTGCAGTAATTGATGTGTAATGTCTGCCACAGATTGGGAGGGGTCAGTCGGGGTGCGCAGTCCATGCATGGCCATCTCCCTTCCAGAGGGCAAGTTTTGAAGGTGGGACCTGGGTCTGAAAAAGAATCTCTTAGCTTATACATGCTACAAAGCATTTTTTTGCATCTATATAGACATGGCACATTGCGACCCCACATCGCCTGGTATTAAATCCTGTGACAATTACCATCATTTGATGGATGTGGAAACTAAGGTCAAAGGTCAAATGAATGCTGCAGGTAACTGACAAAACAAGTGTAGATTTTTAAAGTGATCTGTCACATCGCCCCAGAAAACTGGCACTGCCCCACCCAGAGTCAGGCGCAGGAGATATGGGGTCTAGCCGCTACCCTTCTGCTAACCAAGTCACTTTACCTTTCCAAGGCTCTGTTTACCTGTCTGCAAAATGGGCATAGGAACTACCCCTTTCTCCCAATATCAAAGGGCTGTGTAAGGGTGAGGTGAAACAGTGCATGTGGCATAATAAGGCTTGGATAAAATCCCCCTGCCTGCTGTTATTTGAGGGGGAAATAATTTGGGGTGCAATGCTTCCTGCACTTGTCAAAGGGGATCTTTGCCAGCTTCCTCCTGGGGCTCAGGAATTACTACAGATTTCCCTGGACTGCCATGCGAATGCTTTAGAGCTTGGTTTTGAGGCCAGACTGATTTCATGACCTTGGGCCAATCATTTCTCCTCTCGGACCAGCAGGGTCTTTACCGGTATGAGGGACGACCACCTTCCTGGCAGGGCTGCTGCGAGGCCCAGAGCCAAGGTAGAAAACCACCTGGAATGCAGGAGGCGCTCATGGAAGGCCAGGGTCCTTCTCCTGAGGACCTGGAGGGATAACCTTGCCAGAACTTTAAGGTGCAGACTTTTCTTCAAAGAAATGGCAATAAGTGTGTGTGTGCGTGTGTGAGTGGGTGCGTGTGTGTGTGTGAGTGCACAGGTGTGTACGTGTGTGTATAAGTGTGTGTGAGTGTGTGTGTGTAGGAGGAGAGGGCTGCAGGGAATAAAGTAAGGGAGGGGGGGAAACAGGGGAGTCTTTTAGTGACTTGCAGACGAAAGCTCCTTTTAGCTGGATTCATTAGCCTCCTAACACCAGCTTAGCTGTGTTTGGAAAAATGCTTAAGCTGCCATAGGACGCCAAGTCATGAATATGTCAGAGAGCCCATCTGAGGAATCTGCATGCCCCTCTCCTACGACAAGAAGGCCCATTGGAACAAAGTGGTTGGTGCTTGTCGGTGACATCTCTTTATTTGTTCTTTGTGCGAGGATGAGAGTGAGTGAGAGTGCGAGGGCGGGAGGCAAGGAAGGGCCGCAGGACTCATGATGAGGGAGAGGGAAGGGCAGGGACAGGGGAAAGGGAGGAAAGGGGGTCAGGAGGGATAGACAGGCGGACGGACAGACAAAGGGAGGTGAGACGGATGGGCCGGGCAGTGAGGTCCGCTCACCCCCTTTGATCTTGAACCCGCCTTGGTGGACGTCAGGTTGACGGCCTCCGTTTCAGACCTTGAAGCTCCTCTCGGGGCGGCCGCCCCAGCGGCACTCTCAGCGTCTGCAGTGTTTAACGTGCCCAAGTGGAGCCAGATGGTGGACCTGAGCCAGCCTGTGTTTGACAACCAGATGCTGAGCTCACACAAAGGGGTCCTCCACCCGGCTGCTGGCGGGGAGCGGAGCTGAGCTTCGCAGAGCACCAGGCCACTCTGTGTGCCTGGACCCCAGGACCAGCCCTGCCTCGGCCGGAGCCGCCAGGAGGGGCCCCAGAAGCTGGCACGACTGGGGCCAGGGGTGCAGACAGAGCTGCGAATGACTCATGATCCACCCTTGACCCAGGGCTCTGGGCATGTGGTTTTGAGCCTCAGTTTCCTCATCTGTGAAATGGGACTAACCAAAAAATATATATATATATACCAGGTCTCATGGATGGTTAGAGAAATCGAGTGTAAAGAGAAGACCAGAGGCTATAAAGCCAGGCTGAGCAGGCTGAATTCAGCCTCAAGAGGGTGTTAGTGTGAACTTCAGGCACCAAAGTTTTTAATGCCCATTCTAAAGAACCCAGGAGATGTCCTTAAAAATCCATATCACTTGTTTCTTGTGAAAGATCCTTGTACCGAAGGCTGGAAGTGAGCAGCAGGCCCCTCTCTGCCTCAGGCCCTCTCTGTGGAACCACACCTCCCCACCCCCTTCCCTCATTTCCAGTTTCTTCCTGGCCCTTGAAGTCATTTGACTCTCACTGAGGGGCCCGATGATTTTCCAGGCACCCACATCGTGTCTGTTTGCACTTCTGCTGTGGTTGACATGGCCTTTCACTGAGAAAGAAAAGCAAAAATCGCTGAGGGGCGAGCTGTCATCTCATCCTCAGGACAAAGCTAGATTCCCAGGGTGACCTCCATCAGTCCCATCAACACAAGGGGCTGGGCCCACAGAGAGGACTCAGATTGTCTGAGATCTGAGTGAGTGGCTGCTTCTTTTTGGAAAAATATGTTTCAATTTATTGTTTATATAACACGGCTTTCAATCCAGCCATTGTTTGGGGCTTTCCAAGAATTTTCAAGTATTTAGGCATAAAGTGGGTAAAAACACGTGCCTCCCCTACCCCACAAGGAAAAATCCTGTAGCTTCTCGTGGATTGAGGACTTGAGTATATACTCGGAAGGATATAATAGGCCAGAGAGGGAGAGGGACCTGGGCTGTTGGAGGGAGACCCCCTCTCGTGGGTTGTACCTATTGTCTACTCCATGTGGCCACCCACTCTGACCCGCTTACTGGGAATTTATAGCCTAGCCTAGGAGGACGGGAGGTAAAAGGCAATTACGACTTCCCACAGAGGCCTGCGCAAGGGACTGGGGGAGCTGGGAAGAAACACCCAGCTCAGCTTGGAGGAGAGCACTTTGGCTCCCGGGGCAGCAAAGCTCAGGATCAGCCCAGAATAGCAAATAGGAGCTGGTGTGGGCAGAGGTGCCCACGGGCACTCCAGGGAGGAGGTGAGGAAGATCGATGTCTTCTGAGGGGCCTGGAAAGACTGTGGGGAGCTGGAACATAATGTGGAGGAGAGGTGATGGAGGAGTGAGAGGTGAGTGGGCTGGGGAATAGGGTCCCACAGGGAAGGGCTTGGAATGCCGTGCTGCGAAATCTGGAGGTAAGTAGATGATCCTGTAGGCAATGGGGAGCCACAAACTGGGTTTTAGAACAGGGACAGCATGACCAAATGGACATGCTAGTGATTTTGAAAGCTGTGTGGAGGTAGCTTGAAGGGGGTGAGCCTGAAGGTCAGACGACCACAGAGGAAACTGGGGGGCGTGGTGGCTGTGAGGACACAGAGGAGGCAGTGGGTTTGGGAAATCAATGTCATAGGAAAAGCCGCTAAGACTTGGTGACAGCTGCAGTGTCCCAGGACTCTGATTTGCATAAATGCTGGTTCTCTGCAAAGTTCCACCCCAGTTGATGGGTGGTTAATTGAATTCATTCATCCCACAGCAAACATTTATAAATGCGGACTCCCCCGGGAGCCCTGAGCTAGGTGCTGAGAGGAGGCACAGGAAGAGCAGACTCCTGCCAGGAAGCGGCAACCCACCAGGAAGGCTTGCTTTCTAGAAGGATTTGTGACCCGTCATCCTATAAAGCAGATGGTAGCCGCCCCTCCCGCTTATAGCTCCCGAGTTTTCTGGCTCAGGAACTGTGCATCGCTGCCACTGCGCCCCCATAGGAGGAGCCAGCCCTCGCTGACAGTTACCATGCCCCAGGCATCGTGCTGAGGGCTTGTGCCTACTGTCTCCTACGATGGAGCTCTGGGTTTGCCAAACTTTCTCTAACGGGTCAGACAGTCCAAATGTTAGGCTTAAGGGTCATCTAGTGTCTGTCACAACTACTGGACCCTGCCACTGTACCATGAAAGCAGCCACAGACAATATGTAAATAAATGGACATGGCTGTGTTCCAATAAAACTTTATTTACAAATACAGTTAGGGGGCCAGACTTGGCCTGGGGACCATACTCTGACAAATTCTGATGGAGTTCTCAGGTTTCTACGCATGCTGTAGGTGAGGAAGCTAAGTGTGTCAGCCAGGGCCCAGGGAACAGAGGCCATTCAAAGGGGGCAATGGAGGGGGGTTTATTAAAAGGGCTATTTACAAGGTGTCAGGTTAAGGGGAATAGACAGGGGTACTGAGGTCCTCCAGGGCTAGCAGCAGTGGAGAGCCGTTGAGACCTCCAAGACTTGAGGGGCAGCAGGTGTGATTTCCAGAACCTCCTATGGGAGGAGGGGGCCCCCCAACTGAAGCTGTGGCTGCCTTAGTAGAAGGAAGCTGGAGGGAAATACTCAGGCCTGTTTCTTCTCCTACCCTCCAATCTCCTGCTATCGCCCCCTGTTGACTGGACCCAGCAGGAAGCCAGGGGCCAAGGGAACCCACCGAAGCAGTCCATCAGGACGGCGTCCCAGGGCTCCAGCAGGATGGGGAAGGGTGGGTGGCAAATGGAGGGAGTCTGAGCGGCTGCCCAAGGTCATGTAGCTGGTGAGTGACAGTCAGTGGTCAGCATACTCTCCAGTTGCCATATTCTCTTTGGGCAGAAATTGCCATGGGAAGAGCTGGTGTGGCAAAGGGGAGGCAGGCCGCAGGAGGGCTCATTGCAGGCGAGAGCTTCCCTCAGGTGGAAACATCCCCCACACGTGACCATAGGGCAAGGCTTTGGGATCAGACAGGCCTGGTTCAAACCCCAGGCTGCTGCCCACTCATTCTGTGGCCTGGCAGGTCATCACACCTCTCAGGTTCCTCATCTGTGAAACGGTGGGATTCTCTCTTCACACAGAGCATTTCCAGGGGTGATCAACACACCTCCAGTCCATTCCACCGGGGGTGCTGGTTAAAAAAGCAAATTCCCAGGCCCCACCTCAGATGATCAGAACCCCTCTGTAGGAAAGATCAGGGAAGGTGCACTCTGGCAAGGTCCTGGGGACAATTCTGATGAACCCCAATGTGTGAGAGGCAGTCTATTGGCTTCCTGTGAAAATTAAATGACTCCACAGAGTCGCAGGCCTCTGGTCAGCCTACCCATCATTTATGGAGCAGTCCCAACGAGCTGGGCTATTGACCTGAATCAGTTCATTGAACCATTGTGGCAACCAGAGAGACAATGTTACTTTCACTCCCATTTTACAGATAAGAAAACTGAGAATGAGAGCGATCCAGACGCTTCTCTGAGTTGGGAGGGACTCAATAACAAGAAGCAGAGCAGCCTGGGCAAAGGCCAGAGGACCCTCTAGACAAAGTTCAAGGGCTGAAGGGGGAAGGCCATGTACTCACAGGAATCTGCAGAGAAGGGGCCACCCAGGAGGAGCTGGCAAATTCATCTGAGCATGAGCGGCCTTGGGAGAGCCCCACAGCCTCTGCTGAGTTGTGAAACCTCAGCGAGGGGTGTGAAATCAGCCAGGGTGTGTAATTCACAGGAAGGGATTGCAAGCCCCAAACAGAGCTTTCCCCCTCCCTTCAAATCAGGCAACGGGACGTGTCTACGGTGAGGGGTCCTCATACCCTGACTCGTTCTGAGAGGGGGAAGTGTGCTTTTTGAGATCGAGCCGTCCTTTGCTGGCATCCTTGTGTGGAGGTACCTAGAGATGTATTTTTTAAAGCTAATAAATCATAAACCTTGTTTGAATCCCAATCCAGAACAGATGTAATGCATATGGTCAGTAGACTTGGAGTTGCAAATAAATATGTTTGGAAACCAAATATTTGAAAAGCAATTCTTCTTCTCCGTCTTCTCTTTTTTAAGTGCCACTGCCAAGATCGGTTCAGGGATTTGGTTTCTCCCGAAGCTGTTGCCACAGCACTACGCTCCCTTAGCCAGAACGGAGATGAAATGCCCCAGGCCGGGAGTGCACAGAGCTTTCCACTTGCACGCCAGTTCGGGTTGATTGGTTGAGGCTGCCTGGGGTGCAGGCTCAGCGGGACCGAATGCCACGATCAATTAGCAATGTCTGCCCGGGTCCAGTAATGACAAGTAGAGATAAAAGTGCCACACAACTGCCATCCCTGTCCTGGGTATTTTAGAGTCAGCTAACTCCGGGCTACCTGCTTCTCTAACAGGACTGCACTTTGTTTATTTTGATTGTAGTGCAATGAAAGTTTTAGGGCACAAAAGGATCAGGGACATGGAAGAGTTTCACCTACTCATTAAATGCAATGCCTGAGTAATACTGAAATAGTCTTCTTGCTAATTCAGCCCTCCCCCTGAAGGTAGGAACTTTTAATCATCTGAGCAGTCCTTGGACCCTGAGGGGGCACTTTTCACAAGCAGTGGTTCTTTTGTTTCTTCACCATGTACTTCATTATTGCCTATTTCTCCCTAGAGTGTTAGCTTCAGGAGAACAGGGACTTTGTTGGTTCATTACTTTATTCCTCACATCTTGCTAGAAGTGTATGGAACATTGCAGGGACCTGATAAATCTTTGCTGATTGAAATTAATTCCTTTTTTTTCCATTCCTTTGTCCGTGTGCTTATTTATGCCATCACTACTCTGGGCTCAGCCCAGGGCTTGGTCTGTAGATCCAGGTATAAGACAAATGAGAAACCTCAAGCCTGATGAGGAAGACAGATGCATATGTTGATGACTCTAGACATGAAAAAGGCAATAATAGAAGAGGTGCTGGGCAAAGGTGACTGACATCACAGAGAGACGATGGAACACCAGGAGAGACTTCATAAAGGCTTCTCATTGACCTAGGGTTTTGAAGGATGAATAGAAGTTTTCCAAGCATACGGTTGGATGTGATACGCTTTCTATAAGGATATAGCAGACTCCTGTCTTATATAAGAACCATAGTGTGAAACATAGTATATGAGTGAAAAGAGTAATAAAATTATCTGAGAGTCAGACACATAAATAGCTGGACCTCAGGTCTGTCTTGGTTCAATTGTGTGACCTTGGACAAGTCGCCTAGCCTCTCTGAGGCTCAGTTTCTACCTAGAAGACTGAGAATTTGGAGGACATGGAGGTGAAATGCTCAGCACTGGCCCCAATACCTCATAGCCCTCAGGATGTGACAGTTCTTCCTGTTAGGATGCTGATGAGGACCCTGCTCTGACCCAGTTTGTGGGATGAACTGAAGCTTCCCCGGTGTGATTCAGAGAAAGGCAGATCTCTCTGGCCGCCATCCAAAAGGACTTAGTTAAGGACATCCTGCAAGGATCTTGTTAGCAGGGAAGCCTCCTCCCCAGTGACTCTCTGATGAGCTCTGCTCTCCCTCCTCTCCCCCCGCAGGGTACTGCCTTGGCTGCCTCCCTGCCCCTCCCAGGGGCACGTGCAGCCTGTTTTTACAGCTTTTCACTGAGTTGAGCCTGAGAAAATGCCAGCTCCATCCATTTCTTTTCCTGTCCTTCAGAGACGTGCAGGCAAAAGCACTGGCTCAGCAGACTGCTTCAAGCTTGGCGTCGCATCATTTAAAAGACCTGCCCTCTTCAAATGTAATGATAATAAAAGTAACAGGAGTGACAGCTACTGTGGATGGCATGCTTGCTCCGGGCAGGCACTGGACACACACTATTTTATATGAGTCTCACCAGGATCCTGTAAAGCTGCTATCGTTTTCTGTAATTTCTGATAGGAACCGTAGTCCAGGTTTACACAGCTAGGACTGACAGGGCCAGAAAGGTAACCCAGGTTTTCTGTCTCCCAAACTCACACCTCCTCCTTCCATTTATCTGTTTGTTTTCCATTTCTTTACCAATACTCTTTCTCCTTTCAAAAAGATTTGAGGCAGCCAGGAGAAACACAAACGGCCAAAAAGAATAAAATCAACCACGGAAATCAGAGACAAAAGAGCCTGGGACAGGAAAGTTAAGATGTCTCCTGCAATGGCTGGGTGCAGAGTTCTACAGACACCAGATTGGTCTCTTTGCTAATCATCTTAGAGATTCAGCTCTTCTCTACCTGTGTTAAGATCTCCCACAAAATTTGGTTTCAGATTTGTCTCTTTCTCTTTTTTGGTTTGATCAGGTTTTGCTTCGTTTTTGAAGATTTGCTACTAGATTCGGGCACATTTAAAATTATTGCGTCCCAGTGGAATGATGCATTTTATCATCATGATAAAGAATCTCTGGTAATGGTTCCTGCCTTAAAGTCTCCTTTGCTGATCACATAGCTTAGTTACACTTGCATGGCTTGTCTTTTTCCATCCTTTTATTCAAACAACCTTTCTGGTCCTTATATTTAAGACATGTCTCTTGTAAGCAGCATATGGTTGCTTTATTTTTAATCCTAGCTTGGAAATTGTAGTCTTTTAATTGAAATATTTAGTTCATTCACATTTAGTGTAATTACCCATAAATTTGGGTTTAGATGTACCATCATATTATTTGTTTTCCATTTGTCCCATATATTCTATAGTCTTCTCTCTTAACTCTCTTGGTTTTGGTTTTTTTTTTTAATTACTCTCTTATTATTATTTAAATTTCATGCTCTGTTATTTGGTTAGTTTACATTCCTGTACTAATCTTTTAGGAGTTTTCTTAGCAATTATAATAGGCATCCTTGATTTAATTAAAGCCTAACATAAGTCAGTACTCTTACCATTTATGAACAATAAATTTAAAATATTTTAACTTTAATTCAGTTAAATCAAATTACATTTAATTTCATCCTTTTTGAATTTATATGTTATTGCTGTCAAATATTTTGATTTTACATATATTTTAAATGAGACATCATTATTTTATGCAGTCAAACTTCACCTAGGTTTACCTACATATTTACCCCTTCCATTGCTTGCCAATCCTTCCTGAATTTCTGTGCATCTTTCTAGGACGATATTTCTTTTCCTGGAAAAAGCTCCTTTTAGTATTTTTTTTCAGTGCAAGTCTTCTGACAGCAAATTCTCTGTTGTTGTTCTCCTGGAAATGTCTTTAGGCTTCACTTCTAAAGGATCTATTCACTGGGTATAAACACTATGCTGGCAATAATTTTCTCCCAGCACTCTCAGTATGCTATTCCATTGTCTTCTGGTTTACATCATTTCAGTTTCAATCTTAATTTGCTTCTTTGATGGGAAAGTGTCATTTTCATTCGTCTGCTTTTAAAACTCTTCCAGGAGTTTCATTGTGATGTACAAAGCAAGATATGTTTTTCTTTGTATTTATCCTGCTAGGGGATCATAGTGATTCTTGAATTTGTGGTTTCACATTTTAGTCTTTTTTTAAAAAAAATGCTCATTGTCTCCTTAAAGATTATTTCTCTTATACTCTTTCTTCTACCCTTCTAGGACTCCAATTACATGTACGTGAGTTTTGTTTTGTTTGTTTTTTTGTGTTTACCATTTTCATATGTGTTTTTATATTTTTTGCCATATTTCCATTCTTTCAATTTTCATGCTTCAATTGGGATACTTTCTATGAACCGTCTTTCAGGTCACTAAACTTCTTTTAAGCTGTGTCTAATCTGCTGTTAAAGCCATCACCTTCATTCTCAATTTTAATTGTTATATTTTTCATTTCTAGAATTTTCAATTGATTCTCTTCTTTTAAAGATTCTAGTTCTCTGATAAAAATGTTCATCTTGTCATTTATTTTCTTGCATGTTAATATTAGGTTTTAAAGACCATGCTTGATAATTCTAATATCTGGATCACCTGGGGAATCTGTTTCTATTATATGTTTGTTCTCATGGTCCTGTTCTTGGTATGCCTCATGAATTTTGATTGACTATGGGAAATTTTGTATTTAAAAAAAATTGCAGAGGCTCCAGATGGTTTTATTTTCCTCCTGAGAGAATTTCCTTTAGCTTCCGGCAAGCTCTTATTGTAGTTCACTTCGATGTAATCAGATAGAGATGATTCAAGGCTGTTTTATAATTATTATTTTTGAATCTTCACCCAAGGACATGTTTTTTATTGATTTTAGAGAGAGAGGAAAGGAGAGGGAGAGAGAAAAAAATCCATGTGAAAGAAACATCGATCAGTTTCCTCCCATACACACCCCAGCCAGGGATCCAAGCCCCAGCCTGGGTATGTGCCCTGATCAGGAATCAAACCCACAACCTTTTGGTGTGTGAGATGAAGCTCCAACCAACCAAGCCACAATGGCCAGGGCAAGGCTAAGTTTTAATCTTTGAAAGGCCTGGCCTATTTCCAGCTCACCTTTACTCCTAGTTTGACATGAGTCCTGGCTGAAAGCCAACTCAAACTAGCTTAGGACAAACATGGAAAATGACCAGATGAGCAATATCACTGTGGGATGGTAAGAGTGGTCTGGGCACCAGGGACCACAGGAACCAGGGAGCTGAGCTCTTGCCTGGCATACCTCTTTTCCCCCCTACTTTCTGACTTGACTCTCAGACAGGTTGTGGCTGGTAACATGGTCACCAGCAAATCTCAGGAACACAGTTCCAAGATTTTCTACTATAGAAGGACTAAGACTTGCTTTCTCCAGTCTCCAATCTCAAGAAAGAGCAATGATTGGTTCAATTTGGATCAATCATTAGGGCTACATAGGAAGATTCCTAGGGAGCACAGACTACTCTGCTGGAACCACAAGACTGGTATGGAGAAAGAAATGTTTCTAAAAAGATTAAAGGAGGATGACCCGGCACAAAACTATAGATGTCTGGTGCAGCCAGGCGTTGAGGTTCGATATTTCCCAGGCAGAGGTGCTGCTCTTAGAGTGAAATACAATAAAGTGAGTTCCCTCTAGTTAAAACACTATGAGTCCTGATGGGTTTTCCCAGGCTCCTAGCAAAAACCAAATAAAACAAACAACAACAACAAAACTTCCCTGCAATATCTCTTGGGATAATCATAATAATAACTGCTGGTTATAAGCAGCCAGGTCCTGGGCCAGGGGAGCCATTTATACAAATCTCACAAGAACGTTTCCCATCTGCTTGCAAAGTACATGTAACTAACTATGCCAATTTTCAGAAGAGAATCCAGATTTAGAGGGACTAACGCTTACACAATTACAAATAAAAATTAGGTGCAAAAGTGAATATTTATTTAGTGTAAGGAAAGCAACCACACACACATTTTTAAAAGCTGAAGGGTGCCACAAAGATCATGAAAGTTAGAAATATGCATAGCATTTTAAATCAAATTACTACCCCTTGCTCCTCTTTAATATTTTCCCCTATATTTTTGGCTGAGTATTTGGTCACTTTTTTCACATGAAAGGATATAATATTATTTCCTAGGGAGAGAATAGAAATATAATTCAGTGTTCCCTCTAGCACGGCTGGGCGACACGTATCTCTTTATTAAGAACCGAAATGCAAAACATGCGAATTCACACCCGATTATACTACCTGCTTATAGTTCTTTTAGAGGTTCATGCTCTACGAATTTAATACATGATATGGTTCCACTGAAAGAAAAAAAAAATAGTAGCGAGTTTATAATCATAGAGGCTGCATTACTGAGCCATTTCTGGGAAGAGAGAATTTCTACTTTAATGAGATATCTGTAAAAACCAAATTGTCACCCTGGAAGGTGTGGCTACGTGGTTAGAGCACCAACCCGCTCATCAGAGGGTCACGGGTTCAATTTCTGGGCAGAGGTGGGTGCCTGGGTTGCAGGTTCGATCCCTGGCCCCAGTCAAGGCCCGTGAGGGAGGCAACTGATAGATGTGTCTCTCTCACATCACTGTCTCTCTTTCTCTCTCTTTGTCTCCCCCGCTCCCTTCCACTTTCTCAAAAAAAAAAAAAAAAAATCAATGGGAAAAATATCATTGGGTTAGGATTAACAAAAAAACCCCAAAAAACAAATTGTCTGCTTCCAGGGTTCCCTGGCCGATGACTGGAGAGTATTTCCCGCAGGCCAGCTGCTGGCCCCGCACCTGTCAACCTCTGCTCCTCTCCCGCCTCCTACAAACTTCAGCGCACCCGGCCCTGCCCTTCATGCGGACCCCTCACCCTGGGAGGCAGGGGTGCTCAAGGGGAGGTAGGAGTGTTTCTAGAAGCCATTCCTGCCCTAAGAGGTGCAGCCTGTCGTCTTCACCTCAAAGACGCCACGGCCAAGAGTGGCAGAGAGGGACTCGGTGAAGGAGACAGCAGGCAGCCCGTGGGGACAGCGCGCCTTCCTTTTCACGTTTTACCAGGACGGTGAGCACACTGCCGGGCTCTTCCCCGGCTTTGGAGGAAGCCTGTGCAAAGGGAGGGGTCCTGAAACCTAAGCTTCATCAGCTCCACGGGAAAGGCGTCATTTCCACCTTCAGATGGGGAAACTGAGGCTCAGAGACATGAAGTCACTTGTGCGAGGTCATGCGGCTAATACAGGATGAAGCTGGGAAAGGGCAAATGTGGTGTCTGAAAAAGAAAGGCGGCCCGAGATGTACAGGTTCCCCTGTCTCCGCCGCCTCCCTCCGCCGAGCCTGGGAGAAAGTGGGGCACAGTCCACACCACAGAATCCTCTGTGCAGACATCACCATAAACTAGTGGTCTGTGGCGGAATCGGGGGGTCCCTGGAGGAGCCACCGGAGCCGCTTGAAGAGTTAACACTTTGGAATCCAGGCCTAAGCCGTGTTTCTGAGTTTTCCTCATTCTTGGGGTGACTGTTCCCTTTTGGGCCAGGCCTTCTCCATTCCCTAGTGGGAGGGCTCCCGGCCCCTGGAAGGGGCACAGGTTCAGGATGTGAGGCCCTCTCAGTGTCATCGTCGTGGATGATTCTGGAATTGCCGTCATAGGAAGTGGAACATGGAGCCCAGAGGACGTGCGCCCTTGTGTACACAGAAGACTTTGGCCTCCATCTCTTTAAAAGCAAAAACACAGGGGAATGTTGGAAAGAGTGGGGTCACTTTCCTTTCCAAACTCCTCATCGCATCTGTGTTGACAGTCGGTGCTCACGCACCCGTCCCGCAGGCCCAGAGGGTGAGCGAGGCTCCGAGACAGAACCGCCGAGAGCTTCTTACTCCGATCATTGGAAACAGACCCGCGATGCACTGTGTAGTGTTAACACGCAGGAGGTTAAGTGCCAGCTCTCGAGCCCTTTGATGTATTAAATACCAAGGACTTTAACGTAATAGAACTGTAAACCTCAAATCAGAGCTAATCACACTAATTTGCTGAACTCGAAAACCAAACCGAAATGTTCATTTCTTCTTAAACTGAACCACAAATCCAAGTTGTTTTGATCTACAAATCTATCTAACAAAAGACTTGAGGTGGCTTACAAGAAATACATGCAATAAAACAAAAATCTAAGTAGATAAAAACCAGGATCGGGGGGTGAAAATCAAAACCAGAGGGAATATTATGACACAGATATGCAAGATCCATACAGTAATTTGAGTTCCTGAGCCCCCTGGCAGCCAAGGCAATATGGAAGATACATTAGTTACACGACATGCATTATCCATAAAGAGAAATAATTTAAAAATAGCAGTGAACTGGTTTGAAAGCAAACTAAGTCTCAGACAGTAGGGGGAACGGTAACAAAATATTCTCTGAGTCACGCTGAAAGTACTTCATTTGGCTCAAGATCCTGTTTAACACACAGAATGGTTTCAAAAACATTAATTTCTTTATCATTTAGTTTCTATTTTCTACTGGCTTTCAAGCCCTGCTTAAAGATATACTTCCTGTCAGCCCAGTGCGTCCGGTTTTCCTTTTTTGCATTTTTGCCTTAAACGATTTCAAGCTCTTGCTGTATTGGTTTTGTGCATGGCCTCATTTGTTCTAGCAATTAAAGAATCAAACTTGCACGCGTGTCTCCAGGGACAAGGGAATTCAAGAGGTTAAGTGTTGGCCTCGCACTGCAGAGTGTGGTTCCCGATCCCCAGAGGGCTCCTCTAAATTGTTTGGATAAACTGAGGAAATGTTGGGGGGAGTTCTGACACTGAGCATGACATTAATCTTCGTAACCATTCCTCCAGATGTGCACACATGTTCCGAGGATGCTGAACATCCAAGTTCACGGCGGCAGCCCAGTCTTCTCGGGGGTTGGGGGGGGTTCAATGAGGCCGGGGGTTGGGGCCACCGGTTTGATTTTCTTTCCTAAGTATTCTCAAATCTTGGAAGATATGTGTGCTTGTCATCTTGGTGACTTGAAATGATATTAAAAACCATGAGGAAATGCTTAGCAGCTCTTGTCAAATGAAAAAGCAGGTCATAAAACAATATTTGCAAGTATATAGCTAGCTGTACCTATAGCTACATGTAGCTATAGATATACTGGGTGTATATACACTCAAATGCTAACAATATCTATAATATTTCTTTAAAATAACACCCAGTTATCTCTGGGTGGAGGAATTTTGACTCTTTACACTTTCTAAGTTTTCTACAAAAAAATATACTGTTTTTACAATGACAAAAAAACACCCCCCCACCACCACCAATAGCTGTTGCCTTTATGAGCCTTACACTTAGTCATTTCCAAGTGAATATCCAAAGAGTCTCATGGCAAATATGGCAGTAAGCCCTCTGTACAACCGTGATGCACTTATAATTTTTTCCTAGTGGCCCCATAGGTTGCGGCCAACATTTACCTGGGGGCGTTGGCGCTCCAGCCAACGCGTGCTTCAGAGATTTTTAAACAGCGCCACCTTTCAGAAAGGCTGGAAGCGGGTCTCAGGCGGTACGCTTTATCTTATTGCTTCGGGGGGGCTCAGACCAGTTTGCAAATATTGCTGAATCTTCAAAGGAGTTTTAACACCCACTGTGCACATTGTCCTCACCGCACCTGCCGACTGCGGAAACAGATCAGCCTCCCTGCGCGGGGCCTGGCCCCCCGCACCCCTCGCTGCAGTCCCTGTCCGAGGGCCAGGCCGAGCGCTCGGCAGGGCAAGGATGCGTCTCGCCGGGACCATCAGCGCACGTGCCTGCCCCTATGTGAGCGTGTGCATCTGCGTGTGCACTCGTGTGCGTATGTGCACGCGCGTGTGGATATTTAGAAAGGCGTTTCCAAGTGGCCGTGCGGATGGGCATTCATGCAGGTAACCAGTACGGCCACTTCTGCAACTCAAGGCACAAAACGAGGTCACAGGTCTCTTAATGGCCAAATTATGGCATCACCTGCCTTTTGAGAAAAAGTCAGGTGTAAGAGGGAACCTGGTCACGGCCTTCTAGAAGAGGAAACGGAGAAATCTGGCATGTCTTTGGCTGCAGCTGTCACCACATGGTGTTTCTGCAGGAACAGCGACCGCCCCTCCGATGCAAAGTCCCTCTCGCTCCGCCGAGCATGGCGGGAGCCGCCTGCCACCCACCCAGGAAACCGGGAGCGTGTCCGGTTCTGTCTGCAGTGCTCACTCTAGTAGCTCGAGTTGCTCAAGTCGGCATTTCTCAGTGTGGGATGGAGACAGGAAGCCCCTTCCTTTGGGTGATGTGCTTCACTACGGGTCTCTGCACCGAAGGAGGGGGCGCTAGTGGCTGGGCCAGAGGGGCTGTGCCCAGAGTTGGTACCCTGAGCCCCCTCCCTGCCCACCTTGGTTCTCAGGCCGGCCCTCCTTTCTGGCTGGGGAGCTACTGGTCCAGTGCCCTCCCCCATCTCAGGCCTTAGATCTGAGCCTCAAAGGTGAGTGCTGGGAGCTGAATCCCCTTTCTTCCAGAAGTCCTCAGCCTAGGTGCAGGTCCCTCCCCTCCGTCCCAGTGAGCCCAGAGCACAGTGGATGTAGGTGGTGGGAAACTGAGTCCTCTGAAAAGCCACAGCCCCAGGCTCTGAAGAAGACAAATAACCAGCCCCTACCAAAACCCAAACTCAAACCCCAACAATGAGTGTCTGTCTGTCTGTCTGACACTCACATCATTAGGAAGGTAACTCAAGTGCTTTTGACTTGAACACAAAAGACTTTCAGCAACAGAACCAGCGGACAATTTCTAAATGACAGCATTGCTTTAAAAAAAATAATAAAAAAATAAAAACAAACCCTACACCCACAGTAACTCCAGGGATGTATATGTGAATAGATGTCTATAATATCGTCATTTCGCGAGGGCCTCACGCGTGCCGGGCATGGTGCCAGGCACTTCATGGGCAACGTAGTCTTTTCTTCTCCAGCCAACCCAGTGAGCTGAAAAGTGTTCTTAGCCCAACACTGAAAACGATGAAACGGACTAAAGAGGGTTAAAATAACTCGCCCAAGGTCACGTAGCCAAAAGCTGTATTAAAACCAGCATGCAAACCAAGACTCAAAGTCTTCACTATATGTGTGTGATTACTTTAAATTAATAGACTTTATTTAATTAACAATCTTTGTTTTTGGAATAGTTTTAGGAAAACTGAGCAAACACTACGGAGACTTCTACACCCCCCCCCCCCCCCCGCAGTTTCCCCTGTAACTTCTTACATTAGTGTGGTACGCGGGTTACAATTAATGAACAAGATTTTATTTTATTATTAACTAAAGTGCATAGTTTACTCAGACTTCCTTGGTTTTTACCTAACGCCCTTTTCTGTTCTAGGACCCCATCCAGGTGCCACACACGTAACAGACATCGTGTTTCCTCGGGCTCCTCTTGGCTGTGACCGTTTTTCAGACATGCCCTGTTTTTGGTGACCTTGATGGTCGTGGCGACTCCCAGGCAGGTGTTCTGTAGGACGCTCCTGTATTAGAATCCGCCTGCTATTTTTCTCACGATTATACGAGAATTAGGGGTTTGGGGGAGAGGAATTATGGAGGCAAAGTACCATTTTCATCGCACCCTACGCGGAGTGCATACTATCAACATGATTCGTGACTGTTGACGTTGACCTTGACCACACGGCTGAAGTCGTGTGTTGGTGTGATTTTGAGACCCAGGCAGAAGGAACTCAGGCGTTGGGGGATGGAATTGGTTGGTCTCTGCTCGGGATCCTACAAAACCTTCCAACCACTCCCTCCACAAGGCTCCAGGCAGCAGGAGCAGGCCTCCATCTCC
Source organism: Miniopterus natalensis (assembly GCF_054644295.1). NCBI lineage: Eukaryota > Metazoa > Chordata > Mammalia > Chiroptera > Miniopteridae > Miniopterus > Miniopterus natalensis. Next base: position 94,123,936 of record NC_142084.1, read on the forward strand.
ACACCTGGGACTAAGGGAGATTGTCGCTGCTCAACCCAGGTGTCCCTCCTCGCCATGCTCTTGCTGCTTTAATTGCTGCAGACATTCCAGCTGCAGGGTTCGAGAGGGTGATATGAAGCCTCAAACTAGTCTTTATTCCAGAGAGCCTAAGGACACCCACTGAACCCCAGGCTGGGTGCCTGGGCTGTGCCTAGAACCATTTCACCCCCTTGCGGCCACTTTTGTCATTTTGTGCCAATCTGGACATCTGATGGGCAGGTACGGGCATCTCTAATGGTGATCACAACCTGGGAGTGTGAGAACATTCGTATCTAAAACGTGAGCTTGGTACAAAGATGAAACCAATTGGTGTTGAGCTTGAGAAGGTGATGTCAGGTTCACAGGGCTACATGCTGGCAGCCTGTGGGCTCTCCGGCTGAACCTAGCCCCACAGGCAGGTTGTCATTAATTTTTAAAAATTAATAGACTTTATTATTTTTTGAGCCATTTTAGGTTCACAGCAAAACTGTGTATCATCTTTGGTGAGGTGCCTGTTCAGGTGTTTCTCCATTTTTTAATTGGGTTGTGCATTTTCTTATTGTTGAGTGATTAGAGTTCTTTATCAGACATGTCTTTTGCAAATATGTTTTTTCCCAGTCTATGGCTTCTCATTCAGTCTTCTCATTCACTTGATCTTATTAATTTTTCAAGTTTGAATTAATTGCCAATATTTAAAATATAACATTTCATATGAAAATCTGGGTTTCTAACTTTTCCTTGAAACCCCAAAAAGCTGGCAACATAGACTGCGCATTCCTGTGGGGTGGCACACGGACAGGGGATAGTGGCTGCACCCTCTGGAAGGCAGGCAATTTCTGATATGCCTCAGTCTCCACCCCTCCCTACTGCCTTGAGTCAGTCCCCTTGCTCTGCCTTTCCTTCCACTGGGCCCTGCCAGGTTCCCCATGAATTCGGAGCTGGAACTGAGCTGGTAGTGTTGGAAGTGCAGAGGCTGGCAGTCGCCGGCGCCGAGCCACATGAAGATGATGCTATGAGGAAAAGGCTCCAAACATTGAGGGCCCGCGGCTGCCGGGTCCTCCCTTCCTGAAACTCAGTCCTTCATTCCTCTTTGAATCCTCTGAGGCCCCTTGAACAGCCTTCTCAATTTAAAAAAAAAGCTACTTAGAATCAAAAATATTTTTTAACTTATTGACCTTACTGTATCTCAAATTGTCCATGAACCAGACTGTCAGGTATAGGAATCAAGATGAAATGGGCCAAGATACTAGGAGACCAGGAGAATAAAAAAGAAATCAGCTCCTTGGAGCCAAGTCTGTTGGCACGCCACTGTTGGCATGTGACGCACAGCCTCCGCTAACGGGAGGGAGGGGATCCAATCCCTACCCTCCAGGCGGGGAGAGCAAACTAAAACCCAGGAACCACAAAATAGGAATTAAGGGTTAAGCTGCGGTGGCTAAAGGCACAATAAGAGACTGATTGAACAGATATTGATCGATGACCATGGGTCTACAGCTGGTCACTGAGGACTCAGATATGAGTAAGATACGGTCATGGTAATCATGGTCCAAGCAGGAGAGTTCCATAAAAACACTCATATGACATTCATTCATTCAGGGAAATTTCAGCAAACCCCTCCTATGTGTCATGCTTGAAGCCCGGGGCTGGCAGCCAGGGCTCTTGCTAAGGTTGCTCCATCCTCAAGCCATCCTGGGAAGTCCCTCTTTCTCTGGGGGCCTTGGTTTCTCTATCTGTAAAATCAGGCGACAAGGGTCCTTCAGTTTTGACAACTAAGACAGAGTCTTATGGGTAGAGTTCATTTGAAACCTAATCCTCAGTTTCCTCATCTGTGAAAATGGGTATATAACAAACAGCACCTACTTCACTGAGTCCTTGCGAGAATTAAATGAAAGAATATACGTAAATTACTAAGTAAGTACCGCCTGGCATTCAGTCAACACTCTCTACTCAGCAGCTCGCTACTCAACAGCCTCCTCATTACTGGTGCTGTTACTCTGGCACCTGCCTCTTGTGGCTCCCTGTGCCCAGAACGGAGCTAATGGTGGGGAGACGCATGGGGCCCACCCTCTAGGGAAGGAGGGAATTCAAATCCAGGGTGGGAAGGTGAGCCTGGAGGCCTGCTGGGGACAGGGTCACATAGGAGGGAGGAGGAGAGGAGGAGCGGGAAGGGGGGATAGGGGAGTGAGTGGGGAGGTCAGAGAAGGCCTCCTGGCGGGGGAGGGGCTGGGCCTGCACCCTTCTCTTCCAAGAGCCCAGTGGTGGCTGGGTCTGGGCGAAGACCCTGGCTGGGGGTGCCAAAAGGTGGCCTTGTGGGTAAGTCCTTCCAGCTGCGGCCAGGTAATCCCGGCCTTGGAGCCGGAGAGATGATACCCCCCGAGGGCCAGGCCTGGTCCCGCTCAGGATGCTTTCCCTGTGAAATGCTCGCAGCGCTCGCCTTTAGGAGCGCTCGGGTCCAGCATGAATCATTCCTTTTTGAACTTGTCTAAATGTGTTTATAAAATAAAGCTGCGGCCCAGGGCTGCTCCGGGCGGAGCGGGAAGGTAATATGTTTTTAATTGGAGAGATTGGGGGAAGGAGGCAGCGGGCCAGGGTGAGCTCACCCCGCATGAATGCGGCTGGGCGGAGAACCACGTATGTGCACATTCCTGGACCGCGGCGAGACCCGGGCGGTGGGCAATCCTGGCCGAGTTGGGCCCCCACCGTCCCGCACGCAGCCCGGGTGAGCCGGGAGCCCGGGGTCCAGCGTGAGCGTGGGCCGGGGCCGGGGTCACAGGCTCCGGGCTCCGAGATCCAGCCGGAGCTGGCAGCCTGCACGTGCCCAGTGCGGCCCTGATGGGTTGGAGGTGGTGGCCCAGCCACCACGCAACTCGGCCACCAGGTCTAATGATTGCTCCAGAGAAACCAGGAGTCATAGCTGCATGCGAAAGCTCCTTTTAAGTGTTGCCTTTATCTGATTCTCTCCTGTCTTCTTACTTTGGTTTTGTGGGCAAACAAAACACATGTGTAGACCACAGCCCTGCGGCTGCCCCGGGGGAACCCCTCTTTGAGACGGTGGCCTGGACCTCACGCTGTCATTTACCAGCCATCACGACTTTAGACAAGTCACTTGGCTTCTCTGAACTTTAGTTTCCTCAACTGGAAACCTGGTGTTTTCATGCTACTTTCCAAGTGGCTTCCAAGTTCAAGATAAAGGCAGAGAGGAAAGAAGGTAATAATATTCCCAGGGGCATCGGCTCTGGGCCAGGCCTGGTGCTAAGAGATTCACGTTTTTGTTGTTATGGTTCTGTTTTTGTTTTTAATCATCACAATGATTTTCTAAGCTACAGATGAGGAAACTGAGGCTTGAAGAGCTGAAATTAGAATTTTAAGCGGTAGTTCCCATTTTGAGAAGTTGAAATCATCCTCCGAATTTAAGGAACACTTGTCATGATAAGAATGGGGAAACTGAGTCAAGCATTAATGTTGCAAGCCATGCCCAGTAAAGGCACTAGCTATTTGAGCCTAGCTCAGGAATAATAATTCACCTATTCAATTAGCAATAGGTTTCTACAAAGTAAAATGGGCAGAGCTCTCAAGACTATGGTGAAGGGGGGACTTACTCCCCTACACGGCTCTGGCTGTGAACTTTCCAAAGGATTGCATGGCAACATTCAGAAAATCCATACTCTTGCGCTCAGTGAGTCAGCTTGAAAGACTCAGTCCCAAAGAAATAAAAGAGCTCTGGGCAAAGATTTTCAAAAAAGAATCACAAAAAATCAGACGTTCGTCATACAAGAAATAGTTAAATGAGTTACGTGATAATCACACCAAGGAATATTATGTAGCCTTGAAAGATAAGTGTTTATGGAAAATGTGTAATTGCATGAGAAAATGTTTATGATAGAATGTGTTTTTTTGGATTTGGAGGGATTTAGTGACCCCTCAATAAGTCTAATACCCACTGTTTATGTTAGAATATGAAGAATGTGGAATGCAAAATTAGATAAAATATATGCTAATACTTTAAAAAATGCAAAGAAAGAAGACAGGAAGGAAAATTACCCCCTTGTTAATTCTCTGTGTAGTGGGATTCTAATTTAATTTTCTTCATTCATTTTTGGAAATTTTTAGATGCTCTCTAATGAGCATATTGCATTTTATAATTAGAAATGTGTGTTTTGCAAGATGTGACGGGCCACATCTCATCCAGTCTGGGAAGCAGATAGGTCTGGAGCCAGGTATCACATTTATTTAAAAAGTCAAAGCCCAGAAAGAAACTTCAGAGAGAAAAAGATCACATTGTAAAGTAGTTATTACTGGCTGATAGGATTATGGGTGATTTTTCCCTATTTCTTTCTACTTCTATGTGTTTTTCAAACTTTCTACATGGAGATTGCTTTGAAATTGGCAAACAAACAGACAAACCATAAAGTACTCCCTCGCGTTTACAACTATTCCAGGCAGGGAGATGTTCTTGGCTGAGGCCAGCTGTCCCAGAATCCAGACTTGCTCTGTCTCCATCCTGGGCTTTGTACCTGTACCCCCGGCTGCGGCCACCACCCATTCAGAAGGTTTTAATAACACTCGAACCCGTTTAAACCTAAATACATGAAACTGGGATCCTATTATAGCTTACGGAGAAATGGCTCGGCTGTTTTTTCTTTTTTTTCCTTTTTAAGTATGTTTTTTAAATTGACTTTACAGAGAGGGAATGGGAAAGGGAGAGCGAGAGCGAGAGAAACATCGATATGAGAGTGAAGCGTCGACTGGCTGCCTCCTGCACGCCCCCTATTGGGATCGATCAGCAACCCAGGCATGTTCCCTGACCGGGAATCGAACCGGTGACCTTTGGGTGCATGGGAGAACCAACTGCGCCACAACCGCCAGGGTTTGGCTGTTTGTTCTAGAAACCTGCCTTCAACCAGCTTGCCAAGTGAAAATGGCCTAATGCTGGCTATATTTAATTGACTGAATCAGGACATTGCTGACCTAGAAGGCGCCTTTCCCTGACCTTTCTCCAGGGTCTGAACTGCGTCTTCACTTCCTGTGTCCACCCTTCCGAGGGGCTGATCACTTCTGGCTTGGAAGGCCATGGCCTCCCCATGTCTCCTTGCTGAGGGAGAAGGCCCTCCCGCTCCCTGGTCCTTGCTGCCTGGGGTGCGGTGGAGATTCACCCCGTGTTCCTGGGTCCCCCGGCCTTTGTAGTCAAGGAGACCTGGAGCGGAGGCCTGTGAGGACTGGAGCTGGTTCTCTCGGCCTTCGGGCCACAGCACCAAGCTGACCCAGGGGTTCAGAGGATCAAAGTAACACACCTTGTTATAGAAAACCTTGACCGCAAAGGAAACTGTCTTTCCCCTCCCTGTCCAGCATCTTTCTTCTCTTTGATTCAGGGGGCTTTTCTGTTCTGCTTTCGAACCCTGACAGTCTGCTCTTCTTGCAGGGCCACTGTGGGAATGACCTGGGAGAAGGCGGGGACAGCTCGGCCCTCGGGCCAGGCGCGTGGCCCGCCCGCGTCTGCTCCGCCCGGGTAGGTCGGCGGAGAGAGGTTGTCATCAGCTCCGCGTTAGGGGACGCCGAGGCCGCAGAGGTGATGCGCTGCGCTGGCGGGCCTCCTAGTGGGGATTTGGTATTTATTCTTTGTTCCCACCTCCTTTCTGCTCAGTGCTCCTTTCCCTCCCTTCTCTGGGGATTCTTCCAAGTTCACAAAAATGAAAACCTTCCTAACACAGGCAGGCCAATAAACGAGGCTCCTTGTTCCAGGCCAGATCTCTGGCCATCACGCAGTCATTCAGACGCGAATGGGTTCTCGATTCACGCTGACCAAGGCAGCAATGGTTCTTGGTCATCTGGACAGTGTCAACCTCCCTTGGGAGTTTCTAGATCCTCTTTTGTATCTTTTCTACTTTGGAAACTCTGGAATATTTCAAGGTTGGGGTGTTTTTTTAAAGCGAATTCACCTAAGTCACATCACCTTCATTTCTAGAAAATGAGTACATTTTAGATTAAGAACTAGAAGGCAAGGTCATGAGTAACCAGAGAAAGTAAGGCTCATGAAGAAAAAATTACAGTCACCCTAATGTGTTACCTCGGGCAAGTAACTTAGGCCTCAGTTTTCCTCATCTGTAAAATAGGGTAATAATTTCTATCTCATGGAGATGTCTGATGACCAACTTCAGTGTCACAATTTGAGTGAAGCACAGAAAACTACTATTAATAAATGTTCAATTATGCCCAACACCAATATTAATCTCTTTTATTAGGAGGACATGGTCACAGCCTGGCACGCTTTCCTGTCACTTACGGCACCTTTGCTTCTGTTTGGCCTGGAGAAGGGAGAAGCAGCTCGGGGTGGGGGAGAAGGGAACTTGGATGTGTGAATGAGGCCTCCCTCTCTTGCAAATTATAAACCTGCAGTTAGACCTTCTGTATCAGTCTGTACACCAAAATTCATTCCAGATGCATTAAAGAATTGAATATTTTTTTTAAAAAAAATCAAACCATTGAGGGGGAAAGACTTGAATATTTATCAGACCTCTGGGGAGAAAAGGCTGGTTAAACTTAGAAGCATCAGAAAAGATCACAAAGAAAGAGATGGACAGAATTGAGTGCAGAAGAATTTAGCACATCTGTACATAAAAAAGAAGGGCAGCAGAAACGACAGGCGACAGCATCGTAGCCTGTACTATACGCACGCATCCGTGTGCGGGAGAGGCCAGAAAGTTATCCAGACCCTCCGAGAATGAACAAAGAATTCAGCTACCTAATTCACAAATGAAGAAGTGTGCTTGGGAGTAAATAGGGAGAAGCAATCTCGGCGGCCACCTGAGAGTTACTCCCTTTCTACCATCAAATACCATCGATTTAAAAAATAATAATAATAGCTAGTGTTGAAGAAGGTGAGAAACAAACACACGAATGCACAGGGGGTGGGATTGGTAATTGGCCTCACCCATTGAAAACAAATTTCCACAGCATCAGTGTTATAAAAAAAATCTAATATATTGTGTGGGGAAAATTGGAGAAAAATTAAAGTTGGACCCCTGCCCAAAAGCATATACAAAGGTGGATTCCAAGTGGACCTGACACCTAAATGTGACAGGTGAAAGTACAAAGCAGAAACTGTACAAGACATTCTCGCTCTGACACTTACTAGTGATGTACCCTTGGGCAGGACACTTCACCCCTCTGATCCTCAGTTTTCTCATGTGTAAAATGGATATAATAGCCACCTTACAAGGTAATGTATTTCATAAAGCACCTGGACAGGTAGGTGTTTCTGACAAAGGTGGCTGGTCATTCCTTTCCTCCTGGACAGAGAGCTAAATCACCTTCCCTGCCTCTCTTGTGTTGATAGGGCCACGTAGGTGAGTTCTGGCTACTGGAAGGCAAATAAAAGTGATGAGTGCACTTATAGGCCTCCCAGGCATAATCTTGTATTTTCTTTCCCCTTCCACTGGCTGAATAGAGAGGATCTGGGGCCATAGAAGAAGCTGATACAACAAGATGGAAGGAGCCTGGGTCCCTGAATCACCACCTGGAAAACTGCTTAAGAACCCCGGCTGAGACTTTGTATGCATAAGATATAAAATCCTATTGGGTTAAGCCACTGAGATTTAGAGAATCTATTATAGCAGCTAGCAATACCTATCCTAACTAACACAGTGCCCAACAGCTATTATGCAGGTCGACCAACAAATTCCACTTCTGGAAATCCAATGGTTGGGGTTCATTAAACCTCATTCCTGGGACAACCCCTTGGGGACAGCGGTGGGGGGGGGGGGTTCTTAATCCTGTCACTAATCAAAGCACACACTGGAAGATTTCCAGAGAAGTGGCTAGTCAAAAAATAGGTTCCACTGGTTGACTTAAGGTTTTGTTAAATTGTTAACGTTGGATTTTGCACATTCTGAGGTTGGGATTGGCAAGAGTGTTTTGACTAGACTAGACTAGAGCTCAAAAAATATTCAAAGGATAAGCCAAAGCAAGAGTAGAAATGGGAAAATATGGAAGTAATCAGATCGTCTGTATCAACTGATAATAGCCTGTCCCTGGGCACACGGTCAAAAAACATTAACCCCGGCCAGCCGCTCTCACACTCCAGGTGAGGTGCGAAAGCAGAGAGCAGAGCCAGCTGGCCTGGGGGAGGGAGGGCGAAGTCAAGGGCATTGAGACAGATAACTCCTCCGACTGGGTGCCTCCGGCCCGGGTTCCCCAAATAAAGCACGGCGTTTAAGGGAATTCTGAGGCATGTGTGTATTTGTGTGTAGCTGTCTGTCTGTCTCCAACCACCTCACCAAGGAGATCATTTTAAATGTGGAAAAGTCTTTATGCTAAAGCATATTTAGGGCAGTGTTATTTACACAGTGAAAAACTTCAGAAGCAACCGAAATGCCTACGGCAGATACTGCTGGTTTCCTCCTCAGCAGCCATTCTTCCTTCTTCCACAGAAAACAGTATCCCGGGCTTGTTCTGGCTCCAAGTTGAGTCAGGATCGTTCTAACCCAGTCTTGGTCTAGGATTGGACCTACGATTCTGGCCGATGAAATGTAAGGGAAAGTTTGCTAGGGGCTCTTCAGGAAGACAGAAGACAGGGGCCCTCGGGGAAATGGCCTTTCCTCTCATGCCCCCATCCCCTTTGTACTTTGGACTCTGCTGATGAAGATGTGACTCCTGGAGATGCTGCAGCCTTCTTGCCACCATGAGGATAAAGCCAAAGAGACTCACAGAGACATCAATCTAGAGAAACTGAGCCTCCGAACCAACCTGGGAGCTTGTTGTGTGCAATAGCTGTGTCTTCGCTGCTCATTTTTATTTAGGTGTCGTGCAGGTTCACTCTGTGGTGCTAGGGAGCGGAGGCTTGACTGCGGTTGTCAGCAGGATTCTAGTCCTCATGATGCCGGACTGAGGGCCTCAGCAGCTTGCTGGCTGAGTGACCAGAGTCCACCCTCCGTTCCTCACCCCGGGACCTCTCCACAGGGCAGTTCACAACATGGCAACTTCCTTCATCAGAGCAAGCGAACAAGAGCTGTAGAGAGAGGGAGAGAGAACGAGAAAGAGAGCGAGAGACTAAAGCCATAGTCTTTTACAGTCTGGACTCAGCAGTGGCATTCAGCACTGGGCCACGTTTTGTTGGTTAGCAGCGAGTCACCGGTCTAGCCCACACTCAGCGGGAAGGGATCATGCAAGGGCATGAACACCAAGAGGTGAGGGTCACTGGGACCACGCGGGAACTGCTGTTCATTTCCTAGGGCCGCCGTAAAAACTACTGCAGGCTGGGTGGCCTACAACAGAAATTGATTATCTCACACTTCCGAAGGCCAGAAGTCCAAAATCAAGAGGTCGGCTGGGTCTCTCTCTGAAGTTCCTTAGAGAAAGCTCTTTCCTTGCCTCTTCCCAGTTTCTGCTGGTGGCCAGCAATCCTTGACATTCCTTGGTTTGTAGACACGTCTTTCATCTCTGTCTTCATTGTCACATGACATTCTCCCTATGTGTCTATCTCCAAATATCTCTCATTTTACAAGGACATCATTTTAACTGGATTATATCTGCAAAGGCCCTATTTCCAAATAAGGTCCCATTCACAGGTACCAGGGATCAGGGCTTCAATCCATCTTTTGGGGGGACACAGTTCCACCTGCAACCCCTCTGTCAGATGGGCACACGCACTGCTGTTGAAGAGTGTTCCTGCGCCGCGGGACACTGTTGCCTGTCTAGTCTGTAGTGATGCCTCACTACAAAACCCGTAATCACAGGTCCCCTCGAGGGCAGGCCGCCCCTCTGGAGCTCTTTACCCACAGCTCCAGCCCTCCGTTTACACTCATGGGTTCAGCTCTCCACCCCCTCCCCACCCGTGCCTTCCTCTACTGTGGCTTTTCTCACTCTCATTTAATGATCTGAGGGCTCCTTGAGATCAGGGGCCTCACCGGATGCATTTCTGAGCTCCCAGTGCCTGGCACAGGGCCTGAAACCACGTGGTTGAGTGATGGGTCAATTGCATGAATGAATAAATGTATAAATGGGGTCAGTGTGTATGGTATTGAAGATCATGAAAACCAAGAAAGACTGAGGAGTTTTCACAGATTGGAAGGGACCAAGGAGACGTGATGACTAAATCTCACATGGTCTCTGGCTAGAGTCTGGAACAGAAAGCGAACAATCTCACCAAACTGAAAACACTGGTGAAATTCAAATACAGTCAATGCACTGAGTCGTTTAGATAAGTGTCATATCAGAGTTCTTAGTTGAGACAAATGTTATGGAAGATGTTAAATTAGGGGGAGCTGGGGAAGGAGATGTGGGAACTCTCTTACTGCCTTTTAACTCTTTTATAAATTCAAAATTATTTTGAAATAAAAACCTAAATATATAAATGTTGAGCAAGAGCAGATGCCAGATTTATCCAGGGATTTATGAAGCTGGTGAATAAGTTAGGACTTGAAAGAGAAGAAGATGGAAGAACTTGGGATATGAGACATGAAGGGAACAAATATCTAATCAGAACCTCCCGGAAGGAATGAGCCAGCTTTGCTCAATTTTGACATGTCTGCTTGGGCCCTCGTCAGCAAAATGGGTGAAAACCCACGTCGGATGGGGCCTTGGCAGCCCCGCGGGTCTAGGTGGGGTTGCCTGAAGCCCCCAACCCATGGGCTTGAGTAGTGTAGGACCATCTAAGGTTTCTGCAAATTTTTCAGCAGTTTGAGGGCCCATCACCTACAATGCTTCTCGGCTCCTGTACTGTGAGTGTATGTGTGTGGTCTGAGAGCCCATTCACTGAATTTGTCTCACACACACACACACACACACACACACACACACACACACACACACACAGGGGGTCTAGGAGAGTATCTGAAAGTTTGGGACTCACAGGACAGGGAGACACCCAACACAGCAGAGCCCTCCGTTCCCTGGCTGGCTCTCCTCTCCTTTCCCTCCTCCCTCCTCCCTCCTGGGCTGTCTCCGTGCAGAACAACCCAGCTCTCCTCTTGGAAGCCCCGCCTACCCCCAGGGCCCTCGGCATCCTACCTCCCCCAGTTCTATCCACATTAAAATACAATTCCCTTCTTAGAAGGAATTTTGACACCAACTATTAAAATACCATTTACTTTAGCTCCTTAAGTGAATCCGAAGCCAGTGGTGCGTCCTCTGGGGCTCATTACCGTGTGGCTTTGATCCGCTGTGTCTAGACAACCTTGTGGGTCAGAATCAGTTGGGAGCAGCCTGGCAATGTAATTACTTGCTAACAACAAAGCAGCGATATTTCCAATGATTTGGGTTAAAATCATACAACTTTGAGTATGTCCAAGGTTAGCCCTATGACAATATTGCTCTTTCTCATTTGCATTCTAATATGCTCTCTTGAGTGGGAAGGAAAGGGAGACAATTTGAAAGTAGCCCATGGGAATTGTGCATGGGAGAGTGCCACATATGTGACAACCTTGTTACGTGTGCACCGATGGAAAAATAGGTTGAGAACTGCTGGGTCAGAGCATCAAGCAAGATCTTCACAGACTGTAAAATACTTAAGCCAAGTTAGCAATGGAGCTTCATATTTGGCCTGGAAGAGCCCTTGAAGGGGAGCTGGTCCAGCCTGGCTCCTGCCATTTTACAGATAGGGAAACTGAGGCCCAGGGAGGGAGATGATATGCCCAAGGTCATATGGTGAAGCCAACTACAGCCCAGAGCTGGATCCCAGGGATGCCTCCAGGGACCTGTAGCCTCTCTTTATACCTGGGGAGAGATCAGGGGCTGATACCTGGCCCTCTGTCCCTGCTCCAGTTTCTAAGAATGCCAGGAGGTGAGCACTGTTTTCAGTCACTCAGGGACAGCATTTCTCTGCAACACTTTTGTTCTCTCTTCTCACTGGAGCGTGTCTAGTTTGACAATGTCACAGATAATTGGGACCACACATGTGCAGTCAGAGCGCTGCAAGCGAGTGGGAAAGGATGCCCCAAGTTGGAAGGGCTGGGGTCTCTGGCCTGTGGTGCCCTCCTAGCTGACCTTGGCCCAGTGAGTTAACCTAAGCAGGCTTGGCTGTCCTCTTTTGTGAACTCCGGACAGTTGCAGCTCTCTCATGGGTTGATGTGAAAGTGAGCACCCCCCGGCACACAGTAGGTGCTTCCTTAGACTTTGCTTTGTGTGCCCCAGGCCAGAGCGCATGACTTCGCTGCTTCTCAGATGGGAGCGTTTCTGCACCTTTTCTTCCACTTCCACGGGTGGGTGGGCTGCTTTCCTCCTCTCCTTCTCCTCTCAAAACTCTCCTGTAAGAGATGGGGCACCACAGCCCTTTGGTGCCCAGGGCGAGTTTCCAGAGTGGAGAGAAAGGGACATGAACGAATTGGAGTCTCTTTGGTGACGGGCAGAAGACCCGGCTGAACCACCGCGTTTGTCTCTTCAAAGCCATCCATCCCCTTCCCTCCAGACCTACATTTCAACTCAGTGCCTTGCAATCCACTGACAGATCATTGGTACATTTAGTAGTCGTGCATCTTATAAGTGATGGCGTATTAGATTCTGTGAAACCTGGCACTTGAAACAACCCAGGGGGTCCATTAGCTCCTGCAACTGAGCCACAGAAAGGAGTGGCCATCAGGAGACATGGGGGACTTCAGGACCTGGGGTCCTTTCTTTCTCTCCTCCCGTCTCCCTGCCACCCTTCCCCACCCACTCCCGGTTTCTCTCTTCTCTGTCCCCTGTCACCACCACCTCTCCCTCTCCCTGTTGTCCTGGCTTAGTTCCCTCAGGTTAGCTCCCCCACGAAGCTGGAAGCATGGCCCAGGCACCTGCCTCTTGCAGAAAAGACAGCTCTTCCCCGCCATCTGCAGTAAGAAAAGTCCCCCAAAAGGCCCTGCTGGGTCACACGCCCCTCCCTGCACCAGTCACTTCCGAGCCTCGGCCACGGTCCACCACTGTGGCTGGGAAAGCGGGGCGCTCGGAGTGCCAGCCTCTTCCAGACCCACGCAACCGAAACTGGGGTCAGGGCTGTTCTGGGCCGACCACAAGGAAAGTCCACTCTCTTGAGGCCTGGATCCACGAGTCCCAGGGCAGCCAGGAGCCTGGCCCTAGAGCTCTAGGTACTTGCCTTTCTTGCACTTCGCCAAGTGAAGACAACTTCGTCACTTCTGCTTTAAAACTAGTAGCTATGCATCATTATGGCCCCAATTTATAAATGTACTGAGGAAAAGCCCATTTTCCTCCATTGCTTTTGAGAGGAAGATCTCCTAATGCAACAGGCAGTCACTAAATTATTTGAGGCATTACTAAGAGATAATATTTATGGAGCATTTGCAGTGGGTCAGACACAGTTCTAAGTATATTGCTTGTATTAGCCATTTAATCTAAAATCCGCCCAATGAGGTAGATACCACTATTGTCCCCACTTTAGAGGTGAGGCAACTGAGGCCCGGGGAAGTTGAGTAACTTGCGGAGTAAGTGAGTAAGAGAGCCAGATTCAAAGGCTGGAGTCTGGCCACCAGCACCCATGGCCTGAACCGCGCCCTAGTGGGGCAGGGCTGAGTCTGTCCATCGTGTCCCATTGAGCCCAGGCCCCCGCAGGCCCATTCTGGAGGCCAAGCTCCTGCCACCCTCCCAAGAGTCAGGCGGGGTGCCAGGACAGCAGAGAGTTGGACTCCTCATGGATTTTATTTTAATCCTTGATTATAATAGTTACCATTTGTTGGCACCGGTTAAAGACCTTAAATTACATGATCTCATTTTTCTTCCAAACAACTCATTTTGAAGTTGAGGAAACAGAAGTTCAGAGAGAGTAAGTAACTTGCCTAGAGTCACACAGCTAGAAAAGTGGGGATCCAAGGTTATAACCCAGGACTGCCTGACTCCACCACCTGAGCTCTAGCCGTGCACGGTTCCTCCCAGAGTGACGAACCCCCAAACTGAGTCTGGGATGAGGGTGTGGGGCTGGTTGGAAGGAGAGCCCTGGGAAGGTAGGTTCTCCTTTGCCCACATTCCCAGGCCCACTCCCGCCCTGAGAACGGCCATGGCCTCAGGGGCAGGGCTGAGAGGAGCTGCCCATTGCCTCCCACGCTCCAAGACCTATCCCAGCCCTGAGTCGCCACGTGCCTGAGAACAATGCGGTCACAATTAGGGTAACAGTGGGTGTGCTTGTGAGAACTGTTCCCACCCTCCACTGACCGCTGCCAGGACTGTCTGATTTTCACAGGACTGCCTCTGCTGGACCAACACGCATTAATAATCAGAGCTACCACTTATTAAATGCCTACTAGAGGCCAGGCACTAGGCTCAGGTGGTAGAAATTTCCTCGCTTATCCTTTCTACTGACCCTTTATAATGAGCGTTTGGGAAACTGAGACTCTAGGAGGCAGAGGAAGGAACTCCAAGGCTGCACTGTCAGCAGGTGGCAGAGCTGGGACTCGAACCCGGGTCTGATTGACTTCAAAGTCCATGACTTTAATGCCAACTTAATGCTGCTCCTTCGCCTGTGCCAAGAGCACAGAGCTCAGGAAGGCACAGTTCTTGTTCCCAAGAAGCTCCGAGTCTAGGAGCAGAGACGTGAATGAACAAACTGCAGTTGGGTGAGGATACTAGGAATGACTATGTGTCCATGGGGTCCTGAGGTGGCCTAGGGGAGACAGGTGTCACCCTGGATGATAATGTGCTCTTCATGACTCATTGACAAGTGACAGGAGTCCAACTCAAAACAGCTTAAGGGGAAAAGAAAGAGACCGATTGGCTCATATACCTGAGAAAGCACGGCACTGGCTTCAGGCATGGCTGGCCCCAGGACCTGAAGGAGGTTAACAGGAGTCACTCCTGCCTCAGGCTGTGCTTTTGGCCATGCTGACTTCAGCTTTAGGAAGACTCCACTCGCTACAGGTGAGACACCTGGGCCACACTCTACAAGGTCCGCATGGTTAGCAACCCCAGTGACCGTTTACTGTGACTTCAGCCAAATTCCCAGGATAGACGGTCTTTGGATTTTTTGGGGTCACGTGCCAATCCCTCACTCCATTGCCATGGTGGGATCATTGATCGGCTATTGGCCAGGCCTAAGGGGGAAGCCAGCGCCCTGTATCCCCATCGGGGTGCTGGCACAGGGAGAAGGGGCAGAGGATGCTGAGTGGGCAAAGACACTCAGTGGCCACCCAAGGTCAGTCAGGCAAGGGAAGTTCACAGAAGGGGACCCCGGGAGGTTGGTCCTGAGGGACAAACAGAAGCATGCTGGGCAGGCTGGGGCTGTGAGGAGTAGGGTGTTTCCTACCAGAGGGATCAGCCTGTGCTGGGCATGGACTTGTGAACTGACTATTTGGCATAGCTGGAGGCCAGAGCCGATGTGGGAGGGGAGTGGGAGATGTGGCTTCGGAGGCGACAGGCAAGGGCCTGCAGGCCGAGGGTCCCTGCTCAGGAGTGTGAACTTGTTTCTGCAGGCACCTCGGGGAGGTAGAGCCTGGTGGTCCAGGGCAAGGGCTCGGGGCTGGACCTCCTGCACTGCCCCTTCCTCTTTGGGTGACTCTTTCTCTCTGACCTCCGCCTCCCCATCTGTGAAATGGGGCACAGGCTTTACAGAACCAAAGTGAGGCAAAATGAGGCAAATCCATGCTAAGCCAGTGTATTTAGTAAATGCTCAGAAACACAAACTGGTACTGCAGACAGAGTCTAAGCATCGGAGGGACATACTCTGATCTGCAGTCTAGAAAGACCCCCCAGGGAGAGGGTGGAGGAGACCAGCGGGAAGAGGTGAGTGTGGCAGCTCAGGTCCCGGTGAGAGACAGAACCGCTGTGGGGACAGGGAGCCCACAGGACAGCCCGGGAAGGGCTGACGGAGAGGAAATTCCACCGCACTTGGCAAAGGCTGCAACGTGGGGAGAGGGGAGAACGCAGGATAAAAATAAACAGGGAGACGAAACTCTGTCCTTGACCTTGGATCCCTTTACTTTTCACTTTTGAACAAATACATTTTCTCAGATAAAATTCAACGGATTTCCCCAGGCTTTTTCCCCCCTCTTTAAATATCTCAAAAAAATATTCTTAGACCATTTGATTCGGAGTTTTGAAATCTTAAGAGTTTTGTTTTTAGCCTGAATATCCTTGGAACGATCCACTTGCTCCCATGGGCCTCACCTGAGAAGCCTGCCCGGGGTTCCAGGCCACGGGTGTTTTGTGTGATGGCAACTTGGGTTTGTTCGGGTGAATTCACAAGCGAATTTATTCATCAGGATGGGTCTAAATCTCAACTAAGTTTCTGGATGCAGGTTCTAATGAATCCCTACCAGAAATAAATATATGTGGTTGTGTTTTTTTTATTGATTTCAGAGAGAGGAAGGGAGAGGGGCAGAAATATCAATGATGAGAGTCATTGATCGGCTGCCTCCTGCACGCCCCCTGCTGGGGATCGAGCCCGAAACCCGGGCATGTGCCCTGATGGGGAATCGAACCTCGCCCTCCTGGTTCCTAGGTCGATGCTCAACCGCTGAGCCATGGCGGCCAGGCCAGGAATAAATATGAAGAGAAAGAGGAGGAGGGGGGCAGGGAGGAGAAACAGAAACAGCAGTAGCCACCACAAATTCACAAGGAAACAGAAATTTGACCAGAAAGGCCCCTCAGCCACGTAACAAAATCTTTCACAAGAGCCATTTGATGTCTCGGCGTAAATAAGAACGATGCTGGGACTTTACTAAACGCTGTCATTTCAAAGCCATTTTCATAACCATTAGTTGATCAGCAAATGAACCAGAAACATATGGATCATATTTCACTGAAATCACATGATTTTAAATCAGAGGAAAGTTGCTGTAGGGAAAACAAACAATAAAAGGGCTTTAAATAAAAACCACTTTTTCTTCTTTGGTTTTGTTCGGGCCTAGAGCTTGATGGCTGGCTGACATGACGTTAGCCGCAGATAGGATCGGGTTGCTCATCAAGTTTAATGAGAATATAAACCTCAGATTTCCATTACGGCACCCCAGCTTCCCCGGTGGAAAGGCTGGAGGGAAGGAAGGAGTACACAGACACATTCACCTGTCCGTGTGCCCAATAAATCTTGGCGAGGATTTTCCCTGGGGAACCGGCTGCTGGTCCAACAGACCACGGGCGCCTTGGATGCTCTGGTGGCAAAGTGCGATGGACGCGTCAGAAGAAGGACTTCGAGGCTTGTCCCCTTCCCGTGCACTGCTTCTGCGGGCCAGATGTGGGCAAGTCCCCAAACACCTGAGGCCTGCTTATTGATTAATAATAGAAACAGTAATCGCTGAAGCCTATTGAACTGTGACTATGTGCCAGGCACTGCTCAAGTACTTGGTATTTATTAACGCGTTTAATCTCGTGCAGGCCCTACCTCCTATCTCCCCCTTTATACATAGCTCAGGAAAGGGAGGTGAAGGATGGTCAGGTGAGTTATCCAAGGTCACTGTTATTTACGTGATGAAATGTAGCTGGGCTCTTAAGCCACAAAGCTGGGCTGCCTCCCAGGCCTGGTGGAGGTCTGAGCAGCTTCCCTGGCCTTGGCACCCAGCACCCATGGGGAGGCTTAAAGCATTCCTTTTTGTGTTCCCAAGTTGAGGCGTACCTGCGTTTCTCCCAAGGATCTCAGGAAAACACCAAGCCCAAGGCCAGCCATGTGGTCCAAGCAGCCCATCCACTCTCTCGCTGCCCCTGGCTTCGCCCTTTGGTGCCTCACCCCAGTTTGTAATGTGAGCGTTTACTTGCTCACTGCCATGTTAATGCTCTCTCCCCTTCTCATCCATGCCCCCAGCAAGCCGTGTCTCTTTTGCAACTTACATTATAGCATCCGACAAAACCGCACCTAGCCCAGAGCCCAGCACCGAGCCTGAACCATGCAGAATGTGCTCAAGAAATATTTACTGAACAAAAAAGTATCAATCGGATTCTGATCTTAAAAGAGAGCTCTGGTAAGTGAATTTTCTCTTCTTCATTTTCTATTTCTGGCACTTTCAACTCCATGAGATCTGTCCTGCTGTCCTGGGAGGTACACAAAAATTTATTTTCATTTTATTATAATTTGACAAGTGCATGGAGCTGGGAAGCTGGGACATAAAACCCAGAAAGATTAGGCCTTGACCTCAAGGAAGCCCTAGTCCAATGGGGGGAGACACTCAGGCCACTTCCAGCTTGAGGGAGACGGTCGGGAAGATGGGTGGAGTTGGGACAGGGGAGCATGACCTTGCTGGGCAAAGCGTGGGGAAGAATGTCCTAGGCAGAGGGGCAGAAGACGCAAAGGCCAAGCGCTGGGAGAGATCATGAAATATGGGGGAACTTCCCATGATTTGGCATGGCTGGAGTGGAGATGGTGGCAGAAGATGAGGCTAGAGAGAGCCAGGCCACAGCCAGATCCTCAGGGGTGTTGGGTTCACGCAGGGGACACCCCTGAAGGTTTTGTACACAGAGGTATAGGCGGAGCTTCCTCTTGGCACAGTTACCATGTGGAGAGAGCAAGACCAGGGGCAAGGAGACCCAGAGAGGGCGAGTGAGCAGATCTAAGGGCTACTCAGAGGTAGGCCTGCCAGGGCTGGGCTTTAAACGATGATCGGGAGACGAAGAAAGTGTGAGAAATGGGGGCGGCCCCTGTGGAAGCTCCATCCCTGGCACTCCCCCAGCTCCTGCTGCAGACTCTCATCTGTCTAAGCACCTCACTGTCCACGTCCATGGGCAAGTTTCCCGCAGCAGACAGCTCCATCCTGGTCCTCAACAGGGCTCCTGGAAGACCCCGAAATGTCAAGGCCTCCTTTCAAATTCATCAATGTCAGGGCTGAGCCGCCCAGCTCTTGCCCCCCAGCAATCACTCTTGGGTTCAAGGGCTGCGGGGAGGATGACCTACTCTTTGGCAGCTGAAACTGTTGTTTCCTTCACAACACAGAACCCCCAATTCACGAGGGTGAGAGGGCAGGGCTCCAAGAGCAGAATACCACGTCTCTGCTCTGGGTTCAAAGCCAAGATTTAGTTTTTAATTTTCAAAAGCATGAGTGGTCAGACCACGGCCGGAAAATTGAAACCATTCTCCGAGCACCTCTGGGCTCCCACGTGGCCCTTCCCGACTGCGAGCAGGAGGGAGCGGGGATGGAACGGCACCTCACAGTTTCCCTGCTTATGGGGGCGAGTGGGCATTCAGGTTCTTCCTTGGGCCACACCACTGGTATCTGCCCAGCCCTAATGCTCTAGCGCTGTGTGACCTTGGGCTCTATTCCCAGCGCCTTCCAGCCTCAGTTTGCTCAAGTGTTAAAGATCTAACACAATACCTCACAGCGCTGTTGTGAGGAACAAATGAGATATGCGTATTAACTCAAGACTGTATCCATCAAGTATTAGGTGGGTAAGAGTCTAGATTTTTCTAGATTGTAAACCGAGCCAAGGCTTTGCCCAGTTATGCCCCCATTTTCTCCCCTTTCTAGCCAGGTCTACGGAAACTCTGACAAGAGGAGGAAGCGGGGCGGCTGTGTGATTTTTAGCAAAGGCATCCAGCTATCTGGGCCTACTCTCATTCAGTCCCCAGGACAGCCCTGCTGACTCCAGATCCGGCGCTGGACAAACACGCACCGATTCAGGAACAGCACTCATACTCCCAGCCAAGACTGCGCAAGCTGCCTTCACCATGACCCTATGGGGCAATCACTATTATTCGTGCCCTTTTGCAGATGGGGACACGGAGTCTTAGAGAGGTGAGGTAATTTGCCCAAATTCCAAGTAAGGGGCGAGACCGAGATTTGAGCCTACTTACTCTAACTCCAAAGGTCACCGCTTAACCGCACTACCAGGCTGCGGACAAAGCCAGACGGCTCTCTTCTCCAGCCTCGTGGGGTAATGTTCCCCTTTCCCTAGTTAGTTTTCGCCATTGACTCTGTATCCCTGGATCCCAGTCTCTCCTGCTCGAGTGTTCTTACTGCCGGTGCCTCGGATTCTGTATGGAAGCTGATGGAGTGATCGTAACAATATCAACTGCTCCGCTGCATCACCTGCCTGCTCACCCCTTGCACCCCACTGCGCCCGGCCCCTTTTCACCTCACACAGGGAGTGGTGGTGCCATTTCACATATGAGGAGACTGAGGCTCCAAGAGGTGACACTGCTTAGCCAGTGACACTCAGAATTAAACCAGATCGGGGGCCACAGAGTGAAACTAACAAAAGGCAGAGTGCATTTTCTGCAGCAGATATGTGAAGCAGGAGGAGACCTGGGCTTTTTCCCACCAGAGGATACACGTTCTCTGATATCCTGCTGCGTGGGACAGTCCCCTCCCCCTCTGACCTCAGCTTCCCAGTCTATAAGATCGGAAGCATTAAGCAACTTACAAAAGCACCTGTTGTACTTCCCAACTTTCCAGTTTAAATCCAGCACTGCCGCCTGTGTGACCTTGGGGAAGTCACTTAACCTCTCTGGGCCTCATTGTCCTCATCTGTAAAATGGGGATGAGGGCATTAACTGTCTTCTTAGAGTTGCAAAGCGAAATGAGATTAAAGTGTGTAACACATTCAGCCCAGAGCCTGGCACATAGTAGGCCCTGAGTAAATGTCAGATATTCTTACCAACATGAAAGATTGGCTGCGATCTTTTCCAGCTGGGACCTAAATGTCCCTACCCCCCGAGCCTGGACCTGGTGCCCCACAGCCTTGGGGCAGAAAGCCCAGCTTCTTGTCACTCTGCCCTGTTCTCACTGCCCCCTCTGAGGGCTCCGGGGGCTCTGGGGGGAGGGACAGCTGACGCGCTGAGCGTGAGTCTGGCCAATGACCCGGGAGGTGTTGCCTGGGCATGAGGTAATGGAAGGCTGGAGCTGCGGCAATCCTGATGGCACACGTCATCACTCGGGCGGTGAGAAACGAGTGACTAACATGCTCTGGGGCCCGTCGGGGGCTGCAGCCCGGCTCTGGCTGCGCATGCACACTGTGCCTTTGTGTCCACCTCCTGTGGGGACCTGAGCTAAAGCCCAGCCTTCGAAGCGCCGCTGAACAAGGACCCAGCTCGGGGTCGCCACATCCACATCCCACCCCGGAAAGGGAAATGCAAACGGAACCGAGTCAGACAAAATGTGCGCAGTGAGCCTCGCCTTTCTCATTTGTCACTTTGGTGGGTGTCCGACTCCATGCCAGGCCCTTGAGGTTCCTGAGGTAAGAGAACCTGACTCTGATGTACCAAGTATCGGGGGTGTGGAGGGGAGACAGGTCTCGGGAAATACAGTGATGCTATTTATAATGATTTGGGGAAGGGCGGGGGTGGAGACAACCGAGGGAGGAAAATCAGGGAGGGCTTCTCAGAGGAAGTGACCCCTGAGCTAAGTGTCTCAGGGTTAGTACTGTGTCAGAATGGCCCAGGCAGAGGGCCCTGTATCAGCAAAGGCAGGGAGGCCTGAAACAAGTTTCCAGTACCTACATGTTCTAGCTGTCAGGGATACTAGTAAGTGAGAGAGGGGTGATAAGGTGTTCGGGGGCCACCGAACTGTTACTCATTGGAATCTTCCTGGGATACACAGGTATCAGCTCATTTCCTAGGCCCATTTTACAGATGAGGAAGCTGAGGCCCAGGAAGGTAAAGCAGTTTCTCCAAGATCAACTAAGAGTAAGTAGGGCATCTGAGACTGGAACCCAAGACCACCTGCTCTAAAGCTTAAGGTCTTAACTACTCTGCCCACCTCTCAAAAACCATGCTAAGAGGTTTGGGTTTTATCCTGAGGTCCATGGGGTCCTGTAGAGCATTCAAGCAGGGAAAGGGGTGCTCACATTTGCAATTAGCAAGCTCACCATGGGCTGGATAAAAATCGACATGAAGGATACAGAGTGAAGTAACATCAGAAAACCAAGCCAGCCCAGGGAATGTCAGGCCCAGGCTTAGCATCATTCAGTCCAGGGGTGTTGCCCCCTGGCCCGGGACACTGCCCCATGACCTGGACCCCTCCTCTCCGCAGATGATCTGGCCGCACTGCAACGGTTTCAGCCCCGCCCTGTCCAGGCCCTCTCTGTCTTTTCACATCTGCCCAAAATACCCTTTCTGCTGTTCTTTGCCTGACTGATGTCCACTCCACCCTCAGGAGCCAGCTTAACAGTCGCTTTCTGCAGAAAACCTCCCGTGACCACTTCCCTCTCCACCTCGGGCATGTGGCCCTGTTGCCCAGCCACTGGCTCCTCTCCTTTGACCTGGTTCATTGTACTTTCCTTCTAGAAAGGGTACAGAGCTTTGTCTCACCCACCTCACTCCCCAGTGCCCAACACATGGAGCAGCCCCTGGACAGCCAGTTAAATTGGGGTTCTGAGGTGGCACCGTCTCCTTAGAAAACCCCCAGTCCCACTCACTAGTGTCCCCTGCCCTCATTCACTGGGTCCCTCTAGTCTTAGAGACATTGTCCAACAAGCCACGCACCTGACAAGAGTTTTAAGGGAAATGCCCAATTACTAGGTCTGGGCTACTGTGTTGTCTTGAGACTTGGAGGAAAGTCAGTCGGATCAAGGGTCTTGTCCTCTACGAAGACTGATTTGTTCCACTCCCACCGGGCTCTGCCCCTGCCAGGATGGGTCAGGGTCCCTCCTGGGTCCCTCTAGCACTGGGGCCATCCCTCTGGGTCTGTGTGGCCACCTCTCCCACGAGGCTGGCTCTGATGGAGCTCCATGCCCAAAGCCTGGCCCATGGCAGGTGCTCAGCACCTGTTGAACTGATAGTCAAATGAATGGCCTAATAAACGTGGAAATCAAGATGAATAGCTCAGACTGAATGATGCTAAGGCTGGACTAGAGGCATGACGGCTGCCTCGGCTCGGCTTGGATGGTCTGGAGGGACCAGCACCTGAGCCACCTCCACCTCTGATCAGGGCCCGGGAAGGGCAGTGCCTGCAGCTGACAGGCATGCTGGGACATGGTGGGTACCTCACTTCTTGGGGTCCCTTTGATTCTGGTTGCTTTCATCCTTGGCTTCCATCGGAGTGAGTCATGCAGTGTCTGACCATTGCCGGCCTGTTGTAGGCACCTGCTAACCTGTGCCCAGCCATGGCACCCTATCTTAAAGGACCCATAGACCAACCTCCCTTCATCAGGGGAGGGGGAAGAGCAGGGGATGCCTGGTGCTACTCATTCCTAGAAATGGTGGGACACCCAGTGCCTGGAGTGGAGAGAGTTGGCCCTAAGGCACAACAGTGGATTTTTCTATATTAACAAGAAGATGGGGAATTAAAATCTGTTAATATGTGCCAAACACCACACACTTTGTCTGCAATCTTTATAGCAGCCCCCCGTTTTACAGATGGGAAAACTGAGGCTCAGAGAGGCAAAGTTGCAGGTCCCAGTAACACACTGAATTGGAGGTGAAACCCAGGTTTCAGCTAGGTTTTGTTTGCCCCCACGGTGTTCCCAGGGACGCTTCCACTGGCTGGGCCCTCCCCGGCTAGTGTTCTGTGCCTCTCTCTGGTCACCGCGACAGGGGTAGTGGCCTTCTCCACCCAGTCTCGGCTCCTGCTGCCCAGTTCTCGCTACTGTTGCCAAGTGCTGGGACCTGATTTGAATTTGGGGTTCTCTCCGCTGCAGCTCAACAAAGGTTTTTATTGGAATGCCCCTCAGCTTTCCAGACTTTGAAGATGTTTCAACAATGCAGTAAAAGGCAGGTCTTTGCCACAACAAAAGGCAGAAATATCACCGAGGAGTAAACAGAATTCCTTGGCCTCTTCAGAGCATGTGTCAACATCTCTTATTCGTCCCCTCTCCCCCTCCCTCTTCTCTTTTCTACGGAGTCAGAGCTGGCCGGGGAGGGTGTCTTCCTGGCACCGGAGGGGTGGGCCACAGGCTACCCCAGCCCCGCCTCAGAACAGATGCTGGGCCTTTGGTAAACTGAGAAAGCGTAAACGGCCGTGAGATGCTTTCCCGACGACCACAATCACCCACATGGAAAAGCCATTCGCCGCCGTGGCCCCCACGCCCTGCCCCCTGGCACACACATGTGGCGGCCACGGCTCCAGAAACAGGCCTTCCCAGAACAAGAATGTATGTGACATGTACAAAACGGCTTGATTTCAACTGATGGCTGGAAATTAAATGGATTTGAAATGTACATGCTTAAAAACAATTTCGGCGGAAAGCATACCCATTTAATATTGCGTCTCTAAATGAGGCCTCGCTCCCCAGGCAGGCTTGTAACGTGATGAAAACCAGCAGTCAGGCCCCACCTGGGACCCCCGCTCACCAAGGACATGGTACCCAGGGGCAGGGTATGCATGCAAGTGTGTGTGAGTGTGTGAGTGTGAGTCAGTCGTGCGTGAGTCTGTGCGAGCGTATTGCAGTATGAATCCATGTGTCGGCGTGTGTTATGTATGTGTCTGTGGGGGGGGGGAGTGTGAATCACGTGTGAGCATGTGTGCAGTCTGGGGTGTGTGCGTGTGCGTGTGAAGGGATGGAAGGAGGAGCAAGATGCTGCACTCCCACATTTTTCCAAGTCAGCAAATGTCATCCGAGTACTTACCTTGTGCCTGAAAGGAGGGGGGCTGGGGAGAGCGCCGGTCATAGGAAAGGAGAGGTCCTGCCTCTCAGAGCTTATCGGCTGTTTGAGGAACTGAGACAAAGTCAAGGAAATGACTGAAGAGCAAGCCAAGACCATTTTTAAGTGTAGAACTGGAAAGGGGAAAGGGAAATTGACTGATTAAGCATAACCTGGGCATTCACATGGAACCATGAACAGCTGATCTCTGAGCCAGTTAGTCCCGGGTGCGGAGCCATCTCTACCACTTCCTGGCCACAGGACCTCGAGCAAGTCACTTCTCTCGGGGCCTTAGTTTCCTTGCCAGTAAAATGGGGCTAATAGAACATGTTGTGTTCATGCCAAGCACTCAATAAATAATAACTGCATTCATATTATAATGATTTCCCTGGGTGAGACCTGTGAGCTAGGTATCACATGCCCATTTTAGAGATGAGAAAACTAAGGCCCAATGGCCTCATAGCCACACAAGAACAGAGTTAAGACTAGAACTCAGAGACATATGGCTTCAAAGCCCACCATGTCATTGCTCCCACTGAGGCTCTGACCTCCAGAAATGCTGGTTTCAGAGGCAGGAAAGCCAATGCAATGGGGTAGGAAAGAGACGTTCAGCAGAGGGAAAGACTTTTCCTGGTGGGAGAACATTATAGTCACAGACATCCAGATAGGACCTCTTTTCAGAGTGAGGCGGGTAAGCAGCTCTTCTCTGCAAGATCTGGGAAAGGCCCTGGGGGTTAAGAGGGGACCAAGACTGAGCCCTGGGCCCTGTTAAATACCATTTCACCCTGGCCACATCTTTCCCCTGACCAATGATTTTACAGCTGCTATTGGCCCCTTCCCAAGGAGAGAGGCTCCAGATCACAATTAGAAGCCACTGCCTTTCTAATATTTACAGTCATTCCAAAACAGAATGGCTTCTGTGTGAGGTAGTGAGGTCCCCATCAATGGCTGGTCTGGGATATTGCTGTGAAACTGAATAGATCATAGAATGTGCAGCAGTTCAGGGGCCGGTATAATTCAGTGTGACATTATATAACGAGAGGCTCTGCTCATTCAATCAGAAACTTGGCAAGCATTTATTAAGCATCGACTGTATGCTAAGACCTATGGTGTGCACAAGGGATTCAGAATTAATATGACACAGTCTTTGCCTTCAAGAAGCTCTTGTTTTGGCTTAAATCTCTCTCTGCCCCTTATACCCTGATTCTCGCTGTTGTTTTAGTTGTGAACTAAGATTGACAGACTACGTTTCTAACTTTCTAAGCAAGGATATTGAATGTTGGTATTTATGATTCTTTTTTAAAAAGTCTTTAAAACGAGTCATTTAGGTGTTTACTAGCGTGAGGCCTGACTGCTTTTCCCCTACAGCAGGTCTCCTCAGTGTCAGCAGGGATATGTCTGGGGCCGTGTAATTCTCTGTTGTGGGAGCTGGCTGTGTTAACGGCATCCCTGGCCTCAACCCACTAGATGCCAGTAACACCCTCCACCCGGTCCTGACAACCAAAATGTCTCCAGATAGTGCCAAATGTCCCCCAGGAGAAAAAATCACCTTCAGTTGAGAATGATTCTTTTAAAAGGTTCTCTCCACTAATATGAGGCCTAAAGGGGAAATAAGGTAAATAAAAGAGATCCAGGGTCCCTGTGCCTCAAAAACTTATAATCCCACGGGGGCCGCACAAACCAGTCGCATGGAAAATCAAGCCTTGGAGGCACCTATGGTGCGCTGGGCACCAGGCAAGTGCCAATGGAGGGCACCAGCCAAGTTCTAGGGCTGACCGTGTGGTCATCAAATTCCACAGAGACACCATGGGGCCAATCCCAGTGTCCTCACCAGCAAACGGTAAGAGGGCTAGCATTTGAGCGAAATACAATTTGAACAAAGCACAAAATAGGCACAAAGCAGGTGTCCAGTGACATGAACCCCCTTCCCTTTTCCAGATACTGGGATCAGCCTCAGCAAATGCCGCCCACCAGCAGCTTCACTGCCCGCCACCACTCTCCCCGCCCACACAGGGTGGCAGGGAATGCAGTGTCCCCTCGGGGACCCAGGCTAACGGATACCTAAATATCTCTGAGTTGGAACTTCCAGCACCTGGTGCAGACTCATCACCCTCCCCGGGCTGCCATCATTTTATTCCACTCACGGGCATTAAAAAAAAACAAAAAGGGTTTCCACAAGGCCAGGCTTCGAAAGCATAAAATTCGCTTCAGGAAAGTCCTGAGCGTCAGCTAGCATGTTACTGGGCAAAGTCTGAGAGCCATTTGCATTCGTTTCAAACAGCTCTTGGAGGCATCCTGGGAGCCCCGCTGGGCGGTGATTTTAGGTTTCATTAGGCACCAGTCACCAGGAGCACGGGCATTGCAGGGCCCTGTGCACCACGGTTCGAAAGCAGCTGAAAAGCTGAGATCAAGTGCAAGGGGGACTCCGGCTGCCAAATTTCAGGGCAGGGGGAGAGAAGAAAAAAAAAGAAAAAAGAAATCTGGAATGTGTTTCTACTTACTGTCCATTCCAGTAAAATGAAACGGTCTCTCCTCCAAACATGTGTTACTGCTTAGGCCAGAAACTGTATATATTGGTCTAAATCCAGAATGGTCTATGTGACATATTACTCCATATGACAAAATTACTACAACCTGCACTCTCTGTAGAAATGCCTGTTGCAACAGTATAGGATGATAATTTGTTGTACAACAAAAGTACATAATAATTTCATGTCAGTGTGGGCCAGGCCTCGGGATTTTCAAAGGGAAATCTCAGATGCGTGTGGAGCAGTGTCGAACACGAAGCCCCCGAGCCCCCCATCTCTACCCCCCTACACGCTCATATGGTGTGTGATCAGGCAGGGAGAAAGTGGGCCTTTATTTATAACATACCATATTCCACTTGAAAGTGACAAGAACACACACACACACACACACAATCGAAACCCTAAAAATAAAGCCAAATGGAAATCTGGTGTTCTCATGCGCGAGGCCTCGGTGGCCAGAGCTGGTTCACGCACCAAAGGGTGCAGGAAGCTGAGGGAGCCCGGAGGCAGGAATGCTCATCTGTCAGCTGCGGCGGAGCCGTCCAGGGCCGGGCCACGTGCATTCCGCAGGACCCCCCAAACCACAGCCTCCTCTTCAGCTCTTGTCTGGACTAAGGTTTCATTACGCACCCCGGGCCCCGTTCCAAGCCTCTCATCTGTCCCTCTAAGCGGCTCCGACAGATCACTCGGCAGTACACGGATTCTCGTTGGGATAATGTCTTGGAGAGGAACGAGCCGAAATCCGATCCCGGCAGAGCGCGTCCACAGCGGAGCGTTTCTTTATGACGCTTCTCGCAAAGCCAGGCTGCCAACCAGGGTGACCTACAGGGCGACCTACAGGGCGACCTACAGGGCGAGAAAAGCTGAACAGGACGCGGAACCAAAAGCGGCGCCGGGGCTCGTCCACTGCCTGTGACACCGCGTCTCCCGCTGCGGGAACTTGGGTTCTAGGGCACCGTGGAACCCGTCTCCCCCGCCTGCCTGCCTTCCTTCCCTCCTTTCCCTCCATCCCCCTGTCTCTCCTCCCTTTCCCCCTCCTTCCATTTTTAAAGCGGGAAGGAAGAGACTTTCTGGGATGCTTCCTCCAAGCCTCCTTTCCTGGGCGTCCCCACAGAGCTGGGACATCCAAACACTGCCGCTCCCCCAGGTCACATCTAAATTTCGGGCCTACACTTCTCCCAGAAAATCAGCTGGGCTCTTCTCAGACACACTTGAAACGTTCCTATAAGGACAAGACCCCACGAAAGCCTTTTAGATCTCAGTTACTCCGCAGGCTAACGTGTCTGTCCCTGTCACCAAGGGCCGCGGTGAAAGCTACCGGGCCTGAAGGGAGCCTAGCTTTCTCTACAGCCGCCTGGACAGCCAGACCTGTCTTCTGGGTTGGGTGACCGTCGAAAATCTATCTTTTTAGAGTTTTTTGGTTCAATAAAACCTGAAACATATTTTGCCTGGCATTTTTCCTCAGGATTTTTAAACCCGTGTGCACTTTATGGCAAATGAGATCCATATGTCCCTGATTCATTGATACTTAAGCCATTAGGACGCTGTTTTGTAAGAACACTTTGATGTCCAAGGGCCGTCGAGCTGTTGGGAGGGCTTTTTTCCTTCGCAAACAGGAAGTTTCCCTTCTTGGAGAGTACACAGAATGAGGGGCCGGCTCCCCCAGAATTCGGGACAGTGAACAGGAAGTGGTTCAGCCCGTCAGGATGTGTTTGTCCCGCTCGGCCACAGGACAGCCCCGAGCTCCTGTCCCCGGGCATGGGGTGGGAAGGGGTCTTGTGTAAGGAGCCTCGGAGCCCGGATCGGGCCTGGCCCTGGCGCCTGGGTCATTAATGGCCGGCCCACACCCCTGGGACTCAGACCCGTCTCCCAGAGTGGACTCCACAGGCCTTGGCATGTTTATTGCTTTTATTTTGTCACAAAATAACATGTGACAAAACATAGCCACACACCATGGCTGGGGAAATGTTGGGGATGTGTCTGGCCTCCTTTCTCCAGGGCTGCTGCAGAGACAGTGACCTGGGCTTGGTTCTGGGATGGGAGGCAGTCAACAAAGAAAGCTTGGGGACCAGTCCAGGTGAGGCACAGACCATTCCTGGGGCATCTGAGGGGACTTCAGTATTTGAGGATGGTGGTCAGAGACCAGCGTGCACCTCACAAGGTCCACGTGGACCCCACCCCACCAGGGAGGGGAAAGAGAAAGAGCCAGGGCCTTGGGCATCAGCAGGCCTGGTTCTGTAATACCAACTTGGGCGAGTGACTTCACCTGCCAGGGTCTCAGTTTCCCCTGCATGAGCAGCCCTGACGGTGTTATAAGAATCACACCTGGAGGTGCACCGCCTCACCTGGCCCTTTCCTGCCTTTACGATGAACACCTGTCACTTGTTCGGCTTTCCAAACTCCAGTGGCTCTTCCCTGTCTGTCCACTGCTCTCTCTCAGGTGCTTCCTGGGTGGGAGGCGTGGGCTCTCTCCCTCTCCCAGGAGGCCAGATTCTCCCTCCCCACATGCAGCCAAGTCATAGGCCCAGCCAGCAGGATGCCTTCATTTATGGTTTCATTCTGGAGTGTGTGACTTTAGAGCGGGGACGGCTAGATGTCAGACTCACAGCAGTGGAGCTGCGGACGGACGATTTCGGTGGTGTGCTCCTGCCTCCAATCCTGGGACATTCCTGGTTCCAACGCACAGTCCAGTCCTAGCTCTCCTGCCTCCTGCCAATCCTGGGAGTGCCCAAAGTCCTTCTAAGGAGGGCCCTCTTAGCTCAGGGCAGAGGGTGGAAGCGTGTTCTCATAAGGATGCCTGTGGATTGGTGGGGTCTCTTGTACAACAGAACTCCGCTTAAACAACACCGAGGGCCCGGGTGTCTCTCACATAAGGATCCGGGCGTAGGCAATCGGGGGCTGATACCACCGCCCCCCATTTCTAGGGACCAACCAAGGTTCCTTCTCTCTTGTCACTCTGCTGTTTTTGAGGTATTGCTCCACCCATGTGGCCCCAGATGGCTCACCAGGATGCCTGTATGCCACCAGGATGAAGAAGGAAAAGGAACGGCCCTTCCTTTTAAGGGCAGGACCCTGAAATTGCGCAGATCTGTTCTGCTCACGTCCCACTGATTAGAACAGGGTCCTACCTGGCTGAAAGGGGGAGAGGGAGCCAAGCTGCCTCGTTCTGGGTGGTGTGCTCAGCGTGAACTGGGGTCTTATCTTAAGAGAGAGAAGGCCTGCCCAGCAGTAAGGGCTCCATAGACGGCGATGGTAACGCTCAGCTAACCGCAATCCCGGCTCCTCGGCGCTCCCGGTTTCCTCGCACTTCCCACCCATAGGGACCCGACTCATACCCCCATCGACGTGCATGAAGATCGTCAACAGTGCTCTGAGGCTCTTATTAAAGGAGTCACAGGACACCAGACTGCCCTACCCTCCCATGCAGGTGCTTGACAGGGTCAGCCTGTGGCCTGAGCCCCCATCGACTGTGTCCCTGGGGTCTGGGTGACAGGGACACATCCGAGACACTTGCTTCTCCAAGCCCAGATGTCAGCCACATGAAGCCTAATGATCTGCAGCTGGTCCTCGGGCACCGTGGACTCCCTGAGGCCCACGCCAGGGAATGCTAATCATTATAACAAAAACTGCTACCATTTAGTGCTTGCCCGTGGCCTGGGTGCCAAATGGGGCCCTTCACAGGATTGCTCATTTGCGCACAGAGACTGAGGGGGAGGGATGTTCTCTACTTTATAACCAAGACACTTGAAGCTCAAATAACCAGACTTGCTAAAGTCCACGCAGCAAGTAAGTGGCCGAAGCAGGATTTGAACCCAGAGCTTTCTTACCACTCATCCCCATTCTCTAAAACATTGGTAGTGGGGGGCTTACAGCAGCCCCTGGGAGGCTCTGTCATTTGCCTCCCAGCATCCATTCCTCTTCTCTCGGTTCCCTGTGTGTATGTAGCAGGGCAAGGGCCCTCCCCCTCTCTCCATCTCTGTGGTCTGGCAGGCTCCCCGCCAGCCCCTGAGGTGGAGAACAGGGCTCAGACCTGAGCTTGGTGGTGTGTTGCACCCATGGCCACACTGACTGGTTCAGGGGTGGGTTTGTGACCAACGGAGGGGCCTCTGGCTAGGAAAGTGACACTGAATCAGAGAGCACATGAGGCTCAGCCCCGAGGCAGCCGCCTCGTGAGGCCCGAGGGGTGAAGGCAGCGAGCACTGCGGCAGACTCACGGAGAGCCGAGGAGGAGGCATGGCCCGCAGTACCCTGATTGCCGGCAAGAGCCCTCCCCGGGCTGCACAGTGACACGGGCCCGAGGCCGCATGTCTAGGAAGCGGCTGAGGTGGGGCTGGGAGCCGAGGCGGCAGCAGGAGGATGGTGGCCACGCCGCGACCCGGCGGGAGGGACGCCGCTCTCCCCCGCGTCCCTCTCTCCATCCACGCCACCCTTCCACCTGACCTCAGCCTCGCCTGGAACCCCCAGGCCGTCCCGAGGCTCATTCACTAATGGCCAGTGTGGCTTTGAGCAAACAGGTAAGTGTTCAGAGTTGGCAAAGTACAAACAAAAAGACACAGCATCTCTAACCACCTGAAACTAATACCATATTGATGTCAACTGCAATTGAAAAACAGAAATAATTTTTAAAGGACAGTATTTTATACTGTTTGGAACTGCTGAATGCCCTCTTGGGATTACACTTAGGTATTTTACCTTTAAAATGCTGGAGATGCCATCTTAAGTTGCTGGGGGTGCTGCTAGGGGTGCTGGGGTGCTTGATGCCATTGGGTTTTCAGATGTGCCAGGATTTGCTGTGTCCCCTGGGTGCTGGAGAGCCAGGAGTGAGCAAACAGAAACAACCCTGCCCTGGAGGAGCTCACAGTCTAGTGCCCTGTGGAAAGTCTTACATTCAGCAGCCAGTAAAAGAAGCCAGACACAAAGGAGCATTTTCCAAAGGATTTCATTTACCTGACGTCCTAAAACAGGCAAACTGTGGTGACAGAAATCAGATCAGCGGCTGCCTGGGGCAGGAGGTATAGGGACAGAGTGGGAGAGGGCCCCAGGGAACTCTGTAATGATGGAAATGGTCTCTATCTTGACTGGGGCGGGGTGGGGGTCACACAAAAGGCACACACATTGGCAAATCTCAGTGAACTGTGCGTTTAAAATGTGTGCATTTTTTGTATGGGAGTTGTAGCTCTATACAGTTAACTTTTAAAAAAGAATCCCTAGTTACAGGAAGAGCCAGACTACAGTTGGTCTTCCTTGCAGGGGAGATTTTTTGAGGGACCACTGTCATCTTTTCGAAGCTCAGGGTCCCTTGGTCTCAGTCTAGCCCTGCTGGATGTTGTGGTCTTTTTTCCACTTCCGAGGCTGCTTTCTGTGGCTTGGGTCCCAATGACTTGCCATGTCCCACCCTCACATCCTTTCCATCACCAAAGCCTGTCAATTCCACCTCCTCCACATCTGCTTCTGCCCATCCCTGCTGCCCCCAGACAAATTCAGGCTCCTGTACACCCTCCTCCTCTCCTGTTTTTCTTGCTCTTCCCAGTCTGCAATGCACAGTGCTGGCCACAGGACCTTGCCACATCCCTGTTCCTAATTGTCCCACCCAAAACCCATCCTTCTCTTTGCCCTTAAGAGAGGAACTGTGATCTTGGTAATACTGGCAATGTGTCTAACCGAGAAATGATGTTTCCCAGCCCTTTCAGATTCATGTCTAAATTCTGTCCAACAGCCTGGGGGTGGAAGTCACTGGGTGGGGCTTCCAGGAAGCACATTCACTATAGGGCTGACTCAGCTGGGAGGCCCTTGACATTCTCCTTCCAGCTCATCTCTCTTCCTGTCTGGAATGCTAATGTGATGGCCGGAGCAGCGGTGGCCATCTAGTGACCGTAGAGATGTTGATGGTGGGAACAGGTACTAAATAAGGATGGTGGAGCCGAAAGATCAAATAGTCTGGGATGTTGACGACATTGTGGGCCTCGGCTCATTGAACTGCCCACCTCTGGATTCTTTTTCAAAAGAAAAATACCTATTTTATTCCAAAGAGCTGAAAGCTCTTCCCCCTGCTAGAGCGTCCTGCTTCCCTCTGGATCGCGCTGGATTCCTTACGGCTCCCAGGCCCTTCACGGCCCAGCCTCTAGGCTCCCCCGAGGAACCTCAGAGTGTTGGTTCAACTACACGCAAAAGTGGGGGAGAGGTGCGTTTTCCCCAAGAAGGGGATTCGGATTCTCAAAGGGACCTGTGACACCTGGCCCCCCAAAATGTTTTCCACCTTGTAACACGACCCCACCTCGTCTGCATAATTAGCCCTTTCACACGTGAGGAAGCGGGTTCTGTGCGGGTTAAGCACCTTGTAAAGTTCTAGCCTCCGGGCAAGTGAAGGCAGAGGGGACAGCGGACGGGTCTGGAGAGAGGGGCCGGAAAGGCAGCCAATGCCGCCGTCTCGCGTGGCTGGGCCGGAGCCGAGCGGAGTGGAGCGTCTGCCGGCCCCCCGGGCCGCGGGGTCTCCCCCCAGCATGGCTTTCATTACGGAGGGCGATCCCTCTAATGAGTTGTCTGCCTTCGCTTCTGCTTGACTGTAATGTTCTCCAGCTGATTTCTCAGTAACCGAGAGGCTCCAGCTTTTGAAGTCCTCCCGTCAACCTGGTCTGTTGCTGTGTGATTTCTGGGTTACCCCCGAGAGATGCGCGGCCCCCACATGTGCAGGGTGCACTGGAGCACGTGCTGGGCGCCTGCCCAGTGGCCGCAGCGGGGCTGAGCGGGCCCAGCTGATTCACGACCCCTGTCCTTGCTCGGCTCCCGGAGACGGTCAACACAACTTCTGAAAAGCACGAGGTGTGCTGAGCCCCTGGTGCGCTAAGCTCCCTACCCAGCTCACAGGCTGCCTGTGAAAGCATCTTCTCAGGCTCGAGGGACAACATTTGGAAGGATTCTGTGCAGTGGACATTTTTCTTTCCATGTTTAGTGCTCAGATCCGAACCCCTTCCCTGCGTTTGGGGAACTCCCTACCACGTGAATCTCAGGGATCGGCGGGCCTGCCTCCCCCACCCCCACCCCCACCCCCACCTGCATCCAATACACAGACACATGGAGCTGGCTCTGGGGCTGCCTCTGGGGCTGGATCTGGATGAAACGTAAGGGGCAAAGGTTGACAGACACGGGCAGGAGGGAAACTGCACGATGTGGGCAGAGATCTCTGGTACAAGAAGCCAGGGGCATGCCCTGAAAGAGAGAGACATGGGGAGGCCTCAGTCCCCCGGGCACTGCGCTGGGTACCATGCGTCAGATTCCTTCACTCCCCACAATTCCCTGTAATGGGCATTTCCTTCTTTACCTGAAAGAAAACTGCAACTCGAAAGAGTCACATGACTTGCCAAGGCCCCATGGCCAGTTAGCAGCCAAAGCCTGCCTGATTCCGGTCAGTTTTCTCCCCCTGGGCCACACTGAGAAGTAATCCACCTCTTCGGGGCCTCGACCATTATATTAGGAACAGAAAGCTGTGTGGGTCAGGAGAATGACAATGCATGACTCCTATATGTCTCTTCAACACCTGCCTACTGGGAAACATTTAGTGTCGTTACAAACTTGTGTATAACATGCTTCTTCCATTAAGGAATTTGGGTTGGTGCAGAACAAAAACATTTATAATACATGATACACAGAACACAAGATTCAAGGAAAAGGGAAATGTATCGATCATAAGGTGGTATAGAATAACTTGAGATTGAACTTTGAATCTAGCTCTGAGCTTCCTGGCAGCCAAAGCAAAAAGGAATACAAGATTAGTTACCCACATATTTTCAGAAGAGGAGGAGGGCATACCCTTTCCTCAGTTTCCCCTAACACTGAATTCTAAAAGAAATTTACTTATGAAGACATCACTGAATAATATATAAGACAACATCTTCAGTGAAATTTTTTAAATACATTAGTGAATTTCGTATGAATATCTATGTATGACATTAAAGCTTAACTCATAAAACAAAATTCCAAGGCAGGAATTCTGGTGCAGACTGCAGAAATCTGATAGAAACAGCCCCTTTATGTACCGCTAGAAGGTCACACCGAATCCTCTGTTTGGGTGTTCCGGCAAAGTACTGTGGTTCTTACTAGATTAAATGTTCAAAATCACTACTTCATTCCATATCAGGTAGGATCTCTTCAGGTGCCAGTGATAGAAAACTCAACTCCAACATGTTTCATCCAAAAGAGAGGATTTTGAGTTCATGTTATTAAAAAGTCCTGGCTTTGGGCCAGCTACAGCCAAGGGCTCCTGCAAGGTCAAGTACGGTTGGTTCGCCACAACTCTCAGCATCATGCTGGCCTCCTTCTCGGGATCCTGTGGTGGCAAACGGTTGCTGCAGCTTTGAACCTTCTATCTGATCTGCTTTGTGCCCAGCGGGGTAGAGAGCTCCGCAGGCAGAGAACCTATTTGGTTTCCATCGTCTCAGGCTTTGTCTCCAGAACGCCCCTGATGGTGGCAAGAGGAACGTGGCACCTACCTGGCTTAAGTCTCAGTCCCTTAACCTGACCACACACCCTGAGCGCTACGGAAGAAGAGGAAATGGAAGTGGAGGGGGAAACAGCACCGGTTGCAGGAGGTGCTTTCTAAGTTCACAGACCTGCTTGGAAGAAAACAGGGCTCAGTCTACAAAATCAGGTTATTTTCAGAGGCCCGCAAGCTTACTGATTCCTCCCAGAATTTCACTCCTGCACTTTTAATGACCATTCCAATTTATGATCATTAAGCTATTGATGATTAGAGAACGATCTAATCCATTTTCCAGATGGAAAAATTGAGGCCATCCATGTTGTCCCAAAGCCAGGCAGAGAAAGACAAATATCACATGATCTCACTTATATGTGGAATCTAAAGAACATAATACACTGATGAGCAAAATAGATTCAGTGACATAGAAGCATGGAACAGACTGAGGAATCTCACAGGGAAGGTGGGGGTGGGGGGGTGAGAAGAGATTAACCAAAGAATGTATATGCATTTATGCATAATCCATGGACACAGGCAATAGTGTGATGAAGACCTGGGGCGGGGTAGAAGGGCTCAATGGGGAAAAAGGGGGGACATCAGTCATACTTTCGATAATGAAGATAATTTTTTAAAAAATTCTGGCTAGTGAAGTAATAAAATCTTTTGATGTTTTCATTTCAAAAAAGAAAAATTGAGGTCTAGAGAGGGTTGGCTTGACTATCCCCCTAATCCTGCAGTCATTACACTCTCTCCTATGTCTTTTATTTCATTAGTTCTAAGGTATATTTTCCTACACGTTAGCATCTCTGCAATTGCACTGTGGTCGTCATTAGGCTTCCAAAAGGTTCTCTTCGCTCCGGGAAGAGGTGGCACGGCGCTGGTCCAGTCGCGTAGCCCTTGAAGTTAGACGTGCCCGTGAACTTGCTCCGGCCAACAGCGTGGTTTCTGAGTGGAAGCCTGGAGGAGCCTGTGAGTGGGCCGTGTACCTCTGTCCCTGCCCAGTGGTCATGGGAGCACGTGGCGAGATGGGGCCTCCACTAGTCTGAGTGCCTGCTAGGGGCTGCACTGTGTCCCTCAAGCTTCACAGGTTGGATTCCTAACGCCTAGTGCCTCGGAGTGGGACTGCCTTTGGAAATTGGGTCTTTAAAGGGGAAGTTAAGTTAAAGTAAGGTTATGAAGGTGTGCCCTAATCCAGCATAACCGATGTGCTTATAAGGAGGAGATTAGGTGGGACTTCTCGTGAGAGCAAACTAATACAGTCCCCAAATGGCCACAGTGGGCAGAGCCCTCCCGCCCCCTGATTGTGACAAGTTACATAAGCTAGAAATAAACTCTGGTTGTATAAGCCATGGGAAATGTGTACTGTAGTTATTTGTTACTGCAGCATAACCTACCCTATCCTAACCGGAAAGCAATGTGCCACCATTTAATGAGCAACCTTTTTTCTTTCTTAGAGGCGATAAAATAGCCACCTTGCTATCGATGTCACTTTACATTAGTTGAAACATGCTACATGCGGCCCTTAATAGTTGATAAACTATCTGTCCACTCCTATTTTGCATCTCCATAATATCACAATGGTAGGAGAAATAATAATAGTAAGAGTAACAATAATAATAGCTGAGATATTCAAGCACTCACCTTGTGAGAGCTACAATGCTAATCACTTTCCACACTTTATATTTTTAATCCTCTCAGAAAACCTGAGGCATTTTTATCCCCATTTAAAAACGAGGAAATTTAAAGAAGTACAATGACCCCTTCCCCCTCTCCCTTCCTTCAGTAAACTGTAGAACTCAAACCACGGGCACTAGCCCTGGGGACTCTGCCGCATTCCACGAGGCTGTTTATCGATAAAACCTTTTTATTTTGTAAACATCATGTATCTTTTATTTTAAAATATGCACTACGCTTAATAGCAGTAACACTTTTATCTTCCAGTTTCGTAACGGAAGCCTCCCCGGGAAACCTGGGAAGCTTTCCTCATTCATCGGACTTCACACAACCTCAAATACCTGGCTGCACAGAGCGAACGGCCGCAGGTGACCAACGCGCTTGGACTTCGTTACGCATCGAAGCCGCAGCGCACGACACGCTGGTTTTCTGTTTGGCTTGGAAAAACCACCGTTCTCTACCAACTGGGGGATGATTTATCCGATTGTTGTCATTCATGGCTAGAAAAAGCTGAGAATGCTCAAAATAAGCAAAAAGCGCTTCTGCAGCTGCTGCAGATGTTCTCCCCGGTACAAAGCCGGCCCGGACGCGGCGATCACGCACAAGCGCCAGCCTCATGCTGAAGCCGTTAGCGCTCGAGAGGAGCGCGTGTTGACGAAGGAACCGGGGGGTCCTTGTGAAAACCCTGATCCCGGGTGGAGCGCCCACGCTAATCTCTGACCCCGGAGTCGGGCCCCATCTCTGGGGCCTCCCCCAGGCCCGAGCGCCCCTTCTCACACCACTGGAGCTGTGTGCAGCGGGGAAGGATGAGGTGTTAAGAGAGTCCTAATGAGCCATGTTACAGATGTGTAAAACAGCTGGGGGCATGATGTCACTACACTCACCCTGCGCCTCTGCTACTTGCTGCTGTTATTAGAAACAGACACCGGAGGAGGGCACCTAGAATACGCGCCCGTCCCTCTGCGACCACGCTCTGGTCCTAATTAGGTAGCCTGGGCCCCAGCTGCTGCGCGTAAACCTCCCCAGGTGACTCCGCGCCGCGTAGGTTTATAATCCAGAGGAGCTCTGCTGCGGCTTGGGCTAGAGAGATGCCATCTTCGCCCGGAGATTTATTGTGCTAGTTACCCTGTGAGCCTGGCCCCTGGGCGGGTGCAGAGAAAAATGGAATTCTCGGGGAAAGGCCCCGAAAAGCACTGCAGTTATCCACAAATTATGATTCTTCAACTAAGAGTGTGATTCTTACAGTGCCTGATGCCTGATGATGTCAGACTCTGTCACGGCTGTGAGTTTAAAACTTGTTTTCCAAAACAAACATGAGGAATCGTCCTGTCTTGTTGCTAACTCCAAACATATATTTTCCCCCCCTAGTTAAGCTAGAAAAGGAACCATTTAAGTACCTACTATGTGCCAAGTGGTTACATACAGTGGCTCATTTAATTCCTTAGCGACCCTAAGAAAAATTGTTGATGAAGTTGGGTTCAGAGAAGTGAAGCAGCTTTGAACTATAATCTTGCAATAATATATTTTATGTGGAGTTGTACCATATTAATTCTAAGCAGCCTCTGATAAAACAAGGATGAATATTGTAACCTCTAGAGCAATCGTTACAAACTACAAAGAGATATAGCTAAAAATCCAATAGAGAAACTAAAGAGTATTTGACTAACCCAAGAAATACAGGAGAGGAAAACAGAAGAACCAAAACAGTTGCAAAGAATATAGGAAGAGTAAAAAAAATATATTAGTAGACCAAAATCCAACCATTTCAATAATTACATTAACTGCTAGACTAAAACCTTCCCAAAAGCAAGACTTGAAGCAGTTTCACAGTAAATGTTAACTATTATTTAAGAAAAAGTAATATTGATCTCATACAAAACTCATGCTTTATAAAGTCAGCATAACCTGACACCAAAATCTGACAAAGATATTACAAGAAAAGAATATTACAGACTAATATGTCTCATGAACATAGACATAAAAATTCTTATTAAAATACTAGCAAGTTGAATCCAGCAGAACATAAGGAGGATATTAATAATAACTAACTGGAATGCAAGGTTGGTTTAACATTCCAAAATTTATGAATGGAATGAACCATTCCATTCACACATCCAGGATTATATAATTGATATAGAAAAAGCATTTGAGAAATCTAACACCCATTCACTGTAAAAACTCTTAGCAAACTAAGAATAGAAAAGAATTCCCTCACTCTGATGAAGGTTATCTATGCAAAATATACAGGTGACATTAAACTTAATGGTGAAATACTAAATCCTTTGTCCTGAAGATCAGGGACAAGACAAGGATGTCTCTGCTCTCAGCATTTATAGTCAACATATTACTGGAAGTCTTTCTGAGGGCAATAGACAATAAAAAGTAATAAAAGACACAGAGATGGGAAGGAAACAAGCAAAATAATCCCTATTCAGATATGACATCATTGTTTAGGTAGAAAATCCAAAGAAATACACAGAACAATTCTGAGCTGTTTTACATGGGTTTCTGTTCCTTATAGATACTCTTTACTATGATGTAGTAGATATAGTAGATAGATCTCAATGTTCACAATTCCATTTTTAAAACAATGTAGTCACACACACACACACACACACACAGGCTCAGACATTACCTGGAGCTTGGCCAAACAACCAGAAACATCAGGATATAGTCCTAGGGTTTACACCCACCTCCACGAATCAAAGTCACTGGGGCTTCAG
The DNA here is from genome assembly GCF_054644295.1 of Miniopterus natalensis. Classification (NCBI taxonomy): domain Eukaryota; kingdom Metazoa; phylum Chordata; class Mammalia; order Chiroptera; family Miniopteridae; genus Miniopterus; species Miniopterus natalensis. The sequence goes on from NC_142084.1 coordinate 94,163,764, forward strand.
GATGAGCATCATTTGATTCCCCCCTAGCACGTCCTCTTAAAACTGAGCCACATGAATTGTTTGAGCGTCTGCTCCTCCAGGCCCATCTCCGGGTATGTACAGCAGAGACAGCCACTTAAACCCTAACCAAGCGTTATGGTGCCCACGAAACCTGTGATTTGTCCTGAAAGTGTGACCACGTCCACAAAATGCTGTGGGCCCTTCCCACCCTGTGATGGCAGAGTGGTCGGGGCAGCTTGGCCACAAAATACAGACTCCGGTTCCAGTTGCTGACCGTGTGTGTCCAGCCTGAGTCAGGATTTCTGCCCTCTGTTGACAGAGAACATGGGATGTAGTTTCTTTCCCCTGCAGGTTTGACTACAGATTCACTCAAATGACTTTTCAGGTCGTTAACAAAGTATAGTCAGTCATAAGGAACCACTGGGGGACCAGGTCGGGGGTGGGGGGGGGGTGTCAACAGGGTCAGGTCTCTCTGAGGCCTGAAAATCCCCAAATTCTCATATCCCCAAATTCCTCCCAGGAAGTTGCATGAAATTAAAAGAATTCTTCATGCACAGCTCAAACTTCTTTCAAATACGCCCCAAACTGACACTAGAAAAGGCACGAATATAAAGAAATTCCCAGTCCCCGTGGATCCTTCCTCTCTCCCATCCGACAGTGAACCCGACCTTCAGAGTCCTCCCTCAGGCCTTTCTGGTGGCTGAGGGTTGAAGGAAGGTATGGTGGCCTCCTTTGCTGACTCCAAGAAAGGGTTAAACACATTTTCCCCTTTCCCTGCAGGTGCCCCTCTGGGGTAAGTGAACTCAGCTTTTCCATGTTTAGACCAATCGCCTCAAATTCCTGCCTGGCAGGTGTTCATAGATGTGAGCAAATTAGATTTTGAAAGTATTTTTGCCGTACGTCTTGGGCCTGCAATGCAGGTTGTGTGCTGGAAGCCGGGGCCAGCCAGCACTGCGTCTCTGAGGCCCTGGAAGCTGGGCCAGATGAAAGGAGAAGTCATAAAGCATGGAATTCAGAACCCGAAAGACCTGGGTTCAAATCCAGCGCTGCCACTCACCAGCAGGGCAGCCGGGGGCACAGCGCCCCACGGCTGCTGTATCCTCTTGTGGAAAGCAAGTATCCTCGTGTTTCCCTCACGTGGGAGTTTGGGAATCTGACAAGATGTCACATGTAAGGTGCCTGGCTCACACTTTGCGTTTCATAAACAGTTGTGTATTAGTCAGGATTCCTGATTGCAGGCTGTGTGCTAATCAAATGGAATTTACTGGAAGGCTATCAGGGGCTCATAGAATTGGCACAGGATAGTGACGACGTCTGGAAAGTGTCCAGAAACCAAGACACTGCTGGAGAGTTAAACAACGGGGCCTTAGTAAGGTCACACGAAAGGATAGCCAGTGCCACCGAGGCCTGGCACACCTCCAGCCTGCCTCCCGGCCCTGAGTTACTCACTCAAGGCTCCAGGTCCCGGGGGGAACCTCTGGTTGCCCTCACCTGGGTGATACACCCATCGCCTGGTGGTGGCTGGATGAGAGGGAGAGCTGGCTGTTTGCGCCTCCGTGGAGGAGGTAGGTACCCCACCCCAGGCCTACCCACAGTGACAGGGGAGAGGGTCTCCCCGGGGAATCGAGGTGCTGTTAGAAGGCAGGCTGGCTGCTGACTGACCCCCATCTATGCAATTCTCTCCCAACGTAAGATGCCTCCACACCTAAAACACTCCCCGAATAACATTCAGTTCTGTCCTCGGAGGCTTTCCAGTGACATTGAGCAACTTACCTATTTCGCAGCCCAGAGCTTTCCAACCCACCCACTCACGACAGCTGAAATGTCAGAGGAGCCCCGGCCCAGCTTCATGTAACCAGAGCGCTGCCAAGGGCCGCCACCCTCCGGAAAGAAAATCTGGTTCAGTGAAAACATTCGAGACGGAGCAGACATACACATCTCTCTTTCTCTTTTTTTCTGGAAGATGATTTTCCGCAGCTAGCCACAAGATCCATTTTCTAAATGAGAAAATAATGGCTTGTACATAGCAATTTGGAGCCCAAGCATTTATCACTGATCAGCTCCGCAGCCGGCATTAAGCACCTTCTCCTGGAGCTCTTGAGCCCACGCCTTCGGAGATGACACAAGACGGCAAAGCAAACAGGCTTTGCTCGGCCTCTTACTGTCTCTGGGTCTCCAGGTTTCTTAGCCTCATTGTTTGCTTCCAATGCCATACAGTGCTGAGTTTGTCACATCCTTGCTTGAAACCCTTTATTGACTCTCCATTACCTTCAGAAGCCTCTTAGCACAATTTCCCAAGTCTCTCGGGGCCCTGGCTCCTGCCCATGGCTCCAGCCTTTCTGCCTTCCTGTCCCACAGGCCTTCTGCCCCAAGCTAGTCGCTCATTCATTTGCCATTCATTCCTTCCCTTGGTACTTATAGGGCAGCCACTCCGAACGGGATGCTCTGTCAGCTGCTAGGGACCCAGCGGGGGGTCCCAGGACAAATGAGATCCCTTCTCTTAAAAAGCATATATCCCAAGAGCAATGTAAGTGGCAATGAGAGAAAGGAAGACCTCGGAGCCTTTCAGACTGTGAAAAGTGCCACAAGGAGAATGCAAGAGCGTGATGTGATAGAAAGTGACAGGGAAGGGACCGGGGTGTCTTTTGGTCAGGTGGTCATCGAAAGCGGCGACACATGAGTTAAGAACCTGCCCTTTCAAATGACTTGCAGTTCCATTCACAGCCTGAAGCCTGGTCCATCCTTGGTACACGCGCACACGCTCCTGCCGCCTCCAAAATGCCCACTCCACCCCCACCCCCAGTCCTCCTCTGCCTCTGAGGCCGGCTCAGTGTCACCTCCACAGGAAGCTGTTCCCAATCTCGTGTGCTCCCCAGATGCCCAGAGCCTGTCTCCAGCGTAACCCCCGCTCCGCTGCAGCCCACCTACGCCATCCCCAGGACGCCCAGCATCCAGAGGGCGGGCCCCGAAGCGCCCCTGCCTCAAGGGAGAACCAGCGGGAAGGAGAAAGTACAGCGGGGCTGGGGGGACCAGCTGGGGGCTGGGCTTGCTGAACATCAACAATTTTTCCAGCATTTTTTTGTTTGATTAAATCCCAAAGGACATTTTTGCCTCCAATTCCTTTTTCCTTTAACTTTTAACTTTTAAGCCATATGGTTCTGATTCATTTATACTTAACTAATTACAACATTGGTTTTGTAAGAGCTATTTGATGTCCGTGAGTCTTCTGAGCCCTTTCATACAATTCTCTACCCTTTTTACTGTGAAACCCGAAGTGCTCTTTCGCCAGCAGCAAGCAGCGGCCAGCGCCAGAAGGTTACGGTTCGGATCTCAGTCTGGTCACAGGGACCAGGCCTTGTGGTTACAAGGCCTCGGAATTTGGCAAAATGTGTTTTTTGACTCCCAATGAAATTCTTAAAAGGTTCTCAGAAAAATAACGAGAAGAGAACACGTAAATAAGACAAGCAGCTCTTAAAAAGCGAGGCCCTTCCCTTCAGAGGAGCCCTCCCACGGTCGCGGCTTCCTCCAGCCTGCCCCGGGGAGCAGCGGCCAGCGTTTGATTGCTCAATAAAGTCCAGAGGCCTTTTCAGATCCTGCCCTGCCTCCTAGGATCTTAGAAAGTGACATTTGTGTAAACAGGTAGGATTTTATGGGGATGTCAGTGTTCCGGCCAACTTGGCCACCAAGCAGCTCTATTTTTGTTATAGGAGACCAAAGGCACCCAGGCCAGCTGAGGGCCCACTGTGCGCCAGGCGCTCTGCAATGCCAAGGGTGTACAGAGCTGAAACAAGCGCAGTCCTTGCTCTCAGGGAAGTTAGAATCTAGTGTTCCCATAACGTGCAACAGCAACTACCCCCGACTGACCACTGACTGACACTGTGTGTTTCCAGAACATTATTTCAATTAGTATTTCTGGTGACTTCATGGTTGGTGGCCTTCGTGTACTCCACCAGCACACAAGGCAAGTGAGCTCCGAGAGTCGAAGTGACAAGGTTGGTAAAGCAGTAGAACTGGGACTGGAACCCAAGTCTCTCTAACCCCAAAGACCACAGTGCGTGGAACATGGAAAGAAGCTTATAGGGAGGCTGTGGATTCTGAGAAGGGGCATGCCAGGAAAAGGCCATGGACCATCATTGTAAAGGTCAAAGAATGAGGCCTGGGTGGGGGAGAAGGGCTGGGAGGCAGAGACATGAGCTAATATTGTTGACCACCTACTGTGTGCTGGGCACCACAACCCCAGGAGGTCAGTCCTATTCACACAGCAATTAGTAGATGAAGAAGCTGAGGCTCACATTGGTGAGGGTACTGACCGGAGGCCGCAAGGACAGTGACGAGGAATGTAGAGTGTGGACCTGTTCCCTGTGACTCCGAGTTTCTCTCCAACACACCCTTCCAGATGTGATAACCTCTCTCTCCCGCCCGGTTAATTATAAAGTCACCATCTGCTGCATTCAGCTGAAATCTATATAAAGTGGGATTGTTCAGATAAAATCCAGAGAAGGCCGATGTAAGACAATTTAAATAAATGCTAAACAGGGAAAGGAGCTTGGCCCTGAGAGAGAGATGAAATAATGGAAACCGGATTTGGAATGATTAACAATGGAAAAGATGTCTGAAATGCAATCACCCCGAATAGTAAATGTGCAAAGTTCTCAGCAAAAGAACACGGTGGGAGCAAACAGTGGCCAAACCTGGGCGGTAGCCAAGCAAGTAGAAAAGTGAAACCGTGAGACCAGAATGTATCTAGGTTGGTCAAGAGGGAAAGGAGTTGGCAGGTGGATGACAATTCGCAGTTTCTTTTTAAAAGAAAGGAAAGAAAGGAAACCCTTTGCGGAGGTCTGCCAAGGCTCGGCTGGTTTTAAATGGGTTTATCTCATTTAGCACATTTTCTCATTTCATTTTTACAGGGCCCTTCAAAAATTGGCTTGAGTCTCATCTACATTTTACAGAGGGAAGGATGAGAGCTGGAGACACAACATGACTTTCCCAAGGTCATAGACTTTGAGAGCATATGGATCGTGTGGTTGTCCTGCCTAAAAGCCTGAGAGCTTCTCGTTGGTCCTCTAACAAACTCTAAACATCATACCAGGACCTGTAAGAATCTGGCCCCTGCTGACATCTCAGGCACACCCTAGGATGCTGTGCCCCTCACCCTGAATGTTCTAGTCACAAATTCACTCACAGTTCCTCGAATACGCTGCCTTATTTCCCATTTGGGGCCTTCAGGTATGCTGCTTCTCTGTCCACAAGAATGTCCTTCCTCCAGCTCTTGAGCCATCTGGATCCTCTGATTGCTCAAGCTGTAGCTCAAATGACTTCTCCTCCGAGGAGCCTTCCATGACTGCACAGTCCACACCGGCCTTCCCACTGCTCTCTCGGACAACACCCCATCTTTTATCACGGACTGTGTTAGTCTTATATTGGAGTGTTTTCTTGACTGTTGTTCATCTCCCCACCTAGGCCATAACCTCCGTGAGAGGTGACTTATTGCTGAACCCTAACATGAAACACCCCTTACTCTGACTCAGTGCTCACTCAGGGTGTATTCAAATAGAGCCTTTCTCGTAGAGATACCAACCCCAGCCCCTCCTGAAGGGGAGCCACAGGTAGGTCACATGTCACCACCGCGGATTGGAAACCAATGAACAGCAGATCCTCACACGACCCCAGGCAGGGCTGCCAGGACCTGGGATGGTATCAGACCTAAGAATGCACAGAATGACCAGCACCCCACAGGTATCGTGAAAGGATGAACTAGAGAACTGAAGCTGAAAGGATGTCATGTGCTGAAGTCAGGGCCTTGGTGGGCCACCTGCTGTGGAGATTTGAAGCAGCAGAACTCATGGGAAGGGAATGAAACTAGATCAGTGCTGCCGCAAGAGAAGAGACAAGAGAGCCTCACGTCGCCGGGGCTGCCTCGCTCCTGCCTGAGCTGCCACTCAGTTCCCACGCAGGAATCTTCAATAACCTCCTGTTTCAGGAGGCAACTAACAGTTACCTGCACCAGAAAGTAACTCCAAACTGAAGCAATCTCCAAGCCAAAGATATGAATCAAAAGTCTATTTGAGCTTGTAGTGAGAGCTTGGGGGTGTCCACATCCACAGACATGAAACACCGTAGAATTTTTCAGGAAAGATGTGCTGGACAGTGTGCTAGAGTCACTGCCTCCCGACCTCTGCCAGGGCGGCCGGCGTATCTCCGCCCATTACAAGAGACGGAAACCCAGCTCAGGTTGGCTTCAGGAGCTGATGGATCCAGGCGCTCAAATGAGCCTTCTGTCATCTCAAGAGATGGTGATGATGATGATGATAATGATGATGACGGAGGAAAGAAGACAGAGGAGGAGAGGAGACAATGATAATGTTGGGGCTGATTCCAGTCTTCAGACTCAGAGGCTCACAGCTGGAAAGGACCTTTTGAAGTCACCTGGGCCATACAATTCCTATGACCTACACAAAGATCCTAAGACATAGGATTTAACTGTGCCCAAGTTGGGGAAACTGAGGCTTAGAAGGAGGAAGAGCTTGCCCAAGGTCTTCCAGTCAAAGAAGTAGCAGGGCTGGGCATGAAACCCAAGCTGGTTCGCTCTGAAGCCTAGACTCTCCACCAGAGCCTGCTGCCACCCAGCACGCGGACGGGCTCTCCCGGTCTCGCAGAACGTACGCAGCGCCTGCAAACGAGCGTGCCCAGGACTCTGAGACTTTGCCCCTGTGTGTTGGGAGAGGGGCCATTGCATAAGGGACCCTCATCTCTTGTTCTTTGAGCTTCTTTCTCCCATCATGAGCACCAGACAAAAGAAAAGCTTCTCTTTTAAAAGAATAAAAAAAGAACACAAATTATAAGAGCCACCCATATTTCAAAAGCAATTTCACATCGAGCCCGAAATTCCTCTCCGCCAGGCATTCGCAGATAAGAAAAGCCATACACTAAGGGAAAGTAGGCCGGCCCCCCCTCCCGATGGCGCGGGCAGTCATGCACATCCATTCCAGCCTTGGCCATCGCCTTTTTCATTAGTGTTGGCCCGCGAGCTGTTTAAAGAAGTGTCTTCTTACCATGAAAAGAAGAAAGTCAAAGTAAAAACATCTTTGGACACATTTTTGAAGAGCTGAAAAGAACCAAGGAGAGCCAGAATCGATGCCAGCACATCACTGGTTCTTTGTGAAATTCAAGTTTACACAGACACGTACACTGTGGCAGCTTATATATAACGTCTCCTTGGGCTCAGGAAGCAATGGACTCAAACACAGCCTTTTGGACGTGTTTGTACATGGATGCCTTCTGAATTCCTATCAGCGGTAACAGCGCTAAGCATTGCTTTCTATTAACCAGACAATTAATGGCATTGTCTAGACATGACCCACACTTTACATCTCACCATGGCAGACACTGTTGGTTGCTGATGCAACAGCAATTCCCCTCCTCTTCCTTCCTTTCTCCCTTCCTTCCTAGTGAAGTCTCTTTCCAATATTAGAAGTTGAAAATGGTAGATGCTTTCTTGGGTTCCCTAGCACATAGAGTGCCGAGCAATCAAATGTAAGAAGAACTCTCTAAGGGATTCCTGGATAAAAAGTAGATGCAGGAGGAGAAGCCAGGTGCTTCTTGCTTTGGCTGTTACCCTGTGAAGGTGTGATGCCTGGGGCTGCCACAGCCATGTAACCATGAAGTGACAGGCCTAAAGACAAAAAAAGCAACAGGCTGAGCACTGCAGGGCTGAAGGATGGAAAGATGCTGGCTTTTTGATGACCAGGCTGAGCCATGAACCCACCTCAGCAACCTACTTCCCAGGGTTCTCGTTGTGTAAGAGAATAAAATATTGGATAGTTAAACCTTTGTATTTTCCACCTTTCGGTTCTATGAAAGACCCTCATTTCTTTGCTTAAGATGGTTTGAAGTTGGAGTCTGTTTATTTCAGCTTTGCCAAGATCCCAGGATGTCGGTGGCCAAGCTGGAGCAGAACTCCCGTCTCCTGACTTGTTGCTGCATTCTGCTGCCTGCAAAGAGCCATAACTAATATTTATTGAGCATTTTCTGAGTGCCAGGCACTCCTCTAACTACTCCACTTGTGTCATATTTAAACCTCACAACAATCCTATGAGATAGGTCCTATTTTTAACCCCATTTTCCAGAAGAGGGAACTGAGGCTCAGAAATGTTAAGTAACTTGCCTAAAACCACACAGCAAGCATGTGACTGAGCTAGGATTTGATCTCTAGAGCTCAAGCTTGTAACCACGTAGCTTTACTATCTCACCTTCCCATTCCTTCTGCCCTCCCTCCCACCCAGTGAGCTGACAAAGTATCCAAATGTTTTAAGTAGGTGCATCCAAACTGCCTCTTGTCTTGTTACAGCCCCCATAATGCCTTGTACACACCTGGGAGTCCAGGTGCTTAAGCCAATAATAGTCTGAAAAATCCAAGAAGGCCTCCTGGGAGAGGTGTTATTTGAGTAAAGTATTTAAAGATAAGTTAGAATTTACCAAAAAAAACAGAATGGGGGTGTGTACTAGTCAGAGTTCATGTTCCAAGTATAGGTGCTGACTTTGGCTCTTTTAAACAGGAAAAGAATTCAATAAATGCTGGGAGCTCACAGAACTGCTGGAAGGAATGAAGAACCACATTTTAGGTAACAAATCATATCACAGAACTGGTTGAATGAAGACCTCACAACCGTCACCCCCACCTCCACCTCCACCCCCACCCCAGCACCACAGCTCCCAACACCAGCCCAGAGGTGGTTGTCCAGGCCCCTTCTACTCTGCTTCAACAGATCTCAATCTCAAGGTCAGGCTGGGTGCATCTGATTGGCAGAGCCTGGGTCGCATGCAATGCCCTAGCTGCAAGGGAGGCTGGGAAAGTAGGCCTTGGCGTTTTCAGCTCCTATTCTGTGGGATGGGCTCAGAAAACTCTCAGGAAGAGCATTCAGATGCTGGATGACCAAAGACAAGGTCAAGTCCACTGCAGGGGACCTTGAAGGCAAAAGGAACAATTATGCAAAGGCATAGAAAGCATGTGCTTGTCTTGGCTCAGAGCAGCGCGATGGTCACTGCGTTCCTTAGAGTATATATTTGGTGCTGAATTATGCCTCCTGAATTGCTGTTTGGACAGCTTGCCTTTGCATTTCAATGTCTTCTGTCTGCAAGGGCAGAGTCTGTTCTCGATAGGCCTCAGAAGACCTGGATGGGTGCCACGTGTTCCAGAAAAATTCAGTTGCTGTTGAAAAGGAGGAGGTAACAATGGTAAAAAGACAGAGTGACTATGCAAGGAGCCTTTTATCCAAGGCCCAACTCCCCAGAGAAGCAGATTCACAAAGGATCACAGCCTTTTGTGGAAGGTCATCCTCTTGCATAAAAACTGCCCTTTCGGAAGGCACCAGGGTCCTGCCAGAAAAGTTGTTCTTAAGGGGCCAGCTGCCAGCGGTCCAGTCCTTTCACCCCGAAGCCTTCCCCACTTGCACAAAGCTCAGAGGGGCAGGGGGCAACGTCTTCTCGGACTCCCTCTCCCTCTCCCAGCCATTAGCAACTTGGGACTGCCTTCACCTTCCAAATACTGGCTAGAAATCCTGCTCCAGGCTCCGGTCCAAATAAAGCCAAACTGAACTCATGTCAGACAGTAGCGTGAACATAGCCAGAGCCCGAGATTTCTGTTGGAAACATGTGAGGCTTCTCCAGCCAGGACAGTGACCCGTCCTGTCTCCACTCACTCTCCCTACCACGCAGAGCAGCAGCCGGGGGAGCCTATCCTCCGAGATGCTAAAGGGACAAGTTTCAGACAGAGCTGGAGAAGGCAGGAGGGACAGAAGGAGGACTGAAGTCAGGGGACCCACCTTCTCCCCGACTCCCACTCACCCAAAGCGAATCCTCATCTGTGCTCCCTTTCTTGGCTCCTGGAGCAGCAGCCCGCAGTGTGGCCCCAGCCAGACACCTGGAAGTCGCCCTCTCATCCTCCCTCTTCCCCAGGCCCCATATCTAACCAGCAGCTCCAGGACACCTCTCACTCAGCTCCACCACCCCCTCCAGGACAACCCAAAGGTTCCCGCAACGGACCCCGGCCTCTGACACTCCAGAGTGGGGGGCAATGTTTCTTGTGGTCCTAGCAGACACTCCTAGGTCCAAGGCGCCTTTGTTCACTTTAAGGCCATGTTTCTCATTCTGGGACCACTCTACCCCCTAGTTGACATTTAGCCATGTCTGCAGACTTTTTTAGTTGTCACAACTGGGGGCGAGGGGATGCAACTGGCACCTAACAGGACAGTCCTCACCATGGATAATGGTCCCACCCAAAATGCCAGTAGTGCCCAGGCTGAGAAACCTTGTATTACGGTGAAACTACCCAGCCCACATCCTAGTGGCCCCACCTGGGCTTCCCAGGGACGCCACAAAGCCTTGCCCGCCACCACTGTTCCCCTCATCACTGACCTTTGTCTCTGAGTGTCCTGCTGGTGCCGTCACCCATGACTTTCAGGCCTGAGAACCTCCCATGGCCTCACTCTGGAGGTCTCCCTGGCAGACCTTGTACCACCTGGGCAGCCCTCCCAGAAGATCCAGGGAGACACAAGGCCCAGCGACCCTCTGACCATTCGGAGACTGGTCCTTCTCCAAAGAGAGTGGACAGGCGCCTTCCCGGGTGCCAAGAGGGAAAGACAGGCAGGGGCCTCTCTCTAGGAGTCACTCTGCTTTGGGAGAAAATATGCTAAAGAGCAACATGGCCCTAGTCATTCCTTCTGTCCCCTAAGGCTCTGTGTCACACTCACTGCCAGGAAGATTAACCAAAGGTGAGGCCTCAGATGGCTGGGGTTCCAGTGGAGGGAGCTAGGACAATGGCCTGACCCCCCACCTGGCCTCGATACCATCACAGCCTTGGCTCCTGTGGCTCCTCCAGGCCAAGCACTCCAGCCAAGTGGCCAGCCCTGACCCTGCTGTCCTGCCTCTAGGCCTCTGTTCACGCTGGGCCCTCCCCCTGGAAGGTATTTTCCCTGCTAACTCTACATACCCAGGTCCTGTTAGATGCTGTTCTAGGAAGCCTTTGTCCCCACAGTTAGAAGGGATTGCAGCATTTTGAAGACATGTTTCCCTTAATTTCTAGTCATGAATGTTTATACTTCATCCTTCCTACTGGGCAGTGGCTTTTCCAAGGGCACGAGATCTCCATTCCTCTCAAAACCCTCAGTGCCTAGCACAGGGCTGGCCCCCAGCATGTGGCCAACTAGTGAAATAAACATGCCACCTCAGCCATAACCTTGCCTTCCTCTTAGCCTTCTCATAGACTGTTCCCTCTGCCTGAAACACCCTTCCACCACCCACCACCAAGGCCCATCTTCCCATATTAAGCTATCACTCAAATCTGGCTTCCCAGGGTCACTTTCCCTGGTCCAGGTCAATGTCCTGCTACATGAATCAGTACCAGCTGGGCATCTTTTTCACAATCTCTGCCACACTTCATCAGATCCTCTCCTAACCAGCCACTACTTAACCACCTCCCTGGATTGAGAGACCCTCTTCAGCCCCTCTGTCTGTAAGATACACGACCAATGTCCAGAGCAACTGAATGCTCACGCCTCCCAGGCCTCGGTGCCTTTCACTTTGGGCTGCCTTCCCGATACTCATTCCCCATCCCTTTGTCCTTTCTGGCAGAGCCCATGCCCCTTTATGGAAACAGAAGATGCCAGTCATCTGCTTTCCTAGCCTCCTTTGCAGCTGGGGCATAGGCAGGTGACCAGTCTTGGCCAATGGGAGCTGAGCTGCTGTGGGCTTGGGGCTTCTGGGGAAGGTTTCCTGTCACTCTCCTTTGCTGGGTACACTTGTGTCTGCAAGAAACTACTGCCTGATGTGGGAGCCATTCTGCACCATGAGGGGAGACATTCCTGGTCCTCTGAGGATGGTAGAAAGAAATCAGTGGAAAATAACCTGTGACCTGAGGACATGGCTGAGCTATAACAGCAGGGACTCCCCTCTCTCTGGACTTCTCCTGGCATGAAATAATAAATGTCTTTATTGTTTAAGCCAGTGATTTTCACACTGTGGTCTGCACCCCTTAATAGCATGAGATTATTTTAGTGGGTCATAACCAGCATTTTCTTTTAATCAAATCCACAAGAATAGAAAATAGCAGGTAGAATCCCACAAAGTAAAGGTAAGCAATGTTTGGGAAAATGTTTCAGTTCATACTTTTTGTACGTGTATTGAGCACTAGTAACTGAACTCAATCTCCACCCCCCTCACTTCCCTGGAGGTTGAGGGCTGGGACTAAAAGTTCCAACCCTCTAATTACATGGTTGGCTCCATTGGTGACTGGCCCCCATCCTTAGGTGACCAAAGGGCATTCCAGAGGCCATCTCATTGGCAAAACAAAATTTACCTTTGTTGCTCTCATCACTTAGGAATGTCCAAGGGTTTTAGGAGCTCTGTGCCAAGAACAGGGTCAAAGATCAAACATATATTTCTTATTATAAATCATAATACCTAATAGGCCTCAACTAAAATGTTATCTTCTCAGCAAGGACTTCCATAACTATCCATTGTCAAGTAAGGCTCCTAAGTTCTGCTCCTTGGTAGGAAATAGTAAGTAGAGGCAAGCTATTGCGTCTACTGCAACACTAACGACAAAAGTGGATAATTATTAAAAAAAAAAAAAAAAAAAATCATGCCTTAAAAACATTGTAGAACTGTGAAAGCAAAGAGGATTAGATGAACCTAATTCTCAATCAGGAAGAGCCTCTCCTAGGTGGCTGAGGTGGTCAGCCATCTATTCTACCTTCTCCTCAAAAAATAACACCTCCGTTGTTGTTTTTCAGAAAACCACCCCTTCCCTGTGTCTAATCATGTGACTCATGAGTGGCTGACCACACCCAGACTCCGTGATGGGCATGGCGAGGCCTGAAAATTGTCTTTTATTATCCTGTCACAGTGATTGGGTCAGAGTGGACACATGACCCAAACCAGGCCATTGAGAGCCTTTCCTAGGAATTTTGTTGCATGTATTTAGAAGGAGGCTTTCTCTTTCTGCCAGGATAATCTGCTATCATATGAGTCTGAAGCTGCTGAGGCCATCTCAGCAAGATCAGGGGAGAGCCTGTTTGAAGTCTGTAATGAGAGAAGTGAGAAACTAAATGCCTGACATCAATGGTCATGTGGATTCAGCCATTCCTGGAGTTCCAGATCTATCCTTAGACTGTTCAGTTATGTAAACCAGGACTTCTGCTTCCAAGCAGGATGAGGTAGGTTACAGCAGATCTACATGCCCTCTGAGAACAACTGGAAAACTTGAACTGAAAATACATATTTTAAAAGAACATACTATTTAAAGGCATTGGAAATTCACTGAAATGACCAGAACTAGAGGCAACAGATTCAGAGAGTAGGAACTGTGAAGAGATGAGTTGGATTCTGAAGCCATTTTTTCCCCAGGGGGCATGTGCAGATTCGGGGTGCAAGGAAAGAAGATGGGAATGTAGGCTTTTCCTAGGGAAGGCAGAGATCCCTACGGGGGAACAGAGAAACAGACAGAGATTTTGTAATCTTACAGGTCTGGAGAGACAAACTTAGAGACTAAAGGGGCCAAGATCCCTATGAGACGGAGGGGACAGAGATCTGTCTTTCAGCAGCAATAGCAATAATAGCTAGTACTTTGTATGGAACTGTCTAGTTGCGAAATGCTTCACATACATTACCAATACCCAAAGCCAAACGGTGAACTTAAGGCAAAAATTAGTTTTGCTATTTGTAGGTGAGTTAACCTGAGTGTGTGGTTGTATCTTGGCTATAGATGAAGATGAAAATTAGGGAGGTTAAATGACTTGCCCAAGGTCACACAGAAGTGGTGCATGGCGTCTTGAACCCAGGCTTCCTGACTCCACTGGACAATGGACCCAGTAGCCCTGGGTAGCAGTCCTGGCTCTAGCATTCATTGGCTCTGTAACCTTGAGACAGTCACTCCATCTCTCTGTGCCTCAGCATATTCACCTGCCCTCTGGCACTCACTGCCCTTGACCTTGCCTGACGTTCTTAACAATGGATCTAGTCTATGTTCCCAACTTTTGGAGCAAATGAATTTTACTATGACATGCCTGTATTCCCATTTCAGTAGATTCATCAACACCGTGAAATTGTAAATAAATTGAGTGTAAACATATGAATGTGCATTTTGTGCCTACATGAGAGTTCTATGACCCCAGATAGAAGAATCCTGCCTTAGAGCCATGCCAGATGGGCAGCCACACACGACATACCTTAACACGTTCCCTCCTTTCTGGTTGGGTTTGCATTTGAACATGAACTTGCAATGCCCAACCCAAGGCAATGATACATGTCGGAAATTTTAGGCATCGGGGAGGGGTCAAATCGGAGGACAGTTCAAGATGGGAAGTCTTTGCTTCCTTCAATAAAAACAGAATTCATGATTAAGCGTCTAGCACTTACAACTGATGACCCAATTTCATTTGGTCTTCATTAATAATTCTGTCTTTAAAAAAGGAACAGAAGTAATGATCCCCCCATTGTATGGTTTCCAAGAAGTTAAAATAGTTCAGGTTCAATAGCCAGTGCCTGGTCCCTTCTTTTTCTCTCTCCGGGGGCAGAGCCAGGACTTGAAATTGAGAGTTTCTGAAATGGGGGCGGCTGGCCTCATGGGCTCTTTACTCCTCCCCGGTGGAATTGGGGCAATAAGGAAGGGCCAGCGTCCTTCACACATCTCCTCCTCCCCCCTTCCTGTCTTCTAAAGCCCAGACTCGACAGGCACCACGCAGCACCCGTCCAGGACGCAGTTCCCAAGGCCCGAGGGGCGGCCGAAGTAGCCAGGATCCCTAGCATGGTGTTAACAAATCACACTTTCTTAATAGCACACTATCCCCTCACTCGCATGCGTGTTTGTGGGTGTGCTGCAGACTGCAAACCAAGTGCAGCTGGTCGCAAGCTGACGGCCAGGACACACACACACACACACACACACACTCACACACTCACACACTCACACACTCACACTCATGTTTAGAGGACGCCTGCTGCCAATTTCTTGCCTGGCAAACCAGAAACATTTTAGTGGTTTATAAATACAATCCCAGTCCGCCTTGGACTTCTCAGGTTCAAGCCCGTCTGTGTCAGGTGCTCGCAGGGCCCTGCGCCCCTTCCCGTCCACACCCACACTCCACCCGACAGGCCGTCCACGCCCCGCCACGCACAGCGAGCTCCCCAGCACCAGGCCTCTGAACTGGACAGTCCCCAGGCCCCCTCGGTCATGTCGGTCTGTTCTTTTTTTCTCGTGTTATGGAAATGTTATTTTTTCCACTCATATACCAACCACCTCTGGCCCCTCCCAAATCGGCCTGTTGGAAAAGCTATTTATTTTGCTTCTCCTCGGCATAATTCAATATCAGACAAGTGCATCCCTGGTGCAGACGGGGTATTCCCGGGGCATACATTCGAGATTCTGATTGATCGGCATTAGGAATCTGTCACCGGTCCTGGCCGATGCGGGACTGGCACCCCGACATCATGTTTACGTCTTCCCGGCCTTGCCAGTGGCTGCCGAGATTGTCGGGGGGGCTTCTCCCCGCAATACGTTAGGATTGCAGAAATAGTTGGCAGTGCCTTAAAAGCAGCCTGTTTTTTAGCATGAGATAATGTATGTTTTCTTTCTACTTACTTGGAGTAGGTCGTATTGGGAGCCACCCAAGTTCACTTTTAAATCATTTTTCTGCATGCCAGGCGCGGCGTTTGAAGTCGTCTGCCCCAGCCCACGGGGAAGTCAGAGCCCCGGCCTCACCGGCCGCCCCACTGTGTGCCCCGCCGCCCATAACAGGAAGTGTGTCAGAGCCGGGTGGGCACGGGGCGCGTGGGGCGGGCCGCGGGGCTCGGTTCCACCGAACGGAAAATCCTCTGACGTGTCCTCGGTGTGTGTCTGGAGCTCAGGCAGGTCAGATGTCACCCTTGCCTCCAAGTCTCAAGGGCCCTTTGCGTCTGCGCCGCCGGCCTTCAGCGGGGGCACGGCGTAACGCAGGCTTCTTCAAAGTGCAGGCCACAGGAAATCACATTTGAAGTGCCTGGCATGGAGAGTATTTTTATACCGTTCACTTTTTCCCTTTTCTTTTCATCTGTTTTCTGCATTTTTTCAGTTTGCTTTTTCTTCTTGATTTATTGTTGTATTATTCTATTTTTAAACCAAGACATACTTTCCCATCAGACTCTTTAATTTAACTCATATGAAAAGTAGAGATGGGTGGACCTCAGACAGGGCAGGGGCTGGACCCAGTAGGAATGAGCTTCCCCAAGAGCAGATGCTTATCAGAGTCACACCGGCAGCTGGGGGGGGGGGGCAGGAGAACAACCCCCCTCCCCTCCTCCTTTTCCGGGTTCAATAGTGTGGGCTCCTGGCCCTTCCCGTTGAGCAGGTAACCCATGGCACCCTTGTCCCCCTCAGTTGGCCTCCCCTTCAGTGCGGAGACACAGATGTTCCAGTAAGGATCGTGGAACCCCCGACACGAGGAGGAAGAAAGCTAGTCTGGCCCACCCCGGCTTGCCCACCTTGGGGACTGGTCCGCCGGAGCTGGGTCTCAGAGCAGGGGGAGGGGAAAGGTGAGGGTCACACTCGGCCTCTTTGAAGCTCTTCTGCATTTCAAGGAAACCCCCTCAGCTCTGAAGCCAGAGAGACCAGGGCTGAAACCCCCTGGAGGCTGAGGGTGAGTCCCTTTAATGCCCTGGGCCTTGGTTAAATCTGAAAGAAATACTTTCCTTCCAGGCTTGTAAAAATTAAAGAAATTGTTTGTCCAACAAACGATGGGTGCTCAGTAAAGAGGTAGCTGCTCTTACGATTCCAAAGAGTTGTTCCCAAATCCCTGTTCAGTCTGAATTCATCTCCTCTCCCTCCACCTTTCAGTTGAAAACCTGCCACACGCACCCTCTTATTTTTTTGTGTGTGTCTCTCTTTACTCTGCTCAAATTGGAGAGAATATGAAAAGGACCATACCATGTGGCCTCTCTGGAGCCAAAAGAAAAAGCCTCCCTTGGAGAGTATCTGTGGCAGATGGAACAGTTGGGACAAAGGCCCTGGGATGAGAATGATCTTGGCACAGTCAGGACACCTAAAGGTCAGGGTGGTTGGAGCACGTGGGTGGGGAAGAGAGTGGTCCAAGACACGGTCAGAGAGGTAAACAAGACCAGGTCAG
Organism: Miniopterus natalensis; assembly: GCF_054644295.1. NCBI lineage: Eukaryota > Metazoa > Chordata > Mammalia > Chiroptera > Miniopteridae > Miniopterus > Miniopterus natalensis. The sequence goes on from NC_142084.1 coordinate 94,180,917, forward strand.
GTTTTGTAGAAATCACGATAAAGGTCTTAAATCTTATCCCCCAGAATGGTAAGGGACATTGGAGGGCATTAAGCAAGCTAGTGTGACATGATCTAATTATATTAATGAACCTCTCTGAGCCTCAGTTTGCTCATCTGTAGGGATCTAGAATTCTAGTGGTAATGAAGATTTAATGGGATCGCGTGCTTGGAGTACTCGGTACAAAGCCTGAAATATAGCCACTCTATGTATCTATTCACTATAATTATTATTCCAATTCTGTGTCCTCACTTACTCCACAGGGCCCAGAACATAATAGGCATTTACACAGTTACTGGATGGTTTAGAATGGGAATGATGATAGCCGAAGAAATTGTCACGATATAGAAAGTTATAGGGTTCCTTGGATTCAGATGCCAGTCTGCCACTTAGGAATAAGTCCCTCGCCATCTTTTGAGACTCCCCTCCTCTGCAAAAGAAGGAAAACGATATGTATCCTGTAAGCCTTGTGAGCAAAACATTTAACATGCTATATACATAGGTGTGGCTTCTGGAGGGGGTGCAGTGGCAATTGAAGCATAGTTTTCGACTTCTCAAAATCCCATATAATATTGAAGTAACTAAACAGCAAAATCCAAAACCCATGCACAACTTTTACAACCAAACTAAGTAAAATTGAATGCCCAAAAACCCGAAAGCACCAATACTGTGTTATTGACATCGCTGAGAGAGAAAGTAGGAGGGGGAACCAACAAGTCATCTGATGCCCTGAATACAGAAGAAAATATTCCAGAGGCATCCATGAGAAAGTGCAACAGGTCAATTTGAAAATGGCAGCTAAAACTAGGAGGTGTTTTGCTGAATCCAAGAGGGGGTGCATGCTAAAGGCCTGAAGAGATTGGTGTAGTTTAGTTCCTACAAACTCTCAAAATGGGCCCACAGGGCTCCTTTCTAGGTCAGGGTTCCCCACCAAGGTGAAACTCGTGGAAGTGGAATAAAAATAAAACAGAACAAGGAAAACAGAGACAAAGGAATGAAAACCTAAAGATAAAGTAGGAGAGAAAAACAGAGCCAGGAATTCTCAAAAAGCAGATGCTGTATGTTTTAACTTTACATGAAAATAACAGAAAAGTGTGAAGTTACAAAAGCGTCATAAACCAACTTCTTCCTAAAAGCTTAGGGAAATCAAATTAACATAAAAATGATTAACTGAAAAAGTATCAAAATCAAATCCTATACAAAGTTACTATAAGAAAAAGAGATTAAAGAATATAATAATATTCCTACAGATAATAACAGCACATCAGAAAATTTCTTTAAAAATAGATAAAACTTCCACGAAATTATTTCAAAATAAGTAAAAGTTATTAACAACACAGAGCAAAATTTTAAAACCTCAGGAATGAACTGACAGAATTCAAGACAATTAAAAATAAAAGAAAAAAATCATTTTATAAATAAAGAGTAAAGTGGAGGAAACACACGTGCAGACAACACCTCAAAGAATTCCTTAAGAAAAATACAATATGAAAAAGAAAATTTTTAAAATAAAAATATTTTTTAAAGATAAGAATAATTTGAGAGAAAGTTACAAATATGGAATGTAGGCAAAGAAGAACCAACATATGCATAAAAGAATTCCCAGAAAGAAATCAAAGCAAGAGAATAAAACAAATACTAAAAGTTAGGGTTCAAGAACATTTCCTAAACTAAAAAGATTTAAAACAGCCTGTTGAATGAGGACACCATGAACCTAAGAATTTATTGACTCAACATGACCAATACCAAGTCATATTTTAGTAAAAATTACTTAACTTTAAAGAAAAAGAAACAACCCTTTGGGCATCTCAGGAAAAAAAAAAAAAAAGCACATGACTTATAAGGAAAAGAAAACGTGATTGCAAATTACTTGATGCTAGAGCTTTACGCCAAAAGGCACAAGAAAGAAAAAGTCAAGGATTTTATATCCAGCAAAACTAACCTTCAAATATACAAACAGTTGTCAACTCAATGAATGAGCATATTATATAATCTATAAGAGAACAAACTTCAAACAGTAAAAACAACTCATGGGATAAATTATGTGTCCAACTGAGACTAAATGAGAGTTAAGAGAGAGATTATAGTAGGAAATGGTTCTTTGTTCTGACAATGTAGATATAGTACAACCATTCTTTAAATGAGGAAAAATGGATCTAGTATATGAGAAAAATAACTATTTTCAGTAACCTCAATCAGTGTTGGTAGCACTAATATTATATTTTGAGATTGCTATATGTATAAAATGGAACAAAGCAAATGAGTAATTGTGGTATATTTTAATTTTACCATCTCCTGTATCCTTAAAAACCAGAATTCTCAGTATGGAAGAAAGTAGATACGAATACAACATAGAAGATATTAATTAAAATCTCTGAAGTACTTAATTTGAATTAGAAATATTGGTATAAACACAACATGCCTGGCAAATAGTAGGTGCTCAATAAAGAGCTGAAGGGGTGGATAGCTGTGTCTTCAGTGTGTTTACCCAACACAGTGTGTTTATTCCCAGAGCATCTCCCATTTAGAATTCCCATGCTTTCTGTCCTCTGGATTTTAACTATGCTGATGACACAAACTGTCTTCTTTCTTTCTCTCCACATCCACCCACATTGCTTTCTCTGGGAGGACTCCCTGATTAGCCCAGAGCTCCTGGGGTTGTTTCCCCTGTGAACCCTAAATTCCAGCCATATTTACAACTTGGCTTTCATAGGGTACCCAAACCATCCCCACCTCCTTCCTGCATATAAATCAAGCTGTGTAACCTGGCACCCAGGGTCTAGCATGATCTGACCCTTAACACCCCCCCCCCCACACACACACACACACTTTGCCTTCCTGTAGCCAGTTCCTCAAAAGCACCATGCACTCTCCCAATAGGTCTGCTCAATGTTGCACATGCAGGCCCCCTGCCTGGACCGCCCTCCCACTCCTTTCTCTACTAGTGAGCTCCTTTATCTCCTCTAGAGCCTTCCTTGGAATCCCTCTCCATAGACCTCAGGTTGAGGTGCTCCTCCGTGGTCTCTGGTATCTCTCACAGAACTTATACTATAGTGTGATGGTCTGCCTACAGGGCAACCTTCCGCGGCAGACTCGATTTGTCTCTGTGTCCCCAGTACCCAACAGAGTACTCTCAAGCCTCCATCTCCCACTCCCCCATATGTACCTTCTCTAGCATCCCCTTTGGAGACATAACGAGACCCTGTCAGGGTGACACTCCCCTTCCTCAGCCAGTTTAATAAACTGCTTCCCTGGTGGTCTTTGTATAGACGTCAGCAGAACCTAGAGCAGAGTCTGTCACTAATGGGTACTTGGGAAAAATATCTGCAGAAAGAAGGGGAGAAAGGATAGAAGGAAAGGAGGGATGGAGGGAAGGAGAAAGGAAGAGAGAAAGGAATGATAAAAGCAGGCTGAGTATTGTGGATCAATAATGAACAAATTGGCATTTATTATTAATGACTTTCAAAAGGGCACAGAGGAGGATAGTTTGAATTGACCAATATATATTTATCTAACTTTACCTTGGTAGAGTTAGGTAAATGTATATTTACTGACCTCTCCCAGCTTAATCTGTTATTTCTGAGGCAGAACAATTAACTTGCTTATTCTGAAAAGAAGTGAAAATGTATCCCCCCCAAGTCCTATTCTTTCATTTATTCACTCTCACGCACACACAAACACACACACACTCCCTTCTCGCCCTTAGTAGTCTATTGTTTCCGACTTTTAAAAAATGGTTGTCCCTTTCTGTTTAAAAAAAACTGTATTAGCTATTCAGGGAATACTAGCCCTTTCCTTGGACTTAAAAAAAAAAAGTATTTTATCCATTAAAATCTAACCGGGGTGTAGTAACCATAAAATCCAGCCACTCTGTTAGGAAGACGGATATCCTCAAAGATTTATGTCTGGCCGTCTCAAAGCAAATGTGTAAGATGGAGTTTTCTCAGAGACTTCCTGGCTGCGCTCCACCCCACACATAATTTCTGTTTGTATAAACCTCAGATCAAAACTCAGGAAGGGTTAAGGGAAACCTTTCTGAACCACAGGTTATGTCTGCTCACCATCCTCGGTTGACCGTTTGGAATGAATTAACCAGGCCCCGACCAGCCCGCAGCGGGTTCTTGGATGAAATCAACCACCTCTCCAGTCCAAACGGTCAAACCCTTTGGGGTCTCAGATTCGATCCAGCTTTGAGGGTATATTCAAAGTCCTGCGCACACCCCTGTAATTGTGGTGAGAGATAATGAAACACGCCGCATTATTAGTCTCCAGGATACGGCGGAGGCCACTGGAAACATCAGAATTCGGGAAGGGGTGGAGAAGGGGGTGTGACTATTTTGAATGAACCTGAAAGAAAATACTTCCCAAACCTTCTTTCAGAGGACGGTTTCGGTTCCAATTTTTCATAAGGTTGGAAAAAGTTAAGCAAACGAGAACTATAGACACTTGTTTATAGAAGGTTTTTCTCTTTAATTGCTGTTTTTGTTTCATGAAAGAAAAGTCCCATAAAATAGAAGCCCGTTTCTGTTCAGGGAGGCGGCGAGACTCCTGAGAACACCACCAAAGGGCTGGCTTCACTCTGGCCAGCCAAGGAGTCCCGAGGATGTGAACATCTATATATTTCCACAGCAAGGCGTGTGACTTTCCCACCCTACACCCTGAAGGTCTCTCCATACATTTGAGACAGTTTTGAAAATCTGAACTGTGGGACCATCTGGTTGCTGGCAGGCATTCCAGACAAGTGGTTTTCTAAGAAGCCAAGTTCTGGTTTGACTCTTTGATTGGAAAAGTATCTATTTCACTAAGGGTGATAGGCCCCTGGATGCATTCTCACCAAAAGAACCCAGAAACCAATACTTGAAATGCCAGCAGTGAGTTGTAGGGAATTCTTTTGGTTTGCCTTCAAGGACACAAAACATTGCAAAGGTCTTCTCTTTGGCACAGAGGGGCCTGGCGTGGAGAGTTGGCCCAGGGTGTGTGTGGAAAGAGTCAGACATGAGAGTCAACAGACCCGGGTTCAAATCCTGGCTCTGCCACCAGCAAGCCGGTCTCACCTTAGGCCAATTCACTTCTGAGTCTGACTTTCCTCATCTGTAAAATGGGCACATGGACCTCAGTCTCAGGGAGGTGGTGAGGGTTCAGGGAGATGATATTTGTGGGATTCCCTCCACCATGCCTGGTACACAGCAGGAACTTGTAAGTGTTGGTTTCATATCCACCATTCTAGTAGCACGACAGACACAGGCAACCTCTCTGAGGTCATGGAATTTCTCCCGAGACCTCTGCTGGGGCCTTCAAAGGAGGCAGAGTTTACTACCTGCTTTCATTAATCCGATCAACAGGCAATCACAAGATATTGGCCTGGGGCTGGCACAGGGCCCCAGACAGGAGGGATCTAAAGATAGGGCAGCCTGGCCAGTGTAGCTCAGTTGGTTGAGAGTCATCCGTGCACTGAAAGGTTGCCTGTTCAAATCCTGGTCAGGCACATGCCTGGATTGCAGGCTCCAGCCCCACAGGGGGTGGGCAGGAGGCAGCCGATCAATGTTGCGCTCTCATGTCGATGTTTCTCTCTCTCCCTCTCCCGACCTCTCCCTCTAAAAAAAAATCAATAAAAAATATGTTTTAGAAAAAGAGAGATGGGATCTTAGTGCCCCCCCCCAAAAAAAAAAATAGAAGGGGCATTTTAGTGCCAGCACAAAGCTGGCCAGAAAAAAAAAAAATGCTTAGGAGGTATGTGCTAAAAACCAAAGCGTTGTGGTTAGATAACTAAGTAGAGAGTGAGAGTCACCAAGCCGAGTGCCTTCAGGGCCAGGGAGGTAGCCTCACGGCGTCCAGCGGACAGCAGGGGAGCCTGGGCCCCACCTGAAGGCGGCTGCCAGCACCAGGCAGGCGTCCTCGGCTGGAACGCGGGTCGGGTGGCTAGGTTCCCCACTCTTCAGGCAAAGCCAGAAACCTGGATTTGTATGTAAAGCCTCCTCATCTTTAAATATTGACCATTTTTTAAAAATTTAAACATGCCCGGCCGGGCGTGGCTCAGCGGTTGAGCATCGACCTAGGATCCAGGCGATCGGGTTCGATTCCCGGTCAGGGCACACGCCCGGGTTGCGGGCTCGATCAATGACTCTGTCATCATTGATGTTTCTCTCTCTCTCTCTCCCTCTCCTTTCCTCTCTCTGAAATCAATAAAGATATATTTGAAAAAAATAATAAATAAATAAATAAAAATGTAAACATCTATCTGCAGGCCAGATGGGTAGGGAAAGGTCCCCATGGCTGGAAGACTGCACCCAGGAGGTGGGGCTCGCGCCAGGCCTTGAGCTGGGGGTAAAATTTAGATTTGCCTATTTGGGTGCTTACCGTGCGCATACTTCTTAGGAGGTGGTGTGGCTTGGTGCTTATGGACTTGGTGTCCCATTGCTCGTGTGCAAAGTAAGAAAAGTGACATCTAGTCAGAGAGCGGTAGTGAGGATGGAGTGAGCTCAAGTTCACCGGATTCGCGCAGTCAAGCGCTTGGTCTTATCAGCCTTTGCTATCCCAGCCATCTTGGCTGTTGTAGCTGCTGTTTTCATTGAGAGAAGGGACCGATGGCATCTAGGGCTCTGCCACCCTCCACCACAAACTGTCCCATTTGGAAAGCCCATGCTTGCCCCAATCTTGACAAGATGGCCCTGTGAAATGGACGCTAATATCCTTCCCCCCATTTTATAGATGAGGAAACTGCAGCAGAGCAGAGAAGTGAACCTGTGCAGGGTCACACAGAGAGTCTGTGGAGAAAAGAGGTAAACCCGAGCCCCCTGGCTCCACAGCTCACCATCCATCTGCTCCATCCATGCCCACAGGACCTGCTCCATGGATGGCCATGGGTGCCCCTATGTGCCCTGGGTCCCAGGAGCCCACACCCTGAAGCTTCCTGTGGGTTCATCTCCTGTAGGCCCATGACACACCATCCCTGCCCTACCCCACCCACCATCCAGTTCCATCAAAGGCTCCTTTGAACTTGGCTGCAAGGCTCATCCACAAAGCCCAGGAAGCGTCCTGGACACAGAAATGGGTTTCATGGTTTTCCTCATAAAAGCACAACCTGACACGCAGCTATTGTGTCAGTGATCCCTCTAGTCGCAATTGCCAGAAACCCGAAACAGCTTGAAACAAAAAGGAACTGGCTCGAGGCTGAGGGAGCCTCATTTCAGGCCGCGTCTACACCCTCACTCTGTTTTTATTGACTTGCTCTGAGGCTCCCAACCCACAGATCTGGGGCAGGTCTCCCATACGCAGACCCAGCCCTCCTTTGGAGCCCTCTGGGGAAGGGACATGGGGGACTTGGGGTCAGGGACCGTGGGCAGTCCCAACTGGAGCAGCACTCTGGGGCCACAGACGTCTGACATGGATGTTTTGTTCCCCTCTTGGAGCCATTTCAACCTGAGGTGGGGCTCAGAGGGCTGGTTGCCATGCCCGGCCACGTCCGTGCGACGGGCACTGAGCACTCACTGTGTGCTGGGAAGTCCACACGTTTATAGCCCCTTTACGGGGTCCTCCCATCTCACCACCCTTGGCCATCCACCTTACTCAGCTTCAAGTACAATGGTCCCCCCTTGTCCACAGTTTCACTCTCTACTGTTTCAGTTAACCAGTGGTCCACTGCAGTCCAAAATTATTAAATGGAAAATTCCTGAAATAAACAATTCATAAGTTTTAAATGGCGTGCTATTCTGAGTAGCGTGATGAAATCTCGCGCCATCCCGCTCTGTCCCGCCCTGGATGTGAATCATTCCTTTGTCTGGTGTTTCCACGTAGTCACTTAGCTGCCCTCTCAGTGATCAGGTAGACCGTCATGGTATGGCAGGACTTGGGACCCTTATTTTACTTAATAACCGTCCCAAAGCTCAAGAGTAGTGATACTGGCAATTCGGATGTACCAGAGAGAAGCCATAAAGTGCTTCCTTTAAGTGAAAAGGCAAGTATAGGAAAAAACATAGTATACTTAGGGTTCAGTACCATCTGCAGTTTCAGGCATCCACTGGGGAGTGTCTTGGAATGTGTCCCCTGTGGAGAAGGGGAGGGGATTACTGTGCACACAATCAGAGAGGCAAAGAATCATCCAGAACAGACCAAACTCACACTGCCCTCCAACCCAGCACCAAGGATTAAGCACCCCCTCCTTCCCTTGGGCTCAGCTGCCATGTGTCCCTCCTAGAGGGGTGTCCTGGCCCTCTGAGGACGACACTACTGTTGAAAAGGATCTGTTCATTGATTACGTCCCTGGAACCACTGTGAATCGACACAGTGGTCTTTCCCATCGCCACGGGGAAAGGAGGCTGCTCTGGGCTTTTCAAGAGACGTCTCTTCCCACTTGATTACATACGCCTTTGGCTATAAGTGTGTTGCTTTCGGACCCTAGTCTTCATGCAACACGGTGGGCATTAAGGACCCAGGTTCTCGGGGCAGATGGCCTTGATTCATAAGCTGTTTGTGTGATCTCTGCCCCACAGAGCTGCTGTGAGGTTTCCACCACACAATGAATGTCAGGTGCTCCACTGGACGCTGGGTACTCAACACGCAAAGGAGGGGGCAACTATTATTATCATTACAGGTCAAGAGTTTTATGTGCATAATCTTTCTTTTTCTTACCACAAATATGGGGCAAATATTTTTATTCCCATCTTACGGATGAGGAAACTGAGGCCTGGCAAGGCTGAACGTGCAGCCTAAGGTCTCATGGTAAATGAGTGATGACAGTGAGATCCGCTCTCAGGACTGCCTGGCCCTACAGCCCAGGACCCTAACCACTAGTCCATCACAGTTTCCTTAAAGAATGCCCAAGATGAGTGCAGACACCCCCGCGTGTTCAGCTTTTCTTGGCCAGTGCAGAGCTTAACCCGTCGCCCTCTTTCCTGGACCTGCAGAAGCCCCTCTGTGGGCCCACGGCACAGTGTCCAGACAAGACTTCCAGGAACAGTGAGGTCACAGGCCCACACAGACCCACGCCAGAACCTCTCCCAGCAGAGGCCACATCTGCCCTGCCGACCCCCACAAGACCCTCCTGGGAGCCCAGGGATGTCTGTCTCTTAACCGTCGCTACGCCCATCAGCAGAGTCCTTCTCACTCCTTAGCAGCCCGCTGCTCCTGAAAGCAAGTGACTGGGCCGTCACGTCCCAGACTTCTATTCCTGGGCTCATTTTCCACGAAGAGTCTTGGATTCAGGAGCAAGAGGCCTTAGGAATTCACAGCCCCACAGGGCTTTCTCCCTCGCCTCCAACGCGAGGCCCGATTTAACACGCAACTAATTGAGGTGAGCGCCGCACGTGGCAGTCCTCCCAGCCCCGCTGCCGCAGGTGGCGGCTGCAGTCACGTGCAGGGGACCCAGGTGTCGGAGGCGTTCCCGGAGCCCTGTCGTTGATTCATTTGTCTACAGGCATCCTAGACTCCACGTCTCCGAGACAGGCCAGGACGGAGTGCATTCCGAGGTGAGCCCGCCTTACTTTCCCCTCCAGCTCGGCCCCCCCTACTTTCTTTTTCCTTCTTGGCCTCGGGGCCAGAGTATTCTGGACATATTTTTCATTTTTCCAAATATCAATTGCTCTTTTATTCCCTCTTCGAAATAGTGAGTAATAAGAGTTGTGTCTGGTCCTGAAATTCCGGCTGAAATAAATTAGCCCGATGACCAACAGGAGGTGCCTAGAACAATAGCGGCGGAGCACTTGGCATGTTACAAAAGAGCCCCTGGATGTCGAAGTACAGTAAGTCTGGAAGCACATTGCGAGCGACGTTGCCAGGACGGGTATGCAATGAGCCATCCAGGCAGCAGAACGCCTCATAAATTAATCCGGCTTTTTTTTTCCCTTTTTGGTCCACCGTTCACAGTTCTTTTAGCCCTCTGGTTAATGGGGCGTAGAGGAGGGTATTTTTGGTGTGGCCCTCGCCCTCAGCAGCAGGCATATGCCAAGGCCATGCGTGAATGTCTGCATTTGCCCCCTAACTCGTCTGGCATCCCTGGGACCGCTGGCTGCAGTAACAGCAGCAGGGGGAGAACACAGACCGTGGAGGCAGCAAGCTGTTAACAAATATTGAGCACTTGCTGAGGGCCAGGCATTGTGCTGAGTTGTGGGAATGCCACAGAGGAGGACAGGGCAGCCGCCCCGTCCTCATGGTGCTGAGAGCTCAGACACGTCCCAGGCCATCTGAGCTGGGTCTCCATCTCTGGGGGCAGCAAGCAGCGGTTTAATTCATACCCCAGATCCTTTCCCTGGAAGGAATCACTCATTTATGTGAGTCTGGGGGCGGAGTGGGTGGAGCACAGCCCTGCCTCTCACTGCAGAAGCAGAAGGAGCCCCCATGCTCATCGGCACCTCCTGGCAGCCAGGGGCCAGGCCTGTGACAGAGCCCAGCCTAGCAGTTGCTCCTGCTCAGGGCTTTGCATCTTCAGGGAGTGTCCCAAAGACACTGTGGCAGGCTGGCGAAAGTCCCCCAAAGACATCCACGTCCTAATCCATGGAAGCCGTGAATGTTGCTTTGTGTTGCAGGAAAGGACTTCGCAGATGTCATCGAATTCGGGATTCTGAGATGAGAATATCATCCTGGATTAGCTGGGGGCCCCAACGCAATCCATGCGCCCTTATTAAGAGGCAGATTTCACCCACACGGGGGAGAAAGCCATGCGACCACAGAGGCAGCGACTGCAGTGATGCGGCCCCAAGCCAAGGAGTGCTGGCACCGCCGAGGAGTCTCCCCTAGAGGCTCCACAGGGTGTGTGGCCAGGCTGATGCCTTCATTTCAGCCCAGAGACACTGACTTTGGACTTCTAGTCTCCAGAATTGTGAGAAATTTAATTTCTGTTGTTTTAAGACACCAAGTTTGTAAAAATTTGTTACAGAAGCCCTAGGTATCTAATGCAGACACCGAGAGAATTTAGAATCCCTTCATGGCGCTGGAATCCAGCCACTCAGAGCTTACGGTTCTGGGTTCAGACCACTCCTGTGACACGCCCCGGCCTGTAGTTCCAGTGCCTGAATCTTTAGCCTCTCCATCAATTCCAGGAGGCCCCTTTGGGCATCCCTCCAAAATTTGCATTTTCTGATTTTAGTTAGCCATAGGGGCTTCTGTCGCTTGCCTTCACAGATAAGAACCCCCACATGGCAGGACGGTTATGATGATTAGGGAACAAGCCATATTTAGACCCAACGGACACACAATAAACCAGAGCTCACAAACCAATGGCCTGCATTTTGCCCACACAGTATATTTTTTCTAAACTTGAATTTGTTGCCAACATTTACAAATCAGGAGATAACACATAAAAGACTGAATTCCTAGCTTTTCTTGAAAAAAAAAAAACTAAAAAAAAACCCTGAAGATTTTGCAACACTGGACCCCACATTTTCGTGGCAACAATTGGCTGGAGCTTGTAGATCTGCATGGAATAATTTGCCACAGTCCCCACCAGGCCTTTCTGTTGCACATGCAGCCCACTCCTCTCATTTTGTTATTAGTTCAGTACCTCTATGCATCTGAGTTTGCAATCCCTGTTACAAATACAAGTCTTTCTTCCATCATGAAAAGGCAGGGCGCCGGTAGGAGGCTGGGGTGCCACCAGCCCACTGCAGACCCTCCCCCAGCCCACCGCCCACAGCGACTTTTGGGTATGCGTCATAAGGAACAGGGAGGACCACCCTTCCCTCTCTTCCCTGTCCTGAGGCTAAATTCTCAGAAAAGGGTCCTCAGAGCGAATCCCTACAAGTCCCCTACTCATCACTGCTCTTCAGAGCAGCTTCCAGGGAAAATCCACTGAGTTTCCCCGAAAATGTTCCTGATCCTGATATTCTTCTCTCTCCACAACTGCAATTCGTTACTTTCGATGCCTGAAATTAGTTTAACGGGCGGTCCTTGCGTATCTAGCTGTAGCTGGGATGAGATGTTTCTTCCACGGGAAGCCCAAGAGGCCAGCAGCACGTGCAGGACCATGGGGATGAGGCAGGTGGCTGCCTGAAGACCCCAGACAGGAGCAGGAGAGGAGCCCTAGTCCTGCCCCTCCAGCTGACTTGGGCTGGTTGGTCCCTTTCTCTGCCTGGCCTTGAGCTTTCCCGTGGAAAGGGTGTAGCTCATGGCAAACAAGAGCCTGGGTGCTGGGATCAGGCCCCGCAAAGGTCCGCTCTCAGCCCAGCCTCTCACTAGGTGAGTGACTTTGGGGAAGTGCCTTGACCCTGTGAATGAGCTTCAGTCTCCTCATCTGTAAAATGGGGGTAACAATATTATTCACCACCTGGAGTTGGAATAATACGATGAACTGATATGGCTAAAGTGCTTTGCATAGGGCCGGGTGCTCAGTCATTTCTTGGAGTATCTTAGCTGGGGATGGTGATAATATTACGGATATGCAGGGCGAGGGGGGAGGAGAAGTGGAGGTTGTGTGAAATCCCTTGGTGCCAAACTGGGGGAGTCACGAAGTTGGAGAGGGAGGAAGGGCTATAGCTACTTTTGATATTTCAAAAAGTTTAACGGGAATCTCACGTCTCCTTACCCACGATAAAGACACAAAAGATACCAAGAATGGCAACTTTCTTTGCTTTGGGCTGAAGCTACATTAACTCCTTGGGGTAAACGAAAAGGGTCTGGAGTTAAATGAACCTGAACTCAGATTCCTGGGAGGGTGTCTGACTTGAATAAAGGGAGTAGTATCCAGTCAGAGAGATGGACAGCACCGACCTTGCGGGGCAGTCCCCATGGTTAAATGAGATCATGTACGGAAAGCACTGGGCATGGGGCCCGGCTCAGTACACAACAGCGACCATGGCTGGTGCCCAGGCCTCAGCTCCTTCACTGTAAAATTAAAATCATACACCTGCTTTACTCACTCCACAGTCACTGGGCCACGGACTGTGAATACAGAAGTGTGTTCACCGGACAGAGGTCATGGCCTCTCACGGCCCACAGTGTGAAGCTGCTTATCACTCATCCATTCCACAAATCTTTTCACTGAACATTTAGTGTGAAATGGGCTGCCCAACGGGCATCCGAGATACAATGGACAGTAAAACAGATTCCGTTTCCAACTACTAGGAGACTCATGGCCTAGAGAAGACATAAGTAAACCAGTGAAATGCCAAGTCTGGTAGATGCTCAATAAATAAAGGTAACCAGAAGCTGTGATGTGTAACTTTGAGAAAGTTAATGCATAAAAATTATTGATTTCTTAACCCGTGAAACTTGTTTGTTAGATGAGGGCTTTTAAACTATGAGGGAAGTCAGAGGAAATGAAATATCTATTATACACTTAAAAAACCATGCAGGAGCTGTATGCTGAAAATGACATCATGCTGATTAAAGCAAACAAAGGGGACCTAAATAAATGGGGAGGTGCAGTGTGTTCATGGAGTGGAAGACACACGTAGTCAAGATGTCAATTATCCCCAAAGTGATCTGCGGGTTTAATGCCGCTCCTAGCAAAATCCCTGCCAGCGAGGGTTTTTGCAGACACAGATACCTTATTCTAAAGTTTGGAAAGGAAAAGGGAAAGGAGTGGGCCCTAGGAGTGCTGAAACAATCTTGGCAGAGAACAAAGTGGGAAAAATCACTCTACTCAATATCCAGATAGTGCGTTATCGGTGCAGGGAGCAATCCATAGAGGAATGAACAGAGTAGAGTGCCCATTTGATAAGCCCACACAACTATGCTCAACTCGACAAAGGCGCCAGAGCAATTCAAGGAGGAAGGGTAGAGTTTTCAACAAATGGTGCTGGAGCAACTGGACATACACAGGCCAGAAAAATGACCCTTGATACAAACCTCACACCTGATACAAAGATTAACTCCTAACAGATCATGGACTGGACTGTAAAGTATAAAACTATAAAACATTTTTAAAATAGGAGAAAAGTTTTCTGTTTCTAGGGTTAGGCACAAAGTTCTTAAATGATACACACACACACACACACAACACAAAAGAAAATATTGATAAATTGGACCTCATCAAAATGAAAACTTTTCTTTGCAAAAGTCCACGTGAAGGGGATGAAGAGACAAGCTACAGAAGGAAAGAAAATATTTACAAAGCATCTATCCCAAAAAGGATATATAAAGGACTCACACAACTCAATTGTGATAAAAATAATCCAATTAGAACATGGGCAGGAGACATAAACAGACATTTCATAGGAAATACAGTGGCAAATAAGCACGAAAAGATGTTTAACATTATTAGCTATCAGGGAAATGCAAAGTAAAATCACTATATACCTATCAAAATATCTAAAATAAAAAATAACAAAAACACCAAGTGCTGATGAGAGTGAGAAGAAACCAAATCACTCATATGCTGCTGATGGGAGTGTAAAATGGTACAGCCATCCTGGAAAAGAGTTCGACAGCTTCTTACCAAACTACCAGGCAATTACCATACAACCCAGCAATTGCCCTCTTAGGCATCCCAGAGAAATGCAAACCGAGGTTTACACAAAATCCTGAATAAGAATGTCCATGTCAGCTTTATTCATAAGGGTCAAAAACTGGAAACAGCCAGATGTCCTTGGGTAGGCGAATGGTTAAACAAGCTGTGGTACATATATACCATGGAGTACTACGCAGCCACGAAGAGGAACAAACTACTGATGCGTGCAACAGTCTGGATGGGTCGCCGGGGAATTCTAAGTACAAAAATAGCCAATCTCCAAAACCCACATGCTATTTGATTCTATTGATATGGTATTTTTAAAAAGATAACATTTTAGAAATGGAGAACAGACCAGTGGTTGCCAGGAGTTAGGCACGGGGGGCGGGGGTCAGAGGGAGGCGGCGGGCATCAAAGGGTAACACAAGGACCTCCAGGTCTGGAATTCTGGATTTGACTGTAGTGTGAATACACAGACCTACCTATGCGATGAAATTATTTGGAATTAAATACACACACAAATGAGGACAACAGATCTGAACAAGACTGATAAGTTGTATCGGTAGCAATATCCCAGTTGTGATACTGCACTACTGCGACACTGCCCTTGGAGGAAAGTAGTTAAAGGGTACACAAGATCTCCTATATTTTTTTCTTACCACTGACGTGAATCTACAATTATATCAATAAAATTTTCAATTAAAAATAGCTTTTATTGTTTTGTATTTAAAAACTCATATTTTATTAAAATCCTGAAAATATAGGGGGGAAATCAGAAAAAATGTCACGCTGAAATACCGTCTTCTGATGCATTTCTTCCTGGTGTTTTTTTTACATTTTTATGCAGGGGGGAAATGTGAAGGGCAGGGCTAAAAATCAGGGTGGTGACAAGGTGGGCACCTCACTGTCCCTCACCTTCTGTGACATCAGAACTCATTGCTTGAGGGATGCCTGGTGACCAGAGGATGTTGGGGAGGTGCCTATCTGCCTGTCAGGTGTGGGGACTTCGTCCCACCCGGGAAGCCTGACCGAGGCCATGGCGATCCAACAGGTGGATAGCAGGGGGCGAGAGGCCACAGAGCTGTTCGAACCCAGAAGGGAGAGTCACTGTGAGGACAAGAAGCAGGTGAGGCCAGACCAGGTCTACCCAGCTCTCCTCCCGTCTGGCTCCCAGACAGACAGACTGTCAGGCCCTCAAGGTCAGGAACAGGCTGCCAGCTTGAGCCTCCCTGGAGCCTGGCCTAGTGGCACCCCGCGCAGGGGCTCAGGCGCTTCCCGCAGACAACATGGGCACCAGGCTGGGGTTTTAGTTTAGTTCCTGCTCTATCTCTAGTGCCTAGAGTGGTGCTTGGTGCATAAGTACTGAATGAATGAATGAACGAACTGAAATAAATAGGATAACAGCCCCAATTGGAGCGCTCTTGGAGCATTTGTTCTAGGACTGAAATTCAAACCTCTCCTGGGATCTTTGTCAAAATGGAAAACGCTAACACTGACCGTCCCCAGTCTGGCGCTTCCACCTCCACATTCCTGAGAGGCAGCTGCTGCGGGCCTCATTCACAGATGGGTAAACTGAGGCTCAGAATGGCAAAAAGGCCATAGAGCCAGGATATGCTGGGATCTGAAACCAAGCCCATCTGATTCCAGAACCCTTAGCAAGGTGACCCTGCGCTCCACGGCCTCCTGGGTGGAGAAGTGAAGGAGGGATATAAAGGAGGTTGGAAGGTCAGCTGAGCCTCACACACAACAGAAGGATGAGATTTTATTCTGAGGTTAATGAGAAGCCATTGAAAGGTTTTAAACAGAGCGATGGATGACTGATCTACATATGTGTTCAGAAGACTTGTTCACTTGCTCACTTACTGTACCTCCCTTACGCGCCACTAACTCCTTTACGCTGGGCCTCACAGCAGGATGGGGGCTGGAGGGGTTCCCCTCATGCTGCAGCTTTTCCTAAAAAGTGTTCCACAAATACCAACCCCCAGGAATGCTCCTTTTAGAAGGATCATTAAAAGAGCTCTGTGGTCTGCGGAACGCCGATACCCTTGTCCCTTCTTGGAGATTTACACTGCTCATTCAAATAATGAAGGCTCTGAGAAGTCCTGCAGCAAGGAAATTCACTTAATTTTGTTTACCATGGCATTTCTCAAATCAGAGCCCCGCCCCTCCTTTTTGAAAGCGGTAGATTTCAAAATCCATTCTGCAGGTAAAGAAACTGAGGCTTGGCGAGAAGAAGTGATTTGGCTCAAGCCTAAGACAGCTCAAAGAGAAGGACTAAAACTGAACCCTAGTCCCTACTCCCCACCTTCGCTTCCATGGAACACGAAACAGAAACCGAGCAGCGAGCGCGCCGTGGGAAACCTCAGCCTGCAAAGCGCGTGGCCAGAGGAGTGGTCCAAGAAATGGAAGCGCATTCAGCCCACTCACCGGCCATTGCACAGAACAGGGCGATTCTGTGTGTCTTAGAAAGATTCCCAGGGGACACTGGAGAAGAGGAAAAGCACCCCAGTCTTAGGTGCGCAGGGCAGTAACTTTCATACCGGGCCTACGCACACGGGCGGCCACCGGGCGGGCGGACCAAGCTACAGAACATTCGGGGCCCCAGCTGGCTCCGGGGGCCCCCTCGCGGCTAGCGCCCCGCCCGTAGCCACAGTCCTGACTTCTGTCATCACAGATGAGTTGCGTGTGTTCTAGAATTTCACGGGGATGAAGTCAGTGCGCACCTTCGTGTCTGGCTTCTCTCACTCATCAGTGTGTCTGCGAGGCTCGGCCACGTTGTAAGCAACATAATTTATTTTTATTTTTGAAGTTAATAAGAAGAATAGAGCTGCTGGTCTATACAAAGGAAACTGCCCGGGGGAGAGGCAGTGATGCCAACCCTTTATGTCCTTTGTTGTGGTGGCGGGTCTAAGGCTTGCCTCACAAACTCGGGTACGCAAGAAATGTGCGGTCTGGAGTCACATGCAATCGGGCCCCGTCCACAGGCAGCGAGCCGGGAAAGTCAGCGGCAGTCAGTGCTGGGTGCACCTAATCCTCTGTTCCTCTTGCTCGCCCCGGACCCCGTCACTGTCTCAACTCACCCGGTCTGTGAAAGCAGGGGTGTCTGAATTTCCTGCGCCAGAGGGAAGGAGGGAGCTGACTGCAAAAAAGCATGAGGGAACTTTCTAGAAGGATAGAGCTGTTCCTTCTAGGGGTGGGAGTCCACAGGTATAAACGTTTGCCAAAACTCACTAAACTACGTTTAAAAGACATCATTTTTCTGTATGTAAATCATACTGTGGCAAAGTTGCTTCCTTTTTCTTTATTTAGAGAGAGTAGACGGGGGTGAAGGGTGGGAGGAAGAGAGAGAAAGACAGACCCTCCGCGTGAGAAAGACGCGGTGATCGGCCGCCTCCTGCACGCACCCTCACTGGGGCTGGGATCGAACCTGCAACCCAGGTGTGCGCCCTGGACCAGCAATCAAACCCGCGACCCTCTGGTGCACGGGCCGATGCTCTGACCACTGAGCCACACCGGCCAGCGCTGAAGCTGATTCCGTTTAAAGATCCTTTCAAACAAAAGATGTAAGAGGCAAGGGATGCGCAGAGGTGGGCCCTACCCTCAGCAGGGAGAAGAGGGAAATCTCCGGGGACTGCCCGCTGGCTGCCACGCAGCTTCCTTCTGCAATGCGGGGGGTCTGGAGGAAGCCCTGACTTGGAGAACTAGAGAAAAGTTAAGCTCTACAGCCCATCCGATCCCCTTGCTGTCCCGCGCCCACCCTCGGGAGAAGCAGATGCCCACCGGCCCCAGCATTTACCTCCTCCTCCTCCCCTTGCCCCCAGACGCTGCTGGCGTTGCTGGTCTTGGTGCTGTACGTGGGCACCGGGATATCAGGTGAGCCTTCTGGAATCTGAGGAAGGAGAAGCCGAGTCCACACAGTCGCAGGGGGTGTTCCGGAGACGGTTACATGCCAAGGTGGTCGCAGTGCCTGCCTTCTCCCGCCACCCTTCATCCCACCGGGTGACCAGCTATGTTAAGTCGACTGCCACCCGTTTGCCCTTATGAAGAGGTGTGTTTGTGCCTGTTTCAGGAAGAAGCTGGGAGGTGTCAGAAAGGATCAGAGAATGTAAATACCCCCAGAATCCGGTGGCTTCCCAGGTAACATTCAGGAAGGTACGGAAGGGATGTTAAGCTTGGCTGAGGAAATCTGGGAAGGCTTCCTAGAGGTGTCGTGGGTGACCTGGGTTTTGAAGGATAGATAGGAGCTTGAGACAGTGGGGAAGGGTATTCCAAGCAGAAAGGGTAGCACGTGCAAAGGCTCAGGGAAGTTTTCTAAGCCAGTGGCAAAGGGTCTTACATGAAAAAGCTCAAGATGTAACTTTGGTGTCTGCCTTTCAGGGGTCTGAGTACAAGACCAATGATCCCTCCAAACAGCCGATCAAGGTCATCAGGATTTGGTTGAAGGAGAACTTGCAAGTTTTCTTAGAAAAGCTTGAGAAAGAGGTGCGCGATCTGGAGCAGCTGGTACGGGACCTGGAAGAGTGGCTGGATGTCCTTCTGGGAGAGGGGCACCCCGAGGCAGCCTGCTCCACCTTCAGAAATCACCTGTGAGGGGCCGGGGCTGGGACCCCGGGGAGAGGCCAAGGAGATGGGGGAAGGCTTGCCAGGCTGCTCGAAGTGGGGCTAAGCTGTGACACTTGAAGTTCAAGGCAGGCAAAAAAATAAAATAGTCGTGACACTAAGAATGCTGTCGGTGCCGCTGCTGGCTCCTAACTAAAACGCACCAGGAGGACACCGGGGCTCAGCCGAGATGTCCTCCCACGTCCAGGACTCTGGCCCTGGGGGATCACTGCGGGCTTCGGAGTCAGCCACGGGTCAGGAGCCTTCCCTCCCACTTACCCGAGACGTCCTGCCAAACTGCTTAACATCTCGGTGGAATTGCCTAATTAGTAAGAATCAGGGAAACAAACTGACTCACAGGGTTACAGTGAGGACTGAACCTCCATAGAGAGAGCGTGTCTGGAATATAGTAGGTACCTGATAGTATATATGTGTTCATGTTATATTTATACACTAGATTACATATATGGCATATTTTATATTACATATAAAATACAGCTAAACATATTTTTATTGATTTTTAGAGAGAGGAAAGGAGAGGGAGAGAGAGAAAAAAAGAAACATCGATGTGAGAGCAGAACATTGAGGAGGCAGCTCCAGCTCCTTCCTTTCCACGCGTGTGCAGCCCCTGGTGAGTGAGAAGTTTGCAGGCTGGGGGGGGGAACAAAAAGCAAGTCGAAAAGACAAGACAAGGCAGTTGTGTAAGAGCGGAACCGAGGGGACCGAGTAGCAGGCCACTGCAGCCTCCAGGGAGACGCCGAGGCTCGGAGCAGGGCCAAGGGCGGAGAATTGAGATGCCGTCTGAGAGCGCGGCCAGCAGGCGCTGATGGCTGGGACTGAGGGAGAGGGGGCCACAGGGCCGTTCCCCAGGCCTGGGGACTTGCTCCCTTTCCAGAGGAGAGGAGCCTGAGCCATGATTCAGGTCCTGACCCAAGTAACCCAGGAGGGCCAGATGGAAGAGACAGGCCTGGTCTTGTTCAGGGGCACGTGGCCAGCTGGAGAAATGTCAGGACGGTTCATTATCTAATGTTTGAGGCACCTGGAGCATGAGGTCAGCATCACAAACAAAAACTTTTAATTAATTTTAATTGATGGTTTTCTCCCCTATCTCTCTTTTAATTAATAGATCTATTTGGCAGCCTCCCTACTGCTCCCTCGGGCTCTTTTGTTAACACCGATTCATTCTGCATTTTATTTTGTTTTATTGCTTGGGGTCAGCTTCTTTCCTGTTCCTTCAACTTAGAGAATAGGGGGAAACCCACAATCATTCAGATAATACATGTTTTAGAGATAAGAATGTGATCATCTAGACAAAAGTTGGATTCGGTAAAGTCCGCCTATGTATTAGCCATGTGTATTTCTTAAGAATATAAGGATTATTGGGGGAGGGGAAGTCATAAAATTGTGACAGCTGATATTTAGAGAATGCTTCCTGCGTTCCTGTTTCTGGGGCTTGACCAAGTGCTATTGTCACCTCCAGTTTACCGAGGGGGAAACTGAGGCATGGAGAGATTGCATCATTGTTAAGATCGTATAATCAGTAGGTGGGGATCCAGGATTCAAGCCCAGGCTGTTTGGCCTCGAAGCCCTCACACTAGCCCAGAGGGCTTTGCAGTCCACCCTTTACAAAGCCCAGCCAAGATAATGTCTTCTCTCTCTCAAAAAGTTCTCATTTTATTGTTAAGTAATCACATACCAATTAAGTTTACAGGACAGTAAATATTCGTTGCATGCAACTACGTGTCAGGTACAGAGAGAGAGAGAGAAGCAGAAGTCCCCTGCCCACTTATAGCCTGTCTTTCTACCGGGAAGCCAAGAAACAAAGATGGGAAAATGAAATAGCTACATTGTTTTAAATTCCATTAGGCAAAGTGCCAAAGGCACCTAACTAATTG
Organism: Miniopterus natalensis; assembly: GCF_054644295.1. NCBI lineage: Eukaryota > Metazoa > Chordata > Mammalia > Chiroptera > Miniopteridae > Miniopterus > Miniopterus natalensis. The sequence continues at coordinate 94,201,809 of NC_142084.1, forward strand.
CCAAATGAGCCATCTATTTATTGGCCTGCCTGAGAGTGCAGAGAATCGATAGGGTGCTTAAGTTGGCTCTCGTGTGGAAAGCTGTCCGGTTATAGAAAAATGCTGGAACTTAAAATAACTAAGCTATGGTCAGGGGACATCGTGGGGAAAACCAAAGGGAGATGAGTGATGGGTGGGTGCAGAGAGGGGCCCTTCCCGCTAGAATCACATCTCAGGTTTGGGTGCTGCGGCCCAGCCTAAACCCAGGTCTCAGGTAAGAGGGACCAGGCTTCCCAAAGATCTTTGTGAGAATCAGGTTTTATAAAAAATACCCTTGAGAAGCAGAGTCGGGCTCCATTGAAATTATTCCAAGACCAGGAAGGCCCATTTCCAGTCTGCATGTCATATTTTTGACGATGTCAAATAAAAACATGGACTTAATTTGTTCCCTTAATCCACAAATGTGTCCAACAAAAATTGTGAAATGCACTAAATCCAATTTGGTTCCGATTGGCTGTCAGGAGGACACTTGAAGTTCGATTTCTGATCAGGGCACATGCCCAGATTGTGGGCTCGATCCCCAGTAGGGGGCGTGCAGGAGGGAGCTGATCATTGATCAGTAGGGAGCTGATCAATGAGTCTTATCATTGATGTTTCTATCTCTTCTCTCTCTCTCTCTCTCCTTTCCTGTCTCTCTAAAAATCAACAAAAACATATTTAAAAATAATAAGAATCACAATCCTCTAGAATGCCCTCCTAACCCATCTCATTTGGATCTTAGCTCATCCAGACAAGAAAAGTGATCTTTTTTAACACCCTGCCACGTGGCCAGCTACAGCAGAATTTACTTCTCCTGCCTGTGAGTCTGGGCAAAGTGCAAGTCAGCGGACGTGACACGGAGGGGAGCTGCAAGGACAGGCCTTTGGGGTCAAGCAGACCTGGTCCACGCCCTGCCTCCCCACCCCCATGTCTCCACGGTGACCTCAGACAGGTCACTCCATGCTTCTGAGCCCCCCCACCCCCGCCCCCATCTGCAGCTCATAAAACGGGTATGTCTGCATATCTCCAGGGCCTATTGAGAGGGTTAAGTAATAACAGCCAACTTTTATTTAGTGTTTACTATGCTCGAGGCACGATTCTAAGTGTTTTATGGGCATCACCTACCTTATTTAATCATCACAAGAAATCTACGCATCGAGAACTATCAGTGTCTTTGATGCACACACAAAGAAATTGAGACACGGGGCATAATGCTCAGGGTCACAGTTAAGGGGTGCAGCCGGGTCACACCCAGCAGGCAAAGTTTGGGGCCACGTGCTGAATCCCCACCCTGCGCTCCTTGCAGATCAGGTGAGGTAATGCACACGTGAGAGCTGTGTAAACCGTAATACGTTATATAAATGTCACCCGCTATTACTTCTCTCCTCCCGCCCTGGTCATTAAAACCACGAGGGACCGCACGAATCCACCATTCAGAGATTTTTCTCACCGCGCCAGGCTCCGCCCCTGGGCCGCACTCCCCCCAGCCTGCCTTTGACCCGTGGCTACACCTAGGGACACATCGGGGTCTGTCCCCTCGAGTCCCAGCAGAGGTGTGCCCGGCACGCGTGCGCACTTACTCCACAACCCTCCTGACCACGTGGGTAAACCGGGCCCACGCAGACAGGGGAAACATCTTGGAGATCAGAGCCAAGGCAGCGACCGCCCGCGTGGGGCTCCCCGTGTGGGTGAAGTCAGAGGAAACGGGACCTGGGGAGGAGGCTCAGCGCGGGTCACTTACAGCACGGGAAGGCCTGGCATCGTGAGCGCCCGCTGCCGGGTGGCTGGGAGAGGCATGCAAGACTCACGCAGGGGAGCTCCGGGCACAGTCAGAGCTGGGCACCAACTGCTGTCACAGAACGAATTCTGCTCCGCACTCATATTTGTTGAAATTCATCAAATCGTACACATTAAATCGATTTCATTGTATATATACTTCAATAACATGAATTAGAAACAATAACATTAGCCCTGGGCATTGTGGCTCAGTTGGTTGGGCATCATCCTGGGCACCAAAAAGGTTGCCGGTTCAATTCCCAGTCAGGGCATATGTCCGGGTTGTGAGCTCAATCCTGGGTAGGGGACATGCAGGAGGTGGCCAATCGATATTTCTCATTGGTTTTTCTTTCTCCCTCTCCTCCTCCATCTCTCTCTAAAAATCAATAAAAATATTTTTTTAAAATAACATTATAGCCCAACTGGGCGTGGCTCAGCGGTTGAGTGTTGACCTGGGATCCAGGTGATCAGGGTTCAATTCCTGGTCAGGGCACATGCCCGGGTTGCGGGCTCGATCAATGACTCATCATTGATGTTTCTATCTCTCTCTCCCTCTCCTTTCCTCTCTCTGAAATCAATAAAGATATATTTAAAAAATAAATAAATAAATAACATTATACACCAGCTATAGGACCCAACAATTTCACCTCTAGGTGTTTACCCAAGAAAAGAAGCGTATAACCAGAAAAAGTCTTGTATACAAATTATTGCTAACATATCATAAGAGCCCAAAACTGAAAGTAGACTAAATATTCCAATTAAACAGATGATTCATGTAGATTTTTAAAAAGGCATGTTGCTTTCAAGAGAGATAAATGTAAGAACCCAGAAAGGTTAAAAGGAAAGGGATGGGAAAACATATCCATAAAAACACTAAAAAACAAACATATCTTATAAAGCAGGTATAGTTCGACTAACACAGATCAAATAGACATTAAGGCCAGAAGGCTGGACGTAACGAATAACATTTCATGCCCTGGCTGGTTTGGCTCAGTGGTTAGAGCTTCAGCCTGTGGACCGAAGGGTCCTGGGTTCGATTACAGCCAAGGGCATGTACCTCAGTTGCAGGCTCACCCCCGGCGCCCTGGTCAGGGCGTGTGCGGGAGGCAACCAATCGCTGTGTCTGTCTTACATGGATGTTTCTGTCTGTCTGTCTGTCTGTCTCTCTCTCCTTTCCACTCTCTCTGAAAAGCAATGGAAAAAATATCCTCAGGTGAAGGTTAAAAAAATAACATTTCATAATTATAGAGGGGTCGATGCAATAGAAATATACAACCACCCTAAATTCAAATGAGCTTAATGTGAAGCCTCAAACACTATAAGAACTAAAAAAAGAAATAACCAATCATCATAGTGGAATGTTTTGAACCATGTCTCTCACTAACTGATAATACCAAGATACAAACATTATTAAGGATATACAAAGATTTAAATGACATGAATAACAAACTTGATCATAACACCCAGACCTATACAGTCACCTGATCTATGAAGGTACCACTACAGGGCAGTGGGGAGAGGACCGTCTTGACAATAAGTGGTGCTAGATCAATTGCACAACCTTACGGAAAATATGGACACTGCCTCTTACCTCGGGTACCGTACTCAAAATTCTATTTCCGGTGAACCACAGGCCTGAATGGGAAAGGTAAAACAATAAAGCTTCTAGAATAAAACATAGGAGCACATATTGACAGCCATGGGTAGACAAAGACTTCTTAAAACACAAAGAACACTAAACACAAAGGAAAGATCGGCAAATTAGACTACTTTAAAATAAGAACTGTTTTACCAAAAGACACCATTAGGAGAGGAAAAAGGCAAACAGAATGGGGTAAGATATTTGCAATATATGTCTTACAAAGAACCTGTATACTGAATATAAAAAGAACTCCTACAACTCAATAAGAGAAAGACAGACACCCCCTCTCCCTCCCCCTCTGCACACCAAAATGGGCAACATCTTGAACAGGCACTTCCCCAAAGGGCATAGTCAAATGGACAATTAGTTCTCCACGAAAGCCTAATTAAAACCACAACGAGACATCACTGCTTGTAGGTGATATCAGAAAGTTTACATTTTTTTAAACTAACACCAAGGAGGTAGAGCAACTGGCACTCTCACATACCTCTATGGAGTGTAAACTGGTACGGTTGCCTTGGAAAACTACGGGCAATACCTACCTACTAAAGCTGAATATGTTTTATGATCCAAGAATTCCACTCCAAATTCATACTCTCAGAAGTGCACATATACATAAATACACATATAAAAAGTCATCTCCAAAAATATCACAGCAGCATTATTTTTAACACTTAAGAACTAGAAGCCATCCAAAAGTTCATCAACAGAATGATTCCATTCATAAATGGAGTACTAGCCAGCAATGAAAAAGGCCAAACCAGTACACACAAAACCATGGGTGAGCCTCACAGGTACACTGTGACTGAAAGGAGTCAGGCATGAAAGAGCACAGTTCTCCATGACCCCATTCCCATGAAATGCAGAATCAGGCAAAATTAATCGATAGTGATACAAGTCAGGAGGATATTGGCTACTTTTGGGGGGTAATGACCAGAAGAGAGTACAAAAGAGACTCTGAGGTGCTGGTAATATTCTACCTGGATGGTCCCACCTTGTATTCACTTTGTAGAAATTCATCAAGCTCTTCACTTAACGTTCACGCGTGAAACTGTATCATTACCCCTTCAGTTGAAACGCTGAACAAAACAGAGCATCTGAATATCGTTAAGGTTCATTAAACATATCACCATATCATACAACTTTCGGGTAACACTGCGCCAGTTCCCACCAGCATTCCGACCGAGCCTTCCCAAATGCGGAGCATTATCATCTTCAAAGGCATTCTTCACTTCATCTTAACTTGATTTTACCCAACAAGCCAGCAAACAGCGATCACATCTCAAGCTACAATGAATCCAGATCAAACTCTCTCTCCACTTAAGGAGAGGAAGGGATGAATGTGGGGGATTAACAGTGAGTCCCAAGAGGACTGACGGCGGAGTGCGCCTACCTGGCACTGGAATCCCCTCCTGAGAGCAGCCTTCAGAGAAACAGCCGTGGGGATGGGGAGGGGTGGCCTGGAGGAGAGTCCAGGGCCGGAGTCAGGAGTCCTGGTTCTCAGCCCAGCTCTACCTTGCTTCATGGTGACCTGGGCAAGGGCCTCTCTTCTCTGGGTCTCTGCTTCCTAACCTGTGAAAAAAAAGGCTTAGATTAGTGGGTCTCCAAGGCCTCTTTTGAATTGGTTATGATCACATATGATCCTGTGGGTCTCTATATATCACACTGTTTTAAATGCTCTGTGAGACACCTACGGGCACATTTATGCCTGAGTTGCACATTTCATTGGCTAGAACTCCCCTTAGGAAGGGAAATGTATTTGGGGGGAGTTGGGATCCCTGATGGGCACCTACCTGAGTGTGTGACGAATAGGCTCTCCTGGGGGAGGAAAGGAGATCACTTTGCTTATTTCTCCAGAGTGAGAGTAGGAAAGAGAAGCCCCTCCCAGATGGTGGGAGGCTGTGTGGTCTCTAATGCATCATTGGCCAAGGGGGGGGGGGGGGGTGGGAGACTTTCCTATGAAAACTGATGAAGAGGCCCAGCTCCCTGCATAGACCAACCTGAGCCGGTTCCAGACAGTTCATGCAGACACAGGGGTCAGGAGGGAGGGGGAGTCGAGAACAGGTGCCCCGCAAGGACTGGCACATGGTGGAACAAGCGCTTGGCTTTCTTATCAAGGGCAGGGAATTGGGGCTTGAGTTCCATTGAACCCAATCTCCAGGGCACAGGAGCCCTAGGTGACAAATATATGCTGGCCTGAACCTGCACAAAATAACCTCAGGGGCCAGACAGGGCTCCTCTCACATCCCTCCCCTCCTTTCTAACTGGAAGCCCTGCTCTGGGGCTGGGCCTGCAGCAGCTGCAGCTGACACCCTCACCCCCACTGACCCCTTGTTCGAGGGCACCCTCACCTGGGTACAGTGAGTACCGATGCCTGGCAGTAGGTGCTTTAAAAGCATGGCCCTCTTCACCCATCACAAGGGCTTTGCACCCTGGAGGCCATTTCCCCTCCCTCGATCAAAAACAAGGTTGAATTCATAATTTTACAATTTTTCAAAACTGCCTGACTCTGAGGGGGGAACAGGGAGCTTTCAGTAACCCCTACTCGGTAGCCAAGAATTAGCAAGGAAAACACTGCTTCCCACTTTCTAATTGATGCCTCTGCCAAGGGCCCCGGGTATGTCGGCTCCTGAACACGCGTCTTTGGGGAACAGGACTCAGGAAACATATCCTCCCAGGCCATGTGCGCTTCCTGTCGCCCGCAGGACTCCCGGGCCCCCTTGACCGCTAATTTTCTTAATACAAAACCATTTCTATTTTTGAAATGAAAAATGACTTGTTAAACCCCTCCCAGGTCACTTTTTTTTTTTTCTTCCTCCCAGAGAAACACATTAAAGTAAACAAACTTGAGATGTAAAATGAAAACAGGGCCCCCGTAGCACCTGCAGGGTTTTACCAGCTCACATTACAAAGCCCTGTCTGAAGTGGCCCGAGAACTGTTTCCATTACAAACAGCCAGTTCTCTTGAAAGTACGCGAAAGGCGAATTAGTCAGATTACATCAGGATAGATTTTCCTGCAGCATGAGCTCTTTGGAAACACCTGCCTGACACATTTCAGACATGTGCCGAGGCCAGCCGGGCCCTCGGTGGTTTCGAGAGCTTGTCAAAGTCTCAACAAAAATGGGGGTTTGGGTTTGACTGAGTCAAACTGGGTGAGTTGCTGCAGACGGACTTGCTGGCACCTTTTAGCCAAGTTTTAACCAGCTCTTGTCCCTGCAGCACCTGATGGTGCCAAGATGGTCCTGGAACGCAGGCAGCCTGTGTCCAAGCCTCCTTGGGAGCGCATCGGGGAGAAATGTCGGGGTTACATGGTCAGGGAGGGTTGGAGGGCCCGGCTGCATAAGGACTGTGTTTTCACTCTGTGGGAAACGCTAAAACCAGGGAAGAGAGCAGAGCCCGCGGCAGGCAGAGAGCAGGGACACCTGGGCAGGTGACGCTCTCGATCAAAGCGGTGGGTGAATGGCCACCCCAGCCCCTCATATCTTTCTACACCCTAATTAACACCCCACCTTTGACAGCCTTCTCCTGCTTTAGTATTTATTTTGTTACCACTCAGTAACCATGGATAATTTACTTTTCCAAGTGATCTGTGTGGGTTAGAAAGTGGGACCCAGTACAACGGGATAAATAAATAAGTTATTAATCCATAATACGGAATGCACTAGCCATGCCAATGAGGCAGGAGCATGGCAGGACTCTCAGGGGAAGACCTCTAAGATACGGCAAATGGGGGAAAATCAAGTTGCAAAAACAATACAGGTTGGATGATCTTGTTTATTAAAAAGGGGGCGGAGAGAGCAAGGGCATGTGCACGTACACACACCCCTGCCAGAAAGCGCACAGAGAGCGGATCAGAGAAGGGGCAGGAAACTAATAGGGGCCGCCCTTGGGGAGGGAATGGGGGCAAGAAAGGTGAGGAGGGACTTTCGTGTCCTCTTTGGAATATGCTGGAAACGTTGGCAATGCGAATGGAGTCGTGTATTACCTGGTAACGAGAAGTGCTCATAACAACACAGTACAGAAAGTGTGTGCTGGCCGCAGTGCCACAGCAGCCCGGGTGAGCTCCTAAATCCTGCAGGCTGCAGAACCCACAGCTCCAACTGTGCGATGGGCATGGCCCTGGGGAACTGCAGGGCTCTGAGTCCCTGGGTGTTCTCGCACCCCAGGGGGTCAAAGGCCAGCCAGCGGAGCCCGCGGGCAAGCGCCCAGGTCCTGGAAGCTGCTGTGAGCAATGCTCTCAGGGTACCTCGAGGCCCAGGGGAGAGTAAAAGTTCTCGGATCAAGCAGCCTGGAGTGATATCCTGACGCGGCTTCTCACAAGGAGTGGGGCTCAGGACATCGTCCTTGACCTCTCTGTGCCTTGTTTTCTCAGCTGTGAAATGGGAGTGAGAATAGAAGCTGCCTAATAAGGTGGGCATGGGACTAAAATAGGTGAACCAAGTAGAAGCACTTAGCACAGTGTGCGTCACGTGGCGAACACTCTATAGTGTAAGTTATTACTAACATAGAACATAACAAAGGCTCTCTTTTTACATTTACACATTCTAAACAAGTCCCTGGTAGGGGACAATTCAATAGACAAACAATTCCCCCTAAAATAAAGATATGATGTTGCCCAGGGGCAGAGTAGGGCCACACAAACGCCCCACGTGTCAACGGAGAAGGACTGGCATCTCTGTCTCATCAGAGAGCTCTTTATTCTTCAGGGAGCTGTGTAGGCACAAGACTCCAGATACCTCAGGTGAGGCATCCCAGCGGGTCACCCAGAGGGCCGGGAGCAGACAGCAAAGCCAAGGAAGGCGCCAGCAGGACCTCCCAGGCCAAGAGAGCAGCCCTTCTGTAATCGGGGAGCTGGAGGCCTCGAGGTTCGCTGGAGGAGCGTGGGGAGGGGCGGGAGGTGTTCCACCCCAGGGTGGCACCGTGCCAGGGCACACCAGCTGTATTAAAGACCAGGGTTGAACTAAACAGCCAGAGTTGCTTAAAGCCAGGAAATTATTGACCTGGAGAGCAACCGTAGACGATCGTCACATGCAAGGCATGCCAGGTCCAACCTGCCTCCTCTCCCAACCGGCGGGCCTGCAACTGCACACGCCGAAGCCAGCCCCCTGGACTCCTTTGTCTCAGACATCACAGCCAGATCCTCAGCACAATTCCCCCCGGTAGGGTTTTTATGACTGGTGATGATGTAAGGGGGCAGAGAAAACACAGCTGGTCCTGCGTGCAGTTTACAGAGAGGGCGCTGGGAGGACGCATGCCTGTCCCCAAACGCCAGCCCTACAGCTGCTCAGCTCCCCGCCAGAGGCCGAGGGTCCCCACCACCTCTCATGGAAGGAAACACATGACTCAGACCAACGAGACGTGTCTTTAATTTTTAACAAAAATCACGTGTAGGCATTTTTAAAGGACTGAGATGTTTGGGGCCCCCCTTCCCTACCCCCGCCATCAGTGAGCGCTCATTCTTGCCAGCTTCACCGGTTCAGCTCCACGCTCAGATGCACCCCCTTCTCCAGTTTCCTTGGCTGGGCCTTGTGCCCTCTCACTCGGAGTCTATACCCACCTCCTACCTGTTCTTCCTGCCTTTGGCCTTGGCTGCTCCACTCCCACCTCCACCCAGCGGTCAGAGGGACTTTCTCAAACACCAGTCGTATCTGTCTCTCTCCTGTTTAAAAGCTTTTGGGTGTTTTCCTCCCAGAATAAAGCCTAAGTGCCTTCTGCATGATACAACCTTGTTCCTCACAGTGGTCAGGCCTGCAAAGTCGCCACAAACACCGAATTAGCAAATAACGAGCCGCTCGTCTTAGGGGAAACACGGGGTAGGGTCCTGCAAGTGCCTGGTCACTATAGTCTCATCAACCAATCAATATATAACCGCCTGTTCAATTTTAATATCTATGTAGTATGTATTGCTGATCCATTAACACTGAACTCATGGAGGACAGACCACACAACGCCCGCCTCGGTGAAGGTTTTCTAAGGCCGGGTTCCTGTGTAAGGCACAGGATGTGCTTCTGAAAAGTGGGCAGCACTTCAACATCGTGGTTGGGGGCATTTTAACCAGCGAAATCACCATCGGAAAGCAAAAAGTGGGACAGACGTGGCACTAAATAAACCATAAAAAGGGCGCCTGTTGCCCTGCCAGGCGGCGCAGTTGGTTGGAGCACCGTCCTGTACACCCAAAGGTTGCGGGTTCGATCCCCGGTCAGGGTGAGTATGAGGCAGCCGATGGATGTTTCTCTCTCACATCAATGTTTCTCTCTCTCCCTCCCATCCTCTCTCTAACACATCAACGAAAACATATCCTGCGGTGATTTTTTAAAAGATGCTTGTTAATGGGGTGAGGGCTGCAAGGGGAAGGCAGAGAGCCACCCGTTCCCCTCGGCTGGAGCGTCTGCACCGGCGGCCCACATTCTCCACTGCTCTCCGCATGTCCATAAATGGCCATAAAGCACTGTGAGCGTTGGAGATTAAAAATAAATTTTAGTGAGCGAATCTGCAAATATAAAATCTGCAAACAACGAGGATCCACCATATTTATTACCATTCGTTACCTGCCCAGCCCCTCCTTGTCCAACTTCTGTCTGGGAGCAGTGAACACAGGGCGGGCACATGGCCACACAGACCAGGGTCCCCCTCCACAGGGTTCCCTCAGTGCCCAGCCCTACCCCCTCTCTTATCTCAACAGGAGACTTTGAACTTACCTATTTATAGACCCTGAGTGCCTTGAGGGCAGGACTGGTTCTTACATGAAGCAGGGGCCCGGTGCACTGGGGATGCCCAGCGGCAGGGTGACAGACTGTTGAATTTTTGGCCTGACCGTGCAAAGTCCAAGTCTCTGCTATCACTTCGGTCCTGAGGCTGAGCCACGGTCTTGAAATTAGGCCCTTAGTAAAACACTTCACATCTGAATGGCTTGCAGTTCAGAAAGCCCTTCCACGTGCACAAGTTCATTTGAGCCTCACAAGAGCCCCAGGGGGCAGCTGCATCCTTCCTTGCCTTTGAGGAAACTGAGACTCACAGAAGGAAAGTGCCACTGTCCCATATATGTCACTAGTGAGTGACAGCAGGAAACAAAATGCAGGTGTCCTGGCTTTGAGGCCAGTGGGTTCTGGACCAAGATGGAAAGCTGGGCCCTTCTTAGATTGATTGTCCCTGAAACGCAAGACCCTTGTCAATCTCATCGCATGTGGATGAAGAATTGGGGTGAGAAGTACCGCATGTGAGAGAGGAGCGTGGCCTGGCTCTGCTGTGGGAACTTGTACTATCTTGGAAGAAAGAGCACCTCGTTTTCACTAACCCCAGTCAACAGGTACTGGGGCAAAAACTAGACAGTAAATAATATACTCAACCTTTATGAAATATTTTCTATGTGTCTTAAATATTCAGCAAGGCAAAATTTTTTTAAAAATTAAAAAAAAAAAAAAAATCAGCTGGCCCTGCTGCATTTAACCCTCACAATCTAGGTAACGGGCTCATCCATTCTTCCTGAGACTGTCCCCTGTTTCAAGCTCAAAGTCCCACATCTCAGGAACTCCCTTGATCCCAGGCAAAGCAAGATACTTGGTCTCCCCACCTCCCAACAATGGCATGAGGCAGGTATTGGAATTATTCCCATTCTACAGATGAGGTCACTGAAGCCCAGAAAGAGAAAGTGACTGCCAAAGGTCTCACAAGTTATTAGTGGCCAAGCCAAGACACAAACCAACGGCCCTCTGAGTCTAAAGCTCTTCACACCGCTCAGCAAATCCTCTCCTAGCAACCATTTACCCAACCATCTGGAACGTATTAGCAAACTGAGGCGTCACGCAGGAAGAGTGGGTGTCGGGCCATAAACATTATACAGCCATGTAAAAAAGGCAACAATGCATCTAACCACCATGTTCGCAGGGCTATATTCCTCATCAGATCTTAACTGTGTCTACACAGGGCTTCCAGATCAGCCAGTGGAACAACAAGCTTGACAGATGTTTTCCCCACTGAATTGGCCAATGATTTGACTGTAATTGTGTCTGTACCCAGTGCCAAAACAACAGGCCAATTAATCCAATTCCATTGGCCAATACAGTGGAAAGAGAAAATAAACAAAGCCAGTTGTCTAAGAGAGATGACCCAGTTGAGGACTGAATCTGGCCGGCTATTCACTACCCCGACCAGCAAATTTGGTTGTATCAGGTCACCTCGAGGCCCTTGGCAGACCTGGCCTGAAGCGGCTGAATTAACCAGTTCTGTTGGCAGGGTCTGTATGTGGCCCCATCTCCTCCACTTTCAGACGAGATCGAATTGACGATGGGAGTTGTGCACTTTCCGGGTTATGTAATGACTGCCATGCTAACGGCTTGCTGGGAATCGTTATTTTCAAAGGCCTCCGAGTTCATTATGTAAGAGGCACTAGCTCATGCATTAGGAGTGGACCAGGGCAAAAATGACATTTAAGATATTGCACAAGTTTTAAAAGTAGTTGCTCTGCAAATAAACAGTGATTTTTAAAAGAAAGGGGGGGAAAAGTTTATAAACCTAATAAAGATGCAACAGGGGCCAAGCAAGATGAAAGAAGTTCAAAGCTGTGGCGAGCCACCTTTGGAGGCCGTCAGAACGCTCGAATCCAGAATAATTCCTCACGCAGAAAAGGAAGGGGCGTAGCCTCAAAAACGCCAACCAGTAACTTGCCCTCCTCCCGCCCCACCCATCACCACCACGAAATGGTTTGGACTCAATGTACAAAGTAAGAGGAAGCCAGCAAAGGGCTTCACCCAGGAGGAGCCCAATCGCCCACCCCTCTGGCCCTGTAAGTAGACGCAGCCCAGATCCTAGCCCAGCTCACCTCAGGAAGAGCTAAGAGCCCGGGGCAGCTAACAGACCCCTCCCCTGCCTGCTTTTCACCCGCATCACAGCAGCTTACCCACTGGAAGAGCCAACAATGGGTAACATTTATTAAGCACTGATTGTATACCAAGCCCTGTTCTAAACACCTACGTCACCCCACACCAGCTCCACCAAGCTTTGGGATGGATGTTACTGTCAAGCCCAATTTAAAACTGAGACACAGAGAAGTGAAATGATTTCCCCACTGTTCTCACAGTGCTAGAGCTGGCGTTTGAAATCGCACATCTGATTCTAGAACTTTTTGTTCTGAGCATCTGTTCCCAAGCCCTGGCACGGAAGATAAGAATAATTAATAATATGCCCAAATGCTTCACATGGCAATGAAAGAAACCCCAATTCAGACTGGCTTGAGAAAGTCAATTTATCTGTTCACGCAAGAGCAAGCCTTGCGGGGAGGAAGGGGACTTCAAATTCAATCGATCCAGTGTCTCAACGTGTCATTAAGGACTTGGGTCTTTCTGTTGTCCCATCACTGAGCAGTGTCAGCTTCATCCAGAGGCTGGCCCGGGGGGTCTGTGAGACAGCTGTCAGCAGCAGCCGTGGCTATGGGGCCCTCACTAGGTCTGCCGTGAGAGGAAGAGCGTGGCTCCCTGTGACCTTCTCGAAACAGTGAGAAACCTTCTTTCCCAGGAAGCCCCCGCTCTGCCTGGAACTCATCCTTCCGACACTGGGTGAGCTCCCAGCGCTGCTAGGGTGGCCCCGGAGGGTTGGCTATAGGGGCGCTCAGGCACCGCCTCCTCATTCAAACATCTCGAGCTCACAGAGCTCATCAGTGGTCTAACATGAGCAAGGCGCTGCTCTCGAGGAGGTTGGGGGCAGCAGACATTCCCAAGGGGACTAGAGAATCATCTAAAAAGATTGTTAGTTCACATTAAAAGACACCCCCAGGGACTCCCAGGGGGCCCAGTGTCCTACATGGTGTTAACTGTAGTAAAACCCTATGAAAGCTGAATGATTTGCACCATGAAACTGGAAATCCCTGAGAAAGACTAGGTTACATTTACTTTAATGACCCTTGTGGAGCCATATGTACCTCTACCTGACCCTCAGCCCTCTCCCAGCCATATTTGTCCCTTCTGGCTCTTTGCATCTGAGCAGTGGGTGAGACACCCTCGCTGGCATGACCTGTTCCAGATGACCAATTATCTTTGCTTCCCAGTCAGGGGAGAGGCTCAGACACCAATCAACTCAATTTATTCATTAACTTGCACAGCCCAAGTAGTGTAAAAGAAAGTTGGCTTAAGTCACCAAGTTTCCAGTCTGGCTCCAAGCATTCCAATAACCCCATTTCTTTTCCTTTCAGCCTAATAGGCCTCCGCTTGACTCTATCCAGGTAGTGTTTATTAGGGAAATGTGAAGGCAAGAAAATGACCCTTGTCCCCAAAACAAGTCGGCCTAGCCGTCTCATCAATGCACCCACAGACAAGCAGTCGAGAGGCAGAGAACCTTAACATCAGACGCTGGTAGATCCAATCAATGCCACCTACAAGACCAAGGAGCTCACTCCCGCACTTGCTGATGGCTCACAGCTGAGATCCATCCTGGGGGCTGCCCTTGACAAAGACTCTCCTTGACCAAATTTTAGTTAGGCTCCTCTGGGCCCTCTTCTCTGTTAGGTTTCAGCTTTGGGCTTCCATGTCCATCTTGCTGAGTCCAGTCTTAGCAAGCATCCTGCTAAGTCAGTGGAGCAAGAACCCCCCAACACTTGAAACCCGATCACCCCTGATATTTGATCAGTTCCTCTTTCCCTGCCTCGGAGGTGTAAGTCCTTGGCCTGCCTTTAGCAAGAATCATGGCACCCCTTTTACCGAGACTCCCCCTACCCTTGATATCTCAGTAACTTTCCATCCTGTGAGCCCCTTGCCCTGCTCAGTGTCCTTGTATTCAGAGTTGAGTCCCGTCTCTCTCCCCTATTGCAATCAGCACCCCTATTTCAACAGTCTTAAATGAAGTCTTGCTCACTCTTTTAAAAAGAAAGAGTATTAATCAGTAATTATAGAATATTTTTCTGTACCGCCTTCAGCTAAAGGAAACTGCCTCAGTCATGGTCACATTCCTCCCAACAGACTGCCACACCAAATAATTGGCTGGGACAGGGTTACAGAGGCCCAGTATCCTTGCCTCAACTTAGGGTACCTCTGAAGAGCCACCTCAGCTTCAGGGTTCCCGGAGGGGCCAGCTGGATCCTCCGCTGAAGCCACATCACAGGTCAACTTTTTGTCTGCCTAGTCTTGCTCCCCTTTCTATATGGGTGCCTGCTAAGGGGAAAAGGGACCATACCCCGAATGAGCCAACATGGACCAGCGGAAGGAATCATATATTGGAAAAAGGGGGCAGAATGTACCTGAAAGGGGAGAGTTTATCCATGTGGGCACAGTCCCTTAGGATACAGGAGGTAACACCCTGGTGAGGTCTCTGGGAGGAAGCACTGAACACGCTACTTGATGGCTTTTAGAATGGCCGACACTAAGTGAAGCAGAAAGGCTAGGGCTTCGGTCCTGGATGACGGGAGAAGGAACAGAGGACTCAGAATCGTGGGCCACGGGAGTGGCTTTGCTCTCCAACTCTGCCCTGCGGGTGGGCCTAGAGGGTGCTCCCCCTACTGGGACAGAAACGCGCCGGCGAGAGGGCCGGAGCCATCGCTGAGGTTCAGGGTGGCCGTGCTCCGCGGGCTGGGGCTGATGGCAGGAGATGCCGTCGCAGGACTCCATGACAGCAAGAGGGTCCCAAAGAACCGAGGCCAGGCGGTGGTGCTGAACCATCAGAAGCACGGTTGGTGTGACCGCAGGAATGAGCGGCGGGAGGCAGCCGAGGGGCCGGGCCCCGGGGCGTGGGAGCGGTGAAGGAATGCAGCGCCCCGGCAGAACAGACGCACCCCGGAGGCTACTTCTCCAACAGGCTACGGGAAGGCATCGAGAGCGGGTTGATCAGGACACCCTGGGAAGCTACATCGATAAACAGCTAGGACTGATCCCTGGCCCAGTTTTCAGACCTGAAAGTTGTCAACTAAAGGAGAGTCCAGGTCCCCATGAGGAAGGACCCTAGCAAACTGCGGTGAGTCTAGACAATGACAACCCCCCAGTCATTCCACAAAGGGTTCTACAGCCATTTACTCGGCTAAAATCACCAGACAGTTCAAAAACGATTGGACACCAGGTCTTTGGCACAGCGTCATCATAGTCCCCTGTGAGTGCAGGGCAGCTGGGGGCAGGCAATCAGGGGAGGCCTGGCCCAGGTCTGGCTCCTAATGGATCCCCTTCGTGGTCATTTCCCTGGTTCTCAAATACGTAAGCTGAATGGACATCTGCTGCAGCTAGGGAAACACCCACACTGGTTCCCTGACACGTGGAGCCCATGTAAGTGGAGAAAGCCAAGGGGAAGTCTCTGAAATCGCTCCCTATTCCTCACCTCAGGTATTATATTAAAAGCAATATCATAGCTCAAGAACAGTGTTTAAGGGGCCACGCTTAATGACTTAAGGAGCAGAGGTGGTGGTTCCTGCAATACCCCCACTAAGGATTCTGGAGGGTGACAGCGGACTCCCACAGATTCCACCAAGTAGTAGCTATGGTCACAGCTGCTGGTCCAGATGTGGTGTCTTTGCTGGAGAGGACTAGCCCAGCTCCGATGCATATATGCAGCCCTGGCTCTGGTGAATGGATGCTTTCCTGTCCCTGTCAAGAAAGAGTCCTGAACGCATTTTGCGTTCCCATGCAACAGCCAACAGTGTGAACTTATGGTCTACTCTAGGGCTATAGTAACTCTTCTGTGGTTTTCATAACATAGCCCGAAGGGATCCGGACCATGTGGACATTCTGCAGAGCACCCCATTCATCGATTACAGACGTCGCGGATATCACTGTATCAACATCACCAGGTTCATCAAACTGGATAAGCAAGAAGTGGCCATAATACTTTCAACAATAAAGATAATTTCTTTTAAAAAGTGGCCAGTGTGTTGGAGGTCTTGATAAGACACATGAACTCCCGAGATTGGGAAAGAAACCTTTCAGAAATTCAGAGTCCCTGCATCGGTAAATTGTTAGGGTTCTTGCGGTCTGAAGCATGCAAAAGAGTAGATATACCATGGAAGGGGACATCCCCTGAAAAATAAGGGACAGCTGCTATGCTCAAATGAGACCCTGACCGTGAGCAGAAACCTGCATCAAGAAAATGCATCCATCCATCCATCCATCCATCCACCCAGAACCGGTTGAAGGCTACTCTGCAATCTGCTCCAGGCCTGAAGTGAACTGGGGACTATTTGATGGTGTCACCATATGGGACCCAGGAATGCCCGGGTATCCTGCCTTTTATTATCACCACCCTCCCCTCAGAGGAAACCCGGGACAGAGCAGAAGGGAAACAGAGGAACCATTTAGAAGCAGCATCCCAGGTGACCCTTATAAAATGCAGAGCACCCTAGACAAAGCCCAAGGTCAAAATAAGGCCACCTGTCTCTACTTCAAATCTTTGAGATATCTACTCTCTTCAAAACTCTCTTCAGTGAACGTTCAGTAAAAATCCAGACTGTGTGGAAGAAAAGAGAAGTTTCGGGGAGGTGGGGTGTGTATTAGCCAGGAGAGCCTGTGCAGTCAGGCGGGGTTTTTCCCCTGGATCCCGGGTATTTTGAAGCCGGTTTGTGGTGTGCTCCGCCCTGTCCTCTCAGAGCGCCTGGCCTCCGAGAGCTCCGCACCCTCGCCCTGAGTTCTGCTCAGTGGCTGAAACAACAAACATCCCTCGGCTTGTACACAGTGAGCTAGCGACGGGCCAACGCCGACGGGGCTCTGCTGCTTCCAGCATCACCCGGCAAGCTCGCTGGCGCCAGTTCGCGTTCTTCCAGGTTTCAGCCGGGACAGAGGCTGAAAATTGGCCTCTTGAAGCACCCTTGGCTGAACTGCGTGAGTTCATGAAAAGAAAAAAAAAACAAGAACGTGGAACAACTGCTCCAAAAATCCCCACTGGGCTGCAGTTGTGTCACTTTATATGACCTTTTCCAAAGAAGGGTGACCATCTTTATAGAATACAATGCCCCAAAGCCAGGGCACACCCCGGGGGGGGGGGGCATGGAAAGTACAGAGGCTTTGGTATCAGAACGGGCCAGATTCAAATGCAAGCTCTGCTTCTGTGTGGTCTTGAGCTATCCATACAGCCTCTCAGAGCCTCGGTTTCCGCATCTGAAAAATGGGAAAACTAATGCACTCCTCCTAGGGATCGAAGGGGAGAGTGGCTGTGAGGTGCCTGGCACCCAGCAGATGCTCTTGGAATCCCCTGACCATAACTGGATCAGCTTGCACAGACTCAGAGCTTGTCGGAGTTGGAAAGGGCCAGAGAGAGCATCGTGTCCAACTTTCAGTTGAATATTCAATTCTTTCAGCCCCTGGGGCTTCTGTCTTATGGCTGACCTCACCCAAAACGGGTAGAGAGGTTTCAAGAAAAGGAATCAAGGTGAAATTCTATTGAAAATAAAATATTAGAAGGTGTATCTCCCGCATCGCCCCCCACTCCCTGCCCAGTTTCTGAGATTTCGCTGTCATCTGCGGTTGCTGCCTTGGTCTGATACATGGACCATGACAGGGGAGCTTGACAGGGAGGTGGATGAGCTGGTGCTTGGCAGCCATGCAGGATCCATGACCTCCCCACATGTTGTCCCCTGAGCCCAGCGCAGGGGTGTAACTCAGAGACTGCATCTGTGAGACAGCCTGGAAGTGCTTCCAACAAGAACATGGTGGAGGCGGTAGCTCTCTAAACCACTCAGGAACAGATCATTCCCAAGTCATACAAAACTAATGAGTTAAGAGAACTTATTGGCCCCTGCAGCTGAGGAGTCCAGAGGCAGGACGGTTTTCAGCAAAGCTTGGTTAGCAGCTCAGTGGAGTGGCCAAGAAGCTTTTTTTCCATCTCTGCGCTCTGCCTTCTGCCCAAGTCTGCCTCACTTCAAGGCTGCCTCCCCTCTTGACCACAAGGTGGCTGCCAGCAGCAGCAAGGGCATCTTGGTCCAGTGAGAAAAAGAGAGCTCCTCCAACGTAGCTCAGTGAAAGAACAAAACAAAACAGAAAAGGGCTTCCTTCTTCCTTCCCCAGCACACTTGCCAATCACTGGAGCCAGGGTATTGAGCTGTGAGCACATGCTTAGGGCCAACCAGGATCCACTTGCTGGAGCTAGGACTCAGCCTGCTTCCCCTTGAAGTACAAGAGCTGTGTGGGAGACGGCACCCAGTAGCCCCCACTGGGATGCCGATACCAGGATAAAGGACGAGTGCATGGTGGATGGTGGATGGTGGATGGTGGACGGTGGACGGCTGAGGCAGTGAGCACGCACACCACCAAGTGCTTTGCCCGCCTGGACACGCATCGGCTCTGATTCTCCCACCACGCCCCTGCTCTCGCTTTCTGAAAGGCAGACAGCGAATCTGACTAGTCACAGCGAATCTGACTAGTCCATCTCTCTCCAGTGTGAACAGGACTCCCTGGTTGACCAGGGTTTGGGTGGAAAGGGCCCAGGGCTGCCCAACTGCCTAAAATCACTGGTGTCCACACTATGTCCAAGAAGCGCATTTGTCCATGGATCAGTCTAGGGGATCGGGGGAAGCTCTGTAATTGCAATACAAAGGGGACCCTGGGGATGGGGGAAGCAAAATGGGTAGGACTCTGGATTCCCTCCTACTTTAAGTTCACTCATCTGACTCTGGCACTCCCTTAAAACAGGTCTCTGATATCCACTCGTGATTTGCAGACTTGACCATGGTCTTTGACCCTACACCATATCCTATGCAAATCCCAAGTCTTCTACCAAGAGCCCAGTTTCATGCTTGTGAATAACCTCAGTCCTCAGTCTATTTCCCTGAGATTTGCTTCCTTCATGGCCCTGAACAGACCCCCCACCCCGCCCAGCCCTTCTACGTCACAATGGCACTGCCCACACACACCGATGGTCAACACTGTCCCTCTGCCAACCTGGAACTAGTCCACCTCCACCATGTCCTAGCTGTGTGACCTTGGGGGAATCACTTTACTTCTCTCAATCTCAGCTTTCTATTTAAACTGCAAGAACAATCCACGACTTATACCAATGAACATGCTGCTCACTGGGGCATTGGGTTGATGACTACATTTGCAGAATCTCTATTTTTATTATCAATAATCACTAGAACTGCTTGACCTGCTTAACATTAATGTTAACTGTATCAGGCTCCATTAAAAGGGAGGGAAAAAGCTCTTTATGAAGGGAATTAGAGGCCCCTAAAGACAACACTTGCACTAAGTGGGCTACAAGTGGCCCCAGGCTGGTTCCCCAGGGCTCCATAATTTCCTAGAGCCTCTCCAAATAGGATGCTTAAAGCTAAGTCCCATTCCCAAGCTGGGTCTGTTCACAAACATGCCTGCCTCTCAGCACCGCTTTCTTTTAGCTGCTACTGACAGCAACTCTAAAAGCTGACTATGATGTGGAGGTCCATGTCTTTTCATGGCTGCTCCAAACTTCCTGCCTTTAGAAGCACAACTGCTAGGCTTAACCCTGACAGTGAGCAAAAAGTTGAGTTGAGGAAATCCACCCATCCATCCATCCATCCATCCATCCATCCATCCATTTACTCACCTACCCACCTACCCAAAACTGGTTGACAAGTTCTCTGTGCACCCTGCTCCATGCCTGAGGTCGAGGAAAGGTGAATTGGGAACTATAGCTGCAAGATTGTATAGCTGCAAGAGACCCAGGAATGCCTGGATCCTGCCTTTTACCACTACCACCCTCTTCCTCAGAGGGAACCCAAGGAGCAAGCAGAAGAGAAAGAGAGGGACCATTTCAGAAACAGCATATCAGCTGACCCTTATAAAATGCAGAGCACCCTAGACAGAGATCAGAGTGAAAGCAAGGCCACCTATATACTCCAAATAATCAATATCATATCAATGCATGGTGAGAGTAAGTACAGAGAGAGGAGGGAAGGTGGGGGAACAGGAGGGAGAGAAAGAAAGAGAACCACCATGAGAGAGAACCAGGCAGCAGGAGGGACCCCATACAAGTATGGAGAGGAAAAGGAAGACAAATAAGGATGTCCCCTGATCCTTGGAGCCAGGCCGTGCTTACTCAGTAATGATGTGATGAAACTGACCAGGTGGATGAGGCAGGGAAGAGCATTCCAGGCCCACAGAATAGCATGTGCACAGATACAGGGGTTAAAAAATCATGGCATGTCCAGGGGACACAAGTGGTCTTGGGTAGCTACAGTAGAGATGCCAGAGAGAAGAGAGAGGTGGGGCAGTGAGGTCTGCAGGGCCCAGATTGCAGAAGATGGACTCCACAACCCCACTTGAACATGGCCCTCAGGGTCCCTTCACTCTGGGGTTGACCGTGTGACTTGCTTTGACCTGTGGGTGCTAGCAGACATGAGGAGAGCAAAGCCTAGAACTGCTCTTCTAAAATCAGGACTGTGCTCTTGTCCTCCTGCCTTTGGCCATGAGAAAAACATGCATCAAGCAATCACTGACGCAAGGAAGAGGGGACATATGGGACAGACCTGGGACTTCCCACACAGCCTGGAGTCAAGTCCATTTGGGCCCAGCCAACATCAGCCACATCCCAGCCAACCCACAGATGCATGAGCAAGAACAGTAAGGGCTTAGTGTGGTCCACCGCGAAGATTTTTGTACTTATTTGTTACGCGGCAAATGCTAACTGATTCATCTTTGTATGCTCAGGTAAGACATTTGGAATTTCTCCTGGATGCAGAAGAAAGGCACTTAACAATTTTATGCAGACAGTCCTCTCACAACCTTCCCAGTTAACATATGGACTATGAAAGTCACTCACTACTTAGTCCCTGAAGCGGTGCTGGGCATGCCGAACCTGCACACAAAATCCTTGTGATTAGCTGACAAAATTGTGTGCTTTTGCTTAAGTTGGTTCCTCTGTCTGGAAAAACTGCCCGTCTCAGCCACCTAACACATTCATTATGATGCCAAGCACCCTGTTCACACGTTCACAGAGCCTTCCCCCAGCTGGAACAGGAGCTCCCACAGATATTACACTACTGATTTGGCTCCTCCTCTTCTAGACTGTGAGCCCCTTGAGAGCTGGGACAGTGTCCCTTTTCTCTTGGTTCCCCAGCGCCGAGGACAGGGCCTGGAGAGAGGCAGTGCCTGCTGGATGTTTGTTGAATGAATGAACAGATGAACTTCCCAACAGCTCCTAGCACAAAGCTGGGCCAGTAGCCCTCATGCAATGAATACTTGGTTGCCTGGCTGCCAATGTTTGTCCTAATTAATGCCCTCGCCTGTTATTTCTTTCTTCTCTCATTTAGAATCATGAGCTCCCTCCCGTGTGCTACTCGGCCTGCTACAGTAAGCTCTTTATTCCATGTTAATAATACCTAGACTATGGACAGAGTGACATAAAGGAAACCCGTGAGTCAAAACATCGATGGTAGGAAAAATACAGGTGACCTATAAAGTACTTCACCAACTTTCCCGAAGACTTCATGCTTGGACCTTATAAATCACGGGCGCCTGTCCCGCGCAGGCTGGGCCAGCCGCACTGCAGCGAGCTGCCCATCTTTAAGAAGCCCGGTGACACAATGGCTTGTTGATGCGGTTATTTATACAGAATTTCCCACATCAGTCTTGGGGTAAAAAGGGAGGTGATGTCATCCAGCGGTGAAACAACTGTCATCTGTAGAGAACTCGAAGCTGTCTCTGGGACACAGTCCTGCTTGTTTATTTATTCAAGGGTGTGTGGGTTGTAAGACGAACACCAAAGCGGGGCTACAAAGACCAGGAGCTCCGCAGTCATGCCCTCTGACCCAGGAATCATCCCCTTCTAGGAATTTGTCCTAATAAAATCATCAGGGAGGTGCCCAGAGAGATGCACAGAGAGCTATGTTCATGGCTTGATTCCTGGAATGGTATCTAGAAAACAAAAAAACATGCACGCAACCTCTACCTAATACGGTTGGGAGGTGGTGAAGCGAGCTAGAATTCATCCACTTCGTGCAGTGGTTTGCAGCCACTGAAAAGGATCATTAGGTCCTTTCCCCTCCCCTCCCCTCCCCTCCCCTCCCCTCCCCTCCCCTCCCCTCCCCTCCCCTCCCCTCCCCTCCCCTTCCCTTCCTAGCGAATTCTGTCTAAAAACCATTAGGTGTGTCTTTGGAAGGAGAGGGTGGATAGTTCCAGAGCTGAGCAAGGTGAAGAGTGTATCTATACAGGGTGGTGGCAGTAGCAGCGGTGGCCCGGCCCAGAGTGTTGAAGCGTGACTGTCATGCAGGAGGATGGCCTGGCACAGGGTAGCTCACCAAGCATGTCGGAAGGGGATCCCTGCAGGGAGGCGATGCTGGTGGCGGCCTGGCACGGGGGCTTGGAGCCCACGCAGGGGGGGAGAGCAGCTGCAGTGGGCCATCATGGGCTGTGGGAGCCTGCCTGGGGTGAAGACGGCTTCCATGTGGGCAGAAGGGAGATGAGTCCCGCACATCAGGTCAGAACCCAAGTTAGAAGGTCTCCCATGGGACTGGAGGGTGAGCAGCAGGGGCGGTGATGAGACTGCAGGAGCATTAGCAAACAAGTAAATATATTTGGGGTTTCTCATTGCCAGAGAAGACTGTTAGAGATATGAAAAGGCAGAAAACTAGAATGAACCTGTGGTATTAGATTGGAGTTATTAGTGTGAATTCATGGAGAGAGGCAGACAGACAGACAGACAGATAGGCATGAGAGTGTGTGTGCGTGCGTGCGTGTGTGTGTGTGTGTGTGTACTTATATTCCCTAGCTCTGTCTTCTGAGACCATCAAGGAGCAAAAATAGCTTGATGGCAATGAACACACCTAACAAGTGATCATCTTGGCTTCTCAGCACCATTCTCCGTGAAAAGGAACCAGGGGTCTCTGGAGAAATGGTCGCGTGGAAGAGACAGTTTGCTATAGGCTGAGCACCCCTGCATAGTCTTACTTGGTGTGCTAAGAATGGAAGGATCTGACCACTCCTTCCCAGATCTGTCTCAGGATTGTGTTTGCACTGAGCAACTTTGCATAATGAGTAATATCTCTCTCCAGGATGAAGAGAAGGCTTGCTTAATGCTTGCTATAAAAGCAGTGGATTCCCCAAGCTCTGTGTTCTTTAGCTGTAATGCAAATATATCACCAAGCATCCATCTAGGCCCTATCATGTTGCTCACATTGGACTTGGGGGCAGGGATGGGTACCTGACCTAGCCTGTCCAATCAAAAAGTTTTATGGAGGGAAAAACACCTCTTGCTCTTTGCCATTGTGCTTGAATTTGAAAGGGTGTGAGTTTGGAACTGTTCAGCCATCTTGTCACCATAAGAGAAGAGCCTAGAACTCTTGGGGACATCAGGCAGAATCTGTGACTAAAGCTGTTGTTATCTGGATACCCAATGACTTTTGAACATCCTTGACATGTACAATATGTGTGTCCTACAAGTTAAAAAAGCCCATGTAACAGAAATGGAGCTACAGTGTTAGCAGGAAATTAGGTCAATGCCTCGGGTTGTTGTCTAGAACCTTCCCTTCAGAGTTCTCTGTCAAATAAAGGGGGAGCATCAACATGCAAAGATCAGGTTAAAGGAGGTGTCTCTCCACCCAAGATTACTATTTTATTTTATTTTTTATTTAAGAGAGAGGGGAAGAAAGAGAGAAACATCGATTTGCTGTTCCACTTATTTATGCATTCATTTGTTGCTTCTTATATGTTCCCTGACTGGGGATTGAGCCTACAACCTTGGTGTATCAGGATGGTGCTCTAACCAACTGAGCTACCTGGCCAGGGCACGAAGGTTACTATTTTAAATTGCTCCAAAGAATCACCCAAGCAAGGGCTGGAGAGTCAAGCAGAGCACAGAGAGACTGGATAGAAGATGAAACTATACAGGCTTAAATCTTCTGCTGTGGTTACTTACAATGGAAATTTCTGAAATAAAAAACTGGACCTCTATTTCATGTTCAAGGGATGTATATTTCCAGAACAATCTGAGCCTGGCCTATGATAGATTGTGGCTGTTAAACCCTAAACGTAATCCTTGGCGGGTCAACCTTGCACCAAAAAAATTGGCTGCTAAAGCTTTGTGGTCCCCAAGAAAGACAGCCACCCTAATATCTGTCTCAGGTGTAGCTAAGATAACAGACAGGCAGTGTCCTCTCACATCTGGCCCTGATGGGTGGCTGCACGTCACCACTCAGACATCCCAGACTTCAAGATGGATGCAGTAATTGACTTTGGAGTTTGGGCTATACTATACTACAGAATATATAGAAAGAGAGGCATGCGTGGAGGTTGGGTAGCTAAAAAGATGAACCATGGCAGATGCTTTTAACTGACCACCCAACAGCCACTCACAACTCTCTTCTTTCCTGCTTCCCTCTTCCTCCAAAGCTCAACACAATTCACCTTGCCAGACTCCTTTGCAGCTAAGAGTGTCCATGTGACCCAACTCTGGCCAATACAATGTAAGGGAAATTGTTGGGTTGAGCTTCCAGTAAGGCTTTTTAAGTGGCAGACTCAGTTGACATAAGGCAATTCAATGTTTTCTTTGAAAAATATCAAAGATATTACATACCAAGTTGAAGTCTTCTTTGACCACACCTCAACTCTAGCCACGTACTCTCCCCTCCTCTCCTATTACCAGTTTGGTGTACACCCTTCTAGACCATTCCCATGCACCATGCACTTTAACATATTTGTGTGTGTGTGTATATATATTATGTATTTGTATATATATGATATATAATACTATATTGTGTTAGGGGCTACATAAATGGTCTCAGACTGAGAGTATCATTCTGCAACTTGCTTTTCTCATTCAACAATACACTGTAGAGCTATTTTCATGCCACACTTAGAGATCTACCCCACTCTCGTTACCCGCTTCATAGCTTTCCATTGCGTGGATGTGCCACAATTTATTTAGTCATTTTTTCAACTGATGAGCATTCACAGTGTTTCCAATATCACTGTTTACTACCTGCTCTTAGAAACAATGCTGGAATGAAAATTCTTGTCCACAGCTCTTCATGCACATGTGCAAGTATTTCTCTAGGGTAGATACTCAAAAGTGTAATAGCTGGGTCATAGGCTATGCACATTTTTTATTTTTATGTCCTTTTAAAATTTTAATAGATCCTGCCAAATTTCCCTCCAAAGTGGCAGTACAAATTTATAGTCTCTCAGCCGTGCATGAGAATTCCCCACACTCTCACCAACTGAATTTTTTTTTTTCCAATCCGATGTGTAAGAAATGGCTTCTGGTTGCATTGCCTTGCAATTTTCTGGTGAGTGGTGAGTTTGGCTTCATTTTCCTGACTCCTCTCTCAGCGGGGACTTGTTTTGGCCCCAGCAGCTCAGTGAGTTCAGGTCAAGGATCTGCATCGTGCAAAGGGAGGGTCTCTGGAGTGGGAACCACCAGAGTTGGGCCCAATATCTTTGCTGCAGTAATGCAGGGAAATTAATGAACCTTCCTGATTCAAAAAGCAGTGTGGGGGCTAAATGAGACAATGCACAGAAGGGACTTAGCCCAGTGCCTGGCACATCAAAGCACCCAATAAATGCCATCTACTGTCGCCAGCCTCACTATTGGTAGTCTGACTACCACTTCTAGTTTTCTGATGTGGGATGGGCAGCTCTGAGAGGGCTTCCCAGCGGTGCCTGCCTCTTGGTAGTCACCCCTGTGTAATCTCCTCTCCTGGAGTGCAGGCTGGGCCTAGTGACTGGCTTCTAATGAACAGAGCAGGGCCGAAAGGATGGGTATCCCGGCCATGCTGAGGCTCTAAAAGCCTGTGGCTTGCGTCCTGCCGACATACTCCCATTGCCCTTACCGCTGGCTCCTACGCTTGGATGAAGCAAGTGGCCCTGCTGGAGAGCCCCGCACGGCAAGGAACTGAGGATGCCCCCAGGCCATGAGCCGGTGAGAAACTGAGGCCAACAGCCCACGGGGAACTGCCACCTGCCACCAACCAGACGACTGACCTTGAAAGCAGGTTCCCACTCAACCTTTCTGATGACTACAGCCCTGGGCGACACCGCGAATGCCACCTGTGAGAGGCCCTGAGCCAGAGGACCCAGCTAAGCTGTGCCCAGATTCCTGACCTATCGAAACTCTGAGATAATAAATGTTACTATCTCAGGACACTAAGTTTTGGGGTAATTTGTAACAGAAACAGATAACTAATACATGAAATAAGTTTCTTGAGGAGACAGGCTCTACCAAGCACCTTCTTGATCAGGAACAGGAAACTCAGAATCTCCCCTAAAAACATGGCGATAATGTATATTTGACTAAAACCAACCCTTTTGAAAAGTTCCCTAAGATAAAAAGATGCTGGGAGTTAGTTCAAAGAACAAAGCTTCTGGATATTTTCATAGCCTTTAGCTTGATTTGCCACCTGCGTTTACAAAGACAGAAGGCAATGCCGAGAGACAGGAGGAGCGAGGGCTTGATGGTCAGGCAGACCTGGCTTTCAAGTTCAACTCTGCCCCTTCCTGGCCGGGCCACATCGGGCATGTCACTTCTCTTCTCTGAGCTCCCATTTCCTCAACATTCCAAAGAAACTGAAAAAAGGAAACAACCTCACTGACTTCACGTGGTTCCATCATGGGGATGCGGAGATATGTGACATGTCCAAGTACCCAGTAGGCATGGAAATATTACTCTCTTCTTCCAAGACTCTTTTGGCCTTGAAATTTCTGCTCCTTCCCAACCATAGTAAACACTGAAAAAATACACCACTGTAACGGTGAAGAAGAAACAGCAGCTCTGCTGAGCTTGTACGAAAAGGAGATGTCCCGGACAGTGTGGCTCGGTTGGTTGGGCGCCCTCCCTTGCACCAAGAGGTCACCGGTTCCATCCCAGGTCAGGGCACAGGCCCGGGCTGTGGGTTTGATCCCCAGTCGGGGGCGTGCAGGAGGCAGCCGATCAATGACTCTCATCACTGATGTTTCTCTCTCTCCCTCCCTCTCCCTTCCTCTCTCTGAAATCAATAAAGATATATTTTTTCAAATGGCTGTACACATTTGCCCTCTCGTCAGCCTTGGAAAAGACAAAAAGAGAATTTGGAGTGTTACCTAAAAGAGTGAGAGCTGATTTTTCTTTTAACTTCTCAGATAATCTTTTCAATCACCTCTTAAGTAATTAAGGGCTGAGAGGTAAAAGTCTGCTGGCTCTGGAGGGACCTTATCTGGGGCACATCTCCTTTTTTCCAAAAGAAATACTCTCTCTAAAAACCACAGACCCACACCTGTTTTCCTTCATTTAAGGACCCCCAAAATGATGTTTTTTCAATTAGTGGATGCTTTTCTTCCTAAACTTGATCTCAGGCCAAGCTTTATAGCTAAAAGAATCATTTTCTCCCACCGCCCTCCCCCAACAGAAAGATAAGAAAGAAGGGAGCACCCGCTCTTTCTTTCCTTTTGTTACATTTCCCCCTGTGGAAAGTCAAGCTTTTCCTTCGGTGGAAGCACAAGCCTTTGAAATTGAAGCAAAACAGCCCCGAGCTGCCTGTGGCTGCGGCCCAGCGGCCGAGCCTGAGCAGGCGTGGGGAAGACGGGCGGTGCGGGCTTGAGTTTCAGCTCTGGCCCGAGCCCGCTTCTGTCCGCCCCGTCTAGACAGTCAGCCCCGGAGACTATTTCCCCTTCACCCGCCCCCGAGCGACGCGGACTCCCTGGAAGGGGCTTCAGGGCCCTTTCAAAAGACCCTCGAGCCCTGGCTGGGCGGCTCGGTGGGTTGCAGAGTCGTCCCAAACACCAAAGCATGTTGCGGGTCTGATCCCGTCGGGGCACAGACCTAGGTCACGGGCTCGATCCCCCGTCGGGATGTGAATGGGAGGCAACCAATGGATGTTTCTCTCTCACAGCGCTGTCTCCTTCCCTCTCTCTCCCTTTCTCTCCTCTAAAATCAATAAACATATCCTTGGGTGAAGATTTTTAAAAATTGAATTTAAAAAAAAAAGCCCCTTGAGTTCTCTGCCTCCGGGATGACCCAGCGAGGAAGGGTGGGGAGGAGGTATCTTTTGTGTTATGAAAAGTGGGCCCAGAAAATGAATGATGGTGTGAGTCATTCCTGCCGACCAGGCCCTCTCTGGAGAAAAGCAGCTTTGAAAACAACTCAGGCAGGTGACTTTTTAAAAAGAGGATGTTTTGAGGAATTACAGTCGATATTTGGCTTTTTTGGTGAGTCTACATCCAACACCACAATGAATCGCATCGCCCAAGACTGGCACTCTTACCGCAGAAGGGGAAGAAGCACATGTGCCCTCCCGCCAACCTCAGGCGGAGCGCGGCCTCGGGTACCAGAGAAAAGTACAGGGTGCCCCGTAAATCTGAATTTCAGGTAAACAACCATGTTTTCTACTAAAAAAATTTTTTTTAATCTAAGATTCAAATTTAATTGGGTACCCTGCGTTTCACCCAGCAGCCCAGCCAGTGGGGAATTTGACTCCGCAGCATGTGTGAAAGGAGCCATCACCGGGCACGATCTTCTCTGTACCTCAATTTCCTTCTTCCTGCCCAAGGCTCGCCCTTCCCCTTCCTCTGGATTCCCAGAGCTACCTGAGACTCATCCGAGAAATTCCCTTCCTGATCACACATTTTTAAAAATATGTTTTTATTGATTTTAGAAAGAGAGGAAGGAAGAGAGAGAGAGAGAGAAACATCAATGGGCTGCCTCCTGCACGCCCCCTACTGGGGATGGAGCCTGCAGCACAGGCATGTGCCCTGCCAGGAATCGAACTGGCAACCTTCTGGCGCACTCGACGATGCTCAACCAACTGAGCCACTTCGGCCGGGGCTGAGCACACATTTTTAATTGTAGTTTTCCCAAATGTATATCCTTTATCAGCTAAAAAAAAAAAAAGAAAAGAAAAGAAAGGAAGGAAGAAGGTGCGCCCGACCATCTCTGCTCTCAACTGTCACCCAGGGCAATCACTGCCCTGGGACAGGGGCCAGACCCCCAACCCTTGCCCAGAGGGCTGTGCTGGGAGGCCTCGGCCACGCTGCATAAGTGCTCCTGGTTGGCCGGGCCACCTTCTCTGCTGTTTGCAGTTCACAGGGAAAGAGGCCATTTATGGGGTGGATTATAGTGCAACCGGGCGCTGCCATCCCAGCCCCGTGTGTTTTATTTGCCTCGGAAGGCGGGTGCTGGCAGGGGCAGGTCGGGTCCTGCACTCCATCCTCACCAGTAAAGAGCCCCTAGGGGCCCCTTGTGGCTGAGAACAGGTCGATCAAGCCACTTGCTAAAGAATTCAGTGGGGCACAGAGCAGAGGAGTACAGCACCCACCAAAAGTGAGGGGCCCCTGTCCTTGCGGCTTATGCCGGTGCCTCATCGCAGCTGTCCTGTTTAAAAGCAAAGGGCTTGGGGGGTAGAGGGACAAATTCAGGTTTGAACCCTGGCTGTCCCACTCACTCCCTGGCAGTGTGATCTCAGTCACTGGCCCTCTCTGAGCCTCAGCTTTCTCTTCTGTAATACGCGCGTGATCAATGAATCTAGCTTTGGGTATGGTAAGGACACAGTGAAATGACATAGTGAGGTGCTTAAACAGTGCCCGGGACATCCCCCAGTCTCTGCTCGGCCCTCACTTGCAGAATCGGAACTTGAACCCATCCCGGGAGGCAGTTTGCTAAGTGCGCCCACTGAGGTGGTTTTGTCTTCCCCACCCCGACCACAGGCCTGCAGACAAAAGCTTAGGATGCCACACAGAGCTCTCAGCCGATGCCTGGTGAGCATGAATTGTAATAACAATAATAATTGCTCCCATTTTTTTAGTGTCCTTATATCCTAGGAACTGCAGTGGGGATTAAAATACAATAAAATGATGAAATTCTTTGCCCTCATGAGGTTTACATGCTTCATCTCGGCCAATCCTCGCTTTCACCCCACGTGGTAAGTACTATTGCTGTGCCCATTTTACAGATTAAGAAGTTGAGCCTCAAAGAGGGACAGTGACTTGCCCAAGGTCCCAAAGCTTGGTAAGTGAGTAAACTGAAATTCAAACCCAGACTCTAGAGCCCCTCCCTTCATGACTACTAGGTTTTGCTGAAGCTTCATAAGCACTGTGGGACTGAGGTTACCTGCACCACTCGCCAATGGTGAGTACACCAGAGGCTGAGTCAGGGTTCGTCATTCACCCCAAGTCATTAGGTCAGTCAGGCCCAGAGCCCTGAGTGCACGCTGGTGGGTCTGAATCCATGAAGCCCTGGTGCCCTCATCTCGCTGCCAGGACTCCCTCCCGACACCCCTCGAGGCAGCCGTGGCCTGATATGGAGTAGGCCCCTCAAAAACGCACTTTTGTTGAAAGAGACCCTGAGCCCAACTCAGCTGTGATGAGAATGGCAGAGATAAAGGCCAAGGTCATTTCAAGACCAGAGGAACCAGATGCTGAACATCCTCCTCACCCACTTCTACTTTTCTCCCCATTTTTGGGTGGCCGATGGGGACCACCTCAGTCATGCTTCTCCCTGCTCTGCCCCCTCCCCCATGAAGTCTCAGGAGGCCCAGCCCAGAGGAGTGTGTGTTTGGCGAATCCTGCCTGTCAGCTGATGGAACAAAGCTGCTCCTTCGAGTTCCGACCTAGCATCTCCCAGCAGCACCTGAAGACCTGTGAGGGGGTATCCTGAGCTCATCCTGCGCAGCCTTTTTGAAATGATTTCTTCCTTTCTTGAAAGTCTTTTTAGACCCAAACTACCTTCTTATTTACTTGCCAGCACCCAGCCTTCTCACCACATTCAGGACGTTGCTGGTAACGGAGGTTTCTCCAGCTCAGTCCTGCACACTTTGGTGATTCCTGCCCACGTGGGAGGAGGCTGGCACCAGCTCAGCTCCTTTCTGCCTGCATTTGCTACCTCTAGCTATTGGAATTGGACAGACAAGCACTATCCTTGTGAGTTGTAATCTAATTGCAGGCAGACTATTGAATAGTTTACTAACTGGTTCCCCTGTGTATTATTCAGGAATTTTAGGTGTAATAAGTAACAGAAAAGCAACTCAACTAGTTTAAGAAGAAAGGGGGGGAATGGGGCTTAGGTATTTATTGGCTCATAAAATTCAAGAGAACTCAAGAGTCCAGGATAGCATTAGCTTCAGCTTCAGGCACAGCTGGATCCAGGAGCTCAAATAAGGTCAGGATTCAGTGTCTCACTCTACATCTGTATATTTTTTCCTGTTATGGGCTGAATTGTGTCCCCCCAAAAATTCATAGGTTGAAGTCCTAATCCCCAGTTCCTTAGAATATATTTTGTGATAGAGTCTTTAAAGAGGTAATTAAGGCACAATGAGGTCACATGGGTGGGCCCTAACCCAACATGACCAGTGTCCTTATAAGAGGAGATTAGAGCACAGACAGACAGAGGAGGGAGCGTGTGAAGAAACTGGAAGAAAACAGCCATCCATAAGCCAAGAAGAGAGGCCTCAGAGGAAACCAACCTTGCCCACCGTGATCTCAGACTTCCAGCCTCCAGAACTGTGAGGAAAGAAATGCCTGTTGTTTAAGCCACCCAGTCTGTGGGGCTTTGTTATGGCTGCCTTGGCAAACACACACAGCTTCATTCTCAGGCAGACTCTTCTCACACAGTGACAGTGTGGCCTCTGCAGTCCCAGGCGTATAGCCCAGCTCAGCAACCTCGGTAGAAAGAGTCTCTTTTCCTTCGCAAGTCTAACAAGAATCCCAGAGCTGAGTTTCATTGGCCTGACTTGGGTCACGTGTACTCTCCTGAGCCAATCCCTGTGGCCAGGGGAGTGGAAGAGGCTGATTGGCCAGACCAGAGCCATGTGCCCACCCCTGAGGTCTACCTGGAGTCGCCCAAACCACAGGGCCTGAGAGCACGAGTGGGCGGTGGTGCAGGTGAAATGACAGGGGTCCCTTCTGCTTGCTCTCAGCTACCCCAACAAGCCATCCTCCATCCCGCTGCTCGAGAGCTCTCTTCATTTAAGTTCAGACCATATCCCCTCCTGCAATCAAGTTTCATTATCTGGCCCCACCCTCTCTCCTTCATTTCCCCCCTCAGGACGCACACACCCTGCAGCTCCTGGCACTGGCAGGCACCGTCAACTTTGGGGGCTTTGGGGTGTCTCTTCCTCTACTTCAAAAATGCCCCTATTTCCCTCTCAAAACCAAGGTTTTTAAAGCCCCTCTCTCTGGGAATCTTTCCCTTTTGAGGCAGACCCACCTCACCGCCAAAGCTGAGCTGCAGAGCCTGGTGGTAAAAGGTGAGACACACCCCCTGGGTGCACGTTTGCTGTGCGACCTCAGGTAAGTCTCTTATGTTTCTGTGACTCCATTGTCGCAGGACTTAGCTCCTAGGGAGCTAAGTCAACAGAAATGGACGACTTCATACACGGAAAGCACTTGGAACAGTGTCTGATACATGGAGAATGCCTAGTGAGTGTTAACTATTATGGTGCGTTTGAACACATCCCTATGGGGAGCCCTACGGAGCCTGTTCAACCCCGTGGGCCCTGGGGCTCAGGTGTGCCCTGTCCCCAGAGAAGGCATCCAGAATTTCACACCCCTGAACGCAGAGAGGAGGGAGGGAGCGAGGGAGCGAGGCAGCGAGTGCCGCGGGGAAGAAGGACAGCATCCCCCCTCCTGCCGGCCACCACCTGTCCCGGAACCGGACCGGGGCTCACCTCCGAGCCAACCCCACCCCACCCCTTTCTTCTCAAAGCGATTTTTCCTCCTACCCCCTCCTCCTCCTTCATTCAGACAAAGTTCAAGTGCAAACTACCAGGAAAACCCAAAGAACGTTTGTCGGATAAATCACCCGATTACTAATCAAGTCCACCCGGCCCCCGTTAACCACTATTTTCCCTGCGAAAAGTAAACACGCCTCCTCCCCACCGCCTGACAGCGGAGCCATTAAACCCAGGAAGGGTGGGGCTCCGCAGCAGCCCAGAAACAACTTGAAAGTGGAAAAATACGGTGGATTCGGTGATTCAGTGGCGTTAAGATAGCCAAAATGTTGGTTTCAGCTTTGACGGAGCCCGGTCCTCTCCCCTATTTTGTCTCTTCTGACATCCGAGCCTCAGAAGCCACCTGGGCAGGTCTGATGCCTTTGGGCTGCCCCAGGTGAGCCTGGCCAGCCCCCGAGTTTCCTCCAGATCGGCCCCCTGGCTGTGCAGCTGGGCCCGGAGGGGCCCCAGGTGCTGACACCGGCAGGTGAGCCTGACCAGCGCCCCCTGGAGGAAGCCGAAGAGGCTGTGGAGACACCAGGGAGCACGGCCCCCAGCACTTGGGCGACACATTTGGCTCGGGCTTCTGGCAGCCGAGGCAGAAAGAGAAACACATCGGGTTGCATAGTCTTCATTTTCCGACAACAGAAAGCATGTTAAAACCTCGGCAGAGACAACATTTTTACTGGAACCAGGCTCCAGAAGGAATGTATTGGGTCGCTGCGGGGATAAAGGACACTGGGTGACAGGGCGGGTGAGCCTGGCAACTTCAGTTTCATTTGTCCCCACATCCGTTCCTTCACTCTCCGAACAAGCCCCTGCTGAGCCCTCGAGCTGGGGTCCAGGGCCACAGAGAGGGCAGCCACACTCCCTGCTGCCCGAGGCGGCAGGTTCTCTCCTCCACCCTCAGCACTGAGGTGCCCACTCCTCAGGTGACCGCCTCCACCCACCCATCAGAAGCAGCCAGGACAGGGCTGGGGGCTGGATGGGGCTTCCTGCCTCACTTCGGGAACGTAATCCCAGGGACAGAAGACGGGGCCAGGAGTGTCCCCCAACCCCAACAGCCAGCCTCCCCCTCTCTTTGGTAACAGGATCCCCATCTGGTAGGGGGTCCTGATCTGTCCAAGAAAGCCAGGGTGCCCCTACCCCCCTTTTATTTTATCAAATACTCACTTTCCCACCCCTTGTAGCTAAGGCTGATCATGTGACCTAGTTCTGGTCAAAGAGATGCCTGCTAAAGTTCTTTCTCCCCAATAAATGGAAAGCCCCTCCCTACTTTCTGCCTTGAACATCGTCAAGACATGATGCTGGGAGCTCTGGCAGCTATCTTAAGAAGCGTTTTTGTTTGTCTCCCCACCCAAGAATGTTTTTTTGCATTGATTTTTTAGAGAGAGAGAGAGAGTGGAAGGGAGTGAGGAGTGGGGAGAGAGGGAAACATCGACGTGATGTGAGAGAGACACATCAATTGCCTCCCACACGCGCCCCGACCAGGGCAGGGATTGAACCTGCAACGGAGGTGCGTGCCCTTATTGGGAATCGAACCCCACGACCCTTCGGTCCGCAGGCCGACACTCTACCCACTGAGCCAAGCCAGCCAGGGCACTGGCAGCTATCTTAAGACTATGAGGCGTCAAGGCCGGATCCTTAAAGGAGCACATGGAAGATAGCAGCGTAAGGAGAAGAGCTTCATGTTACCTTTGACTCATTGAATCCACCTGGGACCCAGATACGTGCCTGCAGATAGCTAGTATAAGATGTCCCTCCTGCATACGCTCCTGCAAGTAATATTCTGTTACCTGCAGCCAAATACATCCTAATTAATACAGCAGGTAAAAACATAAGAAAATTCAGTCCTGGAGGGACCACGGGGGTGTGAAAAGCAAGCATGCTTTAGAGTAAAATGATCCCGGCTTTCATCTTGGGTTCTGACCTTTATTTGCTAAGCATCCTTCGGAAGTCATTTCTGCCTCTCCAAGCCCACGTCCTCACTGGATTGTTGTACAGGCGGTGGGGACACTGGATGTGAGGGTGCTGGACACACGGCCTGGCCGCCTGCCTGCCGACGCTTTTCGCTGCGCTTCCCGCACATCTCGAGGCGCACCGAGCACACGGTCGGCATCCAGCAAACTGCTGTGGAACAAAGGAATCAGTTCCTGTCCTTCCTTCTTGCAAAGTGAGGTTTCAGTGGTATGTTGGTTTGCTTGGGCTGCCATGAGAAACTGCCACAGTCTGGGCGGCTTACGCAATAGACAGTTATTTTCTCACAGTTCTGGAGGCTGGACGTCCAAGGTCAAGGTGTCGGCAGGTTCGTTTCCTCTAAGGCCCTCTCCTTGGCTTGCAGGTGGTCACCTTCTTCCTCTGTGTTTGCATGGCCTTGCCTCTGTGTGCTCGCATTCCTGGGCAAATCTCCTTTTCTTATAGGGACCCCAGTCATACTGGGTTGTGGTCCGCCCTAACAACGCCGTTCTAACTTAACCGCCTCTTTAAAGAGCCTGTTTCCAAATACAGGCCCACTCTCCGATCCTGGGGGTTAGGGTTTCAACATATGAATTTGGGGGGGGGGGGGAGACACAATTCATCCCGTAACAATTGGTTATCACCAAATTTGTTCCCATTGGCTAATTCGGATGTTTTCTCCACTCTTTGCATGTCCATTGGTCCCTTGGGCCTTTTTTGAGTGCTTGATGAAGATTATTTTGATAAGTCTTATAACATTCATTTGACAAACACAGGAATAGTCCTTTTTTGCTTTTCCCAAAGCACTTTCCGCATCTCTGGTCCCACTGCCTCCTCGGTGCTGCTCTCATTTTGCACAGGAGAAAACAAAAGCTGAGAGGGGTCAACTGACTGTCCCAAGGTCAACTGCTAACAGCTGGATCAAAGGACAAGAGGCTCCTGACCATGGGCACTGGCCTCTCCACACCGCTCCGTGTGCATGTGGGGACAGGGGCTGGATGGCGTCGGGGACCCCAGGCCTCTTCTCCCAGGAAGCTCTTCTCTGTGCAGCCTCGGCCGTCTCTCTCCCTCCCTGGCGTCACTTCACGCTCCCACCACACGCTTCCCAGCACACGTGCCCTCTCGTTTCTGCGGACTGTGCCTCTGCCCAGAAGGCCCTTCCCCTCGCCCTCCCAGCCTTCCAGATCCCCCCAGAAATGCCTGGGCTCCCTTTCCTTGTCACCTCCGTGTGCGACCCTGACCTCGAGGAGTTAAAGGAGTGAAAGCTGCCCAGCTCCTGAGGCCTCCTCCGGGGCCAGGAGCATTTCCTGTTGCTTCTGCACCCTGCGCACCAGGCAGCGCAGGGCTTGGCGGAGCCTTGCTGCCCCGTGGACGTGGCTCAGAGCTGACACAGAGCCGTGGAGAGAGGCGGCAGAGGGAATGTTTTGGAAGAATATTTTTTAGAGATTGGGGGAAGGGAGAGGGCTCGGGCCGAGGCTGTGGGAAGGGGCCATGGGGCTGTGGCCACAGGTCTCAGGGAGGGAGGGGATTCAGCCTGCGCACAGCCCTTCCCCACCCTGGAAAAACAGGAAGCAGGCTTTGGGTCCTGTCTCTGAGCCAAAAGGAGAGGGTGTCCGCACCTGAGCATCTCATAGGCGACTTCCTTACCCAAGAAAGGGGGAAAATCTTATGCTCCTGCCAAGGAGGAGGCCCAGCTAGCTTTCGGTAGAGAAATAATGACATCCAGTGGACAGCCTGGTCATCCTCAGACGAGGCAGTGGCTTCCCAGCCAGAAGGCTGTCCAGGGCTGGGGCGAGGAGCAGTGGATCGGGCACCGGGAAGTTAAGCTCCAACCCTGCTTCTGTCTCCTAGCTGTGTGACCCTGGGTAAGTCACTGCCCCTCCCTGGGCCTCTGTCTCCTCCAGGAAAGCCCTTTTTGTGAACTGTTAGCAGACAAGGTTCTACTATCAGAACTTGGGCTTCTTGCTACAGTAGGTTCAAGGCACTGCTACCAACTAGAAACAAGCATTCAACTCAGACAGCCTGGGTCCAAGGGCCGAACTCTCAACTGAATGACCCGAAGCGAGTAACCACCCTCCTGAGCATTTAGTTCTGGAAAATGGTTTCCTGGCTGTTCCCAACCCCAAGGGTTGTTGCCAGTGTGAAGCCTACTGTAGACAGCATTCCTGCAATATGTGAAGGCGACGTGTCCCCGCCCCAGGGGCACAGGGAGGGCTAGGCTGGCTCTCAGCACCCAAGAAAAGCAGAGGAGAGAGAGGGCCTGGCTCCCATAGTTCCTAAGCAGGCTCAGCAGACCTCTGGCCCTGTCCGGGGGTGTGGCTGAGATCACACAGGGCTCCAGGGTCAGCACCAGCTGCAGGGCAAGGGCACCGTTTGGTAGAGGAGTCACCGGGCTGGAGAGAAGTGGACAGAAGCCCGGAAAGAGGCTGATCCCCCCGCCGCCACCACCAGGAACCTGGCAGGGAGGGCCAGTCGAGTCTGGGTGTGACTGCTTTGTAAGCCAATCAGCAAGGTAAAGCCCCTGTCCCGGAGTGAGGCCGGGGCCTGACTAGAGTAAGTGGTCTGTGCGAGGCCCACGGGGGAGATCGGAAACCAGTGTGGTCAGCCTGTGTTCCAGGAACAGCTGCATTGCCACGTGCCCGAGTTGGTGCCCAAGAAATCAGTGCTGCTGATGGAGGCAAAGATGCAGACCTGCAGGCCCCGAGAGAGAGGTGGCGGCCTCTCCCTTTCCTTCTCTCTATGACATTAGCTGCTGAGCGTGTCCACAGGGCCGCACGTGAGAGTGTGCGCAGGCCTCGCCCAGGCATCGATTTCCTGGAGGAGAGCAGGCGGGTGTGTGATCCTGACCCCTCAGTGTTTGGCCCCAGCCTTAAAAATTCTCAGTGCTAATCACAGTGCTTTCGGTGGAAGGTTGGTTCCCCAGCCCTTCAAGGGGAAGAGCACCCACAGCCCACCCACCTCACACACAGGGAGCAGAGCACTGCCGGTCCCAGGGGTGGGGAGCGGAGGGGCTGGAGTCGGAACCTGGCCGCTGGCCGCTGCCTCCCCATAAGGGCTCAGGATGGCGTTTGCAAGGCCCCCTGCCCAGGCTTCTTAGTGAAACAGAAAAAGTGACCCATCTACCCAGCAAGTATGACACGTCATGGCCCGCGCCTCGCTGTGTTACGAACTTTACTCCTCACGGTTCCCAGAACTGCCCTGCCCTCCCTTCCCCCCTCCCACGGTGCAGATGGGGACACTGAGGCTCAAGGAGGTTCTCGGCGACTCACTATGGGCCTCTCAGCTGGTCAGCGGCGGGGCCAGGACTCAATCTACAGAAGCCAGTGTCCTCACGCCTGACCGCCCCTGATTCCAGGTGAGGCGGTCGAGCTGTAAAGGAAGCGAGGTGACACCTCAGGTGTCTGCACTCGGGGTCTGTCAGGCCTCACTGTGCCTTCCCCTTGCTGTCACCACCAGCAGGACACTGGGCGCAGCCTCAGCCGTAAACACATGTATTTCTTCTCTCTTCCCTTTTCCATGTGACCCTGGACACGAGCCCCCACAGTGTCCTCACGCATCAGGTGGGCCTGCAGGTCCCATGCACCAAAGTGCATGAAGCTGTGGTTTTATCCCAAACCTCTCCTCCCTCAGCACACCTGTGGGGTGCCCTCCACCAGCCCCCGGCTCCCCGCCCTGGCTCTCAACACCGGGCCTGCCCCAGGCCAGAACGTCTGCCCCAGACGCGACGCGAGCTCTGCCCGAGCCAGGGTCCCGCCGGCGGAGTTGAAACAAACAGTGGGGCAGGGACGCGAGGGGCTGGGGGCTGCGGGCTGCGAAGGGCCGCGCCTCACGCTCCCGCGCTCGGGTTTCACGATCATCCCAGCGATGGCTCTCCGGAGGCTGATTAGGAGGAAAATGGCAGGGGGCTGGGAGGGGAGCAAACCGGCCATGGACCCAAGGCGAGCGCAGCCAAGAAGACGGCCCGGCTGGTCAATAAACCGGGTGGGGGTGGAGGGCAGCGGTGGGGAAGGAAGACGGGCTTTCCCAAGCCTTCTGCCCGAGTCAGGCCTTCACCAGCGAGATCTGCCCACTAAACCTGGGGAGAAAGACCACCAGCGACCCTAAGCCACTGTGGGCAGAAGCCGGGAGGGTACCTTGGTGGGAACATGGGGCAGCAAGCTCAAATGCCCTTGGAGGCCATGCAGCGAAGGAATGAGAGCGTAACAAGAACAGAACACACAATGAGCCATGACAAATGACACTCAGCTCCGGCGCTGGGAAGGCAATAGGGAGTGATGGGGACTGTGGCGCTGGGGCAGCTGGGACTGAGCCATCAATCAGCTCCTGCCGATCTCTGCCAGGCAGGAATGCGGGCCCAGTGTTGTCAATCTTGGGATTTTTTTTTTTTTCAAGAGAAGTAGAGGAGAACGGATTTTGTTTTCTAATGGGTAGTTTCCCAATTTGTAAACATTGGCAGCTAATACAAATGTTTTTTGAAGTATTACGTGGGCCAAACGAAATATATCTGTGAGCCAAGTTTGGCTCACAGGCTACAGGTTTGCAACTGATGAAGCTATGTGTCTTGGGATGTGCCTTGGTTCAAACCCCCTTCTCCCGTCTGCTGGAGGGTGGCCTTGCCTCTCCAAGCCTCAGTTGCTTCATCTGTGGAATGGGTATCCTAGTAGGGCCTACTTGATATGATATTTGAGAAAATTATATAAAATGGTGCCCAGCACATGTTAAGCCCTCTTGAAGTGTTAGTTATTATCAATAATGTATCTGGGGGGAAGGAGAGGGTGAGATACAATAGTAGCTGTGGACAAATGAGAAAGCCAGGAAAACAGACCAAGCAGGCGAAACAGGGCCAAGCCTGAAAACGCCTAGCAAGCATTCCCTGTCTTGCTGTGTGAGAAATAGCCCGTCAGGGACTCTTGTCACACACTGGCATCAAATTGACAAGAAAATTTTGAAAGGTTGGACAGAAGGGAGATGGCCCTACACTATCCCTCCACTTCCTTCCAGAATATCACCAAAGAGACCTTGTGAAAACTTTTAGATTGTTGCAGAGCAAAAAGTGGTTAGGGAGGGGGCTCTGCAGAAGGCACAGTGGTGCCCAGGTCTGTGGCTTGGAGTCTGCCCAGCTGTGCGACTTTGGCTCTGCCATTTCTCCTCCCTCTGAGACTCCACTTACCCATCTGTAAAATGGGTGTTAATAGCTACCTCTCAGGATCCTGTGGGAAGCAAGAATAATGCGGTGTAGGCTCTGGTACAGAGCTCATGTCCCACAAATGGGGGCTGCCATTAGTGGTTATCGTTATAATTTTTATTATTAATGGGGCAATAGAGGTGCTTGCCTGACCAGCATCCAATGACCTGTCTCCACGTAACTGTCCCGATTTTCCTCTGGGAAGCCATCCTTTCCCCATTCCCAAGGGAAAGATTCCACCCTAGGCTCCAGGGACAGGGGTGTGAAGCAGGCACAGCAATGAGAGTAGCATAGTCTCCTGGCCAGTGGGAATCAGATCCAGGACTTTCATTCAGACTGTGAGGGAAGAAACTCTCCCTTTCCCACTAGGTCTGCTCTAGTGAGGAGTAGGCCGGGGCTGCTGCCAGATGTCTCACCACCACATGGGAAGAGCCTGAGAATGAAGCCAATATCAAGGAAATCAGAGCAAAAAGTTGGAAAAGCTCTTCATTCTTAACAACATTGCTTAAGCACCTGGATCCAGCTATGCCTGAAGTTCACCCTATACTGGACTTTTCCATTACATGAGCCAGGACTCATGCCCAGGCTGGTGACCCAGTGTCCTGGCTCTAAGGAGGAGGCCGGCACAGGGAGACGGGGATTCTGCTGCTCTGGCCTCAGCCCAACCTCACCCAAAGAAAGGCAGTTTTAGAGCCCACTGAAGTCAGGAGAACTGGGATCGTGACAGTGACAGCGGTGTCCAAATGCTGGCCGGGACTGGCCTGGCCTCTAGCAGGAAGACCCTTTGCCTCCGAAGGCACCTTTGGAGTCTGGGACCATGTGAACTTCAGTTTTCCTTTCTTCCCAAAAGAGACCCTGCAGTTGTGACACATTATGGCTAAAGTCACCCCCAGGGATTTGACATGACTGTCCCAGAAATCACATGGAGGGCACTGCAAAAACCTTGTTTCTGAAGTAACAATGCTACAGTGCTCTTACCCTGAGGGGGTTGGGAGGCTTTGGGGGATGTGGGGGAGAGGGAAGGGATGGTCAAGGTTATGCACTTGTCTTGAAAATAAAATTATGTTAACCAAGGCTCAGGAAAAAGGGGCCAAGGTCAACTTCACTTGCCTGAATTCTGCTCTGCAGCCAATAGGGAGCAGCAGAACTACATCGCAGGCCCTCGAGTTTCACCCCAGGCTTTAGGACCTAAGAGCCAGCGATGGATGTCTCGGGCCATGAGTGTGAGAGCCAGTTTGTACAGCCGCCAGTGGGAGACAGAGGCAACCGGGCCAGACCTCCTGGGCAGCAACCTAGGGAATCGTGTCTGTCAGACCACCGAGCAAGACTTGGGTCCCACCCCCCGCCCTCGCTGAGCCCCCACTCTGTGCTACACTGTCCTCGGGCACTTACTATAGGATCACATTCGTTCTCCCAAACAAACAAGTCTCTTGACACATGTTAAAGTTATAGAATAAGGCTGCATATTAAGCCAGAACGGAGTGAACCCTGTAGGCAGCTTAAACTTCAGAATTTACCATCTCTCTCCTTTTCCCCTCTCGCCTTCCGATAATTACTTAAAGAGCAGTCATTTGAATGGCCAAGTGTCTGCATTTAGACTTTTCTCTTGTCTCCCTTGATCAGCTGGATGGTTTCCAAACTCTGAGTGGATGTAAGAATACAGCAGGGTCATGGAGCACACGCGCCTTGTGTACTGGGCTCAATTCACACCTCAGAGGTTTTCACGAGTCTTGGACTCTGTGGTTTTTCGCCTGAAGTGTTTGCCTTGAAATGTGAGTGCCACAAAAGAGGAGACCCTATCTCACTCAATGCTCAGAGCAGGCCCAGGAGGGAGCAGGGATTAGAAAGAAGTACCTCATCCGTGGTCACCTGACCAACGAAGGGCAGAGATGAGATTTGAACCCAAACCCTCTGACCCCGAAGGCGGGCTCTTTCACCCTCTCCATCTGGGGGTCCTGAAGCGTGCACTGAGGAGGAAGCGACACGGCATGGCAGAGGTTCAGCCATGGCGGATTTAACACCTGCTCAGTGGATTTTGGAGGAGGTGACATCTGAGCTGAGCAATGTGCAAAATTAATCATTTCCCATAGGGGAAAGGCATGTCTGGTGACAGGAGCAGTGGACACTGGATTTTGTCTTTCCAGTCTCCGTTCCCTTTCTTTGTGGATCTCAGCACCCGGATCTTCCTTTAGGGATCTGCCTCCTTTCTCCTCTTATGTGTTTTCTGTGGGGTGGATGCCAACCCCTGGCTCTAGGGTGGCTATGTGACCTGGGCCTGGCCAATCAGAGCTGAGACCTGCATGATGAGGAAGCAGCCATGCAAATAGCTGGGGCAATGCATTCTAAGCAGAGGGGTAGCACATGCAAAGGTCCTGAGGCAAAAACAAAGAATGAAAAGAGAGCCAGGTAGCTTGGCATGGGAGTGACAGAGGGAAGCAAGACACAAAATGATGCTGGAGAGGCAGACAGGGGCTAGATCACTGCCAACAATAGCAAGGAGTCTGA
Organism: Miniopterus natalensis; assembly: GCF_054644295.1. Lineage (NCBI taxonomy): Eukaryota > Metazoa > Chordata > Mammalia > Chiroptera > Miniopteridae > Miniopterus > Miniopterus natalensis. The sequence goes on from NC_142084.1 coordinate 94,244,431, forward strand.
ACTTGATTTAACTAAACACAATGGGCAACTATTGGAGAATGTTGGGCAGGGCAGTGACATGATCTGACTTGTGTTCAAGAGATCTCCCTGCCCGCTGTGTTAGATGGATTTCAGCAGGAAAGAAAAGAGTGTGCGTCACACACAGCATCCGGCACACAGAAGGTGTTCAGTGAACAAGGCGCACCCACCACTGCTCCCAGTGCCACATCCACGAGGGCTTACCCTCTGTTCCAGGGTTCAAATCTCATCTCGGCCTGTTCTAGGCCAAGAAACGGGCCCAGGCTCCCTCTAGCTCCCCTCTGCGGACGGCGATGGTCAGAGCAAAGCCAACGGGCTAAGCTCTGGGGGGGAAATCCTCTCCTTTCTGTTGCAGTTACAACCAGGAAGGGGGGGGGGGCCGGTGGGGGCGGCAGAGCGGGAGCCGTCTGTTAAACGCTGAGCTGCTCCCAACATACTTTTCAAACATTCGTTTGCTTTTGCCCAGTCTCCTCCGTAAGAGACATGCTTTCGGATGTGTTTTGAAAAATATTCCATATGCTAATGGAATGTCACCATCTGCCAAAGAAGGCAGAGCTGTTTTTAAAGGCAAAAAAACTATTACAGAACCGAGGTATTCACAGAGGGGCACTAAAGAGCCCGAACGTCGCTGACCTGAGGCTGACCTGCGCCGCCTCCTGTTACCAACATGAAAAGGGAGTGAGAAAATCTGAGGCCAATTACCCTCCTCTCTCCCTCTCCTCCCCCCCACTTTTCCCCTCCCCTTCTTGGAGACATGATGAAATTTCCTGAAACAAAAACTCGCGGCCCGTTCTATAAAATGCTTTCGCCTTGGGTGGAAAAAGCCCCGATGGTCCCTTTTATCTCCTCATTCCTGAGGCGCAGACCTGGCCCCGGTCTGTTTGTGCAGATGGGCTGCAGGGAGCGCGCCCAGGACAGAGGGGCAGGGGCAGGGGCAGGGGCAGGGGCGCGGCGGGGGTCGGCGCGGGCTGGAAGGGAGTGGGAGCCAGCCCGTGAAGGGACAGGCATTGTTCCCCTGGAGGCCCGGCGGCTGGGAGGCCACTGTCTGGAAAGGGCCGTTTGCCAAGTCCTGGGAGTGCCACCCGGGCCCGCCAGGGCTGCGGTTATCCGGTCCCTACCTTTCCCGCCGCTGGCTGTCGTCCGGTGCCCTCTTCCTAAATGCCATCGCTGTCCCTCTGGCCTCAGTGTCAGGCCGCAGTCAGCGCCACGGGACTCTCTCTCGGGCACCTGCAATGTCCAAATCCCAACGCGTCACTGTCCACCGCCTCAACCCACCCTCCTTGCCTCGCCTGGGGGGCCGAGCACCCTCCGGCCACTTGGGCCCAGGGCATTCCCACCTGGAGGCCTGTGCGCCTCTGTCCCCTCCGCCTGGGGCTTCACTCTGGCTCCTGCTTATGGTTGAGGCCTTGGAGCAAAGGGCCCCAGGCCACGGCAGCCCACCGCCCGCTGTCACCTCTGCACAGGCCTTGTCCCTAATGGCCATCTCAGTGCACCCCGCGGGCGCGCCGGGGCTCACGCTGTGTCACCTGTTTCCTCGGAATGGAAGCTTCCGGAGAGCAGGGCTGGGGCTCCTTCCCAGGGGCCCCTTCCCATCGCAGCCCCACCTAGTGGCCCCCGGGAGACATGCACTAAACAGCCCCTCCGCCCCTCCACGGGTCTGGTAGCTCCCACCTGATCTGCGCAACGCCCCCCAGGCGGCCGGGCTCCCGTTCCCGGACCTCAGCATTTCTGTCCCGAATCTCCGCACTAGCCTCCCGAACCTGGTCACTCCCAGCTGAAACCGGCCAGGGGCTGCCCGCCGCCGCCAGGGCCGCGCCCCCACCCCGCCGTCGGCATGGCGCCCGGGCGGCCCCAGGCACCTGACCCGTCCAGCTCCTTGCACGACGCTTGTGCATCGCTGACGGCACATGGTGCACATTTATTAAGGACCAAGGAACATATGCCAGTGGGAGGAGGTGTGCAGAGGGGCTAACGCAAGGGGACTGTCCGGTACGAGGCCTGGCTCCTCAGGGAGCCTGCTGGCATCACAGTGCCCATGGAGCATGGAGGCCAGGGCACCTCCCTCTTCCCTGCCTCACCCACCGCCCCTGCCCTACCACCTACACACACACACACTCGCGGAGGACATGAAAGTGCCTCCCGGGCACTTTGGCGACGCTACAATTCGCTGAGATGGTGGCATGGTGAGGTCTCATTCCCTTCCCAGAAACAGCCCTTGGGGGTATGATTGGTTGACTGCTTTTAAATCTGAATTATTCTTAATAACAAATTAACAAAGATAACTCCGTATAAACACTGTTCGCCCGGTCCGTCTCCCTCTGTTCGTCCCACTGAACAGCCCAGGCCCTGGTTACTAACTTCAGCCGTCCCTGGGACAGGCCCTCCCTGGGGGCCACGTGTCAGCTCCTGCATTGTCCCTGGAGAAGCTCAGATGAACCTCAGGCTACCTGAGCACAGTTAACGTCATCTCATCTCACACCACCCCAAGCCCCACTAACCCTTTTCACTTTCTCTGGTCCAGACCTTCTGTTCCATCTGTTTAAATGCCGCAGTTAAAGCAACCAAGTGCCTATTATGTGCCAGGCACTGTAGATTATGCCGTTTAATCCTTACACTGACCTTAAAATGAGGTCTCCACTTCTAGATGAGGGGGCTCAGCTTCAGGGCAGTCATGCCCTTGCCCTGGGGCCTGCTGCCCAGCAGATGGCAGAGCTCCAATCCCAAGCTAGGTCTGCTGGCCCCAGCGCTCATGCTCTTTGCTCTCTGCCACCCGGTAGAGCAGGGATCCCCCAGGGATGGTCTCAATCAAGATGCCAAGGCTGCGGTGTTCTAAGAGAGTCCTCCCAAACCCGACAGCTGCAGGGTGTTTGGGAGTAAAACACAGGCCTGGGAAGAGAGAGGTCATCGGATTGAGGACGGAGGTGAAGGGTGGAGGGAGCTTAAGTTGTCCTCACTGAGATCTCCTCAGAACACCCCCGTTAAGCTGTCCCTGAGCCCCCCGCTACAGTTAAATCATTGGCTTTGCCACATCCCACGGATGTTTGTTGATTACCTATGAGGTTTTAGACCCAGCTTTGTGCAAGAAACATGCCGGAGCTCAGAGATTTTCAGCCTAACTCCGGCCCCGCTCACTTCCATGTGAAATCAATTCCAGCACAACAGCAGGCAGCTGGGCTGAACTCTGGGGTTTGAAGACAGGGCTGCCAGCGCCTGGCTCCTCCTCTTGTCTTTTCAAACACCTCCCCTTTCAGGTCATTTTTCATAGACATGTACTGAGTGATGAATGTGCGCTGGTCACTTTGTCACAAGGCCTATCGCTTGTTCCATTTCTCTGGAATCTCTTTCGCCCTTCAAGAGTTCAGTCACCAAACTTGGGCACAATGCTTCAAGGGTCACTGCTAGAAATGCTTAAAATCGCGTTGGTTCAGAGACGGAAAACTGGTGCCCCAGCAATTTAAAAAAACAAACAAAAAAACCGCCCTGGCCAGTGTGGCTCGGTTGAGACTTGTCCTGTGCGCCGAAAGGTTGCTGGTTCGATTTCCAGTCAGCGCACATGCTCGGGGTTCGGGCTTGCTCCCTGCAGGAGGCAGCCTATTGATACTTTGCTCTCACATCGATGTTTCTCCCTCTTCCTTCCTCCCTAAGAATCAATAAACTATTACCTTTAAACAATCCCACCTTTTCTGAGTGTCTACACAACGTGAATTTCCACCTTTTCTTGCAAACGCAGGGCTCTCACTGGGTCCGCATCCCTGCAAGGCAACGGGTCACCCAGAGCTGGGGCCTGTGCCCCCAGGACTTGAACTCGTGAAACCTCCGTTTACTGCCTAACTCCTGCTAAGACGCGAAAGGGAGAATTGCCACACAGCTAATTAGTAACAGGGGCGTCAGCCAGATGGCCCAACTCCCTTTGCCTTAGTAACGGGGAAACAGGCCGAGGCGGCAGAGCACCAATTGGTCTGAGTACAGATCCGCGTCCTGCAAAGCCTCGCTCAGAACCTCCCTCCTGACGAGATGCTTTCAGCGCCTCGCCCCTGGAGGAAGAGAGCTGCACGTTTTACCCTCCTGGGAGGGTAGGAGGCTGGAGGGGCGAAGGCCAGCCCACGGCCGGGCCCTCCCACCGGCAGCAAAGCTGGACGCCGGCCGTTCGGGAGGGTCAGCCCGCCACCAAGCCTATCGTGCTGAGCAGAGGCCTGTGAAAAGGAGAGAAGGCAGGACACCTCCTTTCTCCACCCTCGGGAAACCAGCGAAGTAACTTACGGTGCATCCTTACAGCCAACAACGCGGCTACGAGCAGGCACGAGGATTCTACGTAGACGTGGGACGATCTCCGAAAGAACACTGGACGGAAAAGCGAGGCGCGGTCCAGCACGCACGGCACACTGCCATTGACGTCAGAAGGCGGTGGGGGCAATGCATCTATAAATATATATATACACCCCCCCCACACAAGCCCTGCCATACAGGGTCTTAGTCGTAGGACATGCAAACGCCTGGTGAACAATGACTGGGGACTGAGGGTCAAGGGCAAAAGCCAGAATCACTTTTTATCTTTTTATGGTTTATAAATTGCTTTTCTTAACCATACGCATATTACATATTTTTAAAACATTTTTTACCAAAACCTGGGTGGGGCCCGGGCTTGGTCGCTCAGTTGGTTAGAGTGTCATCCTGCCGTCCTGACACACCAGGGTTCCGGGGTCCATCCCCGGTCGGCAGGGATGAATGCATGAACAAGTGGAACAACAAATCCATGTTTCTCAGCCCCCTTCTTCCGCTCCCTAAGTAAAAAAAATTCTTTAAGTGGGTGGGGGGGATACTGCATAGAAATACTCTAATTTCATTCCCAAAGTTCACAGTGCCAATTCGGTTGACTAACGGGGAGGAACTCTAGTTATCCAGAAAATTCTTCCTACTTCTCGGGACTTCCCGAGCGGCACCCTGCAGATACTGAAGTGTTCTTTCTGATTCAGGGCTCCAGTGATGTCTGTCCATCTGCAAACGTGAAAAGAAGAGCAACTGCGAGTCCAATGCGGCTGCCAGTGTACTTGTCACCCTCCACCCGCTTCGGGAACCAGAGGCCCGCTCACCGGGAGGCACCGGGCCGTGCTTGGGCCCCTTTCCTACTCTTGCTGTGCCTGGGGGAGCGAGGCAGTGTGGGGGAAGCAGGCCGGGGCAGGAGTTCCGAACCAGCCCCAGCTCCCGAGGTTCCGGCAGTTTCAGCAAAGCCCCCGAGGCACGGACCGTGACGTCATCCAAGTTCCCACAGGCCGGAAACAGTTTACTTTCAACCTCAGTTTACAGAGCAGATGATTTTTTAAATCTACAAACTGTAATTGTATGTCACTGAATTACTAATAGCACATGATAGGTTTGGTGGGGTCTTTTTGAAAAACTTCTTACCAGGACATCATAGTATTGCAACACTTTATTAGAGTATTGGCTTTGAATTAGTAGCTGAAGTAACAATTGCAGGAAGCCAGATTAGATGTACTGCATAATACTCATACTTGATTTACTGACATTACTTATCAATTTATTGGACAAAGGTCAACTTTTTGTTTTTTATTAAGCACATTCCACAGTACAAAGCTGTCATGAATAATATCTGTACAATTTAACAGTTTCAATAGCTGTTCAGACACAAATTTATTTCAAACAGATAATTGGCAAACATAATTAATTACAAGTTAGAATTAGACTATCCCAGTGCTTTAAAACATTAATATAGCAGTAATTTACAGTTGCTCAATTATGGGTTAGCAAAATAAAGTCCAGAGTACGGCTGGGAATTACTACTATAATCCCAGAAGGTCAGAATCCCTTGGGTGCCAGAGTCCCCTGCTATAGTTTAGTAGGCACAATTCAAAGGTTGTGTGCATATTCAAAGGCCATGATCTCCCAAGGAACGAGAACTTTTATATTAAACATGCAAAAACAATGGAAAGTCCACTCACTCGGGCTTCCCCACCCCACCCCTGCCCTGCCCCGGGCTCCCCTAACCGGCTGCTGGGAAAGTTGTAAGATGAAGATGTAAAAGTTACAGCACTTTCACAACCGCTGTCAAGCTTACAACATCTGCCTTATGAATGGAGGCTTATTTTTTTACATTTGAGGCCCAATTTCTCAAAAACAGAAATTTAGTAACATGGGCAGGAAGGATGTATTAAAAAAAGGAAAGAGCCAAGCCAACCCAATGAACAAATCACACACACACATTGATCCCACACCGTCCAGCGCGAAGACGAACCCGAGCCCAGCCCTCTCTGGAGCAGTCGAGTGTGCTTCCACGGAAAGAGGTTTCATTAACAGGATTCTCATTGGTCCTTTACAATGTGACTGACATTCCTTGATCTTTGGAAACAACGGCAAGGGGCAAATCAAAACCTAATATTGAACAAGGGAAAAGGAGTGACAACCGGACACCAAAGTCCTTTCCACGCAGTCAGCATGATGGAGCCATCCGCTTGCTCGGCTGCCGAGCACTCGGGAGCTTTGCGGACCTGCCAGGGCCACAGCAGCAAATGACACCGGAGGTGACGGGACGGGATTCATGAGTTTGAGGCTTTGCACCATGCAGGAGTACCCTTCACTCAAGATGGGCCTCAGACGCAGCCTGACCTGGTACCCGGGCTCCAGCTGCACGCAGGGCCTGCTACCACCCGACAAGGCCATGATGCATGATTTCTGGGCCAGTCAGTAGGGCCTTCGTGTTCTGCCCTCCCCAGGGTTACTACCACACAGAATCATGGTTTCTGACAGTGAGGTCAAATGAAAGCTATGGGAAGTGACCACTGGGTGCTCAGGAGTACTTAGGAGGAAAAGAGCAAAAGAGTCTTCAGGTGCCTCTCTATTGTATACACCGCGCAACAGATAAAACATTCTGTTAAACCTTAGAAATTACATTTTAACACAAGATTCCCATTAAAAACACACACCACACACACACACGCACACACACTGACCATGACAAAATAAAAACACCGTGTGAATACTGCAGGAAGGGTTCTAGGTAACCCACATCAACCCTGGGGCCACGTGCTGGAGCCCAGCCCACGGCCAAGTGCGAACACACTGTGTATTAGTGTCTCAGGCACGGGGCCCGATTCCAGCGACCTTGAGGTTAAACTGTTATGTACATTATATCTACATGCCGATACAGTATTTTAAATTAGGAGGCAAGCACATGTGTAAAGGTGTTACTCTACCAAATATCAAGAGATGGTTGGAGTACAAAGAACAGTTAATAAAAGAAAAGAGCTATATTACCTTTTGGGAGATAATATAAGCTGGCTTACAGTTCTTTAAATTAAGAGAAATGGTACAGAAAGGAAGTATAATCCAAAAAACATTACTAAAACAATCCAGAGAAATTTTTCCATTGTCCAACATATTCCTAATACAAGTCAGAATTCAGAATGACGTGGACAGTCAAAAGGAAACTTCTGAAAAGGAAAGCCCTGGACATTCTGGGTAAGTGTTTGGCACCCAAAATTTCACCAAAGAATGCTGTTTCTTAATATCAGACCAAAGTGCAAAGCAATATAAATTAGAGGCCGAGTCTTCTCTTGACTGTCGATTTACTTCTGGAAAACAGACCGTGTGTTCCTTTTATATGAACAATTTACACTTGAAGCATTAGATTTTTTCACTGATGGGGGAGGAAATGGGCTTCTGTCCTACTTGAAGTCAATGAAGCTAAGGTATCCTTCTCAGAGGGGAGGCCGGAATCGGAGGTGAGAAATGTCGGTACTTGGAGAGTTAGGCTGCTTTGCATCTACCCAGCGTCTAGAACCAATTCCAGCTTCGTAACTCAGCTGTGAAGAACTCCCTTAGGCATTTGGTAGCCATGTAGCCAGTAGTTCAAGAATAGGAAACCCTGAAAAGAGAAAGCCCACAGTGAATGTGGATGGATACACCGGTTAGACACGAAGATAAACCACCACAGCCCATCCACAGACATGCACTGTACACACAGAGCACGCCACTGGTTTTCAAATAACCAACACCAAAAATAGAAGCTGCAAGTTGTTCTGAGTGTGCTACATTCCAAGCATATTCATTTACGCCCACGTCACAAGTCAGACCACTCAAGCTCAGTTCAGCGCTTAGTCATTAAGTGAGAGAGGGATTCAAAGTGAAGCCTGACCCTGCAACCCATCATCTTTCAGTGCTGCTGCTGAAAATGATGCCTGCAGCAAAATATGCTCACGTCAGGCTTTATATTTAGCATCCTTTATGACACGCAGAGCCTACAAGGGCCTGTCTCATATCCTCCTGAAGGCACTATCTATCACCATGAAGCAAAAATATGCCAAGCTAGTAAATAAAGTAACCACTGTAAACAGAATGCTAATTGTCAGAAACTACTTCCCTGTGAAATGAACACTAGTAAGAGGAAAGCAGTGTAGAGGGAAAAGCCAGAGTCCGTATTTTCTTACTACAACTTTGAGTCAGGTACACATTTCAATCATAAGCTTTACATTCATCCATGTACATAAATGCAATACAAGCCTACCCTACCCATACAGCCCTAAGCAGGACATTCGTGAAACAAGGCTTGTGGTTACCACGTACAATGCAGGCTGACATTTTCTCTCCAGAGTTTCATCAAAGTCAGATCCCATTCAAATGATTTCACAATCACTAACGAGTCACAACCCTTTCCAAACACTGCATTAAACCATTGGTCTAGAAGATTTAAAAGTCACCTTTAGATCTAAAATTCTATTAGGGTGTGAGGTGTGGTTTTTTTTTTTTTTTAGCTTGTCTGCTTTTTTTTTTTAAAAGAAACTTTCCTAAAAGGCTGTCAATTTTCATAAAGATCAAGAATTCAAATAAGCTTCCTCAGTGAGTTCAAGACAGACTCAATTCCATTTGTCACTGCCTCCCAGCAACGGGCATTTAAGAGTACCTGGGTTATTTCACATGAGGACCAAGCACAAGAAGCAGGCCCTCTCCAACGATGCTGGTGGGGATGTAAACGGACTTAACTCTTCTGCTGGGCAACACAACTGTACATACCAGAAGTCTTTAAATGTCATACCTTTAACCCAGACACTCTAGACATTTCTAGAATTACATCCAAAGGTAATAAAGGGTTGGGCAAAGATTAAGCTAAAACTAGAAAGGTCAGTAATGTGTTTTATATTGGCTAAAAGCTGAGGGGGGGAGAGAAATATGTAACAGGACATATCCAAACAATCAAATATTATTTTGCCATTAAGAATAACTTATGCTTGTCCAGCGTGGCTCAGGTGGCTGAGCATCACCCTGTGCACCAAATGGTTGCTAGTTCGATCGCTGGCTGGGGCATAGATGGAAGGCAACTGATGAATCGATGTTTCTCACTCTCTAAGCATATTCTCAGGTAAAGATTAAAAAATAGAATGATAATTTAGGCAAACACTGACATTACTGACATGTACAATTTCACAATAAAGAGAAAAAAGAACTGAAAAACGTGTGGTTATCAAACCATATTTTCAAAAGCCTGAAAGGATATGTACAGAAGAGTTAATAATGGTGACCCACAAATAGGATTTATTTTCTTTTGGTTTATGTGTGTTTTTTCCCTGATTTCTTAAATGACCTTGTATTGTCTTGTTATAAGAGAGACGAGAACTACTGCATCTATAGCTCTTAGGAGTTAGTAATTTTTTAAAATGATTCGACAAATAAATCTATTGCTAGGTTTCCTGACATAGAAATGCTCTTACCTAATATTTTAGGGGTGAATATTTTACTGCAAGGTTAAATCATCATTAGGGTAGTGTTTCTTATTATGCATAAATCTTACAGTATCACATGGTAATAATTTTTTTCATGTTACAATAAATGAAAAGAATTTGGAAAAGAGCAATAAAAACCATGAAGTTCACTGCCAAGGTTGTCAAAAGTAATTCACTTTGAAGAGACAAACACATTTGAGGTTTCATTGCTTGTGCTGCTTTAAAAGCAGATAAGATTTTTCCACTGATTTATTATTGTGGATCATAACAAGGCAGCTGCTCTTAGGTTCCCTAAAAGGGCTTGGGAGGAGGGTCTGGGAGAAGTAACACCACAGTTTCCTTCCCATGGCCAATGAAAGCAGCAGCATGCTGGTCATTATTTCATCCCTCAAGCAAAGGCATATGGTTTTAGGTGATACATAAAGTTGTCCAACTTACGAATGTTTACTGTGTTCTACAATTCATCTATTAAATATGCTGGGGGTGGGAGTGAGGGGTGGGGTGGGGTGGGGTGGGAGATATACGAGGGATGTCTCTTTATCATGTTCTTCTTTAAGCATGTATCCGAGAGACAACAGAGGTACACGGAGGCTATTCTATGATATGCCTACTCGCCTGAGCCTATCCATTGCAGAAGCTCAGCCACAGCCACTGCTGTCCATGTGCTATTTTATGTGCTTCTCTTATGTGGAAAACCAGCAGAGGCCAGCTGCAGCTAAAGCAATGCATGGAGGGAATGTATAGTTTATAAAAGAAAAAATTAAGAATGGAGTAAGTTTAACAAAAGATGTACAAGACTTCCAGAAAAAACTGCAAAAAACCTGGAGACCTAAATAATAGAGCTATACCAATATTTATGGAATGGAAGACTCATCAAGTGTCAAGATGAAAATTCTCTCCCCAAATGACATTTAGATTCAGCATAGTCCTAATCATAGCCCATCAGTCATCTTCATAGAATCTGACAATCTAATTCAAAATGGAATGTGAAAACCTAAAGGACCTAGAATAGTTAAAACAGTGTTTTTAAAAGTTGGAAGATTTATTATATAATATGGTATTAGCAAAAGGACAGCCACATAGCCACACAAGAGAGAGAGTCCAAACCTACAAGTACAAATAAGTGGTCAACTGATTTTTTGACCAAGGTGCCAAAGCAATTCAATGGGAAAAGGAAAGTCTTTTAATCAAATAGTGCTGGAACAACTAGCTAACTGCATAAAAATAAGAACGGTGACCTTCTTACCTCACACCATACACAAAAATTAACTCTAAATGGTGCAAACACCAAAATGTAAAAGCTAAAAATATAAAACTTCTAAAACTACATTGGTCCAAAAATGGTCACTAGCTACATGTAACTATTTAAATATAAGTTTAAATAAAGTATAATTAAATATAAGTAAAAATTCAGTTAAATTCAATTAAAATATAATTAAAAATTCAGTTCCTAAGTCGCACTTCAAGAACTCAATAGCCACGGGGGCTAGTGACAGAGCAAGGTAAGTGTTGGCTAAGGCTGGGTAGGGTCAGGCTTTGACCACAAAGGGGACACAGGGAACTCTTTGAGTCAGAAAAATGTTTTCATCTTGATTGTGGAGGTAGTCACAGAAGTGTATACATTTATAAAAACTTGTCAGACAGTACAATGTGTTTTACACAAATAATCCCTCAATAAAATTGATTTTTAAACCATGAGAGAGGCCTAGTGACGGTGAAAGAGGCAGGTGCAGGAAGACATGCCCACCTAGGTACCTGTCTAGGTGAGGAAGATAGATACATAGTAGCTGACTGTGCCAGTTTGGAGAATTTGTCCTATTCCTTAATGAGTTAGCTTTATGTTTGCTGAAGTGACTATATGAATACACTGGAGTTTCACCTCGGTTCCTGTCACTGAGAAATGAACCCAAACCACACAATTCCCCCCTGGATGGTGAATTCAATCAGCAGAATTACGGTGGGGAGTACTCACCTGAAACGGGGAAAGTGCAGACTGTTATCTGGAGATGTAAGTGTATGTTCTGGAGGGAGAACGGGTCTCATTCTGGGCACTGGGAGGCACATTTAAGAAATCCCAAATCAAAATAGTGTCATCGTGAGAGCTGCTGATGATCTGAAATTCATCAAACTGTAGCCGAAACACACGCCCAGAATGTTCCTGTGAAATAGAACAGCTTGATGAAGAAAATGAGACCTTCACAATCCCTCACATCCCACCGTCACGGACTTGGCACAGGTGGGAAATGCAGCTACCTAGCCAGGCTTCCTCAACCAACTTCCAGAGCTACTGAGCTTGTCCTTCACCTTAAGAACCAATACTCTGCTTTCTCTTCTAACTTTTTCTTTAATTAAACTTTGTATCCTAGGTCCTAGCCCATTAATATGTCAAAGGGAAACTACATGATCGTACCACAAAGGGTCTCAGAAAGGCAAGCAATAACATTTAAAACCCATTCTTGAGACACTGTAAAACCTAGAACCAAGACTGCTTTGAACGTGACCAAGTCTATCTCAAACCACAGCCAACATCAAAATCAGTGATGAAATATTAGCAGCATTCCCATTAAAATCCAGAAGAATACAAGGATGGCCCCAACTCTGGCTCTGCATGTTCTGGTCAATGCAAAATGCGAAGACAGAAATAAAAGGCAGAAGTACAGAAAATAAGAAAAATCTATCAACATTTTCAAGCAACTATCTCTTCAAAAATACAAAAGCAAACAGCCTATGAGAAATGATGTGCTTGGAAAAGTTGCAAAAACAAGATTAACATATAAGAATAAAGTACTCCTATATGTCAAAGCAATAATCCATAGACTATAGACTGAGGGGAAATTCCATCACAACAGTATAAAAATGTGCAGTTATAAAAGTGTGACAGAGCCAGATGCCCACATTAATGAATCTCCCAAACCTACAGGAAGGAAATGCGTTTTGCTCTACGAGGAAACCAGGCCCCCTGTAAACGAGGAAGCCTGCTTCCGTACTGCACGCTGGAGGAAGGCTCCTCGGGAAAGAGCTCACAGTGATGGAAATGTCGAAAAGCCTCTGATGCTGACTCGACAAAATGACCAGACAGTGCATTTCTTCAAAGACAAGCTTTTTAGTGATACACCCTGCAGATCTATGTGCAGGTGCCATCCCCCAGCAGAAGGGACCACGACCTGTCTCAACAGCTCACGTACCACCAATGTGCGCAAACACAGCGTGCTTGCAGGGGCTCGAGGGTCGAGAGCAGCTTGCAAGTCCCAAACTTTAATTTTCCTGCAAAGGACAAGGAGACTGTGATGAGTGGAAAAGTGAACACTTTAAATACTATCAAGCGTTTCCTCGACAGAAAGGAGGGCATCTGAACTGTCCATTAGAAATATAATGGGCAACATGCTTATGTTCTTACAAGTTATTTAAACCAACTACACTTGATTTTGGAAACAATAACACGTTCTCAGACTTGCTGAAATGCTAAAGTATTATTGTAAGGGAGATAAGAAAACAACTTCATTCTAAATTCTAATTCCTATCAATTCCCACTGAATTAGGTAATTCAATTCCTGGCCTGATAATCTATGTCACCAAAGTCATGAATCAGGGGCTCTCTAGGGCGGAGTAGGTGCTGCTGACAGAAGCTGGGGCTCTCTGAAATTCCAAGGCCACCTTTCTCCCAACTAGGCACATGCTGAAAGTTAGTTCCCAGGGTATAAACAGACCAACTAACCCATTTGTATATATAAGGCTACTTGAAAGGTTTACAGTTGCCATTTGCTCATTTAAAAAGTCGTGAAACTTTTAAAGGAGGATTTGTTCAATTCACCAAAAGGGAAAAAGAAATTTATCACTGAGCTGGGGGTGGGGGTGGGAAACACCCACGCCTGGTTTAAGGGCTAAGGCAAATAAATGAATTCCCACACAACCTAAGTTACTCCCTGAGTTAACAGTAATGGTTAAAAGTGTATGTTAGGAGTCATGGAGGCTCTGCTACTGTGGGATTTGCGGCCTGAGTGGCCTCACTTGATCAAGTGGTGTAGTAACACCTGCCATCCATCAATATGTAGAAACTGCCTAGCACGGGACCTGGCACACTCATAGCTACGTGACGTACAGTACTTCCCTCTGACACAGTTACGGCAGTGCACCGGCAATGTGAAATACACACCCGTCATAGGCCCCACTGACAATCCTCTTGTTGTCAAACCGGATGCACCGCACCAGTTCTTCATGGCCCTCTAGGACTCTTAAACAGGCACCACATTCAATGTCCCATAGCCTAGGATGAAAAACATATCTCTGTGAAACACCTCCTTGCACGTGATCACACTTCCCTCACGTTCTCCGTATCTGTACATATGTGGCTTCCCCTATTCTGGAATTCTTTATTTCTCTCACTCCCAGCCCACACTATACACATATAAATGTACACTTATGCCCTTTGTGTGTCTTTAAGCACTAACTTGGGAGGAAGCCTTATTTTTCATTATATTTCCTTTTACACAGTTTGAAACTTTTAAAAATCACATGCATGTATTACTAAACAAATAAGAGAATTCCACCCCAGGCCTTCTAGCCTGGAGTCTGTGAGGCCCACTGAGGTTGGATCCAGCATGGTGGTCTCCATCTCCTGATGAGGTTCAGGGACCTTCTTAGATATATACTGTATGCTGGGGCTGTCCAGACTGCAAGGTCAAAGTGGGAGACTCATTAGCTCTCTGCAGTCTTAAACCCAGTATATAAATATGAACAGCCAGCCCTTTTCTCTGTGTATGATTTATATAACAAATCTGGAAATAAAATTTGTTTCTATTATCACTACTTTTTCTACATTATTTACAAAAAGAAACCACAGCAATGTAACATGCACAAAACAAAGTCAGCAAATGAATTCTATAATGAACTTTTCTCAGCCTCTCCACCAGTAGCTCATATCCCACATCTAGTGAACAATTCACCACAGCTGCCCTCAGCCAATCTCTCCATCAGCATCAGTGACAATGGAACCCACTGTGATCAGCCACTGCACACTGCCACTGACTCCAAAGTGGTTCCCTTCCACAAACTGCAGAGCAATGTAGGCTGTTATTCTGTAAAACTTTAGAGATTCCAATGAGGAAGCTAAGGATTGTTTATTGCTGAAATCCTAAGAAATACAAAGCATGATGAATATAACAGAACCAAGATTCAGGTACTAAAGTGACTTTTATGATATCTTCAAACTTAAAAGAACAGGTTGGGAGCTCGATTCCTAGTCGGGGGCGTGCAGGAGGCAGGAGATCAATGACGACTCATCATTGATGTTTCTATCTCTTTCTCCCACCCCCCTCTCTCTGTAAAAAAAAGAAAGCAGAAGAAAATTTAGAGCAGTTAGAGTCCCTTTCTTCCCTCCTTCCTTCCTCTCTCCCTTCCTCTTCTCAAATAATCTTGAGCCCAATCTTTATTTGGCCCAAATATTAGGCAATTTGGTTATATAAAAAAGCTACTATCATATACTGGGATGGGGGAAAATGACTTGGGATACTTAAATAGATATTTAAGGTAAGCTCTAATATAACATAAACTGTCTAAGGATGGGTCATATTTATTAGAAAGCAGGGACACTGAGTGTTGGGGAAAAAAAAGTTAAATAAATAGCCAAACAGGAGTGGATGATTCTATAACAGTCCTGGGAGAGACAGATAAGGCACCTTGCCCACATGTCAGGGAGGGAGGCAAGAGCTCAGAGGTAAGGGCAAGCAAAGCCAGGCTGGATGGAATGCACTTTGTTCTGAGGCGGTCTGGTGTTAAATGATCTTGGATAGAGCTAAGGTCATAAAACCTTGTGTACTGGGGGAATCTTGGAAGAACATAATTTATCCATGTTAGTATACAGAGCCAAAGAGATTAATAAGAAGTTACCTAAAGTTTTCTTATCTGTAGCATCCCCAAAGACTCTGCGTCTTTTGAGCTTTAGGCCTGGGAGATGAGTCAATACTACGGCAAAAACCAATCTGCCTACTCTGCTGGCCCCAGCTTCTACCCACCTGATGGTATTATCCGATGATCCACTAACAACCAGCCGGTCCCTGTACTGGAGACAGGCAATGCCTCGCTTGTGCCCATTCAGAGTACGAACAAATTCACAGGTACTCGTGCTCCAGACCTGAAACAAATTAGCAATGTTTTTAAGCATGAATGCAGAAAAGTAACCTCACAATATACCTTTTTTAAAAGTCAGAGCTTCTAGGAAAGATCAAAATACTTGATTATGAAATACGGCTGGGAGGCTGGGGACAGATTAGACAGAATAAAATTTTCTTGGCTGCTAAGTGATAAAACTGGACTGAAACACAGAAGGAAGCTGTGAAGTCTCCAAACCTTGAGGTGTTCACAAAGAGAATGTTTAGAGGCCTCCGAAAGTCTGTTGCCCAGAGGGAAGAGCCTGGGCCAGATTTCATGTTTTATACCAGCTGACTTGTCAAACCCAATGCAACTGATGTGAGCAAGCTTCACCTTTCACACCCTCCTCTTTTCAGCATGGTTTTTGAACAGCTCTATTTGTTTTGACACATCACACCCAATATTATGAATGTGGAATAAAAAATCCCTCTTTTGTGAAACCATCTGCAAGACTTAGATGTTCATAGACGCACAATATATTACCAGCCAATCAATGAGACGCAGAGCAAACAAAGTGCCTGAATTATTTCACCAGCTGCACTTGTAGTTGAATGGGATAACTAGATATCCACATGCAAAGAATGAAAGTGAACCCCTACCTCACACTATATATAAAAATTTAATTCAAAGTGGATCAAAGACCAAAATGTAAGAACTCAAACTATAAAGCTCTTAGAAGAAAACACAGGAATAAATCTTTGTGACATTGGATTAGGCAATGGTTTCTTAGATGTGACAACACAAGCAACAAAAGAAAAAATTTTATAAAATGAACTTCATCAAAATTAAAATTGTTCTGTATTTCAAAGAAAACTATCAGCAAAGTAAAAACTTTTTTTTAAAAAAAAGGAAAGTGAAAACACAATCCACAAGATTATAGAAAATATCTGTAAATATTTACCTAAGGACCTTATTATCAGAATATATAAACAACTTTTGCAGCTAAACAATAAAAAGACAAATAATCCAATTCGTTAAATGAGCAAAAGATTTAAATGTTTCTCCAAAGACATAAAAATGGCCAACAAGCACATGAAAAGATGCTTGACATCATTAGTCATTAGGGAAATGGAAAGCAAAATTGACACAGATACCACCACACGCCCATTAGGATAACTATAATAAAAAAAACAGACAATAACAAGTGCTGACAAGGATATGGAGAAATCCTCCAGGCTGATATTATGCAAGAGCTGGTTAACGCCCAAACCCTCTTGACTCCCAGGCACTGGTCTTGTACCAATTGGTATGGCTGAGTGGTGAGTGAATTACCTCATACAAATCCCAGTTGTTCACTTTCCAGACCACCCAATCTAAAGTATGATGAGACCTAGTCTGTGACCCGTGTGGTGACATACTAAAATGTTGTCTAGTGCAGGTCATGAAAGGAAGGTTTTTTTAGCCAAGTTCAAACATCCATACATTGCTAGTGGGATTATAAGATGGTGTAGCCACTTTGAAAAAGTTTGGCAAAACAGAGAGTTACCATTCCAAGAGAAATGAAAATATATGTCCACACAAAGGTTTACGGCAGCGTTACTCATAATAGATAAAAAGTATAAACAACCAAAATGCTCATCAACTGATGAATCGATAACTAAAATGTGGTACATCCACCCAATGAAATTTTATTTGGTCATTAGAAGAAATAACATACTGTTACGCACCGCAATGTCCACGGATGGACCTTGAAAACAATACACTAAGTGCAAGAAGCCAGGCACAAAAGGCCACAACTTGTATGATTCCATTTATATGAAATGTCCAGAACAGGAAACTCCATAGACGGGAAGTAGGTTAGTGCCTGCCAGGGACTATGGGAAGAAAACAGGGGTCGGCTACTAATGGTAAGAGCTTTCTGGAGTGATTAAAAATGTTCTGGAACTAGTTACGGTTACACAACATCGTGAATATGCTAAAATGCTTTAAAATGATGAATCTTATAGTAGGTGAATTGTGTTTTAATAAAGCTGCTATAAAAACTTCAGAAAGCTAAATTTTTAAAAATTAAATGGATACTGAACTGCATTTACCATATCCTGTGCGTCACCCTAGACTACTACAATTGCTTGTCACATGTCTGAGGCCCACATGTTGAGCTTCTTGAAGACAGGGACATGTGCTGTCCCTTACCACATCTCTAGCATCCAGCCCAGGGTCTGTGGCATGGCAGGCTCTCAAAACTAGGTGAGTAAATAAATCAAATCTCAGCTCTGCCACTAGCGAGTTGTGCGTTCTTGGGTGTGGTTCTTCACTCTCTGAGCCACATCTGTAAAATGGACGCAATACCCACTCAAGAGAGTGCCAGGGGGGTGGTGCGAGGTGGTCGTGTACAAGCTCCGAGCATGCGGGAGGGAAGTGTTCAATAGGTTAGTTCCCTTCCCCTTATGGAAGTCACCAGCCATGTCTTTTCATGACAGGGCTGCTCTCTACCCTGCTTCCCTCAGGCTTTCCCTCTCCTTTCCCCTCACTCCAGAGGCATGGAGAATGGGACGGCTTCAGGGCTCACAGCACAAATGGAGGAGAGTAAAGTCCTTGGGAAGTACCAGGCTGCTGCAAGCCGCTTCTGCTTTCTATCCACTCTCAAAGGGACAGGAGGAGGCAGACACACTCACTTTGATGGTTCTGTCACCAGAGGCAGACACGATGTACTTATCATCAAAGTCTACCACATTGACAGCAGCGCGGTGGCCGACCAGGACACGGCGTAAAGTGATATCGGTGGCAGAAGCCATGTCCCACACGGCAATGGAGCGGTCCTTGGAGCAGGTCACCATCAGTCCATTGCTGAAGCGTAGGTGCAGGACAGCCTCGTTGTGGTGGATCAACGTGTTCAGAACTTCGCCCGTGTTCACATCCCAGACTCTAGATGACAACAGAAAAGCATAATGCTCAATTATGGAGACATGCGGGAAACGATAGTGGACCTGCGCTCTGGGCCCATTCTTCGTAGTAGGCGGGGAGGTGTGAATGTCACTGGGACCTGACACCTAAATACAAGCTTAAAAGGAACAATTTCTCTATTTGCTGAGAAGTTTTTCAAAAAAAGGCCAATTCTGGCTCTGCCCAGGTGCAGGTTTATTTAACAGTCAGGTGTTCATAGATTGTGTCTACAGGCTTGTGTTGATGGTAAAAAAATGATTCTTCAAGTAAGTGGGCTTTGCCGTGAGTCTGAGATAATGGGGAAGGAGGCTCAGTGGCTGCAGAACGGAGGAGAGTTCTGAGCTTAAGGTTCTTTTTGACGTCTGAGAGGCTCTGCATCTATGGACTACAGGTCATGAAGTCTCAGCAATCCCACACCCATCTATTCACCCATGGCTTTTCTGTAACCCCAATCTCCCAAGAGGTCAAGCTGATGCGGAGCAGAGGAGGAGACTCAGACTTCTCAGGCTGAGACGTGACCTGAAGCAGTGGCCTAGAAGCACTGGGCAGGGAAAGGACACTAGGCACGCTGGTGACTATTCCAGTCCCTTAGGTGTCCCTGCGAAACATTTTCTTCCAGACTCTGACCCAACCTAGGAAAGTGTGCCCTGCCCCTCCAGAGGACATGCCTTCTCCAAGCCACCAGCAGTCCAGCTAAGGCTCTACTGCGTGACCCCCAGGCTCTGATGAACTCCTTGCCACACCCAACGTGGAGTGGGAAATGTCCTTGTCCCAGTGCTTTTAGGAGTGGATCCCAACAATGTTTCCTTCCTACTCTCCCAACTTCCACCCAGCAGTCATCACGTCCCTTCTGCCAGGGAACATGGCCATTTCCAGCTTCATCACTCTCTCTCGGGGGTGGCATCTGAAAACTACTGTCCCCATTACTGGAAAGGCTACGTAATATGAAGACAGTCTTGAATGGTATAAATTCAAAGTTCAAATTAACTATGTGACTCTGAGTAAATTACTTAACCTCTCTGATCCCAGTTTCCTTATACATCTATAAAAAAAGAAGACAGCATCTACCTACTAGAAAGGCTGATATGAGAATCCAATAGGATAACATTCTACAAAACAACTAGCACTCTGTGTCCCTCAAAAGGTTCTGCAAACATTCTGCTCCTGATTCTTTCAGAATTTGTAGGTCACTGCCCACCACAGCCACTCGGAGAGCACCTGCCTCCTCCTCTCTGCTGCCGGGGGAGGAAGCCAGCCTGTACCAGGCAATGTGCTTCTGGAAGAAAGTGTGGTGCCATCTCTATACTACATGGCAATGGGAACAGAACCCGCTTAACAGAATGCACCTACACCCACCCCCAAGTGGTTCTGAAATACAGCACACAAAACACACAGAGAACGGTACGACTCAGTCTCCTCACAGAAGGAACACAAGCTCAGACCACTGAGACCAATCGCTTACCTCACTGTGGAATCTGAAGAGCCGGTCACAATGACACGTTCGTCGTACTGGAGACAAAGGACAGAGCCTGTGTGCCCTGTCAACACTTTCAAACACTCCAGGCTGGTTTTGTCCCAAATCTATTGAGATAAGATAAAATCAATGCTTCTGTTTCATCTTATTTTCTGAATCATAAAATAAAACAAACCTGTTACAATAAATAAGAGAGCTAAACATCAAACAGGTGGTGGGAAATGACAGGACGGGAAGAGGTGATACTAGGTAACTTCAGAATAGATGTACTCTGTTTACTGGACTCCTACTTAATAGCCTTGGGGGGGGGGGGGGCGGTTAAAAAAAACTCTAAAGAATTGGCTCACCCTCTGGAAAACAATGTGACAACAGCCATGAAGAATCTTAAAAACACATACCCCTTAAGCCATTATGTTTGTTTACAAAAATGTTCAACATTTCAGAAAAACTTCAAAGTAAACTGTGAAGTTTTTAATGAGGAAATATAATGCTTTATTAGTTGTATTTTTTTAAATCATAAAAGAAGTTGTCCATAATGATATAACCAGTATGTATATTCTAAGAAAGAAAAGAGA
Organism: Miniopterus natalensis; assembly: GCF_054644295.1. Taxonomy (NCBI): domain Eukaryota; kingdom Metazoa; phylum Chordata; class Mammalia; order Chiroptera; family Miniopteridae; genus Miniopterus; species Miniopterus natalensis. The sequence goes on from NC_142084.1 coordinate 94,265,259, forward strand.
AAAAACAAATGAAAAGAAAGTAAAATGTTAATAAGAGCTGGTTTTGTACTCTGAGTGCTCTCTTTCTCACTTCTTTTGGACAGTTAAAAATCTGATTCTGTGGACCTGTTTCTTCCCTTGTAAAATAACATCATAACTTGCAGTGTGCCTATCATTCACTGCAAATAGCCAAGATATTGTGAATTCTATAGACATTTAAGTGACTTTCTATAAAATAGCAAGGCTTGCTTTTCATTTCTGACTTAGTAGAACCACGGTGATTTGGAAAAAGTGATTAGTGGTCAAGGACTAGTGCAGACTGAAGTACAAAAGGTTTCCAACCACTGGAATGATGGCTGGACCTAGAGCTCTGGACGATCTGTCTGAACTGCATTTCTGCTCTACAGTTCTATGTCTTGTAAATCAAGTGCAAGCTTAATTTAAACATGGGTGTGCCTCTGTTAAGAGAATTCTTTAGAAACACACCCAGTGTAAATGAAATGCAAGCCCTCGGCCAGCCTATGCTCTGACGAGGTCCTTATAAACAGTTCTTATCAACTCCTTAAAAGAGAACTGCCAAAACTAAACAGTAACAGATGTCACTCTTTCTAGAGTTTATCTGTAGCCACAGGTTAGGGCAATCAATAAACATTACATAAAAACAGACTTCTGCGGTCAAATGTGTTTTGGAAGTTGGGAAACACTAGGTGTCTCTACTGCAGGCCTTCTCAGAGCCTTTATATCCTGTATCCTGTGAATTTCTAAGGAGATATGCACTGTTTTCTAAACTTCTTTGAAGGGAATTACTCTTCAAATGAACATTTTTTAGATTTACATCCACAGAATACTTTTTGGGAAACACTGTCAAACAGAAAACCAGAGAAACAGTTTCTTTAAATGCTTTAATTCGGAATGTTTTTTGCCCTAAGATATCTTAATTACTAAAATTCCATTATTTTATATATTTTTTTTCCTTTCTTTTTTTAAATGAAAAACAAAGACCCTTTAACTCACCCAGAGTAAAACAATGCAGAAAACAGGGCCAAGATGGAGAAAGCCCACTAAAAACTATCTTTCCAGTTGATCATAACCAAAAACTCTAAACAAAATACAAAGGCAACTAGCTGAGGACTCTGAAAAGTGTGAAGGGAGGGGCAGGAGGAAGAAAGCAAGTGGACTGTGGCGAGGAGTAAAAATTTGAGAAGTGACCCACATTGGGGGGAGCTGACAACTCTTTCTGCCTGTTTCCTCACCTCTTCTGATTGTGGCTTTGGCCCAAAGGTGGGTCTGGGTCCGGGAGCCGCCTGGTGAACTAGCAGCAGAGGCAATTAAAACTCTGAGTGAAACCACACTTTCTGGACAGAGGACTGGAGAAAGGGATCTCTGGGGGCCAAAGAATGTGTGGAGGACCCCATGTTCCCCCTTTTCTCATGTGACTCTGATTCAAGAACAGGCCCCAGTCATGCAGTCGCACCAGAGCAGTGGCAAGATAACTAAAATTCCACGAGAAACCCCATTTTTCTGGCCAGAGGAAAAGGTAGAAAGGATCCCCGTAGGCAGGAGAGACTTGGGGACATCCAAAAGAGAACAGATCTGGAAGAAAGGCTCCCTCAATCCTACATGAAAACCCACACCATGCATAACTGAAACTGTGTACACACAGGACAGACTGAACCAGCGCAGCAAAGGCTACAATAAGAGACCTGATATTTAAAATGCTGCTGAAGTCTCAGACCCAGCTCTGAGTAGTGCAAGCCGAAGACAGACCCAAAATAGTGACAAAGGCTTTGAGAAGCAGAAAAGAGACCAGAATCGTTCCCAACCTTCTACCCTGCCCCCAACTCCCTCACTGAAGTCACAACAGAACTTGAGTTCTGAACCCAACTAGGTTAACCATCTGCTTAAAAACACCCACACATTTTCTCCAGGGGATTCTAACAGGCTCCACAGTCTTTATAATGTGAGACCCATAATGTCCAAGATAGAACCCACAATTACTTAACATACAAACACCAGGGAAAGTGATCAATTCTCGGGGAGAGACACTCAACAACACACAACAGCCTGGAGATTACCCAATGTTGTCATGGTCAAGCCGTCAAAGCAGTTAACTCTCCCATGAGGTGCAGATAAACATGCTTGATGTGAATGAAAAGGGACGTTCTCAGTCAAAAAACGAAAACTACTGGTGAAGAGAAGGCATTTGAAAAGTAATGGCAAGAACCTCTGAAATTTGGTGACTGAAAGATATAAATTTAGATTCAAAAAACACAGCAAAGACTTCTTAGCTATGACATCAGGAGCATGACTCATAAAAGAAAAAAGTTGATAAATCGGGTTTCATCAAAATTAAAATCTACCATTAAGAAAATGAAAAGACAAGTCCCTGATTGGAAGAAAATACTTGCAAAATATATCTAACAAAGGACTGTATGCAGAATATGTAAACTCTCAAAACTCAATATGAAACTGAAAAACCCATTTAAAAAACAAGACAAAAGATCTGAATAGAAACTTTACCAAAAAATACATGGATGGCAAATAAGCACCATTAAGTGAAAAGATGCTCATTATTGTCAGTCACTGGGGAAATAAAATGAGGCACGTCTACATACCTATCAGAACAGCTAATATAAAAACCTAAGACAATCAAGGGCTGACGAAGCAGAACAAAAGCAACTTTCACACATTGCTGGTTGGAATGCAAAATGGCACCACCTCGCTGGAAAGCAGCTTAGCGCTTTCTTAGCAAGTAAAACATACACTTCCATGAGTCAGCAATCTTACTCCTAGGCTTGTCCTTCAACAGGTAAATGCTAAGCACACTGTGGTACGCCCAGGAGATGGACTACTACCCAGCAGTAAGAAGGAACCAAGCACTGCTAAGAGCAACGACACAGATGAAACTCAAATGCACTGCGCTGAGAAACCAGACTCAAGGGTCACACAGTGTTAGTCTTACAGGATATTCTCAAAAAGGCAAAATTATAGGGACAGAAAAAGCAGTGGTGGCCAGTGCCTAGGGGAAGAATGCGAAGAGCTGAACACAAAGGGGCAGGACAAGGAAACATCTGGGGATGATGACACTGTTCTGTATCTTGTGTATTGTTATGGTTACACAATTATCTATGCTTCTCAAAACTCATAGAGCTTTACACCAAAATGAGTGAATTTCCCTGTATGTAAATTATTACTAAAAGAAAAAACCCCTACAGTGTTTTCTTAAATGAGGAAATGAGCTATAAACAATGTAAAACAAAATCTGTCAGATCAGCTGCCAAACATTAAACGCGGAAACAATCCGGCTTATCTAAATTGTGCTATCACTCTTTGTGTTATCATCTGAGCCTTTCTTGGGAATCGTAAAAGGTAATGACTGATTTCCAGGCAAATCACAATGCTTTCACCAGCAAGCAAAGTCATCAGGAGCCCTGCAATGCTGAGATCTCTCCCCTAGGTGCCTAAGCACAGAATATAGGCCGTAACTGCGCTTGGAGGTAGGAAGAAGTCAGGCAGCGCAGGAAAACGCTCTGCCTCTAGTCATCCAGAATCACAAGCTGAATCACTGAAAGGGCTGTCGCAGTGTCAGTGTCTCACAGGCGACCACCATTCTATCGACAATGCACACAAAGCGGTCCTTCACCTTGATAGAGTTGTCTCGCAGCCCGCTGATGATTTTCTCATCATCGTACTGTAAACAGTAGACACCTTTGCTGTTTTCAGAGCGGCACTGAATCCTCTGCAAGTTGTGTCGTCCACACCGCCAGTTAGATTCTATAGTCTGGGGAGAAAGAGGCAACAGATGAGTTTTTGTGAATCAACTATTCTATTAGGCTTCAGACTCTGGCGCTGCTTCCAGAAACAGCATACCACCGATACCCCGTCTTGGTCTGCGTAACTGTCTGTGGACAGGAATCATGTTCTTTCCAAGTAAGACATTAGCCCAACAATGTTTTTTCTCAAACGTTCTCTGCCCTTCTGGCAGCTATCACAGGATTTCCAATGAGTTTGGGTTGGGTTTGAAAAAAAACCAGCCTAGACAGAACTCAGTATGTTTCAAGAATGCCATTTGCATCCAAAACATACAAATAAATAGTAACTCATCGGGTCCCTGTCTAACGCCAATTAAAATATTTGGCGGAAGACCCCCAACAATATTAAGCCTATACTGAGAAATGTGTATATCCATCCAAAGCTTTGTCTTGACCATTGAAAAAAGACTGAACAACTACTAGAGGCCAACTACTATAGCAAAAATTTTGTTATCCATTTTTAATTTTCCACCAGACTGAAGCTCCTTTAGAGTAAGAGTGGCTCATGTCAGCCCCGGGTTCTCTTTCTTTCATCATTCAGGCAACACTTACCAATATGCTAGTGTATTCCAGGTACTAGCTGTGCTAGGCACTAGGCATTAAATGATCAACAGGAAGCATACTGCTTTCAAGGGAGGCACTGCTCCAGTATCTGGGCACACAGTATCTGGAACTGGATCTACTCCAAACATGTTTATTTGGTTAAATGATCCACGAATTGGCCTTGAAAGGAAATTCTTATTATTTTCCTTTTTCAAACAAGGAAGGAGTTTAATTTGCCTGAGCCCACAAATCTAGTAATTGGACGAGCTGGAAATCACACCCAGTTCTTCCTGACTCTAAGCCCCTGCTTTTCCAACTAAGAGATGCACTGTCTATAAAGAGGTAGAGTCCTAGCTACGAGGCAGAGAACACAGAACACAAGAAGATCAGTAATAATTCCAGATAAAATTTAAGTACCAAATAAGTGATTAAAAACCAAGTGCTGCAGGACTTGAGATAAACAGCAGCAGACCAGGAGACCAGTGGGCAGTTTAATGAGGAAGTGGGTTGTGCCCAGAGCACTGGCCGACTTAACCTTTGGAAGTGGATACTGGGTGTTTTCAAGATTAAAAGATAAAGTTTCTACTAAGACAAACCAAAGTGTAAACTTCTGATCCTTGAAATTAGGGGACACTATGGACCAGAATAGTTAGTTACATCAGGATATCATTTAAAAGATTAGCTCTCAGTAATTAATTATCTGAGGAACTACAAGTGTCAATTAGTTCCTTTAAAGAAAGGAGATACATCTCATCTTCATTCATGATAAGCACTTACTTACTAGCTCTGCTGACATGTAACAAACTGCATTTCCTCTTATTCTGAAGGCAGTATGCTTGCTTCCTTACGCTCTAAAATGTTACAGTTCACGGAATGTTATGTGCTAGGCACTATGCTGCCAGACACTATACTATGTGCTTTATATATTTTATAGCTAATATAATCATCACAACTCTGAAGCCGATTTACCGCCCTCATTTTACAGAAAGAGAATGTTTTACCATTTGTGGCCTCAGTCCTTAGCACTAGAGCCTGGAAATATAATTCCTGCCCACACGCAGCCTTGAGAGAGGGAGGGATGGCCTATTCCTGGTGCCCAGGAGATGCTATGGAGATACAAGGAGCGAGGAAATGCTCGCCTGCCCATCTGCTACCAAGTCAGCAGCATCACCTCTAGTGAGTTGGTAAAGCATCAGACATAAAAGCACATGCCAAAACCAAAGTAACTCACCCTACTTCTGCTAGCACTATCAAGGTAGACAACAGTTCTGTCTGTGTAAGCAACTTTTAAAAAAATATATCTTTATTGATTTCAGAGAGAGGAAAGGAGAGGGGGAGAGAGAGATAGAAACATCAATGATGAGAGAGTCATTGATCAAGCCCTCAACCGGGCACATGCCCTGACCGGGAATCGAACCCCGATTGCCTGGATCCCAGGTCGACGCTCAACCACTGAGCCATGCACGGCCGGGCTGTGTAAGCAACTTTTAAAAAAAAAAATCCTAACCCGAGGATATTTTTTTCTATTGCTTTTCAGAGAGTGGAAGGGGGAGAGAGAAACATCGATGTGAGAGACACACTGATTGCCTCCCCCACACGCCCCAACTGGGCCCGGGGATCGAGCCTGCCACTGTGGTACATGCCCTTGGCCGGAATAGTACCCAGGACCCTTCAGTCTGAGGGCCGATGCTCTAACCACTGAACCAAACCAGCTTGGGCTGCGTAAGCAACTTTTTAAAAGCAGATCCAGAGTATAAGGAATTTCTTACACTGAACTCAATGCTTAGAATCATTTAGAGAAATCATGTCTTTTCAGATATGACTGAGCCACCCCAGCATGCTAAAGTGGACCCAGAAAATTCTGAGTAGAAGGCAGACGTACTGGTAAGTCCTATCCATGGCCAGTGACTCCCAGCAATGGTTACGATGTTCAGGCCATACCCTCTCAGGGCTAAGAGTTGCTGCAGAGTACACGACTCCATAACACCCGAAGTATTCCAGAAGAGACTATGTAATACGTTTATCTGTCTGTCTGTCTCTCTCACACACACACGTACACACAAACACACATCAGGTGTTATTTATAAAATTCATATAGCTACTCTTAGTTTAAAACAAACACAATTATTTTAAAATATTATTGAAGCAGTAAGTAGCTTTGTTACTCTGTGTTTAAATGAATGAAAAGGCACATTAACCATCACATAGAAGTTTGAGAGGGAAAAAAATTTTTTTAAGAGGGAATGGGGGCTCCTCATACCAAAAAGAATTTCCTACATGTTATGTCCCCCCTCTACTCTACAATGTTTTCTAAAACTGGGTGACCTGGTTATAATCTTTGTACCTAAAGCCACACAACAGAGAGGAGCTGGGGGAGGCAACACAGCCAGCCTACAACTGGACAGGCACTGCCACCCAACATGAAAGGCTGGTGTTCTCTGTCTCCAACTCTCAAACAAGAGCCAGGTGTCGGGACCTCCCAAAAGCTCGGCTGGACAACAGGCTTGCATTCTAAGTCGAATGGAAGGTAGAAAATGGCTCAGCTTCAATGCTTAGAAAGAGCCTAATTTCCTAATATACATATCTGAATTTTAAGAGAAAAGGTTTGCCAAATTATTTCTGAGGGGTCATTTTAGGAAGTTTCACTTAGGGCTGTTTCCAAAATTATTAGTTTCCTTAATGCCCAACAAGTGTTTGTTTCAAAATGCTAGGAAAGCGACACTAAGCCAGACCAGGGAGTGGGCTGCTTTGCTGCGCGCCACCCCGTCTAATTCTAATTCGCCCTTCTCAAGGCCAAGGCCACCCACAGAAGCAAGCAGCACTCCCTGCTGACTGTGCCTGCCCAAAATATTCCCTACCACCTTATATGACAACCTCAACTCTTACTAGAACACTTACAATCCAGATCTTTTTTAGAAAAACTAGACCTTTAAAAATGGAAGGCAGCCCACTGTGGTAGAAAATACCAAGGTCAATTAGCAGCTTTGGCAAATGACTTGGACTGTTTGAGCTGCAGTTTGCTCCTCTGTAAAAATGGGAAAAATGATATATCCTGCCTCGAAACTGGTGTGAGGATTAAATGAGATGACACAGGCAAGTGCTCGTCACAGTGCCTACAAACGGCAGCAGCGACGCTCTGTGCAGAACTCGGGCCAAAAGGAGTAGGCTCTGACCCCAAAACCCTCCCCACCAAACTGCCAGGACCGGTTGTCTAGTGTGGGCTGCTACCTACCGCGGGCAGCCCGGCCCGCCCCCACCCAGGAAGGGCGCGGCCCTGAAAGCGACGCGGCCGTTATCTCAACTTGAGCGCGGGACCGGCGCACAGGTGCGCCTCTGCGGCTACGCGGATACCTGCACTTCACCTGGACATCGTGTGGCGTGGCTACCGTGGAGGAATAGTTCATGTTTTTGAGAACCTGTAAAATCCCCTTACCCTGTGCAAATTTTCAAAATACTGGGAAAGTAGCCATGATACACAGAGTATACAGCGGCATTTAAATTGGCAACAGAGTGAAAACAGATGTCTGAGTATGGAGGGATAACATTATTTTTAGAAGCCTAAACACAACTGGGTGGGTGGGCAAGTTTCAGCATTCTCTGGTCAAGACAATGTTAATATCAAGTTTGCAAACCACAAAAAAGCTCCCCGCTTTCCCTGAATAAAATGTGGTTTATTAAAAGGTGCGACACAACACACCATCATTTTACCAGCAGGCTGTGTCAAGGACAGCGCTTCAGAGGCTTTAACCCAGCAAATAGAGGAAAAGGGCATGTACGTGACAGGGTCTGCTACTCCTCTGAGACAGAGACAGAGACAAATCCAAGGTCAGGACACCAGGACTATGGCTGGACGAAAACAAGGCCGACTGATCTTAACTCATGCCCTCTTCAATGAACAGTCAAGGACACTGGGTGCTTGCACAACGGGAGGAAGGTGAGTCCCCCTTGAAGTCTGTAGCTCCGTAACAACAGACACCTTTCTCCTTTACTTCTTGAATTTTCCAGACTGCAAATGACAACACTAAGCCTAGAGCTAGCCAGGCTTCAATTAAATCCCACCTCTCCTACATAACTATGTAACAAGTTCTAAAACTTCTCTTCATCTCGGTTTCCCCTTATTACAGATGGGGATATGTACCTTGTAGGAATGAAATGCAATAACCTATGTAAGTCACACAACACAGTTCACAGTACACTGCAAGGGCTCAATCAAAAAAGGGTACCAGTAACTATTATATTCTGCTTAAGGGGGTCTCATATCAGCTATATGGGCAAGAGCCAAGCCGTGAGTCTCTCATTTGTTCAATCCATGGATCACTGACAAAACTCTCTACCTGTGAGTCCACCCTGAAGAAAATTAAATATACTCCCAAAACAGAGGTAAAGAATTCTATTTTGATGGGGGTAGTACAAAAAGTTGTCTGAAACACAGCAGAATATATGGTCGAGCACAAGCTCTGTTACTCACTAGCTGCGTGATCTTATTGAGCCCCCGTTTCCTCAACTTTAATACGGACAGGACCTACCTTCCAGGTATCGTCTAGAGTGTTAAATGCTTAACAAAGGATCTAGCACAAGTAAACGCTCTATATACGGTATATTATTTTTATTATTATTACTACTAGTGAATATACCAAAGTATAAAACATCATCCCTTACACTAAGAGATCTAGCCCACAAAAATCTGGAGGAGACCCTTGTGGCCAACCAGTGGATTTTTCCAAACCACACTTTAAGAACCACTGGGCAGACCACCATGATGTAGAGGTTTTGGGTCAAATAGGGTTTTCCCCCATAGCTCTATTTTCCCTCACATCTGCCTCCTCTACTAACGTAAAAATATTATTTCAGCCTGAGGAAATGGATATGGTAGGTGGTGTCACAGGCTGTCACGCCACAGAATATTAAGTTCATACTGTCAATTACAATACTGCTCACAAGGGTTAAATAAAATAATCTGTGCCACCAAATCTTCAACCTGATCAAAGCTCTACCAAAATTCCTGTTTATCAATGATTGACTTTAAACATCATCCTCTCACAAGAGAGGACTTACTAAATTATTCAAGGAAATTCAGAACTACTTTGTAAAGAACAATTGGGAGAGGCAGAAAGTAATATAGCTCCTAAGATGTATGAAGAAGCAACGTCTTAGCATAACTATCTAAGGGTGAGCGACAGCCCCCTCTCCCCGGAACACACACACCAACCTAAGATTCAAGTTAACACTGTCTCAGCTACAACACTGCAGGGGCAATTTATTCTAAGTTCTTTAAATGGATCAATTAATTCCTAAGCTTTGATTTGTCTAACAGCAGTTTGAAATTAGGTAAGCCTCCCTAAAAGGCTACTTTATAGCTCATTTTAGGGAGCAGAATTCTCAAGACAAGGGCTTGTGCTTTAAATAATGATACTCCAGTCACATTCAGATTTACCATTAACCGGGTGATTCCATTAGTTCACATCTGCCTCAAAAAGGGGGAAAAACCTCCAAAAAGCACATGTTTCTCCATTAATGAATTTTGGCACAATAACTTTTATGTCTATCACCTGGGGAAAGGATTACTTCACGTTTGGGAAACTGAGTAGAACTTTATGGGTGATACAGCACTGCCCAGAGAAGGCTAAACTTTTCTGCCAAGGAGGAAATAGTGAAGTAACCGGGACCTGCCAAGAACACATGTGAAAGAGTTAATGAGAAATGCCTGTGCGTGTCTTTCCTGGTTCAAGGGAAAGGGCTAAATAATAAAACTGAACCAATTAGAACACATGAACAATATCAAACACCTCCAATGGTTCTCATCAAGTTTACAGAGTTTTACTGGTCTGGGGGAGTTACATTCACATCCAAAATGGTCCAGCAGCATAATTTGCCCTATAAAACCCACTTAATTATTGCTTGTAATCATATTTGAGTCATTTTTTTAACGAAAAAATATGGGAAATTTACAGAGGAAACTGAGACTGTGCCTTCTCTAGTTCTCTAGATATGGCTCAAAAACATAAAACTGCTTGCCTAAAAAACTGGGCCTTGGATTTGGAAATTATATCAAATTAGAATGAAAAGCTGGTTTTGGATTAAGGTTTTAATTATAGCAGCCCTGCAGATACACTTCACAGCTGAGAAAAGTTAGATCGTTTTTACAAAAAGACATGACGTATTCTGAAGAATAGCTACAGACTGATTATACAGTGATTGTGACACATTTGCTCCAAGAGTTCAACTTGAAACAAAATTACTTGTTCCATGATTTTAGATCAACACAACACTAAGGCAACATAAAAAGCTGAGAACAAGACACAAAGAGCCCATAAGAAAGATAAACCATGAAGTTACCTCTATATCCTGGATAATCTTGGGGTATAATGATCTATAAAATGAATTGGGAGGGCCATCTGTAGGTCTGTTTTTAAACAGGTACTGATCCCTGGCAAATAAAACAAACAGATGTTACATTTTTGCACATAAAAGGGTGAATTTTATTTAAATGTGGTGCTTACAAAGACAGTGTATCACTCAAGTCTTCTGACTTATACTGAGCTCTAACAGTTCAAAAGCAAGATTTCTGAGCCCGAACATGCTGGACCAAGTTTGCTCGATTTATAGCTCTCACGGTCCTGCCCTTTGTCTCCTGAACACTCAAAGCACGGTGACCGCGCCTTTCGTCCTAGTTTGCTACCGTAGCTCCGCGGACACCTGACCGGACACACGGCAAACTTCCCCCGCAGGACAGCCCTAACCCTGCTCACGCCACTGCCCGTCTTCCGCCTGCAGCGTCCTCTGTGCTACCTGGGCCGGATCACGGACAAGTACTGAGCGATAGAGCTATATTTAAGGTAATGGGTTTTCTCCAAAAAAAAAAAGCCTGCCCTCTGTGCCTCCCATTATCCTCAACCAACAGCAAAATGGCATTATTCGATTTTCTCCTATTTTCTTTTTTTTCTTATCTACCTCTTGGTAATGGTATTACCACTTAAGAAAAATGTGAAAGGAAGAGCATCCATAACAAGCTCTGAAAGCCAAACCACTCTAACGATACAGTACTTTGTAACGGTTAGCACACATAAAGAAAATATGCATTTCAGAAGGAAAACTTCTAGCAGCTTTAACTTTTCCCCCACCTCCTGACCACTCGTCTTTCCCCGCTGTTTAAAATAGGCCAATGCATCGGGTAAGTGTAACTGCTTTCCTAACTAAGCCCAGTCGAAGGCAGTACTTTCAGGGAACGGGCAGCCCCAGTACTCACCACCCTCTTCTTTCCGAAAGTCCCTTCCACAGAGGGTCGGTGCGCACCATTCGCTCGATCAGCTTCTTCCAAAGCATTCCTTCCGAGATCACTCGCTGCCATTCTTTACATACCAGCTCTGCCGCACACAGAGACCTGGCATCCAGGTAGGAAAGAATGTTTTCTGCTATGTGATCTAAGCCTTGCTCTGCAAAACAGAAAAGGCAATGAAGGGATGGGAAGGGGTGGGAATGTGCCAGTCACCACTCTGTAGGGCAAGAGGAGCAACAAAACCCCGAACCAGGCCACATCGGCAGTTCTGCAGATGCACACGTGCACATAGACACTCTTCTTTTTGGTTCTGATTTTTTAAGGTAAAGCAATTCATGGCAACAGTTACTGTGTGTAAACACTGAGCCTGGACAATTCTATACTTGTCAGATATTATGATAAAATACTTTTACATAACTCAAATTTTAAAATCACTATGGGATAATGACTCCCTAAATTTTACAGATGAGGCACAGAGAGGTGGCATCAAGGTTTCACAACTACAGAGTAGTAGAGCCAAGACTGGAATTCCAATCTCTTTCTCCAAAGTTTGTGTTCTTTCCCCTCTGATTTGCTGTCTCTTGTAACAAATCATCCTATGATCTATGTGTATCCCCTGGGGCTAAGGAGACAAAAAGGTGAAATGCTGACATCTTAAAAAGCTTAAAGTCAGGTGTACTCAGACGTATTTTTGTCAATAATTTCCTCATCTCCTTCTGTGGAGGTAAAATTCTCAAAAGAACCACATCTACAAATTCTAGAACCTTAAGAGGTTTATCCCATACAAGGCAAGGGTCACCTTAAAAACAACCAAGATTCGGCCTCTGCCTGATATTTGCAGCATAAGATCACAATGGACGAGGTTGTTGCTCCTGTAAACTCTTATCCTGTGGTTCTAGGCATGTCCCCTGTGGCTACAAGAAATGAAGTTCATCCCCAGATCTATTTTGTATAGTGGTGGGAACACAAAACATATACGCAGAGAATTCCAATTTCAAATTTAGGTTCCACAAATAGTAGTAGTTCTACAACATGAAGCAAATTTTGAAACATCCTGCCCCTTGGTTTTTCACCAGATGTAATGTAACTCATCAGTAACAACTGTTCTTTCTCACCCTATCTGTCAAAATCAGATGAGTTTTACGAAAAGACTTTGAAGACCACAAAGCACCATACAAGCTTACTCTGTTCTCTTTTCCAAGGTAAATCGAAGTAGCACAGTAGCACTAACTCAGCGGAGTACACAGTAAATCATTACTCTCAGAGCCTCTCTTCCCTCATCTGTATAAAATGGGGAAAGTAATCTCTGCCTTACTTTGAAAATATCAAAATGAGATGATACATAAAAAATGCTTTACAAACTAAGGTTTTCTTCAACTCTAAAAGGACTATTTGCACTGTTTATCATGGTTTACAGGCCTTCATATACTAGTCCTCCTACTCTGGACTAGGTTAATACCCAAGTTAGGACCTGATAACAAAGACTACCCTGGGACGACTATCTCCGCCTGCACATGTCATTCCATTACAGGTAATGCAGTCAAAGATCAGACTGCCTTCATCTAACAGTCAAATCAAATAGGTTCCTAAGATGGCACTAAGTTAAAATCTCCCCTCCAAAACATCTATTAAAACAAGCCCCCCTAAGTCTGTCCTTGTATGGTTAGTTAGAGAGGTGGGGTCAGCTTAGTGCAGGAGTGTGCAGCTATCCTCACTCTAATTCACCTTCCAAGCTGTATCTGACCATGCCCGCAGCCTCCTGAATTCTGACTCTGTCATCCAAGACTGGGTCTCCCCCGCCAGATCTGCAAATGGGCAGCAGCAGTAAGACTTTACCCCAAGCTGGTGGGCAAACATGTTAAATGGGTCAGAACCAAGGACAGCACCCACGCTTCTGGATACTTCCCTCCGGGCTATCCCTGACCCAGGAATTACAATCCACAAGGTCCCAACACTGAGACGCTCGTTCTGCAGCCATCTGGATGTGCTGCTCTCCTGTCCACTCTCTCTACTCAGTCTCCAGGGACGCTGGAGGAATTCTGCCCCATGAAGACTCTATGACCTCTACGGGCCCAGTAACCTTATCCAAAAAGGAAGTTAGTTAGGTGACTTTGGTAGGGTCCTCTGTATGTTCCATGGCTGGTGCTTACCACATAACGTTGGGATTGCATTTTTTGTTTACAAGTTGGCACTAGCTGCTCTGTGTCCCTTTTTAACATATATAACCCGTGTTCATTACAGAAATATTACAAAATGCATACAAGCGCTTATATTTCTAAATCCCGCCACTTGGAGACAACAGCCTTTAACATTCTGTGTACATCCTTCTAGGCTTACACAAACCTACAATCTTCTCAGAAGCTAATCAGCTTCTGATAACCCACTTAAGAACCCTACTAGAGTGTGGCATCAAATTTACCCGGCAATCTCCCCCAAACACACCTTCCCAAGTTCTTAAAACCAGGCAATCTGCTCATCAGTCATCTCGGGGTAGGATCAGCGGGAAAGGGCACAGCTGTACCCAGTAGCTCTGCCTATGGTTTCAATATCCCACAATTCTGAAAGTCACCACTGCAGGCTCTGCCACTCTCGTGATGAGCAATGTCTTTGGTCTACTTGTTTATAGGAGCCGTGTGTTTCCTAAGTATCTTCCTAGCTTTCTTGGACTACAATTTTTCTATCCTTTCCGGTTTTAAATCCATTATTCTTAGTGGGGAAGAAAAAAAAATAGGTTAAAAGGGGAGTGAAAATAGGCTATTTCTATTATCACTACACCATCTAGCCCAAGGACACTGTGCGGTCTTTCTTCATACTGTTGCTCCAAATAGTTAACTTTGTTTCCAACTCTCCCAGATTATTTAGCCATTTGGGGCAATTTTACATTATTCAGGGTCTTGCCTTCTTGATCCCATTCTTGAAGGTTCAGGCTCCCTTTCTTCCACCTTTCTGACCACGTTTCTTTATAATCAGGGAAATAAACCCATGGATAATCGCATGGGCTTCTCCCTGTGCCTCTCCACTTCTAGGACTGACAAAGTATTCATCAGAATCTTTCAGCTGGCTTTAGTCATATTTTCTTTTAGAATCTCGAACCATGGACTAATAAACTTAGGTCTTCTCTGAGTTTTTCTACTGCTGGGGTACTTATTTGACTATCTCCTAGTCCTACACTTGATATCAGAACACAGTCACTTTGCAAGGTCAGCATTACTGCCCCATCATCAACCACGTCCCCGGCTGTGTCCTCTGCTCTCCTCAAGTAAATCAGCTTTCCCTTTTGGACCTGTCTTCCATAAAATAGACATGATATCAAATGCGTGCAATGGATTATCTCATGTAATCTGCCCACCCTCATTTTAGAGAAGGGACTTCCTAAGCTGGTTGGAAAGGCTAATAAGAGGAGGTTATTAAGGAGCCAGACACAAGAACAGGAGCTCACTCTGTGCCAGCCTGTTGTTCTTCCCATGTCTCCAAGTCCCCTTAGGCTGATACTGTTGGTCAAGGAGGCTAAGCAGTGTTCCCCTTCTTTATTTTCTGAGAGAAAATACTACACACCCCTCTAACAAAGTGCTAAAACCCTCTAACATCTTGGTTACAAGCTTCACATTCCCTTGAATTGAGCACCTACAAGCAGCTATCCGAGCAGCTATCCCCAGAAGCCATCCCCAGAAGCCATGCAGATCTCGTAACTTTCTGGTTTCAAGCCTACTCAGGATGAAGTTACTGATAAGGTGGTCTGTTGGCCTGGGCTAAAAAGTGCTTGGAGGTGTTACGACTAAGCATTCTCTCAAGGATACCTGGCTCTCATTTACTCTGTCTGCTGAGACTTCCCACCTCCCACCATAACCCTCCCCAATGCAATAAGAGTACATGCTGGCCCAGAAAGTCAGGCCAGACAGAATGCTGCGCTCCAGCGCTGAGAAGTGCTGCTGCTAATTACAGGCACCAGATGAAGGTCTGGAAAAACTTCAACAGTAAATTAAAACAATTAAAAGGCACAAGTTTCAAAGCTCAATATATAAATAACACTGTATCAAAATGGAACTCAAATGTGTACTGTCAGCTCAATGCCCTTGACTACAGCCAGTTCTGACACGCGGCTTAGATCACAGTTACAGAAACTTTATTCTTTTAGAAACACATTTCAAAGAGCAGCTGCAAAGAAGCTCCTTCCCCACCCAGCCCTGCTGTCCCTTCCCCTTCCTAGTCACAGATCTGTGCAGTTGTAAAATGTGAAGTTAGAAACCAAAACAAAAGCCAAAGCAACTGCTGGCAGCAGCCTGCCTCTGGGTGCCTTAACCTGGAACACTCTGACCCAGGATTCGGGCAGAAATGAAGTGAAACGATGCTCGGGTCACACAACTCAACACTGGTGTGCCAACAAAGTGCCTCGCACACCTACCTATATGATGTCAGGATGAATCAATCGGAAATTAGCGGGCGAATGATTAAAACTTCCTGGCAATAAGCCTTACTCCTCTGGAGAAGCAGGTGTTTCCTGTCTCTCTGGGCCTTTTCTTCTTCTCTTAAGCTGCCATCCTCAGAATACCCACGCGGTGCCAGGCATGTTACACACATTCTTTAACCTCCACAGTGCCCACAGACGCTATCATCATCACCCCCATTCCCACACAGCCGAGGAAGCTGAGGTCTGAAAAGTGGGCTGACAGGCAACTCGGACTCACACTGAGGGGCTGCCAATACCCAGTGGCCACTCTCTTATCTCCCTCTTGCCCTGGCTTGGGCTGGGTCTCTGGCCCTGCATCCGGCCCAAAGCCTTAGCTGTGCTCCGGTTCTTCCACATCCCCAGAGACCTGTGACACAGTTTCTGTCGCACTTCCAGTCCACAATGATTTATCATCCTTACTTGGGGATGAAACAAATGAACAAGCTATAGCCAAGAAGTGAAATGTTTAAAAAACCTTGATTGCTCAGACACCTCACCAAATGGATCCCCAATGCTTAGCATCCTTTTTGAAGTACGATCTGCTTCTACTTCAAACGGAATAAATTTCCCCTTTAACAACAGTTCTTACAAACCACAAACTTAGCCTGCAGAAATTGACATTGCAGACTAAACATTTACCATGATTTCTAGAAAAGCATATCATAATTATCACTTTTTCCACTGAACCAAAAGGAGCCAGAGACCACAACCATTTTTCCATTTTCTCTATACTAACAGGTACGCTATTCACAGTAAGCATCCAAAAGTCAAAATGATAGGCAATTTTTACAGAATTAATGGTTTTGACAATCAAAAGAAGTCTTAAGTTGACTGTCAATTTCAGTAGAGTAAAAAATTCAAACTCAAGATCATCTACAGTAAAAGTTGAACACCAAAGCAGAACAATATTAGTAAACTGCTCCACACATTATTAAATCTAAGTATGATATACACGTGGACCTGTTTCTCCCTCAATGCTCTTAAGTTTGGGTCTGTGTTAAGGAGCTAATGCCAGGTTTAATCCAAGTCTACTAGACACTAACTAACACAATCTACTTGGCCAGCTTGTCCCCAGCTATTAGAGTCCTATGTATGATATATACTGACATATGTATATATGTTCAGATCAAATCCTGTTAAAACAAATAGTATTTTAACAAAAATATTTCCATGTCCCAGCCAATGGTCCATTCATTTCATGTAATATTCAATACCACAAAATTCCACTTTAACAGAAATATGGACAATACCTTAAAATTCACAGTAATGAAAACTGGATTGTATGCAATTATACTAACCATATTTATATACATAACACATGTTCATCTGTTCTGTCTCTTCTCCAAGACTGTACACTCCCCAAGAAAAGGAGCTGCCTCTGAACTATACTCTACAAATCAAGAGGACAACAGTGCCACCTGGTGGATATTCTGTAAACATAAAGTGAGTTCCCTGGCACTAAAATGTTTGAGAATTACAGGGGAAAATAAAATAAAACCCAACCAGGAGAAAGCAAACAAAAAAATAATCAACAAACAGATTTGCCTAAGAAAAATGGAGGCATAGCTTCGTTTAGTTAAAAGCACTTATGAGGAACAAGTACAATCATACTTTAAAACTACCCTGACTTTTCGTGGTGTGAGATGCAGCCTGAGTCCGTAGAAAGGCTTGGACGATGGGGGGTCTGAGTTCTGGCTCTGCACATACAGAGGCCTGTGTCACACGTGCACTCACCTCACTTAAACCTGCCTATAATTCTCAAATTCTTCCCTCTCATACAATGAAAGGCGTATCTTTTTCTTTCTCTCTCATAATTAACAAGAAATACTACTGAATTGTGTTTTAAGCCATGTATTATATACTTTAGGCCAATTTAAGGATTTTTCCAGAGTAATCTTAACTGTGACTGATTTCAGCCTTTGCACTAACTGTGGGACCAACCTGCACCACCGCTTGCACGCACCGAGATGTAAGTTCTCGGGCATTTCACCATTTCTCTGCTCTGGCTGCCGAGTCTACACAATGAGGAAGTGGGCCAGGCGATGGCTGAGACTCCTTTCAGCTATTACACACGATTCTACAAAGAAAGGGATCATATTTGCTTTTCTAGAAATACTAAGCAATGAAATGGGGCAAAAAGTGCTATATTTCAGCATAAAAACAATAGTCGAATTTTCCTAAGCTAACTCTCACTGTCCTTAAGCACTCCCACTGTAGACAATAAGCTTACAAGTTTTGGGAGAGGATTAGAAGTCAGAAGCTGGCCTGTCAATGTGTAGCCCCCGGTGTTAGGTCTGAGGCCTGAGTCTGTTTGCTGGGACAGTACTTAGGACATGGAGTCCTGGTGCACTGCAAAGCACAGACAGGCTAATGAGGAGCTGCTCTGTGAGGGGCCACCCAGAAGCTCTGACAGGGCAGAACTTGTGGCAATGGCACTGGGTTATCCCGGGCTATTTCTAGGTCCACCCTGGCACAGCAGCTTTAACCGCCAGACTACGCCGACCACGGTAGAGGAAAATACTCTGGCCAGCATTCTCTTAGGGAAAGAAATCTTTCTATCTTACCTAGCCAGATATACAAATAAATAAATAACAACATTAAAAAGAAGAAGAAAAAGAGAGAAAGAGGTGGAGACAGGAAGAGAAAAATTAATGAGTGATCAAAAATCAAAGAGGTATAGCTAGGCAGGATTTTCATCAGAGCAATGAAACTGTCCTGTATGATACTATAATGGCAGGTACATGTCATCACACGTTTGTCCAAACCCACCCAATTAAAACACCAAGAGTAAACCCTAATGTAAAGCATAGACTTTGGGTGACAATGACGTGCCAGTGTAGGGCCATGTATTATAACAAATGTACCACTATGGCATGGAATGTTGATAGTGGAGAAGGCTGTGTATTTCTGGGGGTGTGGGGTGGGGGTGAAGATACAAGAACTCTCTGTACCTGGAACTATTCTAAAAAGTAGCCTATTAAAAAAAATTCAAAGTAAACTTAACCAGAGGAGTAGGGCAGGGAGCATGTGTGCAAGCAAGCAAGGTTTGAGGAAGAATGCAGAAATAAGTTTTGAGAAACATAATGAAGACATGCTATCAGTTTTCCCAATATGTTTTTGCCATTCCCTAAGTGTCACTTTATTTATTTATTTATTTATTATTTTTAATCCTCTCCTAAGGACATGCTTTTCTTGCTTTTAGAGAGACAGGAAGGGGGAGGGAGAGAGAGAAACATCGATGTGAGAGAGAAATATCAATCAGTTGCCTGCTGTCTGGGAATCGAACCCTTTCAGTCCAGCATGGGACAACGCTCCAACCAACTGAGCCACACTGGCCAGGGACCTAAGTGTCACTTTAGATACCAATGAACATCCTAAACTTCCCAAACACAAAGAGTATAGGAAAAACTGTCCCGTTGCTTTTTTTTAAAAATTAGTCATAAAGGCAAAACGCAGATTATATATAGACTACATCAAAATAAATAGCATAGCATTAATCATTAAACAAAATAAATGAAACATAATGTTGACCAATGATTCACACTGTGAATCATAGAAACTGCCTCCCTTTCCTAGACAGACGTTAAATCAGAACTGGTCTTCCAATGCCATATAAGAAAACACAGTGTGGGTCCCAGAAGCTCTGCCTTGCACTGTGCTCATTCCTTCCTCTCACAGACACCTAGTCAGCACCACCTAGGCTCTTGGGGTGGGCATCTTCCCACTACTCAGCTTTTGGAAGGAAAGTAGAGTTACCTGGTAAAGCGGTAATGAAGTCCCGCTGCAACATGGGCTTCAGGTACGAGTTAATATGTCCATGCTGGTAATGACACATTCGGGAAATAAGGTGCTCCACAAACTCCACTTGATCTGATTCAGACCACTGGTCAAAATATTTAATACACAAGTCTTTTTCTTTTTGATAGTTTCCTTCTGATGGCCTCTTTCTGGAGACGATCACAGATGATGTTCCATTACTTATCTATTTTAGAAAAAAAAACAAACATTAGTTTGACAAGGAAAAAAATCTAATTGGTATTTCATTAGAAACATTTTTCACTGTGTATTTAATCTTAAAGTGCCAGTTTTACCCTAAAGCCACTCATTCTTTTATTAATTCATCCAGGAAGTAATTAAAAATGTATTCAGAGCCCGTGTCCTTAAATGAGTCTCAAAAGTAAATGCCAAAGTTACAGCTATTTCTGAAGCTTAATGGTGCCCTAGATCACCCTTCTCCAGTGCCTCTGTTGTCTGGAGCAGAGCCCGAGAATCTGCATTGCTAACAAGCTCCCAGAGATGCTGACGCTACAGACCACACTTTAAAAACCACTGGTCCATCAAACAGAGAAACGTGAAGGCAAGGGCATCTAAGAAGCCTCATTTTACCCAACAGGTTTGATCTCCACATTGTTTCCAGGGTTACAAACTGCTGGCAAAACTTTAGACTTTCACTTCCTTCTTTTGTTCACCTGCTCAGAAGGTGACCCCAGGAAAACAACCATGGACGCTTGAAAAGTTCTTTGTTTTATATAGTAGGTTTATGGATATCCCAGACTCCTATATTAACTGCATTTCTCATCAAACCTACATGGTCCTTGAATAAAACCAGTATGTTTTTTTAAAAATTTAACTACATACACCGTATCTGAACAATAGCCTCAAAAAACAAAAATAAAATAAAATCCCTAGACTGAAGCGACAACTGCTACTGATGCTATGGGGCTCAATAACTTCCCTGTTTTTAAACAAAGTAACTTCAGTGCTTCTAACAAACACTGGTCAAGCTACCTGCCCATCACTCCTCTGGTGCCCCCTTCATGTGTAATACAGAAGGAATAACATATAAGAGAACCTTGAAAACTCAAGAGTTGCATTACAAACACCCATCATTCCATTAGGAGCTTCTTCCAAAAGCCTCACATAGAAAGAAGCAAGAGCTTTTGTTAGTTTGTCCCCTAACTAAAAGTCGACTGAACCCATTCCAGAAATAAGACATCCTTTGTAAAATTCCAAAGGAGTCTCTAGCTTCCTTGATAAAATCTTACAAACCTTCCCTGTCCTCTAAAATAAAGTTCTTATGTAAACACTTAGAGGAAGGCATTTATCTCCCACTCCATTTATCTTAATCACCTCCTTATCTAGGAATGTTTTTCCCCTGTAATTTGGGTGAGGACGAGCTCACTGACACCGGGTACCACCAGAGGGCAGCATTAAACAGAAGTTGTTGATGTGGCTTTTAGTAAGACATTCAGACCCCAAAAATCGACACTCAGAAACCATCAAATGAAGTGAAAATTCTTTACTGTGGTGAATACTGACTGGTATAAGAAGCATCTTTGCTATTTTTAAGCATAAATATGTTCACCATAATGTTTATAATAAAGAAAAATTAGAAATAACTGCCCAATTAACAGACAAGTGGTTAAAGTAAATTATAATACATCTACATAAAGTACTATAATTCAGCCATTAAAACTAAATTTATAAAGATTTTAATAACAAGAGAACATTTTAATGAAATAATATTAAGAAACAAAAGACGAGATGCAGAATTTTATATACCATAATCACAATAACTTGTGAAGGGGAAAACGCCAGCACAGAGTTAAGAATAAAAATGAATGTTAAAAGTGCCTAAATCTTGAGAAAGAAGGCTCTATGTATTTTCCTCTCCTCCCCCTTTTACTATATTTTTTCATAATAACTTGTCAAAATAACTGCTTTCATAACAGGTTAAATATGATGGAAACAAAGTGCATTTATGTACTGCTTTATAATTTACAGAATACTTTCATACCCATTATCTCATTTGATAAGCAAAAAGGTCATTTTATTTACAGAAATGCTCCTAACCATCTATCCTCCCTAGAGCATTGGTGTGCCATTAACTAGTAGACTAAAAGACAGATAAAAGAAAAGCAGAAAGCCAAAGTGTTAAGAACACTGTGAATTGCAAAATCAATAGTAACTGAAGAGAATCCTACTGCAGACACCAAGTGTGAAGGGGAACAGAAGGCAGTCTGCACAGTTCCCCCCAACCAGCGGCAAGTGCAGATTCCTACTTCTAACCGCCTGAGGCACCCGAAAAGATCTCCCTGGCGTTGTTTTGCTTTGTTTCATTTCATCTTTAGTTTGTTGGGGATATTTCATTCTTGCCAACTAATCTACCCTTTTGTTTCAAATCAAATGAACCTAGAGAATTCTTTTTAACATTATTTTCTCCAGATTTAGGTTTGTTCTGCCTTTGTGTCCTCACGAAGGGAAAAAATGATTTGGACCATACTGATTGATGAAAACACCAAATCATGGAAATTTACATACTCCCCATCCTCACCCCACCACAAAAAAACTGGAGGACTGGGAGGAAAACTGGCCAACTAAGATAGAGCCAGGAGAGAAGGAACCCGAGTTTAAAAGGAAAGGACGAACCAACAGGAAATGGGGAAGAAGGATGGGAACAGGGAGAAAGTTATCAGTGCATATATCCTGGGATGTGGCACGGGACATTCTGGTGATAAAGGACACCACCACTGTCCATCTTTGGCTTAGACAGTGGAAACAGAACGTTTCAGGCTACAGTCACTTCAGAATCTTTGTGAAAATTCCAAAATCTTTACTACTCATAGTGACACTTCCCTAAGGATCAGAAGATAAATTAGGGTGAGTTGTGAAACTGGCAAAATTGCACGCAAAACCCACAAGACTGCTCGGCTCTGTTTTCCGAGGTCAGGAGCTGAGGGAGCACCTTACCTAGTAGGCCCACCGCTATCTTATCTGTGCGCGCTCGCTCCTACCTGCCAAAGAGTACTTTTCTTGGGGGACTCATCTTCATTCTGATCCTCCATAACTGAAGTGTTCTAAGGGGAAAAACAGAGTATTTGAATTATGCCAAGTTTTGCAAGTCCTAAAGAACTACACCAAAATATAATTTTGAAAACCCAAACTAGAGTATACCAACACAAACCCAAGAGCTAATTTGGCTTACGGCTAACCTACTATTTTGGGTCAAGGGGGCTGTGCTCATCTTTCATAAATCAATAGTTAGTGGCTGCAGAAAAGTAAGCACAGTCTTGTTGACATGAAGGTTGGGGCGGCTGAGAAAACAGGCAGAATCTCGGCAGTGGGGCTGAAGCTCCGCCTCATCATCACTGGTACTCTTTTCCTTGTGGTGAGAAGCCCCAGAGACCCAAGAAGTTCCTGATGATTGCACGAACCATTTCTAGAATGTCTGCTATTCAGTCATCCACCCCGACCATCAGCAATTAGAAGTGACAAAGCCCTGGAGGTGCCCCCACCCCCCACCTTTCTCTTTCCTCCCTGACGGCCTTGTTTTTCTGGAATGGCTTTGCAATCTCCCCAGCAAGTGAGGTGGGTGCCCCAACCTTCTCCCTGAAGGGAGGATGCTGTGAGCCAGTAACAATCTGCCTTGCCTAGGAATGCATTAGCTTTTGATTTTGTGTTTACTGCACAAAGAGGCACTGTGTAATTATTCTTTCTGGTGACCTAGTCGCTCAATAGATGCCCATTAACTGGAGATTATACATGATTGGATTTTCCCCTTTGAAGTGCCTATCTAATAGCTAAATGGAAACTTAATGAGAAGGGGAAGTGGGAGAGCTGTGCTCAAAAAGGAGTAACAACTCATTTATGGACGGCAGTCCCTCTAAGATTCCTTCCCAAACCTAAAATTAGAAGATTGGGGTACAAAATCTAAACTACAACATCTGTCTCATAGTGTTATTCAAAAGGATCCTATAGATCTGTTTAAAATATCAATGTTTACAAGATCCTGCTTACTATCTGCAGGGGAGAAGCCTATCTCTCACTCTTTATGTTCTTCAAGTGGTAAATTGTTTGGACTCAGCAGGTATTTCCAAACAACCATTTGACAATGCCCTATGCAAGTAATAGTAGTAGAGTCAGCACCGCACACTGGGGCTCTGCTGTGCAGGTCGCACAGCTGACTCTGACCAGGAATGGGGTACAAGGTAGAGGCAAGGCCAAAGGCTTTGAAAACCAGAGAGAAGGTAGAAACGTGATCTGGTCATGCACTGTGTGTGTGTATCTGTGTGTGAGTGTGAGATCCTGAGCAAGTTGTTAGCCATGGGCAAATACAAACCAGAGAGAATTGTTGTGAGGACACAGTGCTGCTGTGTTTAACGGGTATTAAAACTGTCTGCACCCTGCTCTGAAGATGCTACCTTCCCCCAAGTGGTACCTTCTGGTGCTTTTCTAACCCACGACTCTGACAGAATGGCTCCCTCCAGATGGTTGCCAACGGAGAAAACCCACTGCTTCCTCGAAAAAATCTTATAAGCCCAAAGTGCCAGGGTCTGCAGTTGGGGAGGGGGCAGGAGCGCAGGGCTCCCTCCATATGTGAAAACCAACCATGAGCTAGTGAGGAAAGCAGTGTGTCCAAGTGTCCAAAACAGGTGTAGAGTGGTGGCAGCAATAAAGGATCCTGAATGAGAAGGAGGCAGAGGGTAGGGAAAGAGAAGTAGTTCTCTCTCTCCATGTAATTTTCCTTTCACTGCTAGCTGGAAGGACCCAGAGATTAATGAAGCTAGCAGGTTTCACTCGAGGAATGAATGAAGTGGGAATAGTGACTCAGCACATCATCTCCTGAGTCTGACTGGTAGTTACAATGCCATCCTTGCAATGTCACAATGTCCTGGGTTCTAAGAGAGCGGCAAGAAGAAAGAATGACTGGACGCAAGAAGGGTTGAGCATGTAAATGGAAGAGAGATGAGAAGTTCCCACCTCCATGTCTCCAGGCACCCAGGAAATGTCTAAAACATGTATGTATATATGTCTGTCTTCGGCTAAAAGCTTCTGAAATATAGGAGCCTAAATAAACCAGAGCTATTCTGATCTAAGCTACCTTTATAATTTCCTCAGAGAGGAAACAAAAGTCAGAAGCCCCTGCAGAGTGCATGATAAACAACTGTCCGCCATAAGAAAATTTAGTTCCTTTCATTTATTTCAAAACAGAGAAGTGGTTTTTATTTATATAGTTGAGAGGGAAACAGCCTCTCTGACAAAAACAGCAACTATTTTCTTAAGAAGATATACAATTTAATAAAATTGTACTTAATAAAGCCCTGTGGGGGATGAAGAGTACCTTCATCACATATATTTTTTCAACTTCTTATAAAGCCTTCAAAAGATGCCGCCACAGGGAAGTGCTGCTCTCAAGCTACACTGATCAGAGGATCATCTCCATAGAGAGTTCCAGGCGACAGACATGCTCAGAGAAAAAACGGTCCTGGAGTCTAAGTTTAAGAAATGCCATGTACGTGTGTATGCATCCCGCCCATACGCTTCACTGAGATACTAAAGGCTCTGGGAGTCTCATAATTAAAATCAGGTCAAGTTGGCCGAGCCTAGCTTTCCCAAGTTTATTGAATATGGACCCCTTCATAATAACACCTCTCACATACTGGCCACACTGACTGGGGCGACAGCATGGCAGAATTCCTTCTTCTTCCCACTTCACACGACAAACACTCTGGGAAACAAAAGAAATGCCTGCTTTTGGTAAATAAAATGTACACCTTTTTAATCCCCATCATCTTTCCCAAGCTGCTACATGGGGCTGTGAGAATAAAGAGAAATGGCAAGAATAAAAAACTCCCTACAGAGCCACAATTTTAAATCTCACTTTGGCATTTACTCCTTGGAGGTATAACAGACGAAAGGTCACAGGTTCAAGAGGGAAGCAGAGAAAGCAATGAGCTCTCCATGCAAAAAAGAAGGTGGTTTCCTACATCCAAAGTCTCAGACGGAACGGTGAGGCAGGCGATCTGAGCGCCGCCGTCCTCTCTGAGTCTCCAACACTGCTGGGAAAGTTCTCTGAAACACCACCTGGCTTACTCACTTCCCACCCATCTCATCATCTCCTTCCTCCTCCGTCTCTACCAAGAAGCATCACATGTAAATAAAAATGCAGACCTTCATATTCTGATTCTACTACCGATGAAAGATACAACCTAGGAAGCAGCAGCCAGACTCTAAGGCAGATCAGCCTTAGTGCTGCTGACACTGGGACCAGGTCACGCTGTTATGTGGGGGCTGTCGTGTGTACTGTAGGATGTTTAGCAGCATCCATGGCTTCTACCTACAAGAAGCCAGTAGCACCTGTCCCCTGCCCTAATGGTGACAATCAAAATTGTCTCCAGACTGACAAATGTCAGGGGTGGGGGGCAAAACTTCCACCTTCCCTTAAGAGCCACTGCTCTAAGGGTGTCAGCTCCTTCACTTGCCTCCTTGGGAAGATATTCTAAATCACCACCATCTCGGAACTGGCCTTTCTCTTCGAGCACCTCTGGCCTGTGACAGTATGTATGCAATTTCTTCAAATGCAGTCTGATCTCACCATGGCCAAGCAATTCATGGAGTACATAGATATCTATAATCTGGGCTAAAGTTCTGCCTGCCATTAAATTCAAATTTAGGGAAACTTAATTCAGGAGTTCTTTACTAGAGATCCATGGGCTTGGGGGGTGCGTGAGGGCTGTAAGCATCATGCAGTCACGAACACAAGGTGGTGTGTACACGTGCCTCCAGAAAGACAATCCAGAGCTTTCATTCAATTCTCAAAGACATCCCAAATGCAGTAATATAGCAAAGCATGTCTTTGACCAGATAATGGTCCACAGTGAATAGAGCCTAGGCATATCTGTGCTTTTTAAGTTCCCCAGGTAATTTTTATGTATATCTGTTTTAAAATCACTGCTATGGCAAAATAATGTGGTCCACGTAGTGGTACCCTCCTAAGTAAGGAATCTGCACTGATACCATTGCAACAGACTCCATCCAATACATGATATTTAAGAACTACCAAATACCACAGGAACTAATGTCTGCTCCTTCTCTTATAAAGCCTTCAGGAGAAGATGCCACAGGGAAATGCCACTCTCAAGCTACACTGATCAGAGGATCATTTCCAAACGAATTCCAGGTGACACAAGAGATGCTAAGAGAAAAAAAGGTCCCGGGGTCTAACTAAGTTTGACAAATGCTGTGTCCTGAGTGAGTGCTCTCCCCATCCCTGAGCACCCTCCCGCATTGATAATACACTTCATTAAGACAGTAAAGGCTCTGTAACATCTCATAATTAAAATCAGGTTAAAGTTGGCTGAGCCCGGCTTTCCCAAGTTTGATGGATATGGACACCTCCCTTTTAAATATCCCTTCATTAACAGCACATATTGGCAAACACGGGACTAGGGCAACAGCATGGTAGAATTCCTTCTTCCTCCCACTTAACCAGACAAATAAATACTTCTGGAAGACAAAGGAAACACCCACTTTTGGTAAATACGAGTTAGAGCTTTCCTATTCCCTATCACCCTTCCCAGACTGCTATAGGGGCTAGTAGCCAAAACAGTCTCTAAGCAGTGACCTATCTCTGCAAGTAGGTGCCACCAACTAATACATACTACATTTCATTTAGAAAATTATGTACTTGAAGAGCTATATAAGAGGAATCAATTTCCTACTTTAAAAATGCTACAAATTTTATATTTTGAGTTTCATGACAAGAAATGCATATAAATGTAATGTTTTTATACAAAAAGCATCTTTACTCCTGAGAGGAAGCAAAAAGAAACAGTCACAGGATCTGGGAGGCATGAAGGCATTCTGCCATCTTCTCTTGTGTTTTTAAATTTTTGCATTTAAGACATGAAGGATGACAGATGCACAATGCAAAATGCTACTAGCTAACGTTATTGAGTCTCTGTAGGCTTTTTAAATACACTGTCTTTTATTCTTCATAAAAAAATATAAAAGTAAATATTCCAAATTTACAGAAGAAACTGAGGATCAGAGAAGTTAAGTAACTGGTGAAGTCACAGTCAGTAAATGAGAGACGTGACACTCCGATCAGGTTCGGTTCGACTCAGAACTCACTGTACTTTCCATGTAGAAAAATACATCTCGGGTGTTTTCCAACTGCTAGCTATAGCCTACAAAATCAATTTAATAGGTGGCAACCAGCATTTTTTAATAAAATGAAACTGAATCTCGGCATTCCCCTGCCCACAATGACAAGCGTAAGACAAATCACACCAAAGGCTAAAAGGAATGAACAAAAACATAACAGGACCATTCAAATTAAAAGGCAGGCAAGTCATTATTGCAAGGAGAGCAATATTCAAGTCAAACCATCGAATAACTTAAAAAGCTCTTTAAAATCGCTGAAAGGCAAAATGCATAAAGAGGATAATGTGTGCTTTTATGTACCGAATAAAATACCACATCAAGGAAAAAAATTTTTGAAACATTTTAAACAGTTTTTTATACCTGATATATCAAGTAGACCAAACCATCTGATTTTCCATGGACCGTTTTTTAAAAACTGACAGAGCATCCTAGGACACAGAAGCAGCCTCAAATACAGTTAGAAATAAGGAAGAGATTATTATATGTTTAAGAACGGGCCACAGGGAAAAGTCTAAATCCAGTCTACCAATTACAACTTGCCGTAACTTCCAAAGATAAGTACATGGAATAATGACCAGCAGAGGCAAACCAAACACCTCTGTTCTGTTATTGTTAATCCACCCTAATCCAGCCTAAAGCTATCTCCCCTTAAAACTAAACCTTACCAACACATTGCCGAGAAAAATGAGATTACTGGAAAGCCAGAAGCATTCATCTGGGAAAAAAGGGATGAGCTTAGCCAAGAAAGCAGCCCCTCGCTCTCATGCTCATCTTGCAACTCAGAAGGAAGAAAGCTGTGAATGCATCTGTGCACACATGACTTTTTAATACAGTGACTCCAGCCATCATTACACATAGCTGAATCAGAAATCCCCTCCTCCCTCTACACGAATACTAAAATATACAGGGGAAACCAGTTGTTGTCTTTCTATAATGTAATAAAAATGAAAAATATTATTTTAAATCCACCGGGAGTTTGATCAAACTGATGCTACATGATTTATGATTTTTACAGGGTAGTAAGTTTTCTTCTAATTTATCTAACCTGTAGTTTACTCAAACTTCCAGTCCTGTCTCAAAAAATGCAGTGGTGTACACAATCTTCATCTATACCAAAAAAAAGGGGAAATTTCAGCTAACAAAACCTCAACACATAAAAGAAGAGAGAGTAAAGGGAGTGGGGAGTAAGGGGAAGGGAAGAAAAAGGGGAAGAAAACAAAAACAACACCTCAAATCAGCCTTTCTTAACTGGGGTTCTGCAGGATAATTAAGAGTAATTTTGGTAACTTTCCTAAGGACAGTATCTAGATGCTAACACTCTAGGTCTCTATGAGAAAAGTGAGCTTATCATATATGATGTATGCCACAGAGCATTATGGCATACTGCTCTTATAGAATCTGACTGAAGCCCGGCCAGGCCTGGCTCAGCGGTTGAGCGTCGACCTAGGATCCAGGCGATCGGGGTTTGATTCCCGGTCAGGGCACATGCCCGGGTTGCGGGTTCAATCAATGACTCTCTCATCACTGATGTTTCTATCTCTCTCTTTCTCTCTCCCTCTCCTTTCTTCTCCCTGAAATCAATAAAGGTATATTAAAAAAAAAAAAAAAAAAAAGAATCTGATTGAAAAGAGTTACTCTAAACAGTTAAATATGCTCAAGCAAGCATTCAATGTTGTCTTTAAATGCCTTGAATCAAGTATTCAAAACCTAAGAACAGGAATGTACCAAAAGCAGAAAGAAATGAAACACAGTTTAGCTCGATAAAAAATAAAAACAAGATAATAAAAAAAATGAAAGTAAATTACAATGTCCAAGAATAATAAATTCAAATGAAAAATATAATGAGGCACTAGAGAAAAGCAGAAAAATAACCTAAGAGAATGAAAATGCGATAAAGAAAGAAGCAAAATGAGACAAAGTATTTAACATGGAAGACAAAGACGATCCAACCTATGTATAATTGGAGTTTCTAAAAAAAAAAACCTACAGAGACACCAAACATACACACACACAATAAACAGAAATAACATTTAAAACTATAATCCAAGTGGTTACCGAGGGCTGAGTGAGAGGAAATGGGGAGTGACAACTAAAAGGGTTTCATTTTGGGGTAATAAAAATGTTCTAAACTGATTGTAGTAATAGTTGCGCAATTCTGTGAATACAGTAAAAAAAAAAAATCAATGAATTGTATACTTCAAGTGTCCAAATTATATGACATGTAAAGTATATCTCAACAAAGCTGTAATTTTTTTAAAAACTATAATTCAAGAAAACTTTCCAGAAATAAAAGGAAACCAGACTACATGTTAAAAGGGTCTCCAGGTACTAGGAAAAATTGGCCCACAGCATTAAACTCCAAGAGATAGCCTAGGAAGATTATTAGATTTTAAAGATAAAGAAAAAACTCTCAGTCTCTAGTCTCAACTAATTTAATTGAGAGACAGAGAGCAAGAACGTGCATTAGTTATAGTGGCATCAAACGACTTGAAAACAATATACCAAGCAAGTCATCAGTGGAGCAGCATTCTGCAAAACTTTTAGTCATGGAAGTGTAAGCAATGATTTTACATCCAAAGGAAATAGAAAACAGTTTTAAATAAATAACAGGGCAGGGAATTTTGTATCCATGAGCCCTTCCTGAGTAACCAAGAGAAGACCTGGAAAAACTGAGCAAAAAAATTAATGATAAACAATTTAAGATAATTAAATACAGACCTAAGAATAAAGCAAAGATGAAAATGAGGGTAGAAGAATATTTCATATAGCCTGGTAAAGTACAAATAATGCAACTTAAAAATTAAAGAAGAAGGGATCAGAAAGAGTAAAGAAAACTAAACTCTGATTACTGCACAGGCAACAGGTGGGAGGTAAAGAACACCATTAAAAACTGATAAGCTTGTTAATAAAACAGTAAACAAGAAACCAAGAATTAGAAGCATTTTAAAAGTTATACGTAAAGATTAATCAATAGAAAATATAAGCCTTCCTAATTTTCAAAAGAAATTTCAAAAATGAAAGAGCAAAGAAAACACATCATGGAAAGAAAGAAAAACCAAAAGATATGCAAAGTGACATGGACTAAAAATATACTAACTCATACTACCTCCAATAAGACAGATCAAGAGGACAAAAAATAAGGCTCAGAAGAATAACCTCATCGAGAAGGCAGGCAGACCTGAAGAGATGTGAAACTTTACCCCATTGACACAAACTAAACCTGCTTTCCAAGCACATGTAATACCTGACCAATTTATCAGGCCACAAAGAACCAGTAACTTCCATAAAGGAGAAAAATCAAATAATTATAGTCTCTGATTGGAAGATAATAAAACTAGAAATAATTCCTATAAAAAGAATTATAAAGTTTTCCTTCAAAATCAGTGCTATCGAACAATTTATGAAGCTCTGGCCTGCGTGTCCTCTAAGATTCGCTAGAAGTTCCTGAGGAACCATGCTGGTTTGATGCATATCTGCGGAATCGTTAGTTCTTCGCTAAGTTTCTCCATTCTTTTCTTCGTAACTTGTTCTTCAGTAACAACTCGATATTATAAAAATGACAGTTTAACCTAATTTATAAGTTTAACACATGCCCACCAATCACACAAAAAGCTCCTTATGGAAAAAGACTAGTTGATACTCAAGTTCACATGGAAAAAATAAACTTGTAAGAGTACTCAAAAAAAAACCATGAAAAGAAAAGCTACAAGGCGGGGATTAAGCCCTACGAGACATTAAAATATACTGTAAGACGCTCTAACTAAAAATGAGGTACTTTTATGGCATGTAAATACACAATTACTTCAATGCAGGGGGTTAGCAAGCTTTTTGTGTAGTCAGAGGGTAACTATTTTAAGCTGTGAGAGAGCCTCAGAGTTTCTGCCGCAACTACTCAACCCTTCTGTAGTCACATAAAAACAACCATAGACAATACGTAAATGAATGAGAGTGGCTGTGCTCCAATTTAGCATTATTTATAAAAATAGGGCTAAGTTTGGCCAGCGAACCATCATTTACCAAACGCTGGTCTAATGGAACAGAGTGTCCAGAAATAGATCCAAGTACATATGGAAATTTAGTACATGATAAAAGTGGTACCTCAGATCACTGGGGGACTTTTTAATAAGAAGTGCTGGGACAAATGAAATGGTTAGCCATTTGGAATAAAATAAAATTAGATCCATACTTAACACAATATACACGAATAGGCTCCAAATCTATCAGAAATTTAAAGAATGAAACTTTTCCATAAGTACTGGAAAAAGACATGAGTGAATTTCTTTAAAACCTGGGCTGAGTAAGGGA
This sequence comes from Miniopterus natalensis, assembly GCF_054644295.1. NCBI lineage: Eukaryota > Metazoa > Chordata > Mammalia > Chiroptera > Miniopteridae > Miniopterus > Miniopterus natalensis. The sequence continues at coordinate 94,297,567 of NC_142084.1, forward strand.
AAACACAAGATGAGCCTGGAACATTTTTGTCACAGCAGAAAGGAAGTGCTTAAAGAATTAAGAGGAGAAGGAGCCGGCTTGAAAAGGCACCCACTGGACAATCTTTGACCATCAAAATAAATAACAGATTTATATCCCACCGAATAAAATAGGAAACCATAAGTCTATACTGATAGACCGAGTGAATAAAATGAAATTTTAATGAAAAGAGAACGTTTGTACAGTTTCAAATTACCTCTCAAAAACAAAACAAAACAAAACAAAAACCACTCCTTAATTACAAAGGGAAAAAACATAACTTTACAAAGTGAAGAAAGCCGCTAGACACTCGCTAACCCAAGGAGGGAAGGTGACGGCCCCTCAGAACGAGACAAATCCAATTTCTGTGCCACCGGACAGGACACAATGAGAGCGCAGCATCACTTTTGTGCTATTCCCACTAAAGACGTGCGTATAACCTAAGTCTAATCACAAGGAAGCAACAGACAAGTCCAAATTGGCAGGCATACTATAAAAAACAATCTTTCAATGGCCGGTTCACATTAATACCCAACACTTCAAATCGCGGGATCGTATCCCTTTGGGAAAATGTGTTGAAATCTTTTGTATCCCTGTTCACTACCACTGTCAGATGATCTCAGTAAACATCTCAAACTAGTACTGACTGAGGACACCACAGGTACATGTGTCCTCCCAGGCCATTCACTACTAGTTGACAATTAGGGGTTCATCCACCCACCCCTTGCCTGTGAACTCTACCAATCCCCCTGAACAATGTTCCTTTTGGCAAAGTCTTTTGTGTAATTAACTAGGTGGTAGTTTCTTCTGCCTACCATTTTTTTCATTTCCTGTGGTCTTAACGATGAAGGATTGAACATTTGCCTTTTACTCCAAATTAAATAACTAGGAAGCATCCTTTAATATAAGAGATTTTTCTAAGGACTTCAATAAGTGATGCCTGGTTTTAAAGGCTGGCAGCTGGTTTGTATTAACTGACCATAGCAGAGTGCATGGCGCATAGTTCGTAGTTGGTAAATATGTACAAGATGTATGAGTGATTCTATGCTTTAAGTATTTTCTGAATAACCTCATTCTAACGGAATGATCTCGATTTTAAACTCCAGTCATAGCACCCAGGCAATTCAAGAGGGAGGCATAGGCTGGCACAGCTGTTGTGTGTCTGGAGTTCTTTTTCTTGGCCTAGCAATTCAGTGGTATGAGGTCTTCTTTTAGTAAGCCAGGCCTTAGCTGACTCAACATATACTCAAATTGCTCAGAGAGGAGAATTGCCACTTGTAAAGATGCTTGTGAATTTAGAAAGACTGAATCACACAGAAAGGGCTTGTTAAACTTTTCCAAAATAATAATGCTCGATCGTAGTGAGAGTACAATGAGATGCAAACCCTCTGGAGAAGTCTGACAAGAGATATACAACTTATCTCCTAGAAATAAAGCCTAAGTAATTCAAAATGAAGGCAAAGGTTTTATGTACAAAGATGGTGATTAGTTTTTTAATAATTAAAAATGAAGATTCTAAGCGCCCAGAAAAATGACAGATTTGGAGACGTTTGTAAAATACATTATATAGTACTTTCAAATTCTGTTATAAAAAATTTTTAATAACAGAAGAACATTAACTCAACCATCCTGAACAAGTGTACAAAGCATATAAAATAAATATAGCATATAAAATTACAGCTGACCCTTGAATGCAGGTGTTAGGGGCACTATACCCCTGGCACAGTCAAAAATCCATGTACAACTTTTGACTCCCCAAAAACTTAGTTGTCCCTCAGTGTTCAAAGAGGACTGGTTCCAGGACTCCCGTGAATCCCAAATCCAAGGACGCTCAAGGCCCATATAGAAAATGGTGTAGACCAATGTATACAGTTGACCCTGTGTATTAGTGAACTCCAAACCATGGAAAGAAAACAGTATTTATGGGGGGAAAAAACACAGGTATAAGTGGACCTGCACAGTTAAAACCTATGTTGTTCAAGGGTCAACGGCATATGTGTGTGTGTGTGTGTGTGTGTGTGTGTGTGTGTATCTATCTATATAAATATATAAAATATAAAATATTCTCAACTTGTAAAACACATACACAGATCAAAAACTAAAACCACGCCAAAATATTGAGTGCAGCACTCCCTAACTTGAAAATTGTCATTTTCCTTTCCACTTTTATCCCAACATTCTACAATATGCATGCATTGTATAATCAGAAAGAGTATTTTTTTAAGCAAAACGAAAATACAGGCTAGTCTTCAAAGCAAACTTAATTTTTACTCAACATATTCTTTCAACTCACATGAACACTTGAACTCAAAGAACTGAGAACTAAGTCCAAAGTAGTCTCTATGACAGCAGATAGCACTACCCCGCACAATGCTAACAAAGCTGGAGACAGGCATTCCTTCGCATTCCAGCTCACTGTGCTTACTCAGACCTGGTCTAGAAACAGGTGTATTTACCACGCAGTGAACAACATGACCCTTTTGCTCGTGGAACTTGGATTCTGGTGAGGTAGAAAGACAGGAGAGAAAAAACAAACATGGAATACAGTTTAGGGCAGTGCTAAGTGCTAGGAAGAAAAAAAATAAAGCAGAGTGAAGGAAGTGAGTGAAAAGCAGAAAGCAATTTTAGACAGGGTGGTTAGAGAAGGCCTCTAAAGAGGACGGATGGCCGGGTAAGCTACTGGTGTAATAAATTGCTTTCCCACTGCGTCATTGCCCTGAGATTTAGAAAACTCTGTTTACAACTTAAAATAATCATCTCTATGAAAATAGTTTCTACTTTAACAGGCAGTAAGGGATATTGGAATAGAGACCAGGTTTAAAGCCTGGCTTTGCCACTTAGCAGGTGTGTGCCCTCAGGCAAGTCACAAGCTCTTTCTCTCCCTGAATCTGAATTTCCTCGTGTATAAAAGACATAACAGCAACTAGGTTATACAGCTGCTCAGAGGATTAAGAAAGATAAAGTATGGGAAAGAACTTAGTAAGTGTACCTGGCAGAACTTCATTAACTGAGTTCCCTACATGCTTATGGTTCTTCCACAAAATGAGCTATAAACTGAATGAAATATTTACTGCAAGCACTTTGTTACTGCAAGCAGGCACATAACATATTTTTATCTTCTGACTAGAGCAGAGACTCCAAAGTACAAACCACTTCTGTTGAAATGCTTGTTAGATATTGGTGACATACAGGATACTGGCTTGGTCAGACTGATATCATTTTTACTAATGTCACTCACTTTTAATTCTTCATGTGTTCGTAACTGCCTTTGATTCCATCTTGTTTACTAATATGAATCATATTGGTAAAAATGGGGTTATTGCCCAGTCGGTGTGGCTCAGCTGTTGAGCATCAACCTAGGATCCAGGAGATCACAGTTCAATTCCTGGTTGGGGCACATGCCCGGGTTTTGGGCTCGATCCCCAGTCGGGGACCTGCAGGAGGCAAGCTGATTTATGACTCTCTCATCATTGATGTTTCTATCTCTCTCTTCCCCTTTCCCTTCCTCTCTCTGAAATCAATAAAGATATATATATATTTTAAAATTGGGTTATAATTCAGTATATAGAAATTGAGCCTATATATAAACAAATTCAAAACTAATATACAAACATACGTAGAAATGTCAAGAAGAAAAAACAAGGAATGGACACTAAAATGAACAGAGATTACAGATGAATGGCTCACTTCTTTTTTATAGTTTACTGTCTAAAATTTTTACATTGAAAAAGTGTTACTCTCATAAAACAATATAAATACATAAAACCAGAATTTTTACAAGCAACATAATAAACATGGGTAGTAGGAGGCATATCACATTTTTGCTGAAAAATGTAAAAAGACTAATGTGGCCTGAATCCCATGTACCTATCCTCAAATTATTCTGTTAAACCTTTTCCATCATATGCACTTATTTTGGAAACCATAAAAACTGTTGTAAAACCAGTTTTAGTTTTAATTTTCCCCCCAGCAAAAGCTCTCTTCCATAGAAAATGCATGTGATTTCTGGAACACTAGTATAGTGCTAAATGTCAGGCATGGTGCTACCATCAGATCAGAACTTTCAGCAAGATAGGAATTTACTTGCTAATCACCAACTCACCCTGTTTTCAGAAAATATGAGCAAAAGATTAAAATATTTTTTCAATTATAAGAAGGACAGACATAAATCACTCTTTCAGAAAAGTGTTAGAACGAATCTTTCTTTGGCACTAAACTTTCAAAGCCTATCATCATTAACTAGATACTCTGAAACTAGCATTATATGTAAAAGAAAGCATAGTGTGGGGACCACAGGCCTACAGAGGCTGATGATTGATGATACTAAGGAAAGCAAGAATAGCCAGAGCTTGAAAGAGACTTCTGTGAGTGGGTGTCACTGGGTACAAGAAGTGAAACATGAGCAAAAAATTTCAAATCAATGGAAGAAAAACTAGATCAGTAAATGGTACACAGAAAACAGAATGGCCATTAAGAAAGAACGTGGGTCTCTACTTCACAGAATATAGCAATATAAATGACAGAGAAACTGAAAGAATTACATGCAAAACATAAAGCCATAAACCACTAGAAGAATGGCAAAGGAAAGGAGTATGACTACATGCAAAGTAAAGGTTTCTTTCAAAACTTTCAAGGCAAAAAGCATTATAAACAAAACTGAAAGGCAGCCTGGCTGGTGTGGCTGTGTTTGAGTGCTGACCCAGGAAACAAGAGGTTACCAGTTCGATTCCTGGTCAGGGCACATGCCCAGGATGAGGGCTCGATCGCCAGTCGGGGGCGTGCAAGAGGCCACCAATTGATGTTTCTATTTCTCTATCCCTCTCCCTTCCTCTCTCTCTCTAAAAAATAAAAAAATCAAAATCAAAACAAAAGAATAAAAATAAAAAACTGAAAGGCAAATATCAAACTGGGGGAAATATTTGCACTATGAGTTCCTACAAATCATACTTAAAAAAATAATAATAATGCCATCAATTAAAAAATGGAAAAAAGGAATAAAGTGGTAACTCATAAAACAAGAAATAGAACTGGCCAATAAATGTGCATGTTTATTTCATCTCATTAGCAAGCAAACAAATGTGCATTATGACATTATATTATTTTTATACTTTCACCCATCAAAATGGCAAAAAAATACAAGATTAAAATATCCAGTGCCATCTAGGGCATATGAAAAGGATGAGTGGCCTCCCATCAACTGCTTTTAGGAGTATAATTTGACCCAACCTCTTAAAAGTACAATTTAGCAACCTAAAAGGTTTTAATTGTGCACACTCTTTTACCTAAGGAAATAATCACAGTACTATATTTAGATACAAAAATGTGCTACTCAACATGACGTAAAACTTTTCAAAAATTGAAAGCAGTCTTTATACAGAAGGGAGGGTTTCTTAAAATCAGTAATATATTTATTAAGTGGAGTGTTATGCAGTGATTTTAAACGATGGTAGAAAGTCTTAATGCATCATGTTACTATGTCACTTTTTATTATTAGTTTACAGTTTTAAATGAGTGTAGGTTATTTTTAATACTTTAAAAGTAAGACAACATTTTTTAAATAATACCCAGAGCTATGGAAATGACAGGACTAAACTGGCCTACCCTCCATGAAAACAATTTAGCCATAAATAAAGCACTGCCCACTGTGTCAGAAATCACTGAAGCTATACACTTAACATTTCTGCACTTTTCTGTACAAATGCTGTAATTCAAAAAAGAAAAAACTGTACTCCTCTCCCTCACCCCTCCCAAATAATAAAAGTACCACCAGTGAAAGAGTTATAGACTTTATGAATCTGGGGGCATGTCTGCAATACAATATTAAGTAAATACGCCCAAGCCAGGTAGCTCAGTTGGTCAGAGTGTCCTCCTAATATGCCAAGGTTGCAAGTTCAATTTCCAGTCAGGGCAGATACAAGAATCAACCAATGAATGCATAAATAAGTGGAACAACAAAGCGATGTTTCTCTCTCTCTCAAACCAATCAATCAATAAAAAATATTAAGTAAATAAAGGAAATAAAGAAAACTGCATTCTGGTTATGATGGGCCAAGCCCAAGGGGGGGAGAGGGGAATCCCTGTAATTGTAGTTACCTATCCTCCCATGAACAAAGAAAACAAATATGCAAAGGTAGACAACAATGGTTTACATCTTCTGAAGGTTGGAGAGGGAGAGATTACTAAATCTGTCTGTATACAGATAACTAACAATAAAATACTGATATTCTTTGACCAAGCAATGGTACTTCTAGGAATTTATTCTACAGACATAATCATGCAAGCCAAAAGACAATGTTCAATGACATTAGTGACCTGCTATCACACACACACACACACACCAAAAAAACTGAAGCCTAAAGTTCCTTAACTAGGGAACTGGCTATATATTTTTTAAAGTGACAAAACCATATGATAAAATACTATTAAATAGCTATAAAACAGTAGGGTTTTACATACTGATATGAAAAAATGCGTATTATTAATTTTAAACGTTATTAAAAATTATATATATATGTATATATATATTATGGTTCTATTTATGTTTTTTTAAGCTTTTGTTGGGAAGAATAATGGGAAACCAGTAAGTGATACTTTGGCAAGTGAGATCTGGAATCAAAAAAATCTTTGCATGTCTTTTATAACCTTCAGTACCAATTGTATTATTTTTAATTCTTTGAACCTTGCTTAAAATTTTTTAAATGCTGACACAGGAGTGATTTGTCGAACTCTTTTTCTATTTAAGCCATCTCAGGTCTGCTTTAAAATGCCCCAGAAAAAACAAAGTTGGAGAAGGGGAAAGCTCGACTAAGAACAGCTTAATTTAAAAAACTGTTCAAGGTCCAGTTGAATGTTTCTCTTTATTTTTGTGTGTGTGAAAATTTCCATAGGAGTAAGATTTTATATAAAAAACTCTAAGAGCCCTGCTATATGAAACAGATAAATGTAGAGCTATTCTGGGCGAGGTGCATTTAAAACGCCGCTGTTGTAATCATCATCGTCCTCACCACCACCGAACAGCTCAGAGAACCTGCACAATTCATGGATTCTTCCCTGCCTAACAGGCAGAAGGAAGACAGACCAATTCTCTCTGGGTGGTGATGAGTGGTGAGATTACCAGCAGATTTTTTTTTAGTAACCAAAAGGAGAACACCTGACAGTAGAAGCCACATCATATGCACGGTCTTAATCTTATCCTTAGCCTGCCCTGGAATCTACGACTCTTAAGACTGGAATTCCTACTTGAAGAGGGGGCGAGGAGAAAGAAATGGATTTCTGTCCCCACAGAGTAGGCTATCAGCAAGAAAGGTTGCTGTTCCCTTCCTCCACTTCACAAAACCCTGTGAGACTACCTCCATTTTAAAGATGAGGAAACTGAGGCTCAGGAAGGTAAAGTAACTTGCCTAGTGTCAGAGCTATGAAGCAGCAGGCACCAGACCAGAAGTCAAGTCTGCATGGTCCAGAGCCAGTATCCTTCCTACCAAGCCTTCTCCCTTCTCTAAAACGAATCCCCTTAATGTTGGTAGCTATGTTAAGTTCTGGCTGCGGTGTTCTCAAACCACTGTGGCTCACTGAACACACTGAAAGTAGGAAAAGAAACAAGAGCAGCTGCCAAGAAGTTATATTACTGTCCAGCACTATCTCCACTGGAGCTGGGAAGGAGGCACTAAAGCTTGATTCACATGATCCGCGCTGCCATTCCAAGTAATCTGTCCTACCCTTGAAAAAAGCTATTAACTCTCTCCAGCAAAGAGCTTGCCAGTGGCATTCCTGAGAAAAGTTGTCAGCCCACTAACACAGAACCTCTATATTCAGGTCCATTAGCTTTAAGCTTTTAACACTAAAAATAAAGAGGAATTTGTTTCAACCTAAAAATGGCACTTGCCAAGTTGATGTCACTACAGCATGGTGACTAAAACACTGGCTTTGCAGTCACTCAGACCTCAGTTTATTACTCAGTTCTGCCACTTAAAATAAATGCGTAACCTTTGGGTCAATGCAACTTTATATACAAAAAAGGCACGATAGATAACTTCTCCATCAAGGATTAAATGTGGTAACCTTGTGGCCTGTAGCCCAACACAAAGGAGGTGGAAAATAAGTGGCCAATACTATTATTCATGTCGGCAGTACTTTTGTGCCACAGGAGTCTTGGAGCCTTAGCAAATACCCTATGTGATCTAAACTCTTGATTATCTGATGTTAACAATCAACTGGTTGAATCTGGATATCTGAACCGACTGAAATATTGATTCGGTTCAGCTTGTTTCACAGACATCTAGATATTCCAGTTCAGCTGTTCTATAAAATGTAGAGAATTTGGTCCTAGTTTAAACTGGTTCACTTTTTTTTTTTTTTAATCCTCACCTGAGTATATGTTTTTCCATTGCTCTTCAGAGAGAATAGAAGAGAGAGGGGGGAAGGAGGAGGAGGGGGAGAGAGAGAAAGGGAGAGAGAGTAGGGGAGAGGGAGAGAGAAACATCAATGTGAGGGAGACACATAGACTAGTTGCCTCCTATAAGGGCCCCAACCAGGGCAGGGGATCGAGCCTGCAACCGAGATATGTGCCCTTTGGCTGGTACTGAACCCTTCAGTCCAAGGGCCAATGCTCTAACCAGTGAGCAAAACCAGCTAGGGCACTGGTTCACATTTTTATGAAAGCACATACCAGTTTGGCTAACTTCAGAGTTTTATTACACACACACACACACACACACACACACACACACACACACTTGGACTCTGAGATTCAGTCTGGATTTTTGTTCACAGGTCTACTTATTACAATAGGCTTCTTGAGAGCAGGTAACAAGTCTGTACTGTTCATTTTTTATGTCCAGCACCAGTACAGGCCCTGGTGCATGCCAAATGCTCAGTAAATAGCCATGGACTTAAATCTGAAGAAAAGCCATTGAGGAATCTCACTAGCTTTCAGATTCAGAGGGATCATTTTGGCAAAGGGAATGCAATTTCCCTCCTATAGATATTTGGCAGGTATTTCGTGGTTTTTTTATTTTTAAATAAATAATGACTAAACAAGTTATACACCATAGCCTAAGCAAAGTCAACCAGGCTCTCCAGGTAGCCTGTTCCTGCTCATCTGGGGCCCGCTTCAAATGCGCTTGCTGAGAGGCGTGTACAACGTCAGGCAAGACTCAGTCATCTCTGTGATAAACCAAACATACAGCATATAAGCAACAGGCATTCTTTGAAAGTTCAAACCCAAATTAAGGCACTAAATTTTAGCACAGGATGGAGACTGGAAATGGACAGGAGGTATACTGGTGTCAAAATAATACATAAAACCAATGAGAAGAGAGAAAAGCAGTCTCCCAGGTTCATTAATACATTTTTACTTTCCATGCACAAATGGAACAAAATAGAGAAATGGTTTTCTCATTTCAGTGAGCTGAGTACATATTTCATTTTATACACTAAAGAAAAGAAAAGCCTAACAAAATCCCCTCAACACCTCGAAAGACAGTATTTGCTCCATTCACATTTTAGTGAGTATCTATCATTCAATATTTCACCGTATTTCAAAGTCCAATCAAGGCAAAGTTTCCTTTTTTTTTCTCTTAAATGATTTTCTCTGGGAGAGATGAGTCAAAGACAAACTTTTAATACATTTCGGTTTCCATTTTCAGCAAGGTAGGAACCCAGACTTTCTCCCACTCACCCCACACCTTGTGAATTCCCAACACTGTTCAAAATATACTGTGTGATGCCTTCATTGGCCATTACTTTTAACTGAGTGCAATGAAGATTCTGTACTTCCAGACTCCACCAACACCTACAGTTCTCCCCCTACTTAAATCTCTGGGGGAAAACTCCATCAGCCCACTAAGAAGCAATTGTAACATTCAAGTAATAAGCATTTTCAGAAAAATCTAGACAAAGAAGTACACCGTTACTCCAATGCAAATAGCCATTCCTTAGCACCAAGGAAGAGTACATGCACTAATGCCAGCCACTTTAAGAACATTTTGGTTCAAGTGACATCGCTACAGAGAATCTGCTTTTCCACAGATAAAATACATCACACTGGGGTGTCACTGAAACACCCAATCCCCAGGCCCTAAGGAGTTATAGCCCAGCTTCTTATACAGACTCTAGGATAACTAGATCTCATACTGAATTCACTCTCTAGTTCATTGTGTTAGTGAAATTACGGTAGAATTTTCTAAAGAAAGCAATTTGGATCAATAACCACACCAATGCTCATCAGAATGTTTGCCAGCAAGTAAATAAAATGCACAGCCCCAATATGAAGGAGGTTCTCCTCCTTCCTGGCTCCCCAGCTCCATTTCAAGACTGGAACATGAATAGAAAGATGACCTTGAGAACAGTAAAGTCACCACTGCCATCAATAATATCCCTCTAACTCACTTCCTGAGTTTTACTGTTTCCCTGAAACAGGGCAGTCTCAACAGGATGCCAGGAATTTAATAATGCTTTGTAAAGATCTATCAAACTGTCTAGAATATGCAGTGATGAAAACTGACTGCTGCCACCGAAACCATACTTAATGAAATACATGCTTTCTCTAAACAGAGCTTCCCCAGGCAAGCCACAATGTTTTCTGCCTGGCACTCTGAGAGTCTGTCCCCATAAGTGAGCTCAGTCCAGCTGCACTCCTGCTAACAGGTTTTTTTTTCTGAGCAACCCATCCCCAGTCCCCACCCCCAAAAGTTTTACTTTTATCTGTGGAATTCTCTGCCGGCCTCGGCCTGGAAAACTGGGTGGACCCAGAGGACAGGTGTCAGATCTGGCCTTCGGGAAGTGGCCCAAAGTGACAGTTGTTGGCAGCATAAAGCTGTGATCTTTATAAACTTCAATTTGAGGCTTTCTAACATTAGTGATTCTCTCCCCCACTCCTTTTTTGAAGGAGGGAAAGAAAGCAAGCCAAAAGGATGAGTTTCAAAATAGAAAAACCAGCATTTTAATTATAAAACCCTCCCGACTGTACGAAGAACTGTTAAAAGTAGCCAAATGGAAAATGTCAGTGTTTTTTGGGCACATGCACAACTATTAAACATGAGAATCACAACTTCAAGGTAGGGGGGAAAGAATTAAAAGCAGGAGCAGAAAAAGAGGAGCAGAACAGGCCCAGCCGAAGGCCCATTGCTCAGCAGGGCCCCTTGGTACTAACTCCTCCATGGGGGCACCCAGGCTGGAGGAAAGCAGAGGGTTACACAGAACATTTAGCAGACTTAACATTGGATTAAACACACTACTGCAAGTTTCAACAAATGTTCATGGCATACGTAAAAACACATTTACAACAAGAAAGAAGAGAGGCACCTGGAGACATCTGACACTGGGCATGCTCTGCAGGCAACTCAGTGCGCACATGCTCTCTACCAGGTTGGCGCAGCCTAGCCACAAAGACCTTGGCACAGAACACTGCAGGATGACAAAAAGGAAGGGAGAGAAGAAGCAGTTAGAGGCCGCAACAAATCACTCCTTCACACAGGCAACTTGAACGTTAGCTGGGCAGGGGGTGCGCCCTTGGCAGTTTGGAGGTCAGGGGCGGTGGTCATAGACAACTTGCTGAAACCTTGGGAGAGGGCCCACTTTCTGTCCTATTAAAAGGTTTCTGCTGCCAACTGCTAATCCTCTGGATACGGTGAACAGAATCAAGAGGGAGAGAGAATGATTAAATGAAAACCCACTAAAGGGAGCTGTGAAAGTCTGAGTGCAAACCAAGATTAGTGGTGAGACTGTGACTACAACTTCGTAAAGTAAGCTTATGTCATATAATTGTAATTGCCATCAATACATCACCTACTATGTGCCAGGCACTTTAAATGTGTTCTCTAATTCCCACAACGCAGTGTAAAGAAACAGGCTCAGAGGTTAAGTCATTTGCAAGGACACACAGCAGAGGGGAGAGCCAGAATTTCAAACCTTGGTTTGTTTGTCTGCTATTAAAACCCACATTCATTCCACAAGACTGATGCCTCTTTTATAAAAACTTTGATCACCTGAATTTTTATCATGTGGTTAGTTCTGCACTTCCCTAAATAAAATAACAGGAAACCTAGAGACATTAAGCAAAAGGAACAAGAAAGACGAGTGACAGATTGATAGATACAGGCACATCTGATTTTTAGTGTCATCCACATCTTTGCCTTCCCAAAGAAAACACTTAGGAATATCATGATTTTCATCTTGGACTTCGTTTACAAAGTTCATTTGACATGAGCAAGAATTAAAAGCTTATTTCATTTACCTTTCCCATTTTCTCTGAAAAGCTTGCTGGTTTTCAGGGAATTAAGAAAAAAGTTAAAATATAAACATGCATTTATGGCTAGTATTTTAAAACCATTAGATTATTTGTGGTATTCATAAGTACTTTTTCAGATCTAAGGTCAATTAATTTACTATGGCAAAACCAATAATCATGCAAAAAAGAAGTGAAGGTGGATGTTTGGGTTGAACCAAAATACTCCAGAAGTCTTAGACCCCATAAACTGTTTGTCCTCGCTATAATTAGAAGAGGCAAACATCCTCATTTTCTTGGGACAGTTCAGGTTGATACTTGTTATCACAGCATAATTTTCACTCTCAAAAGTGTTCTGGTTTGGTAGGTAAATCCTATGGTCACCCCAACTGTAATATAAACGAAGAGTGTTAAGCTTGAAATCAGACAGGCCTGCCACTTACTAGTTACATCTCACCTGTAGTGTAACTAGAATATTGAGATTATTTTGAAAAAGGCAGTTAAAGAATACAAAACCAGAGGAATCAAATGGAATAAAAAAAAAAACACTAAGTTTTTTGGGTAACAATGAAAATGCCATACATTCCCAATGAGTGTCTTCATTCCCAAGCTCACCACAGCCAACATATTAGACACATGTCACTGATACATATATGTATTTGCCTGGTCCCTGGCTGGTAGCTCAGCTGATGCTCCAGGCATACATACTTTGTTGCCCCAACACTTTCATAGAGTGCCACAGAAGATGTTGAATAAATGTTTGTATAATGAAAATAGCTGCTATTTATCAAGCTCTTGAAATATGCTAGACAGCTGACACAATAAACCCTCACAAAACCCTTGTAAGACAGGCATTAGGCATTTTACAGAGGAGGAAACTGAGGATCAGGAAAGGAGAGCTTGATTTGTTGAAGTAGCAACTTGTCCAAGATGCAAGAGAACAAGAGCTAACTGATGGCAGAAATTAGAACAAGGTAATCTTGCCTGACTCTAAGCAAACTTGTTTTTTCCCCACTACAACAAACTCTCTCTACCCAAAGATATGTAGCAAATGCTTATTAAAAGAATACTTACATCAGCACATATCAGAAGTAGATGGGCAGAGAAAAGGCCTAGACACATCATACAGTATATAGATTACATAGATTACTTGATTTAAAGAAACTCCCAACATCCTCATAGTTCAATTAAAAATTTTTTTTGGGGGGGGGGGTTGTAGTTATCCAAATCACAGAAGTATTTGGATCTGAGAATAGAGTTTAAGGATTACACATGCATCCAGCAACTAATTCCAAGTTAATACCAAAGCCCACCTACAAATCAATTTTCATATATTCAGTACAGTCAGGTTCCCTCTGCAAGGTTTAATACATATTTGCCTGGACACTGGCTGGGTAGCTCAGTTGGTTAGAGCATCAACCCGATATGCCAAGGCTGCAGGTTCAATCCCCAGTCAGGGCACATACAAGAATCAACCAATAAATGCATAAATAGGTGGAACAACAAATAGATGTTTTTCTCTCTTTTTCTCCCCTCCTTCCTCTCTCTCTCTCAAATTAATAAATTTAAAAAAAAATTAATATATCTTTACTGATTTCAGAGAGAGAGGGAGATAAGAAACACCAACAATGAGAGAGTCACTAATCGGCTGCCTCCTGTAAGCCCCGGACTGGGGGTCGAGTCGGCAACCCGGGGAATGTGCCCTGACTGGGAATGGAACCGCGATCTCCTGGATCATAGGTCGATGCTCAACCACTGAGCCACGCCTGGCCAGGCTAAAAAAATTTTTAAAGTATGTATTTGCCTTAAAGGATAAAAACCGTGAAGGCATAAGATACTGTACCCTGATTAGATTCTGCTAATCACATGGGATCCAAAACTTAAAAAAAAGAGACAAATTTTCACAGTGCAAATTTCCACCCCTGATTTTAGAAGTGAAGACACTAAAGAAAAATAACTATCTTCCTAAGGTTTCCTAACCATCTAATGATCTAATCAATACATACAAAAATATGGAAAGCAATTAACATAAAGTTTCAAGAACTTACGCCAGTTCTAAGAATTTAATTTCAAAACATTAACCATTATGATAAAAGCTGCTGACAAGTACTTGGCTGAAGGTAGACGGCTGTGACCTGCGGTGCACTGCGGTGCACGTGGGCTGCACAGTCTCCCTCCAGCACTGCTGCGTGGATGCTGCTGAATACCAAGCTCTCTTCGTGTCCTCATTTTCACGCCAAGTCGAGACTCTGGGTCTGGCTCTCTTTCTCTCCTACCTATCTTTGCTTGCTTCCTCTCTCTTTACTTTAGTGTTAAAAAAAATTTCCAAAAAAATATATATTAACCGTTTATTACAAGGGTTTTAAAAGCTTGGTTACTGAACTTGTATAGTCAGGAAAAAACTTTTAAAGGACGCTTCAAGGGTATAATTTCCAAGAACTTATCTTTGTGACATCCATGGAAAATACTGTGGGAGACAGTGGTGCCAGTACTTATAAAAGGTATCAGAACTGCCCTACTTTCACACTCCATTACCTTGACGCTAACTGACCAACCACAGTGCTGAAAAATAGTCTTTTCAACAGAAAATGCCACTTGGCCATCCTTTAATAAAGCAGGCTATACTGCTAGAGTGAACATGGTTTCTCTGAGGTCTAACAGACCAAGAGAACAGTGATTTAATTTGAAAATAAAGGATAAAAATAAAAGTTGCACATTTATCAATCTAAGAGCATTAAAAGGCAACTAGGACCACAGCAGGAACTGATTCTTGACGCTTCCCATTCAAGTTTAGAGACCCGGCTGGAAACCCATGCTGACTACTGTGGAGTTACTGCTGCCCATCATTTTTGAACTAGGTAATGGAAAGATTGCCTCTTACCAGCTATATTCTCAATGTAGACTATTGTCTCTTTCTTTTTCTTTCTTTCTTTCTAAGCTAACATTTAAAGTAGTCTGTATTTAAACTTCTAGAACACTACTTAATCGTGAAATATGTATGAAGAACTTACCCTGGTACCTTGGGCATTTACAGATTTTAACAAATACGTACTGGCCTACTTATTAAGCTAACAACAAGCAAGGCCTCTTTCCTCTGGAGAGTTTGGCCTGGAGTTCAAGAGAAACCCAGGGAGATCACAATGGAGATACTTAAGGGAGGCCTTTATGGGTAGAAAGCCCCTAAGAAATGTTTGTTATAATTTCACATTTAGCTTCTTCTAACGACCAGTGTTCTGATTTAGGATTGTTCATAGAGAACAGGAAACAATTCACATGGGGTCCTAATATTAGCAAACACCCTATTAGAGGCACTACATTTGTAGGTTCCATATAGTCAAGGACTGTAACATTGGTTAAGGAAACTAGTAGTTTATTCATTCTGTCATATCCACTATATAACCAAAAACCAAAATCAGGGCCACCATGCTGAGAAACACTATGCACTATGTCAGTACAGACAAGAAGAGTAACAGCTTTTGGCATTTTTCAAAAGCAAAAAGTTATTAAAAGAGGTGGGAGAGGACTGTCCTAGGCGCTCTTCACATTGCCATAGGAACCACAAGTCAGAAGGAAAACGCGGCTGCAGGCACCGTCATCTGATTGGCCGGCCTGAAGAACTCACAAGAGCTAACTCTGGCCTGTTTCTAGATGGACTGTTTTGAATATTCTGCCCTGACTCCTTCTCAAAGAGGCAATTCTTTTAAAAGCTAACCAAAGAGGTATTTTGTGTTAATTGTCTCTCTAATATCACTCTGATTTAGAAATAAGTCTTATTACAGGTTTTCTATAAATCCCACAAATTTTTTCTTTAAACCACTTCCCACAGAATCAGTACCAGCCTCTTCTAACTCCTAAAATTGTGCCTGAGATAACCAAATTGAATGGGTTTAAACACTAGTCCGTTCAACACAAAATTTACCTGAACTTACATCGATCTGCAGACAGAAAACGACTAAGACACTCTCTCCATTCTCTCTCCTGTCCACACACACACACACACACACACACACACACACACACACACACACACAGAGGCTTGCCCACAAATAGACTTAGCCCACCCAAAGGAGGATGCCTGAACTAAGCCGTACAGGATGAGTAGGAGGCAGCCAGGGAAAAAGAAAGACATTCCCCAGGCAGAATAAAGAGCATAAGCAAAGCCAAAGAGCTAGGAAATGGTGCATCCTAGTCAAGGATGTGCAAGGAACGTAGCAGTACTAAGGTACTGAAATATGACATGAGGAAAAGCTTAGAGCGCGAGAAAGCAGCCAAATCACAGAGGCCTCTCCTGCAGCAACCGTGCTATCAAACTTGGGACTTCATCCTGCAGGACGACAGCTCCTACACTGTGCGCTACTGCTCACCAGTGAACAACCAATCCCTCCCTGGTGTGCAGGCCAGTATTTCATCAACGTGTACAAGACTTTTTTCCCTGCAACTCAGCATACGTACCATTCCCACAATATCTGTCAGAGGGCTAGAAGGAGGCCACGCAACACACTGGCAAGGGTGGAGGTGAGGTTTTTTGACGAAGAGGTGGGGAATAAAGCTTACTATCAAGCCAAAACCATGCCAATTCAAGCCAGCACCAAAGAAAGAGCCTATGTTTTCTAGGACATATGGGGAACATCTGCCACATGAAGAATAGAGAGAAAAGAAGTCTGGTCAACAGTAACCCAATGATCCAGAGAGGAAGTAACTAGTACAATAACTAAGTATGTTTTTATAGACACTGTGCAATGAAGTGTTTTAAATCTTTTAATTCCTTCAAGTGAGGCATCAAAAACTTTAATATTCAAACCACTGCTAGAGGCAAGGATGAGACAACTTTTAAACTGTTTTAAGCACGGGAATGACCCTTGGCAGCTGAAGTGAGGCATGCTGAAGAGAAGAAAGTCTGTCAGTCTCTTAGAGAAACCATAAAACAGTCTCTCCTTTTCGTTTTACAGCCAATGCAAATTTCTCTCAGCTGGGCTACAAAGCGCAGACCTGAGTGCCAGCACTTACTTTTGGAAGTACATGTCTAACGTCAATTTTTACACTCAGCCTAGGTTCGTATTTCCAATAACACTTCCAACAAAGAGCACCATGATCATGAAATGGGGGCTACCGAATAGAGAGGGAGTGAAAAAGATTCATTTTATGGTAACCACCGGGCGGTAACACCCTCTCCACTGGGAATCTCTAGCCAGGAGTGGGGATTTGGTCCTGAAGAATCACACAGCAGGTGGGGTCAAGGAGATTATATATATATAAATAACTGTGGCTCTCTAACCCTAGGTGCCGTTCTGTTTCTACTGGAAGCTATCCTCAACTCAAAGCAAATAAAGCAAGCATTCAAGTTCATCCAAATCAGGGGCTGAATTCTCAGATTTGCTTTTCAAGAAGCAGCAAGTTGTAGTGAAAATAGGGCCACAAAGCTTTCAAAAGATTCAGAACATAGGCTTCGGCTGTTTAAATGCTTGATGGCAACTATAAGTAAGCAAACTCTCACCAAAATAACTATTTTGTTTTAAAAACTAAAAATCATAATGCAGTAATCAGGTTGTAAAATAAAAGTTGATTCACAATTTAAAGGAATTTTCCAAAGCCCTTTAAAGAACTGAATAGTGGCCACTGCCTTAATGTATAAATGGCTTTCTCTCCTTATAATGGTCTTTTATTGTAACAGTGTTTGATAGTAACCATGTGACATATACTTAGACAGGAAATACGCTTTAATTCTTAGCAACTGTACTGTAGAACTACATATGTACAGATAATATACCATAGGGTATTTTCAGGGTAGAATATGTTTAAGGGGAGAAAGGGCATGGGGAGGGGGCGTCAGTGGAAGGAGAGAGAAAAAGGGTAAGAATGAGGAAAACTGAAGTTTGCTATCTGTCAAGTTTCAGAGATTCAAACAGCCAAACAGAAAATCAGGACTCAAAGCCAGAGCCCAAACTTTCCTTAAACCCTACTATGTAAAACAAAACAAAAAACTTTGAATGTCCAGACAATTTTCTCATCTGGAATGGTTATCTAAGATAATATACCAGAACCCAAAAGTTAACAAACTAAAATGGATCTTTGCAGTTAATTATCTTTGGTAAAGGATGTAGCATAATTTTTCTTAAATGAACATCTGGTACTTATGGCAATATTTTAATACTACCTTGGGCAATTTTAAGTGACTGCTTTATTTTAATAACTATATAAATTGTTATAAGTCATAAATAGTAACTTGACAACTTAAATAAAAACAAATTCTTTTCCCGAGAATTGAGTCCATCTTAAACACCTATAGTTTAAATGTGTAAAAACACTGGATGCTAGAAAAATATTTTACCTAGTAACCCTCAGAAACAGCAGTGAAAATCAAAATAGTAACAGCTTGTTCCTGAGTAATTCCAAAGGGGTAAAAAAAATCCTTGTTCAGAGCTCTTGAGAAGCCGGAGAGAGGAAGGATTTAGATGTATGAGGGGAGAAGCAGAATCTCTATTCTAAGCAACATGGCAGAGAACAGAATGTAACAAAATAATCTATTTCTGGCACAGACACAAGGATCCTCAGTTGTACTAGGACCGGCCTAAGGTTCAGTTGCCAAGAAGGAACAGATTCCCCCAGTAAACTTCAGGTTAGATCAGTCTGAACCCGATTCCAATGGGATTTATCCAACATCCACAAATCCTGAGACTGGAGAGAATTAAACAGTTCAATTATGTACATCTGAGCCTTTGTCAATTAACATCTGTGGCCCAATTAGGAATGTTGTTCAGGACTAGGGGAGACCACTTAACTCTAAGTTTAACCTCATTTTCAATGAAAATGGTAAGCGTAAATGAAAATTTACAAAAAAGGATTAGTTGGAAGGGGATACAAATTGATATTTTCACCTAGTAGAATGTCTACTAGGTGTCAGACACTGGCCAGATAGGTACCTTGGTTTTATAAATGAAGAAATTGAGGACCAGAGAGGGGAATTAACTTGCCAGAGGTCAAAAGTGGCAGATCTGCAATTCCATCTGCCCCCAAATCCCTACATTCTCCCCTGACCTTCACAGCCTGTCACTTCCTTCGCTTGACATTAAACTCCCCAAACCAGCAATTTCCTCTGATTTATTTTCAAATTTGATCTACTTGTCACTCATCTATACTGCTGATTGAAGTGTAATTGGTACAACCTCTTGCATGCAACCTCTCAATACACATTCAAGATTTGAAAAACAGGCACAAAATTCATTTGACTCAGCAATTTCATGTGTAGAAAATTGTACTAAGGAAAGAAAAAATAGATATATACAAAAATACAGCTAAGATGTTTATCATATCACTATCATAATAGAAAGAAAAAATACTCAACAATAGGGGCTGGTTAAATAAATCAGATTATCCAGAAGACAGAATATTATGTGTCCACCAAATAAAAATCACAGTTGTAGGAAGAGTAAATTTACTGGCCCAGAGGAAATTTACAATATATAGAAAGAAAGTTACAACACACTGGAAAAGTTCAAGAAACATTAAATGAATAAAGGCTACAAACCAGGATTTATAATCCTGTTTATATTTAATAAAAAATACATATGAAATATACAAATTTGAATACAGGTGATTTTTAATTGATTCTTTTGTCTACCATATTTTTTCAGATGCAGCCAGTACACAACTAGCAATACTCAAATTTCTCAACCCTCTCTTCTCCAGGCCACCTCCAGAGTGACTGGTATTACCACAGTTACCTGGGGATCTGCCCCTGGATTCTAGGCCATTCTCTTACAATGTTGTTCCAAGTCTGGTTGCACTCTGAAGTGACAAAGACACTACCCAAATTCATTTCAATGCCTGTGGCTTCTAGATAGCTAACTGAGGGTACCTAGCCAGAAAGCTCTTAAGTAATGGTGCTCTGTCTTATGAGGCTACAATTTCTAAATATCTGACCATCCATAATCCCTGTTGTATTACACCTGAGAGGACTTCCAGGAGACAACTAAAAACTCACCTGGCTTTTTAGACATGATCTGAGAACTGAGAGACGCCTGCTCTCGTTATCTGCACCAGGGCACCCGCCCTCCCCCTCCCCCTCCCCCAGTGACTCTGACTCCTCTTGCCTTACCATTCGGGCACAGGTGCTGGCTGCACCCCTTCCTAGTCCTTTGACCCTTCTCACAAGCCAAAAAGCTGTAGTCAGAGAATTTCTGGAAGTGTCTGTACACAAGATTTGACTGCCCTACAATATACTGAGCCAAATCCTTACCCTACTTGCAGGTAAGAGAGTGCGGAGTGTACCATGTTTTAAAAAGAGCATTAGAACACAGTGAAAACTTTTTCTTCTCCAGCATAATGAAAACATTCTCACTTTTTCTAGAAAGAGATATCACTTTCAGGAAGATGACCTGAGGAACATTACTGCATCTACTCTCAATGGGTTTGACTCAATTAGAGTCGGACCACACCATAATCCTGTTTAAACTTCACCATTTTAAACTGCTTACTCATTCAAAAGTTTACTGAACATGTCAGTACACTAAATGCTTCAATAGGCTATACAAGAATTCTCACAACCAAACATCCTGGTATTAAAAATCATTTCAGGAAATAAAGCTTTATTATTTCCTGGTTCACTCAAAGGAGAAAGGTGGCTAAATTCCTAAAAAAGTATAAAATATTCTTTAAAATGCAGGTTCACTGTTTTCAAGAGTGTTAAAACTTAAACTCAACTAATGGTATTTTAAAAACCACTTCCAGACTTTCGAAACTTCTATCTCAATGCGTACTCTGAATAAGCACTGAATAAATTGGTCTGGCTGAAAAATCTTCTGGATTCAAACCTTACACCACTTAAGCCCTCAACTATTTTCTAAACACTGCTCATTTTTAACACATATTCAGAGACTCAACCAAAGCTATCCCAGCAAAATACATAGTCTAAGTTGGTAGAGCCTCATTGTTTAAGATTTTACACACACACACGCGGGGGGGGGGGGGGTGTAGAAAATAGTGGTAATCAAAATCAAAAGAGGGGTGTAGAAAATAGAGGTAATCAAAATTTTGCTTCGTTAACTAGGAATAGCATGAAAAAGTGAGCTGTCAAAGCTAAGATATAAAGGGGCACATTTTATCACCCCTTAAATTTATAGTAAACTTCACACTCGTTCTACTTTCTCTTCTAGTCCATTGTTCTCGGATCCTAAGCTGACCTTGTTTCCAAATAAGCACGAAGTTGTGCGCTCACAATCCACTGGGCTCTGGGAACAAATGAAGGCGCCAGCCTTTGAGCCAGGGGCTAGGACTGCCTAAGTAAGGGGCCCCTGCTGCTAGCTGCACAGCGAGGGCGGCTTTGATTCCCTTCGCATTGTCTGTCTCCTGCAGACAACTGGGAGAGTAAAGTTTTCTCACCGCTTGAAGCCAGAGATTTCATTAAATTCTGGAGCTGAAAGGGACCTTACAGAGTATTCTGTCCATCTTCTTAAAATGTCTTTCTAGCCCAGGTCCCCTACATTGCTCACACGGCGTTTGTGGGATGTATTCCTTTGAAAGAGCCTAATCTCAACAGCAGACAATTACTGCTAACTACATGCTGCAATCAAGTCAACCTCTAAGGTTCAGACCACAACCCTCTGGAACTTCTCACACAAAGGAAGTAACAAAGTCAGGATGTCAGGGCCCAGTATTCATTTAAGAGATACTGGACTTCTTGGTTAAAAGCCCTGTCCCACTCCATTGTGTTAATAACTTTGTCAATAACTCAGCTACAAGCAATCAGTCAAGATGCATAACAAAGCACAGAACACAGATGTTCCCATGATAATAAATATTTCATTAACGCTGAAAGAATACAGAAATGAGAAGTGTCAGAAGACAAATCTCATGGGACACTTCCTGCTGCATTTAAGAGAAACACCCATCTGTAGTCCACATTTTAATCAATGAGTTAAAAGTATGCACAGAAACAACAGGAACAGTTACCAAAATGGAAATGAGAGCGAGTGAGTTTGAAAGGGTGACATTACTCTTACTTTGAAAAAAATCAAATGCAAAAACCAAAAACTGGTCTATAAGCCACAGGAAATTACTTAAAGTAATAAACTTTCTTGTAAAAATTGTACTTTATCTCCTAAGAACCTGGATGTCTTATTTCCAAAATAATTTATTTTTAAAAATAAAGCATTTTTTAAGCAATTGGTAAGAGAATTTACCAATTTACAATGTAGTGTGTTCAGGTCCTTATAGCGCCTATACACAGTAAGTACTCAATAAATATTTGTTAAATTGTCAAAGTAACACACATAACCCAGCAAGTCTACACATAGGGCAGAAACTAGATTCAGTGGCTAGATACGGGTATACGGTTATCATTTTAAGAGGCTGATGGTGGACACTTGTTTGGCCACATGGCTAATCCCAGTGACTGATTCAGGGACGGGCACATCCTCCAAGGTGAATCCTAAGGTTTCCATGTGGAGCCTCAGGAAAAGAAATCTGTTCCCCACTGAGCCTGAACAAGAGCGGAAGACAGCTGGAGCAGCTGATGTCATCACACAAACACAGGGACAGCCTGGAGCTGTCCTAGGAGGTGTGAGGAAGAGACCTGAATCCACAGTTACCTCTGGAGCATTCCAATTATAAATTCCCTTTTTTGGCTTAAGCCAGTTTTGAGTTGGGTTTTCTGCCACTTTCAACTGGAAAAATCATAACAAACCTTAAATACAGGGTGTCCCCCAAAAATGTATACACACTTTAACAGCCAACAGCTCAATTTTTGAAAATGAAATGTATTTTAATAAATGCTGCCTTTATAATTACTCAAAGTGTGCGCATACATTTTTGGGGGGAACACCCTATGTTTAGTTCAAATAAAATAGATGAAACTCAAAAAATATTTGGCATGGCAAAAGTCATAAAAATACAGTATTCAGATGAAATATAAATGATTAAATTTATATTTACTTCCTGATTAAGACTTTTTATTTTCCTGACAAATGTTCAAACTAAATGTCTGACAAACTAAATGTTCCCAAGAATATCCCATTCATGCTATACCATATACTAGAGAAAGAAAAAGGTAGGTAACAGGATAAACTAATCAAAACCCTGAGACTGCAGAAAGAAAGCAGCACAGAAAAACAAGTTCTGATTTTCCAAAGACCTCAAAAGCCAATACTGAAAAACCTAACCCACATCTTTACAGGCATTTCACTCCAAATAAGTAGAGATTGGTATTGCCAAGGTACAAGCACCAAACAAATAAATAACCTTAGAGAAAGGAATGTATCTATCGCTAAGATTACAAAAGTCCTGCAAACTGCTGCAGACACAGCCTATTAAGAGCAGAGTCTGATCTGTTCCCCTCCTGCAACAACTAAGCTTACTCTATGCATTTCTGCCTAACTTGACTCCTGCCCTCATCTTATTTGTCTATATTTTCCTTTCACCTTCATTTTCCCACTCATTTTGTTTTTCCCTCCCTACATTGTATGCATCGCTATAATCACTCAAATCCTTTTTGGGGGGAATAAGTAGTAAAGGTCATTACATTTCTGAACTAAGAAAAAGAAAAAAGTTAAAAACAAAAACAAAACTATAGGAATAATAATACTCTAGTGCTCTCTGTCAACGCCATGAAATGTCATCATTCTCTTTGGAAAAAATGACAGCCACATGTGAGCCTCCCTAAAGCCAGATAACTGTTTCACTATCTAGCATCAATAAATTGTGCAGTTTTTAAGTCGAAATAATGCACATGCCTAGAAGTCCTGGGATTCTTCAAGGATCCCTTACTTGGAAAGGATACAGAATACCACAAAAATACGAAAGTACCAGAAAGCATCGAGTGTGTTTTTGTTTCATTTTATTTTTTAATTTAGACAGAAACACACTGAATCGGAATTCAACAAACCTCTGGATGCAGCTACCAATTTACAAGAAATACAGAGGGAAACAATATGCAGACCTAATGAGAATATAACCAGCAAAATACAGAATGCAAGCAGTTATACAGGACAAATGACCAACCCAGTTTTTTCAATAACCACATGGCCCAAAAAAAAAAAAAAGATGGGCGAGGCCATTGTTATAAATTAAGAGAGACTTAACAGACTGTTTACTATATACAATGAATGTGTGAACCAAGTCTGGCTGCTGAACTGGAAAAAAAAAACCTTATGAGAAAAGCAGCAGAAAATTCCAATAGAGGGCAATACAATATACCTAACCAGTACTCCTCAAAACTGTCAAGATCATCAAAAAAAAAAAAAAAGAAAAGAAAAGAAAGTAAGTCTGGGACACTGGAACACTCAAGAAGAACCTTCTAAGGACACATGACAACTAAGGTGGTATCCTGGG
The DNA here is from genome assembly GCF_054644295.1 of Miniopterus natalensis. Taxonomy (NCBI): domain Eukaryota; kingdom Metazoa; phylum Chordata; class Mammalia; order Chiroptera; family Miniopteridae; genus Miniopterus; species Miniopterus natalensis. Next base: position 94,322,132 of record NC_142084.1, read on the forward strand.
ATGGGATTCTGGAACAAAAAAGGGGCACTAGGTAAAAACTAAGGGTATCTGAATAAGCTATGGACTTTAATTAAAAATAATGCATTAATATTGGTTCATTAATTTTGACAAATGCACTAGATTATGTAAAATGTTAATAATGGGGAAAACTACAGAGGGAGGAATATATGAGAATTCTGTAGTATCTGTTCAATTTTTCTATAAATTTAAAACTACTATAAAAATAAAGTCTATTAACTGAAAAATTATGAAAACAATTAGGCAAATATATACACTGACTATTTGATATTAAGGAAGTATTATTAATTTTTTAGGTGCAATAATGGAATTGCGCGAGCCCTGGTCTGTGTTTAATAGCCGTCTGTGTTTTGTTTTAGCCCTGATCTTTATGGGTATGCCGTGAACCATTCAGGACGGATGGAAGAATAGATCGAGTTCAGGGGGTAGATCAGAGCAGTGTTTCCCAAGGTTTTGCACCCAAGATCATTTTCGGTGACGCAGAAAGATGTTTTAATGTTTAATACCTATATGTTTAACTAAAATACATGTTATAAAAAATATATAACTAGCACATCAAGCCCATGATTTCATAAATTTTAATTTCTTACTGTAGGTTTCCTTTATCAAAAACTTTATTGACAAAGAACAAATAAAATAGAAACAGACTGGGGGGAAAAACTTTCTTGATGCTAAAAAAAAAAAAAAACCACCCCAGGCAGAGGTAGGTTAAGATCCCAGGTCCAACACTATTCGACCTTAAGCAGGTCAGCTACTTGATGGGCTAGAGAGGTTCAACTTCTACATCATCCAAAGCAGGCACCCAATAAATATTAGGCACTACATTATTGTTAAAAGCCAGCCTGCAACTGCAACAAAGGCACCATGTACCCGTAGAAAGGACTGGACCTGTGGGAAATGAGGGAAGCCTGGGATGAGGGAGGGGAGCGCCAGGCGCAGCGCAGTTTGGACAGGGCAGTCAGGGCTTTGTCTGCCCTTCTCTCAGTCTCCCCAAATACTGAGAATCCACTGCTGCCGACCTCAAGCCCGGTGACCCTGCTGCTCCTGGAGAGTCCCACGCTGCCACCTAACATCTCTCAAACTACAGTGACAGATAGAGGTGCAGCCTCTAAAATAATCAGAAGAAATAATCCCCCAGGCAGAGATAAGAAAAAACACAAGGCTCTCTAGAGATGGATAGATACAGACAGACAAAATCCCTGTATGACCTTGAGCAAAGAAAACAGTTCCCTCGCCTGTCTCCATTTCCTTACATGCTAAAAAGTGGAAAATAAGCCCACCTTTCAAGGTACAGAGAAGGTGAAAAGGAATAGATTTAAATAAATCTGGCATTAACTAGTGCTAGTTCCCTCCCTCCTTACCATGGCAAGGTGATGGAGGACTCCTAAAAGGAGCTGGGATGTCTGCCCTGGCTGGTGTGGCTCAGTTGGTTGGGAATTGTCCTGTGCACGGAGAAGTTGCCAGTTTGATTCTGTCAGGGCACATGCCCAGGTTGCAGGCTGGATCCCAGGTAGGAGGCATGCAGGAGGCAGCCAATCTATGTCTTGCTCTCACATCAATGTTTCTTTCTCTCTTTCCCTCTCCCCTCCTCTCTCTCTAAAAATCAATTAAACAAAAAAAAGGAGTTGGTATGAAATGCACAAAGAGAGTAAAGAATAGCCCTCAGATTGCATTGGTTTTGAATCAAAATAAAAGAGGAGAGTAATTCTGGGGTCAGAAAGTTTGGGAAATGCTGGGAAAGAGAGTATTAAAATGACAATTATCAAGTGAATTTCCAAAAGAAGGAGATTATATGGAGCATTTACTACATTTACTTGACCTAAGGAAACACTACTCATAGGAACAGTGATCCTATTAATCACTGACACAAACACAGAGACAAAAAAAAAAAAAAAGGGAGGGAGGAGAGAGGGAGGGAAGGGGAAAGGGGGAGAGGGAGAGAGAGGGAAGGAAAGGGAGAGGGCGGAGAAAGAAGAAAAAACAAAAGGAAAGTTAGCAGTTGACAACTCCTTCAAAAGGACAGTAAAAGCATTAGTGAGGTGAGACTATCTGAACAGATTACAAGTCAATGACAGATTTTAAAATCTAGTTTAGAGGCAGAGAAAAAGGATGCTTTTTGATCCTCTGAAAGGCGTTTCTGAGGCCAAAGCTTAATTTTCAAAATCAAATCATTTTAAAATTAAGGGATGATATTAAGTAACAGTACCAAGAATTTAAGGAGTAAATGTATTCATTTTACAAGCACATACAGACTTCTGATACAAGATTGTAATTCTCATTTGCCCTCCCAAATTTATTCCCTCATTCAACTGGGCTACTGTATGGCATGCACTGTACTAGATGCTGAAAGTATGCTATGAACTGAATATGACATCACAGGCATGATCTTTGTCCCCACGGAGATTACCTTCTAATAAGGGAATTGACAGTTCAGTGAGGGATTATGCAATACATTTAACATTTGTAATTATGTTAACAGCTATAAAGAAAAGGAACTGAGTGCTCTAATACAAAAGTCCAGCCAGCGTGGCTCAGTGGTTAAGCATCAACCTATGATCCAGGAGATCCAGGAGGTTCAATTCCCTGTCAGGGCACATACTTGGGTTGCGGGATCGATCCCCAGTAGGGGGCGTGCAGGAGGCAGCCCATCAATGACTCTCATCATTGATGTTTCTATGATGTTTCTCTCCTTCTCTCTTCCCCTCTCTGAAATCAATAAAGACATTATATATACATATATACATATTTATACATATACAACAAAGGAATCTAACCTGTAGGGGGCCTTAGGGGACCCAGACATAGCCTCTGAGGAATGCATGCTTGAGCTCAGTTCTGAAGGACAAGCAGGGGTTAACTGGGCAAGAAAGGAAGGAAGAGTGAAGCCATCTTGATAAACAAATACTGATAATGCTTGTTAGGTCAAGACAGTATCTGGTGCCCTGGAGGAAAGTGTGAGTGTGCAGGGAGGTGGGTGGGGGATCACTGAGCACTGAGGCTGAAGAACAAAAAGCTAGGGTGAAAGAGAGCAAAACCAGACAAGACTCAGAAGGAAAACAAAGGCGTCAAGGTTGGGGTTTCTGAAAGATTCAAATGAAATCATCAAAGGAATATCAAAGAAAAGGCCATCTACATTGGCACTGGAAACCTGGCAAGGGCACCTCCTGGACTGGAAATAGGGTTCATTGAATGTGAACAAAGAAAAGCCTACCTAGCCCGGTCGGGCGTGGCTCAGCGGTTGAGCATCAACCTAGGATCCAGGCGATCAGGGTTCGATTCCCCATCAGGGCACATGCCTGGGTTGAGGGCTAGGCAGCCGATCAATGACTCTCTCATCATTGATGTTTCTCTCTCTCTCTCCCCCTCTCCTTTCCTCTCTCTGAAATCAATAAAGACATTTAAAAAAAGAAAAAAAAAAAAAAAAAGCCTACCTAAAAGCCATAAGGAATTCCCAGCAGAACCTCACCTCCTAGCTCAAAGCACCAAAGAACAAGTAGGAGTGACCTTGAAGCAGTCAGTGAGGCCAACCGTGACTGATCCTGAGGGGCTGCATCAGGGGCATCTGGAGCCAGGGTCCCGCCAGAGCAGTGCGGAAGCTTGTTGTGGATGTATGCTGAGTAAAGCAGATCCTACTGCAGCTGGCCTCAAACAGAAACGGCCGCTTCGATCACAAAAGGGCAGCCCTGGCCCAGCCAAAACAAACTCAGAAGTTCCTCACCCTGGGGACTTCTTTCCACCACACTGCAAATGCACCTGGATCTAGAATCAGCAGAGTAGAACAACAGCTAATCTAAACATTTCCCCTTTTCACAAAAGAAATACAAATAACCACAAACATAAGAGATATATTCCAAGTAGCACTAGCAATTAAACAATTTAATTTGCTCAGCCAAATTGGGATTAAAAAATATTAATACCCCCAAATGGCATAAACATGGAGAAAACAGCCCTTTCTTAGATAGAATATGGTCTGTCATGTCACGCTCACACAGGAAATAGAAAGCGGGTAAAATCTTCGGCTACATAAAATAAAGTGCACATGCTCTTAAAAATGTGTACACCCTTCAACCCACAATTCCACCTCTTAGAACTTATCCAAAGGATGCATTCAAAGATTAAACTACAAGAAAGAGCAATCAGCTCTAAGTTGCTATAAATTACACATAACTTAAATGTCTTTAATAAAGGAGTTTAGTTAGCCATTTGCATTCATACATTAGACACCCCTTCAAATTATTCTAAAGAAATATATAATGGCTCAGAAAGATGCCACAAATATTGATGAGTTTTAAAAGCAGTTTGCAAAACAATTTCAGGTGTAAAAAAGCAAATATATATGAAATACACATGAAAGAAAAAATATGTATAGGAAAGGAGATAAATACACCAAATATTAAGTCATCAGGAGAAACTTTTATTCTTTTCTTATTTACATTACTTATTTTCAAATTTTCTATAATAACCATGGATTACTTCTGTGAAAAGAAAATATAAATTTCTTATTCAGCAACTTTTCAAGTTTTTTAATGTATGTGTAAATAATAGTACTAGCCCAAGTGGATAATTGTATTGGGAGGGGGCATGTGAATCTTGAGCCTACTTTTTACACATATATTAAAAAACTATTGACAACAGAATATCTTCAAGACCTTAGGGTAAGCAAAAATTTCTTTAACAGGACACAAAAATCAGTAACTATGAAAGTATTAATTAATTAAACTTCATTAGCATTAAGACCAGTTTATCAAAGACAATATGGAGACACTGAAACAGCAACAGATCAAGCGCGCAGTACGTGTATCTGACAAAGCACTCACTCCCAGACTGTAAAGAACTCCCACAGATCAGTAAGAAAAAGACAACTAAAATTTTTTTTTTTAAAGGGTCAAAAGATTTGGCAGGCATTTCTCTAAAGAGAATACCCTGAATGGCCAATGGGCACATGAAAAGAAAGTTCATCCTTAGTCAGGGAAACCAGAGTAAGACACTACTTCAAACCTATCAGAGTGGTTAAACTGAATGACAACGTCAAGTGCTGAGGAGGTTGTAGAGCAACTGGAAGGGTGATACAAGGAACTGCAGGAATGTACAACCACTTTGGGAAAAGATCTGGTAGTTTTTTGAAAAAGTAAAACATGCATCTATACTCTCTCCCAGCAATTCCCCTCCTAGGTAGGAGATGGGCTAGTAAACCAGGACAAGCAGAATAGGGAAACTGAGGCAAAGGGTTTAATTGGCCAAGCAGTTTACAGATATCCAGTAAACCGCAAAATCCTATCTTCCCTAAAGCAAGGATACAAAAGTAAATGGTTTGCACTTCTCCCCAACCAGGGGGAAATTAGCTTAAATCACCCTACTCAGAGAAATAGGTAGCAGAAATCCAATTAGTGCCATTAGTCAACCACACCCAAGGACAGATGAAGTTAAGGGAATAAATCTCATTTTGGCACATCAGCATAAAACTGATGAATATTTTACTGAGACCCTCCCCTAAATTCCCAGCCTTTAAAACCCCTCAAAAAAAATGAAGGTCCCGGGGCAGGCTCCTCCTCCCAGGAGCACCCCCCACCTTTCCTTTCCCCTTCTTCCCTCACAGGCATGCATCTCCTGAGCTCTAAGGGACGCAAAGAGGCTTCCAACCAGGTAGCAATGGGCAGAGGCAGCTAGTCCCAGGCTAACCCCTGACCCCGTCCCCAAGGCCCTCTTTTCTCTGACTTCTTAGTGAGCCAAAGCAGCCCAGCCTAGTCTCACTTCCCCTACCCAGTCCCTCTCCCATTGCTTCTTCTGTCCTGGGCTCTTCCTTCTTTCACGGTGCCCACCTTTAATAAACGTCCTCTCGAATCACCTGGACTTGTGCTGTGAAATCTTTCCTACACGAAGCCAAGAACCCACACGCTACCGGCCAGCTCTCGGCAGACCCGTTCACGGCCAGGTCCCCTTTTCAGTACCAGGTATACCCAAGAGTCCAAACAAAAACTGAACACAGCCCTGGCCAGCGTGGCTCAGCTGGCTGGGCACTGTCCCGTGCACCGAAAGGTTGCGGGTTCTGTCCTGTCAGGACACACGCTCGGGCTGCGGGCTCGAGCCCAGGAGGGGGCGCGCAGGAGGCAGCGGAACGAAGGGACTGAACAATTATATGAAAAGAATGAATTTCAAAAACATTACGCTGGGCAGCATAAGCCAGACATAAAAAGAGTACATGCAGTACACGCATGCTACATAATCCCATCTATAGGAAGTTCTAGAACACACAAAACACACCTACAGATACAAAAAGCAGGTCACGAGGCCAGGGACGGGGCGGGGGACTGCAAAGGGGAATGACGGAAGTTTGGGGAGGTAGAAATGTCCTCTCTTTTGATTTTGGTAGTGGTAATACAAGTGTATATAGTTCTCAAAACCCACGGTACACTTAAATGAATAAGTTTATTGCATGTAAACAATACTTCAATAAAGCTGAAAAAACAAAACAATATAGATACTACTACACACCCATCAGAACCGCTAAAATTAAAAGGCTGGTAAAACAAATGGCAACAGAACTCTCCACATTACAGGTGGGAGTGTGAGTAGGCACAGGCACTTGGGAAACAGTGTAGCAATATCCACTGAAGCTAACATGCCTATCCTATGACCCAGTAATTCCATTCTGCTTATGTCCACCTTAGAAGTGTTATTCCTAATAGCAGCCAAAAATTCGAAACAACCCAACTAATTCATCAACAGTAACATAAGCAAGCCGTGGACTATATATATAATGGAATAATGCAGAGGGGGAAAACGACTGTTAACAAAATAGACGGATTTCACAAATACAATAATGAGTGGGGGGAGCAGCAGACACAAGAGTATATCCTGTATGATTCCATTTATATAAAATCCAAAAACAGCCAATACTAACCCGTAGTGAAAGAGGCCAGAATAGATCTTTGGGAGGGTTTACTGAGTGAGGCACAGACATGAGGAAACCCTCAAGAGGCTCTGGAAATGTTCTATATCTTGATTTGGGTAGTAGTTACACGGTGTGCTACACACGTACGTTCTATACTAGATGTAAGTTACACACACACTCACACATAAATGCCCTCTGACCAATCTTTGTTCATCCCTCGAAACTGGTGGCTTATTACACAGTATCCAGGCGTGGCTTCTGTCAGTGTGAGTCAGACACACTCCCGGTCTAGTCTTTCACATGTTCTTCATGACGCTCTCTCTGACTGTCTGGCTGTCCGAGCTGGTGGCACTACTAAATATCTGGAGTAATGACACTGACAATGGGATTGGATAAAGTCATGCCCCAACCAGACAGGGAGGACTTACAAAATACTTATTTACAGTATAGTCTTAATATAGATGTAATTTTAAGTGTACAGGACCAGTCCCTTGTCAATTCACTATCCTTTTGATTAACTTCATGCAAAGACTGTGGGGAAAATTAAATACAAGCAGGCAGCTCTTTGAAAACAGGTATATAGTGTTGCTAATATTTTTGCTTAAAAACTCCATAATTATAGTCACGTGCTGCTTAATGACAGGAACACATTCTGAGAAATGCATCGTTAGGCGATTTCATCGTTGTGTGAACATCATAGAGTGCACTTACACACACCTAGATGGCACAGCTTACACACACCTAGGCTCTGTGGGATAGCCTATTGCTCTGCAGAAGAGGGGAAAAATTTTCCCTCTACCTTTGTGGGTTCTTGGCCCAAGACACCCCTGAAATAAAAGATTAACAGGAGAAAAACAAAAGTTTAATAACATGTATGCCTCCTACATAATGAGAAAACTCAGGAAAAGGGAGTAACTGGCCAAAATGGCTGAAGCCACACCTTAAGGAAAATACAGCACCATCTTCACCTGAACACAAAAAACGCCAGGGACTGGGGAATTCTACCAGGAGAGCACAGTAAACAAAGGTAAGGTTGCTAAGCAGACTTACGTCCTTGTCTTCGGCACTAAGACTTTCTAAAAATAAAGTCATCCCCATCTTCCAGGTAAGGCCAGGGAGACACCCTTCCAAAAGTAAGTGTCTTTTACAAAAGGTAACTTCTATTTTTGGTTTTCAGAGCTGTTTCTTAAAATTAATCAGCCTAAAATGACCTTATGCCAAATAGACATGTTTTGGGGTGACAAATTCTGTTCCCCTACAGCTCCTAAACTACAAGCCTGTTCAGCATGTTATTACAGTGAATACTGTAGGTAACTGTAACACAACCGTATTTGTGTAATGTGTTGCACTACATTACACAGGCTACAATGTCACTAGATGACAGGAATCTTCCAGCTCCATTACAATCTAATGGGACCACCATCATGTATGTGGTCATCATTAGCCGAAACACTGTTATGTAGTACATGACTGTATAAGAAAAGTGATTTTTTTAAAAATCATATTAAATTTTCACTTTATACACAACTTTCAGAAATAAAACCAGGTCAGAGTTAGAGTCTCTTTGTCAAAGCATGTTATTTGCATATTGCAAAACTGAACTTTACACAATGACAACCACCATGAAACTATTACTACTGTCTTCCAAAATAAACCAAAAGATTACAAAAGCATGTGGTTAATGTCTAGAAACTGATTTATTAATGCAAAGCTTTTTAGAAACAACTTCATGCTTTAATACAGTCTAATCTACATTCTTGTCAATACCACCAATACAATATATCCATTCTATATTTAAAATGCCTCATTTCCTCCTCTTCACGTCATCTGTTACTATCTTGTCCCTTCTTCCCTAGAATATTCTAACAGTCTACTGATTGGTCTCCCTGAAGCAACGCACCCTCCAAGCTGACAAAAGCACAGATCTCGCTCAAACTTTCATAGTCACCTCTATTCTCCAAAGCATACCCTCCACCTTCACCCCTCATCCTATCCCTGCAAAGATCACAGCTTAGTTTGTAGGGCCAAGAAGATAAAGATGGGACTTATAAATAAGGGCCATGGTGACCAGGAAAGCGCAAGCCCTGACTCAAAAAGGCAGCCATTGCTCAGTTCCAATTTTCTGGTGAAACCAGAAATTAGTGTTTTGATGTAAAATGTCTCAATTTTTTTAAAGATTTTTTTATTGATTTTGAGAGAGAGAGGGAGGGAGAGGGAGAGGGAAACATCAATGTGAGAGCCAAACATCAGCTGCCTCAGGCACCCTCTTCCCCAACAGGGATGGACCCCCAATCCTGGCATGTGCCCTGACTCAGAATCGAACAGGCAGCCTTTCAGTGCACAAGATAATGCCCAGCTGAGCCACATTTAGCCAAGGCAAAATGTCTCAACTTTTTAAATCTATGCAGACCAAATAAAATATATCTGTGGATTCCTATCTATCCACAGGCTACTACTTAGTTACTTATGACCTAAAGGATTAAATCCATGACTTGGTTATAATCTATCTTTGTAAATGTGTCTACCTCAATCCCCTCACACAAACTACCCTCCAACAATCCAAAGAACTACTTACCTACTACCAGTCCCTCCTGAATGACAATACACAGCACTGCCGGCCAGCCACTATTCACAGTTACCTTTGCTAAGAAAGCCCTCCCCTGACCCAAAACATCCACATCCATGTCTAATTTCTGCTCAGGCCTCAAAGAGTAACTTTAAAAAGAAATGTTCCTTATGAAATTTCTTCATTTCCTAACTCCCACACACTGTATGTCTACCTCTCACGATCCTAAACAGCTTTTACATCCCACTGTACTTTTTATGTAAAAGACTGCAAGCCTCTGCAAGCAAGGTACGCATCTGATTCTGCTCTGCAGTCCCATTACCAAACAGTACCTATGCTCAATAATGAATGAACAAAGCTATTTATCTGCCTATTTACAAAACAATTTGTACCTTAACTCGATGGCCATTACACTGATATTGTCCCTTGTATTTTGAAAATCAAAAGGCTAACAGGTTCAGAAAAATATTCCCGTAATATTAAATTTGAATCAGAACTAACATGAACTATGAACTCCTGGCTTTTTTTTTTTAACTGATTTTTTGAGAGAGAGAGAGAGAGAGAGATTGGTTGATTTGTTACTCCACTTACCTATGCATTCACTGGTTGATTCTTATATGTGCCCTGACCTCAGAGATCAAACCCACAACTCTGGTGTATCAGGATGGAGCTCCAACCAACTGAGCCACCCATCCAGGACGGACTCATGATTCTTTTAAATATACTTCTTAGCTCTATCCACTAAAAAGGTTCTAGAAGCAACGATAACCCAACAGCAATCATTTCTGTTCCTAAAACAATATTCCTCACTCAAAGAAACAAACCAAAGCTTCTTGGAGAAATAGTTGATTCCTCATATGCAGGGAAAATAAAAAATGAATAGACACAAAAAGACTGATGGGATCATGTCAAAAGGAAGCAGGAGCTACCTTGAAGGGGTTCTCATTAGCCAAATCTGGACAATTTGAGCATCAATAAAAACTGTAATGGACACTCAATAAATACAAATCCCTGAGAGTATGGTGATACACAAAGGGAGGGAGGAAAAAAGCTAAAGCTAAGAAATGCAGACGGAATGTGAGAAAACCATAATTTTATAACTCCTATTGTAGTAACCGATTTCAGGATCAGATGCTGAAACCACTGGGTGAAAGGCCGTTACAGAACCAGGATATTTACAAGGTGCCAAACCATCCCACAGATTCCCTTCTACTAGCATAGGCTAAAACTGTCCCTTTTCAATGAAGAATGAGAGTCTCCCAAAGTGACTTGATGCTCGTGAGGTACACTTCATCTATGATGAAGCATTCGAGTCAAATATTTAATCTGGTTGCAATCAAGCCTCTCATCCCATTTGCAGTTTGCCGGAAGTACAAGAGCTGGAACATGTTAAACGATCCCATGAGAAAATACTCAAATAAGTCAAGAATGCTGCACATCCCACAGGACAACTCACTGCTGGACCCCTCAAAAGAAAGAAAATCAATGCCAGGAGGAGGAGGGAAAGGGCAGAAGGGCTGTTCTAAAGGAAAAGATATTGAAGAAACATAACCAAATATAAAGGGTGTGCTGTGTTTGGTTCCCTAGCATTTTGTTTTTTTATTAAAGGGGGAGGGGATACTAGAAAGACATTCTTGGGACAAGTAGGAAAATTTAAATTTAACTGAACATTTGATATTATATTACGGAATTACTTTCATTTTCTTAGCTGTAAAAACAGTATTGTGGTTTTATATATGTATAAAAATATGACTATAGGTAACGTGGTTATATAAAGAGAGAGATACATGGCTGTGTGTGTGTGGTTTGACAGAGAAACAGACAGACAGATACTGTCCTTTTTCTTAGGAGATAGAGGGTAAAGTATCGTATTTTCAATTTACTTTCAAATTTTTAACAACAAAAACAACAACAAAAAGGGGGTATGTATTTGGAAAGAGAAAGATAGGAAGGGGAGAAGAAAGAGGGAGGGAAGACAAGACAGGAGGGGAGGGGAAGAGAAAAGAAGAAGGGACTGAGAGGGAAGCTGAGAAATGATCCAAATATGGCAAAATGTAAACAATTATTGAATCTAGTTGAAGAGTACATAGGATTCGTTGTTCTGTTTTTCCCCAACTCTTCAATATATACGAAATTTTTCATAATAAAAAGTTATGAGGTGGGGGGAGAAGACCAGTTAAAAAAGCAATCAGCTTAAAATCCATATAACACCATGAAGAGTGAGAGTCAGAAGGCATGCTTGCAAGCATGGCCTGAGAGCAGAAGCTGTTGCAACCTGACAGGAGGGCAATGTGGTAAAAATATCTATCAGATTCTGAAAAGCACCTATTCAGTGACACTGGTACAAACCTGTCCTGAATACTCCTCCATGTGGAATGACATATACACTAAGTTATTATTTTAAAAACACATATATATTTTTTATTGATTTCAGAGAGAGAGGAAGGGAGAGGGAGAGAGAGAGAAACATCAATGATGAGAGAGTCATTGATCAGCTGCCTCTTATGCACACCCCCTGCTGGGGATTGAGCCCACAACCCAGGCATGTGCTGTGACTGGGAATCAAACCTCAATCTCCTGGATCATATAGGTCGATGCTCACCTGCTGAGCCACGCCAGCCGGGACACTAAGTTATTCTTTACAGCATTATGTGTAATAGCAAAAGACTGGAAATAACCTGTATGTATGTGTATCAGGTTCAGACTGGCTTCACAAATTACAGCACATACAATAAATCAGCATGCATCTTTTAAATTATCTATTCAAAAAATATGAGAGCTCTTTGGGAACTGATATGAAAGATGACCATGTCATAATTTACATTAAAAAAAAAAATCAAAGTGCAGAATAATGTGGTTGAGTAGCTGGAGCTAGAAGGAATGGGAGGCTCTCTTTTTTCTGTGCAAGTCTTTCTGTACCTTATGAACTCTGTACCACAGACGTCTACAATGTATTCCAAAAAATTTTCAAGTAATGATTGACTATAGCTGTAATGACCACTTCATATCTCTATGCTTTTATTACCAAAACCTAATTACAGTGGAGTTACAGCTCACCTGGGAATTAGGGGCTGAATTCAGTGTATACAGTGAAAATAGCACACAGTAAAAACTGGCCTTAAAAACCCCTTAAATATATGCCACACTGGACCAACACACCATCTCAATAATTGCAACACAGCTAATTTTCACTCCAGCACATGAACAGTTAGTTCACTGTTTCTTCAACTGTCTAGTGAATACAATATCTGACTTGCACTTAGGCCTCATGTGATGTTAAAAATGTGTGTCTTGCCCAGCTGGGCTTGGAGCAGCGCTTGAGCATTGACCTAGGATCCAGGAGATCGTGGTTCGATTCCTGGTCAGGGCACATGCCCCGGATGCGGGCTCAATCCCCATTAGGGGCGTACAGGAGGCAGCCAATCGATATTTCTCTCTCATCATTTATGTTTCAACTCTCTCTCTCTCTCTCCCCCTTCTTCTCTCTGAAAATCAATAAAGATATATTTAATAAATAAATAAATAAATAAATAAATAAATAAATAAATAAATAAATAAATGTGTGTCTTTAAAATACCACATTCACGCTCATCACAGCTAGACGAGAAGCATTTGGGAACTGAGAAAGGCTGAAGGGATGGCAGATTTCCATTTCTCCCTCACATCTGATCCAGAACCTTCACTGTTTAGGTCCTTTTCCCCTTGTTTTTGTCACCAGATGCACAGAATTGAATTTGTATAAATGTACATAAGATGCATAGTGAAAACATGGAGTTTTTAAAAAAACACTTCAAAAACAACACCTCTGTTAAACAAACCATTACAGTGGAAAAGAAAATCACAACCCCAGTAAAATGGTCTAACTTGCTGACTGGGAACAGGCTGAACAGAATTCCCTGATCAAGATGGAAAGAAGAGACTGATAACCTCTTGACCAACATCACTATGATCTTAGAAGGTCACATGACCTTAGTTGCAGTCATTCCCATACACCAATTCCTCAATCTGTACTCTGAATAATCTTCTAACTCTAGGAAAACACAGCTTTCACCGAGACAAAATAAAAACTCTCACATCTTTCTATCCCTGCTGTCTCTGGTGAGCTCCAGAACAACATTCAGATACCTCTCCTCTTAAAGGATTCAGCCATTAGGTAACTCAAATTCATTATAAACAGAATTCATTCTTTCTCTGCACCACCCCCCAAATCTGCTCTTCTAGTATTCCCTATCTTGTAAAAGAGAAAAACACCCATCTTTCTGCCGAAGCCAAAATCTACGGTTCATACTATACTGCATTTGTGCCCTACTCTTAGACACAATCCCCAAGTTCTGCAGGTCCTACCACCTACATCTCTTTCACGTCCACGCGCCCCCAGCATCCACTGTCAGTGCTTTGGTCCACCTTCTTCATTCATCATTTGAACTAAATAGTACCCCCGCCTTGGTCTCTTCAGTCCACCTTGCATACACCTGAAAAGTTAGTGGCCAAATACAAATTCAGTTATGTTACTTTTTCTACCTTAAAAACAGAAGGAGCAAGAACAAGTCCCAAAGCAATGATGTAGTAAACTACAAACAAGCTCACTGAATAGCATGCTGTAACGCAGAGTGCATCACCAGGCGTATTTCTTACGAGTATGCTCCTATTCTACCCCACAAGGCAGGAACAAATTAAGTAAGCTAATACATGTGTTCTGATAGAAAGAGGCCACAAGGAAGCGGGGAATATTCGGCTGCCTTCTTAGAGTCAAAAATAAACACAAAATGGACTACAGTAGTGATAAAGGCATCTTAAGGAGAACAAAGGGCTTCCCAGACCTAGAAGTCAAGAGTGCATTCAAGCTGAATGTACTAACAGGTCTAAAAACAAATGCCTAACCAGAAAATAATTTAGAGTAAAAGCAAGCAGAGAAGGCTGAAAGAGGTTTTGCCAGAGGGAAAAAACATCCATCCCTAAAGTAAGCTGAATGAGGCTGTCTCAGTCCCAGTCCAGCAAGTATCTCACTTCCCTGATTGAGTCCATGTTAACTAAGCTACCTGACTATGATCCAACGACCTATAGGTAAAGTCTACCTACGTGAAGAAAATATTCCAGTCATTTGACTGAAGTCTCAGGTACCTCTATCTCCTGTTTCCCAGTTGAAAAAATTAAACTGGAATACTAATTAGAACCAAGTAAGCAAATCTACTTATCAGAAAAGTTTATAATATGCCAACAAGCACATATCATTATAAAATAATAAATGAATTCTGGCTTTACACATCAGTCTTGCACAGCTGATTAATGTAAATCCAACCCTGGGATAAGAGCTGCTTCGAGCATGCTGACCAGATCAGATTTCTAAGGGTGTTAAACCAAGGATCAGATCTAGGATGAAGGTAAATTCTAAAACTGTACATGTGGCTATTTAAATGTAAATTAAAATTAAAAATTCAGTTCCTCAGTTACAGAACATATTTCCAAATAGCCCAACGTGGCCAGTGGCTAGCATACTGAACAGCACAGACACTGAACATTGCCACTGTCACCAAAAGTTCTATTGGACAGCACTGCTCTGGAAGATAACCTTGAACAACCCGACCTTTTGGGAAACAGCCTGATAGCTTGTCCTGGATGGCTAAGTGAATCTGAGAGCTAGACTGATTCTACAGGAAGTAAGAGATACTGTAGAATGACACCTGTTTCCTTTCCCTTTGCAATGCTTTCCTCAAATCAGAATGTACAGTTTTATCTTCAGGATGTGTGCTGCTCTTTTTAACAATGGATGAAAGTCTAAACTAGAGGCAGTATAGTATCCAGGTTAGCAGCATGTTCTCTGAAGCCGGACTGCCTGGATACATAGTTCATCTTTATCTCTTATTAGATATATGACCTTGAACATATTGGTTTAACTACTCAGTGCTTTAATTTCCTCATCAGTAAATACAAATAATGGTACTGACCTCACTGGGTTACTATGAAAACGAGTTAAGACATAGAAAGTATCTAGAATTGTGCTCAATAAAGAGTCAGTGCTCAGTAAGTATTTATTGCTATTATTTCTACTACCACCACCACCATCCTGACAGCTCTTCAGGCGACAACTGCTAAAAATGCTCACCTAGGAGAATTCTTAGCAATATAAAGGCATTAAACTAAAAGAAGGATCACAAAGTCAGTGTCAGTCTACAATAAAAAGAATTTTTTAAAGATTAAAGGGACTAAGTAATCTGAAGAGAATATTAAGTACTGAAAAAAAAGTCATGTTTTCAAGAGAGTTGCCTCACAATGTCTTACTTGTAAGGCTAACAAACCAGATGTGAAAAGAAGTCTGCATAATAAGTTACTGAACTGTTAAAAAACCAATAAAAACTAAGGAGGAACTGAAAAAATACAAGTTTGCTTTCACTAGACCAAATGATACTTCCCTGTATAGAACTATTTTGACATTTAAATTCATTGCCTCTCTTACACTCTCTAAGTTACTTTTGTTTGCTTGATGAACCGACTTAGATTTTCTAATTTTCTCATTAAGCAGGGAGAGCACCAAATACTTTGCCATACAATGATCTTCGAGTGAAAACCTGTTGTAAAACACAGCACCTTGCTCTTGCGACTAGGCATTTTGAAAACCGAGAAGCTGAAGTACAAACTCCAGCAAATGTAGTCAGGCTTACAGGCAGATCTTTGGAGAGACACACACAGACCCAAGCTTGGCTCTGCCATTCACTTGCTGTACGACCCTGGGCAATTTGCACTTAATGCTAATGGGCTTCGTGTCACTATCTGTAAAATATAGGTACAGCAGGTCCCAGTTGAATAAGAAATAGATGTACCCTAGCTGGTTTGGCTCAGTGGTTAGAGCATCAGCCCATGGATTGAAGGGTCCCAGGTTCAATTCCAGCCAAGGGCACATACCTGGGTTGCAGGCTCAATCCCCTGCCCCAGCTGGAGCTCATATGGGAGGCAACCAATCAATGTGTCCTCTCTCACACTGGTGTTTCTCTCCCCCCCCCCCCCGAAAAGCAATGGAAAAAAATATCCTCAGGTAAGGATGAGATAAGAGGAGAGAGGAGAGAGGAGAGAGAGAAGAGAGAGGAGAGAGAGAAGAGAGAGAAGAGAGAGGAGAGAGAGGAGAGAGAGAAGAGAGAGAAGAGAGAGAAGAGAGAGAAGAGAGAGAAGAGAGAGAAGAGAGAGAAGAGAAATAGACATAAAGAGCCTACAACACTACCTGCCACTTAGCAGATGCTCAATAAACAGTTGTCCCCATTAATAAATCTTCCTGAGAAGACCCTCCAAGAGTTCTGAGAATAAAAGACCACTATTTTACATGGCAACTACAAAAACTATTTTGACCAGGTATTAACTATAAATCATGACATAATGCCTCAAATTTATCATGTTTTCCATATTTAACAAGCTACTCCCCAAACAAAATTCCCTGTTGGACTATTACCATAAACCATTCAAGCCTTTAATAAAAGTAACTGCACTTCTGACCCTGCAACGAAGTTTTTACTACACTTCTGCCACATGCACCTGCACTAGTCACGTCTGAGCACAGCACTAAGCACAAACAGCTAACGTTTCTTCCTTTCCCTATGAACGGAAAAAGTAAAGATATCTTGTTTTGTAAGTTTCTTTCAGAAAGTTGAGTTCCACAGAACAAAACAATACAGGGTGATTGCTTACCTGGAAAGTATTTTGTACTTCAGATCCACCAATCCAGAATGAATGGGGGTACTCCCTTTCAGACTAGTCTGAGAAAAGACAGCAGTCAAGCAGCTTCCAAGATTCTTTCCGTTTACTGTATCCAGCTTTCTTCAACAAAATCCCAAACATGCACTTCGGTAACTGTTGAAAGACAGAAAGCAATCCATACACCCACCATGGCACCAGTGGCAAAGGACAGCCACCAAGAAATGGAAGGAAGGGTCAATGGAGTGGTGGATCTGAGGCACAGAAAGAGCTGCAACCCCTGAGTAAGGTATGTGGTATAAAACGTCTGCAGCAGCATTCCTCCCCTCTGTGTGGAGAGAAGGGAAAGAAATTCTACATGGAGAAGGCTTCCATCCCTAATATTAATATTTCCTTGATAAATAGCAGGCAATTTCCAAATGAGAGCAGCTAACAGGTCAAGCTATTATCCACATTAATTGTCCCAGACCACTCAGCTACAGTAAACTTTTTTCTCTATTTTCTGAGACAGCTCCTCCACCAATACAAAAAGTTTTGTCAGCCAAAACTAATGACACAGGCGGGCTCAAATACCTCCCATTGAAGATACTGATTTAAGCACCTAACAAGAAATCTTCTGGTTTGCTACATAAAAGACATCATATCTACACATTACCCAAATCTTCAACCCTCAGCTGAAAGATGGACATTTTAAAACACATGACATAATTTTAAGAGTGTACTGGATTCAACGAAGGCCAATCCCCCAATGGCCAGTCATTGAGTAAACTAAGGAAAATAATAAAGAACACTAATAAAAAATTTACTAGCTGACACCTTTAAAAACACAAGCCTAGTCTGCATTACATGAACATTCTTTTACTACTACACCAATTCTTCCATTAGACTGGAAATTCTACACAAACTATACAGGAGAGCAAAAAAGGCATCCAACAGATAAACATTTAAAAAACAAAGATTGAACTTACTTAAATTTTCTACTTCATAAATTTTCTACTTCAATTGCCACACTATTGCCAAAATATTCCTGTGGTGATTAAAATACCTACCTTTACTGAAGGGCTTCTAATGGACCAAGCCCTTTACGGTCATTACTCATTTAATTCTCAAAAAAGATGAAATGAAATAACTTGCCCAAACTCTCATCTACTAGGTGGTACAGCGCAAGCCCTTTTCACAGAGCACAGCTGTACCCAAGTCCACAGATTAGGAAGGCCAAGATTCCGGCGACAGAAGAAACCAGGCTTTACTCTCAAAGGTCCCTAAGTCAATTAACATCAATGGAGAACTAAAAGTACAGAAGAGTAAATGTTTCAGCCTAGCTAGATGAAAATACCGCTGAACTAGATAAGCCACCCTGAAACAGCTAACTCCCGAGATCTTGCCACTTACAAACGCATTTCATTAACAAAGAGCCATGCAATTCTAAGCCCTACAATATTAATGTTAAAACAAAACACAGTATAACGTTGCCCGAACAGTCTTTGTGTTCATAAGAGAAGACTGTGTCTCCAACTGAGGATCTCAAATTTAGTTGAAACTAAGGAATTTTAAATTCCAAGATTTGTCAATAAATCACAGGCAATGACTAAAGACGTTTTCATTTTTCAGGTTGTAGGCAACGCAACTGAATGAAGTGACTGAAATACCAGTCACTAATTAACCTCCCCACAACAGTCAGATGGAAATATCTTAATACCCAAAACTTAAAAGAGATCATATAAGTAAAATCTCAAAGAATGAGTGCTCAGGTTTTTCCTACTAAGTGATTATTACCCTGGGGCCTAAGATTAAACTAGAAACCCAATTTTGATCAAAGCAGCTATAGTGAGCTATGGCTAGTACTAAGGAAATATACTCTGCTTTTCA
Source organism: Miniopterus natalensis (assembly GCF_054644295.1). Classification (NCBI taxonomy): domain Eukaryota; kingdom Metazoa; phylum Chordata; class Mammalia; order Chiroptera; family Miniopteridae; genus Miniopterus; species Miniopterus natalensis. The sequence continues at coordinate 94,341,157 of NC_142084.1, forward strand.
AAGTATAACTTACTGCTATAATGAAAATGCTCAAAATTATAGCAAAACACAACCACAACAACTTGCCTAAGGACCTCATTTCTGAACCTCTTGAAGGGTCAAGCTTTTCCCTGTATTAGTGAGTTACTAATCTCCCCCCTTCCCTTCAAATGAATGTCTACTGAGTGCTAATTGGTGGAAGGCCTTATGTTAGAGATACAAAGATCAACAGATGCCAGGCAACGAGAGTCCAGACTGAGATCTTCCTGTCCTCTGCCCCTTTCTCTTTGCCCCAAGTGATCATTTCACAGAGCCAAATGGTAAAGTGTTCTCAATTTAACTCTTAAAAATTTTTAGATATTACTCAAGCTCCTTTTTTCTCAGTGGTAGAGCTCTCACTTAATTTCTCTTTTCCTTCTGTGAGTCAATCAGAAGCTCACTATTAGAGAATGGTTTCCTGTGTTCATTATACTTATAGCTGCACATCTCTCTCCTCACAGAAACTTTTTTTCCATTTTACACGTTAATGTCCCAATGTTTCTACTTCATAGCTTTAAATCTTTATTGTTAACTAACCCTGAGAGGGAACTTCCTAAAAATGCTTCCTGCTGACATCACAGAACTCTGCAATCTTTGAATTTTGTTAAAACAATAGTAAGATCCACGTTAGAGATACCCTACTAGACTATCCGGTTTGTCTCTCATTTGCCTACAAACACAAACTTCCTGTTAGGCAACTGCGGATCAGCAGAAACGTAACTGAAGGGAACAAGCACATTCTTGACCAACAGGTTTTTCCCCGTCAACTAATTCAATGAACGCCTCAAATACACCTCAGAGGAAATCTTGTATGATACTCACTGCTTGCTCTGTTCAAGGCCAAATCATCAGCTTTGCTAAAACAAGAAGAAATCAAAAACCTGAATTTCCTCGTCTAAAGGGAACCAATCAAAAGTAAATCACAATGCTCAGTGTTTCCATGGTCTCTGCCTGGAAACCTAAAACAGGGTTGGGTGGGCTCTGTCTTCCAGTACAGGTCTAATGATGTCTAATCGGTAGTTCTTAGTAATTTTAAAAACAGTACTTCCCAGATTTCTAAGATAATACTGATTCTGGCCCTGGCCTGTGTGGCTCGGTGGTTAGAGCGTCGGCCTGCAAACCAGAGGGTCGTGGGTTCAATTCCTGGTCAAGGGCGTGCACCTGGGTTGAAAGTCTGACACCCCCCCCCCCAAGTGGAGGAGCATGTGGGAGGCAACTAATCGATGTCACATCAATGACTGTCTCTCTCTCTCCGCGCCTCCCCCTCCCTTCTACTCTCTCTAAAAATCAATGGAAAAAATACTCTCACTCCTTGGGCGAGGGTAAAAAGAAACAAAAAGATAACACTGATTCCGTGTGATTTCATCATTTTTCCCCAAAGACTGCTAAAAGCAACTGGATTTGGGGCCTCTGTAAAGCCTCACAAATAAATATATGCATAACTCGGGGGGAAATCAAAACCTCTTCACACCTTCTGTCCTGACTGTGCTTTACAAAATCCAGTCCCTGACCCTGTGGGGAACATCAGTGTGGCGAGTGGGCGCCGAGACACGCCTCACATGCGTCTTCATGCAACCCTCCCAACAAGCTGAAGCAATACCTACATTTTCTTATTTTTCCAGATAATAAAATCACCACAGAAAGGTTAACTTTCTTAATGTCACACAGCTGGCAAGCGACAAAATCCGGTATTTCACTCTGAAGCCCACGCCCTCTGCTAAATCACACTTCCCTAAGGTCATGGAATCTTTAGAACTTATCGACTGTTTGGCAAGTTCACATCAGCAGATATAAAAGGAATCTGGGTTTCCCCAATACTCTGCTATCAAATCAGTGTGTATCTGTGTCAAGTTCTGTAAATATGGTGAAAATGTCTATGGATGTCTGTGACACACCACCCCCCTTTTCCCCTTACAGTCTTTTCTCCTCTGTTCATCTCTACCCTTGTCTTAAGGTTATTAAAAGGAAATCTTAAAAGGGTTTCACAGCATGAAGAAAACAAAGACCTAACATTGATTTAAATCAATAAATGTCTATCGCACACCTAAGTGCTAAGCATTATGAAGGGTTCAAAGGACAATCAAAGCCTCTGAACACAATTACAGGCTTTTACTATAAACACGAAGGTATGAAAGTGCTGTAAGAGTCAGGAACAGATTATTATGAGAATTAGTGATATAGGTGAGAACTTCCAGAAGAGGATGGTTAAGATACAGGCAGACAGCAATAATGCATGTAACAATCAACCAAAAAATTCAATGTAACATTTACCAAACACCTGCTACAAGAAGGCACTGTGAGGAGTTTATCATTTAATAGGGGACACAAATAGTAAACTAGAAAACAAGCCCGGAATATGTGAAGTGCCACAAGATAAATACAAAGTGCCAGAATTCATTCATTTCATTTAACAATGATCATCATGTAGGCAGTGGTACAGATAAAAAAAAAAGTAGTATCTGCCACCATAATATACACTGACATCAAGAGATGGCATCTAAATTGTTTTAAGGGGATAGGACTTTATCAGCATAGGTAACAGAGAGGATTGCTGAGATCTGACCCAGAGAGCCAACTATTAGGTCCTTCCCATAATATTAGCCTTCAACACATGGGCTTAGGTCAGTTCATATCGATGCTGACAAAGGAAACAGTGTGAGCAAATCGGAAGAACCAGGGAACTCCATGCTTTAGCTGGAATATACAATGAGTAAGGAATGTGGGAAGAAAAGCCAGAAAGGAGGCTGGAATTGGAATTATTAGGTCCTGAAATGCTTTCTTTCCCTTAAAAGTGTAAATATCACCAGATGGAACTCAGGATCCCAGACACCTCCCAGCACAGAAAAGTTTGTTTCTAGAATCATAAAATCAAACAACACGACTCAGAGGGATATATGTGCGGCTCTGTAACAGGCGACTGACTGTACTAACTCTCAATTTTCAAGGTACAGCAGTTGGGCCAAGAGTGCCAAGACCTGTGTGCAGGATCATGTTTCTTTTTGTCAAATCTGAAAGGACATCTAAACTACTCCAAAACCAGGAGCAAAAATTGATATATTTCAGCCACAGCCTCTTGAGGCAGGTCAATGAGATCTATAAATATGTATGTTGCTTATTTCATTTGGACCCTACTTAAACATTACTTTGTTTATTTAACCTGCATTTGGGAAATGAGCACACGGCCAGACTTAGGATCCAATTTCTTTTATTTTTTCTTAATTGTCACCCAAGGATATTTTTTCCACTGCTTTTCAGAGAATGGGGGGGCAGAAACATCGATGTGAGAGAGACACATCAATCGGTTGCCTCCCACCCCGACCAGGGCAGGAATCGAGCCTATAATGGAGGTAGGTGTCCTTGGCCAAAATCGAACCCAGGACCCTTCAGTCCACAGGCTAACGCTCTACCCACTGAGCTAACTCAATCCACTGAGCCAAACTGGCTGGGGCAGGATCCAATTTCTTAAAGGAGTTACTAAACACTCCCAGTTACTCCACTTTAAAAAGCCCATGATAGGAAGGGAGGAAAATCCAAAAAGGAAAAAAAAGAAAATTTTCCAATATCTTCACTTGTTTCTCATCTCTGTGGCCTTGTTGCCTTTCTTCAATAGCTCTAAAAGGAGCATGGATACCACACCTTCTTAGTAAGACCCAATGTATTTTACTTACATTCAACAAGTAATATAGTCACTTAGAGATAACACAGAAGGGAAATGGCTCATTTCAGGTCACTTAGCAGAGGGGAACCATTCAACAGCTAACAGCAGAGTACAAACTGCCTGTTAATTGTGTAATGGTGGAGGAAGGGATGAGTTCACACCCACAGAGGAGGCAGGATTACCTTTCCTAAACTTTTAACATCAACTTCTGCCTCTTCTAATAGAAGATGATCCACTTTTCTCTTTCAATTAGCAGCTCTGTGAGTGCTTTCTAGTAATGAGGGCCTCATAGCCTAACTCAAGCATTTATAAATATCATGTGATACAAAATGCCCAATTTTCATTCGTTCCAGTGAAATCTACTGCACTAGACATAGCCTGGTGAACTTGGTATATTTAAAAATGGTTACTACTTTTCTACCTCATTAATAATAATAAAGCTGATTCTACCAAAGCCCGAAGTTCGAACACAGTCCCATAAACAAGGTATAGTATTGGGCCAATATAAGGCCATAAAAGTGATTTGGTGGTTACATTATTCACCAACAGCAATTGTAAATACAGTTGTCTCAATCAAGAGTATATTTAGTTGAGCCCTGGCTGGTGTAGCTCAGTTGGCTGAGCAACATCCCATGCACCAAAAGGTCACTGGTTCCACTGCCGGTCAGGGCACATGCCCAGCTCTCAGGCTCCATCCCCAGTAGGAGGCGTACAGGAGGCAGCCAATGGATGTTTCTCTCACATCGATGTTTCTTTCTCTCCCTTCCTCTCTCCCCCTAAAATCAATTTTAAAAACATATTTTAAAAAAGGAGTATATTTTATTTTAGAGACTGAACCTGATGAGGTAGGTCTGTTGGAGAAGCATTCTTTGTGGACCCAGCCTCAGACAGGGATAGAAATCACAAGTGGTTATATTTTGGAGATTTTAATTATTCTGTCACCAGCTTTACTTCCTAGTAAACTAAAAAAGTGCAAGAAAAAAAAGGAGAAAGAGTCAAAATGAAAGGAAGTAGAGGGATGAAGCTTAAGAAGTTGGAGACACCCAAGAATCTGTTTCCCCCCTTTAATATAGCATGCTCAAAAATACCAAATGAAAGTTATCCTGTTAACCATTAAATACTGAGCAGCACAATCACAAATATTTGAGTATTGAAGCTGACTCATAAAAATCTAAAAATATTTCATACTTTAGGCTTTCAAAATACCATCAGTTTAACCCCTTCCCCTCCTTCAAACATGTTGTTTTGAAACCAATGTAAAATATTTTGAACCTACTTCTACAAACTAATTAAAATGCAGTGAATACAGAAAGCCACATGCAATCAGATTTTAAGGCTTTATCATTCCTACATCTGATCCTGGATTTACTAAATCAGTTGTTAAGTAGCTGTGCTGTCTACTACACTAAAATAAATACATATATGTTTATGAAAAGCATTGCCTGAGAGTCTAAACTGGTATCCCTTTGAGGCAGGGGTGGGGAACCTTTTTTCTGCCAAAGGCCATTTGGATATTTATAACATCATTTGAGGGCCAGACAAAATTATCACCTTAAAAATTAGCTTTGAAAAAAGCTCCTAGATTTATTGAATTTCTAGTAACCCCTGCAGTTGCCTCGACAGGGCCAGACCAAATGATTTTGCCAGCCATATACAGCCTGCAGGCTGGACGTCCACCACCCCTGCTTTGAGGGAATATCAAAATCTGTATATAAAAAGTCATTTTTACATTGATCTAGGTAACTACTTAACTCTTTGTTAAATTTTCTAAGAGCCCCAGTTTATAGTGTCTTTAAAAGGCTGAAATATCTTTTCTGATCATAGACAAGTACAATCATGTAAAATCAAAATGTTTTTAAGTTATGAACATAGGAAGGCAATAAATTTAGGCTGAAGACTTTTTTTTAAAACCAGGCACCAAATACACTATGTTTCTTCTAATTCTTTTGAAAATAAAGACATTTAGTTATTTTTTTAAATGACTAGAAATGAAAGGAGCACAGAATAGCCAATGTCAAAGAAGTACCAAGATACAATTTTTAGATTATGAAGTACTCCTATGTTGTAAGTACATGTATTATACGTACATCCATAAGAACATGTACTATACTTGTAATTCTACTTAAGATATTTTACCAAAATAATCTACCTCAAAAGTTGCAGGATGTCATAGGCTTGACTACAATAGCTTGACAAATTATACTGAGATGAAAAAAATTACTTAATAAATGAAAACCAAATAAAAATCCACAAGTAACAGTATCCCTTAGAAAGCAACCACACGTGCACACACACACACAAATCAGAAACTACTAGAGCTTTTTTTTATAGTACTCAAGAATGCTGGAGAAGTCTAGTTCTGTGAATTATGCAAAGGACAGCAAATATTAAGCTGCCTCCCTATTTATGCTACTGTACTTCCATTTTTAAAACATGCACCTCAACTCCCCAGATACCATCATCCACAGAAACCATGCAGCTATCCAACAGACTTTCAGTGTCACCATTTATTATTTATAGCATTAAATAGGGGAAGTGGCTCTGATGTCACCGACCCTACCCAGTGGAATCACTGACTCAATAAACATTTTCACACTGGAGAAAATCTGGCTAGGAAAACATTGTGCTGGGTTAAGTGGATTATTTCACCTTTCCTCTCCACCCTGGGTAGAAGTTGCTACCGTGTCAGGAGAGATACAAAGAAACTGTCAAGGTTTCCACAGGAAGAAACCCTGGGCTTGTCCATTTGCTGAGGCAATGACTTCCTCCACAGCCCAGTTTGATTTCCCTAACGTTCAAATTGGCAGGTAATAGCTGCCATATTTTATTTCTCCCACCCAATCATCCACCAAGTAGAGCAAATTCTACTAGCCAATCTCGCAGGGTCCTGTTCCTAAAAACCGCTTCGGGCTCCAAGTCCTAAGGGGGAAAGGGGCTGGAGTGACCGCGGGGGCGAGGAAGCCTGGGGTGGCTACCAATGGTTTCTAACAGAAGAGAGATCGCTTTCCCCAGGGGCTTAGGATTCTCTCTCTTTTTTTTTGGGGGGGGGGGCGGGAGAACTGGCGGCAGTCATGAGGACAATCCCTCCCCCCCTCCTTCCCAATTTCCCAAAGCAGCTCTGGTAAACGTGAAGTTACGCTTTCCCTGTCTCGGGAGGTGGAATCCAGAGTACCTGGGGCCTTGCTATGCAAACATCCCTCTGGGCCCAGGAGGAAACCCTTTGTCCGAGAAGTCGGACATCACTGGGGTCCGGGAAAGAGGCCCCTAATCCGTCACAGCCTCACACCCGAGGGCTTCCCACCTCCACCCCTGTAGGGCCTATCCAGGCACCCACACAGCCCCAGGTCGGGGAGAGGGTGCTGAGACCCTTACTAGGACGCCGAGGCCCGAGGCCCCGGCCGAGCTCCTCCGCGCCCCCCCCCCCCCCATCACCATCTCCCTCGGCCTAAGTGGGGCTTGCAAGAGCGGTGCAGGCCTGGACCGAAAAAATAGAGGAGAAAAATAAATACATAAATAAATCCACTTCTAAGAGAAGGAAAGGAGATGTTAGAGCGAGTGTGAGCTAAGGCCACAGCATTGGCGAGCAAGGGTCGTTCGAGAGATGGGCCCGGAGACAAGACTAGGGGAGGGAGGAGAGCCGAGGGGCAGGAGGGGGCCGGGCCACCTCCGGCCTGAGATCTCGAGGGATCCGAAGGAACCGCGCCGGGCCCGAGGCCAGGCAAGGCGGGGGGCCCAAGTCGGGGCCGCGACGGCGGGGAAGGGCCAGGGCCGGCCTCGCGCCGGACGCTGAGGTGGGCAGGCCCGCCCGGGGCCGGACGGACGGAAGAACAGACGGTCCAGCGGGCCACACTCACCATGAGCTCGATGGTCTTGTCCTCAATCACCGAGTCGGGCTCCATGGCGGCCCCGGCGGCCCCGCCTCGCTCTCCCCGCGCAGCAGCGAACCGCCCGTGCGGAGGAGGCGACGGCGGAGGCGGCAGAGGCGGAGGCGGTAATCGCACCCACTCTAGCTGCCAGCCCGCCCGGGCCGCTGGCAGCTCCGCCCTCCCCCTCGGCGAACGCAGTACGCAGAGCGAGGACTACAGCTCCCAGCAGGCGCCGCGTGCTCCGCAGAGCGTTGTGGGAACGCGAAGCCGACCCCCTGGCCAATCCCTCCTGGCTGCGCGAAGCTGAATTCTGAGCCGAAAGTAGCACTGGATAGTGAATGCGGGACTCGCAGATCTAAAGAATTAAGGGCTCCCTCCAGGTAGAGCCTCGGGAGTTCCACGACTACATGTTCCAGAAAACCCTGCGCGCGGGTTCTCCTTCCGCTACTTCCTCCCGACTTCCTGGCAGCCCCGGGCCACTCAGACCGGAACGTAACTCCCAGGCACCCCTTACACTTGTCAGAGATCCTACGTGTGCGACCCATTTCCGCACATGCGCGGTCAGTGGCCGCGGCGCCCATTCGCCGCCTAGGAAGCCGCTCCGCTGGTCCGCGTGTGTCTGTTGGTAGAGACGCCGATTGGAGACAGGTGGGTTCTGGGTGCTTCAGGAGGGGATGGTGTTGGGGCTCAAGTGTGGGAGAGGGCCGGCGAGCGAGAGCAGCTCGGCAAGGGAGGAGGGCCCCTGAGGGGAGGGGCATCCCTGCCGGGGATCCCCCTGAGGTGTTCGGAGATCGAGGCGCGGGAGAGGAGGTTTGTGATGAGCTGTGGCGCTGTCTGCACCGCGAACTGGGAGGAGCTGAGGCGTGACAGGGAACCTGCGTGTATTGAGCCCCTCTTACTCATTTATTCCTTCAGAAAGTTTTTTTAAAAACTTACAGCCACTGCCGGGTACCAGTACAGGCGCTGGGAATTCGCTCTGAACATCACAGACAAGGTCTCTGTTCTCGTGGCGCTTCCTTCCAGGGGGGTTCGGGGGGAGGCATTAACCGAGAGTGACTGGCGCTAAGAGGGAACACGGCTGGAGACCTGGAGACGCCTCGTGAACTGTCACCAGCCCTATGTGAACTTGGTCGGGTCTGCCAGTGCCTTCTAATCACAGACCACCAGGGACACACTAACAGGTGAACAAGTTGAGTTTATTGCTGGTTGCTGAGAGGAAGAATGCACACCATGAGGAGTCCTGGGGCACCTCAGGAAGAGCTGTTAGGTGACCTGGGAGAGAGTTTGAGGAAGTGGGGCTTTACCCGGATCAGATGGTGCCAGGAAGCAGGGGTAATGCTATGGTTGGGTATCTCAATAAATCTTACCTGGAAGGGAGGAATACTAGACTGAGGGTAAAGCTATAATTGGCAAATAAGCAGCAGCCCTGAACATTAGTGAGGGTGGGGAATGTGTGATCGTTTTTTGGGTGTGAACAGTGTTTATGTTTTATCTGTGTTCAGGTATAATTAAGGAGTGGCCTTGTTTTTGTCTTGATCTCTCATGGTTACAGAATGGCCTTGTCTGGTGTTTATGGTCTGTGAAATTACTATATTTAACAACACAAGGCCTAAGAGGGCGAGGCTATCATCTAGTAATATAACAGCCTGGCTGCAAAGCATCAGGCCAGCTTTCAAATGTCAGAGGCTGCCTTTCTCTTTCTCTTTGCAAATGTGTTTTTTGCATTCTCTCCACCTATAAATTGAGGGGACTTAGGTCCAGATTATTACAGTAATCTGTATACATGCAGGACACAGTGTAAGCTCCTTGCAGTTAGCGTTTGAAGTTTCATAGTCCTGATATCTCATGCTTTCCACCGTGGGAACTGAAAGAAAAGCAATAGGAAAAAAGTGGCCAGGATTGGAAAGTTATTGCCACTAACTTGCTATCTGAATTTCATCAGACTCTCCCCCCTATCTGGGCCTTGGGACATTCATTAGTAAAACAAATGGGTTGGAATAAATGACCTCTGTTTCAGTTAACATTGCATCATAAAAAACACCTCCAAGACCTAGTAGCTTAAAATGTTCTATTTTTTCACAGTTGTGTGGGTTGACTGGATTCGGCTGAGCCACATAGTATTAGCTGCAATTACTCACGGGACGGCAGTCAGCTGGGAGCTCATCAAAACAGCCCCTAGGGCCTCCCTTTCCACCTGGCTTATTATCAATCAAGCTTCTGCAGGATAACTTGCTTCTTAGAGGACATGGCTCCAGTGAGCGAATACTTATTAAGCCTTTGCTAATGACCCATTGACCAAAGCAAGTCATATGGCCCAGCCCGGAATCAATGTGGGAAGAGACTGTACAAGGTCGTGAATTAAAGTCATGGTTCATTGGGAGCCACCAATGTAACAGCCAACCAAGACTTCTGAGGTCCCGGCACTTTCCACAGGACCTGGCACACAGGGTTAGGGTAAGAGTCACAAGCTTGAGTATGATCCCCAATATGTATGTTTATCACACTGTCTTTTCTGTTGTTTTAAAATTTGACAGTTTCACATTTTAAAATCCGAATTTCCAATTTTTCTCAGGAAATGAAACCCTCTTGCTATATTGGATCTGCATGGCAACAACACGCAGGAGTTAAGTAACAACTACCTTTTTTATACAAAGCAGGTACTCTTGATTTCCACTGTCACCATCCCTCCCTTTTGTCTTATATCTGCGTGCTTTACTCATTTAAATCGTGTGCCTAACCCGTATAGATACTTGAGTTTACAGCCCTTGGCATTGAAACTGTAATGGAAGTAACTCAAGGTTTCTTTCCTTTTATTAAAACCATATCCCACATTAAGAGGAAAAAATACTAGTATTATTGGGTCAAATTCCAGGAGCTCAGTGTCATAGTTACTGAGTCACGCGTGTAATAGAGGTCTTACCCAAGCTATATAAAGCAAACTGAGCCAAGACTTATTACTTTGCTCTCTCCTCTTCTCATACAAGAACTCGGGTACCCAGGTATTTTTACTGCTTCAGACTTAATGCCAGCTGGTAACTAGATTTGGTCATAAAGACAGAGGACCTTAAGGCATACTTTTCCCCCAGTTTTTCAGATACCTCTTGAACTTGGGTTTACAAGACACAATTACAACAAAGTGGTACAAGTCTACGATCCCTTAACCAAAATCATGAGGTCCAGATAGGTCTCAGAATTTCAGAACTATTTAAATTGTACAAAAGTATTATGGTGCACACACTGTATAGGTAATGCAACACTCCCTGTGACATCTAGGACAGCACTTCATAATTAATTACATTAATTTTTCTGCAGCAAAACATAATGTGTGCCTGTTATCAATTTGTAGCCTCTCAGCTCCAAATCCACCCTTCTTTTCTATGCTTTGAAATACTGGAATGGGGCCCTGTAAGTATTTCTCTTCTGCCAGCTGGCACAGTGGTTACCTTTGTCAATAGGGCACCCTAGAGGGACACAGCTGAATAAAAGACTTCTCTTCCTGACTCAAGTATGCAGTCTTTTCCTTCTTGCCTTTGTGACACACAGCAGTAACAGTTTGCAGAACTGTAACCCACACACGTGGCTGGGATACCCAGAGGGTGGCTTCCCAGTGAGTTCACTGGCACCTCAGCAGGCAGTTTCCTGCTTGCCAGCCTCAACCTGTGGTGTGTTAAAATGATGTATTTTCACCTGCAATGATGAGCTTTCTGAATTCAGATATATTAGAAGGATAATGCAGTAAAATTTTGACAACTCATTTCCAGCTCATGTCAAAGAATGCAAGTCTTTTGAGGGAGAATCTTGTGAAATCATAAGAAAGAGAGTGTTAGTAAGAAATATTGAAGGTAGCAGCTCCATATTTTATCCACATGACAAGGCTTCCTGCTTTATCTATCTATCTATAGAATCCAGAAAAAAAGTTATCATGAACTATATATTCACACATTTATTTGGACTAAAAAACAAAGCCAGATTTTCTGACAGTCTCATTTGACTGACTGGTTTGATAGGATTTACACTGCCAATAATGGGTTGTTAGATGAGTTAAGTCTTTAGTTTCCATGATTTTTAGGAAAATATACAGGGTGTCTCCCCAAAAACATATACACACTTTAACAACCGGTGGTAGGTCCATTGATGGTTCTTTCGTTTCAGATTAATAAACACTTTATAATTATTCAAAGTGTGTGTGCATTTTTTGGGATACCCTGTATTTAAAGCACATAAAGTAAAAACATTAATTCACTTATTGGCAAACATGTATTGAAATTAATATTTGTATTTTCCCCCACCCTTTTTAAACTTAATGGGTTAAATAAGATACCTGCAAGTAAAACAGTAAAAAAAAGTTGCATTAGTCAGAATAGAATACACTATGCCACAGGAGCAAATTATCCCATGTATGAGAGAAGTAGAACCTTTAAGAACGAATTAAGGAATTTTTTACAAGGAGTTGACATTATATAATTGTCAAATCTAGTTAAGCAATCTCTGTAAGGCTATTGTCTTTGTAGGCTATAGTGGATCTTAAAGTCCACTGGGCAGGCAGTCAAGAAGGGGAGACGGGTGGAAGGTGGGGGAGAGCAAGCGTAGTTGAACTGGGGTCAATGAGGACAGACTGAAACCGTGTCAGTCCTTATTGCCCATGACCTTGGTGCTATGAATGTTATGCAGAGGCTGGAGCCCTGTGTCACAGCTGAACACCCCACCTGGCCCAGATATCAGCTCTAAGGCAGGGATGGGGAATGTTGGGCCCTGCCAAGGCAACTGCAGGCAGGACTCAAAATTCAATAAATTCAGTTAAATGTTTGGCCAAATATAGTGGGCTAATTTTTAGCAATTGATAATTTTGTATGGCCCAAGAATGATGTTATAAATATCCAAATGGCCCTTGGCAGAAAAAAGGTTCCCCACCCCTGCTCTAAAGGAATGTGGAACCATTGTAGACCCAGCCATTCTTTACACCAAGGTGAATGAGCTGATGAACAACAATGTATTTGAGCTACAAAAAGACTGCAGTTTCACTTCCACCCACCAAATCCCTCACCGGAATCTGTTTCATGGCCCACCCTACTCAGAAACAGACAAGAACAGAATTCAGGCAAATGTAGTTTCCTAGCCAAGCTGACCCATGACTAAGTTTTCACACCTTAATGCACACATCTGGTTCATGTGAAGTCCAACACAGTCAGCCAGTCCTCCATCCTAAAGTTAGACCATCAGGAATTCATGGTCTCCAGTATTAACAGGCCAGCTATTAACTGCCTTATCTCAGAACATCATTCCTGCTCACTATTTATTAGTCAATGCCTAATCACACAGTCCTAAGAAGCTGGAAGGGATGCTAGAAGATGTACTCTTCCTGTATGCCTAGACAAAGAAATGAAGTAGAATTCGCTAAATAGGATTACTCTGCTGCACAGGTATAATTAATATTCATTTAATAAATCTTGGTAAAAATTTTTTGTATGCTCCCAGAAATTGAGAAAGTGAATTTCTCTAGTGACTATATAAAAAAAACTTTTAGGGGTCAGTTGGTTCCCAGTACTTTGTTCTCAGCAGAACTGATTGAGTTTCCATATCCTCATCTATAAAATGGAGATGACAATGTCTTCCTCATGGGTTGTTGATAGCATTCAATGTTTGTTGTTAAATGAGATTAATAGTAAATGTCTGTAGAGAGAACACCCACACACACAGCAGGCGTAACTTCTTTCAGAACAGAAACCCCAAAGTCAGACCTGCTGGATAACCTGGGAGGCACCGGTGTACTCAGAAGGTAGTAAACACTTTGTCTGGCAAATGTGGATAAGTGTGCCCTGCTTTTTCCACCCCAGCCCAAGAGAACAACCCCAAAAGCAAATAGTTTCTCCCCTTGTTATTTTATTAGAAGCATATTTACATTCTTGCAGTTAACTTTGCAGAGAATATTTTACAAAAGTCTTGTATAAAGTTTGGATGCTACATAAAAATAATTTCTATCCTTCATAAAGGGAAAATATAAGTTAGTTATATTTACTCTGCCGTACATTGACTGAAAGTGAGGAACAGTTTTGTCTGTCCCTTACAGAGGAAGCATTAGCACAGGGCACGAGGAACACTGTGTGGGCCTTCTCGGTGATGGGCATTGCACACTGGCTCAATCGTGAGGCTGGAAGACCCAACCAGATCCCATCCACAAGGAACAGGGGACCTATTAGGGCTCGGGCATCACTGAGCGGGGAAGCAGCAACTCCTTGAACAAGGTTCCAATGTGAATGACAAGCCATGTAAGACAAGGACCAAAGCCTTGCCTGAGCCATAAAACCGGCTTTTCACCTAATACTCTCACACCCCAGGCTGCAAAAGGTAATGTGTTATAAACAAGCCCAGAACAGCCCTGCCTGACCATTCGCCAGTGCTGGCCTCCCCTGATGGAACTGGGTCAATGCTCTGTAGTTACACTGTTGCTGGTTCGCATTTTCTAGCACCTGTGCACCTGAGAGAATCAAAAGGGACAATTGTTTCACTTGTCTCATTTGTTGATACCTGACAGGTGTCCCATCTGGGTCAAATACTGAAGCAGGCAAGCTGCATGCTCACCAACCTAAGAGGACCGCCACCTTCCCATGGCCTCCAGAGCATCTTTACAGCATCTGTAAGTCTTGGGAACCCCAAGTCCCTTCTCTTTTTGAATGGCTGCCCTCCCTTTGCAAGATCCAGGAGAGGAGGATTATAGCCAGTGCCAAGACTTCCAGGGACTTGCTTTAGAAAGACAAAGCTTTGAACCTGACCATAAGGAACGAAGGAGGAGAAAGTCCTCCCGGGGTGTGGCAGCTACTCTATCGCCAGCAAAACAGTGCCCAGACTCAGTGTGCCCATTGATTTCTCAAAATCACCTTCAGTTTTCTGTCTTGTTTCTATAAAGCAGCTATCTTCCTAAAGAAGCCGTCCATTTATATTTTTTCAAGTTACGAATCAAGGTGAAAAAAGTTTTCTTTGTAAATAAGCCAAATGCCAGTTTGAACATTTGCTTTCGTTGGGTTAACAACACTGCAGCTTTGGGGGTCAGAATCTGATGACCCGAAGGTCTAGGATTCTGTCTGAGCTACGGAAGCTTTGCTTCTGCCATGTTCCCGGGGGCAGGAAGCATATTGCTTCTCCCTCATGCTTTTGCTTCCTGAACAAAAGTTTCAGTGACTGCCAGCCTCTGTCTGAAGTGTAAGGCAGACTCCTGAACAACGAGGGGCACAGTGCAGAGGGAGACAGCCTTCCCATATCACCTGGGCAAGTGTGAGATGGAAACAGACTGGGTTGTGGAAGTGCTGTGTGATGAGGAATTTATCCCTGAACACAGGCTACCACGTGGGGGCAAAAAGGAATCACAGACTGTTCACCCTGTGCCATCAGGTGCCTCTGGTTCCAGTACCCAGCACACCCCTACCATTGCTCCACCTACCATGCTCGATGGCTCAGGCAGCAAATGTGTTCCAACCCACCTGGCACAAGAGGCCCAGAGTGGTGGCAAGCCTGGGTAGTGCCAAGGACCCAAGCCCTTCGTATGTGACTGTGCAGGAAGGGGGGTTGGGGGACACAAGATGGCACGAAACACCTGAGACCAGCAGAGTGAACAATTCTGGCTCTCCCCCATTGTAGACATGGTCTCACGAAAGCAAATTGGGGGAACTGGAGAAATGAGGGCACCTCCTGAGTAGATCGCTGTTGGAGCCGTGATTCTTGTCTGACACTGCAAGGCAATGGCTGAAAAGCCACCAAGAATTACAGTATATGGACGAGCCCACGGTAACTTCAGCTGCAGCACTTTGCACCCATAGACAGCAAAAACTGGTGTTTTGGCAAATACGAGGGGCCTCGAGGCTACAGAATGCTCATTCCTCTTAGACCCTGGCCCCACCCACAACCCAAATCACTGACAGCTTGAAGGGACCTGGGCTTCAAAGAGAACATATATTAAGATTAGTTGACACACAGTAAAACCTCACCCTCCACAAGTGAGTGAAAAATCAGGAACACTGGGGTTGCACAGGCAAGGGGCTGGATTTGAGCTGGCATTGAAGCAAGAGGGAAGGGGTCCTGAGTTACTTGTTCACAGAGAATGGCAGAGCCCGGAGGCCCGCCAACCTGCCAGCCACAGCCCCTAGTGGCTGTTAGGAAGCATCCGCAGAGCTGTAGGGGAAGAACTTGGTGGCCTTGTTTGGGGTAGTAGGGTTCAGGCACTCAGTCTCCTCACTCAGTTTGAAGAACATCTCCTGTTCCCGCTTCTTCTGGTTCAGATCTTCTTCCAGAGCCTAGGACAAAGAGAGGGTAGATGGAGCTCAGGCAGATTCCGTAGGACACAGGTCTCCCAACCTCAGGACCCCACCGAAGTGGCCTTGTCTAGAAATGTCCCTCCCAGGCCTTCGTGCTTGGGTAATTCCGTCTTCCCTCTTTCCTTCCCCACAGCTCATCACCCAGAAAGTAAGCACCAGCTCCTCCTTCCTTCTGCTACAGCCATATAGAAGTTTCCCGTGAGCCAAAGGCTTCAGTTTGGGGCAATGCCTATCTACGTGGGGTGGGGGGAAAGCAGGTGCAAATCTGCTGGCAGAAAAACAGCCAGACAAGTGGAGAAAAGCCGGAGGTAGAGAGTGGGGAGAGAGATTTAATAGCAGGGGAGCAGAAATGACTGAGTTATACAGTGTCCCAACTAGGGCCCTGTCCCACAGAAATCACCCAGGCAGTTGTTTTCAAAATATAGTAAAACCTTGATATAACGGACTAATTTGGGTGAGGGGGTGTCCGTTAAAGCCAAAAGTTCATTATATAATAAAATAGGTTTTTCTGTATGCATATGTTAAAAAATCAGTTTACCTGTTTTTACTTATGTAGACACGTTTGTATAATTAAAATTAAGTATGTATGAAAAGTTTAATTTCACAGAAAAGTTTTCTATATGTATTACTGTAATTTTTAATTTATACTGAATAGGTCTAGTAAATGAGTGCACTCACCACTCACTGGGAGTAAACAAATGTACTCAGCTGGGACCTGGCCTAGCGCTCAGGGCAATATCAGCCTGCATTCGTTAAAACTGCTGCAGAAAGTCATGCCACTGACAACAGAACCAATTACTGTACTTGATGCGGTATGATCACATGTTAATCGTTCACTGAACATTGTTTACGAGTAGTGACTCTTGGATTTAAATATGTAGACTATAGTTTTAGATATGTAGTATTTATTTATGTTGGCGAAATTACTACAGTGTTTTTCCCAACATATGACCTATTCTCTCAAATTTGTTAAAAATAACAGTGAATTAATAATAAAATATAACCTGTTAATTATAAGCAAATCTTGGTAAAAAGCATTTTAAAATTAATAGGGTGTCTATTTTCACATAGGACATATGGACCAGAAATGTTGTCCACTAAATCCTAAGTCCATTAAAGCGAGGTCACAAAATAGAGGGTTTTTTCGTACATGTGCTGTCACCCACCCCTGAGCTTCCATTTCTCAAAACTGATGGTAGATAGAGGCTCTCCATGTAGTAAAAGAACACGAAACAATGGAGGGGAGCGTCTAGTTGATGAGCACTGCATAAGCTTCCCCTGGGTACACGCAAGTTCATCTAGACAGGTTGGATCCTACCAGAAAAATTTCTTGAGGGTTCTAGTCAGGAAGAATTCAGCTTTACCATTACCAGCTGTGTGCCTTGCATGTTACCTTTCCTCTCTGAGTCTGTTTCTTTGTAACAAGGCAGTATCCCTCCCTGCCTAGCAGGGCTGTTGTAAGATTAAATGAGAAACTAATAGATCATAATTACTGAGTAGTTCCCATACATCAGGCACTATGCTCTGTGCATTACATCGCATCTTCACATGGAGGTAGATACTATTATCCCCATCTTAAAGATGGAGAAACTGAGGCTCAGAGAGCTTGGGTCACTTGCCCAGGGCCACTCAGCTAGCTAATTAAAGAGTTCATGCTCTGAAACACTGTGCTGCATCTTCAAAGCCGGGCACACAAGGGTTGTTCAGTTAATGTGGCTTCATTATAAAGAGGTATTTAACCATTGACCGGCTTTCCTTATTTTTCCTATAGAAGTATCTATGTTCACAGGAGTTGACCAGCATTCTACTATCTCTTTTTTAAGACAATTCTTTGGATGCCCTGAAATAGTCTCTACTTAACAAATAACTTAATTACCAGAATCCCCCCTTTAAGCTCCTGTTCCTTCAATAGTACTAAATTCTAGTGAGTTCTTTCTACCTCTAAAGAATGCTGAGAAAGAACACTGAATCATAACACCAATTTTTCCTTTTATAGGACATCCATACAAGGGAAGGCCAGGTATTTGAAGTCGTGCCTTATCTTGCTTGGACGTGAATGATTTGAAATTTCTAGTAATTCACACAGACTCTTGGCTCAAGTTCTCCTTTACTGGATGTATTTAATATCAAATCTTTTGTGGCAAGCAAACATAGATGCAAAAGTAGAACTGTTTAAACTCCTGTAACAGGGGTTACAAAACCCAGTGCCTATGGGAGCCAGCCAGATGATTAAATGAGTGAAGAGAGCTGGCTTTGAGGCATTAAGGAGTGTTGGGGACTGTGGTGATGTGAAGAGCACATGCTATGTCTGAAGAGGGCAGTTTTTCTCAGTTCCAACTAATGGCTGTCATGTAGTTTGATGCGTCCAGTGTTGTTAGAACTCCTGGGTTTTCAAAAGAAACTGGAAATCCAGATTTAAAAAAATATTTTATTGCCCGACCAGGCGTGGCTCAGCGGTTGAGCGTTGACCTAGGATCCAGGTGATCAGGGTTCGATTCCCGGTCAGGACACATGCCCAGTTGAGGGCTCGATCAATGACTCATCATTGATGTTTCTATGTCTGTCTCTCCCTCTCCTTTCCTCTCTCTGAAATCAATGAAGATATATTAAAAAAAAAACACAAAAACACAAAAACAAAACATTTAAAAATATATATATATTTTATTGATTGATTTTAGAGAGAGAGAAGTGGGAGAGAGAAAGAGAGAAACATCATTCTGTTCCACTTATTTATGCATTCAATGATTGATTCTTGTATGTGCCCTGACCAGGGATCGAACTGTATCGGGTAAACACTAACCAACTGAGCTACTTAGCTAGGGCAAAATCCAGATTTTTATGTAAAACTTAGCTGGTAACTTTCAAAAAAATTTAAGTTGCTATGTATTGGCCAACCCTAACGTCTGTAAGCCATTTTCAGCCCACAGGCCATCAATTTGGGATTTCTGCTATAGGAATACCAATTTAATTATAATCACCACCACAGAGAGGTTTAATAACTTGCACAGGTAGTTATGGAGAGCTAGAACTTTATCCCACATGACTCTTACTCCAAAGCCTGTGCTTTAAATACTACCCTATTCTACCAACCACATCTATTCCTCTATATAACCTAGGACAGGAGATGGCAATCCTATCTCTATAAAGGGTCAGATTGTAAATATTTTTGGCTTTGCAGGCTCTAAGGTCTCTGTCACAACTTCACTGTGGCTATAGTGCAGAATCAACCACAGACAATATATAAATGAACATACATAGCTATATGTATGTTCCAATAAAACTTTACTTTTAATTACAGGTGCTGGGCCAGATTTGGCCCATGGGCAGTAGCTTACAAACACCAGCTTTAAGGGACTACATGTTATTCACATTTCACAGCCCCAAAAGACAGCAAGGTTCAGGAGGAAAGACCTGACTTGTCCAAGGCCATGTTCTGTGTTAACTATGACCTAAGCAACACTTCATTTGACCCTACAAGATATTCTGTACTTACCTGAAAGAAACCTAAATTTTTCTAAAAATATTGCACAATGTACAGTCACCTCCTCTGCCCCCATACACAGCAGCACAAGGCTGCTGACTGTAATGCAAGAGAGTTAAAGCACATTTATTCCAGAATGAAAATCACCTCTGGATCAGTGTTCTAGCAGCAACGCAGGTCGCTAATGATTGAACAATTCTACAGGGAATTCTGCAGAGGCAGCCACCTCAGCAAAATGCAGTGCCCACTCCCCAAACACAACACTTGCATTATCTCCCCTAAGCCCAGGTATCCCCATGGAGCAATCTGGGATATAAGGCAGTTGCTAGAGGCAACGTAATCATTCCTTTCGAACTCTCAGGATGTGCCAAGGGTATATAGAACCCCCAGGTAAGAGAGCAGGTTAATATTTATTTCCTATGCCAGAGTCAACCTATGTCAGCAGGAGCATTACTGATTTGAGTGTCAAGTATCAAAAGTCCGAGCAGGCTGTAGTTACAGAAACTGATGGGGCATGAGCCTGCTAAAAGAAAGTTCTGGGACCCTGGCCAGCTTCCAGCCAGAAAGCTCTATTAGCACAGGGAGGGAAGCCTCAACTCAAGGACTTCCAAGGCCATGGCTGAGGTAGGCAGCTGCCTGCTGTCCAGACCACAGTTACAGCAGGCCAAGCTGATGCGTTGGCAGAACAAACCTCAGGGCTTCCGGACATGTCACCAAGGGTAATCAGAACAGTGCTCTCCTCAGAATTTAGTAGAGTGTAAGGAAATGAGTATGTCTTTGGCCTACACTATGGGTTGGTGACTTTTCGCATAACACTGTACAATATTCATGTCTCCACTTTACAAGTGACCACACTGAGACTCTGTGATGGTTAATTTATTTGCCAACCTGGCAAGGCCATGTTACCCATTTTGGTTAAACACCAGTCTAGATGTTACTGTGAAGGAATTGTTTAAATGTAATTAACATTTAACTCTGTAGACTTTGAGTAAAGCAGATTACCCTCTCTATTGTGGGTGGGCCTCATCCAATCAGTTGAGGGCACCCTAAGGAAAAAGGAATTCTGCTGCCAGACTACTCTAGGGCTCAATATCGACTCTTCCCTGAGTTGATGTAACCTGCCCTGCAGATTTCAGACTTATGAACCCCTACAACTGTGTGAGCCAGTTCCTTAAAATAAATCTATAAATGTGTCCTAGGCAGATACCTGTGGCACAACATGGAGCAGAGCCTACCACTGAGCACACCAGCCCAGATGTGGTTACCTTTTTGCGTGGCCGAAGTCTGTCCCGCCATTCCTTCAGGTTCTGGTTATAGCTCTCGTCCAGGGCCTTCAGCTTCTGGGTTTCATGCTCTACCAGGAGGTGACACTTTTCATTCTGGAACAAATTCCAGGCAGACCAGGTAAGAAACTCAGAAGGCTGAAGGCTGAGACATACCTCATGCTGTAGCCACACGGACAGTGGCATCATTCTGTCATTGTTTCTTCTCCTTGATTATAAACCCCGTTTATTGAAAACTCCATACAAGTAAATATATAATGTACCACGAGGTGCCTGGGGGAATATTTCAGAATATTAATGTTAATATTTCTTATTGTGTAGTGGGATCTCCAGTAATTTTGCAACTTTCTGCCTTGTGCATTGTTTGAGTTTTTCAACTCCAAAACAATAAAAAAACAATATAATTATGTGCCCTAATGTCATTGTGAAGGAATTGAGGCAACAGAGGCAACCACTACAAAAAATTAGCTACATTTCCTGTCAGGCTCCATCCTGTATATTGTTTGGCTTACCCTATATATATACAGCTCTGAAACCTGCTTAACATTATAATGTAAATATTTCTATAAAAAAATGTTTTCATAGTCATTTTTAATTTTTAGTGCTTACAGAACCTCCCACAGTATGGATCCATCAAATTTATTTAAATATTCCTTATTTTTGGCTCTTAGGTTGCTCTTAATTTTCACTCTTTAGCACTGTGTTAAACATCTATCTATGGATTGAATTGTGTCTCCCCAAAATTCAAATGTTGGAGCACTAATCCTCAATGTGATTATATTTGAGGTGGGCCTTTGGGAGGTAATTAGATTCAGGTGAGTTCAAGAGGATGGGGCCCTCCTGATGGATTTAATACTCTTGTAAGAAGAGACACCAGAGGGCTTGCCCATTCTCTCTCTCTGCCGTGTGAGGGCGCAGCGAGAAGGTGGCCGTCTGCAAGCCAGGAAGAGAGGCCTCACCAGACTCCAACCACACTGACCAGCTGACCTTGGACTTCCAGGCTCCAGAACAGTGAGAAAACGAAACTTCTGTTGTTTAGCAGCCTGAGCTAACTAAGATAATCTGTGTTCATAAATAGTTATATTTATATAAATTACATATTTTTCTGCATTGCATGTCATTTTGTCAGGATAGATTTTTGTGGCAAGGGGTGAGGGCCATGAACCTGGCTGAGGCTCTCACAACCTCACTGTTTTCGCTCTGAGACAAGTTGTCTGCCTCACAAAACTTACCTGTAGTATCTCACAGGCAACAGTGACAAGTCCTTCTTGATTCCTCTTGAGGAATCAATCTTATGGTTTCTAAGGAGCTTATAAAGCAGGGGGCAGTGCCTTTATCCAGATACCTCAACCGTATTGAGTTGGAAGAGTGGAACCCCCTGGGTGACTTTTAAAAATTTTCTTAAGTTTTTTCAACTATAGTTGACATACAATATTTTATTAGTTTCAGGTGTACAACGTAGGGATTAGACATTTATATAACTCACGAAGTGATCATTCCATAAGTCTTGAACCTGACACCATATACAGTTACTAGAATATTATTGACTATATTTTCTATGCTGTACTTTAAATCACTGTGACTATTTTTATAACTGCTAATTTGTACTTTTTAATCACTTCACTTTTTTCACCCATCTCCTCTCCTGTCTTGCAGCCATCAGTTCTCTGTATCTATGAGTTTATTTCTGTTTTGTTTGTTTTTTAGAGTCCACATATAAGTGAAATCATATGGTACTGTCTTTTCTGTCTGATTTATTTCACTTAGCATAGTAACCTGTAGGTCCAACCGTGTTGTCACAATGGTAAGATTTCATTCTTTTTTTATGGCCAAGTAATATTCCATTGTATATGTGTACCACATCTTATTTATCTATTCATCTACTGATGGACACTTAGGTTGCTTCTGTTTTTGGCTATTGTAAATAATACTGCAATGAACATAGGGGTGCATATATCTTTTTGAATTGGTGTTTGGGGATTCTTCGGATAAATACCCAGAAGTGCAATTGCTGGTCATATGGTAGTTCAATTTTTAATTTTTTGAGGAACCTCCATACTGTTTTCCATAGTGTTTGCACCAATTTGTATTCACCAATGGTGCACAAGGGTTTCCTTTTCTCCACATCCTCACCAAGACTTACTGTCTGTTCATTTATTGATGATCCATTCTGACAGGTGTGAGATGATATCTCATTGTGGTTTTAATTTGCATCTCCCTGATGAATAGTGATGTTGGGCATCTGTTAATATGCCTGTTGGCCATCTGTATGCCCTCTTGACAGAAATGTCTATTCAGGTCCTCTGCCCATTTTTTAATTGGATTGTTTCTATTTTGGTGTTCAACAGCCACACTCAGATGCATTCCCTGCTGGTTTTCACAGCCAGATATTATGTGGACTCCTCTTCCCAGCCCTGGGCTGAGGAGCCCATTGTGGGGGTAGGATCCCATCTCTCCTCAGGGGGGATCTCTGCAGCTGAGACATCCTTCCTGATTCTTAACTGCCAAACCATGGGTGTGGGACCTACCTGCTCCATGTCTCCACCCCTCCACAGTCTCATGTGGCTTATTTAGATCCTTAATTGTAGGACTTTTGTTCAGCTAATCCTTGGTTTTCATAGCTGTTCTATAATTTTGATGTGGTCGTGGGGGGTGAGCACATTTACCTACTCCACCATCTTGACCATAAGTCCCCCTGGGGAGGAATTTTTATTTTGGGGTTTCAAGCTCAAGGGTTCTAGGAGTTTAGAAATTGGTTTAGTTAGAATCATACTTACAGCAGCACTGTGTACCTGTGATCTACTAGGATCCAGGTGCCCAGCATTCTATGTGGGTTTTCCCAGTTAATCCTCATGGTAACCCCATGAGGCAGGGAATGGGAAAACAGATGCAGGTTAGCGGCTTGGCTAAAATTCACAGAGCAGCAAAGGGCAAAGCCCCAACCTAGCAGGCCTCAATGCCTATAATGTTTCCTCTGTCCCTCCCTGACTCTCCAGAAATTGCCAGATGGATCCAATAGCCTGAGCAATGTCCTAAGGTCACAGAGGTTTGAGTCTCCTTCACTATGACAATGCCTCACTCAACCACAAGGGGACTCTAAGCACCAGCTCCTGTGGTGGGGCAAACTCAGGAGCCAGGAAACTGGAGGTACTGGGGGTCCAGGATCTCCCTTGGGAAAGGGGCCACCAAAGGGCCTGGCAACACCAGGATACCTTGTGCTGATATTAGTGGGAAAGCTTTGAGCTTCTCCCCATTAAAGGTGATGTGAGCTCTAGGTTTTTGTAGATGTTCTTTGTCAAGTTGAGGGAGTTCCCCTCTATTCCTAGTTTGCTGAGAGTGTTTATCATGAATGGGTGTTGGCTTTTGTCAAATGCTTTTTCTGCATCTGATCAGGTGAGTTTTCTTTTTTAGCCTGTTGATGTTATGGACTACATTAATTGTCAAATGTTGAACCAGCCTGCGAAAAATCCCACTTGGTCATGATGTATAATTCTTATACATTGTAGGACTCAATTTGATAGTATTTTGTGGAGGATTTGTGCATCTGTGTTCACGAGAGATACTGGTCTGTAGTTTTCCTTTCTTGTCTGTGTCTGGTTTTAGTATTAGGGTAATTGGGACACCTTTTCCCAAAACACAGTGATGACTGAGAAATCTAACATCATGTCCACTGCAAGGCCCTGGGCAAAGCACTTTCAGCTCATTTCAAAGCCTTACTCCAATCCTGCAAAATAGGACTTATCACCCCGCCCTACACCCATTTTATGGATGTGGAAACTATGGCTTGGGAGGGTGAAGTGATTTGGCCCACAGTATGGCCAACATTATGTAGCACAGTGTGTTTGAAGCCCTTCCACCCTGGGCTTGTCGGATGAGAAGGCTTCCCTATTGCTAGAGTCTTTGCCCCTGAGCTGGCTGCCTTGGGGAAAAATGAGGCTATGGGGGGCCGCAGAAGGTTGTACCTGTAGCTGCTGCAGCTCACTCATGTTGCTCTCGCACTGTGCCAACATGTCCCGCATCTGGTTCTCATGTTTTTGCTGCTGCTGCAGCCGCTCCGACTTCTGCCTCTTCTCTTCTTGTTGGGAAAACTGCGAGAGAGAGAGAGGGTGGGTGCCTCAGAGGCCTCGGGCTGGGTTGGGAGCCCACCTCAGCCCTGTCCCAGGGAGGCCCCATCAGAGGGACCAGTACCCCATACCACTCAGGCTGTGCCCCCCATTTTAAGTCCTCCCCCTGAGCTGACTGACACCCAGGCCCTGACCTCGAGGCTGGTGGGAACATGACACTGTGCTGTGACATGCGCTAGGTAGGTGTGTGTACCATGCAGGAGTCATAGGAGTGACTCCAAGTCTCTAAGCCATATTGGTGGCAAGAGAGTGGGGTCTTGGTGGATGAGAAGATGGGGTTTAGCAGCAGAGGAAGCTGCAGGATAGAGCACCACAGTGTGAGGGAACAGGGCATGAGAAAATTTTGCCATGCTTCCTCTTCCACCGGAGAGGAGTCATTGTGAGGTTATGAGGCTTCCGGGCTGTGACCTGCACACCTCCTTCCAAGACCCTCTGCTGCACCTTCTATTTTATGTTCCCAAACCTGGGCCTGCACGCATTCTAGTTCACCATAGACCCTACCTGCTTGATCTTCTCGCGCTGCTCGGCGGCACTGCCCGACCCACTGATATGCAGGCTCTTCTTGTACATGGCCATGCGCGTCTTGCCCTCGCTCCTCTGGATCTTTGGCAGCCGCGCCTTCTCCTGCTGCTGCCGCACCTTCAGCTGCTCCACCATGCGCTGGTTGTAGCGCTGCATTTGCTCCCGCTCCTGGAGGGGAACAGCCAGCCGGGGCTGAGATCAGCTGCGCTCTGGGCACACTCAGTCAGGAGCCCAGGACCCATGTGACCCAGAATGCTCAGCAGAGCAAGGCTGCATCACTTCACTTCTACTGTTAAGGAACGTTTCTGTTTTTACTTTAAAAATTATTGTTAATAACATGTGGATTCTTCTAAATGTCCTCTCATCTAATCAGTGGCGGGCCATTATAAGCTCGTATCTCAAAGCCAAATGTACACTAAAATGGATGGTTTACCATTTTGATGGCAGTTTTCAATTCATATTTTAAAAAGTCTTGATAAATTTAAATTTTTCCTTCAACTAACCCTAACTGTATTTCAAAACTCAGCACAGGAGTCACCTCCTACAGGAAGCCTCCCCTGACTTCCTAGAAGCGTTGGGCACCCTTATTCGGAGCCACCATAGCAGCTTAGGTTAGGAATTGGAATTACCCATGCCAGCTGTGCAGCTAGACCTCAGTTATCTGTCTGTGTTCCCACAAAGGGGACTAAACTGAGACAGACAATTACACAGAAGTAGAGGGTGCTCTGGCCACACAGAGCAGGGGCCCTCACCTGATCTGGGGAAGTTAGAGAACACTTCCCGGCAGAAGTGGTGTTTAAGTGGATACCTAAAAGTATTCTGAAGGAATCTAAGGGAAAGAGACAAAGGAGAAAGGCAGGACAAAAAGACAGGGGAAATAGAAAAGCATGAAAGGGACGCAGCCAGGTGTCAGAGTCAATGAAGGAGCTGCTGGGGCCATCACTTCCCTGCATGGTTTCCCCTATTCCTGGCCCCTTACTCTTCTTGGGAGTACGGATGGTAGCCAAGTGGTACCCCATCACGGCACGGCCTTACACTCTCCTAGGTCTCCTGGTGGCAGTCCCCTGCCCTGTCCGTAGCCTCACCTTCTCATGCTTGCGCACCAACTCGTGCCGCTGGAGGAAGTACTGGTCTTTGAGCTGCTGCTTCACCAGCTGGTGCCTCTCCTGCAGGTGATGCTCCTCCATGTCCCACAGGGCCGCCTCCCGGTCTATGGAGAACACACCGCCCGGTGAGCTGCTGATGGCCAGAGTCCCACAGGGCCCCACCCTCCCCTGCGCCAGGCCTCCTCACAAGCTGGTAACTGTGCCACCTCATTAGACTGTTGGGGGAGCTGACTGAGCCAGCTCCTAGAAACTTCCTTAATATCTACAGGATGAGAGCGTGCTACAGCAAGACATTCGGAGTCAGGAGCCAGAGAAACCGAGACGTAGGCTGGAACCCAGCTCCATTACTGATATGTTGGAGGGGTAAAAAGACCTCCCCAGGCTTCAGCTTCCACTTCTGCCAAATGGGCACAACCATACCATGGAGGGAGAATTGCCCTTCAGAGCTCTCTAAACCAGAGACTCCCCATCTGGGCTCCCCAGGGAGCTGAATGACATCAGCCCGGCATGTGCACACCATCTCTGATCCCCTTCTTCCCCAGGTGTTCCCCCTGCCTCATCCCTCTGGGTGGTGGCCCACACTGTTGTCCCTAGAAGGTCTCATGCTGTAAGGGACTCACCAGCATGCAAACCTGTCAAAACACCAGTGCACAAGAGTAAAGAGCTCAGCTTCAAGGTGAGATCTGCATTCAAGGCCAACCCTACCCCTCATTAACTGCGTTACCTCGGCCAAAGAACAGTTACTCGCTAATTAAGCCTTAGTTTCCCCATCTGAGAGGAATAGTCGGGAGAGCAGTGGGACCTGCCTTGCATGCCTTATAGGGGGAAGGTGAGGATTCGGTGAGATTAACAGACGAAAATGGCCTGGCAGAGCAGTCACTCAGTAGAGGACAGCTGTTATAAAAGGCTCCAATGCTGTCCACACCCCCTGCCACCCCCTTAACCCAGCTAGCTCACTTACAGTTTCCACCCGTTCTGCATCACCTCCTTGTTTCCCCCTTGACATCTGGAATAACGTCAGTGTTGATAACTGGTATCGCTGCCTGGCTACTGACTTCAGTGGGGATTTTCCTCATGTTTTACCACAAAGGATGGTTAGTTTTAGGATGGAGAAGGCCCAGCAGCTCTTTCTTGCCCAAGCCTGGGATGGCCACTGACAGACTCTGGGCCAGTGTGGCCCCGCCCGCTCCTGGGCACCCACCTCGAAGGAGCTCCTGCTTCCTAGTGAGGCACTCGCGCTCCTTGTCACAGATCTCCCGCCTGTTGTCAGCCGTGATCCTCTTCATCGCCAGCTCCAGGTCCTCCTTCTGCTTGGCTAGGAAGTCTCGGTCCTGGGGGGAGCAGGGAGGACAGACCTCTACTCAGTGCTGGCTTTGGTGTCTCAGCTTTTCTTATTACAAAATAAAAGTAATTGTGACCCCAAAGAAAACTTAGAGAATGTACAGAAGGGAAATGAGACTTAGAGACAGAGCAACCAATAGTGATATGTGGGCTTTGTATGGACCTTGGTTCAAACAACAAACAAAAATAAAAATATTTATGAGACAACTGGAAATGTGAATAATGATTTGACTGCAAATGATGTTATTAAGAAACTATTGTGAAATATTTAAATTTTGGGGTGTTTATGGTATTGTGTTTATTTATTTAGAGATACATGAAATTTGTACACCCGTGTTTATAGCAGTATTATTCACAATAGCCATGGGATGGAAACAACTCAAGTGTACTAAGACAGATGAATGGATAAACAAAATGTGGTCCATCCATACAATGGATTATTCAGCCTTAAAAAGAAAGGAAATTCTGATACATGCTACCACATAAATGAATCTTGAGGATGTTACGTTTAAGTGAAATAAGCCAGGCACAAGAAAACAAATACTGTATGATTCCGCTTATATGAGGTCAAATTTGTAGATAGAAGGTAGAATGGTGGGTGCCAGGGACTGTGGAGAGGAGGAATGAGAAATTAGTGTTTAATACATATAGAGTTTTGGTTTTACAAGATGACAAGAGTTCTGCAGATGGATGGTGGTGATGATTGTACAACAGTATGAATGTGCTTAATGCCACTGAACTGTGCACTTGAAAACGGTTATGATGGCAATTTTATATTTCTGTTTTACCACAGTTTTTAAAAATTACTTAAAAGACCTTTGTATTACTGTATCAAATGCGTTTTAGTGGCTGAAACTATTTTATGGTAAGGCTATACCCTAAATTATTTACCCAGTATACAACAGGTTGTTTCCAGGTTTCCCTATTTTAGATCATGCCACTCTTCACACTCTGCTAGCTAACTGTCCATGAGCCTCTGTGATGATTAATCCTCAGGATTAGTCTCTAGAAGCAGAAAATCCAGGCCAAAAGATGTGCCTAGCATGTGGTAGCATGTATCAGAATTTCCTTCCTTTTTAAGGCTGAATAATCCATTGTATTGATGGACCACATTTTGAGGCTCTTGATATAACTGCCAGATTGCCCTCCCAAAGAAAGGGTCAATATTCTGTCTCTTTGTGGGGATTCGGGCGTCTCTCTCCCACCCTCCCCAGCCCTGCATTTCTTCTAATCATAGCATCAAGGGACAGGTTGTGGCAAAGTGTGACGGTGTCCTGGAGAAAACATGAATTCTGGAGTCAGACTAAGTTTGGGCCTCAGCCCCCACTGTTAATTCTGCAGTGTAACCTCTCTGAGCTGTAATTCCCTCCTCTGCAAAGAGGACGATGAATGCTAAACCAGGTCATATACAAAGCATTTGTAAATGTTGACTCTAAATTTCTCCGCATTTGGGGCAGAGGAAGCAGATTGTGCAGACTCGACAGTGGCAGAAAATGAGAGCGTTCCAGCAGGGATGGAAAGAGGCTGGTGAGGCTGGGGAAACAGGACTGAGTCGGGGGAGAGGCTGGCAGGGGCCAGCCCTGCAGGGTCTCGTAAGCAAATAAGGAGGCTGATCTTGACTTATGGACAAAGGGGGGCCACTGAAGGTTCTCAAGGCACAGGGCTGTGGGTGGAGGGTGTTAGGATCACACTTGCTGGTGACAGAACTGCAGAGGAACAAGAGAGGAAGCAGGAAGACTGGCTGAGAGGAGGCTGTAGTAGTTCAGGCAAAAGATGACAGTGGCTAAGGGATCACAGAGATGTGGACAAGTTGATGGATCTAGAGAGAGTTTGGAGATTTTTTTTAAAACCATGCTTCAGGAGGTGATGAAGGACTGGAAGGCAAGGAGGTGTTGGGAATGACAAGGTTTCTGGCCTGACAACCGGTTGCAGAATGGTGCCCCTTCAAAACACGAGAACAGGACCAGGTCTGGGAGATCATGGTTGGATGTCTTTTAGACTCCAAAAGATGTCAGGTGGACAGATGAATGTGCTGGGTTGGTCACGATGTGACATACAAATGACCCTAAAACAAAGGCTTTGGGAGAGGTGTCCAGAGATGGGAGAGCTCACTTCCAGCAGGAGTGAGGGCAATCAAGGAAGGCTGCATGGGAGAGGTGATAACGGATGACAAGAGGATAGGCTGGATTTAGGTACTGAAAATAGAAAGGTGTTCAAGGGGTAGGGCATGGACACAGAGAGGGGACCCGGTCACCATTCAGGGTCTCAAACCTGGGATTCCCGAACCCCTCTAACTCCCCGAGTGAGGAGCAAAGACTCACAAGATGCTGCTTTTTTTGTGCATGCTCCTCCAACTTCTGCTTCATGCTCTCCTTCCGCTGCTGCCTGGGGAGCTTCTCCACCTCGTTCTTGACCTGCAGAGAGTGGCTGGGTCAGGATACCACCTCACACCCTCTAACTCCGAGGCCAGGGACATCGAAGATGAGGCACTGGCCCCCAACTCCACTCTCCACCAAGCCACTCTGACAGGTGGCACCTGCTGGCCCACTGACTGCCGACTCAGTTTCGAGACTCCCCCGAGGCTGACAGGTACTGTTTCTGCTGCTTGGTACCCAGCCCCCTTCTTCTGATAACAGCAACTCAGTTTTCTTTAGGGCGGCATTTCTTAACCCCTTCTTCATTCTTGTCCCCTCAGAAGCCCTTTAGGCATCTTTTTCCTAATCATCCACCCCCAAAATATTAATCTGTCAACCTGTTAAGCCATTATAATATCTAAGGGGATTTTAACTGTGGTATCACCCGGCAGAGATGCATGCTTCAGGCACCCTCCGCAGTTCCTGAGCTGCAGGTGGGGCCGACGCACCAACCCCAGCTGGCTCTAGGCTGCGTATCCGACCCAGGCTGTCAGTCAGCATGTTCCACGCCCTGGCCTTGAGGGCCGGTGCAGGGAACATGTGACCCTCACTGGGCCAGTGAGAGTTTCAAGGTGTTTGCGGGGACTCTCAGGGAAAAGCTGCGCTCTGGCCCTGGGACCGCTAAGCTGGGAGGATGGGGGCCAAGGTGGGCCACCCTGGAGGGGTCTGCCTGAGAAAATTAACAGGGAATCAGCACCAACTGTATGCTGTCCGCAAACCAACATCAAATATGTAGGCAGATTAAATTAAAAGTATGGGAGCCCGGCCGGGCGTGGCTCAGCCGTTGAGCGTCAACCTGGGATCCAGGCGATTGGGGTTCGGTTCCCGGTCAGGGCACATGCCCGGGTTGCGGGCTGCAGCTGACCGATGACTCTCTCATCATTGATGTTTCTATCTCTCTCCCTCTCCTTTCCTCTCTCTGAAATCAATATATATTTTAAAAAAAGGATGGGAAAAGATAGTCTGTTAAAGCACTAATCAGTAGGAAGTAGGGACTGGCTATCAGTCACAGTAGACATCAGAACATGGAGAATTACCAGCAGTAAAGAGGGACATTACATAATGAATAAAGCATAGGTCAGTTCACTAGAAAGATAGGAGAATATTAAATAACAGAAGAACTTCAAAAACATGAAACAGAAACTGACAAACTGCAAGAGAAATAGATAAATCCCCAGTTACAGCTAGAGACAGTAACACTCCTTCCTCAGTAGCCAACAGAAAGATGGATGGAGAACGCGTAAGGCTACACTCACGCACAGAAGGCTCGAGAAGACGCGAACAACACTGTCAGTCGGCTGGACCTACTGGACATTTACAGAGCACTCGCCAAACAGAACATACATCTTTCGCAAGTGCACGTGGAATATTCATTGACATAAGACCACATCCTGGGCCACAAAACAAATAAATTTTTTAAAATTGAAATCTTAAAAAATATGTTATTTGATCATAATGAAATTAAACTAGAAGTCGACAGAAGAAAGATGAAAATCTAAAAACATTTCAAAATTAAACTTCGAAGCAAACTTTGAAATAACCCACAGATCAAAGAGGAACTTGCAAAGGAATTAGATGATAATCCGAATTGAATAAAAATGAAGATACCGCACATCAGAACGTGTGGAACGAAGCGAAAGCACTGCTTAGAGAGACACGCTCAATCAGAGGCGCACATCAGAAAAGAGTCTCAAATCAGTGAACTAAACTTCAGCATTAAGAAGCTATAGGAAGAAGAGGAATTTAAACCCCAACCAGATATAAAAGCAGAAATCTATAACACTGAAAACAGAAAATTAATGAAACCAAAAGCTGGTTCTTTGAAAAAGTCAATAAAACAAATAAACCTTTAGCCAGATTGACAGAGAAGAGGGAGGAGGGAGAGAAGACAGTGAAGGGAGAAGGGACTAGGATACAAATGACCGGTATAGGGATAAAAGCACATCCCTACAGACCCCACAGTTATTAAAAGGATACTAAGGGGATACTATGATTAGCTTTGTGCCAATAAATGGAACCGCTTAGGTGAAACAAATTCCTTGAAAGAAGCTACCAAAGCTTTCACTAAAACCAAGCCTGTGTCCCCAGCACTGGAGCTGGGGATGTGCTTAGCCTCAGCTTCTCCCTCCACCCCTCTATCCAGGGTAAGGAGAGTGAGGTACTCGCCTCAGGCACCGAAAGGAATGCCAGAAACCTCCGTAGGCAAGATAAATGACATTGTAAAGACTCAACATTTTCGTGCCAAAAAATCATGAAAATATCACAGTTTTAAATACAGACAGGATCCAGCCCTACACTTGTAGGACTCGGCCTCACTGCCTCACCTCAATCCAGGCCCTGTCGGGTCCTGTTTTTATTTTAAATAGCCGATATTCTATTGAATATGTTGCACGAATTTTTATTTTGAAACATTGAATTAGAATATTATTCATCTTGACTAGTGAGTTTTTTGGCACCCCCTTAAATTTTGTGCCCAAGGCAAGTACCTCACTTGTCTCACCCCAACCCAAGCCCTGTTCCCACAGGCCCCTTGGTGACACCGAATGCCAAGCCCATCACAGTCAAGTCTGGGAGCTGGGCTCTGAGGCCCCTGCACCGTGGACCACCCCTAGAGGCTATTCACCCACCGCTCCTTCTAGAGACTGGGAATGGCCTGGATTGGTATGACTGCCTTCAGGGCTTCCGCGTGTCTCCCTCCGCCCTCCTGAGAGTCTAGGAAAGCACTTGTGTCCCAGCCTCCTTGTGTCTGGCTCCCCCAGGGAGGTGTGGGCTGTTCTTTGGGACCCAGATGCCCTTGCACAGGGCAGCTTTTAGCTATGCATCCTCCCTCCCCTTGTCTCAGGACCATCTCCCTCTTGGCTACCTCCCCCTTCCAGCTGGATGGGAGAAAGGGGGAAGGTTGCATGGGTCGAAACTCAGGGACTGCTGTTCTGGGAGAAGAGAGGGTCGGGCATAGAGGACGTGTATTTGCCCACCCAGCACCCACTCCCCCTTCTGGTGACAGCATCTCAAATTCCCTTGTGCCGCCATCCTTCCTTCGCCCCCGCTTGCTTTCAGCTGGGGGTTGCGAGGCTGGAGGGTGTACAAGAAGCTGCCTGAGACCACATGGCGAGGGCCTGCCTGGAGCCAAGTCAGCACAGAGGAAAGCAGAGCCCGGTGATGGAGGAGTGGCTCCTAATGGTGCAGCTGCAGCACGTGGATCCAGACATACTGGACGTGAGCTTTTCAGGTAAACGAGCTCCCGAAACTCCCTCTGTTGCTGAGGCGTGGGTGAACTGGGGTTTCCATCCCTTGCAGCCAAGAAGTCCTAGTACTCCTAGACCACCCTGCCGCCGCCCAGCATACACTCACCTCCTTCTTCATCAGCTTGAGCTGCTCCTGGAACTTGGTGTAGTCCCTCTCCTGCTCCAGGCGGATCCGCTTGGCCTCCTCCCGGCGGCGCACAGCATGGTCTTGCTCCATCTTCTCCACTTGCTGCTTTTGCTGACGCTCCAGGTTCTCCAGCTCTGTGTCAAAGAACTTCTTCTTGGCCTGGAAGGAGCAGAAAGAGGAATTCAGCAAAGTCACTTTATAAGTCACTAGGAGGGAGATGGGGAGAGCCCAGAGCTTGTCCTCAAACCTGAGCTTAAATCCTAGCTCTATCCCCTCTTTACTGTGTGACCTGAGATAAGTCACTTAACCTCTGAGTCTCTTTCCTCGTGTGCAAAAGGGAGACCAGACCATCTACCTTTCAAGGTTCTAGCATGGTGCTCAACACAGGTTAATTTCCCTCTATAGAGATGCCCCTGTGTGACTCAGAGGAGCACTGTGACCTTCATGTAATTCTGTGTTTACAAGTCAATGCCTAATGAGATCGGGAAGCCAGAGGAACCGGGCAGTTGTGAGTTACTCCACTGTGCAATCACCGCCACCCTGCAGCTTCTGCTTAAAAAAAACACAGAGGCAAGAAGCCCTATCGGGACCCATCTTTCCTCGCACTCACGTTGACTTCTTGTTCAAAACGTTTATGCATCTGCTCCAGCTGCAGCTCATGCTTCCTGCTCAGCTGGTTCTGGTTCCGATGCTCTTCTTTCTGGAGCAGCCGAAGCTCTCGGAGTTCCTGGCGCCTGAAGGGTTAAAAGGTGTGGACACTTCAGTCAGAAAGTGGCCTCAGAGGTCACATAACACATAGCCAGGGACACTGAAGGCTGGAGCATGGAGCAGCATCACATTAGTCTAGGGCAGAGACAGGATTAGAACTCAGGCTTCATTTGAAATTTACGGGCAGACAAAACATTCATAATCTTAATATGTAAAGAATACTTACAAATCAATAAAACAGGGATATCCTAATTTTAAAAAGTGACACAGAAAAGCACAGACATGAAACAAAAGACAAGAAATTTACAGCCTGTATGAATGTAAAATGTAAATTTTTTAAAATACCATTCTGATTAAACAGGTGGGATTATAGGGGAAATTGATATTTTCATAGCCTGCTGAAGTATAAATTTTTGCAACATTCCAGAGGACAATTCGGCAATAAGTTTATGCCCTTTGAGATAATAGTTCCACTGTGGCTACTGATTCTAAAGCAGCATTCACAGATGCACAACAAAACTGAACAAGGATATTAGTAACAATGCTATTTATAATGGTACAAAACTGCAACCAACTTGCCCAGTTGGGCGTGGCTCAGCGGTTGAGCATCGACCTAGGATCCAGGAGATCGGGGTTCAATTCCCGGTCAGGGCACGTGCCCGGGTTGCAGGCTCAATCCCCCGACAGGGGAGTGCAGGAGGCAGCTGATCAATGACTCTCTCATCATTGATGTTTCCGTCTCTCTCTCCCTCCCTCTTCCTCTCTCTGAAATCAATAAAGGTATATTTTTTTAAAAAAACAACTTAACCATCAATATAGGTCTAATTAAATTAAAATATATCCATCTGATGCAATTAAAAATCAAGTTCTAGAAAATATTTAACTACATGGAAAAACATCTATTAAAAATGCAACAGTTTTTTATGACAGGTATGGAATTATCTCTAAGTTCACAGGTGGGTCTATTAGGCAACCTACCATCTGGGTGGAAAGGACACAAAGGCAGTGTTTGTGTGTGTTTACTTTCCTATTTAAACACTATTTCTGGAAGGATTACATCAAAAAATAGTAATACAGGGAGGGGACTGGGTGCCTGGCCGAAAAGTGAATGAGGGAGATTTTTCAGTATACTCTTTTCTTTTTGAGTTTTCAACCATGATATCATATTACCTACTCAGAATGTAAATACAATAAAAACTTGACCTAAACCACATAATATACCTTCATTTTGTAACCTGTATATTGTCGGTGCGTGTACTCACAGAAAATATTGGCAGGATGAACCCCAAAAAGTTAACTGTGGCTCTTGTGTCACATAATCAAAAAAGAAAAAATTAAAATGATGCGGAAAGAACTTGGGCCTTCTGACTGAATCAAGGGCTCCCTGGCAGCCTGCGTCCTATTGTCACCCAGGGTCTGCAGTCTGCACCACAGTGTCCCCACTTCCTCGCAGCTCTGAGAGGGTAGAGCTGCTCAGGGAACTGCCCACCAACAGCTACAGGAGGTAGAGGGACCGTGTTTGAATCTTAGCTCTGCCGACATTGCAGCTGGGTGCCCTCAGCCTCACTCGATCTTGGGAAGTTCTTGTTCCTGCATCTGTAAAATGGGGCAGATAATCTCTACCTCTCAGGTTCTTGGAGGGTTAAATGAGATGATACCTGTAGTTCCTGCCAGGCAGGCAGCAAACACTCCCTAATTGTTACCTTCTCGGGTAACAATAAGGAAGCAGAGCCAAAGACTGCGCAGTCTCTGGGAAGAGCAGAGACACTCTGTACAGCCAGGTAAAGGAGCTTCCATCTGTGCCTCTGCTCTCTGGGAAGTGACAAAGCAGGAGGCGACTTTGAGAGTGTTCACAAAGGAATGGAAATCTAGACTCAAGAGAAACAGGCTTACAGAACAACTGACCAAAAGACAAAGGACTACAGAAAGGGGTGAGCAGCCAGGAGCAGCCAGGTTCTCACATTACCTCGCAGCCCTCCCGCGCTCCCAGGGAAGGCGAGCAGACGGGCAGGGTCGTAGGAAGGAAGAACCAGCACTAGCAGTTTCAGGGGAAGAGAGAGAACCCTGACCTAGAGCCTCAATCTGGGAGAGGGACTACTCAGTCACATGGTTCTAACGCCTGCCTGTGACCCAGGCGCGACAAGGGCTGCAGGCCAGCTGGGGAATGACCAGCACCTTCCGAACCCCAGCAGCCTGGCGGCCTGGCCGGGCTTACGGGACACTCAGACCTCAGGACCACGGCGGGCAAACAAGCAAGCCTTGTTCCCCGTGAGCACCTCTCCTCCACCTCGGCCAAGTCCCCCCCTGCAGGCCTGAGCAGCACACAGCTCCTCTGTTCAGGAGGCCAAAGGGCATCATTTCTAGGGGGAGGGGGGAGTCTGGAATTTCAACCCCAGGAATGTGAACTGCCCAGAGGGGAGATGGAAAGCCAGCCCTTGAGGTCTGAAGCTTGAGGAGTGCAAGTCACCTCCCAGGTGACCAAACAGAAGGTGGTGTCATCTGCTGACAGAAACCTTTCCCTACCCACTGGCCCAGCCCACACAGATGACACCACCGTGTGTGTGTCTGTGTGTGTCCACAGAAACGCCCCCAGTGAAAAGTCTGCCTCCCGTCTCCTGCTTCCTAGAGGGAACAAGTGACTCAGGGAATCCCAAACTGCTTCTATACGACTTTGGGATGTTTGTGCTTTTAAAAAATATAAATGTGTTCGATGTTCTAGAAATATTCTCTAAGCCAAAAATGAATTTACCCTGCAAAGGCCTGGCCCCCAGTGAGCTCCGGGGCTCCAAGGCCGCCTGCCTGCTAAGCCCCCACCCCCACCCCCAGCAGCCCCCAGGACGCTGCGCGACCAGCAGAAGCCTGACTGAGTCTTCCTCAGACAGGCCTGGTTACAACCTCAGCTCGACCCCTTCTCACCGGGGTGACCGGGTCAGTGACTGACCTGCCAAGGAAGGCTCCTCATTCACAAAACAGTGAAAATAGGTCTCCCTGAGGAGGACTGTTCAGGGGCCTGAGCACCTTAAAAGTGCAAAGACGCCTCCTAGCAGATAGCTTCGCCTCACACCCTCCTCCCCACAGCGGTCCCAATCACTTTCATGGGTTTTGCTCCAAAATTACGTGAAGTCTGCCGGCCTCTTCCCGGCCACTGTCCTGGGTGGGTCTCTTCTACAGCCCAGATGACACAGCAGCCAGAGCCATCTTTCAAAAGGCGTTAGAGCTGGTCACTCTCCAGCTGTTTCACTCCAGCTGGGGTAAAATCCACACTCTTCCACCCTGACCCACAGGCCCTGAGGACTCTGCGGACCACACCCCAGCCCTGTCCTCTCAGTTCCCTGAAAGAGCTGAGCGGTTACTCCTCAGGCCTCAGCCTCGCAGTGCCCTCTGCTGCCCAGCTGCTGGTGGCCAGCTCCTCTCAGGCTTCAGGGGGTTCCCTCGGAGCAGCCTCTCCCAGCCCAGACTCTCGCTATCATATCATCCATTACTTCCTTCACATGTACAACTGGGAATCATCTTGTGTGCTGGGTGTTGGCCCATTAGGTTAAGTTCTACAAAGCCAACAGCCTCAACTATCTGGGTAACCACCACGTCCCCCAACCTGGTGGGTGGGTAGATACATAGATGGGTGAGTGGATGGATGATGGATGGATAGGTGAGTGGGTGGGTGAGTGGATAGATGGATGATGGATGGGTAAGTGGATGGGTGAGTGGGTGGGTGGATGGGATGGATGATGGATGGATAGGTGATGAATGGATAGATGAGTGGGTAGGTGAGTGGATGGATGGATAGATGGATGATGGATGGGTAAGTGGATGAGTGGATGGATGGATGGATGGATGGATGGATGGGTAAGTGAGTGGGTAAGTGGGCGGGTGAGTGGGTGAGTACATGGATGGATGGGAGGATGGAGGATGGAAGGAGGATGGATGGGTGAGAATGGGTGAGGATGGATGGATGGATGGATGGGTGAGAATGGGTGAGGATGGATGGATGGATGGATGGTTGAGAATGAATGGATGGATGGATGGATGGATGGATGGATGGATGGATGGATGGATGGGTGAGGATGGGTGAGGATGGATGGATGGATGGATGGATGGGTGAGGATGGGTGAGGATGGATGGATGGATGGATGGATGGATGGATGGATGGATGGATGGATGGGTGAGGATGGATGGATGGATGGGTGAGGATGGATGGATGGATTGAGGATGGATGGATGGATGGAGGATGGATGGGAGGATGGAGGATGGAAGGAGGATGGATGGGTGAGAATGGGTGAGGATAGATGGATGGATGGATGGGTGAGTGGATAGGTAGGTTGGGAGTGCAGAATTTCAAGCAAACCCAATTTCCTTTTGTCTCCTTGATCCATCACTTCTTGCTGTAGACCGATGGCTCTCTCACCAAAAAGATCTGTCCCATGCTGGTCGTGTGTGTCCCCCCGCCCAGTGAGAGCCATTGGCGACCCTTCCCAAGCTTGCCTGAGGAATCTCATCTCCTCATCCTTCTTCTCGTCTTCGCTGATTATCTTGGAGGTGGTGATGCTGACCTCTACACCATCCACCACAAACTTGCGGGTCCTCTTGAGGGTTTTCTTGTGCAGCCTTGAGTCCTGCCAGGGAGAATCAGGCAGAGCTCAGCCTTTCAGCAAGAACCCATGGGTGACGGCTATGGCCCGCAGCCCCACGCCCAAGGAGGACCTGGCTGTCCGCTGTCCCCTTGCTTCAAGCTTCTCAGCCTGGGGGTGAGTGTCTGAGTGCACCCCCTTGCCTCTCCCTGATCTGGGCCTCCAGACGCTACCCCGTGCCCCCCACCTTGCTGCCAGCGCTCCCTCTCACACGCAGCGTTTCTAATTCTCTGCCGCCTGCCGGCTGTGTGGCCCTGGGCAAACCCCTCGTCCCGTCTGAGCCTCGGCTTCCCCATCTTGTGAGAGGAGGGGAAAGCAGCGCTTGCCTCCGGGGTGGTTACGAAGGTTCAGTGAGAAAATGCGGGAATGGCGCGCAGCGCCCGGCTCCTGGCGACTGTCCACGGCTTGGTATTTGTTCCTGACAGTTCTTACTGAAGCCACAGCCGTGTCCACAGCAGACAGCCCAGGACACCCCATTCATAACTGACCTGGCAGCCACAGCTGACCGCACCTGAACTCCACCAGAGGCCACACCCGTCTGGAGGCACCAGGAGCCTATTCAGCCTTTATCTGTTCCTGTGAATAGCCCTGCATTCCACAAGCTTAGGGAGTACTGCCAGCCTCCGGAGCTGTTCAAATACCCTTCTCCCCGACTCGGCCGAGGGCCTGCACTGGAGTGGGCAAGGGCAAGGTATCTCCCTCTCTAACCGCTCAACTGGCTTTCGAGCCCTCGCTGGTGCAGCCCAGCCTGCCTTTCCAACACGGCCCGGGGGGGGGGGTAGTTCCAGCCAGTAAGTCCCTGTGCCCTCAAAGTCTGCTCTGACCCCCACGTCCTGCTCAGGCGGGACCCAGGGGCTCAACACCATCGGCCCTGAATAGGGACCCCGACTCATCTCCCTACAGTGTCCAGCTTGTGTGCCCTAGGCCTCAAGTCCAGATGGTCACAGGGCCGCCCGTCTCGGAGGTAAGTCGTGCCCGGGGTGCTGAGGCAACCAGCGGACTCTTATTGGAACAGCAGTGCCCCTGACTCCCTGCCAGCCAGCCAGCAGCAGCAATGTTCTCGGCACCCTTGAGAGGAGGCGGGGACACCCTGCTCTTGGTAGATTGGATTTTTTCTTTTATTACCTTTTTTTTTTCACTCTTTTGGTGTCTTTTTAAGATGAGAACAGACAAGATGCCTGTCCCAGGATGGGCGCCGAGGCTAATTGTACATAAAAGTTGCTATCTGTACTTGTCCCGGTGGCCTGTTAAAGCTGCACTTTCTTCCTGTCCCCAAGGCTAATGTGCTAGCCAGCTGCTGCTGTCCCTTCCAGTTAGCAAGTATTTTTGAGTTCCTACTGTGTGTTTTTCACCAAGTAAATGATGACAAGAAACACCAGAAAGATACAGTAACTTCCCTAAACTTCGCCTTGGTTGGGGGTGGGACCCTCAGTGTGGCCCAAATAAATGACCAATGGTGATGGCAAGAACATCCCGAGATTTGTCAGAGCAGTCCAGGGACGGGGTAAGCCCCCTCCAGGGCCCCAACTGGGAAGGCAGAATGGCACGCGGGGCTCACAGCCAGAGTGTGGGGTCTGACCAGTGCCCCCCTTCCCACCTAAGCCTCCATTTGCTCATCTGCACCTTGATGAAAGGGCCTCCTGCTTCTTTCCTTTTTAAAGCACTTTGCAGTGCCAGGCCCTCAGTCACAGAGGCTAGTGTCATTCACAACATCCCCTTCTTCTAGAAAGGCCACTGAGCCAGGAGATACCTTGAGCCCACTCCCTTTAATTGATTCCATCAGTCACCAGCTGGGCCACACAGCTGACCTTCAAATAAGACAATTTCCACTTGTATAATCCTCTCTCCCAAATTTCACCAGGGCCTTTAACCAAACCCAATTTAAATGGAACCCCAAACTGAAAATGAAACCCAAACAGACTGTTTGATATGACTAAGTCCCAGGTAAACTCAGGTATTTGGAAGATTAAACTGAGTTGAACTAAAAGCCCTTTAAAGAAAGAGCAATCCTGTGAGCCAATCAGAAACGAAAGGCAGCCATCTACCACTTGCAAAAACCCAAACCGAGCAGAGAAACATGCTGCTCCCAGCCTGTGCGCAAGACGGGGCGTTACCTGGAGGGACAGAGAGCCCGTCTCTCTGTTCAGGGACAGGTCGGCGGACAGGGAGGTGCTGTAGTCCATGCTCTCAGAGGTGGACAGGCTGACACAGTCCGAGTCCCTCTTGGAAGGGCGAGGGGATGCTGGGGCAGGGAGCTCCAGGCTGCCGTTGGCCAGCTTCTCACCGCCCAAGGTCTCCAGGGCGCTGCTGATGGGACGGCTCTGACTTGTCTTTTGGGACCGCTTGGCTGCTGGACTGAGGTCCCCAGCCTGGTCAGCGGCTTGCTTCTCCTCAGATACCTGAATTCTGGCACCCATTGACACGGGCCGGGACTTCCGGAGAGGCACAGGCACAGCCAGGCCATTCTCACCTCCAGGGGCCACACCTGGAGGGCCGGTGGTTTGGAGAGATCTTTCCCCAGATGGCTGGCTGGGCTCATCCTCACTGTCCTGAGGCGGGCTGGGTGGCACTGCAGTGACAGATGGTTCCTTGAGAAGCTTGTCGGCATCAAGGCTCACCTGACTCGCCTCGGAAGAGTCGGGAGTGTGGTTTCCCAGAGGCTAGAGGAAAAGGAAAGGTGGTCAAGGCCGTGCCGCTGTTTGTGCGAGGTAGCTGCCAGATGCAGTGGGGCTGAAACATCAGACACCAAGCTGCAGGGGGCAGGGGGTAGGGAAGTAGAGCAGGCATCTCTCTCCAGCAAGCCACAGTGGGGCTGAAAAATCAGATGCCAACAGGCTGCACTGGGCTGGGGCCAGGGAAGGAGAGCAGGCATCTCTCTCCAGCAAGCCACAGTCCTCACCACTCCCTATTGCCTAACCAGCAATAAAACTGCTACTTGTTCGAGGAATAGAAGTCTCTGGACTGTCTTTCATCTCAGCTTAGTTTAATGCCTGTTATTCCTGGGAATGCAGGCCACTGTGGCCAGCTGGACAGCTCCTGCATGTCTGAAAGGGGCAGTGGCTACTTGGCTCCAGCCAATTGTGACAATGTGGGAAAATGCGTCCCCTATGGCCAGACCTTCCGAATTTTTCAAGACAAGCTAGAATCTGGATTTTTACGTGACACCTCCTGATTTTTAGATGGCAACTAATTGAATTTTTAAAAGTTGCATAAAACCCAAAATAAACTTATTCAGAGGCTAGAATCCTCCTACCAGCCACTATTTAAAGTTTTGTTTTTAGAGCTTTTGGGGAGGTGGAAAGTATTGGAAATGTTGCTATAATGAAACAGAGCACCCATTTATCTGGATAAAACCTAAATGTCGAGCCTAATGAATAAAGTGAGCACCCACATAGCCTCTCCAGGCCAGGAGTGGACCAGTGCCCTGCCCCAGAGAAGCTTGCCTGTGTCCATCCCTCCGCTTGACACAATCATCGTCCCAATGATCTCTAAGCGCTATCGGCTAGTTTGCCTGTTTTAAAACTTGATATTGATGGACTCACACTGTAAGCATTCCCTTGGGTCCTGACAGCCGCTGGTTTTTGACCTTGGATATGGAAGCTTCCAGAAGTAACTCTAATCCACCTTCTATTCAACACCCAGAGCGAAGGTTCATACACTCAGTTCTGATCCTGTCATCCCACACCAACACCCAGCCCCTGCCCCACTAGGTCCACGGCACCATCTGGACAGCAAATGTCCCCACCCGGGAGAGGCCCTTCCCAGCCAACAAGACCAGCAATCCAAAAGCAGCAGCGCAGACAGGATCCAGCCCACAGACATATTTCACTTGGCTCAAATGGTTTTAAATGTTTAAAAATTAGCTTTCACTTAAATTTAAACTCAGCCAAGTGCTGAAGCTGCAGATGGGTTACGGATGCGCGTTCCCCTGGGCACTCAGCAGCCGGGCGGAGTCTGGGGCGCCGGCGCCCCTCCCTGCTCCTCACCTGCATTCATCCCACAGGGCGCTCCGAACGCGAAAGGCTGGGGAGCAAAGA
The DNA here is from genome assembly GCF_054644295.1 of Miniopterus natalensis. NCBI lineage: Eukaryota > Metazoa > Chordata > Mammalia > Chiroptera > Miniopteridae > Miniopterus > Miniopterus natalensis. Next base: position 94,384,021 of record NC_142084.1, read on the forward strand.
GCCAGCTACCAGCTTTTAAAATCTGGAAGATCTCATGTGAAAATCTAGGTTCCTGGTTCCCTGAAAACTTACAGGATCCAGCCAACACACCCTGGCCCGTGTGCCATCTTACATAACCTGTGGCATGGGAGCCTGTGACCTCTAAGCTGGGGGTGACACAGAAAGAAATCCTTCCTGCTGTCCTGCCCCCACAGGAGCCAAGGCCCGCAGGAGTCCCGTCCCTCCCCAGCACCCATTCTTACGGGCCTTACAGAGGCGGCGTCCACGGAGTCCTCCTCTTCCCCCTCATCCCGGCCGTCTTCAATCTCCTCCATCACCTCGGCCTTGGCCTCAGCCACCAGCTCCCGCAGGGCCTTGTTACTGGTGACGCTGCTGACGAAGGGATGCTGAGGGGGACAAGACACCTGGGTTACAGCCACTTCGGGCTGGGGGGGAGGGGGGCAGGCAAAGGCTGGGGTGGCATGGACTTGGTAGGGGAGACCCAGAGGCAGCTCAGAAAGCCCTGTGTGTGACAGAACTTTCTGCCACTCGCCAGCTGTGTGACACCGAGCGTGTCACTTTCCCTCTCTGAGTTGCAGGCGCCTCACCTCCAAAGTAGAGACAATGATGCCAAACCCACAGGGAGGTTGTGATGATTAAAAAGATAATGCCCGCCCGGCCGCGTGGCTCAGCGGTTGAGCGTCGCCCTAGGATCGGGGAGATCGCGGTTCGATTCCCGGTCAGGGCACATGCCCAGGTTGCGGGCTCGATCCCCAGCGGGGGGCGTGCAGGAGGCAGCCGATCAATGACTCTCTCTCCTTGATGCTTCTCTCTCTCTCTCTCTTTCTCCCTTCCTCTCTCTAAAATCAATAAAGATAGATTTAAAAAATAAAAAAAACGACAATGCCCGCAGAGGTGCTCAGCCCGGAGCAGGAGCGAAAGCAGCTGGGGGCAGCCTGTCTGCATCTTGCACGCTCTCCTTTAAAGAGACACGAAGTTCGCAAGTCATTAAGCTCAGGGACCTCTCCCGTGTTTTTCATATGTGTAAGACCCAGCACTCACGACAGAGCCCTCCCGTGCCCCGGAAAAGGTCCCCGTCCCCAGCAGTCAGCCCCAGCCCGGCTGCCCGGCTCGGAGGCGAGGCCGCCCGCTCCGCCCTGGAGCTTCGCGGGAGCAGCGCCGCACAGCGTGTCCCCTGCGGCCGAAGGGGACCCTTTCCTACCCCTGCGCAGCGTTTCCTGCATGAAGGTCAGCCTGTCCGTCCCCTCCGCTGCAGACGGGCACGTGTGCCGTTTCCTGTTCTGGGTGACTGTGACTAAAGCTGCCGAGAACACGCTCGTACATGTCTCCGGTGGACGTGTGTGTGTGCAAAGGCGTGAGGCGGTGTGGTGTGCGCGCCCCTCCGAGGCGCTTTCAGAAATGTCACGTCCTTCACGGGCCTTGCAAAACGCCAAAGCTGCTAGGGCCTCGGCAGATGGCAAGTCAGCATGGACGCGTCCCAGGTGGAAGTCTGTCCTTGGGGACCCTCCCCCAGCACGGGGGTGGGCGGGGCTGGCGACTTCTCAGGTCACCGCTCACCAGGGCGGCGAAGAAGGAGTGCTGGGGTGGGGGCTGTCGTTACTGGAATTTGCTCATTGAAACTTACAGGAAGGCTCTGATAAAATTCGCTGTTTTTACTGTCAGAAAATTTGTCAGCAGAGGAACAGTGTGAAGACTGCAGGGAAGTATGCAAATGACTAAAGAAAATGAATTTTACAGCACCCTGGAGACACATCCGCAACTGACAGGTCCACTAAAATCATTTTCATCTGTTGGATCGTCTCAATCAGTTCCTTTGGGGGTGGCCTCGAGGCAACACCCTGTTCAACTCCGTCACCTTCCTTTGTCCATCTGACAGCAACAGGCCTCACTCCATTTAAAGAGCCCTGTCACTCAGATGACTTTCTCTAGTTACTCCAAACTAGTAAAGATTTAAAGAATCTCATTTCTTTTTTCCCTTCCCATGTCCCCATTTGTTCATTGGTTCACTTGGCAACCACATGATGGGCAGCAATGTGCCAGGTGCTGAAATAAGGTGAACCAGAAGACAGGCAAGGTCCCGGCCCGCGGCGACTGGCAGCTGAGTGAGAGATGACAGGTATGTAACCAAATGACAAACGGGATCACTGCAGATCCGGTAGCAGGACAGCAGGAGGCTGGAACGCCTGGCCTGGCCTGGGCAGTGGAGGCAACTTAGGTGTGTGGTCACAGGGCCTCCTTGAGGAAGTGACATTTGAGCTGAGACCTGAGGGATGTGAAGGGGCCAGCCAGGGAGAGATCTGGGCAGAGGGAACAGCAGTGCAAAGGTCCTGAGACAGGACTGAGCTTGGCGTGCTGGAGGCCCGCCTAGAGAGCAGGGCCCCTTGGCCTTGGTGAGAAGCTGAGACTTTAATTCTCAGAAGCCACTGGAGGGCTGCAGCAGAGCAGTGATATTAAAGATGTCATGTAACGTGATATTAAAAGTGTCATTTAAAGGTGTCAGTGTGGCTGCTGAGCGGTTCTTGAAAGGAACCGTTAATAAGGGTTTACTAATCATGGGAGGCCGGGGGGAACAGCAGTTAAGAGCCAGACTGCCTGGGATAAAATCCTGCTTCCACCACCAACTCGGGCAAGTTACTCACCTCTCTGAGCCTCAGTTTGCTCACCTGTACAGTGGGAATAAGAGTATGGTTGCTCTGAGCATTATAGTAAGTGCTCTAACTATGAGAGCGGTCGTCATCATCACCATCATCACTGTCACCGTCACCTCCACCACTACCATCGTCACCGTCACCTCCATCACTACCATCGTCACTGTCACCATCACCCCCATCACTACCATCGTCACTCACCATCACCCCCATCACTACCATCGTCACTGTCACCATCACCTCCATCACTACCATTGTCACTCACCATCACCCCCATCACTACCATGGTCACCGTCACCATCACCTCCATCGTCACCATCACCTCCATCACTACCATCATCACTGTCACCATCACCCCCGTCACTACCATCGTCACTCACCATCACCCCCATCACTACCATGGTCACCGTCACCATCACCCCCATCACTACCATCGTCACCGTCACCTCCATCACTACCATCATCACTGTCACCATCACCCCCATCACTACCATCGTCACTCACCATCACCCCCATCACTACCATGGTCACCGTCACCATCACCTCCATCGTCACCGTCACCTCCATCACTACCATCATCACTGTCACCATCACCCCCATCACTACCATCGTCACTCACCATCACCCCCATCACTACCATGGTCACCGTCACCATCACCCCCATCACTACCATCGTCACCGTCACCTCCATCACTACCATCATCACTGTCACCATCACCCCCATCACTACCATCGTCACTCACCATCACCCCCATCACTACCATGGTCACCGTCACCATCACCCCCATCACTACCATCGTCACCGTCACCTCCATCACTACCATCATCACTGTCACCATCACCCCCATCACTACCATCGTCACTCACCATCACCCCCATCACTACCATGGTCACCGTCACCATCACCCCCATCACTACCATCGTCACCGTCACCTCCATCACTACCATCGTCACCGTCACCATCACTTCCATCATCGTCACCACCACCAGCCGGAGCAGGGACAGCGGCACCATCACAGAGAAACCCTTAAGTCACCAGTTTGTACTCCTCAGCATTCCTGTCCCCTCCCCACAGGGCGTAGCTTTTTGGAACAGGGTGAGAACCAGCTCCCAAAGGTTCCCAAGCCTCACATTACACAACCTCAGACATGTGGACTGGAGCAAGAAGCCACGAGACACTGCTCTGCAGTGACCAAAGCAGATGTGGCAGAAATAAACTGCAGGCACAGACTTCTGGAAATACCAGGTTTTCATCAGGGCACCACATGTTGACCAAATGAGTGGCGCTCAGCACAGCCAGGAGCCTCGACTTCCCGAGGAGGGCCCATCTGCTCCGCTGCCTCCCCTGACCCCAGGGTCCTCAGGAAGCAGAGGGCACGCGTGGGGAGGAAAGCCTTTGATGGAGGGCAGGTGAGCTCCTGGAATCCCGGGCAAGCCGGGCCGGCAGGCAGGTGGCGCAGGCTGGGAGGGGTGGGCCGTCTTAGGCCCAGGACACTGTTTTGTCAAAGATCCAGGACACAAAGCACAGGCCACCTCCCCCTCCCCATCTGCTCTACCACCTCCAGGGGTGTGTTTAGAAGAGGCATTTCCCCAAACCCCAAACTGCCAAGGCCTGTTAGAGAGACAGAGCCCTGCAGGTGGGGCACTGCCCAGGCGGCAGACACATTTTGCACCTGCATCAGGACAGACTGATCTGGCCACATGGGTCCCCGGAAAGTGCTTGGCACCCCCACAGAAGGCCCGGTTCCGAGGGGAACCCAGGCGCCTGCTCCTTCAGAAAGAAGAGCAGCTGCTCCGTGCCATCTCTGCAGGGAGCCCCAAGATGACACGCAGCTCACCAGCTGGCACCCGCCCTCCAGGCAGGACCTCTCCGGCCATCTCCACAGACATCCCTTCCAAGGACTTGAGCCTTTTCCTCTGTGTGCTCAGAAGCCACCAGCCAGGGAGTCCAACACGCCAACACTAGCTTTAGAAAATACCTCCAGGGGTCCAGCTTCCCGGGGTCAGCATCTTCCCTTCAGTCCTCCCTCCGCCCTGCTAACCTCGCTCCTCTCTCCCTCTCTTTCATTTCTTCTTTCTCTCCTTCCTTCATTTGGAGGCAGCTTCTCAGAGTGTCAGGCTTGGAACCAGACGACCAGGATCAGAATCCCAGCTCTGTCACTTGCAAGCTGTGTGACCTTGGGAAGGCTACCCAACTTCTCTGTGCTTCAGTCATATGTTTCATGGAGATCTGAACAGTGCCTACCTCATAGGACTGTTATGACGGTTAAATTAGTTAACATTAAACATTTAGAAGAGCACCCGGCATGGAAAAAGGGTTGCCTAACAGCGTAAGTAAAAATAAGTACAGTGGTCCCTCGGTTTTCTAATGCAATCCGTTCCGGGAGACGGTTCGAGTTCTGAAACATTGGAAAACCGAGGGATCCACAGCCAACAGCTGGGCCTCAGGATCTCGCCCTCAGCGGAAACTGCGTGGCATGTTCGACTTCCGAGGCGTGTTCGAAAACCGAAGCATTTCCTTCTGGGTTTATGGCGTTTGTAACCCGAAATGTTTGTCAACAGAGATGTTCGAAACCGAGGTACCACTGTTAGTGTGTTAAACAAATACTACTGAGGCCCCCTCTCCATCCAGGAACTGTCTGGATGCTTGGGAGCTGACAAGCTAGTCAGAGCAATCAAGAATAAACTTCATAAACTAGTAAGTTACATACCACCCACCATGCTACATGCTACATGCCATGGAAAAATTCAAAGTAGGGCAGGGAAAGGAGACTTAAGAAGTGGGAGGTAGGGGGAACAGCAAGTCTGCCGTTTTAAATCGGTGGCTGGGGGAGGCCTCACCGAGAAGCTGACATTTGCACAATGACTGATCAAGAGAGGGAGTCAGCCGTGAGGTGTCTGGGGGAAGAGCACTGCAGGCAGCGCGGAGAGCCAGTGCAAAGGCCCTGAGGCAGGGTATGTCCCATGTGTCTGAAGAACAGCAAGGAGGCTAGGGTGGCTGGTGCAGAGTGAGGGGGCAAGAGGTAGAGAGCAGGTCTAAGGGGTCAAGGTGGGGTGGGCAGATCACACAGCACCTTGCAGGTCGCAGTTTACAGACTTTCCTCTGAGCGGGATGGGAGCCACTAAGGGGCTTTGGACCAGGGAGGGGCAGGAGCTGACTTGGGTTTGGAAGCCTCCCTCTGGCTGCCGTGGGAGTCACTGCATGTCACGAGGTCGTCCAGGTGAGTGCAGACAGATCAGAGCAAACAAGAGGAGCAGGTGGAGGGGACTGAGGCGTGACCAGCAAGAAGGAAGGGAACCGAGACGATGTGGGGACTTGGAGGTCAAGTGCTGACAGCGAGCAGGACCAGAGTCAGCCGCGTAGGCTGATGCTGCTGGGCCCAGTGACAAGAGCACTGAGGCCTGAGCTGACCATGGAAGGCGCTGGTGACCTTGACAAGGACACTGACAGAGTGGGTGGGTTTAAGAACAAATCCAGCAAGTGTAGGCTGAGCACCTGGTGTGTGGCAGCCGCTGTGCTAACACGGTGTCTCCAGAATCCCCTTCACTCACAATTCTGTGACATGAGCACTGTCCACACCCCACAGACAAGGAAACTGAGGCACAGAGCAGGATTCAGGGCAGGCAAGCCTGCTGCAGAGCCTGGGTTACCACACGTGACATGACATCGAGGAGGATCTGCGCAAGTCAGTGAATGAGCCACAAACCAAAGAGGGCAAAGTGTGTCGGCTTAAGGCAGAATGTGGGGAACAATGAGGGGCTGGGAGGAACCTTCCAGAAGCAGGCAGAAACGGGGCTGAGGTAGGGGCATGCCCAGCTCTGCAGGGGGTGCCAGGAAGCCAAGATCTGGAGCTACTTCTGTCTCTCCAAGCCAGGTGACATCAGCAAGCCTGCTCTAAACCTCGGGGTCCTCACCCAGGGGGTGGGGAACTGCTCCCCCCTCCCTCCCAGAGACGAGAGGTGCTCCCGAAAAGACCATGGCGGCCTAAGCTCCCAACAGCGTTTTACTGTCTCGAAGGAAGGCCCCTTTCCTCTGCGACCCTTTCTGTCTCACACTGGAGTCCTCTGGCAGGACACTTTTCCAACTATGGAACGGAAATTCCTGGTTCAGGTCAGGGCTCTGGGGCTGCCATGTGGGGACAGAGGACAGCTGTCTCTTCCCGGTGGAATGTCCTGGAGGCCGGATGTAACGGGCCAGGAGGTGCCTGCTTACAGGAAACAATTGGGCTCCAGCAGCCCGGAGCTTCTGGTCTGACAGTGACAGCAGGCCCACCCCACCCCCACCTCTTACTGCCCCACCAAACACCGAAGTATCCGGAAAATGAGGCCTCGGGTCCTCCAGACAGTTGCTTCCAACCAAATGCACCGCAGAAATCTACAAGGAACAATTGTGACCCCCCTAGACACAGACCCTCGTTGTCTTTCCTTTTTTTTAATAATTCCATTCAACGCATCAAGCGCTCACTGAGCACAGTGCTTCACAGTTAAGCTAAGCTGTTTCTAGGATCTTCTCGCTTAATCTCACAACCGCTCTGTAAAGAGGACTTTGCTATAACCCCCGTTTCAGGGCAAGAACCAAGTCGGAGAGGTTAAGCCACCCGCCCAGGGTCTCATAGCCAGTAAGTGGCAGAGCTGGGGTGTGAACCCAGGACTTTCCCACCCCAGTCCACACACTCGGTCACGGTGCTGCACACCCAGGGGGTGGACATTTCAGACGTGTCCCAGCTCGTCTCTGGGGGAGCTGAGTGCATCCATGAGACTCTGAAAGCCTGAGCCAGGCTTCTCCCTGGTGCCTTTTTCTCGGCGGCGAGCACGATACGCTGAGTCCTGCGTGTCCTCTTTGGGAACCATCTACTCTGGGGGTGGACACGCCGCACCACTCCGACCCCCCTCCAATCCCCCTGCCCTCACCCCGGCTTCCATGCCCGGGCCACTCGTGCTCACGTCCCAGACCTTGGCCTCCCTCTGGCCTGGCTGCCTCGCCTCCCCTGGGTGTCTGCTCACACAGAAAGCCCTCTGTGCTCCCTTACAGGAGAGCAACCCCTCCCGGCCGCCACCCGCCCCACGCGCACGCGTATCTGCTCAGCCGCCTGTGAGGGCCGGGCTCCAGGGCTTCCTGCATGGCAGCCCCCCCCCCCCCCCCCCAGCAGGAGCCGGCATCCAGGAGGCGCCCAGGGAACGCGGGCTGGTGAGCGGGGTTGTGCACGCTGTGGCCTGGGCCGGGTGAGGAACGCACAGCTTCCAGGTCACGGCTGTGCTCACCTGTTGTCCGCCACCAGAGGAAGGACAGAGCAGCGGCGCAGGCGGCCCGGCGAGAGGCACCCACTCACCTCCAGGAGCTGCGCAGCACTGGGCCGGGTCTCCGGGTTCTTATCCAGCGCCGTCTTCAGGAAGTCTCGGAACTCCACAGACCTGGGAGGACAGGTGGCAGCGGTCAGTGCAGAGCGGGGCGAGGGCCCAGAGATGCGGGCGTCGGGGGCTCCCCTCTCCCGGAGCGCTGCGCTTCCCGATCACGCCCATCAAGATCACGCCCATCAAGATCACGCCCATCAAACGACAAAGGGCCCTTCAGGAGCTGAAAGGCAGAGGCGGCAGGGCCTTCAAGATGGCCTTCTCATCACAGGCATCACATACAGATGTGGGGATCGGAAATCAGAGGCGCAAGGACCTGCCGCAGGCCACAGAGCAAAATACAGCAGTGCTCGGGTTCCAGGCCGGGCCCCAAATCCCAGCCGAAGGTGGGGCCTGGTGGCTGCTGGGCTCGCCTGGGCTTATTCCCACAGTAGGACCCGGTTTCTCTGAGTCACCAGGGATCCCAGGCCTCCGCCTGCCTCCCCCAATCCCACCTGCCCCGCGTCTCGGCCGCTGTCCCTCCGGCAACCCTTGCTCCTTACCACTTGGAAGGTGTGAGCAGCGTGGGGGGGTCCGACTTGGCGATCTTGAGCAGGACCCGCATGGGATTGAGCTCGTGGTGCGGGGGCTCGATCTGGGCCATCTCAATCAGAGTGATGCCCAGGGACCAGATGTCAGCTTTGTAGTCATAGGGAGTGTCCTTCATGGTCTCACACATCACCACCTCGGGGGCCATCCTGAACCAACCAAGGGACAACAGAGGGCTAAGAACCTGGCCTCCACAGGCGCTTCTCGGAGACTCAGGGTCAAGGACCAGCACAAGCCAATGTCAGGGGCGGCCAGCACTCCCGAATCACGATTTCCATTCCTGTCCATCCCACTGTCTTCCTGATGGTGGTCTTCACACAGAAGGACGCCCTCCGAGCGGCTCCACCGCCACGTCCCGCTGCAGTTCCCGGTGCCTACCACAAGGTGGCAGCAACAATCCAGAACTCAGAGTCCTGGGCAGGGTGGGTGGGGGCGGAGGGGAAGGGGCCCAGGAAACACTGGGGGCGGGAGGGGCAAGGGAGCGGGTACAACAGGCCCCAGAGAAGGGACAGGGGAAGAGGCATAGAAGATGGGGGGGGGGGAGAGAGAGAAGGGGTGAGTAGTAACAAGCAAAGCAGAGCCCAACTCCACAAAGGGAATCGGTGCACATGAAAAACAGAAAGCAGTTAGCTGTTGTTGTTTTTTAAGCGGTAGTTTTGGAAAAGAAGGAAACGCCAAGGACTAGAGAAGTCCAGGGAGACTTCACAGGAGGGCAGGAGCTGAACTTGATCCCTCAACTTCACAGCCCCAGCCCTGGCACCCAATCTGCACGCGCTGAACTAATCAAGAATTGAACCCTTTTTTAGGAATTCCAGTTAAAGTGTTACAAAGGAGCATTTTTCTACGCACACCATACCATTTATTCCTCATAATAACCCACTCACTGGGTGCTATTATGTCCCCCGATTTTACAGATCAGGAAACTGAGGCACGGGGATGCTAAGCAACCTGGCCAAGGCCACAGCGCCAGCAGGTGGTAGAGAACGGGCTCAGGCCTTCTTCCTGTCCTCTCCCTCTGCACCAGCCGGAGGTCACCTTGGGGAGTCTGAGGTTTAAGGTTCCGTCACCATTCCCTGTCCAGAAGCTACCCGACTCACCAGTAAGGCGTTCCAATGAAGGAATCTCGTTTCTGCAGAGTTTTCAGATTCTTGGCAGACACACCAAAGTCAGCTGCAAGACAAAAACCTCAGATAGAGTATTCGGCGAACATTCTTCCACCCACAGGCCTGGGGCGGGGGCTCCTCATCAACCACCAAATGCCACCTTCTACCTCACAAACTAGTGGTCATTAAAAAAACACCCACTGCTGTCAGGATGTACTGAACGTACACTTCCTACTGCTAATGAGAGTACAAACCGAAGATCTTTCTTCTAGAAAAGCAGTTTGACAGTAAATGACAAGAGCCTTCAAAATACCCAGAGTCTTCTGACACCGTAATTCCAAATCTAGGGATCTACCCTAATAAAATCATCTTACATGTAAACAAAAAGTATGCAAAATGGTGTTCATCAAAGTGCCACTGCAGTACTGACAAAGCAAGTAATAACTGCTTAGCTTTCAGGGAGCAATTTTAATCAGCGATGATCACACCTTGGGTACACCTCATCGGCCACCATACTGTCACTAAGCAAAGCTTAGGGGGTAATTTTAAATGTTTTTTTTAGAAGGACTTATTTATTTTAATATGTCTTTATTGATTTCAGAGAGAGGAAGGGAGAGGGAGAGAGAGAAACATCAGTGATGAGAGAGTCACTGATCGGCTCCCCCAGGACTGGAGATCGAGCCCGCAACCGGGGCATGTGCCCTGACCGGGAACTGAACAGCGATCTCCTGGATCACAGATCTATGTTCAACCGCTGAGCCACACCGGCCAGGCAATTTTAAACGTTTTACATACAAGATGTAATATATTCTGTGTTTTCCAAAAGGATTTAAAATGGTGTCTCTCTCTCTCTCTCACACACACACACACACACACACACACGGATAAACTAAGAACTTAGGTAAGATAAGGTAAACGGTAAAGAACTGAACAAGTTAAGAAAAGTGTGATATAATCCATATGACAGGATAGCTTATAGTCATTAAAATTAGTCTTTAAGTATTTTATTCCATATTTTAATACTAAATTATACATATTAATACATATCAATATTAAACATTGACTACATATTTAATATTAGTATTTACTATGCAAATACTTTAATATTTAATAATATTAAGGTATTTTATTTATATACTTATAAGATTCAGTGGGAAAGGGGGAGATGCACAGTTGAATATAGTGTATGGTCAAAATTATGCCCCATCCCCCCAAAAAGGGCAAAAATGTACATTGAACTGACTTGGAGGCGACAGTCAAACTGTTTAAATGGTTGTCTGTGGGTGGTGAGACTAGACGAGATTTCTTCTATTTTTCTGAATCCCTTAACTAGGCTATGATGAACATGTATGACTTTTAGGACTAACAAAAAATAATACAATTTATCTTTAAACCCACACCCAATACCACTCAGTGCACAGAGAAGCATCCAATACCACCAAGGAATTTCCTCCAGTGCTCTGGTCTCTGAGACAAAGTTTCATCTTGATTAAAAAATACACTCAGGAGGAAGTGACACCTTGAGAGAAGGGTGATGGTCGGTTTAGGGCTTTGTCACAAGAAACTGCAGAAGTTGTTACAGCCGCCAGCCACTCCGGGAGCCTCTGCCTGAGTCTGAAAATGAGCGGGCCCCTCACCAGAGGCAGGGGACAGTCGCTGTATCCACTCACTCACGATTTCAAACCAGGAGGGTGGGGAATGCTAACAGCGGGGCCTGAATACAGGGACCTGGGCTCCTGTCTTGGCTTTTGTATTTCGCTGGTTCATGCATCTATCTATCTGTCCACCCGGGCCCTCAGGAGCTGCAGCAGGGAACACAGTGGGGCCAGAGAGAGCTAAGTCTTTGTCCTCGGGCAGCTGCAGGTTTACTAACGGAAGCAGATGCAGTAAGATCACCGCCAACAGCATCTAATCAGAACCGGGGAAGGGAAGAGAAGGCAGGCGTGGGGGCTAGGAGAGTCTGGGGGGAGAGGATGTGACCTCCAGGGCAGGGGGAGGAAGGGAAGGAGGGCCTGGAGGAAGGGCAGCTGAGTGCCTCCAGGCCATTCCTTCATCCCACAAATGCTAACTGAACACCTATTACGGGCCAGGCGCTGTCTAGGTGCAGAGATGAACCCCAATCCTCAGCCTCAGTGTGGCTTGTTATTCCAGCGATTGGTGGCAGTGAGAAGGACCCTGCAGGGAGAAGTGGGGAGGCAGGGCAGAGGGATGGAGAGAACTGGGGGTGGCACCTACTGTAGAGAGGAGGTCGAGATGTGGGGGAAGGTATTTCCAGGTGCAGGAAACATGCTGGCTGGAGGAGGGACACAGATAAGACGGGAGACAGGCAGGGCCAGGACAGTTACCAAACCCCTGACCCTCAGTTTCCCTGCCTGTAACACGGGGCTGGCAACACTGTAGAACTACTTTGTCAGGTTGTCATGAGGATTAAATGACACACAGAAAGCACTGGGCTCCAAGCCCGGCCCTTGATAAACGCTCCGGGCACCTGAGCCAGTAGCCTGAGATTTTCAGGCTGGGGCAAGGCTGAGGTCAGGAAAGCTGGTCTCTGAGCCCCCGGCTGCTAACTAAGACAGTAGTGGCTCAGCTGATGACGACCCTCCCCTCGCAGGGACAGTCTGGCCCGGAGAGGGAAAGGGCAGGGTCCTGTCATCACCCAGCTGCCCCAGGGGAGGTGCAAACCCAGGGCAGAAGCCAGCTCTGCTGCTCCCTGCCCCCTGGCATGGCCTGGGTGAGTCACCACTCCTCTGGGCTCCTGGCTCACCTCCTTCCTGCTGGGTCACCTGGGCCCCAGCTCCCCGGCAAACAGGAGCAATGGAAGGCACGTCATCCCAAGAAGTCTTTCAAGAAATCTTTTGGGAACACACACACACACACACACACACACACACACACACACACACACACAGAGGCCCCGCTGGTCCCTTCCAGAGAAGGGACAGAAAAAGCAGAAACCACCAACTTTCACAATGACACCCCGTTGGTCCCCAGGCCCCCCCGGAGGCAAGTGCTTACTTCCCCGGCTGCCCCACAAGACGGCACCAGGAGGGTGGGGCGGCCCCTCCCTGCAGCCGGTGCCGGCTGTCTGCTCCCTGAATGGAGTTTGCTCTGGCAGGCGGGGGCTGCCCTGAAGCCATGGGGGGGGGGGGGGGGCAGCAGCGGGCAGCCCCCCTGAGGAACCGGCCTCCTCCGCCCATTTGCAAACAGGCCTGGGGACAGGGCGCAGGCAGGCAGGGACCCTCCATGAGCCAGCACTTCCACAGGAAGAGGCCAGTTCTGCTCTGTCCACAGCGCCCCTGGCACCCAGGGGCACCGGACAAACCAGCGGGCGAGGGACCAGCCTTGGCCAGAAGCCTGTACCCGCGGGGCCCCAGAAACAAGGGCTCGGGGGCTCCAGGAAGCGGCCTGGCAGCGATTCTGTTTCTAGAGCTCGATCCCCAAGCCACTGCGACGCGCGGAAGCTGCGAAACACCACTGGGGACAGTGAGAAACGAAGGTGCTTCCGGAGCCGGCGGGGAGCCGCCAGAAAAACTGTCCTTCGCCGGGACCGGGACACGAACGCAGCCCTGACAAAGGCCGAGCCCGGGCTCGCACGTGCCAACCTGGCAGTCTCTGACGGGGAGCCCAGCGGTATTAAAAGGACACTGACTGTGCACAGGCCCCGCAGACTCAGCCCCCTCCCCGCGCCGGCTGCGGGCGCCTCGCCTTTTCGCTTCATGCACTTTTATTCTTGGAAAGTTTTTGATCAAGTGTACGCATCGCTTTTATGGTTTAAAAAGCTGAAATGCACATGGCAAAGGTTTTCGAGTTTATGGGTCTTTTTGTTTTTTATCTTTCTTTTAAAAACCCCAGCGGGGGCCAGGATGTGGTAGAAACTGGTACAGCCAGCGCGCGGGGCGCCCGGGCCCAGGTTTCCAGCGGCGCAGCGTTCGCTGCCGGGAACTGCCCCCGAGACGTTGGCAGAAAGGGACTCAGGGCCCCAGCAAAAGCGCTCACCCCCGGCTGCTGGGGGCAACGAGAAGCCGCAGGAGGAACCTCAGCATCCCACCTGCGGGGTTTCACGGGCAACTACGGTTTATGCGCGTGATGGGACACAAGAAAAACAAGTGTTTCCAAGAAATACTTACGGTTTGGAAAAAACATCCTGATATTATCAATTTTTTTAAAAAGTAGACTGAAAAGCTGTATATATGTACTACAACCTCAACTTTAAAAAAAAAAAAAAAGTATTTCTCTAATAACTAGTATTTTCTGAGAACTTACTAGGTGTACAGCACTGTGCAGAGAGACATCGGCATGTCATTTATATCTGCCTCTGCCTGTCTTCGGATGCCATCTGCATACAGATTCCTGTGCATATCATTCCTATCAGTGACCCTGCCGCAGGGAAAATCATCATCCCCATTTTACAGATGAGAAAACCGAAGCTCAGAGAGACTGAGTAACTTGCAGAGGGTCACCCAGCTCTCAGGGTGCACGTGACACTAAGTCTGTGCTCTTGACCACGATCTGGTCCCACCTTTATATGCACAGAAAGGAAGCACAGGGTGATGCCTTCTGACAAGATTAGGAGCAGCTTCAGTTCCCTTCTCTGTGGGCCACCCATTCCAACTGTTTACAGGGCTCTCTCTGTACTTACTATATACACATTTTTTTCCTGATCGCCAAGGCAATAAACTGCTTATCAAAAACTCAAACGTTTACCGATTAAAAAGTCTCCATAATGCTGGTAGAGAGTTTGCTGTCCACGGCTCGGATGTGTTTACATAAATTTAAATTATTTTTGTAAACTACCATGACATAAATTTAATGTGTTTGCTGCTTTTATAAAATGAAATCAGATCAAACATGCTATTTTACAACCTGGTTTCCTCTTCTCAGGATACACACTCGACCCTTGAACAACTCGGGGGTTGGGGGTGGAGTCAAAACTCCACAAACAACTTGACTTTACAGTCAGCCCTTTGCATCCTCGGATTCCACCAGCTGCGACTGAAAACAGTGGTTCTGAATAGTCTTCCAGCCATGGCCGGGAACACTGTTTTCAACCCGAGGCTGGCTGAATCCGCAGATGCGAAACCCACCCACACGAAAGGCCGATGGTGCTTCTTGGGAAAATCCAGGTCTAAGCGGACCTGCCTCGTCCAAACCCATGTCCATCAAGGGTCAACTCTCCACCTTTACAAGAGATTACACATTTTCTAGGACGTACTTTCCACAGCTGGAAAACATTCCATCGGAGACAGTACCGTGACTTACTTAAGCCCCTGCTGGAGTACACTGGAGCCATCTCAGATTTTACTATTATAAACATTGCTGCAATATTTATTGGTTCTCACATATCTCCATACATTCTAAGCTCACTGCCTCTGTGTCTAACAGTGCATTTTACACTGTGTATGTCATTTTCTGATTATATAAGTAATATTGTATATACCTGTATAGAAAGACAAGAATTCTAGGTCTGAGAACCTTCCAGGTGGGCCTCAACTAGGGGTGAAGCCATGTGCCCTGGGAAGTATTTGGAAATGAATGGGGGTAGTCTGGTTGTCACAATGAATGAGTGGTCCTCCTGTTTAGTGAGGGAGAGGCAGGGGCGCTAGACCTCCTGCACGGAGCAAACTGTCCCCTCGAAATGCCTGCTGAAATGGGTGGGGACAGAGAAAGCAAAGGCTCACCACCACCCCCAGCCTGGAATCCCAGGGGCCTTCTTTCTCTGGGTTACAGCCGCCAGCGACAGGCCAGGGCCCATTAAGAGGAAGGCTTCCCGGAGGCACTCAAGTGACTTCTGTTAATTATCGGGACCATCTGCCTTCCCAGGAGTGTCATGGAAACAGCACCAGGCAGGGAACTGAGAAGATTCTACTGTGATCTGAGATCAACTGCCTCATCTTTCTGGGCCTCAGTTTCCTCATCTAAAATAACTGCTCTATTTTTCTGTTCCGTTTTTTGTTTTTTTGTTTTTTAGGCAGCTAGGCACACATGACCACTATGATGCCAGTCTTCCTATCCATTCTCCTGTTTTCAGCTTCCCACCTCACTGCTCTCTTCTCCCCACATATCAAACACTGGGTCAGCGCGTGGTGGCCACAGTGGAAGAACCAGGCCTGCAGGCTGCTGGCAGCAGCAAACAGGGATTCTGGGTTGGGGGTCAAGGTGGGGGTACGAGGCGTGGGACTGGTTCCCGCCACCCTGCCTGCAGGGTCCCCTGCACATCAGCGGGCCTATGGGAATATAAACTGGTAAAGTCCTGAAATGCTGAGAGTTGCTATTTACTGAGCACCGACTTTGTGCCAGGCTCTGGGCTGAGCACTGATTTTTAGGACAGCTCAGACCCCTGCTTAGAATTTGAAAGACCCCAAAAGTTCTGAAATTCACCTCCCATCCTCGAAGAAGCATCCTAGAGGGGAGACGGACAGAGGCTCTTTGGAGAACAGGGTACAATCCCTGTAGCAGCTGCTCTGAGACACTGCTCAGCCTGGGAAAGAACCTACCATTGCTGGGCCACTATGATGCACAGGGCACCTCTGGGTGCTGGGCTCTGTCTCCCTAACCCATCTCGCCAAGTCCATGAGGCAGGAACTACCCTACTCTGAGCTTCAGAAACTGAGCCCTGCTCAAGGGCACCCACCCACCGCCAAGGGGCAGATCCAGGACAAGAACACAGATCTTTGGACTTCAAGTCCACACCCCACTTCATATCCCAGCTGTCCTGGGAGACGGACACTGTTCCTTCTTCTCTCTGCACAGATGGACTCCCAGCAGCCACCGGGGCTGCTCCACATCCACCCAGAGCTACAACTCGGACTTTACTTGGCAGCTACCAAACGAACCTCTGGGGAAGCCTGAAACCCTGGACAGAAATAAACATTTAACAAAAGGAAGAAGCCAAACGCCTAGGAGCAGGGGGAGATGCAAGCCCAGCCTCCCTGGGACAGCACTGTGTACACTTCACCCCACTGGTCACAGCAGCCCTGCGAGACTGGTCTGCGGTTATACCATTGTACAGATGAAAGAACTGAGGGGGGTTTGGGCAGTTAGATATGTTTCTCCAGCTCGGAGGTGGCAGAGCCAGGATCTGAGGCGGGCTTTGCTGTGTTCAGAGCCCACACTCTTTGCTCAACTCACTCTGATGCTTCCTGCTTGTTTACTCTACTGAGCAGTCACTGTCTCCCATGAGGTGACACCTTCGCTGAGTCTCTTCTGCCTCCGAGTTGCATAAGGACATGGGGAGGGGGTGCCTCGAGGGGCCCAGGATGGTTCCAGGAAGCTTGGAAGAGGGTGACAGGCAGCCCCCACCAGGCCAGGCTGCAGATGCCGGCCCCAGGGAAGGAGGATTTTCCTAAAGAAAACAGCAGCCCCCGCAGGCGTCTACCCTGAGGCTCCAGGCCCGTGGGAATTGTGCAAATAGTCGCACAGTCAACTCTCCCTGAACTTTTTCCTTCTAATAGAGCTCCCTGGTGGTCCCAGTGCGCATGCCGAGGCCGCGGGAACCTCATGCACCGTCCGCTTCCATCCACCCTCTGCTAGGTCCTCAGCGGGATTCCTGAGTCCGCCCCGAGCCTCAGCGCCCTCCAGGTTTAGGGGGGTGGGGTGGGGGGGAAACAGCACGGGAAATGAGAACCCCACTGGCCACGTCTCGGCCCACGCCTGCTGGGGCCCTCCCTCCACCCCTGACCCCACCTGCAGGCTGGTCCTGATCCAGGTTTTCTGTGTTCTGCCTCCTCCGAGTGATCAGCTCTACAAGACTGGACCGAAGGTGTCCCTTGAGTCCCCCAGGGTGCATGAGACTGCACTCTGCCCCCTGGCCACCTACCCTCTACCCTTGACTGAGTTAGTCCACTGGCAGCTCTGCTGCTGGGAAGGCCAAACCCTGCGACTTCCTCCCTCGTGGTCTGATCCTGAGCAGCTCATTTCACTGTGGGCCCGTGTCCTCATCTGTGTTGGATGTACTACACACACACACACACACACCCTGGAGTGCTGATAAAGTGCGAGGACGTCTAGAAAGTGCCTTTTCTCACAGCACAGCTTCATAAACCCAATGATTACGTGTTGTTCCTTTATTATCACTCTCCCCAAAATACCCCATGTCTCACCTCTCGCCTCTGCCCACCAGGCTCCCCCTTCCCAGGCTGCCCTGTCCAACCTGGTTTACCAGGCAATTACCTACCCACCTTCCACAGCCCCTGTGTGCTCCAGGAGACAGAGCATCCCTCACCTCTATGCCCCAGACACCAGTGCCCCTCCCCTAGTTGTGACAACCAAAGATGTCCCCAGGGGACAAAATCACCATCCACTGAGAACCCATGGGAACGGTCTCTGCCCTGTGGTCCAGAGCAGGTGGAGGAGGGAGCTCACATCCTGGGTGGCCGTGGCAGTGAGGCTCCCACACTCACCCCCTCCCGCCCGCAGAGCCAGACCGGCACCCTCAGGCAGACACCGTGGAGCTCTGCCCACCGCCCCGACCCGCAGATGCCCTTACCCAGCCTGATGTCGCCCTCCAGGGTCATCAGCACGTTGCCAGCCTTCAGGTCCCGGTGGATGATCTTCTTGCCGTGCAGGAAGTGGAGGGCTTCTAGCATCTGGCGACAAACGACCTGGATCTGGGGCTCCGTGAGGCCACGGTCCAGCTCTGGAAACAGAGAACTGTTGTCAGTTCAGCGAGTGCTCACTGCGGGCAACTCGATGTCAGCCACTGGCAGGAATGAGAAACACAGAAGCCGCCAACATTACCGAGCACTGTGTACCAGGCTCACTTCTAAGTTACCTGTTTCCTCCTCACAGTAACCTTATGAAGCAGGCACAGTCGTTCCCCATTCTACAGATGAGGAAACTGAGGCTCAGAGAGGACAGGCCACTTGCTCAAGCTCACACCACAGTCACAAAACAGCGGCGATTACTACTATATTTTTTGTTATTGCTCAAGCTTCCCGGGGACATCAAGACTTAACAACAGCCCTGGCTGGTGTGGCTCAGTGGGTTGGAGCATCACCCCACACACGGAAAGGCTGCAGGTTCGATTCCTAGTCAGGAAACATACCCGGGTTGAGGGTTTGACCCCAGGTTGGTTGGGGCGCATGCAGTAAACAGATCGATGTTTCTCTCTCACATCAATGTTTCTCTGTCTCTCCCCCTCACCCCCCGTCTCTTCCTCTCTCTAAAATCAATAAAAAGCACATCCTCAGGCGAAGAAAAATAAAAAAATTAAAATAAAAAATTTTTAAAAAAAGACCTGACAACATCCCCATTCAGCTCTTACAAAATGGGTGGAATCCCCACTTTTCAAAGCACCTCCAGCAGGTACCTCCCTGTCACCTCCTGAGAGTGCTGTGGGGTTGGGCAAAGGAGTCACCACATGTCTTATGGCCAAGAAGGCTCAGGGGGTGAGTGAACAGGACGTGTTGGGTTTCCGAGTGCCCCGCCTTCTCTCCAAGAACCCAACCTGGAAGGGGGACAGAGCGAGGGGGTGCTCGAGGCCAGGTGAATTACTGGGGAGGAGGGGTGAAGGACGCCTGCCCTAGGAACAGCCGACCCCCCCCACCGCCCTGGACCACGGAAGACTCACCCAGCATGATGGCATCCACAGCTCCCCCAGGACAGAACTCGATCATGATCTGCAGGAAACAGCAAGGTGACGCTGAGCAGGGCGCACAGCCAGCGAGATGGGGAGGTCCCAGGGCGTGACCCCCGCCCAGGCTGCCGGGCCAGCGCCTAAGGCCCTTGCTCCCCGGGCTCTCCTCCTCCTGCCCTGGGGCCTCTGCCGTCTGCACCCCTCCCCAACCCTCACAGGAGGCTCTAACACCCAGAGCCTGGGACACTTCATTTTTCAGGGAAGGAAAAAAAACACAAAACACCAAGTTGCCATGGATACCCACAGGTTCAGTGAACAGTCGTTTCAGCCAAGCCCACACCCTCCCTCCGACCTGTCCTGCTCACTGTCCCCACCTGCCAGCTGTCCCACTTTCTGGCCTCCACAGACAGCGGTCTCAGAGGACACCTTCAGCCCTCATGCAAGCTGTCCCAGTCCTCCTGGAATCCTGGCACCTGCCTCTTGCCTCCATCTTCCAGAGCCTGGGGCCCTGGCTCCCTCGGGGCCTTGAAGAGCAGCTCAGGTGGAGAAACTGAGGCCCAGAAAGTGGAGGTGACTGACCAAGGACACAGGTTGTTTAGTGGCAGGTCCCGGACTGGAAAGCAGTCTTCCAGCCCTCATGTTATTCAGGCAAGCACTGTTTCATTCACTCACTCACTCATTCATTCACTCATTCATTCATTCATTCACTCATTCACTCATTCATTCACTCATTCATTCATTCATTCACTCATTCATTCACTCATTCATTCATTCATTCATTCCACACATACCCCATAGGCAGCAGGCCCTGAAAGAACCACCAAGCCCAGGCCCTCAAGGGGCTCCTGGCCCAGTGCAGGGAACTGAAAAGGGAGATTAGAGTAAAAAGTAACGTGAGTACCGACAGGCCCTCCCGCTCTGGCTCTCTCCCCCCTTCACTCTTTCCCACCAGCTCTGGCCTTATATGTGCAAACATGCTTCCTCTTTTTCCTTAAAGTACGGATTCAGGTGGGCAGGAAGGGCGGAAAGTGACACAAACTTCAGGACACTCCCGGAAGCTCCCCCCACTTTTGGCTCCTGGCCCTGCTGGCTGGGAAGTCCCTCCAACCAAGAGGCAGACCCAGTGCCTGCGGGCGGTCAGAAGGGCAATGTGACCTTGGGTAGGCCACTTACTCTCCCCAAGTCTCAATCTCCTCATCTGTGAAACAGAACTCATCTCCTCTACCTCCAACGTCCTCAAGTCAAGACACGGTAAGTGGACGCCACACCAATTAACATGTGCTTGCTAAATCTCTAGCGAACAAATGAATTCCCCAGAAAGCATCACACATAGACTATGTAACTTAGGCCTCCTACAAAAATATGCCTTCTGAGAGCTACAATCTATCAGCACACCCGCAGTTATAATCAAAAGTCAGTACGAGAAGTGGTCAAACCCAGCAGTTCCCACCTCATTCAGTGGAACTGTCCCTTACACAACACCCTTACCCAAGGCCCCCAAGCTCCCTCCTCCCAGAGCTCGGCACCAGGGAAGGTCACACTTTCCACCAATCTAGTTCACTTCCTCCTCTGCCATTCGAGACCTCCATGACCCCTTGCGCTTCCCTTTTCTTTTTTTGCCTTGGCTGCTGGGAAGCTCTGAGCTGAGCTTTGGTTTTATTCCCATAAATAAATGCACCAACTTTTGGTTCTATGCCAGGATTAAACCCATGATATTTTACAATCTGTGTATGGCCTCGATGAAGTCCTTTTAGGAAATCACTGCCCTCACCCCTGGACTTCTGAAGTGTGAAGCTTTCCTGGACACAGCAGTACTCGTATTAACCAGGACACGAGTCAGTGATGTCCCATCAGCCTTTTTGTAAACATTGCCCAACAAAATGGTTAAGTTTTTCTTCTCTTTTTTAAAAAGTGTTTTATTCCTCCTTTTGGTTTTAAATGTTTCAAGGCTTCATGCCTTTTGTGTGACGCAAAAAAAAAAAAACAAACAAAAAACAACAAACCACAAACACACACCCCAAAAAACAAAAAACAAAATAACCCTTTCATGACTTGGCTCTCACTGGGTCCCATTACCAGGATCTTTCTTTTTTTTTTTAAATCCCCACTTGAGGATATTTTTTCCATTGCTTTTCAGAGAGAGTGGGAGGAAGACAGAGAAAGAGAAACATCGATGTGGGAGAGACACATCAACTGGATGCCTCCTGTACATGCCCTGACTAGGGCTGGGGATCGAGCCTGCAACCGTGGTACATGCCCTTGGCTGGAATCAAACCCAGGACCCTTCAGTCTAAGGGCCTACGCTCTAACCACTGAGCCAAACCGGCCAGGGCTCATTACCTGGGTCTTAACGCTTACCTTACAGGACTCTTACAGAAATGCAGTGGGTTTAATTAACAAAATAATAACCTCAAAAAATAGTAATAAAAATAAAATAATCATCTTTAATGCCTTAGGAAGTCACCAAGTATGCATGCTTAGAAAAGAGAAAGAATGCACATACATCAACACAGGGAAGGGCTAGAGGGGTCTGTACTGTATTTTCCATGTTTTAGTCAATGAATATGTTATAAAATCTTATATTAGGAATGATCTTTTTTAACTGGGAAGAACTGGCTTAAAATAACCCCAGGTTGCAGATGCATCTGTGCATCTGAGGGGCAGGGGTATATGTGTCCGTTCATAATGAAAACCCAGCAGCCTGTGCCCACAGCGTCCTGGGACGAAAGGAGGCTCCGTGGGATCGAGGATTCCTGGGTGCAACGCTCAAGGCCTCCGAGCTCTCAGCAGCCCCAATTCCAACAACCTCCAGGACCAAGGACTGACTGCTTGACCCGGTCGGAGGCTCGTCCTTTGTGCTCCCTCAAGAGCAGCCTGTGGCTCAGGGTTTTCTCCGGACCTGGAGAAGTGAGGCTGTGGTCAGTTCAACCCACGGACAATTATCATCTGAGGGCCTACCAGGGGCCCTGTATCGCTAGGCTCAGCAGGGCCATAAAAGTAGTATTCAATCAATAAACACTATCCACTATCTGGGCTCCTAGTCTGTGACAAGCCTGGGGACTGGCGACCTAGGACAGATTAGATAGGTCCCTGTGCCAAGGTCATAGGCAGAGGTGGGTACAGAGGCGGGAGGTACAGGCACGTGGTGACTGCATTACCCAGAAGCCTGTGGCTGAAGCAGTTAGCCAGGCCTGGAGCTATCCTGGCGAGCTTCCCGGAGGAGACATCCGGCCTGGTTTTTGAAGGGCAAATTTACCAGGTGAAGAAAGACAAAGCCATTCCATGCGGAGCACAGCAAGCGCAGAGGCAGAGCCGCATGGAGGAGTGTGGAGGGGAGCGCGGCAGAGTGCTCCACGGGGCTGGAAGAGAGCAGGCCGCAAAGGGGAACTTTATCCTGAGAGCTGTGTGTGTCCGCGGAGAGGCACCAGAGCGCTTTAACAAGGGGGGTCGTAGACGGGTTTCTGCTTTGGGGAGATCCCCACGATGTGTTATCTCTGGGAGCTGGGAAAACAGGGAAACAGTGGATTCTGGGCAAATGGCAAATAGGCAGTTATATCAGTCCTGGTGCCCTGGGGGCGACGACTGTCTTCCCCCTACACACAGCGTTTCTTTCTTTCCCTTCCAGAAAAAGCCATGAGAACTGAGTGGGACTCACCTCATCCCCTGCGGGAAGGGGGTGCCTAAACCTATCAGGGAAATTCGCTGCCCCTGGCCCTGATGGCTGGTTCCAGGCTAGTCCACCAGAGCAAGGCTGGTGGGTTCTGGCTGGTGCTGTGGGACGCCCCGGCGTCTCCGCTGGAGAGGACTGGAAGCACCCGGCCCTGAGGGTCGCAGGCAGCCACCCTGCAACCATGAGGAAAGCCAGTGTGAAGACAAAGCTGATACAAAGAGGAGGGCAGAGAGAGTCAGCGTATCGGGGCCCTGCTCCAACTCCCCCGATCTCACATTCGGCAAGACATAGTGAGGCTGAATAAGGGCAAAGGGACAGGAGGACAGGGTGCCATCCCGTGGGGCAAATAAGATTTCCCTGGGACTCTCTAGGGCGACCAGCTTAAAACTACCTGAGCGGCCACCAGAATGACGGGGAGACAGTTTCTGCTTCAGAAGGTCTGGGGCGGAGTCCACGAACCTGAGTTTCTAACAAATGACCCGGGGATGCTGCTGCTGGTCCCCGGAGCAAACTGAGAACCTTACTGCTCGCTCGGAATTCGCAAAAGAGCAAGAGGCCTGGATCTTGGGGCCACATCTCTCCTCCCCCAACAAAAACAGAATGCAGGGGGGTAGCAGAGACATCTTGGAGACAAACTGGCCAAATGGTCATGTCTCATGCTCCTTTTTAAGCTGAACTTTATCACCAGCGCTCCTACTTCTCGCCTCTGATCAAAGAGTGAGGGGCTTGAGCAGGAGGTGCGACCATCCCCTGAGCCCTTCCCAGCGCTGGCTCGTGAAGCCCTGGGTGGCGGCAAAGGGATTTGGGGATTTGCAACAGGAAACATGGTCAGATGGAAACAGATGGAGTTTTTCAATGAGCATTTTGAAAAAACGAGGCAGGTCAGCCGGAGCTTGGATACAGGGAGAGCCTTCAGGGAGGGAGGCGCTGGCTTTTTCCAGGGCCCCTTGTCAGACCAGGACGCTCTGCGCGACAGGCCTGCCTCCTCAGCTCTCACCAGCTGGGTGTCCCTAGAGACCAGGGCCCATGCCCACGCTCAGACGCGCCGGGTGGGGACTGGCCGGCGGCCTGTACTCGCTGGCTCCCCTCTCTGGCTGGAGGCCAAAGGAAACTGGAAACCTGTTTACCTCCAGCCCGCTCCGTTTAGACTAAGCAGCTGTCACTGTGCAGCGTGAGGCTCAGGGCCCGGGCACGTGATCCTGGCGGCCATGTCTCCGCTCCGGTCACTCATTCATTCACTCAGTCAGGGACTCATCAGGCACCTACCCCAGACCTGCCCCATTTTAGCCGCCGGGACACAGCACTGTACTTACAGAGCTCCATTCAGGAGGCATTCTCGCTCCTGGGCTCTAAACCTCCTTTGGAGCTGTGCAAATGGACTGGGGGCCCCAGAATTTAAAATCTCTCTTCTCCACCAGATCTACCCTGCAGGACTGAACACTGATGCCAAGGTGCTGAGCTGAGCTGACGTCCGCCCTTCCCAGTCACACACAGGGAAAGCCCCACAGTCTCACTCCGTGCCCTCCACCTCCTCACAAGGTAAGTGGTCGCCAGGTAGCTTAACCAGGGTCAGCCTCAGTTTCCCCATCCATGACATTTATAGAGATTGTTCACTGTGCCAGGCCCTGTGCCTAGTGCCTGGCACGGATTATCTCACGCTCACTATCTGAGGTAGGTATCCGAAAAAATGCCTATACCACCCTAGCCAGTTTGGCTGAGCCGTTAGAGCATTGGCCCGAGGACTGAAAGGTCCTGGGTTCGATTCTGGCCAAGGGCATGTACCTCGGTTGCATGCTCGATCTTGGGCCCTGATCAGGGCGCGTGTGGGAGGCAACCAATTGATGTGTCTCTCACACAGCGATGTTTCTCTCTCTCTCTACCCATCCCTCCCTTCCACTCTCTCTGAAAAGCAATGGAAAAAATATCCTCAGGTGAGAATTGAAAAAAAAATGCCTGTACCTCATGGGGTGTATTGTGAGGATTAAACAGGACAATGTGTGCTGGGTATAAGCATGACACCATCTGACACACAGGAAGTAACCATTGATACATGTTACAAATTACTGTCAGTATTTGGTGATATTTATTCCCATTTTACAGATGGGGAAACTGAGGCTCAGGGAGATTATGAAGGTCACACAAATAGTAAGTGGCAGAGCCAGGATCCAAACTGGGGCCTATTTAGGTGCCAAGTCTGGGCTCTGTCATCTGCCCGATGAAAGACAGGCCGAGTGGCCCCATCCTGCCTTCCTTGTGCCTCAAGGAGGAAGCCACAAGAAACTTGAGTCACACACAGCCCCCGGGGGGTGACAGAAAGGGCCCTCTGCCTCCGCACTTCAACCCTCCAACCCTCGCTGGGCCCCACTGATCAGTTCACACATACCAAGTGAGCTTGCTCAACCAGAGATAAGGGAGCCAGGATGTCCCAGCCTAGATAAGAGTGCCCTTAGACCACCTACCGGTTTTATTTTCATTTTTTTGTTAATCCGCACCCGAGGATATTTTTCCCATTGATCTTTAGAGAGAGTGGAAGGGGGGGAGAGAGAAACATGGATGTGAGGAGAGACACATCAATTGGTTGCCTCCCACACGCACCTGGATCAAACCTGCAACCCAGGTACATGCCCTTGACCAGGAATTAAACCCACAACCTCTTGCTCCGCAGGCCGACACTCTAACACTGAGCCACACCGGCCAGGGCCACCCACAGGATCCAGAAGTTTTACAACCCACAGGCCACAGGGCTAAGTGGCAGAACTGGGTCAGCAAGGCCATAGCCCAGCAGTCCCCAAGAGACAACTTGGGGGTGACAAGCCAGAGATCAGGCATCAGCATCCTGGCAACCACACAGTGCTCTGGGCTTAGGTCCCCTCGCCTCCTAGTCTTTTCCTGAAGGCAATAGGGGTACTGGGTACACAGAGGTGCTCAATAAATAAATGCTGGCAACACTCCTGAAGCTAAAATTAAGTAAGCCACAGCCAGGAGGTCTGGACATAGTCCCAGCTCTGCCACTGTCCTTCTGGGGGCCTGTCATATGCCCTTTCCTGCTTTGAGCCTCAGTTTCCCCACCTAGAAAACGAAGCCTTCAACAGCTATAAAGTTATTTGCAACAATGACATTTTACGGTTCAAGGTGACTAAAGCCACTTTATCACTAAACAAGCAGTTTATAAAAGTTCCATTCGTATCCACTCACAGAGCCTGGGGCCTAGTACATGATCAGTAAGTGTTTGATAAATTAATGAATATTCATTGGCCTTAAGGTGCCCAGAAATCAAGGCAAAACAGCCAGAAGGTGACTAACATAGTGGACAGATTCTGCAAAGACAGACACAGCAAGCCTGTCCCCTACCCTTCTGTCCCGAGACAGTAGAGGTGATGGCTGCCACCACTGGGCACTAATGCAGTCCTGGCACCAAACTCAGCGTCCTTTAAGCGTTCCCTCACATACTCCTGGGAGCAGTTACATTCATCCCTATTTTACAGAGGGGGAAACTGAGGTTTGGTAGGGAAAGGGCCTCCCCAAAGCCACTCAGCTCTCAGTGACAAACCCAGGTCTGCCTGACTCTGAGACACAAAGACAGTGACGTGTGTAGCCTGGAGCAAACCCCTGGGTCCGTTTCTTCCTGAGGAAGCCTGCAAGTGCTAGAGTCAGTCCCCAGGCCTGCCTCACAGAGAGGCACTGTCCCCTGGGCAAGGGGACACCGCATCAGCACAGCAGAGAGGATTCTGGTCTGCAGAATGGAGTCCACAGCGTCAGCCACCGAAACACAGTGGTCAACACACAAGCGTCTCCCGCTGCTCAGCAGCCTTTTCCCCGGAGGTGGAGTCGCAGAACCAGCACCTCCGAGCTCCAGTCCCGACAATGCGGCCCTTGAGCGGCGGCCCACGCCCACAGGCCTCCCAGGAACGCTGGCCGCTGGCCGGCTCCCCCCCAACTACTCCCCCCACAGAAAGCCTGGGGAAGGGAGGCATTCAGGTTCCCCCCGCCTGTGTGAGCAGAGCGCCCCCCACAGGAAACAAGGGGGAGTCCGAGGTGGCTCTGAGTCCCGATGTGCTGGCCCAAGTCCAGGGGCATCTCTGGGGTGGCCCTGAAGTGACTCAAATTCAGGGGTGCCTACCTCCTTCTGACACTGTTTAGCCCAGAGGGCAGGGGCACTGGCTTTGGGGTCAACATTCCCCGACCTTAAGTCCAAATGCTGCCACTGGGTGACTTTGGGCATACACTTACCCTCTCGGAGCCTTTGGGACAAGTTCACAGATCTGAGCCTCAGTTTGCTCACCTGTAAAATAGGGGTAACTATAGGACCAGCCTCCTAGGTGGTGAGCAAATGGGATGTGAGTGGAAGTGAGAGGGGTGAGCAAGGACGTGAGGGGCACGTGAAGTGTGCCAGGTGACAATGACAGGCGGGGCCAGGTCCCTCACTAAACCCCCATAGAGATGCTTGGAAATGTGACACAGAGACCTCAGTCCAGCCACTCCAACAGCAGGACCCCAGGCAAACCCCAGGTCATCCAGGCTCCCTGTCCCATCTATGGGTCCCCACCTGCTCCCACCTGGGAACACGAGCTGCCCCAGGAGGGGCCACTGTGTCTGAGGCTGGCTCCGGTCACACCAGTGAGTGCCAGCACCCACCTGCACACCGTGACTTTCGTGATGCACAGCGTTGCCGGCTACTTTCTAACAGCAGTCCCTCTACGGTGCTGGCTGTTTCAGAACAGAGATGCAATCTCTGTCAGGGGCCAACAGCTGGCTGCTGAGCCCAAGGGGACAATCCACAGAAACCACAGTGGGTGACATGTGGTCACGTGGACAGGTGTGGCCAGCTGGGCCGGCCTGCCCACACCCTGCTGTGACCCTGGGACCTGCTCTTCCTCTTTGATAAATGCTCACTCTCAGATAAGCAGTCACACCCCAAGAGGCCCAGGGTCACTCCTTCAGAGTCACACACACTTACACACACAGCGCAGCTCACATGTACAGGAAGTGCAGACCCCTCACAAGCCTATTTTTGGATTCCTAGGCCGTGTGGCCTGAATCACATGCCCACCCTGTCTGGGCAGCTAACCTCTGGGGCAAAGCAGGCTGCACAGATGAAAAACAGTCCCCTCACACACTTTTCTGGGAATTGAGTCCTCTTGGTTATCCTTACTTTCCTCCATCTTGATAGAGACCTGGGAAAGGAAATACTTCCTCTCCATTCTACTTTAAGAAAAGCAGTGCCACATGCCAATGGCAAACAGTCTTCAATCTCGGGGGCTGTTAGGGAGTAGTGAGGTCTGAGGCTAACTAGAGGTCACAACCCACCTAGGGGCAGCTGCTGCTCATCTCAGACAACTGTGGCCATACAGAAAGGTAGCCTGGTTGTTCAAGAAAAGCCAGAGGCCAGAATTCTGTGTGACATCGTCTGACAAAACACTAGCAACAAATTTCTAAAAGCATCACACACACCCAACCGAATGCATCTGCCGGCTCAATCTGGCCTACGATCACCGTCTGTGACCTTCTCTAAGGTTCACCGCACAGGTGGGGGCCTGGCATGGGAGACACCCTCCCACTCCCAACAGTGAAAGCTGAGTGGTAGAGACCTGTGGTTCTCAACCAGAGGCGATTCTGGCCCCCAGGGGACACCTGGCAACATCTGGAGACAGTTTGGGTTGTCACGAACAAGGGGGGAGGTGGCATCTACCGGCATCTGGTGGGTAGAGGCAAGAGCAGTGCTCAGGCTGAAGGCTTTGGCAGGCAAAGGGATCGGGCTAGAACTTAACAGAACTGGTTTATTTTCTTTTATTTCTATTTATGGCACGTGGATCCTAGTTTTCCATTTAGGGTAGTAAGACGAGAGTTTTCTTTTAAATAAATAAATAACGTTTTCTTTTACATAAAAAAATTCCTTTGTTTTACAGAAACTGTATTAACTATTACAGAGGTAGCAGAATAAATGAGGTTCGGGAGAGGCAGCCATACCAAGAGTGTCATATAAATAAATACTGTGGACATTTAACACCAAAAACAGTATATTCAGACGGGGGAGGGGCGGGTGGAGGGGGAAGACTCCATGCAAACAAAGGAGTCACGGCTTTATTTTTGCTTGTTAGGTATCCCTGAGAGATTCCTGGGCAGATAAACTCCCTGCGGAGCTTTCTGCCTGTGGGGGGTAGGGGAGCAGCAAGGGACTTTTGGACTTGGCCTGTGCGGGTCTCCAGGCCAGGCCTCCCCTCACCTTGTGCTCTGTGCTGGTGTGGTCATCCCCCCTGCGTCATCTTTCTTCCTGTGTGGGGGTGACATGATCAAAGCGAAGCCTGCAGCCTTGGGAAGGGTCCCCAGGTGAAAGGCAGTGAAGCCAGAAGGGAGGGCTGCCTGGAAGAAGGCACCAGATGGCAAAGACCTGGAGCTGTCACCCACACGGAGCTCAGAAGAGCTGGGGAAGACGCCTGGGAAGGTGTGGATGGCAGACTGTCATGAGCCTGTGTGCCAGGTAACAGGTCTAGAACATGTGAGCGAAAGGGGGCAACAGAGTAGACCCCACAGGCTCAGCAGGCTCCTGGGCAGGCCTCCCAAGCTCAGAGACCAGCGGTGACCACGCAGGAGGGTCTGACCACGAAGCCCTGGCCGGGCGGGTCAGGCGGGCAGTCCCGTCCGGCCCGCAGCTTCCTCAGCCAAGGTCGGTCTTCACCGTAAGTGAGCTCTGCCCACTGATCTTATGCAACGAGGGCAACACCCCTGGGAAATGTCAGAGTAATTCCCTCCCCTGGAGGCCCCAGAGCAGGAACCACAGACCCTCAGTGTCGCCTTGTTCCCCGAATGCCACCTCCAGGGGCTGTACCTGTTAACCGTCCCGCACCCACCAACGTACAAGAAGTGTGCGCTCCGCCACCTTGCGTTCGGCCCGGCCCCAGGGATGTCCCCGCTTTGCTCTCTCCGCCTCCCTCACCCACCACCCGGGCTTCGGGCGCCTCCCCCGTTCCCCCCCGACTCCCCTGAACAAGCCGAGCCGCAAAGCCGCCACTCTCCGCATTTCCTCAGTCCCTTGAGGCCTGGCTTCAGGCCGTGTCCTCAAAATTTTCGCTCAGGTGAATTACTTTTTTTTCTTTTACCGTAAGGCAGTGTTTTATTTACTCTGTCCATTAATGGCCAACATTTGAGAACATTTACAATATTAATGGAACTTAATCTAAGAGAAGTTCAACTTAACATCTTTCAAGATGTTTCAACACCGGGTAGTAATAAGAGGGACAATTATGGTTGAAATTGTGATGTCGAAACGTGTAATGAATGTTCGATGCTGGTCTGCATGCAACGCGGCTTTTGGTGTGAAGTTCTCGGCGGTAAGAAAGAGCATGTGGCTCACCCCCTAACAGGGGTCCCCCTAATCTGGGATGGCCTCCGGCATTTCATCCGTGGTTTGGGGCACAGTCGTCTGTGACGGTGTGAATGGGGCCGAGGAGCAGGGCGCCTGCTCTTCATTTTAACTCCCAACTACAGGGGCGAGGGGCAGGCGCCCAGCAACTGCCCAGGGCTCTGAGGCCAACGGGGAGCCCACGGAGTTTAGCCAGGATTCGGGGACACACGCCCACGAGGTACAGTATGAAGCCAAACTGGGAGCTTAAGAAATGAGCAAAGGCCACGTGAATTTTCCACCATCTTCCCCGTGGCTTTAGACAACCTCGTAGTGGAGTCCCCACCCTCGGCGGAGTCCCCACGCTAGGAGGGAGTCCCCACCCTAGGAGGGAGTCCCCACCCTCAGAGGAGTCCCCATCCTCGGAGGAGTCCCCACCCTAGGAGGGAGTCCCCACCCTCAGAGGAGTCCCCACTCTCGGAGGAGTCCCCACCCTAGGAGGGAGTCCCCACCCTCAGAGGAGTCCCCATCCTCAGAGGAGTCCCCACCCTCGGCAGAGTTCCCACCCCCTCGGAGGGAGTCCCCACCCTCTGTGCAGAGTCCCCTGCCAAAGTGCAGACCAGGGAGCCACAGGGGGAGAGGAAAAACGGAAAAACTGAGCAAAAGGCCAAGTGGCGCCGGCACGCCCCCAGGCCGGCTCAGATAAATTCCTATAAAAATGTCCTACAGGTTCGGACATTCTTTCCTTAACAACAGAGAGCCGTGGAAGGGGCCTTCTTTAGGGCAGTGTGACAGGAGTAGGGTCTCTCTTCCACAGTCCTTGAGGACCCCTCTGGATGTATGGCCTTTGACCAATTTGCTCCGTGACCTTGGGTAAAGCCCAGACCCTCTCTGGAACCCAGCTGGCTCATCTTGCAAATGAGGGGTTGGCTGCGTGTCCCCCGCACAGCCAGCTGGTTCAGTCCACACTCACCCCGCCTGGCTCTGGTGGTCTCCTGGAGCTACCGACTGTTAAGTTTTCAGGAATTTTTGTAAGCCGGTTGTTAAACACAACCATTATTAAAAATTAACTTCTATAACCGTTTAGTTTTTAAAATCATATTTAAAACAAAGATGATAAATACTCAAGAACACAGCGCTTTCCTAATTATTTTACCATATCCCGTCATCCGTACAGGTCATCACGGAGGGCACATCCCCCCCGCTCTATGTGAGGGACATACTTACACCACAGAAATTGGCAGGGGCTACAAACCAGGGCTGCTCTTCCCGGAGGGCTGACTGTTAACCATTCACCATAAATGCCACTCTCTCGCACTCCCGTAACACATGTAGAAAAGAGACCGGCCCTTGCAAGACTTCCCCAGAGACTGAAGTCTGGCTCCAGGCTGGGGTTTGGGGGATGCTGGGGCAGTCAGGAACCAGGGCAGATTCCTGAGGTCGGCCCAGGGTTTCCTGCTTCGCTGCCGCTCAGGACCTGGGGTGCGACCAGAGCTGCCTGTCCACATTGCCCACACGGCAGCCACGAACCACACGTGGCTACGGAGCCCTTGAAATGCAGCTAGTGTTGAAAACTGATCGTTTTATTAACTTTTAATTAACTTAAATTTGAAACATGACACGAGAGTATTACTGGGAAACATTTAAGAATGTTGGAACCACTGGGGATGGGAATCTCTTCTGTCAACTACAAATTTTATGACATCTAAGTCTAATTATAGATCAATTTTATAACCACTGTAAATTTTATGACATCTAAATATAGATTTCTGATGAATATTTAGCTCCGGCATTGAGATGTGCTATAAATGGAAAACACACACTAGATTTGAGGGCTTAGAATGGAAAAAAAAAAAAGTAAATTTTCTTATTAATAATTTTTACATGTCAGAACGATAGTATTTTTTATTTACTGGGTTAAGTACATTATATTATTTAAATTATTTCAGCTGTTTCTTTTTGCTCTTTTTAATGTGGCTATTAGAAAGTTTATAATTACATATGTGGCTCACATTATCTTTCCATGGGGTGGTGCTGGTCTAAAATAATTTGGGGTTTTTATTCCTCCCACTTGCACCATTTGATATTCCAAAGCAGAAGTGGTCATAAGGAACCAATGGGAGGATTTTGCAAAGATTACAAATCCTGGGAGAATATGAGTTAATCTTGTGGTGCAGTGAGTGACCTCCGCCCCGTCCAGGGGGAGTCCCCTGGATGCCACGACTGGGGAAGGGGCCCAGGACCCTTGGGCAACAGCCAATTTTGCATCCTATAGCCCCGCCCCTGAGAGCAGACCCCGGGGCCAGGACTGGTTTTGTCAAAGGCACCCACACAGAAAAGCTGGCTCCTAGAGCCACACATGAGGCCTGGTCTTGGCCACAAGATGGGTCCAAGAACCATCCCACAGAAGCAAATATGACAAGGTTGGTGCATCCTTCAACCTTGTATCACAGAACAAGGCTTCTCCCTTTCACACTTGTGCACATGTTGTCCCTCTACCTAAACTGCCCTTCCTTCTCTTATCCCTCTGGAGAACTCCTATGCATCCTTCAAGATCTAGTTCAAATGTTCTTTCCTCTGAAGCCTTTCCTGACCCAGTGATGTTCCCACATCCCATCTCCGGGCTTCTGGCCTCGTCTATTCTTACCACATCCTTATTGGCCTCAGTGCTTTTATTCTTGCTCCCTCAAATGTGATTTCTTTCTAAAACACATCATATGTCTCTTCCTTGGGGAAATTGCCACTGTGTCCCCATTACCTAAAACAGTAGTTCTCAAACTTAAGCAAGCATCAGCATCATGTAGAAGGCTCCTTAAAACACAGATCGCTGGGCCCCACGCAGAGTTTCTGATCCAGCAGGTCTGGGCTGGGGCCTGATATTTTGCCCGGGGCTTGATATTTTGCATTTCTAACAAGGTCCCAGGTGCTGCTGCTGGTCCCAGGGCTGTACTTTGAGAACAGATAGAAAAGATCAAGTGCAAACTCTTCCCCTTGGCACTCAAGGCCCTGTACAACACAACCTGCCCTCGTCTTTCACCAGGTGTGGCCCGAACCCTAGCCCATCCTTCATGCAAACATGCCATACCTTCTCCCCAACTCCACACCACTGCCGGCACTGTCCTTTCTGCCTGAAACCCTCTGTCCCTGCTGATCCACCCAGTTCTAGGGCCACCTCCTTAATTTCATAATGTCTAAAACCAAAGTCCCTCAAATGATATGGCACCTTTCAAGGTTTACAAAGTAGCAGATGTAGGCTGTGGGGTGGCCACAAAATAGGAGGGTAGGAAACTTCAGAGATAGCAGCAGCCCTGGGTGAGATAATACCAGCCTAAAGTGACAATTCAAGGACGGAAATTCTGCTGTATCTACTTAAACAACCTCAGACAGTCACAGTCTAGTTACAAAATGTCCTTTTTTCTCTATCTGGTTTTCCGGTTCTGCCACCTTCTAGCAGCGTGGCCTTGGGTGAGGGGTGGGGGACTCGGCGTCTTTGTTTCTCATTTTTGTCCGTGAGGTGGGGACAACCTCACAGAATGAACAATGAACAAGGAACGACACGATGCAAGTGGAACTCACAGGGAAAGGCCTGGCGCACAGGACGCCCTCGGTTGGCCTGTTGCATTATCTTTGGATGTGAGAAAGTAATGAACTCGGTACCCAGCCACAATCAGTAATGGGCACACATACATAAAAGATGTTTTTTTAATGGGTACATAATCAGCAGTCCCATAAAGACTGTAGGGATGGACAGCAGGACGGATGGACAGGTCAGTGGATGGACGGGTGGATGGGGAAACTCTTTGTAAATATCAAACGTGGCGCCATAAGGCTGGTTCGATAACAGACACTTGAAAATCTTCAAAATCCTCCTAAAGAGGTTTTCAGGAAATGACACAAAAGTTCGAAGATGTCCATCAGAGCTGTTTATAACCAAAAAAATAAAAAGGAAGCGCCTAGATGCTCATCAGTAGAGAACAGCACAATCAGGAGACGGCATCTACAGAACAAAAACTAAAGATGCAGGTATTTCCCTGCTGACATGAAAAACTCTTCCGAATAGAGCTACATAAAAAGAGTTGAGCAAAAGGTAAAAAAAGTAACAGGTATGATACAAATTCATCCTTTTCAAAGAACTGTGGGTATGGGAGTGTGTATATACGAAGTCCAGGAAAACACATTCCAAGCGTTACCGGCGGTTATCTCTGGTATAAAATTTGGATGGTACGAACCGTTTTTTTTCTTTTGCCTTTTCACATATTCTCCTTTTTCTCCGATGACCATATATATCACAGCTGACTCATTTCTAAAAAATTGATTTGACAGAGAGAGGAAGGGGGAGAGAGCGAGAGAGAGAAATATACACTGATTTGTTGTTCCACTTATTTATGCATTCATTGGCTGATTCGTTTTTAACATGTCTATTGATTTCAGAGAGATGAAGGGAGAGGGAGAGAGAGAGAGAAATATCAGTGATGAGACAGTTGTCATTGATCAGCTGCCTCCTGCACGCCCCTGCTGGGGATTGAGCCCAAACACGGGCATGTGCCCTGACCGGGAATCAAACCACAATCTCCTGGATCCTAGGTCAATGCTCAACCCCTGAGTTAAGCTGGCCAGGCCACTGGCTAATTCTTGTATGTGCCCTGACCAGGGATCAAACCCACAAACTTGGTGTATCAGGACGACGCTCTAACCAACTGAGCTACCCAGCCAGTGCCCACAGTTGACTCGAACAATGCAAGGGTGAGGGGCGCCGACACCACATAGCTGAAAATCTGCTTATAAATTTTGACTCCCCAAAACTAATTAAACCAGTTTTCCCTTGATATCCTTGGGAACTGGTTCTAGGATCCCCGTGGATACCAACAGGCAAGGATGCTCAAGTCCCCTATATAAAACGGCGTAGAACAATGCGTAAGGTTGGCCCTCCACATGAGGCCTCAAGCCTGGGATTGAAAACAGTACAGGTATTTATTGAAAGAAATCCACGTAGAAAGTGGGCCTGCGCAGTTCAAACCCGTGTTGTTCAAGGGTCCATTGTAATCATTTAATTTCTTAAAAGAAGGAAAAACATTTTAAAAAGCAGCTCCATGAATCAGGACAGAAGAATGGCCCTGAGTTGGCAGCAGCTTTATAGGCCTCAGCTGTGTGACCATAAGCAAGGGGCCTGCCCTCTCTGGACCTCTATCCCCTCCACTGGAAAAGATGACCAGTCTTCCTGCTCTGCTCACCTCTCGAGGTGCCTGGAGACCGTGGGTGAGGAGGGGCGTTGAAACCTGCAGCTGACACCAGATGGTGGTGGTTTTATCGCTCAGTGACACTCGGAGAACAAAGGGGAGTTGGCCTCTGTTGGGGGAGGGGGGCCACCAGTTTTAGGGGACAGAGCTCTGGGTGGGGCTGGGTGGCCAAGTTCTCACCCAACCCCACACACTGGTTCCCTTCATCACTGTGAAATGTGAGGCATGAACTTCAACAGTGTTTCTAAACTCTCCTTTGGTTTCTGAGACATCAGGATCCTTTTTGCAAACTTCCTTGATAAGATCGGTAGTTCTATTCCTAAAAATCAGGCATTCTGTCCAAAAAAAAAAACAGCCAAGTGTGGGTCTATTTCCCATTATTCTTAATAGAAAAACTATAAGCATTACACATCAACTCCAAACTCCCCACTGTCTGCCTACAATGTAACTAAAACACAGTAACGCTCCTATAGCGGGACAGGAGGTGACACGCTTACAGCACCCACTCCTGACCCCCACAGCAGCACTAACAGCTGTCGGGACCGGGCTGTACGCAGTAACATGAGCCCGGCCGCCTCGGTCCCGCACCATCGTGGATGCCACCCAGCCCGCCCAGCCTGGAAACCTCGCAAAACATCCACCTGCGACCCAACAAGCCTTCCGACTGCCCCCAGGATACACTAGAGGCTTCTGTACGCAGTACCATGAGCCTGGCCGCCTCGGTCCCGCACCATTGTGGATGCCACCCAGCCCGCCCAGCCTGGAAACCTCGCAAAACATCCACCTGCGACCCAACAAGCCTTCCGACTGCCCCCAGGATACACTAGAGGCTTCTCCGGAACAGCATCTTGTTACAACTGTACTGAGCTTTGGGGATACAGAGACGTTGCTTTACATATAAAATATCGACTGAGAAAAGGTTTGGAAAGACTCAAACCTACTAGGAAGTCTGGGTTTTATAAACTGAGAGGCATTAAGACCAGGAGAAAGTCAGTGGGGGAGAGGTTGTGTGGGGCAGGACAGTCTGAGAAAAATCCGGGCACTCTGTTAAAGGGCCCCCCTCCTTAGTGCTGCCATTGAAAGAAATCCCCCTGTGGCAGCCACCACAGTGGTAGCAACGATTTTACTGCTACAAATACCAGCAGCCAACATTCACCCAGCTCTCACCTGTGCCAGGTACTCCTCAAAGCACCCACCACGAATTAACTCGTTTCATCCCCATAACGACCTTCAAGCTAGGTACTGTTATCACCCCCATCTTACAGACGGGGAAAGTGAGGCCTGGACAGGAAAGAACCTGCCTAGGGTTATCCACCTTGTAAGCAGCAGAGCCCAGGATTCGAGGCTGGGCCAGAGAGCTTTAGTTCCTTCCTGCTCTCAACCAAAAGCGGGGAGGCTGTGCAGAAAGGGGGTGCGGGGGATCCAGAGTCCCCCCTACTTCCCTTTCTCCTTGCCCTCCAGGCAGATGCTGAGAAAGGGCCGAGGCCCTCAGGCCGGGCCGCGGGGGTGGCGCCCTTACCCACAGCTTGCCGTCGTAGTAGTAGGCGCCCAGGAGCTTCACGATGTAGGGGTGGTCGCAGGTGGCCAGGATCTCAATCTCCACGATGTAGTCCTCCAGCTCCTCCTCACTCTTGGTCTCGATGACCTTGGCGGCGGCCAAGGCACCCGTCTCCTTGTTCTTGGCCTGCAAAGCAGAGGCACAGAAGGTGACCAAGGCGTGCTCGGGAGGACACTGGAGGGAATGGGGAGTGAGTGTTTAATGAGGGCAGAGTTTCCGTTTGGCGTGATGGAAAGCTCTGGAAATGGACAGCGGGGAAGGCTGGACAACACTGTGAATGTCCTTCAAGCCACTGCATTATACACTTAGAAATGGCTAAAATGTTCAACTTCGTGTTATACATATGGTACAATTTAAAAACCAAGAGCAAGAGAGAAATAACCGTGTAAATGACACAAGCAACTCCATCCACGGTGAGCCGGTGTCCACGGAAAGGGAGGGGAACCCACAGTCCCCTTGGGCAGCCCCATGAGGCGCGGGGCTGCTGCATTCACCCAGCACGCGGTGCGGTCCCGGTGTTTAGGGAGAGCACCCTATCCTGCGACAGGGGCCCTGAAAGCGAGCTGCACCCCGGAGCCTCCAACAGCAATCTACGGAGAACAGGGTGCCCGGGGCCCCTGAGCAGCCGTGCTGGCCTCCACCAAGGTGCCTCCCTGGGGAGAGCAGCACACACCCCTCTGGCCTTAAAGGGCAGCTGTGCCACCTGACCCACTAGAGATGCCCACTTGTGCACCAGGAACCCCGAGGATGACGATAGGAATTCATGTCAAGTCACATGATCACCACCGTAACCCGCACCACAGTGTCCCCATTCTACAGACAGGCAAGTCCAGGCTTGCAGAGGACATCTGGGTCTTCGGCTTCCAAGATTCTATGCACTGTGCCCTACTGTACACGGGCCCCCTGTCATCTCCAGAACTCAGACGCCTCCTGGATCAGATGCCAACAGACACTTCCGAGAGGTCCCAGGCCAGCCCTGCACAGGGACACCCTCCCCCTGGCCTCAGGGACCCCAAGGGCCAGCTGGGGAGACCCACCCTCTAGTGCCAGTGGGGAGACGGCGTGCTCCTGGGTGCAGAGTGGGAATTGGGAGCGGGTGCCGAATCTCGCCAGGAAGCCTTCTAGAAGGGAGTCACACCCATAGGCAATTTTTACACTCGTTTGCAAATTTATTCTCAGTTTAGGGACATGTTTCTGTTCATTGAGCTGCGAAGTCCACATTTATCACGGGCTGGCTCTGCATGGGACCTCGGTCTACACCTCAACACGGGCTAATCCATTCATCTCCCCAACAAGCCTGGATGCGGTGCTATTACTACCCCAGGCGCAGGGGAGGAGAGTGACAGAGCCGGGCCGCCTGCACTCCCGCGGCCGCCCTCCCCTCGTCGCCTGCTGGTCTAAGAAACCCTCCAGGAGCCCAGGTCAGGGCTGGAATGTCACGGGCAGCCATTCCCCAGGCTCAGTCCTTGCGCTGGAATTCGCCCCGTGTCCTCTCCCCTGATTCAATTCTGAAAGCTCGCTCAGAGCCCCTTAACCCCCTCAATTAGGCGGTCAGGTCCCCCGACTCTCACACACACCTGTAACGGACTATGTTCCTGCCTTTCACTGCTTTCTGATTTTCTCCTGCCACCGGACCATCAAAACATCCTTCCTCACTGTTCAAAGTCCTCTCCGAGCCCAGAAGAGCAGTTTAGACACTGCTCCTTCTCAGAGAGGAAGGCGGAGGGCTCCGCGGCGGCCTGGCCGCGCTCCCCGGCCCCCAGCCAGAGGGCAGGCGCGCTGAGCTGGCAAAGGCCACCCCTCCGCCAGTCACCTTTCACTCCCTGGGGCTGGCGCAGGAGGCTGCCTGCCACCTTTTTCTGGGTTTCCTTAAAAGGGATGTTTTCTCCTGGAGGTGGGGGAGGCCCAGGCAGGGTCCGTTTTCCAGGATTGCACACAACCTGCCTCGCCCGCCACCCTGAAAACAGCACTGACCAAGGGGCCGGGCCTGGCAGGGCTGCTGCGTTCACAGGGAGGGACCATGCTGCCCAGCACCTGGCTCAGATTCCACAGGCCAGCGCCGACCAGAAAGGGGCGAGCAGCAACCATGGCACAGCACACAGAGTGACTTGGCCAAAATTAAAGTCTTTACCAGCCCAGCAGTCCATCACCTTGAGGCCACAATCACGGCTGATGATAAAACAGCTGCCCCCACTGGAGCTCTCGCCAGGGGCCAGGGCAGACCCTACGTGGACTCTCTCACCTCATCTTCCATCCAGTGCTCAGAGATAAATACTAGCATTCTCAATTTACAGATGCAGAAACTGAGATTCAGAGACACACAGTGATTTGCCTCAGGTCACACAGCAAGTGAGGGGTGAAGGCTGGATCCAAACAGCCGCCTGAGCTCTGACTCACTTCCCAGGAGGCCCTTCTGGGTGAGGGCCCAGTTCCCTGCTCTGGCTCCCTCTGCTAAAGATAAATGACAACCACAGCCAATAGCGTGCTTGGCAGCTGGGGACTACTGCAACTGCCAGAGTCTAGTCTGACCACAGGCCATTAAGGCAGGTGTGAGCCATGGTGTCCCTTCCCTGGAGGAGCAAGCTGAGGCTCAGAGAGGTATCAGGACCCACCCAGGGCTGCTCTTCGGTCTCCTGAGTCGTCGATGCACTAGGCTATTTGATCACTTATTGCCTATCCCTTCACTCACCATTACTTACATGCCCAGAGTAGTGTGAGGCACTTTTCTAGTGGAGAGTGTCCACCAAGAGGGGCATTTGTGGGTCGGATTCATGGCCCTCCCACAGCGGAACTCACCCTTCCCGGATTTTTCTGCAACAGAGCCAACCCACCCTCATTCCAAGGCCCAAGACGCGATGGAGGGAATTCCACCCTTATCTCCAGACGTGGGTGGGTGACTCATCCTGGCTAATCAGAACACAGCGACTGCCTCAGGGAGGGATGTGATGGGGTCAGCCAATGAAATGCAACCTCAGAACAGCGCTGAGATGGTCCCAAGCCCTGCTGCAAGAGGCAGCCCTGGAGCTGCTGGGCTCTACATGCCCCCAAGAGGGGACTGAAAATGAAACAGCTAAGCCTAGAGTGAAGCGGCAGAGCCTCAAGGGGACATCACAGGACACTGATCCCTCCATTAGTTTTCACACCAAGGAGATACTACTATTAAGAGCCTCATCTTACATATAAAAAAACTGATGCTCAGAGAGGTCAAGTCACTTGCCCAAGGTCACACAGGGCTGGGAGGTAAATTCAGGCCTGTGTGGATTCAAAGTCCACGTTCCTGACCACTTTGCCAGAGATGCCTATACGTTCTGCAAAGGGCCTCTCTGGGCCTCAGTTTCCCTCACTGCATAGTGGGAGGATGGGGAAGTGATGCCCAAGATCTCTGTGGTCTGATGTGAGGGCATCTTGGAGAGTGGGTGGGTCCTGGAAAGCTAAGGGTGGTCCAAGTGGACAGGGGACCCGTGGGAGGTGACAAGCATAAAGAACAAGCGGCTATCTGTGCACTCTGACGTCCGTCTCTCCCACCGGCTGAGGCAGGGCTGGGGTCCAGCGAAAGACGGGGGAGCCCGCACCCAGCCCTCGCTGCTGGCCTCAACCCACACCCTCGAGAGCACACACACAGTGGCCACTTGTGTTTTCTAACCCAGGCACCTCTGTGGGAACAATCCTCCCCCTTGTGCGGCTGGGGGCCCAGCCTGAAGGAGGTGGGGACAGCCCTGCCTGCCGGGAGCCCTGCCCCACCCAAGGGGCCCAGCCAGGGGCTGGAGGCTTCCTGAAAGTCAACCACACTGTGGCAGCCAGTAGGGGACAACTCCCAGGCCCTCCCCTTCCCTCTTGGCTGCAGGCTGATCACTGTGTCCCCTGCCTCCTCCCCCAGGGAAAGAGCTGAGATCACAGAACTCAGAGGCCAGAAAGAACACTGGCCACACTCCTAAACCCCAGCTCCCCACCCCCCATGCTGCAGATGAGGAAACAGAGTCCACAAAGGCGAAGGCAGTGTCCAGGGTCCAATCTGCAGCAGCCGCCTTATCTGCAAAACAGAGCACCGCCTGCCTCAAGCAGAGTGAACAAGAACTTGAGCCAAGAACCCACGGGGCCGGGGGTGGGGCACCTCAGGCCCGGGAGCTGGCAGAGGTGCCCGGAGAGGAGTCCTAAAGAGGGCAGCAGGGGAACTGGGCAGCATCCATCCCCCTGGACTCACAACTCCAGTTTCTTCTGGGAACCACCTCTCCTCACTCAGTCACAGCCAGCCGTTCAGACGTGCCATGTGATCCAAGGCAGGCCAGCAGGGCTGTACCTGTTAGTTCTTTGGTTTGTTTTGGGTACTGGGGGGTCTGGGTAAAGCAATCAGGAAAGAGGCTTTTTCTTTCTAAGAGGTTGCTCCACTGTTAGGATGAAGGCTGGAGGGTCTTGCAGCCCATCCTGCCACTTTCAGAGAGCGGCCTGAGGAGAGACCAAGACAGGGAAGCAGGGCCCACAGGTGGAGGAGGGCAGATGCTGAGGGTCTGCGAACACCTGGAGCCAGCTGTTCCTAAAGGCCGGATCCGCCCTTAGACTTTTCAGTTATGTGAGCCAATCAACTCCCTTCTGGACTTGTACCACTGTCCACCAAAACGGAAATTAGCTCCCCACCTGCGGGGCTGTCCCGCAAATATTTACGGAAATACTTCTCCACGCAACACACATGTGACAAGGGCACCTTCACTCCCAAGTGCACCAAGGCCTACAAAGTGCCCTTCACTGGGACCTCTCGGAGGGGCTGACCAAAAATTCAGGCCGGTCAGCAAAGGGCCACAGGCAAACAGAAACCGTGGGATTCTTCCGCCAAAAGAATCTTCCTCCAAAAAAGTGGGGATCATTTTACACGTATTAAACTAACAAGACCAGGGACAGCGACAACCTCCGGTGCTGGTGACCCACAGGCAGTACAATGGGAATACCGGGTCTGAGCAGCACCGAGCAGAATATAGGCAGATTATCTCGTTTAAAGACAGAAATTAACAATAGGTCTTAAGGGCCTTGAAAAGATCTCTGGAGCCTATTATCTATCCCTCGTTCCTGATCATTTCAGACCGGGACATAACTTCAAAAAGGACCACACACAAAATGGACCATGTTCACATCAGTCCGTAATAATTGCCAAAAAGCGGAAATAACCTTCACTGCAACTGTAAGACAGTGGTGGGATTGACTTGGTCAGATATTAAGCAACGCTTTAAAATGACAAATAGGAAGGTGATACAGTAATGAGAAAAAATAATTAAGCCATAATAAGAAGTCAGCAGAGCAGAATAATAAAATTATAGCTAAGTGATAACTTTGGGAAAACTGCACCTATGGACGGGGGCGAGCTGAAAACACAGCAGGAGGAATGCAGGTGGTTTTTAGGAGCTAATTTCACCCAGTGCCGTCTGGCCATCAGCCACAGGGGTCCCAGCGAGGACAGGCTGGGGTTGGGGCCCAGAAAGTGGCCACCTCATCCTGACCTCGTCTGCCCTCTCAGGAGCCCACCTGAGCCGCGCTGTCCAATACGGTGCCTACAGGCCACACTGTGGCCATGTGGATTACCTGAAATTACACAACATTAAAATCTTAGTTCCCAGTTGCATCAGCCACATGACAGGTGCTTAATAACCACCAGTGGTTAGTGGCTACCACACCGAACACTCCCATCCCTGCAGCAGGTCCTCGCAGGCAGCTCTGCTCAGGAGCTGCACCTGGTGAAAAACGCATTCTCACAATGGCGAGAGCATCTAGAACCCACTCCC
Source organism: Miniopterus natalensis (assembly GCF_054644295.1). Classification (NCBI taxonomy): domain Eukaryota; kingdom Metazoa; phylum Chordata; class Mammalia; order Chiroptera; family Miniopteridae; genus Miniopterus; species Miniopterus natalensis. The sequence continues at coordinate 94,426,858 of NC_142084.1, forward strand.
GCGTTCCAGCCTCAGAAGCTGGCCTTTCTTTTTCTAGGGAAAAGCAAAGGGCTGGGTGCAGAGAGTAGGAGGCGGCTCGGGCGGGATCGCTTGCTAGTGACATCTCCTTAGCAACCCCGCGTGAGGAACGGCTTCCAGCTGACCTGTCAGATGAGCAGCCTGGGCGGGTGGGTCAGAGCCAAAGAATGGAGCAGTCAAGGCTAAAGGTTTCTATTTTCCTGTCCTCCTGATTCTGGACGGCTGTGCCAGCCATGTGTCAAATGCGGTTCAGTCCACTGGGAGCAAGAAGGGCTTGGTCTGGGTGCCAAAATATACAGCGGTGGTGCCCCTGCCTGGTGATGACTGCTGCCAATTGTGGGAAAGGCCTGGACTCTATTAATTAAGGAGGGAGAAAATCTGGCCCCAGAGGGAACCGGGGTCACAGCAGAACTGGCGACGTGCAGGGAAAGGGCAAGATGCAAGAGAGTAGTGTGAGGTCAGCACAGAGCCAGGACGGGGGGCGATGTGGCCGTGGTTCAGGTTCCCAAAGTGCCCCTGGTTGGCAGGCTCACGTCAGTCACAGAGGGGAGCCGCATATGCACCCCGGAGTGGCCTTCCAGAGGCTCGGGTCCTCGTAGGCCAAGGATACGGAAGGCCTGCCAGGCCCCCCGTGGTCTCTGGGGCAGGAGGAGCTTTTACCCAGGAGGAGCTCATGAGGTATGCAGAGGGACTGCCTGCCACCTCCTCCTACTGAAGAGAAGCTGAGGCCCAGGTAGAGAAGGTGGCTTTTCCCAGGTAACACAGCTAGGAAGTGGCTGGCAGAACTCGAACTCAGGTCTGGCTGGCTCTCTGCCCAGTGCTCTTTCCCCTCAGCAACCCATGAGAATAAACATCTCCAGGGGTCTCCTGCCCACCACATGCTGCATGTGCCAGTCCTCCTTCCCCATCTTTTCCTCCATTGCCTTCAACCAGGAACACTCCTAGGAGGAACCTTCAATGGCTCCCAGCTGCTGACACGATAAAGCCCAAACTCCCCTTTTTATCACAGACCACCTGGGGCCACAGTCATTTGTGTTCAGATTTTCTCTCTGACCTGGCTGTGAGCTCAGAAAGGCTAAGCCCATGTCTGATTCATTCTAGGCTGCCCCACACGCCTGGCACAGAAGAGCCGGCGGATAGATGGGAGCAAGGGACGGCGGGTAAAGGGGAAGAGGGGAGAATGGGTGGGCAGACAGGCAGGCGGGTAAGTGGGTGGATAGATGTGTGGGAGGATAGTGGATTCATACATAGGCGGGTGGGTGGATGGGTGGATGGGTGGGTGGATGGATGGGTGGAAGGGTAAATAGATGGGTGGGTAAATGGAAGGGTGGATGTGTGGAACGATGGGTGGGTGTGTGGATGGATGGGTGGATAGTTGGATGGGTGGGTAGGAAGATGTCTGGGTGGACAGACAGATGTGTGGATGAGTAAATGATTGGTGGTTGTAGCTCCTTGCAAACAGAGAAATGGGGCCCTCCACACAGGAAGGGAAAGAAAAGTGACAAGAAGCCCACTTTCTCAACGCATCCAGATTCCTGACTCTCCAGCTGTTCTCTGGTTTTGGAAGATGGGCCCTCTTCATCGTGGATAAGCCAAAGGCCTTGGCGGGGCCAGGACACACACAGTTAACGAGCCCTGCCAAGGGGACAGAAACCACCCGATCAATCATCGCCAGGGCCAAGTTTCAGCTCAGCGACAACCGAGACGGCCGGGTTTCAGAACAAGCGACACTGAAGGATGAGAAAGATTACGAAGCACAAAAGCAGAGGAGTGACAGGGCTTCCAAAGATGGCATTTAATACCCTCTCCCTTGGGAAGGAGGGGCCTGGCGAGCCGGCATGGCCCTGCAGGGAAACGCCGAGCCACACAATCCTTCAGGGCCAGCAAATAAAAACTAAAACCCAAACAGGATTGGCCCCAAAGGCATCAAATCCGGCCCTTGGCTGAAAACCCAGACAACCTGTCCAACTTGGCCGGGGATGTGGGAGCCGGCAGATCTCAGCTCTTCCAAAGTGGCGAGGAACCCAAGCCCCGTATCACTGATAAAGGAGCTGAGAGAGGTGCTCCCACCTTCGCAGGTGCTGAGTCATCACGCAGGAGGGCGGCTGGGGTCGAGGGCACGGAGGAGGGAGAGGAGGAAGCCCCTCACCCAGGCCTGTGCTCCCAGGCCCGTCAGGCACCGCGGGGCTTCCCTCCCCAACCCTCCCCACCACCCGGGGCCGAGGCTCTCAGAGCCCTGCCTTCGGGCAGCCCCAAACCTCAGAAATTAAGGTTACTCAGTGTTTTCCATCAATAGTACCTTTTGTCCTTTTTTTTACTGTTCTATTAAACAACATGTACACATTAGGAGAGTCTTCAAAACAGAACGGGACGAAGGAGAAAAACCAGTCACAGTCCCCTGAGCATCTGGGAGCACCTCCTCCCAGTATTCCTCTGGTGGAGGTACCCAGACCTGTCCAGCAATCCCGCCCTGCGCTTCCCAGCTGTGTGGCCCCAGGGGTCCTGTGTCACCTCTCTGTTCCTGACTTTCCTACTTCCTATGATCAAGACGTAAGCAGTTCCTGCCTCAAGGGCAGTCGAAAGCCCTCCCCCAGTCGACCTGTGAAAGATGCTAGCGCAGGGCTGGGCTACACGCTCACTCACTTGGCTCTCTCCCCACTTTAAAAAATGGGGTTCACCTAGACACACTGACTTGTCATTTTCCCGTTATTTAGCAGCACGTTACCAAAAGCCCTTCAATCACGGAACACTTCCACAGCATCGCCCGCAGCAGCCCTAGACCGTGCCCGACTGGCGGGTCCACAGCAGAGCTGACCAGCCCCCCACTGTCTGGTCCTCAACACTGATCACACGGTTCTGCATCCAGAAGCCTGGGACCTGACTGGCCTGTTGCCAGATGGCTCTCCAATGGCTAGTCACACAGGCAAATCCCCTGTCCTCGTGCCCTGGCTAACACTGGGTATACACTAGCTGGGAAGCTGAGCTCGGCCAGTTCTGCTGCATCCTGGCTGTGTGTCCTTGGGCACTGTTGTCATAAGATCACAGGAAAGACACCCATGTCCCAGCCGTGGCCAGGTAGCTCAGTTGGTTGGAGCACCGTCCCGATACGCCAAGGTTGTGGGTTTGATCCCCAGTCAGGGCACATACAAGAAGCAACCAGGGAATGCACGGACAGGTGGAACAATGAACTGATATCTCTCTCAAGTCAATTTAGAAAAATAAAATTAAAAAACAAAGACACCAATGTCCCACTGATGAGAACTATTGTGTTACCTCATTTTGCAGAAAAGGAAACCCAGACCCCTCTAGAGGGGTGACGTCACTTGTCCAAGGTCACGCAGCAAAGACAGTGGCCAAGCTGGGACTTGTGGGATGAAGGAGCATCACGAAGTCAGAGCCTACGAGGGTGGCTCTTGTGGGAGGTGCGGGTGCCTCAGGTGTCCTGAGGGGCACCCTACTGGCCATGGTGGCCAGCCCTGCAGACAGATCAGAGGTGGCACTGGCCCATCCGTCATTACCAGAGGCACACCACTCCCCTCTCCTCGCCCCAGTGATGGTTTCTTATCGCCTCAAAGTGGAGGTGGGGTGGTGAGTGTGCCAAGGAAGGAGGCTTGAGAAGGAGCTCAGGCCACCCGTGTGGTCCCAGAGCCTACCAGGAGGCAAATCAGAGGCAGGAAGCATCTCAGGACTGACAGGGACACCTGCCAGCTCTGGCGGGTCACCGCCTCAGCAGGACAAAGACAGCTTTGATGGTGGCAGCCTCAGAGGGCCCAGAGCCGGGCCTGGGCTGCCAGACAAGTGAGGCCGGAGCTTTCCAGGAAGACGGGCAAAGGAGGACAGGGCCCAGAGCTGTCGTCTCCTTCCAGGGCATGAATGTCACGCTTCCGGCCGCCCAGAGTGGCCTCGGCTACCCTGATGACCGTCCACGGGACAGGCAGAGCTGAGGCTACCCTTCCCTGGCAGTGAACTTCTCAAGGGCTGGATGCAGCCGTCATCTTCGCTGGATCACGCTCACCTAACACAGCGAGAGAGCGAGAAGTTTTCAGCTGATCACAGGAACTGACACACGGTGTCTATCCAGGAGCAGCCTCCTGGGCATCTGCCTGTCACTCCTCAGGAAGCCAGGCCATCCAGTCAACAGTGGTCACCACACGATGACAATGACAGTTGCATGAACTTATCTTCCCTCTGCGCTGGGCACCGCATCCAGGGCTGGCCACAGGTCTGTCTTTCTACAGGGAAACACTGATCTTCATTTTACAGCTAAAGCTACTGAGGTTCAGAGAGGTGAGGTGACTTCCCCAAGGTCACACAGGAAGCAGGCGGTGAAGCCCGAGGGAAAAACTCAGAACTGATTCCAGAGCCTGGGCTCATAATCACAGCCCTGGGCCGGCCTGGCTGGGCAGGAAGGCGGGTCAGGAATTTACTGCTCATTGACGGTCCATTCATTCAGCAGAAACTGGCCCGGGAGCAGGCCCCTTTCCACAAAAGATGAATAAATGATAACTCCCTGCCCTCGGGGACCTTACCTCTCCCAAAGAGGAAAGAAAATAAACAAGGAAACACACAAGAAAATCCCAGCTTGTGACAGGAGCGCTGGAGGACAGAGGCAAGGAGCTGTCACCGTGGTCCAGAGGGGTGGGGGCAGGGCTCCCTGAGGAAGGGACCTGTGAGCTGAGCCCAGCCTCGCAGAGTCCTGGGAAGAGATGGCAGGAAAAGGGCCCGCAGAGAAGGGCCCGCAGCCTTCCACTGCCCTCGGACCCCCTCCCCCCCCACTGGACGGAGGCTGGTTAGAGTTAACGCTTCAGTCGCCAGCACAGTGGTTAACACTGGGGTCTCGGGGCCGAAATTCTGGTATAGCTGCTTGTTAGCAAGAAAGAAGCAAGTAAGCTATGGAGGAAGGAAGGGGGAAAAAAGATATGTAGCAAAGGGGAGAGCAGAGAGAAAGGAGAAGAGAAAGACAGGGTGGGGAAGTAGAAGGTGAGTGCAGTGCAGGGACAGAGGGGGGGGGAGAGGGGGCGAGGGGGGAGAGGGGGCAGCTGTTTGGTGTGTGTTCCCCCAGCCCCACTCGAGCACCCAGGAGTGCTCAGCACCTTAGATGCTGTGGCACAGCAGCCCCACACCCACCAGGGCCCCAGGAGCACCCAGCTTCCCCACCCTGGTACCCTCCCCCTCCCCCTGCCACTTCCTCTGCTAGCCCTGCCTGTCCCCCTCACCACTTCCTCTGCCGGAGAGGCCACCGCCGCCATCAGGGGCTCAGCCCCAGCTGAGGCTGCAGCGGGCCTGGCAGGAAGGGTCACAATCCTGTGCACAGAAACACCAAGGCTATAGGGGGACACCTCAAGGAAGTGACCCTGGGCCCTCTCCTCACAATAAGCCCCTCATCTTCCCCTCCATTCTGGCGGGGGTTTTGGTTTTGGTTTTTCTGAGAGAGAGAGAGAGACTGACTTCCATTCGTTGCTCCACTTATTTATGCATTCATTGGTTGATTCTTGTATGTGCCCCGCCTGGGGATCAAAACCTGCAACCTTGATCATATCAGGACAATGCTCCAACTGAGCTACCCCGCCACAGCTTTCCCTCCATTCTGTACACAGAAAAGGCCCAGGCTCCTGGCTACAGAGATCTGGGTTCAAGTCCCAGCCTTGTCACAAAATAGCTGTGTGACCCTTTGCAAGTCACTGTACCTCTCTGGGCCTATGCTTCATCGGGTGTGAAGTGAGGCTACTAATCCCTGCCTTTCATGGGCTCGTAGAGGTAAAGTGATGGACACATAAGAATGGAGCAAAAATCAACTGCCTATTCGTTTATTTCATTCACCCTGGAACCCACAGCGCCTGGCAGGCAGTAGGTGCTCAATTAATAACCCTAATAACTAACACACGAGCTTTTCCAGCATCCTGGGTCAAGTGGTCTGTCTGGGTCATTTCATACTCTAACAACTCGATGAGGCCATTCCTACAGCCATTTTGCAGCTAAAGAAACTGAGGCACAGGTAAGTCATTTTCTCATGGCCACACAACCCACGAGGTAGAGCCAGGTTTTAACTCCGGGCCCTTACCCCGTTCCTGTGCGATCTCCGACCCTGAAAAACATGAGCTTCCCTTCCCGCCTCACCTCTGCTTCTTTCCTCCTGAGTCCCATGTCCAGCTCTCTAGAATCTTCCATGCCTCCCACCCACACGCCACATCTCATTCTCAGCCAGTTGCCTTCCATCAGTCACTTTCCCTCCCTGGGCTCTGACTTGGGCCCCAACCACAGCTCTGGCCTTTCTTCTCACCACTGCCTGCTGCAGCCACCAGGGCATGGCCACTCGGACTAAGGCTTCACTCATCAATGGCCTTGGGCAGCCAGGAAACCTAGGCATCCCCCAATTATCTAGGCAAGCCACTCCTCCCTCTGGTGATCACCCAGAGAGAGCTCCCCTCTAACACTACAGAAGGTGACCAGGTCAAGCCTAGGGGCTTGAGGCAGGCCAGCCATTAGTTGAGCTTAAAACTGTCACATCTAAATTCCTTGGCTTGGCATTCAAGGCCCTCTTGACTTGGCCCTCAAATATTATTCTAGTTCTGGCCCTGCCTGGCCAGGACACCCAGGCTAGGCCCAGCTTCCACACCTATTGGCCACTGGGCTTGAGAAGGCAGCAGAAACATGTAGAGTGAGTTGGGGGGAGGGGAGAAGGTGGGAGTGACCAGGAGAAGCCAGATCTGCACTGCCTGGTACAGTAGGCACAGGTAACTTTTGAACCCCTGAAAAGTGGCTTGTCCAGACTGAGATGTGCCCTAAAGGAAAAACACACACAGATTTCAAAGGCTTACTACAAAATAAGAATATTAGCTATCTCTTTCATTCCATATTGATTACATGCTAAAATGATACTACTTTAGCCTGGCTGGTGTGGCTCGGGGGTCAAGCATCTACCTGTGAAGCCTGGAGGTCACAGTTGGATTCCTGGTCAGGGCACATGCCAGGGTTGTGGGCTCGGTCCCCAGTGGGGGGCATGTGGGGGCAGCCAACCAATGACTCTCATCATTGATGTTTCTAGCTCTCTCCCTCTCCCTTTCTCTCTCTGAAAATCAATTAAATAAATAAATATATAATTTTTTTTTTAAATGATACTACTTTAGATATCCTGGGTTAACAACAATGTACTATTAACATTCATCTCTCCAGTTTCTCTCCTGGTTGGAATGAGGCTACTAGAAACTTTTAAGCATATGTGGCTTGTGTTCCGTTTCCCTTGGACAGCGCCGGCCTGGAAGCTGCTCCGCAGTCCCTGCAAATGTGGCCCCACAGCCCCACGGGCCATAGTACCAGCTTCTCTGATCTTTCCAGAGAAGACAGAAATCTGGGGTTTTATGTGAAGTCCCCTAATGTCAAAATGCTGGCAGCCATTTCAAACTTGGTTCAGCCACATGCGAGCCACACAAACCCATCCGAAGGTCACACCAGGCTCAAGGGCCACCCAATTGGCAACCTCAGGCCTCACTGTCCAGTCTCTCCTGGCCCAGGCTTCCTGCTCTCTAAAACTTTCTGTCACCATCCCACCCACCCCACCCAGTAGAAGTCTTCCCTACTCACACAAGCCCTGTCTTTGTAGGGCACTCTCTCTCACCCCAGCCGACCCTGACCTTCCTCTGCCCTCCCCCACGTGGCAGTGAGAGCATCAGGGGAAGCCGCAGGCCCTTACGGGCACCTCCTATGGGCCATCGCTGTGCCCGCGGGTTAATTCTCACAGCAGCTCTGTGGGTGAGCAGCAGTCTCAGCCCCACCATACACGAAAGGAAGCTGAGGCTCAGAGACAAGCCGCTCGCCTGATGTCACGCAGCTGCTGGGTGGGACAGCCGGGATTCGAACCCCAGTCTACCTGGCCGCAAGTCTTTGATCGGACACCCAGGGACAGGACACACAGAGGTGAGCAAGCACTGTTTGTGGAACTGAATCGAGGCACGTTCGTTCGTTTGAGGCAGTGGCGCTCGACTGGTGCGATTTTTGCCCTCCAGGGGGCATGTGGCGGTGTCTGGAGACATTTCTGGCTGTCACAGGTAAGGATGGGGGGAGAGGATGCTGGCACTGGTGGTACTTCCAGTGGGTAGTGGCAGAGATGCGGCTAACAGCCCACACTGCACAGGATGACCCTCGCAGCGAAGAGCTACCTGCCCCAAACAGTGCCAAGGTGGGGAAGGCCTGGTGCAAGGAACAAGCTACAAACTTCAGTATTGGTGCCTCGTCTCATTAAGCAGCAGAAACTGGCCAGGACCTTCTCCGTGGATACCAAGCGCAACAGCCATAAACTATCTTCCTTTCCTGCCCACCTCCTAAGTGCGGGGCAGGTGCTCGATGTATCACCTCCTCAGACCTCCCTAATTCTCCAAATTATCACCTCCATTTACAGTCAAGAGCTGAGGCTCAGAGGCTGAGGTCACCTGCTTGGGGTTGAAACCCAGATCTTACTGAGCCCCAGTTTCTTCCCTTAAGCCCCTTGCTCCACTGCCCTCAGCTGGACTGTTTTCTGGGGACCACCCCTGGGGATTCCCCCCTAGCCCGGGAACCTCAGGAGGCCAGGGGGCCCTGGTGAGCGGGCGGAGGGCTGGGACTCCAGTTAGCCCGCTAGCTCACTCCACCCTGACCTGCTCCGGAGCCAGCAGGGACAAGTCCCGTGTGGCAAGCGCTCAGTCAGCCTCTCGGCACCCAAGCCAACCCCCCAGGCGGGCGACATCCCCAGGAAGCTCAGGCCACCTTGGTTTCAGGACCGAGCCAGGAACCCACTCACAATAGCATGGACTTCTGTTTAAAAACACCAGGCTGAGCGGAAATAAGGTTACTGGCTGGGGCCAGATCTCTTTCCGGAGGAGGAGGGGGCATACTGGACGGAAACCGGGCCTGAAAACTGCTAGAGAGGGGAGGGGAGGGGAGGGGAGGGGAGGGGAGGGGAGGGGAGGGGAGGGGAGGGGAGGGGAGGGGAGGGGAGGGGAGGGGAGGGGAGGGGAGGGGAGGGGAGGGGAGGGGAGGGGAGGGGAGGGCCCTGGTGGGAGGCAGGAGGCAGGAGGCCTCCCACCTCGTGGCACTTCTCTTTTGTCTGAACAGGGCAGCAGGGCAGGATGTGGCCCTCGAAGGATGTGGGTTAACTAACAGGGAGCTGGAGGGTACCTGAGGTCCCCAGTCCCCATCAATGTACAGTCACCTTGGCTGGAACATGTAACTGAAAACCCCAATTCTGTCCCAGCACCACTGGGGAACAATTTCATCCAAATGCTAAATTCGCACCTGCTAATGTGCAGTCCTGTCTTCCAGAAACACAAGGCGGATGCAGAAAACCGCACCCAGCAGAACTGAGTCGAAAAGGGTGCCCAAAACACACGGGCGCACACTTTCAACATCTGTCCACCACTCTGAGCCACACCCCTCCACATCTGGGGACCCGCCTGACTCCCCGCCTGACTTCAGGCCTCCCTCCTTCCTCCCCTGCAACCCTACCCACGCCTATCGCCACAGACAAACCCTGCAGGTCATTTGTTGTTGTTAACCCTCACCCCAGGATATTTTTTTCATTGATTTTTTTAGAGAGAATGGAAAGGGGGGAAAGACAGAAAGAGAGAAACATCGATGTGAGACACACCTTGACTGGTTGCCACCTACACATGCCCTGACCAGGGCTGGGGATCGAGCCTGGAATTGAGGTATGTGCCCTTGGCTGGAATCAAACCCAGGACCCTTTTGTCCACAGGCTGACGCTCTAACCATGGAGCCAAACCAGCCAGGGCCCTGCAGGTCTGGAGGGCACAGTATTTGTTGCAATTTTTTTGTATTTCTTATCCACAAAACTTGTATAAAAGTGTGCAACTGTTTCTTTTAGGTTATCTTTTTTTAAAAAACATGCTCCACCCTGGTTGGGTAGCTCAGCTGGTTAGAGCACAGTCCTGATATGCCAAGGTTGCAGGTTCGATCCCTGTCAGGGCACATACAAGAATCAGCCAATGATGCCTAAATAAGTAGAACAAATTGATTTCTCTCTCCTCTCTCTATCCCTCTCTCTCTCTCCCCCACCCCTTCCTCTCTAAAATCAATAAAAACATGTTTTTAAAATAATGTTTTTCATATACCCCCAATTTTGCAAACTCATAAACTTTTTAAAAGGTTAAAGACAACATAAGATCAAAACCCAAGGGATTTTCAAGAAGCGGAAAACCCTCCACGGCCTGCTAACCCAGCTTCTCGCGGGCACACTCCGCCTGTGTCGGTCACGTGCACGTGTACCTGCTTCACCAGCTGCTACGACAGCAAGCACCAAACACTTCCTCCCCTCTCATGTCTTCAGAATAAAGATTCTTTTTAAGGGCAAGAATTTTGAAACCACGTAGCTTGTGAACTTTACTTTGTATCTAGCAATGAACTAGAAGTGACTTGCTTTTGAAATTAATTTGCAGCTGCATGAGGATTAGGTAAGAATGAGCTTGACTTTGCTCAAAAATCAATCCTACCCTCTTCTTTGTTCTCCTGAGGCTCACTGATGGCTTATCAAGCAGAAGAGGGGCTTCAGGCCTTCAGGCTGCTAACGTTTAGGCTTTGAGCCTGGGCAAGACTTTCATCAGATCTGTAATCAGAGTCCAACAAATTAAGAAAGTCCTCAGGAAAGCAGTTGCCACCAAGGCCACCAGGATCTGCCGGTTCTAGAACAGGGAGAGAAATAGTGCTGGCCACCACTTCCCCAGCTCACAGTCAACTGGTGCCCCAGGCGCCATGTCAAGATGCGAACTGGGGTCTTAGCCATAACCTAGATGGGACCTCCCTCCTGCACGGCCCCAGTGGCCAAGCAGGAAACAATGAAGTTCCGGCTGGATTCATCTTTAGTAAGGCAACACCTGCTTCACCTTCAGCTCTAAGGGGCTCAGTCAGAGCATTTTTCCAGGGTTGGAGGCCTGATAGACAGGGATCTCTGACCCAGGATGGGTCTTCCTCAGCTGGCAACTAAGGGAAGTGACAAACTGAAACCCAGAGCCTTGGGTTCTGGCCCTTTCCTCTCTCTGGACCTGGTTATCCCAGCACATAACACAAAGTTGGGTTATATCAGAGGGTCACACACTAAGGTCAGACAGGTAATATAATAAATTGTCCAGGTGTATCAGCCATCACACAGCTCTCTTAGTCCAGCTTTCCCTTGTCTTAATGATGGGAAGGTGGAGGGGAAGGGGCTGTGATGTAGCCAGTTCACAGCTTTGAGAACCAGACTCACTTTAAAAGGAGTTTACAGGCTCTGAAGAGCCAGGAGACAAAATAACTTGTGAATCAGATGAGCCCCTTTGTATGAAACTTCAGAGTCGCAGGGGAGTTTTACAGGGCTGAGGCGGGAGGAAATGACAACTGAAACTGTCAAGGGGAAATCTTACCAGCATAAAAGCAAAGTTCTGCATTTAGGTTTGAAAGAAAATGAACCAGGATATGAAGCCAGGATACACTGGGGGAGAGGGACAAGACTGTAATGGAAAGCCAGCCCCTAACAGAAAAAACCATCCTTGACAGCCAATAGCACACACACAAAAAACACCAAGAGAGCCTTCTGGAGAAAGTGAAGGGTGTGGTGAGCCGACCAAGGGTCCAGCTGCTCTCCTGATGGTCACAGTGCATTTGGAAGTGCAGGCTCTACCCTGGGAAGGCGAGGACAATGGCAAGGTGTCCAGGGGGAGCCACAAGGCTCAGGAGAGTTTCCTGGTGCCACTAGGAGAAAGATGCAGCTCTGAGAAGGGTAAAGGAAAGAGTGCCCAGGTCAGAAGGTGCTCACAGCCCTCAAATACATGCAGAACCCTTAGGCAGAGAAGGGCAGCAAAGCCAGGCGGCCTGAGAGCCAGGGGTGTGAGTGACAGCACAGAGACCCGCCTCTGTGACCACAGAGCCTTTGCTCCAGTGGGGGTTCCACCCTGTAACAGGAAATGCCCGCTCACTGGGGAGGTGGGAAGGTAACAAAACAGGCACCCAGATGGGCCTCCTTGGCCTCAGAATTGCCTCAAGCACAGTGCTTGTCAAACTTTGATGTGCTTAGCTATCACCTGGGGATCTTTTTTTAAAAACTGATTCGAGAGAGAGGAAGGGAGACAGAGAGAAACATCAATTTGTTGTTCCACCTATTTATGCATCCACTGATTGATTCTTGTATGTGCCCTGACTGGAGATAGAACCTGAAACCTTGGCATACCCGCATGACGCTCTTACCAACTGAGCTACCCTGCCAGGGCTCAGGTGGGGATCTTCTTAAAAGACTCTAATTTAGTAGGTGTAGGGTGGGGCCTGAGATTCTGCATTTCCAGGGCTCCCAGATGATGCTAACACTGCCCATCCAGGCACCACACTTTGGTATCTAGGCGCTAGGCCACTGTCAAGGCAAAGAGAGCAAATCCTGAGGGCAATGTGGGGGGGGGGGATACAGAACCCCTTCTGAGGTCCAGCCTCCTAAAAGGGCCATCCTGAGGTCAGGGTGGTCTACAAGCTAGAGGAGCCCAGAGGCGGGTGATGGTGGCTTAGGAAGGTGGTGCCCTCCTGGAGGACTCTCTCCAGTTTCCTGGAGAAAAGCAGACCAGGGACAGGGTCAAGCCCTAAGTGTGTGGGTCCCCAATGCAACGCAGCCACTCGGAATTCGTCCACAGGGGCAGGAGCCAGACAATGTCCTGCTGCAAACACGTCCAGAATTAATCAGCTCCGCCCCAACCCCCCTGCTCAGCAGCTCCCAGCGCCGGGTTCCTCCAGGGGAAAGGTGGCTGCAGGCTGGGAGACTCCCCAGCTGTGACTCATCCACAGAATCACAGATGACCCCGCAGGGCAGCCCCCGTTCGCCTTTCCAAACCTAACCTCTCGCTCTAGACCGCCCCCCAAACCCGCGCCTGTTCCAGTCTCGGGACCACCTTCAGGTGCGTCCCCCCCGCCCCGGGTCCTAACCTTCCGGACGCAGCCGGGTGGGTGCCCCACGCCTCGGCACTCCCACAGCCAGGGGCGGGCGCTCTTTCAAAAGTCTGCCCGCTCTCCCAGTCACAGGGCGGGTGCCCGGGTGGCCCTCTCGGGCGCGGAGGTCCCGCAGCGCCCCTTTGTCTCCCCCTGCGGCGCCGAGCGCACGGCCGGTCGCACAGGAAGTGCTCGAAACCGAGCCGAGAGTTCGGGTCCAGAGGGGGCGCCCAGCGCGCAGACGCGCAGCCGGGCTGAGCGAGCGTCCCCCGAAGAACAAGGGTCACCGGGACAGCACCCCGAACCCCGAGCTTAGGGACGGGCAGCCCCGTGCGCCCTCTCCAGCCGTGGCACCGGAACCCGCGCCCCTTCGCTCCCCCGCCGCCACCCCCCCAGCGCCCTCACCTTGTAAACCTTGCCGAAGGCGCCGTCGCCCAGCTCGCCCACGATCTCCCACACTTCGTTGGGGTCCAGGTCCCGCCGGACGTGCTCATATTCGCGGGACTTTCTCTTCTCGAAAGTAGACAGGCGCAGGATGCGGCGGAAATTGGCGAAAGCCATGGCCCGGGGCGCGCGAGCCGGGGGGCGAGGTGGCGCCGGCTCGGGCTCGGGCTGGGGCTCCGGCGCCCGCGCGGAGGAGGGGCTCGAGGACGCGGCGCTCGGGGGTTCCCCCCAGACCCGCCCTTCCCTGCAGCCCGAACCCCGTCAAGTGCGCCCCGGGCTGCGCGCGGCGGGAGCACCCGGAACCTCTCGGGCGGCCGCGGACCCCGCCCCCGCCTGGTCCCGTCCCCGGGGACGTCTCCCGCGTGCCAACCGCGCTCGCGCCGCGCCCCACGCTCTGCCGGCGAGCCGCGGGACGCGGTCTAGGACCCGGCCGGCCCCCGCCCACAGCCCGGCTCCACCTGCCGCTCCCCGGCGGGCCCGCAGACCCCCCAATTGGCTGCCGGCGCGCCCGGGCCCCGCCCGCCGCCGCGGGGCACGCTGGAGACTGTAGTCCGCCGCGGGCCCGCGAGCTCAGCGGGGCGCTGGAGGCTCCGGCGACCCCTCGGCGGGTCCGTGCCGGGCGAGCGAGGCCAGCGCGCCCCGTGGCTCCCAGAATCTCTATGAGAACGAGAAGGGACGCGAACTGGCTTTTCGCGGGCGCGCAGACTGCTGCCCGCGGGCCAGGACGGGGCCCCGGCTGTAAGCTTGAGCGCGCCCCGCGGCGCCCCCTGGAGGCTGCTCGGCTCAGCCCGCGCTTCAGGTGCGGCGCCCGGCGCGCGCGAGCGCCCGCCCCGGGCTACGCGTCCCGCGGGCGCGTTTGGCGCAGGGGCCGCGGCGCGGTGCTGCCTCCTACCGCGCGAAGGCTGCGCGCCCGCGGCCCGCCCCGAGGCCCCGGCGCCCCCGGTAGTTCCCTGCTTCCCAGGCCCAGGGATCCAGCGCCCGCCGGCGTCGGGGGCGTGGGAGAAAGAGCCCCTTTGGGACTCACCGCGGGCTGCCAGATGGATATTGAGACGCGTTTGCGCATTAAATTAAAAGCTTCTGGTTCTTAGTTTCCCAATTTAAATAAAATGAGCTCGTTGCAGATAAAACGAAAGCCGTCTCTGCCCACCATCCGCGATGCTGGAGTTTGACTCGCCCCGCTGCGCGTTACCCGCTGTGTCCGCACGCAGCTCCTCACCTGGTGCGCTTTCCAGACTCCCGCTTTCCCTGGGCCCGCTCTTTTTCTTTTTTCTCTCTTTTTTAATGATAATGCTCAGTGCCAGGCTCATACTTTATTAATGTGAATAAAAAGAAGCGTGACCATTTTGAAAAGTAACTTGAAAGTGAGTATGGAGCAGCTCTCAAATCTTTTTTACCTTTTTATTGAATTTAATGGGGTGACATTGGTTAATAAAATTATATCGGCTTCAGATGTACAATTCCGTAACACATCATCTGTATATTGTACTGTGTGCTCACCACCCCAAGTCCCCCTCCATCACCATCCATCCCCCCTGAATCTTCTGCCTCCCTCACCCCCTTTCCCTCTGGTAGTCGCTCTACTCATAGGCTTTCTTTTGTTCCCCAACCCTCAAGGAAAAGCAAAGTTACCCCTGTAGGTTCCCGCCTCATTCCTAATTTGGCTCTTCAGAGCTGCAATGATTTTATCCCTAAAATCGGTGTTAGGAAGTTTATCCACTTAACACAGCCTATGGTGTTACTAAAGCAGAACTGCGTTGCACAGTTTAGGTAGAAATGACTGGTTCCTTAATGGTGCTGAGAAACCTCCCCCATAAAACCACCTGAGCCAGGGATCTTCTCCTAGCACTTCATCATTGATTACTTTATGGTTATGGTTATGGTTATGGATTGATTCACATTTTTAACCCCTTCAGATGTCAATTTTCCTAAAACAATTATTCTATTTATCTAAGGCTGTGCTGTACAATATGGTAGCCACCCGCCGGATGTGGCTATTAAGCACTCCGATGTAGCTGGCCCAAACGGAGATGTGCTGTAGGTATAAAATACGCACTGGGTTTCAGAGTTAGTATTAAAAAGGATTGTATAATTTCAATTACCTGTGGAATCTAAAAAAACCACATCTCAGAGAGGAGATTGGTTTCCAGGGGGAGGGGTAGTCACTGTACTCATAGGCTTTCTTTTGTCAAGTTCTGGGCATCTAATGTACAGCACAGTGACTACACTTAACAATGCTGGATTGTTTACTTGAAAGTTGGTAAAAGAATAGACCTGGAAAGTTCTCACCACAAACAAATAAATGGTAGCTATGTGAGGTGATGGATGTGTTCATAACCTTATTGTGGTAATCATTTCACAGTGTCAAATGATCACACGGTACACCTTAAGCCTACACAATATGTCAATCGTATCTCAGTAAAGCTGGTAAAAAGGATTGTAAAAGGATTTTAAAAATATATTGATTACAAATTGAAATATTTTGGACACATTGAATTAAATAACATCATAACTAACTTTATTTTTTAAATGTACCTACTAGAATATTTAAAATTACATATGTGATATATTTGTGGCTTGTGTTATATATTTATTGGATAGACCTAATTTAAATTTTTTAAATTTTAATGTTTTTTATTGATTTCAGAGAGAGGGATAGGGAGAGAGAGAAACATCAATAATGAGAGTCATTGATCAGCTGCCTCCTGCACGCCCACTGCTGAGGATCAAGCCCAAAACCCGGGCATGTGCCCTGACTGGGATCGAACAGCGATCTCCTGGGTCATGGGTCGTTGCTTAACCACTGAGCCCTGCCAGCCAGGCTGGATAGAGCTAATTTAGATTTTTAAATTATTGGTATAGAGTTGTATGTAGTATTCTTATCTGTATTTAATCTCTTCCTTACTGATAGTTTCCTTTCTCATTCTTAATTTTTAAAATCTTTTTTCTCATCACACTTGCCAAAAATTCGTCTGTTCTTATTGATCTTTTCCTAAAACCAGCTTTTGTTCTAGATCTAACTACTAGTTTATAGAAAATAGAGGAGACAGAGGAACATGTTAACACATTGGAGATAAAATCTACAAAGATCTGTTTTCCTCTACATGACAATCTGGATTCTCCAACCAACTGCAAGAGAAAGAATCTTGAGGGGAACCTCAAGATACTTATGAAATGGTCTAAATAACAGATCTGTTTGGAGTCCTGACTTGAATAATTCATCTTTTAAAAATTTTAAAGGTATATAAATTTCTAATCACTCTTCTACATCTGAAACTAATAAAATATTGTATGTGAACCATATTTTTAAAATTTAACAATTAGGGAAATTTGCATGCTGACTGGATACTTTGATAACATTAAGTAGTCGTTTTAGTTATAATAGTATATGGTTATGTTTTTTAAAGTCACTCTTTTTGAAATATATATTCAAATGTTTACAAATGAGAAGTCCTATCTGAGATTTGCTTCAAAATGATGATGATAGTGGGTGAGTGGAGTGCAGATGAAACAAGATTAGCCCTAAGCTGATCACTGTCGAAGCTGGGTGATTACAGGTGGGTTTATTATAATCTACTTTGGGATTTGTTGGGAATTTTCCATTAAAAAGAACATAAAGAAAATAAGATCCTGATTATACTAACCAAGTTTTCTGCTTCATTTTCTGGTTCACTTACTTGTGTTTTGGTCTTTAAAAAAGTCCTTCTCTCTTTGGCTTTATTTTACTTACTTATTCTAAGTTCTTTCAGCATTTTGTATACTCTTCATTTCTTTGTTTTCTAATGAATACATTTAGGCTATAAATACTCCTCTGAGAATCGCTGTGGCCGAGTAACATGTTTCCACATGTGTGGCTCTCGTTTCCAGTCTATGCTTTCAGTTTAGAACTGGTGGTACTTTGGTGACGGCGGATAAGCGAGTGAGCAGGAGGTAAGGGAAGGCTGGGGAGCTGGGGGGAAGCCATTGGAATTTTTTTTTTCAGTTACAGTTGACATTCAATGTTATGTTAGTATCAGGTGAACAGCATGGTGGTTAGACATTTATATAACTTACGGAGTGATCCCCCGGATAGCAGTCATTTTTTATCGACTGTTTCCTATGTGTCCTTTGTCGTCGTCGTCGTCGCTGTTGTAACCCAGGAAGCCCTCTTCTACCAGAACTGCTCGCAGCCAGCGTTCTAGTTCCGAGGCCGGGTTCTGCTCCCTCTCAGGCTGCCGGAGCCGCGGGCTTGGGGAGCCCCAAGATGAAACTGAAGCCAGGGTCGTTCCTGTGGTACCTCTACCTGGACAAACTATACTGCCTGCTGTCCCTGAGAAATGTGAAGGCCTTGGTGGACTACTTCCACCTCCTCGATGTGCACCGCAACAACACCCTGAATGGTAGGTACTTCCAGAAACGTCTCCTCTGGGTTGTCGCCGTGTAGGTAGTCACCAACTTAGACCTCAGACTGGTGGCAGTCCAGTAAGGATAAAACTTCAGGCTCCGGGTTTAAATCCTTGCGCCACCCATTTCTCCTCGGTGATCTGGAGAATGTCATCACCGTAAGTCTCCCTTCCCTCACCTGTAAATGAGAATGCTAATAATGGAGTCCATCTCATAGGAGGGGGGGAATACAATTAAATGAGACAATGTATGGAAGACGCTTAGCACATGGTAGGGACTTAAGTGTTTACTGTCATCATTATTCCTGGGGGCTGAGCCCCCTCAGCAAGACTTCTCATCTGCCAAATGGGAAGTTTGAATCAGATGATCTACAAGGGACCTTCTAATTCTTGGTATTTGTGAGTGACCGAGAAGTACTGACAATCTTGACCCTGCCTTTGAATGAACAAATAGAAGACCAGTTAAAATACTTTAGGCTTTTTTTAGGACTGGATATAAATAAGGTATCCTAGCCATTTGTTGTGACCTGACAGAGGTGACTGTCATTTGTGAATAAGTGGTTTCTTTCATAAAGATTTTTAAGAGTTCATTCAATCTTTAAAATATGATATTTTCCTCATGATTTCATGCCTGTTTTTCTCTCTACGCAGAGATTTACACACGGCATGTCAAAATCTTCGCAATAACCCAGTCCTAGGTAATGCAGCTGCAGGGCACCCAGCTGTAAACAGAAAACCCGGGACTGAAACCCATGGCTTTCGGACTCCAAAGCCTACTCTTAGACCCACCAGAATTGTTTGCTGAGAAGACTCTGATCTCCTAGTAACTCCCTCCCTCCCTGATGATGCAATACTCAAGAGGGAGTCATGCTCATGTCTTCTGGTCGCCAAGGGATTGGACAGTGACCTGAAAGAGTGAAGGCACAGCCTTGAGTGTTGCCTTCCCCGTAGGTAGTGTGACTTGAAGCCCTGGAGACTTGAGTGCGCCAGAGCCAGCTGGTTTAAAAACAGTGTTTGTTGCCTGGCCGGGCGTGGCTCAGCGGTTGAGCATCGACCTAGGATACAGGAGATCAGGGTTTGATTCCTGGTCAGGGCACATGCCTGGGTTTCGGGCTGCAGCCAATCAATGACTCTCTCATCATTGATGTTTCTCTCTCTCTCTCTCTCTCTCTCTCTCTCCCCCTCTTCCTTCCTCTCTCTGAAATCAACAAAGATATATTTTTTTAAAAACAAACAAAAAAAAACTGTTAAGAAGCTACTAAGTCCCACACCAAAACATCTCTCAAGGAGCAACTGCACGAACATTACTGTGTATGTATATGGTGTGTTGTTCCCACGTGCTCATACCTGCTGAGGCGTGGGAAAGACACATCAAGAGACCATCAGAAGCCCAAACCAGGACATTGTGACACTGTTCACTGTGTTCTTAGAAAGCTCCCACTGTGACTGCAAACCAGAGATGCTCTGTTTAATGGAGCTGTCTTCTGCAGAAGAAAGTCTCTGTAACCAGTGGCCACGGGGAAATCACATGTAGACAGTTACATGTGAAAAATCCCTTACGTTACCATGAGCGATATGTGTACATGATCTGTACAGCCACACACCACTGAATAAATGTAGCACCACGTTTGTTCCTTTCATCTTATACGCCCTGAGACAGACGATTAGTGAGTGGAATTGCAGCACAAAGCTTCCCTGTCCTTTAAACTACAGGCTTTTTTCCCTCTGATTATATGACTGAATATGCATTAACGTACGAAAGATGTCTCCACCCTGGAACAAGCAAGGCTGTGGAGTCAGGTGGACCACATCCAGATCCCAGCTCTGCCACCAAGCGTGGTCAGCAGCAGCCACATCGCCTGGGAGCTTGTTAGAAATGCAGACTGGGTCCCACGCCAGACTTCCTGAATCAGAATCTGCTTTTACAAGATCCTCTAGTGGCCGGTGTTACTACTGTTCCAGCAGCCCTGAAATAGTGACTCTCCAAGGCTCATTATAAAAGGGTGTGATGCCACTTTCCCTGCAGGGCTGTCAGCGTTCAGTGACATGTGGTCTTCTGAGCGCTTAGCACCTAAGGTGCTCGACAGCAGCTTTCCCTTCTCTCACAGACAAATACCTCGATTTAATATAAGCACGAGGAATACTGATGCTTTTAAAGAGGAGGAATAATTTTTTAACTTCTCGTTTTAATTATCTCCCCAAGTGAAAGGCCCAGGTGACATGTCTCCAAGTGTCCTAGGTCCCCAGTGAGAATCAGCTCTTCCTTCTGTGTACGAGCAGCACTGTGCCTTTACTGCTGACCAATACACACCTGTCCCCACTGAGTGTGTGAGCCGGGGTCAGGAACCGAGCCCTCTCCACCCTCAGGGCGCATGCTTTTCTACACAGCTCAAGGGCAATTAAGGCTCAGTGGCAAAGCCAGAAACAAAATAGTATCATTGCTTTTCCCAGGTCACAAGCTTCCAACATGGTACCATCAAGGCGGCTCCCAGTTCCTCAGCCTTTTGGAGCCGTTTCTCAATAATCTATCTCCCCGTCTCCCCCGTAACAGATGTGCTGTTCTACCACTTCCTTCATCACGTGACTAACTGGAACCGGAGGCAGATCATGAGTGTGTTCAACATGCTGGACTGGGACGCTGTGGGCGAGATTGGTTTTGACCAGTTCTACATGCTGGTTTGCATATTGCTGGCACAGCAGGCAAGCACGGGGCTAGGGTCTGGGGCAGAGGCTTAGCTTGGCGGCTGCCGCCATCTTGCTAAAGGCAGCACTGAATTAGGACCACACAAGAGATGTTCTTCTTCACTAAAACAGGACGGAAAAAACGTGGGGAAGAGCTCCTCCCGGTTGCCAAGGGGTCCGTCAATAACCTAGAGACTCCCAAGTCACCCAGCCTCTCCCCTCCAGCCCTCCCACACTGCCCCTCCTCCGCACGCCCTTCCTGGCCTGTTCTCCTCGGAGATTCTCAGAATCACCAGTAACTCCAAGCTAAGCACCCCTTCAATGATCCCTTTCTCAGAGAACTTTCTGGAGGGATGAATGACGGAGATGAGAAACGCTCTTCTTTGGGTTCCCACCCTACTGTGCACACACTCCCAGTGTGCATTACCTACTTCCCACTCCACGAGGAGAGAGACCTGTGCCTTCATTACGTTACCACCAGCGCCGAGATGCTCCACAAGTACATTTTCACTGAAGGTGAAGAACCGTGTCCTAGTGACATGAGTTCTGTCTAGCAGAACTGACACTACAGGCGGCCTCGGTTCCCCTGGAAGGCAGATTCTGGAGCAGGACCTGTAGCACTGACCACAGAACCCTTTCAACCGAGCTGCTATGATTTTGCCTTTTGTCTTTAGCTCTGTAGGGGCATGGACTAGGGACTGGAGGAGGAGCCTTGATGCAGCAAGTTTAGGAAGCGGCACCAACAACACTGGTTCTTGGCTGACCCATTTCTCTCCAAACAGAACCACTTGGAAGAGCAATTTGTCTTCCGCCACTCCCGGCCTGTTTTTGAGCTGCTTGAGAAGGATGGGGAGCTGAGAATTGGTGCAGAGAACTCCCACATGTACAAATTCCTCTTCAATATTAAAGAAGAGGAAATCCGAGAGTTCTACCGTGACTTTGACATCATAGGTGACTGTGTAAGTGCAGATCCCTAAAGGGTGGCCTGGCAGACTTTCTATCATAAGGTGGACAATGTCCTTACTACCTACTGTAGAGACGGGTGGGGATGGGGGGTGGGAAAACCTGCTCGAGCGTGTCATGGTGCTGGATCAGAAAAACTGGAGATTTATAGGCCTGTGGAAGAGAGGACTGAGTAAGTACCACATCATAGAGTATGGACGCAAAATTACAGCTGCTTAGAAAAGGAAATTTTGCTTAGAAGTTTAGAGAAGAATATACATTAATATGGTGGAAGTTGGTGTTGGGGAAGGGCATATAGGTTTGAGAAAGCAGAAGAAATTCTACAATGGGAACACAAGAGCAAAATCCTATGAGACGACTATGGTGAAGACGGTGAAATCTGCCTGGATAGAGAGAAGTCCATGTTGGGGAACCGAGTGGGAGGTAAGGCTGCGAAAGGTAGATCCCGTCTGAACCTCAGGTGCCAGCCTGAAGCGTCTGGACTTGACATAAAAGAAGAAAGTGACCCTTCCTTCGTTCCTTTCAGAGTCTATAATAGACACTCTGTTCTGGCTCCTAGGTTACAATCAGACAATAATTTTGTCCTAATTACTGAGCCTCTTTAAGTTTCCAAGTTTTAAAATGAGAAATGATTACAATCCTGTCATCTGAAACAAAGTATCAAATCCTTCCTGAAATATTTTTTCTTTTTCCCCCCAACAAAAGCGTCTTAATTACAAGGAATTTAAGCTGTTTACCATCTTCGCCATGGACAAGTACCTGGAGAAGCAGAAAGCAGAGAAAAAGGACAAGCAAAATGAGGTTCTGCTCCAAAACAGCAAGTCACACGTCGTTTAAGAGGACCCAGGAGAGTCTTCTTAGGGAACCCAGGAGAGAGTCTACTTGGAATAAATGAATCTGAAAGTATAATATAAGTAATTACAACTGTTAACATGTTTAAAAATAAATTTGAGCACCAAAGTGGGTATCTTTACATTGACTTTAATATATAAAGGGTTCAAATGAGTGCTCCTCAAACAGCGGGTTCTCAACTTTGGTAACCTACTGACCTCACATACAACTCACAATAGTGTCACGTGAAGAAACCACTTTCTCTGTCCATCCGCATGTCCTAAGTCTGCTGCTGCTTTTCAGATCAACCCTGTTCATTAGGTCCCTGTGTACTCAAATAATTACCAACAGTTACTGGAGCTAAGCAGTTGAAAGAAGGCAATGCTTTCCCAGTATTAGTCACTAGTGGCCCAATACTTTCAGAATCCTTTCTAGTTTCCCAATCCTTAGGCTAAAACTACCTGCATGCAAGACACTTCAAAACGGCAAATGGCGAAGTGCCTCCAACCACAAGGGAAACTGACTTTTAAGGATATGGGGGCTGTGTTCTTCCTAGACCGTGAATTACTCTCTGATCAATTAGGTGCTTAAGCAATGTATCAGATCTGCTAGGGTAAAACAAATATTACATGCCCTTTTATAAGTTTTTTTTTGTTGTTTAATTAATGCCTTGAATAATTTTTAAACGTTTTTAGCACGGGACTTATGAATCCTCCCTGACTGTACTGTGATGTTGGTGGTAACTACCATTTTGTAAGTACTTGCTATGGGTCAGACAGTTGTTTTAGATGCATGAATTTATATATTCTCATAATTCTCTGAATTAGGTGTCACTCTCAATTTACAGATGAGGAAACTGAGACCTACAGAAATTAAGAACCTTACCCAAGAAGATATGGCTCACTGGTGGTAGGACCAGGATTCAAATTCAAGGTCAATTAGATGCCTGTGCTTAGAGCAAGTGATCCAAGTAACTCACTTCAGTTTTAGCACATTCTGTTTAAGTTTTAAGCTAGCAACTCACTGGCTCAGAAATTCCTTCTGTATCATGCTAAAAATTACATCTCCTTCTACCATAAATTTCTGAGGAACAAGCTTGGCGAGTAAAGAAATACAGTTCACTTACTATAAACAAAGGATTTCGTAAGGCTACGTTATACAATATAACTGACTGTAAAGCATCCAGTGAGTTCCAGAGGGTCGAATAATCATGAAAAATCATTTTGCCAAGGTTCAACAACCAAGAATACTGCTTATCTAAGACTGCCATTCCGAAGTCAAATCTGTTGTAACAGAAATCATGTTAATTACTATGAGCACTTTCTATATTTACTCTAAAAGACATGGGATTTTGATAACATGCTTATGACCATGAATAATGGTTAGCAGCTAAAATGTCTCCCTCTTCCCCACAATGGAACCACAAAAACTGAATGGAGCTACCAAAAAGCCCCCAAGTCACTAGACTTCTGATTCCTGGGTTACACATGAGGATAATGGTATGTACCTCAAGAAACTGCTGTGAAGACCAAAAAGATGCCAAGCACCTCACTTAGAACAGTGTCCTTCTCTTCCCCCAACTTGGTGAAAAGTTTGCAGTTCCTCCCCAAGGACTACTACGCCTGCAGAGTACCGGACTGAGAGACTAGTGCTGTCTGCCTGGAACACGGCAGCTCCAGGGAGTCATCGTTTCAGAGTCTCACCACTAAGCTTACCTTGGAACAGGTTTCTCTTTTGTGGCAGCTGAGATGGCTTTGCTACTGAGAGCCTTGGGATGTAGGCATAGTTCTGGAAGAAGCTACAATGAGGTCTTAGGAAGGTTTCTTTCCCATTTTCCAATGGGAACAGTCTTGAGATATATAAAAGGTAACCATAGCATATGGTTTTTTTCCAACATGGTCTCTAAAGCAATGAAGATACTATACCTTTTATTGTTTCAGAATGGGGGCAGTGAGGAAAGAGGGGTAGCCAAAGCTAATAGGTTAGTAGGTTTTAATTTTGGCTAAATTGTAAACTAAAATTTAAACATTTACATTATTCAATTATTTCAAATTAATTTTAAATAAGTTAATATTAAATTTAATAACTGAAGTCTCAGACATGAGCAGGTAGTATAATTTCCCCCTCCTCCCTGGAAATCATTGGGGACTATGATCCTACTGTTCAATTCCTTTTAAGAGCATTTTCATAAACTGGGGTTCTTGAATGGCATTCAGGAAACTGAGCATTTACCTCTGATGGGCCCAAACCGAAACTTGGTGTAAAACTAAAATTCAATGGCACCTTTAGTAAAGTGACACTCTTTTGGGACTAGGAGTACAAACAAAGAAGGTCTGTCAGTGTTCATGTTGGGACTTTTTTTTCTAAGTTACATTATGTGACTTAATTTTTTTTAAAATGTGTTTGTCCGTATACTTAAAATAAGTTTCATTATTTCCTTAAAATCCACTGTGCTTTTAAGGGTAGAACTTATTAGACCAGCTACCTTTAGCACCCTATGGATGATAGTAACACTATAATTATGTCATAGTTACATTAGAATTCCTTGGTCAACAAAGCAAGCTTGTTCAGGGGCCTGAAAATCGGTGGAGAGGAGCAGCAGTTGCAGGGGCAGGTGATGGGAAGGCTTGACTGAGGAGATTACTCCAGTTTCAGCCCAGGACCACGGGACTGGATCCTCCACAATCTCTATCAGCCACAAAGAGGAAAGAACTTTAGAGGAAGCTAACTAAGCAAAGTGAAATCAATTCTCTTCTGCTAGTCCTTAGCGCTCATGTATTATCATCGCATGCCTGGTGCCAAAAACAAAGACTAGGAAAGGTCAAATCAATTATGGGGACACCTGCTGAGATGGGCAATCACCAATGTCAGCAGCCCTTACAGAGCCACAGAACAGAAATCACGGGAGATTGGCTACAGCAAGGGAGGTTATCCACTGCACTCCTCTTTTCTCTGTTTCCTTAAGTAAAAATACTAAATCATAGCATTTGAGGGTTGGAAGTTGACACAAGGCATATTTTGCTATTTTGTCCAATTAACAAGAAAAGACCATTGAAAAAGTATAGTCTTAAAAACTGTCATTAAGTGATTTTTTTTTTCACATCAATGGGAAAAAGACAAATGAAAATTATTCAGTAATTAGTATCAGGAAAAGTGGGATAGGTAGCTAGAAAAAAGTAAATCTGAATTGCTACTCCCTTCCTTGAACCAGAATAAACTCCATATAATGAAGCCATAAAATAAATATATGAGAAAATTTTTTTTATAATCTCAGAGTGGGCAAGACTGAAGTTACAAAAACCCAGGAGTCATAAAACACAAGACTGATAGACCTGACCATGAAAAACTTAAAACTTGCACACAGTAAATTACATAGAAGCAAAAAACAAGTAGTAACACATGATGAAATAGGACTAATTTCATTAATATAGAAAGAATATTTGTAAGTCAGAAGGATGAAAACCAAAACGCACCAGGAAACAGGCAAACAAAGAGAATTCACAGGAAAAAATACCTTAAAATATCTTTAAAAGTGGCCTTAAAATATACAGTAAAATGCTAAACTTCAAAGAAAAAACACGAATTAAAAACCAGAGGACACAGTTTTTCTCTTAGATTGCCAAAGACCAAAAGGTTGGTCAGGGTTTCGGGAAATATGAGCAGTCTTAAACTGCTCAGTATTAAACTGGTCAAATCTGTATGTAGGGCAATTCAGCACCTACTCCCTAAATGTATATAATCTTTGATCTAGCAATTCAACCTCTTCAGGTGAGCATTTAATAGATGCACACAGACACGATGTGTGCATCGTGTAAAAGAAGGACATTTCATGGCAGCACTAAACAGCCGCACTGATCAGAATCAAGAGTGGCATTCCAGACAATGGAACACTATTGCAGCTGTAAGAGGAATGAAGCAGATCTAGCTCTACTTATATGGACAACCTAATAGTCACTATTTTAAAGAAAAATCAAAGGTGTAAAGTCATGTATATATTTATGGGAAAAACAGGGTAAGGTGGGTGAATATACATATACACCAGAACAGTTCTCATATTGGGATCCCCAGACCTATAGGAGCAGCACCTGGAAACTTATAGAAATACAAATTATTGGGCCCCACTTAGACCTAACTTGGAGCCTCTGGGGGAAAGAGTCCAGCAATCTGTGTTGTAATAAGCCTTCCAGGTGATTCTGATGCATGCTCAAGTTTGAGAACCGCTGTGCTAGAGGATCTTTAAAGACACCCAGAAAACTGGTAATAGGTATTTCCCTGGAAGAAGAAATAGGAGATGAGGAACAGAAGTGAAAAACAGACTTTTCACTTTGGTATGTTTGAATCCCCCCCCATGCATATGTATCACCTATTTTAAATAAAAATTTATCAACACCTGCCGCTTTGATCCAAAATGAAATGGAGCTCAGTGCTTCTGAAAAACTGAATTAGGAGTTTTGGTTTACAGCACAATTCTTAAAAGAAAAAAACAACCTATTTTAGACCAAGATTTCAATGCAAAAGATAAAGCATATCTATAAATGACCATGTATAGTTTGGCATAGCAGAGCCTAAGTCTGGTGATAATAAACTTCTTTATTGAGCTGATGTTTTAAAAAGGAGGAAAACCTTTTTAGAGGCTTATTAGAATGAGGCAGATTACCCTTACTGTTGAGAGTAACAATAATTAAAATTAAACAAAAAAAAAACCAAAAACAGAAAAAAGGCAAAGACAGAAAAATTGAACTTTTTCTTTTTTTAAAAAAGCACAAAACCCTACATACTAAAATTGTACACATCAAGTATTGGTCCAATCTTATATTGATCTATTTACAATTAAACAGCACCATGGTTTTCTCACCTAGGTTAGTTAAACATGCCCAGAATTTGTTATTCAAAGTATATGTTCCTTTAAAATAAACTCTTGAGAGCTTAAATCCTCAACAAACAAAAAAGACCTTCTACCAATCATAGATTATTGATATCACCAAATTTACTTAAGAAAAATAGGTTTGAACATTTTTTCCCCATTAACAGACTTTGAGAGATGTTGCTATTTAATGTGGCACATGAACAAAAACTGTTTGATAATGGGGCACTGTACTCAAAGACCTTCACATAGCTCCACCTCCATATATAAAAAAAAACTCCTTTGGAATTAATGCTGCTGTATCCTCTTAGATTTAGATTCAATTATTAGCAAGCCCAAATTAAATGTAGCCACAACCGTTCAAATAATCGCATTAAAAAGGGAAGTAGTTAAAGCTCTCAGAAACACAATGTTACAATTATAAATATTATTATATCTAACAGGCTATAGGAAGTTTAATACCATTTTAAACATTACCTTTAAACTAATTAGCAGTTTCATTTTGCCATTGAATTAATAATGGTGCTTCACATCCAAATAGATGTGGAGGTTTATTTCCCAACTGCATATAGCTTAAGTGCCTTCTTCCTCTAATTTTCCATCTCATGGATTCTCAGGGGTACAGTGATCATGTGGTAGCCCCCTCTCACTAATGGAACCAACCTTGAAAAGGCTCCAAATTAAATATAATCCTTGGCAGCTTTATTCCAGTCACAGTACAAAAGAATCAGGTTATCTCACCGGATTTTTCAGTTCTCTATAATCCAATGTGCAGGTGGTTCTTAATTTGCCTCTTTGCTAGGAAAGATGAGAGGGAAATTGTCAACCAGCATAACTAAGGTAACAGTGACTGGAAAGCACTGAAGTATAAAGCAATGTTTCACCATTTGGTCTCATTGCTGATGTTAAAGTGACATCAGTAGATCTTTCATATTAGTAATTTATGAGTTGAAATTTCTTCTCAAAGACTGAAAATAGGCACAATTCTCCCAGGCACAGATGAACTGGGTTTCCTTACACCCTTCCTGCAAATTGGGGAGAAGAGAGAATGACTTCATTGCCCTGCAGAGGGAATAGCTGTACTTGGTTCCTTGCATTCCCTGGCCCACTATCCATGCATTTGGGGCACAATTAGCTCTGCAGAGACCCAAGCAGAGTAGAGAGAGCAATTAAGGTATGATACAGTATGGACCACCTAAGCCCAGGTAGGAACACGGCTTCGTTATACAGACATTTCAAAATGCCTATACAACAAGAGAGCAAGAGCCTTTTCCACTGAGTATCAGCTGAAAATCAGATCTGATTGCACTGAGTAAATTATTGCCTAGTGTTCCAGAAGTGCCTGCCACCAATGTGCTGGAAGGCATCAAAATTTAGTGTGAAAGTAAAGAGCTCAACATATGGGGATGGGAAAGCAATACTGAAACACAATTTGCCAGTCTCTAATCCTTTTATGACTAAATATTAATTGAGCAAAGAACTAAGACCAGAATAGAAGCGAACCTCAGATACTGCTCTTTCCAGTTTCCATTTTAAGAAGCTCAAGTCTTATAACTGTTATTGATGATTTCTGGAAATTATATTTGATTCATTTTTATAAAAACTCTGTATTCACAAAGTCCTTGGTGATATTCTTCATGGGTGCAATGTTCTATTTACAGTCCAAATCATTTAAATACTGCAATTACATAGTTGCTGGGTGTTTTAAAATAAATGGCTATTTCTTAACTGCCCTTCAAATTAGAAATTGTAATTACATGAGTCTCAAAGGCTAGCTCTTTGTGTTTTATTATTTTTGTTGGTCTCCATCACAGATGGAATTTTTCACTGATAATTCCTCAGAACTAAATCCATTACACTGAATTCAGAGCAGTGAAAATAAATTTCACGCCATAGAGTAGGAAACAACAATAAAAAGGAGCGGGAGGGATCTGGGGACCAGCCAATAGGACCAGCTCAGTTCTCAACTGGTGTTGGGTTTTGCAAAGGTTGGCTCATTATAACCTGTACAACATAGTCCTTTGGGATCTTCAGCTCTTCCAACTTCATTTTGTCAGTGAGAGGTCTGCCAGAAAAGAA
The DNA here is from genome assembly GCF_054644295.1 of Miniopterus natalensis. NCBI lineage: Eukaryota > Metazoa > Chordata > Mammalia > Chiroptera > Miniopteridae > Miniopterus > Miniopterus natalensis. Next base: position 94,456,048 of record NC_142084.1, read on the forward strand.
CCACCGCTGACTACTCGGTTCCACTCCCTCTGCTGCATGGAGCCGCCTCTTCATGTGGTATACTGTGTCTGTGCTGCGGACCACAAGTTTGAGGTCTTTGCCAGTGGAAAGGCGCAAACGGAGCTGACATTCATATCCAGAATTGGGAGGTGGCTCAGGAATATCCAGAGTCTCTACGTCGCTCTTTTCTTCTATCATGTTGATAGGTGGTGCCAGGCAATAGACTGGAAGCTGGTATCTGTTACCCAGCTCATCATAGCACTCTGTAAGTGCACCTTCAGGAAGAAGATATGAAAAAGAGTTTAATCTCAATGAATGCATTTTTGTTTATGCCTTGCAAAATACTCAAGTATCTCTTGCTAGTTTGCCATTGCAGACAAAAATATTAAAATAAGGTCAGCCACTGTCAACTGACCATCGATGATCATCAGGGCCCACCACCAATTATTTTAATGTTTATCCAATTTTATATTAACCAGGACCCTAGCTCCTTACCCTCATCTCTTCTAAGTTATTTCATACCTAATTCACACTTTCATTAAAAGATAAAGGAGGCCTGGTCTGTCTGGCTTAGTTAGTTGAGTGTCATCCCATGCACCAAAAGGTCACTAGTTCAGTTCCTGGTCAGGGCACACCTCTGGGTTGCAGGCTTGATCCCTAGTAGGGAGTGTGCAGAAGGCAGCCGATCAAAGTTTCTCTCTCTCCCTCTCCCTTCCTCTCTAAAACCAATAAAAACATTTTTTAAAAAGATAAAGGAAAAGAGCACACAAAATTCAAATTTATTAATATCATTAATGCTTAGACCAAATTAAGGGGAGATTCAAATTACATTAGGATATCTTTTTAAGAATCAGCTACCTTAAAAAAGTAAAAGAAATGATCTCTAAGCCTAATTCACCAGAACACAAGTGTTCTAAAAAACAGTTTTCTTAGTGCCTAGGCCCTTACAGTCCAAGGAGATCACAAACTCAAGATGCCACTGGCTCATGGCTTATACATGAATCTCATTAGCACAAGTACCACAGGAATGACTGAGGTGTTTTATTAACCCCAATTAGTCAATGTTAGAGAAGCTACACGTTAAAAAGAACAAAAAGGGTATTAAGTTTATAACCAGCTGGCTTAGAAGGAGGAAAAAAGCATTTATAGTTTAAAAGAAGGTATTAATGACTAACTTTTTTTATAAAGCATAAACTGCATTATAATTACCAGGACTTCCCCTGGGGAGCTTGAAAGCATACTTAATAAATGTTTTATTGTAAGGTTATTCATAATGTGTCCTTTGCTCAAACTGAAACATTAATGTTAGCTGATTTTCAATTTGGATAAAAAACAAAAACATCTATCATATTCAAAGCACTTAACACAATCTAATAAATATGGGGAGTGGGACACTGAGAAATGGTTATCAATGAACAAATGAGTTAATGAGCTGATCTCGGCAGTCATTATCAACAAGCTGAAAATACAAAGCATCAGAAATGACACTGGAACAGTCACCAACCCACCATGAGTTCAATCAGGTCTGACAGCTAGTTACATAATATGAGCTGGGGTGAGAGCTAAGTCATCAAGCATAACACACATGTATGTCCCTTTTCCTCTGTTTAATGATATTGCTCAGCCTATGCTGTTCACTAATGAATCTGAACACTGCTATGACACTGTAGAAATGGATATACTCTAAGCACAGTTGTAATCACCAGCAGTTCCCTACACCAGTAACTAGTAACCATCACATTGCAATACCAATGTTACTTATAAACAGAGATATGGTCAGTTAAGCAAACTTCACTATTTATATACTTTATATAGCCTAGTTCTAAGGCAAAGAAATCTACCAGTGTTTTTCACATGGGCTGGCTATCAGAATAATAAGAGAAAATGAAGAGTTCACTAAAGACCCACCACCTCTATTAAGTGAATACCTCCAGATACATATCCCACTGATATTGGAGGGTCAGTCACATCAGCCTTATAGTTACAAGAATGTATTTATATAATTGTTCTGCTAGAAAAACATTCTCTTAGGCACCATTCCAAGTCATAACCTTTGGAATCAGGAAACCAAGACGAAGTTCCCAGCCTTGTTATTAACTAGCTATACAGCCTTGAGCAAAATTCTTTAACCTGAAATATCTTTCTCAATCAGCAAAATGAGGTAGTATCAAACTGAACTCTACAGTGGTTTCCAGGTTTGCACACATACTGCTCTATCTTCATGCACCACAACAGATAAAAATAACAGGACTACAAACCAAAGCAGTCAAACAGCCTACATTTTTAGGCTCCCTAGAAACTAGGACGAGAGGCATCATGGCAGCCTTTCGTACTATGCTAAAACAGCAGTGCATGCCAACCTCAACACATGTAGAATCTAACAGGCACTTTGACTCTTCCTAGATCTGAATACTCACTCCTCTATCACAATGAAAAACTGAGTCTTTTCTCTTCTGCCCTTAAGCCCAACAAATAGGGTTCAGTTTTCAGACTTCAAATGTGTAAGAATAAAAACTCCACGGAAGAAGAACAGGTAGAGAGCACAAATCTGTGATGCTGGAAATGAGCTATCTAGACTCTGTATTGCTCAGAAGCTCCCCATATTTCAATATTTTTAGGAAAAGTAACTTGTATTTTATTTAACACAAAGTTTTCTGATTTACTCTTTTTCTTACTTCTGCCTGTCAAATTATAAACTGAATTATAAATACATTCTAGAGTTTTAGATTAAAGTAAAAACTAAAGAGGGGAAAAATCCAGACAGTAAGTGAAATGATTTAATTTGATTTTACATTTTTAGGTTATAGTATTACAGGTTACCCTCTCCCCAAATTAAATATCAGGACCATAAACTATCAGTAAATATAATCTGTGCTTACGACATAGTCCATAGCTAAACATACCCCAAAACTTCCTATCAGAGCAGAATGACTCCTCTGTAGGCCCAGACTCTTTTGAATAAATACTCCCAATCCTCCACCACATAACATTTTGTCTTTATTAAAGACAAAAACTGCTCTGCTAACGGTGATCTCTATCATATAACCTCTTTAGGACTTCAAAAGGATCGCCAGAAAACAATTCTCACACAGAATCACTGCAAGAACATTTACTAAACACCTGGAAGTGTGCAGGGCATGTCACTGGCACTGAGGAGAGGTTACAAGAAGGTTCTGTCCTTGACCTCTAGGAGCTTATAATCAAGGTGAGCAGATACAACATACCTACCAAAGATTTAAGTACAAAATGATATACTAAAAAATCAAGCGTAGCAGTTAAGATATTATACAGCAGAAAAGTGACTAGAGCCCTAGCCAGTTTGCTCAGTGGTTAGAGCGTCGGCTGGCAGACTGGAGGGTCTCAAGTTTGATTCTGGTCAATGGCACATATATCAGTTGCAGGCTTGATCTTTGGCCTCAGCTGGGGCTTGTAGGGGAGGCAATCAATCAATGTGTCTCTCTCACATCTATGTTTCTCTCCCTCCCTTCCACTCTCTTTAAAAAGCAATGAAGCCCGGCTGGGCGTGGCTCAGCGGTTGAGCGTCGACCTAGGATCCAGGCAATCGGGATTCGATTCCCGGTCAGGGCACATGCGCGGGTTGAGGGCTGCAGCCGATCAATGACTCTCCTATTGATGTTTCTCTCTCTCTCTCTCTCTCCCCCTCTCCTTTCCTCTCTCTGAAATCAATAAAGATATATATTAAAAAAAAAAACAACAAAAAAAACAGCAATGAAGACCCAAAAAAAATCCTCAGGTGAGGATTAAAAAAAAGGAAAGAAAAGTGACTAGAATTGATAGAGCCAAGGAGCAGAAATTCTGTAGAAACAGTGTGTTCCAGGGATGACACAGTATGTATAAATAAAGGGCATGCTAAGAAATAAGAATGATATGTAAACAAGAATTAGTAAAAGGTAAGTAGGGAATAGCAAGTGGCTCTGTTGAGATGGAACATAGAATCTGTTTTAAAATTACTACATAGGTGGCAAAGGTGAAAACCCGATAGAGGAATTCAGGAGTTTAAAAGACATAGTATTATAAGAAATTACTAGAAGTGGCTAATACAGGTACAAAAGTCATATCCAACAAATACTGAGTGCCCATTATATATATGCCAAGCAATATTCCAGATACGAGGGTCATGTTAATGAACAAGATAAAGCCTGAAGATTATTCCCTAATTTGTATGAAGTGAGAATGAATGACTAGAATCAGGGGAACCTGCTAAAATAATTGCCTGACTATAGCAATGGAAGAAATGGATCTGAGGGAATCAATGGTAACTGGCAGGACCTAATGATAGGTTATATATGATGGAAAGCAAAAAGAGAAGAATCACCTAACTAGAAAACGAGATTAACAGAGAATTTAGGATTACAAGAATCTTTGCTTAGTTTTTTAACTGTGCCAGGTTCAGTGAGATACTATGTTTGAATTATCTGCAGGTAACTGAAAAAGCATAGTATTGGGTAAAGGGGAAAAGCAGTCTGTACAATAATAATTTCAAATGTACAAGTTTAAATATAAAAGCAAAAACTTAAAAGTGCTTCTACTGTATCTATATGAGATCATGGGTGTTAAATAAACTTACTGCAGTAATCACTTCACAATATGTGTAAGTCAAATCATTATGTTGTACACCTAAACTTATGCAGTGATGCAAGACAATGATATGTAAGAAAAACTGGAAAAAAGGCGTACTTACTAGTTCCAGCTCTAACCACTTTTTCCAGCTCTAACCACTTTACATACATCAACATTTAATCCTCACAATAGTCTTTAAGGTAAGCCTATTATACTTGTTTTGTAAATGGGACAACTGAAGCAGAAAGAAGTAACTTGCCCAGGGTCAAAGACAGTAGGTGACAAAGTGAAATAATCTGATTACTGAAGAAGAAAATGTATAACATAGGAATACGACTACTGGGCTTGGTTCTTAGGTTAGTGATATGGGCAATGGGAAGGAGAAAATGAGCCTGGGAAAAAGTAAAAGAAAAAAAAGGCAGAGGACCAATACAAGAGGGATGAAAAACCAAACATGGATGACAGGGAGCAAGAAACCAACAGTCTAAATGCAGTCCAACAACATATTTGCCAGTGATATCAACTAAAGGTCAAAGAAAGAACTGGAAGATAAGGCAGAAGAAAATGGTGACAAAGAGAAGCTTCAATGCTGTAAGGACACCTTGTGTAGTGACAAAATGGACATATTACTGTCATTGTTTCATCTACAATATTTGTGAGGAATGTGCGAAACACAGGGCATAGTTAAAAGATGGAGTTTTGCTTTAAAGAAACCCTGTGTTTAAACACAAAGGGAAAGAACCACTCTAAAAGTTGGTAATGTAGAGATTTGTCTACCTTTCCAAATCACTTTCATCTACGCTTGCATCTGCAATTTTAAACAGGTTTTAATCACTCCCACTGGCCACTGAGGGTGCAGTTCATTTAGCAATTCTTCTAGCTCTAAGGAGTTCTAGCCAGGCTTGCTTACATTGCTCACCAAACATCCTCTGTAGAAGGACGCACTCATATTTTTTTCCTTTCTCCTTGCAAACCCACTGTAGACCTGGAGTCCTGGTAGAGACAGATGGCCATCAGGATAAATGACTGCCAGGGCCTCACCTCCCCAGGTCAGGAAGCCCTGAAAGAACCCCCAGTATGAAGAAAGCTGCCAAGGCTCCACCTTCTGTTCTGGGTTCATACATAATTTCCCGAAGTTGCTTTTATTTTTCTTCTATCTATATGATTAGCTCAGATGTTCTATTTTCCTTAGTCAACTGTTTTCTATAGCTGTTTTTAATTAGGCTTCAAAATACTTCACAAAAGTACAGATATAAAACTAAATTACATGCCAAATAATAAAAATAGATTTGCAAAATGCCAAGTATTTAGTAACACTTCACTCTCTCACGCAGTCTCTCAGGTTAAAAAGGAAAGTGTCTTTCTAAGCACTCAAAGGCCTAACTCCTTATCCCTCAATCCTTACTCCTATAAGACGGCAACTCAGTCTTAAAATTTTTACCACTTGAAATTTTTACATAAGCAAATGTGTAAAAGTTAAAAAATAAATCAAGTTTTACATAAGAAAGTTTCTGGGGAGGATGGCAGGGCGCAGCTCAGCGGTTGAGCATCAACCTGGGATCCAGGAGATGACGTTTCAATTCCCGGTTGGGGCACATGCCTGGGTTGGGGGCTTGATCCCCAGTTGGGGGCGTACAGGAGGCGGCTGATCAATGACGACTCTCTCATCATTGATGTTTCAACTCTGTTTCCCTCTTCCTTCCTCTCTCTGAAATCAATAAATAAATATATATATACATACATAAAAAGAGTGTTTCTGGGGATATGAACATGCTATCTTTATTGTGATGATGGTTTTACAGGTGTACATATGTTAAAGCTGCTCCAACTATACTTAAATATGTGCTGTTTCACATACTTCATATACTTCAATATAGTTGAAAAATTTAGTATTCAAAATACACTGGCAATCTGCTATAGAAAACTGCCCTCCCAAAATTAAGCAGGCAATGTCCTAGAACTTCAAGGCTTTTGTCGCATTGGGGGTTTCTTACAAAGCCTGTGGAAATATAATCTTTATTTCTGCCTTCTCTTTTCTGACTGATCCAAAAGGCACAAAATTTGCTTTTCAATGAACATGATTTCCTTTGGCAAAGAAAGGTCCATATACAGAGCTGAACATAGCTGAAAAGGACAAGACACTGAAATAACAGAATGAATGTATACGAATGAAAGAGTGGGTACACCTGTGGAGCCTGATGGAGGTACAGAAGACTGGAGAAGCAGTGAGTCTAATAGAAGGAGCAGTGGAATTAGGTGAATCACACCTAAATTTTAATTTAGATCCTAATTTTGGACAAATCGGTCTGTTTCCCCTAAAGGATTACTTATCCAGCTCACAAAGTTCTTGTAAGGATTAAATAATAAAACATGCAAAAGCGTCTGGTATATACAACAAATATAGAGAAAACACTCAGCAACGTTGCTTCCTTTAAGTCTCAGAACCAGGCTTATGGGGAAGAGCTCACCAGTAGCAGTATCACAAGGGATCAAAGTTTCAGAAAGTTTGAGTTCATTGCTTTCAGCTTCATGGGGTTCTCTACAAATCTGTAGCACAATAATGTCAAAAGGGTCATCAAAATTACCATTCATCCTGATATTATGAGCAGTCTTTCAGAACTAACAAACTGCAGGCTCTTTCATGCACTTTGCTGAGAACTACATCAAGCTTACATCTGGTAGTCAGGCTTTAAGAGAAGCAGGTTTAGCTATTTCATCCCACCAAAATAGCAATTAAGATTGGCATTCGGAAGCACCAAATTGATCATCTCTTCTAGCAAGCACAGATGAAAAGTGGCTTAGCTTGTATGTACTGCTGGTCGTACACTGGTTAACCCATTAATAACAGCTTCTGTAACATTCTGCCATACTTCTAGGGGGACACTGAGTTTTCCAGCTCTTTAAAAGGGATAGAGGAACAAACCAGAGGCACTTGGACACCGTGGTTCATTTAAAGCTGACCTGGCTTTATAAAAGAAGTTGGTATAGTATATTTCCTGGGACCACATAATAAACCCTGCTTTCTCTCCACCCCTACCACCCAAAATGGCAAAAGGAGGTCTTCTACAGAGATAAGCCTACTGACTCAGGGACAACCTCCTGCCTCAGCTATTTTAGGGACTTCATACTGCTAATTGAAGGAAAATGGGTGACAGCAGCAGAAGAGTGGATAAGTTTACATTTTATAAGTCCAAATCATTTGTTTCCTTGAGGATAGAGAAAGGGATATAACAATTAATTTATATCCCTTAATCATCACATCCTTTATTAAGGCTCTGTTTCACTACTAAACACAACAGTCTGGTAAAAATCCTGTCTCCTATGTATGTGCAATACCTTCATACTTTCATTCCTAAGCTAAAGCTTATCAACTAAGTTTAGTAAATGGCAAATTTTTATAGGGATCCTTAAAGAAACCAGAATTCATGTCCTGCTTTTTTCTTTTTTTAACGTTTTTACTGATTTTAGAGAGGAAGGGAAAGGGAGAGAAACATCAATCAGATGCCTCCTGCATGCCCCCTACTGGGGATCAAGCCTGTAACCCAGGCATGTACCCAGACAGGGAATCAGCCAGCGACCTCTCCACAAATGGGATGAACCTCAACCAACTGAGCCACACCTGCCAGGGCCATGTCCTGCTTCTTAATGGGTGTCTGACACACTTAAGGGAAATAGAAACAAGGCCTACACATGAGTTTCCTGCCTATCCATGTTTGAGAGGATCCATCTATTTCTCTTCAGAATGAAAGTGTATCATTGTAAATTACAACTGACCCTTGACCACCACAGGGGTTAGGGGTGCCAATCCCCGTGCAATTGAAAATCCACATATAACTTTTGACTCTCCAAAAACTTTACTAATAGCCTACTGTTAACCAGAAGCCTTACAGATAACAATTAACACATATTTTGCATGTTATATGTATTATATACCAGATTCTTACAATAAAATGAAGACACACACACACAAAAAAAAAAAATAGAAGAAAATGTTAAGAAAACCATAAAGAACATACATTTAAGGTATTTATAGAAAAAAATGCACATATAAGTGGACCCACGCAGTTCAAACCCATGTTGTTCAAGGGTCAACTGTGTACTACATAGTGTGGGAAGGACTTCAAATGTTAGATATGAAATTAACATTGAAGATTATTTGTGCAGTCACTTTACAGAAAACAGATAAAATGACGAGCATGTCATTAAGCTGCCTTAGTTACCGTTAAATTCATGACTTGAGTTCAAAATCCCCATTCCATGACTTACACCTTGAAAAAAAATTACATAACCTCTCTGTACTTCAGTTTTTTCAGCTGTTTAAAATGAGGGTTGTCACAGGTGATTATTACAGGCATGAGAAATAACATCAATTCAAAACATGAGTTATTAGTATTTTACTATTCCTGATTCTCAGTCCAATTGTTCTTTCATCACGTTGGCTCCCTAATACATAGAAATACTCCATTTAACCTATTTATAAGTGCCTTAGTCTTGAAAAAGGGAAAGAAGTTCTGGGCAACTCCTGTCTCACCTATATTTTGAAGATGATTTTTTAAAAGTTGAGCTTGAAGATGCAGAGTGGGTGGTCCAACAAGATGGCAGAAGTGGATCAAAAGAAGAAGCAGACCTTCCACAAGTTCACCTACCCGGGCGTGGATCTCAAACAGCTGCTTGGCACGTCTTACGAGCAGCTGATGCAGCTGTATAGTGCCCGGCAGCGGTGCTGGCTGAACTGGGGCCTGTAGAGAAAGCAGCGCTAGCTGCTGAAGTGCCTGAGTAAGGCTAAGAAGGAAGCACTGCCATGGAGAAGCCAGAGGTAAAGACGCACCTGCGGGACACGATCATCCTGCCCGAGATGGTGGGCAGCATGGTGGGCGTATACAACAGCAAGACCTTCAACCAGGTGGAAATCAGGCCTGAGATGACTGGCAACTACTTGGATGAGTTCTCCATCACCTACAAGCCGGTGAAGCATGGCCGGCCTGGCATCGGAGCCACCTACTCCTCCCGCTTCATCCCTCTGAAGTAGCTAATAAAAGCACAGACTTAACCTAAAAAAAAAAAAAAAAAAAAAGTTGAGCTTGCCCTGGCCGGAGTGGCTCAGTTGTTTGGGCGTCCTCCCCTGTATCAAAAGGTTGCCAGTTCAATTCCTGGTCAGGGCACATACCTGGGTTGCAGGTTTGATCCCCGGTTGGGGAGCATACAAAAGGCAAAGATGGATGTCTCTCTCTCTAAGCATGTCCTTGGATGAAGATTAATAAAAAAATTTAAAAAAGAGAGAAAGGAGTGTTATGTCCCAGGATCTCTTCAGATTGTCAATCTATGATCAGTTCAATAAAAACAGATGTAAAGTGATAGGCATGGCAAAGGTATGGGATGATGTTAAACTATGTCCTTACTGTTTTGGTGTCTAATTAATACTATTGTTGTTACTGAATCAACATAATCTCAAAATCTCATTAAGCATACATATGTTCAAGGCAGAGACCCCTAAAAGCCAAAAAAATACGTTTCCAGTACATAATACATCCACAAAATTATCAAAATCTATAATTAAAGATTTTGGTGCAAGGAATTTACTTGTTAATGTCCAAGTTCAAGAAATACAATCATACAAGCACTACTATTTATTAAGTGCTTTTGGACTATGGTAAGCAATTTCCATGCGTTATTATCACATTTAATCAGTACAACCACCTTATGAGGTAGGTGGTTATGATCTATATTTTACAAATGAGAGAACTGAAGCTTATAGAAAAGCGACTTGTCTAAAGCCACAGAGCTGTAAGAAATATAGTAGAGGCAGGAAGTTAAGGCTAGGACTGATACCAGAGCCTGAGCTAAACAATAGCTAAAGTTTATGCAATATTTTAAATTCAAATTACTAAGTACTTTAGAATGTTTAGGGTGTAACACAACAAAATGTGTCCAAAGTAAAATTTCAAATACGTAATTACACCAAAAAGATGAAGGGGGTTTCAGCAATATCACTGAGTAGGTCTAAGTAAAAGCATGTAACTAAATAGTTGTTATAAACTGATGGTGAGTTAGGGTGGATGAGAGAATATAATTCAAAAGCCCACTTAAGAAATATTACTGGTAAGTTTCACATATGAACAACAAGAGAATTCAATCAAGGGTACCAATAACAATAATATCAATACCCAGAAAGTTATTATAAGGCTTTGAAAGAGGAAAGTTTAGACATCAGTCTAATTCTTTCATGCTAAAGTAGAATATATTCCTTAAACATAGAGGGGGAATAGAGGCTCATCCAATGTTCTCAAATTTCCAAGAATAAGTCTCCCTAATCTGCTAGTTGGTGGGGCTGGCAGCAATATTACTTTTCTTGGCAGTTCACATGGATAAGCAGAAATGAGGGCCTGGAGTCTTTAGAGATCTGAGACCCTATCAAACAGGATATGCATGGGCCCCTGCCTTACATGGAACAGAGCTACTTTGCCTCCACGAACTTGTAAACAAGGCCTCAATTTAAAGAACATAATCAGATCTTCCAATAGGTAACTATAATAAGTACAAAGAAAGGAAGTCAAAGTTACAAGGTTCTGGATCTCAGGCTTCTATATTAAGACAATCACAGGTAAACAACAATTCTTCCCCACCCCCCACCCCACCCCTACTTGCAGGCCTATACAAAGACAAATATATTCTGTTTTATTTTAAGTCTTTTAAAATATGTCTTTATTGATTTCAGGGAAAGGGAGAGGGAGAGATAGAAACATCAACGATGAGTGTGTCATTTAGCAGCTGCCTCCTGCACACCCCCTACTGGGGATCGAGCCCACAGCCCAGGCATATGCCCAGACCCGGAATCAAACTGCAATCTCCTGGATCATAGGTCCATGCTAAACTGCTGAACCAAGCCGGCAAGGCAAATATATTCTGTTTTAAAAATACAGGATATAGGCATTAAAAAGAGGATGATAAAACTTGTGCCTGGCTGGTGTGGCTTACACTCTAACCACTGAGCCAAATAGGCCAGGGCTATCTCTTTTCCATCTTTTGCTAACAGTTCCCAATTTGTTTATGACAAAGATCAAAGCATTTCAGGGACTGAAATCTGGTGGCATGAATTATTCTGTTTAAAAAGATAGGAAGGAGCACCAGCTAATGTGGCTCAGTGGTTGAGCGTCGTCCCATACACCAAGAGGTCACCGGTTCAATTCCCAGTCTGGGCACATGCCTGGGTTGCAGGCTTGATCCCTGATCCCTACTGGGGGCATGCAGGAGGCAGCCAATCAATGTTTCTCTCTCCCCTCCTTCCTCTCTAAGAATAATCAATAAAAAGTATATTTAAAAAAATGTTATTTGTAAAGGAAGGCCCTTCCCTTTACACTATATAAAGGTAGTATTTCAAGACAAATTATAGAACTCTAAAAGGTAATGGAGCAACATGATGTCCACACTCAATCATATAAGAGGTAAAGAATTCAGGCTATCTATAAAAATAGCGACTAGAGTCATACTGAAATAGCATTCTATTATAAATTTTTCTATGTAGAAGGGATCATTTTTATTTTTACACCTGTGTAGAAACAGTGATCTATATACAGTGGGTGTTCAGTAAATGTTATTAACACAAGCCCATACTAATAAGCTTTCATAATAAAAAACAGGATAGCTATAAAATACATATGTTTTTAAAGTTTCTTTAAAAAAAAAAAACTTTATTGATTTTTATTTTATTATTTCTTAAAATATATCTTTATTGATTTCAGAGAGAGGAAAGGAGAGGGGGAGAAATAGATAGAAACATCAATGGTGAGAGAGTCATTGATCGAGCCCACAACCCGGGCATGTGCCCTGACCAGGAATCGAACCCCAATCGCCTGGATCCTAGGTCGAAGCTCAACCGCTGAGCCACGCCCAGCCAGGCTTTATTGATTTTTAGAGAGTAAGGGAGAGGGAGAAAGAGAAACATCAATGTGACAGTGAAACTTTGATTGGCTGCCTCCTGCATGCACCCTACCAGGAATCGAGCCCATAACCCGGGCATGTGTCCTGACTTGGGAATCAAACCAGCAACCTTTTGGTGCATGGGACAACACCGAACCAACTGAGCCAAACCAGCGGGGGCAAAAATTTTCCTGGAAGCACAGTTCATTCGGAAAATTAATGAAGATTTAGAAAACTGGGAAAGACCCTAAGTTAAAAACCTTTTATTTGAAAAAGAGTCAAAGGATGTAAAGCAGATGATTAAACAGTGAAAGGCATTGTTCCTCTGAAAATGTAGACAAATAAAGGAAGGTAATGAAAAAGGAACAATAAAGGTATAATAATGAATAGAAAACTGTGCACAGGTGAATATATATAGGGGGCTAAGGAGATAACTTAGAAAAACATTAACTTGTAACACTGAAGAGAAAAATAAATTTATAAATATAGCAATAAAAAAAACAAATAATACAAAATTACCACCTAACTCTCAGTGTAGTGTGAAATTTTTTTGTGTGTGTCTAATCAAGGAGACCAAGCAAGAGGATATTCACAGGTCCAGCATATATGTGTCCCTGGAAACATTCAAAGCTTTCACATTCCTAAGCAAAGAAGAAAGGTTTCTAATAATGTTCAGAGCTACAATCATAGAAAACTGTCCTTAGGATGTGAGACTCAATTCTAAGTTTATCCTAAAATTAGGCTTGATGAGAAAGTATAATGACTAAAGGAGCATCACAGAGTCTCTACGTCTTCTGAGATCTAAATGTGAGACTAACACTTTAGTGCTGGTAGGAAACCAGTGAAGTAGAAGCTCTAGGAGACTGAGACCTTGATGGAGAACTAGGCTATATAGAAGTTAGAAAATACAGGTTAACAAGTGAGCAAGAGTTCTATTTCTTGAGATTAAAAATATAAACACATCAAGTAAACCTATGGCGCTATAGATATACAAAGAAGCAAAGAAAAATGCTCCTTTTTAGGAAAAAAAAAGGCAGAATAATGCATAACAAGTAAAATGAACACTTCCCATTTGGTTTCTTGCCATTAGACATGAGCTGAGCGTTCCACTTTGTCCTTGAGGATCACCTACCATGTGGTAATGTAATGTTTGCACCATCAATGATCGCTTGTGCCAGTTCATGATCATTGCTCTCAAAAGCATGTGCTGCAGCCTTCAAGGCATCCCATATCTCTTTACGGCCTTCAAAAGCTGGTGCAGTATCCCAAAACTCATCCCTCTTGCTGCGCAGCTGTCCATCTGTCATGGGATAATCGCTTTTCCATTTGGGTTTCTCCTTTTTCAAAGGCTGATTGCGACCTAAAGCAACTGAGAAGAAAAATAAAAGGCTGACATCAAAACCAAAATTTACAAAAGATGTATTAAAAATTATCTGATCATTCCTTTTTGATTCTTTCATCAAAATTATAGCTAGAAGTTTGCCTACTAGCTAATTTCTTGCATTCTGAAATTCCCCTAGCCTAATTTAAAACTACAAGAGCAAATGGAGACATTAGAATGCTCTACTCCAAACTTCTAGTGACAAGTTAGTAGCTTTTTTCCACTCAGTATTCCTTCTCCAAAGGATGATTTTAAAAATTACCTAGAAAAATAGTATTAAGTGTCTCACTAGACAATAATGACAGGATTTAAAAAGAGTCAAAAGAGTGCCATAAAAGAGAGATACTTTGAGAAGTGAGTTACTAGGAAAAAACAAATTGCAACAGTAGCTTAATCTCAGGACCCCTGGACATATGAAGCCAGCAAGGAACTACTGAGAAATGGCAGAAGGAAAAGACTGCTTTGCAGTGAGAAAGGAGAAGCTAAACTACCAGCTCCACAGAGAAACCTGATCATAGGAATGCTATCTCTAGCATCCCCCTCTGGACTTCAGTCAAGGAACTCTGAACGACTTGCTCTGAAACTCAAACAGTAGCTAATTTAGAAAGGAGGGAATCAATGGGGGGGGGGGGGGGGGAGTACCTGTAATGCTTTCAACAATAAAGATAAATTTAAAATAAAATGCTAAAAAAGGGGGGATGAGAAAAGGGGACAGAATCAGTGCTTCACCCTTTAGAGGAACTAGGATCAGAACAGGTGAGAACACCCAACCACAGGAGCAGAAGAACTATAACATCCTAGTTTCAATCCAAGAGGAGAAGAAAAAAAGGACAAGAGTCCACTCCTGTTTTGCCGCAAGTGGCAGCACAGCTCCTTAGAGAATGTTACAAAATAGAAGTGCTAGAACAAGTCCGATGCAGCTTCTCTGCACCCAGATACTTACCTGGTACATAATCACTGATGTCATACTGACATACAGTGATTCTTACCTTATACAGTACCATAGATAAGAAATAGTTTTATAGACAGGAGAATAGGTAAAAGGAAGACTGAAACTCAATAAAGTGCTGGGTAAGAGTAGGTGGGACATAAATGACAGTGCAGGTGGGAAGGAGAGGGTGTACATCAAAATTCAATGTTCTATATTTAATTGTAGGAAGAACACGAATTTAAAAGAAATTACTCCCAAAATGGTTCAAGGAATCTATGAAATTAACCACTCCCTCACTGGCCTAGGGCCAAATGAAATTTGGGCTATTCATTACAGAAATAAAACAAAATTACTCCAAGCCCTGGGCAATCTCTACATCCTATACCAGACTATGTTCTGGATGACAGGACCAACTAATGCTGCAAAGCATATCTGGTTCAACCCTTAGATTAAACCATGCTCTCTCCACCCAATCTGGCCACTTTATCTCCAGGCAGCACACATCAGGTCTTGTCCTCTCACCTTCAGAGTGGCACACCATGCCACTGCCAGCTGTTTTTCTCTTAAAACACTCAATACTTTGACTCACTGTACTTTTTGGCCCTCTAGCTTGTCCTAGTGAAATGCAAACCAGCTGAGTTCTAAAAGGGTGTAGATAGCAGAGTAGGAAAACTATTTAGTAGCAAGTTTAATTCAAATGTGAGAAATACAATCTACTAATGACCTTTCACTGCATCTTCCAAATAATACAGATAAATGCAGGTAGAGCATTATTCTCCAAAAGGTGTTTCATATGTGTCAGATAATCACAACCCACCTCCTACCGATTCCGCCAACAAGGTAAAATGAAAGGTAAATTTTATTTTCTGCTACATTAGCCTTTAGATGAGTCAGAAATAGTTTGGGGAATACACTGAGTGTTAGTTTACTGAGCAGGGAGTGGGAGACAGGATGTGCTGGGCAGATACCTATTTTAATAAAGTTTCAGGTCTACCTGAGTAGTTCTAAAGAACTGTCTAGCCTCATCTGTATTAAATCTATTGGAGAGATAAGCTGGTATAATTCTGTCATTAAGAGAACCACAAGGCAAAGAAAAACAGCAGCAAAACCTGCACAACCTCAGTACTTAAACCAAAGAAACTGAAAGAGGCCCTCAAACAGAGGAACCCAATAGAAAAACTATCTCATAATAAAGGTAGAAAATACTTTGGAAAAAGTAAAAGCACCCTCTTTATAAATATGAGGTAGCTTTACTGCACATCCCCCTATCTGTAGAAGCATAAGAACAAAGTGCCATAAAAAGGCTAGATGATACATTTTGCTGCATAAGGATAATCATCATTCCACATCCATTTTCAAATCTATATCCTGTCAAAAGTTCCAAAGTAATTACTTTGCGCAAAAGTAAATAAGACAAAAATATATGTTTGTGACATGAAGTAAGCTTGTGTTTATCTGTCTGGATCTGCATTATTTTTCCCAATATAACAAACAAATGTAAAAAAGACTACCTGACTAGCAAGTGTCCATTATTAAAATACTTAACACTCTGCAACATAAAATATTATTTTAGAGAAATCAATGAGCAGTGCAGAATTTTCACTACAAAATATGAGGTTAAAAGCTTCATATTAAAGAAACTAAATGTAGTTTATTGCCTAACTTATCTTTGTTAAAAAAAAAACACACAACATTTAACAAGGCATTTAAACTATGCTCCCATGAATATATATATATAAATATTTAGGGTCGTTATGAGGATTTAATAAGTTAGTATTTGTAAAGCACATACAATAATGATTGGTATATAATAAAACTATAAATAAGAATTTCAGTAAACTTTCCTTAATCTTAAAAAGAATTGTTCTATGATTGTCATGTACTTCCTGTGCATTTATCACAGTACATTGCCTAAGAATTTGCTCACCAAATCTTGTGTTTTGATTTTAGCTGATATCACAAACCTGCATTTCTAAAAATAGTTGGACACAGAATTAAGCCTAGGAGCCAAGTAGCTATGTTTGTACCAAGTCAACCATTTTCAATTATGCAGAACCAGATATAAAATATGTATACTCAATTAGATATTTTATTCTCGGAAACTTTCCGCTGTATCTGTTTCACACATCTGACTCCTGACACTAAAAGAGATGCTCAGTATCATTCACATACCTGGGACTAAGTACTATGCTCTAACAATGAATTTAAAGACAGGAAACAGCTTATTCCCCAAATTTGTTTCTAAGTCTTTAAATTGCAGGCAAGCAAACATACTTAAGTTTTATTCCGTGGTTTAATATGTAACAAAAGATTAAGGAATTCTAATTTTTAAAAAGCAATCTAAGTTACTTTAGAAAATACCTTTTTTCTATCAAGCCATATTAACTTCATAAACTTTGCCAAAAACTCATTTTCCTCTCTGAAGCCTCTTAATCATATTCACATACTCATCTTTCCTTATAACCTTTCAACACTTCTTCCTACTCTGTGACAAATAAATAGCTCTAACATGGAAAAAAACAAGACTTGCGTCTCAGATTTAAAATAGCAACATAATCTCAAATATTTTTATTCCACAATTAAATGCATTTTGCAAAAAACTAATTTTGACATTTTATTGACTGAAAACAATGATTTCCAGCCCTGCCAGTATGGCTCAGTTGGTTGAATGTCCTCCCATGCACCATGAGGTTGGGGCACACGTCCAGGTTTCAGGCTCCATTGCCAGCAGGGGTGGTTAATCTATGTTTCTCTCTCATGGATGTTTCTATCTCTCTCTCTCCCTCTTCCTTCCTCTCTAAAAAAAATCAATAAAAACATATTTTTAAAAAATAATAAAAAATAAAAACAATGATTTCCAAAGTGAAATAAGTTTATAGTCCTTTTGCTGCTCTTGGCCTGTCTTTGAAAACCCTGACTTAACAATCAGTCTTCAAATGAAGAAACGAGGCTATAATGCACAGATAAGGTAAATATCAAATTATGACTCAAGGAATAATAGGTTTAACAGACTGAAAACTGGAAGCATCAGTTTCCCTAACACACAACAGCCCACAGGGGGTAAAAAAAGAATAAAGAGATCACCATCAAAGGACAAAACGTTGTTTCAAAGAATTCTGAAGGCTTTAAAGCAGCAAGGACTAGGTCTGAGATAATGCTCCTATATTAGAAAAAGAGTCTTAAGATCATGAAAATAAAAGGGAAATTTTCCTGTCACTCTAAGAGGTAAGAATAGATCCTACAGAACCATTTCATAGCAGATTGTGCTGGCCTAAAAGAATATTTGCAAAATATTTTATTCTCATGTAAATTTAGAATGCATGATATATACATACACATATAATATATATATATTCCCTTTATCTAAAGCAACAAACTGCCAAAATAAAAACTGGGATATGGGGATTAAAATGCCTAAAATAAGAGCATTAACATGCCAGCAGTCATTATCATACTCATATCCTCTCTACTGTCTGAGAATTTCGAGGTGAAGGAGACCTTAGATAGTACAAGCCACCCTTACATACAGGAAAGTTAAGACCTAACAAGGATAAAAGACTTGCTCAAGATCAAAAAGAGCCAGGACTATGACCCTATGATAGAGTCAAAGTCCCGGGCTCTTACCCTTATGTTATCCCATGTCTTACCTGGGCTGAGAAATGTGCTTTATTTTACATACCCAATCAATAACAAAGGTTCACTCAAAATAAAGCATGTGGTGAGTTTTTTCTAGTAGCACTGATCCACCTTTCCCAGGCTTCACTGTAACCAATGGAATATCTGATTGGACAAAGGAAAAGCTAAGTGGAAAGCATCCAGTTCACCAACCCCATCCAATCTATCACCGAATTCATTTATTTGGAGATAGCTGGGCTCAACAATGAGGAATCCTACAATAATGGAGGAGGTAATGCAGTTTTCTGGTCTATTAGCTCCAACTTGTAAGTATTCAGCCTCTATAACAGATTAGGCACTAGAGATCACATGTATGCATGCTTATCTAAGCATGTCAGATACAGTATTTTTAGTGCTATTTTATAATAGAAATGAGTACTTTCACTATGCTTCTATGCTCAAGTTTATAAAAATAAACTATGCAACTAAAGCATAATTTATTTTTTAAAATTTTATTTATTGATTTTAGAGAGAGAAGAAGGGAGGGGAGGGGAGAGAAAGGAGAGGAGGAGTGATAGAGAGAGAGAAACATCAGTCGGTTGCTTCCCATACCCAGGGATCCAACCGCAACCTGGGCATGTGCCCTGACTGGAAATCAAACACAATGCCTTTCAGTGTTTGAGATGATGCTCCAAACAACCAAGCCACACCAGCCAGGGCACATGAAGCATTCTTATCCAAAATGTTTAACTTGAATCTATTGTAGAAAATACAAAAGATAAAGGAAGTTTAAACATCTTCATATAATGCCAATATACCCTGGAGGGCAAAATGTCCCCCAGTTCAGAACCACTAGGCTATGCCAAATAAATGAGACAAAACATGAACCTTGGGACCTGGTATGGAGAAAAAGTTATAAAAGACACTTTGGGACAACTGGATAAAACTGAATAAGACTAGGTTAATAGATTAGAGGATCATCTCAATATGCCAAGGTTGCAGGTTCGATCCCTGGTCAGGGCACATACAAGAATCAACCAATGAATGCATAAATAAGTGGAACACACCAATGTCTCCCCTCTTCCCCCCGTAAAATCAATAAATTAAAAAAACAATACTATAAAAAAAAAGACTAGATAATAGATGTCATTAAATTAAAAAAAAAAAAAAAAAGACCTCTGACCCACTGATAATCCCTTGGATAAGATTTGAATTTGGGAGAGAAATTACAATATTAACCTAGATCCCATTTGGCCCCAAAGATCCAGGACAGCATAAGGATGCTGTTTGTGTCCGGACAGAAGTAAACCTTCTGAGACTTTCTTTGATAAACTCAAAATTCTTCAGGAATATTCCTGTGAGCATTTAGAAGACCTTATAGGGAATGACGTCTACCACTCTGATCGTCATATCATGGGTAAAGGGTAGCAGTTTCCCACAAAATGCTGCAATTCTCAGAAAAAAAAATAATAATCAACAGAGAATGCTTACTATGATCCGGCCACTGTGCAGAGTGCTAGCTATATATTGTCCCACTGAATCAACTCAATAACTCCATCCTAAAATGAGAAAACAAACTTAAAAAAATGAAGTACCTAGCTGGGGAAGGGGCTAGGGAGATGACAATAATACCTATTTCATAGGATTGGTACAAGCATGTAATGAGGTAATACTTCTCATACAACTAGATCAGTGCCTAGCATATAACTGGGATTCAAATCCAGACTGACTGACTCCAAGGTTCATATTCTTAGCCACTAGGACTATAGTACCTTACGGCTTTAAGAGTTAACTAGAATAAATTGTCAACACAGTCCCAGACTTTGACCTACCCTCCCAAAGTGAAACTACATGATCAATCCATCTGTAAGATCTTGGGACTCCATGAAGTTTCAAAGGTGTGAACCAGTGCTTAGGATGGCATACCAAGTTGGCACTGATCCTAAGGGCCCAAACAACACACTATTTCCCAGCATACATTGATTACCAAAAGTATGTTGGTGCCATTCCCAATCCCACTGCCAAGCAAGTACTGTTTCTTAAGAAAGACATTAGCAGTCCATAAGTTTCTTTATTTAAGATGGTCTCCATTTTCAACCTGAAAAGTCTCCATTGCCTAAGAAATTATAAGGTTTATTAAGAGCCTGGCAAAAATGTGGGTAACACACTTCACTTGAAATTTTGTTCATTTGCCAAGTCCTTCTCCTTGAATGTGTTTCTAAGTGCAGTCAAAAACCTCTTGGATTTTTTAAAAATGTTTTTATTGATTTCAGAGAGAAAGGGAGAAGGAGAGATAGAAACATCAGTGATGAGAGTCATCAACAGGCTGCCTCCTGCATGCCCCCCACTGGGAATCAAGCTGGCAACCTGGGCATGTGCCCTGACCAGAATCAAACCGTGACTTCCAGGTTCACGGGTCAATGCTCAACCACTGAGCCACATCAGTTGGGAAAAACCCTCTTGCTTTTAAGAACAGGTAAGAATCAGAGTAGGTTCAACAGAACCATAAAACATAATAATATTTTGGCTTGTCCAAGATTTTGACATAAAATCCACAGTGCAGAAATGGGACTCAAACATCAAATCTCTACCTCCTTACCAAGTTATAGAGAAAGAGTTATTTGATGTAAACATCACAACAGAGAAACTACCAGAAACTGTATTGCCCTTGGTTTAGATTCATGGGAAAGGAGAGAGACACCTTGGATGTCATTTAATCCTTTTAAATTTCATCTTTGGCTATCACCATTACAAAATCCCAAGCCTAACTTTTAGGTTATTTAACTGCACTGTTAAAAAGGAAGTACTACCAGTAAGAAACACTATATTCTTGCAAACTACCTACATAAAGCCTTTGGAAACTTGCCCAATGACAGAGGGATTCCCCTCACTCTAGTTTATACTGCATTTCCTCAGATTAAGTCCTGGGATGTGCATCTCTCACATTATTGTGGTGACTCTACTAATTCCTAACTTTAAAACAGACAGCCAAGCCAATTACTGACCACCCTCCAAAAATGAAAAGCTAACAATGACATTCCCATTACAGCCCAAAGTGGGAACATCAGTAAAGGCAACTGCTCCGGAATCCGTGGCTGCGATAACCTCAAAAAGCACTTCACACTTTGCTGAACATATGAACCCATTTTTGTTTACTCTCTCTATACACACAGCCATACACCCTGAGTCTAAAAGGTGTATTCCAAAATGTTTATGTTCGGTAGTAGGATATATATATGACTTACTTCTTCCTAAGTATGCTTTTTGACTTTTTAAATGTTTTTTAAAGAATTTTTTAAAAGCTTTAAAATGAACATAAATATAGTAAGGTTTAGCTTTAAACAGGTTCTCATATAAAACAAGAGATTATACATAATATTTATAGCATGTATATTATATGTGTATATATGTATTTATATGTGTATATACACATAGTATATGTTATATATAAAACGTATATAAATGAACATCTATATAAAAGTATGTGTATTTGTATAAGAATCAAAAGCTTTAATTATCCTCTCTTCTTACCTAGAAGGAAAAAGTAATCTACAAGTGCTCCAATCTGAACTTATGACCAGGTACTGATTTAGTTTGGCAATGTTATAAGTAACTTTTAGGTTGTATCAGGAGTAAACGCAAACATATCATTAATCAATACTTTACTGTTTGTTAAAATTGTCTAGCATTTCCGCCCAAGATTTTACTACAAAAATAACTTGCTAATGTGTTTTATACTTCCTATTGATTATTAAATCAGAACTATTTATCAATGGAAATAATTTTACTCTACATCTTAATTTTCTTTAACCTCCCTCAATGTTTCATCTGAAAATTTCTTTTTCCTCCCTCTCTGATAAATGGTAAAACTTCCTACCCATAAGACTTTCAGTATTCATCCTTGTCCCAAATTTACTGAAAGCTACAAAGCATTATTTAAAAAGATGGAAAAAAGTACAATAAAATGGAAAGATATTCTATATTCATGGACTGGAAGAATCAACATAGTTAAAATGTCCCTATTACTCAAAGCAATATACAGATTTAATGCAATCCCCATCAAAACCCAATGTCATTTTTTAAAGAAGTAGAACCCCCCCAAAAAAATTCAGATTTGTATGGAACCACAAAAGACCCTGAATAGCCAAAGCTATCCCAAGAAAAAAGAATGAAGCCAGAGGTATCACACTACCTGACTTCAAATTATACTAAAGAGCTACCGAAATCAAAACAGCATGGTATTGACAGAAAAACAGACACACAGACCAATGGAACGAAACTGAGAGCCCCCAAATAAAGCCACATGTTATATGGGCAAATAATTTTTGACAAAGGAGTCAAAAACACACAATGGAGAAAAGTAAGCCCCTTCAGTAAATGAGGCTGGGAAAATTGGAAAGCCACATACAAAAGAATAAAGTTTGTCCCCATGTAAAAAAATTAATTCAAAAAGGATCAAAGACCTAAATATAAGATATGAAACAATAAAGTACATAGAAGAAAACATAGGTACTAAACTTATGGACCTTGGTCTTAGAGAAGATTTTATGAATTCGACCCCAAAGGCAAGGGAAGTAAAGGCAAAAATAAACGAATGAGACTTTATCAAACTAAAAAGCTTCTGCACAGCAAAAGAAACCGCCAACAAAACCAAAAGGCAACCAACCAAATGGGAGATATTTGCAAACAACAGCTCCAACAAGGGGTTAATATCCAAAATATATAAAAAACGCATACAACTCAACACCAAACAAACAATCCAATTAAAAAATGGACAGAGGACCTGAACTGACATTTCTCCCAAGAAGATATACAAATGACCAACAGATATATAAAAAGATGCTCAACTTCACTAGCTATTAGGGAAATACAAGTCAAAGCTACAATGAGATACCACCTCACACCTGTTAGAATGGCTGCTATCAACAAGACTAATAACAAGTGTTGGAGAGGTGGTAGAGAAAAGGGAACTCTCATTCACTGCTGGTGTGAAAGTAGACTGGTACAGCTACTGTGGAAAACGATATGGTGGCTACTCAAAATTTAAGAATGGAATTATCATATAACCCAACAATCTCTCTTCTGGGTATCTACCCAAAATCCTTGAGAACACTTCCTCACAAAGATATTTGCACCCGTGTTCACTGCAGTATTATTCACGACGGTCAAGATATGGAAACAACCAAAGTGTTCTTGGATAGAGGACTGGATAAAGAAGATGTGGTACATATATACTACAGAATACTATTCAGCCATAAGAAAAGATAAAATACTGCCATTTGCGACAACATCAATGGACCTTGAGATTATGTTAAGTCAGTCAGAAAAAGCTAAGAGCCATATGATTGCACTCATATGTGGGATATAAAAATGAAACTCATAGAGACAGACAACAGTATAGTGGCTACCAGAGGGAAGGGGGGTGGGGAGGGTAGTAAAGGGTAACGGGGCCAAATATATGGTAATAGAAGATGATTTGACTTTGGGTGGTGGGTGCAACAATGCAATATACAGATGATATATGACAGAAATGTACACTTGAAACCTATATGATCTTATAAACCAGTCAACCTAATAAATTTAATTAAAAAATAATTAAAAACCTATCTTTAATATTGAAATATAAATTGTCCCTATTTACTATTCCCTTATTAAAATGCTTAAGGATCACCTGTTACAGAAAAAGAAGTTACATTTTTCAGTCATTTGCTTGCGCTATGCAGTTGCATTTTAATTTCTAGTCAGTACATTTAGTGTTGGTACATAGAAAACAAACATACAAACACATACAAGAACCTGTTTTCTACCCCATGATTGATCAATACAGAAACCATCTCCTTCTTGCTTCCAAGAGTATTACATTTCATTCAATAAAAGATCAGCAGCCCTTGCTAGCGTGGCTCAGTTGGCTGGACCATGGTTCTGTACACTAAATGGTTGCAGGTTTGATTCCCAGCCAGGGTACATGCCCAGGTTTGCAGGTTGGACCCCTGGTTGGGGCACCTATGGGAGGCAACCAACTGATGTTTCTCTCATATCAGTGTTTCTCTCTCTCCCCCACCCCTTCCTCTCTCTCTAAAAAAATCAATTTAAAGAAAGATAAGCAAGTTCAGCAGGCGTGGCTCAGTGGCTGAGCATCAATCTATGATCCAGGGCACACGCCTGGGTTGTGGGCTCAATCCCCAGTAGGGGGCATGCAGGAGGCAGCCAATAAATGACACTCTCAGCATTAATGTTTCTCTCCCTCTTCCTTCCTCTCTATCAATAAAAATGTATTTAAAAAAAAACATAGGTAATTCTCCCCATTCTCAGAGCTCATGTTATAGCTTAAGTTTTTAAAAATTCCACAAGTATCAGATATCATTTTGTTTTCTCAAGATACTTTTCAATCTGCCTTACTTATTTTACGGAGTGGCACATCTCACTTTTTCACTTCAAAATTATAACAATTTAAAGGTCATCTAAACTACTCTGAGTCACTTAGGAAGACAGTAATTATCTGTGACAGGGTACAACCATCACAAACTCAGAGCAGCAAAAGCCAAATTCACAGGGTTTGTTCAACATGCCTTCTGTGTTAATTTTTGGCAACACAACATTGATCAAAGGCCCAAAAGCTTTTAATCACCACCAAGTTAAAATTATTTTTTCCACGGTAACTGAAATCCAAGGTAGAAATTTATTGGTGGCTGCCAGAAAAAGCACAAGTTATTCTAATGAAACCATATTATAGGATCACCGTAGGGTTCCCACCCCACCCCACTTCTGAATGAGACACTCCAGGAGAGGGATGGTGTCTGCTCCTTTAATATGCTATTAAACAGGAGGTGGTCCCCAATGCCCATATGCTGAAATTATAAGTAAGACACTCATTCACTTCCGGGTTCCAGTCCCCATCCTTTAACTGCTGGCTACACCAATCAGAGAGGACTTCCACGTAATCTCCTTCAACTCACCCCTTGGGACAATCATCACTTTATGATTTGAAGCAGATGGATTTTTCTAATACTCCAATAAGGGTGGTTTAAGAGCACAGGCCTAGAAAAACTTTATTTAGCTTCCTCCAGATTAGACAAAGCCTCTTTTCTTGCACTTTAAGGACCTCAATAAAACTTGTTTCCCCACACAGTTCAACTTCAACTGCTAAATTCAAGTCAAGCTTGAATAAACTGAGTTTTAAGCTGAAAACATTCAGTCTGGGAGAGGCAGCAGAGGTAATGATGAAAAAGAAGATAATTGAGTAAAGGGACACAAAAGAAGATGAGCAACATTATTAATTTTTTCCATTTGCTCCAGTTACATAATTAAGATCTCGGTTCAAATTTTCTATCTTGTGAAGTGCAATATAATTTGTTGACTAAGATAAAAGACAATTACCCACCTCATTTTTTACTGCTGCCATCTCCATTTTGGAGTATGAACACAAAGAGTCCTTAAGAACCACATTCCATTAACTTCAACTCAACTGTGTTTACTGCCATGAAGGAAAACACACACACTTCTGCAAGGAAAAAAAGTCAACCAAACCCCTCACCATCTGTGGAGAGACTACCGAATTAGAAAACGGAAGACAGAGCTTACAGTTTGGGCTACTCTTTTTATTCCTTATTTAGATCAAAACTTCTCTATGCCTCAGTTTTCTTCTCTGTAACATGATATTAATTTCAGCCTTCCTTAAAGTCCAAGAGCCCTTTTCATAAGAATCAAGAAAATGTATGTAAAAGTACAACAAAAAGCATATCACAATCATGGTTCTTCTCACATATTTGTGGTGTTGTTTTGTGTGTGTTTTTTTATCCTCACCCGAGGATATTTCTTCCATTGCTTTTCAGAGAGTGTGGGAGAGAGAAACATCGATGTGAGAGAGGCACATCGATTAGTTGCCTCTTACACGCACCCAGACCAGGGCCAGAGACAAGCCTGCAACTGAATTATGTGCCTGTGGCCAAAATCGAACCTGGAACCCTTCAGTCCATGGGTCAATGCTCTAACCACTGAATGCCAAAGCGGCTAGAGCTCACGTATTTGTTAATTATATTTGTAAACCTTAAATGACTGAAAAGCTATTATCAAATCATGATGCTGTACACTTTGAGTATATACAATTATATCTGTCAATTATTCCTCAATAAAGGAATAACTGTTGTCTGACAGTCGGGGGAAAATGGGAGAAGGGGAATAAGTAAGAATAGTCCTATGAAAGTTTAGTTCTATGAGTTTAGAGGAATAAGTAAGAATAGTCCTATGGCAGGATAATTTCTGGGTGGAAAAATGATAAAAAGCCTCATACTTATTCAGTAATGAAAGGCTATCCCAGTGTTGAAAGTTAGCAGAAAAGAACTGGGAAAAGTTTGGATTTGGGAACCACTAGAACCTAGAAATAAAGAATCATATTCTGTTAGAATCTGACCTACCTGATTGCCAGTTTAAAGAAAATAGAGCCCGGCAGGGCGTGGCTCAGCGGTTGAGCGTCGACTTAGGATCCAGGCGATAGGGGTTCAATTCCTGGTCAGGGTACATGCCCGGGTTGCGGGCTCGATCCCTAGTCAGGGGTGTGCAGGAGGCAGCCGATCAATGACTCTCATCATTGATGTTTCTCTCTCTCTCTCTCTCTCTCTCTCTCTCTCCCCCCCCCTCTCCTTTCCTCTCTCTAAAATCAATAAAGATATATTTTTTAAAAAAAGAAAATAGAGAGGCTAGAGGAATATACTAAATGATCCCACAGAGAAACAATCAGACAAATCCAGTATGTGGTGCAATGTACAAGACTATTCAAAAAGTCAATGTTGGAAAGAAAAGAAGTCAACGGAATAGGGAAGAAAAGGGGGAGTTGTTGTTCTAGATTTTAAAAGATTAAAGAGACAAACAGATGCAATGTCTAAAAATCTGATTAGATGCTAGTTAGAAAAAATAGCTATAAAACACTTTTGGGATGATTGGGGGATTCTGCTTATGGACTAGAGCTCAGGAAATAATAGTTAATCTTCTCAGGAGTGATAATGATATTGAGTTGTTATGCAGAAGATAGCTGTTATGTAGGAGAACCCCAATTTTAAGAGATGCATGTTGGCCCTGCTGGGCGTGGCTCAGCGGTTGAGCGTCGACCAGGAGATCGGGGTTCCATTCCCAGTCAGGGCACGTGCCCAGGTTGCAGGCTGCAGCCGGATCAATGACTCTCTCATCACTGATGTTTCTCTCTCTCCCCCCCCTTTCTCTCTGAAATCAATAAAGATATATTTAAAAAAAAAAAGAGAGATGCATGTTGAAGTGTTACGATGTCTGTGCTCACTTTCACACAGCATGGTTCAGTGGTTGGAGCCTTGGCCCTCCCACCAAAGGGTCACAGGTTCAATTCCTGGGCAAGGGCAAGGGCATGCACCTGGGCTGCAGGTTTAATCCCACCCCAGTCAGGGTGCATGCAGGAGGCAAATGATCCATGTGTCTCTCTCACATTGATGTTTCTCTCTCTCTCCCCCCCACCTTCCACTCTCTCTAAGAATCAATGGAAAAAATATCCTCAGATAAGGATTAACAACAACAAAACCATTAAGCAAATGTATATGTGTATGTGCACGCATGTATTTGTTTAATCTAGGTGATGGGTATCAAGTGTTTGTTGTACCAGTCTTTCAACTTCTCCATATACTGAAAATTATCATTAAAAAATGTATCAAAAAAGAATTAGATATAACCTTGATAAAGGTAACCTAATTTGCCCTGGCGGGTGTGGCTCAGTTGGTTGAGTGTCATCCCATATACCAAGAGATCACCAGTTTAGTCAGGGCACATGCCCAGGTTGTGGGATCGATCCCCAGTAGGGGGTACAAGGGGGGCAGCCAATTGATGTTTATCTCTCCCTTCCTCTTTCTCTAAAAAAAAAATCAATAGAAACATATTAAAAAAAATAAGATGGTCTAATCCATTCTTTTTTCCCAACAATGGAAGGAACAGAGCCCAAAGGACCATAGCTAATGCAGGCCTATTCTAAACCTCAGGGAGGCTACAGAATCTTAACCCAAACTCTTTCCATGTGCCAGAAAACTAGGACCCAAGAGACAAAGACTGATCTGGAACAAACACATACATATGCATATAAAAAAGTCTAACACAATTTTTCCGCCTAATATGTGACAATCCATTAAAATTACAAAAGAATAAAGATCTGTTAAAGACTATGACAACCTTGCCATGACTGGTATGGTTCTCGGTTGAGCACTGTCCCATGCACCAAAAGGTTGCAAGGTTTGATTCCCAGTCAGGGCATATACCCAGGTTTTGGGTTCAATCCCGGTTGGGGTGCATGGGATTGATGTTTCTCTCTCTCTCCCCCTTCATCTCTCTCTAAAATCAATAAAAACATATTTTAAAAAATAAGTCTTCACACAATTGATTTAAAAAAAAAAGACTATGACAACCTAGTACATCAGAAACTTATATAAAGTAACCTCAGAACGCAGCAGCAAATGGGAATGTTTGTTAGATGCACAAAAAGCAGAAATAAATAAAAATTTCAAAGCATTTAATCAGTATCACCTATAATATTGTCTCACAACTTGGGCTACTACTAATTATGGTAGCTATGCCTTCCAAAGTTTGACAACATACCTTAGTAACTTCACATTTCACCTATCTGCTTCACAAGCTACTTGCCAGTCCCCCAAAATGCCATGTTTTTTCCTATCAAGCAATTTCCTCTGCATACAAAATGCCCTTCTGCCTTTTTCTGTACCTGCTCCTCTATCAAGACCAACTTCTTATGCCACCTCTTCAGTGAGTTTTCTGACCTTGTTCCCCACTACCCCTTGAACTTCCATACTACTTTCTGCATTGCTATAGAGACTGAAAACTTTTCCTAATTATTTACATGTATGATTCTTCCATTAGACCACAAACTATCTGATTTTACAGAGCAGCAGTCAGAAATAATGGAAGCCGGCTATTTTTAAGTTTCAGAAGAACCATCTTAATTCACCTAAAAAATAAAGTGTCCTGAGTTGAAAGTGATAGAAGCAGTCTGATTGCTTATACCTACAAGCCAATTCTATTAAATGCAAAAAACTATCTGTAGGGTTTCCTGTGAGGGTAAGAACTTAATCAGAGAAGCCCAAAAGTCACTAATTCATTACTTACCAAGTCTTCAGCAAATACATGTCATTGAGACCCCCACACAAGTAAAATTCATTTTAAATGATTTTCACACAAATATTTTTCTTAGACATCTAACTTCAATAGAAATTTCATGTCTGAAAACAGAGCTATAATGAAAAATTCTAAAAGTTCTATTGCAAACATGCAAAAATATGGCATTACAATACCCAATGTATACTCTGTAATATTTAACCTCTCAGCTTAGTATATGGATGGGATATATTCACAAACTTGATTCTTGCTGACTACAATTCAAAGTAGCTGATGCAAGATGAATACATGCTGATTGTTCTTGGCCAATAATACATGCATCTTTAAGTACATACGCGTTAGTAAAGTCTCAACCTATGGTCCTTGAACTACCAGTGAATCATGAGGAGCTTGCTGGTGGCCTAGTACTGCCCGATAAGTAGAAGCAGAAAGCTGGGTAGGGATGGTGAGGGGCGGCGGGAGAATCAGGTGCAGTGGTCCACCAAATGAAGATAAACCATTCAGGTGGTCTGCAGTAAGGAAAAATGAGAGAATCACTAAATCAGCAAACTGATCATCATGCCCAATTAATATGATCATGTTGCTTACCAAAACCAACCTACTGCTTTCTTGCAACAAGAGAAGAATGTGCTGTGGTTAAAAGCCACAAAAGAGATAACTAATCATTAACATAAAAGCAAAAGTCCCTTTTTACTAGAGATTAGCACTCAATAATCATTCTCATTAGAAAACTCACTAAGTGCTGCCAACGTTTTGCTTTTACAGTAATAAGATCAGATTTTAAAATAAAATCTATTAAAATTTATCCATAAGGAAGAGAGGTGTTGTAGACTAGAGCTATCAAAATCAGAGGAACGAAGATTCCTAACAAGATTTCTAAAGGCGTAAAGCTTCTGTCCATAGAATATAGCACTAGCAACTGAACCCTAAACAAAATCAGAGGTGAAAAAACCTCAGCACATTTAATATCCATAGTGAGAATCTTCTTTAAAAATGCCTTTCCAACCTAGCCGGGCGTGGCTCAGCAGTTGAGCGTCGACCTGGGATCCAGGAGATCGGGGTTAGATTCCCGGTCAGGGCACATGCCTGGGTTGCAGGCTCGATCAATGACTCTCTCATCATTGATGTTTCTATCTCTCTCTCTCCCTCTCCTTTCCTCTCTCTGAAATCAATAAAGATATATTTAAAAAAAAAAAAAAAAGCCTTTCCAACATAAATTCCAAGAAAATCTTAACTGGGGAAAAATTTCAACTCTTTATGTTGAAAATATAAAATGAGTGGAAAATATACAAATATTTATATAGAAATACATTATACTATATAGAAAATAAAAAAGAGTACCAATTTTTTGGTAGAAAATTAAAACCAGAGTAGGACTAGCCCAATGGACGGTAGCAGATTAGGCAGGGGCATAACATCCCATGTCAATTTGTTTTTTTAATACTCACCTGAGGATATTTTTTTCCATTGCTTTTCAGAGAGAGTGGAGGGGGGGGAGGAGAGAAACATCAATGTGAGAGAGACACATTGACTGGTTGCCTCCTACACTCACCCTGACTGGGGCTGGGGATCAAGCCTGCAACAGATGTACGTGGCCCTGGCCATAATCGAACCGGAAATCCCAAGTCAATTTGTAATGTAAACTCAAGTGCTTAAATCTCTTCCCAAAAAGGATTCAGCTTCCCATATATCCCAGTATTTTCCAACTCAAGCTTCCCTGACCTAAATTCAGTTCTCATACCTACACCTACCAACCCAGAGTATCAGTGTATTTCCAACCTACTTGCTGCCTATTTTCCTTTTGGTCTGCTCCTCACAACTCCACTCCTACTAGTAAAATTGGCCACCCTCTGCTTTACATCAAGTAAATGCCTCCTATTTCACAGGATGTCTCTCTCCAAATGGTACGAAATTTTATGCATCCCTCTCATAAAGCCCCAAAAGCTCAACAACCCAGAAAATACGAAAGAATTTTACTTCTCTTGTCACACTAGGGATAAAAGGAGACTAAATCTTCAGCCCTCCTCCTGCTCAAATCTGCTTTATTTTTTTAGTATAGGCACAGCCCTAAGAGTAGAAGCATAAGAAAATTCAATAAACCACTAAGTTAGGTGATGTGTAGAATATACGGGACACTGAAAATATATAAGGAAGAGATATGCAAGATACTCTTGGTGAAGAAAGGAGCTCATGTCTCATAGAGAATGGGTTTCTCCGAAGGACACCAACCTCAATATACAAAGGCTACTGGTGTATTCTGGGGTTGGATGCCCAAGAAGTCTATCTTGTATTAAGATATGAGTAACAAACTATGAGCAGAATTTCTGCAAATACATCAGAATGAAGTTAACAAAACAAATTATTTTCTGAAATTATAAGAATGATCTTTCCAAATACAATCAGATCTATCAGTTTCAGAGTCAGACCTGTTCTCCTGTTTCCCAATAATTCAACAAAATTCAGTATACTAAGCATCTACCATGGTCAAGCCCTGAGAGGTGATTTCTCATTTCTCCACCTTTTTGAAACTTTCATGACTAAATTCTTAGTACTTTCCTTCTTTTTTCACTTACTTAGAGCAGTCATTCACTGTTACACCTTCAGTCAATCTCCTCCAGATGACTCCAAAAATCTACATTCATAATCCTGAACATCTAGGAGTTCTGCCATATCTGAATTTCTACACCATCCTAAATGTTTCAACTTAAAAATTCATCTGTCAACTAATCCTTAACATACTGAAAGGTGAACTATGACTTTTGCCCGATAGATCTTTCTTATTCCCCAAAGCCTGCCAAGCCTCAATATTCCTGGTCATCCATGTTCGAAAACATGGGCTTTTTTTCTTTTCTCCTCTGTATCTCTACATCCAATAAACCACGAACTCATGCCATTTTTTTCCCTAATGGGTTCCTTGCTCTCATGTCTTCCCACTGCAAGCAAACTTATACCAGTGCTTCTCAAACTTTAATGTATATAAGGAATCATTGAGAATCTTGGTAAAATGCAGGTTCTGATTCAGTAGGCCAAGGCTGGGCCTGGCATTCTGCATTTCTAACATGCTCCCAGGTGCTGGTTCAAGGACCATACCTCACACCTTTGAGCAGCTGAGATCATTTTGTTTTCCTTTATATCTTCAGCACTTTCACAGTTTATCCTACGGCATTTTTATATGTTTATATAGTGTTTCATAGTTGCTTCATGTGTGCATATTCTATTATGCTTTCCTAAAAAATGATTTTGACATACTCAAGAAATAGGATCATGATTTTTTTTTAGAACAGCAACCAATACAACGTTAAGCATATGGTGGGTATTCAGTGCTTGTTGACTGTAAAATCCTTCCCTAGGAAATACAACAATCATCTCTTGATTTGGAAGAATTTGAAGTGGGTTTATAAATTACCTCTGTCAACTTTTTAAAAACCATTTCAATGCTAATCAACCTTTTGACCAGATTAGACAGAGGAAATAAACTTAAAGCAACTTTCTACTCATAGTTAAGACAAATGTTAGTTAAACGATTTGTGAATTATTGGTTATAAATTTATTCTTTCTCCAGCAGTAAAGGATTAAAAATATTTAAAACTGAAGCTAGAAGCACAGGTAACAAAAGGAAAAATAAACTGAACTTCATTAAAATTAAAAACTTTTGTGCATCAAAGGACACCATCAAAAAAAGTGAAAAGAAAACCTACAAAACAGGAGAATATATCTGCAAATTGTATTTCTGATAAGGGTTTAATATGGCAAATTTTATATGTATTTTACTACAATTAAGAAAATGAAATTAGAAAAAAAGGAACTAGCATTATCATAACCCTGACTTCAAGTTCTGCCATTTATCCAATATGCCATGTTATGCAAGTTATTTAATTCTCCTGGCTTCCACCCAGCTCTAAAATACAGATATTACCCACCTCCCAGAGTTGTTGAAGACTAAATGAGAGAAAATAATCATTTAGCACAGTACCTGTTACATAATAAATACTGGATAAATGGTAGCTGTTACTATTCAAAAACCAGTTACTCGTCAAGTAGGTGTCTGTAAGGCTGCTTATAAATGGATATCCAAAAGAACGCCATGATATTCTGAAGACATTCTGAAATTAAAAAATGAATGTCCAGTATTCAGTTATCCTCCTGAAAACCTGGAAACTTGTGACCACCAGGGTCAGTCCTCTTGGAATATCACAATGTATAGAATGACACACTCAGCAAGTGAGGAGAACCTTTGTATATCACTATGGTCATTAAAGAGAACAAAGTAAGAAGCTAGTTGGCTGTCTTCAATTAATTTCATTTTATTTTTTTTCCACACACAGTTCTTATTTTAAAAAATCATAAGAGATTTAATTCCTAAGCAATTGCCATGGGCTAAAACCTCACCCAGAGGTCCTAAGTGCCAACCCAGCATCACGGTGTCATCATAATACGGCAGAGAGCCATACAGAGCATGCTATCCAAAAATGTCAAAACAACAGAAAATGCTAGGACCATTATATCATGGAGAGAACTATTAAATATTCTTCTATAATATACCTGTCTTGATTAAAATTAGGCATTAAAAGATGGTCAAAGTAGTTAAAACTCAAAAACTGAATTCTAGGCAAGGTATGCCAGAGGAAGATACTATATATGATTCCAGAGAACACAAGTCTTATGGGAATTAAGTCATTTCCATATTCTACAGTCTTTTGCAAAAATTTCCCAAATTTCTTCAAACAAGTAATCCACCTTGTAAGGAAGTTTCTCAATATACACATAATTATTTGCCATCCTATGACGTTTGCACAACACTATGAATGTAATTATATGTCATGAAAAGCATCAGAAGACTGTCCAGATTACAACTACCAACCACTACTGTAAGTTTGATATGAGAAGGATCTGTGCCAACACCCTTAGGAAAAATAATCTTTCTCTTCCCAGCAAAAACCTACTTTAATAAGCAAGAACTATTTAACTTGTTAACCTGAAAAACACTCACCTGAGCTAATTCCTTTAAACCACAATTAACTCTTAACTATGGAGAATAAAGGCTTCCGTAATTAAATTCCAGAAATAATCCTTTTATCCCACACTGCTCCTTCTTCCACCCCAGTGGTATCAAGGCCATGCCTTCTCTCCAGAAGAAAATAAAGAGGTATATGTTATAGCACAGCTTAAGGTCCAGAGAACTCAGTTCTCAGACACTGACACTATAACTATCTAACTGGATACCACTGGTAGTAAGTCACCAAAAGCTAAGGCTTCATGCATTTAAAAGCCCACACTAATACCTGGCTGGTCATAAGTCACACTACCAAAAGGCTTAAATAAATTGGCTCAAGCTCATAGCCAAGAAGAAAAAAATGTTTATTAGAATTTCAAAATGAGTGTGAAACAACTTAATTAAAACAACACCTATAACAAGTACTCATATACTTGGGTACCATTAATGATCACCTTAATGGCAGGAATAATCACTGTGGCCCCCACTTCGACCTTAACCCAAGGCTGTTTTAAATCAGGCCCTTTTTATCTTCCTGAATTGTTGTCACTGAGGATGTCATTGTTAATATGCCATCAAGTAATGGTATGGCTGGAAATGCACAATAAAGTCGTTTTCCTGGAACATTTTTTTCCAAGAAATACTCCACTGAGGTTTCAAGCTATTTGCCCAGGACTTAGCCATCATACAGGATACCCATAGGTTTTACTTAAGTGGCATGGCTACACATCATGTAATTCAGGAAATCCATCAACCAAAAGTTAGGTGCACATGGTTTAGAGACCGGGGTTAAGCGACAGGGCAAGCAACAACTTTTAGTATGAGAAAGAGTTGTAAACTCTTATCTCCGAACGATTTAGTTTAGGAGCTTATAAAAATGACCTACATTTTGAGGCATCTAACATAAAGCTGCAACAAAACCAACCCTATCATCTTCGTTATTCCTAGAAGCTGTTTCTTCTTTAACTAAAACATTCGAACCTGCACACAAGCTATAGAATGAACCCAGTGAAAGGTCATTTACGTAAACGCAGACTCAATTTTATTATTATACTGCTATACTACAAGGCCGAATGAATTCAAATACCTTTCCTCAGCAAACTATTTACGATACAATAAAGTAGAAGTGCGTTCCGTGTTAGAAAACTTTAAGGTACTGAGACTACCGGAAAGGCGGACACTTACGTATTTATACTTTTATCCTACATACCTTCCTTTACGTAAGACGGATAGGAATCTGACTAGCCCACCCCGAAGGCAAGCTGGCCCAGCACCCCCAAGCTGCAACGAGAAGCCACGTTTTACTCCGGCAGCCCGAATCCCCACCCCTCGTTAAAATAATGCCTGTGGCCACTTGAGACTTCCCCAACCGAGCTCCAGAAACTTGCAGGTTTAAATGGCCAAACTGGAACCAACCAGGGCAGCTGTCATCTGAAACTCGGGAAAGCTGAGACCAGCCAACTCCGCTGAACAAGGAAGGGTGCGGAGAGATGTGGCGGGGCCCGTCGGAGGGAAGGCATTAGGCTCCCCTCCCCAACCCCCACCGACGCTTTGCTGCAGCCCCAGCGCCGCCATCCTGTTCCTGAATAATTAAACGGGCTGGAGTGGGAGTGAGGTGGCCAGGGAGGCAGTTTCTCGGCCGAGTTTCCCGGGCCGAGGCGGCAGGGTCGGGAGGCCGAGGGCTACATCCCCGGCGCGCGGAGGACTTTTCTCGGGGGCCGGGGAGCGAAGGGGGCGACCCCGCGGCTGGCGGGGATGCCGGAAACCTGGCGCGGGGAGTGACGTGGAGGAGGGGATGACAAAGGGGCGCGGGGGCCCCGACAGAGCTCCTCGCGGGCCCGCGGGGGCCGGGACAGGTGGCCAGGCCCGGGAACAATGGGGGGCCGAGGCTGCCCCCTGGCGCTCACCTACCTCCGGTGCCCTCCGAGTTCTCGTTGAGGCTGCCCGAGGAGTCGTGCTGGGCGCCCACACACCCGCCCATGGGGGCCCTCGGCGCCTGGTCCGCCACCTCCGGCCGCTCGTCAGGGCCCGCCGCCGCCTCAGCCTCCGCAGGCGCCGCCGCCGCCGAGCTCCGGACAAGCGCTCCGCTCTGCTCCGCTCGCCCGCCGCGGCCCAGCCTCCGCCCCCCTCGCCGCTCCACCCACCGCCTTGGCTCGGCCCCTTCCTCCGCGCCCACTGCTACCTCAGCCCCCGGGCCGCCCGCCCCGCAGGCCTGGCCCGCGCGCTGCTCTCCCCTCCAGCTCGGCCCCGCCAGGCCGGGGCTGGCCCATGCCGGACGGGCCGCAGCGACCGCCTCGCCCCCTCACAGCTCGGGACACCCGCGTACCCGCGAGGCCCGCGCCCGCGCCGCCCGCCCGCCAGGCCCCATCGGCCCCCGCCCCGCGGCGCCGCGCTCTGCACCCGCGGCCTGGGCTCGGCCCGGCCCGCCCGGAACCACCGGGGGGCGGGGCCGCGGGGCGCCGCGCGCTGATTGGCTGAGAGCGGGGCTTCGAGCGGAGAAGATGG
This sequence comes from Miniopterus natalensis, assembly GCF_054644295.1. Lineage (NCBI taxonomy): Eukaryota > Metazoa > Chordata > Mammalia > Chiroptera > Miniopteridae > Miniopterus > Miniopterus natalensis. The sequence continues at coordinate 94,493,110 of NC_142084.1, forward strand.
GGAGAGGAAAAGCGGAGAGAGGAGGGGAGACGAGGGCCGCTCCGAACCCGAGGGAAGGAGGCGAAGGGGGAGGATCAGCCCAGGGAAAGGAGGGAGGAGAGAAGACGCAAAGAAGAAAGGAAAGGGAAGAAGGGCGAGGGAGCAGGAAAGGAGGAACAAAGTGAGAAAGTGGAAAGCAGTTTCTGGCAATCGAGTTTCTGGCTCCCCCTCGGGAGTCAGCTTTTCCTAGTGGGAGCGGGTGGGAGGGGGGCACAGAAGTAACGAAAGACTCGCAGGCAGGGCCGGGCCGGGTTCCCAAGTAACTGGCAGAGGGGATCCTGGCTGAAGATTGAGGTCCCAGTACCTTCTGGATTTGTGTGGAATTCTGTGGGCTGGTACCCCGAGTCTGGGCTTCCCTTGCCTGCCCCACCTTCATGCCCCCTGAAATCACTTTGCCCCATTATTAGAAGGAGGGGCGGTCACTGTGGTTGCAAACTGAGCTCAGGATTAGAGAGAGGGATCCTGGTCGGGAGAGATGAGACTTGACAGCGTGGGTTTGTTTCACTTTCACGAGATTGATTATTCAGACACAACGCTACTTCTGCCTTTAGGTATCTTAAAATGTCTTTGGAACAACGTGAAGTATAAATAAATAAAATACCCTGCTTTTTCTAAACTAGAATTTGGTACATTGACCACGCCCCACATTCTTGGCAGCTGCTATCCCAATCTAAGCCAAATGGTTAATGGTCCCTTCAGAATTGTGCTTCTTGTGATGATGCCTTAGAATTTTTATCATCCTGCTTAGGCCTTTCTAACGCTTATTTCTGCCTAATAGCTGTTTTAACTATCTGCTCCATTTTTATATCAGACTTTCTTTTTTTAACACCCGGGGTCAGTTTTTGCTTAGCATTAAAAAATATTTTAAGTGACATACCCAAGGAGCCTCTCTGCAGTTTGGAATTTGCATTTAAATATACTTTCATACACTGCTTGTGGGAGTGTAAACTGGTTCAATCTCTTTGCATAGCAATTTGGGAATGAGGTTCAAGAGCCTTTAAACACGTTCACACACTTGGACTTGGGACTATTTCACATGTGGGAATCTACCTCTTAGTCCAAAATGCAGTCAGAGATTTGGGTCCTTGTATTCATTTGATGATCAGATAAAAATGAGGGCTCAACAAGCAAGAAAGCACAGAAATGTGAGATCAAACTCCGCTATGTTAAATTTATCCTGATGAATTAGTGTTGTGCTGGGCAGTCACGAACATTCAAAAAGGTTCATACACGGATGTTTTTCTGAGTTTGCACAGGTTGCCCTGACATTCAGGTACCACGTGACAGGGCCTCCTATGTTGTATCCTATTCTCAGCTGAGTATTCCAGTGTGCAGAGCAGGCAGACATCACTTCCCTGAAGGAGAGACGCTGCATGCTGAGTATCTTCAAAGGGATTGCTTTGTCCTGAATTTCGCTCTAGAAATTGCTGAAACCAAGACTTCTGCGACGTCTATTAAACAGATGGTAGGCACCCAAGTGATGAGTGCTTTCTGATGAGCACTGTGGAGTTGGCACTAGGAATAGAGAGCAATCTCACTGAGATTCTCAGCCAAGGATTTCTCCATCATGCCTTTAGCTTAAAACAGGGACACAAGCTCTGCTATCTAGTTCCTAGAATGGACTCTGGCATCCATCCAGTACTAGCTATATGACCTTAAATTTCTGTGTAGCTTGGTTTCTCCTGTAAAATTGGGCCATAACAATGTTCCAAACTCTGTAGGTTCCAAACTCTGTAGGTGCTCTTTGTTAAGTCTTCTCTTTACATGTAGCTTCACCTATCTAAACTTATGGAGAGGCCTAATCCACTTAAGACCTTCCATAGAAAGTGCCTTCTTCGCCCAGCCGGGCGTGGCTCAGCAGTTGAGCATTGACCTAGGATCCAGGCAATCGGGGTTGGATTCCCAGTCAGGGCACATGCCCAGGTTGCAGGCTCGATCAATGACTCTCGCATCATTGATGTTTCTGTCTCTCCCTCTCCTTTCCTCTCTCTGAAATCAATAAAGATATATTAAAAAAAAAGTGCCTTCTTGGTGTGTGTGTGTATGTGCACTTTTCTATTATATAACATCTTTATTGAGATATACTTCATGTGCCATTTATTTCACCAGTTTCAAATAAATAATTTGATGGTTTTTAGTATATGCATAATTAGTCCATTTCAGAACATTTTCATCACCCCAAAAAGAAACCCCATACCCATTAGCAGTCACTCCCCATTTCCTACCAACACCTAGCCCCAGCCCTAATCTGTTTTTTGTCTCTATAGATTTGCCTATTCTGGACATTTTATCTAAACAGAAATCTATGCGGTCTTCTGTGACTGCTCGTAATGTTTATACCACAATGTTTTCATCTATTTTGCAGCATGTATCAGTCCTTCCTTTTCATGGCTGAATAATATTCCATTGTGTGACTAGACCACATTTTGTTTATCCATTCATCAATTGATGGGCATTTGGGTTGTTTCTACCTTTTCACTATTGTGGATAATGCTCTTATAAACATTTGTGTACAAATTTTTGTTTGAACACCTGCTTTCAATTGTTTTGGGAGTAAAACTGATGGGGCATATGGCAATTCAATGTTTTAATTTATGGAAGAACCACCAAACTATTTTCCACAGCGGCTGTATCACTTTACCTTCCCATCAGCAATGTATGAGGGTTCCAATTTCTCAACACCCTCGACAACACTTGCTATTTTCTGAGTTATTACTACTACTATAGCCACCTTATTAAGTATGCAATGGTACTTCATTGTGGTGTTGATTTGCATTTCCTAATGACTAATGATATTGCGCATCTTTACATGTGCTTTGTTAGCCCTTCGCATATCTTCTTCGGAGAAATGTCAATTTAAGTCCTTTTGCCCATTTTTAAATTGGCTTTTCTTTTTGTTGTTTTGTTGTAAAAATTAGCTATAGGTCTTTATAGATGCCCTTTATTAGACTGCGGAATTTCCCTTTCATTCCTAGTTTACTTTTTAAAAAAATCAAGAATGGATTTGGGGCCAGCCTGTGTGGCTAAGTGGTTGAGTGTGGACTCATGAACCAGGAGATCAAGGTTTGATTCCTGGTCAGGGTACATGCCTGGGTTGCATGCTTGATCCCCAGTCGGAGGTGAGCAGGAGGCAGCTGATCAATGACTTTCTCATCATTGATGTTTCTATCTCTCTCCTCCCTTCCTCTCTCTGAAATCAATAAAAACGTATTTTTAAAAACTATTTAAAAAAAATAAAGTCATCCTTAAAAAAAAAAAAAAAAAAAAATGGATTCGCACCCTGGCTGGCTTGGCTTAGTATGCTCAGCATTGTTCAGTGTGCCAAAAGGTCACCAGTTGGATTCCCAGTCAGGGCACATGCACCAGTTGTGGCCTCCGTCCCCTGTGGAACGGTATTCGGGAGGCAGCCAGTCAATGTTTCTCACTCCCTCTCTCTAAAAATCAATAAAAACATTTTTTTTAAAAAGAATGCCAATGCCTTTTTGCATCAATGAGATGGTCATATGGCTTTTCCTTTTTAATTTATTATTATGATGAATTACACTGATGGATTTTCAAATATTAAAACAATCTTGAATTCCTTGGATAAATCTGACTTGATCATGCATGTCCTTTTTAATACCCTGTTGCATTCAATTTGCTAAAATTTTGTTCATCTACATTTACGGGGGACATCTGTATATAGGGTTTTTTTTCTTTGAAGTTCTTTATTTAGTTTTGGTATCTGATATTTCAGTTTTATGGAAGGGAAAAGGAACTCTGAAGAATAGAAGATGGCTGACTAAAAAGCAGCCATGACCCCAGGGCTGAGACAGTACACTTAAGGAAGAGGTACTGGAGTCTAGGGTTGGTTTGGTGGACAGTAGAGAGGTTACTTTTGTGACACATCAGTGAAATTGCTGGAAATCTTCTCTGCAGCACTGGCTGGAAATCCATCCTGTAGGGTGCTGTAAAGATACCATAGGAGGTATCTCACCAGAGCCATTATACTATAAAACTGCCTGAGGGGGAATTCCTGGGGAAGCTGCTGCTTGCTAGGTGTTGTTGGCTCTTTCTGGAGCTGGGCCTTAGAGAAGCTGTTGCCACTGCAGGAGCCTGGTGCTGGAGCAGCCCTGTATCCTGAAGTTGCTACACAAGAGAAACTGTTGGTGCTGCAGAAGCTAGGCAATGGACACGCTGCACACATCCCAGGAACCTGGCCCTAGAGAAGCTACCCATGCTGTGGGAGCCTACTGAGCGAGCAAATGGGAATTCCTCCTGCAATGTCTCTCCAGTGCCCTCTACTGTCAAAGCTAAACATGATGCCAACTGGCAAAGGCACAATATTTAAAGGGCCCATATCCATTTTCACAGAGCAGGCAATGAAGAGCGGGGTTGGATCTGAAGAAAGTACTGGAGTTAGAAAACCATTATTTTTCAACCACAGTAGTTGCTATGGACTGAATGTTTATGATCCCCTCACCCCCAATTCATATGTTGAAGCCCTAATGTGATAGTATTTGGAAGCATGCTGTTGGGAGGTGATTGGGTCATGAGAGTGGTGCTCCCATGATGGGATTAGTGTCATTATAACAAGAGGAAGAGAGCCAGTCCTTTCTCTCTCTGTCATGTGAAGAATCAAAGAGAAAAAGGCTTTTACCAGAACCTGACCATGCTGGCACCCTGATCTCAGACTTCTAGCCTCCGGAAGAATGAGAAATAAATGTCTGTTGTTTAAGCCACCCAGTCTATGATATTCTGTTATAGCAGCCTGATCTAATACATTAGTAAAGACTGGTTCCAAAAAAATTACCAATGGATGTGAAATTTATGAAGGAATTTTGATGAAAAGCTGGATGAATATTTGCATTATCTTAATCACCCCATAGACACTGCAAGCATAAAATAGTAATAACACAAGAAAAAAAGCACAATACCTTGACCATATGACCAAGTGGACATTGTGTGACTCCAAATGGATTCTCTGAGAATGACGACGTCACTTCTGTAGGACTGTGGAGATGAATGGAATCATGAGGAAATATCAGTCAAATACAAATGGAGGACACTGGATGATAAAAAGATAACAGAGGCTATATATTTTTAAAATATCAACCCATTACAGCCAAAGAACAGTTGTTCCAGATTACAGCAGACGTAAGAGACACGATTCTATAAAGGGTATTAGTCAATTGATAAAACTAGAATATGAATGGGAGAGTAGAAAAAAATATTATCAATGTGAAATTTCATAGTTAATAACCTCTCTGTGATTATGAGAGAGACTGTTTTTATTTTTACGTAAAACACAGCGATGGACTCAGGGATAAAAAGATATGATATAGCCCTGACTGGGTGGCTCAGTTGGTTGGAGGAGCATCGTCCAGAGCACCAAAACGGGAGTTCAATTTCTAGTCAGGGCACATTCCAAGGTATGGGTTTGTGAGGATTAAAAAAAAAAAAGAAAAGGTATGATATACATAACTTACTTTCAAATGTTTCAGAAAAAAATTATATATGAGGGCAAATGGTAACGTAAATGGGGCAAAATGCTAATAGGTAAATCCACATAAAGACGGTTTTTGACTACTCTTGCAACTTTTCTACATGTTTGAAAATTACTTCCAAGTAATTTGTTGTTCCTCGTGTGTCTTCCGGTCAGCTGAGCTAGCTAATGTCAGTTGGGGTCAACTGAACCGCTCCAGGCTGAGGGCTGAGTCAAGGTTTGTCTGAGTCTTTCATTCTCCTCGGAACAATATGCTAAACAGGATATATTCTTTTCATGGCTAAGGCAGTGGTGCAAGAGGACACAACCAACTGCACAAACACAGGTTGAGCCCTCTGCTTGCATCACATTTGGCAACATGACTCCCTCCCTACGATTCTGACGGGGCTCACTCCATCCCTTCTCCAGGGTGGCCCTGATACCCAGACTTGAGCCCATTCACTGTATTCCAAAGCCATGATGGGTTTACCATGAGCATGTGACACAGTCTGAGACAATAAGAGTCAGATTCGGGACTTTTTTTTTTTTTACAACTTTTTAGAAGAAAGCGTATCTTTTTTTCTGAACATAACTTTGGGGGAAAGTAAATTTGGAGCTTTTAAGAGCCCCCCCCCCCCCCACGGAAGGGGAAAAGATCGGGGCCACTCTGCAATAGGAGAGAGCCTACTCAAAGGTGAAGTCAACACAAAGGGAAATAGAGCTGAGAAAGGGGGTAAAAAACCAAGTCCTGAGAATCATCTGAGCTGGGTCCAGCGACGCCTGAATCTGCTCCCTGGGAATTTTCAGTTCCATAAATCGGTACATTTTCATTTTAATCCTGTAAGCCTGTTTGAATGGGGTTTCTCTCGCTTGAGGGTAGGAGACAACATTATATAACGTTGTCTCCCAAGCACCTATAGAACAAGGCTTAGCACACTTGTGAGGAACCATGTGCCAAGTGAAAGGGCTCAGGCTTTATCCTGGGCAGGTGAGAGGTAACTGGAGGGCTTTAAGCAGCAAAGACACGAAGCATTTGTGTGTCAGAGCCACAGGTGGGTGGAGCTCGGTAGTTTCGCTGCTTTTAAACGCAAGACACGGTACCCTTACCTCAGAGCCCACCTCGCCGAAACGAACATACCTTCTGACGACAGGAAGCCGGGGCCAGAACTGAGTTACCTGCTCCCTCTACACTCTACAGGTATACGTGAGGGATAGAGCTTCAGCTGGGTAGTTGTCCGAAACGCCTCCCCTTCCCAAACTGCGCCTGGGCCACGGCTGCGCCCACGAGGCAAGGCTGCCTAGCAGAAGAGCTCCTCCTTCTCAAAATGTCCGGCAAAAGTCCTGAGGTCGAGTCTCATTGGCTTGGCTTGGGTCACGTGCCCATTACTGAGCCAATTGTAGCCAGAAGCCTGGGCTGCCCTGATTGGCCAGGCCCGAGTCACGTGCCAGTCGTTGGGGCCAATGAGTGAAGCCCCTCCCCTCCAAATCGCGAGGATGGAGAGGTGGGGAAAATGAGGGCGACGCTGCCCGCGGGAAGTAGATTCCAGGCGTCGGACACTCACAATGTCCGCTGTGTGCAGACGTGACAATGCGCGCGTGTGAGTATATCGATAACAGCAGTAATAGCGATAGCTACCGTCTGCTGAGTGTTTACTGTGTTCACATCTCTTGGCTCATTTAATCCTCACACCAACCCTGTGAGGCAGGTGCTATTATCCTCACTTTCTAGGCGAGAATTTCAGTTCTATCTGAACTCAGGTTAATTACCATGCCACGTTGTCTCGCATTAAGAAAACAGCCACACACTAGAGTATCTGTTTCATTTTTCTCTTCCCCTCCCGCCCCCCAGCTGGGTGGGCCCACGGCCGCAGGGCACCCTGGGCGCTGTAATCATCCGCCCCCCTTCTTTTTTTTTTCTTTTTTTTAATTTATCTTTATTGTTGAGCGCCCCCCTTCTTGACCACATACCCAGGAGACCAAAAAGTAACAGAGCCCTCGCCCACGGGGGTCCCAGCCTGGTGGGGAGACAGACACAGGATCACAGGACTACCGTGCAGTGCGGTAAGAGTCACAGCAACATTCTCTATAAAATAGGATTCTTCTTTTGCTTCCTTCCACACAAAGGATTTTCAAAATCTTCCACTCACTCAGTAGCGTTATGAAGAGGATGCGACGTGTGGTAGGTAGGCAGGCAGCTGTGGGCAGAGCAAGGACAGAAGGCCAGGTACAGAAAGCCACTGGGGTGGAAAGCCCCGGGGACCTGGCAAAGGGCAAAACTGGGCTGGGACCTGCCCCCGGGGTGACCTTTCCTCTCCTACACCTCCCTGGGCATGTGGTTCAGACCCTCCCCTGACCTGTCCTCCCCTGGCATGTTGCTAGTCATGCAGCTTAGACCCCCGTAGAGGGGGAATGAACAAGGGCGACTGGAGCAGAGCCCTTAAGCATTAAGCCCCCTGGACATGAGGTTCTGACATCTGGGTCTCAGTTGTGTTTCAGCTCCAGGCCCAGAAAACACTCTCTCCTCTCTTCTCTCCCCTCTCCTTTCTCTCTTTCTTCCTCCTTTCTCAATAAACTCCTCTTATAGCTTGAGTCTCGACTGTGAATTCTTTCTTACAAGTACCGAGGTTGCTGAACTGAGGTCTGGTCTGATCCCACCCATCTATCACCTGGTGCCTTGATCACCGCCAACGAAATAATTTTAATTGCAGCCAAAATTATTTCTAGCATTATTAGGGTGTTATTATTGAGCATTATTAGATTCAGAAGAGGGTCATCAAATGGGGTGGTCCTGTTCAGATTTCACTTTGCAGTTGTGAAAATGTCGTACTCCTCCCCAGCTTCCAGAGTGCCATAATTACCCCTTCACATTTCTCCCCGCACAGCACGGCTAGTCTCTGTTTGGGTTAAATTGTCTTATGCTCCCTAGACCTAACAAAAGCATTCAAATTAATCCAGTATTTTTTAAAGTGTGGGAAAGGCGATTTGGGTGGTATTTTCAAATGCGTGAAATGACATCAAATTACAGAGTACAAGTTATTACCATTTTCTGTACAGCAACTCTTTGGCTTTTAGAGCTATAAAATCTCAGTTTGGTGTTAGCTTGTCTTTGACACCTCCTTAACACATGCTAATCTTCTTTTAACAGAGTGGGGAGGTGCGGGGAGAAAGCCTCAATGTCAGAACTTTCAGTAGGTAACAAACTGGACCTAGCTGGAACTCAATGACACCATTTCACTTTCATTCATTACTTTTAAAGTTACCTACTATGCCCGGCTGGATGTGGCTCAGTGGTTGAGCATCGACCTAGGATCCAAGAGATCGGGGTTCGATTCCTGGTCAGGGCACGTGCCCAGGTTGTGGACTAGGCAGCCGATCAATGACTCTCTCATCATTGATGTTTCTATCTCTCTCTCTCCCCCTCCTTTCCTCTCTCTGAAATTAATAAAGATATGTGTAAAAAAATAAAAAATAAAGTTACCTACTATGAATGGAAAACTATACAGCTTTTCAAATTATTGTCATGATATAAAGCTTCCCTTCAAAGAAATATATTTAACTTTTGAGTCAATTTAAAGTAAAATATTAAGTGAATGCTGGAACAGGTGGGATGTGGACATGGCAACATTTGTGAGGGTGCTACTCAAACAGCTCAAGTTTTGAAGACACTGTCCTCACCTCGTGGGTCCCCTATTTTTGGCCTTTCAGGAAGCTTTTGTTATCCTCACCCCCAGGCAAGCTTCCCTCCCCATGGTGCCTTCCAACATTTTGTGTAGCTGCTCTCTTAGGATTCTCCCCAGTTACCTGTAGTTGTTTGTAGGTCAGTCTTTCTGCCTAGATGATGCTTCTCTTACTCTGGCCTAGCACAGGCCTCAAGATTCCGCTGGTTGTTCCTGTGTTCTCACACATGAAGATGGAGGTTTCAGAACTGTCCACGCAGGCTCTAGACTGTCAGCTTGTGCCAAGGCAGTTCTGTCCCTTGGGAGCCTGTCGTTGGTCCGCTGGGATCAACGTGGATGTCTATGCAGGCACCTCAGCAAGGGTATGTTGGACTCGTAACTGACCTGAGTATATGCTCTTCGCCGATGTTACTGACCCACTGTCGGAGGTAATAGGCGGACTTGGACCCTCTAGGGGACATATTTCCTTGCAGAGAAAGAGAACAATCTGAGGGGATGCCAGCGCTCTCTTCTTCCTGCCACCAAAGCCACCTGCTAACCTACCACTGGGCAGCTTCCCACCCACACAGAAGGGACATTTCAGTTATTGTTGGCCCATCCAGCTTTTGATGATGAGTGATAAACACAGAGGTGGGAACCCTTTATCCTGCTTACTAAGCTTGGGTCTGTGAGTGGGGACGGAAGGGCAGTGATGGCAAGGTAGTACCTGAACGACAAACCTTGGTCTTATGTGAGTCCCAGGTCTGATGCTAAATATTGGAGGTGCACCTGTGGGAATCCAGGGGTTCCCCTTCCACCCCGCCCAACCCCAAACTTGGACCCCTTAGCTGAAAAACTACCAACTACTGTGGGGTTTTTTTTATGGTAATTAAACAGACGCAGAACTTAATGTAGACGCTCCCTGTTATGTGACAAGAGTTGAAAGTTTTGAAAAGCAGGAGATTCTCAAAAGCATTTGCTTTAGAAACAAACCCTGTGCCTACACTTAGCACACTACGCGGAGTGTCATACTTCTCAGACTCTCGAGAGCTCACCCCCCACGGGGCATCTGGTTTGGGTTGAAAATAAGCCCAGTGACTAGAGCACACTTGGAAGGAGGTCTCCGAATGGGCTCTACCCTCCTTGCCAAGGGCCAGAGTGATGAATCACGAGCTTCTCAAACTTGACCTGCTCAACTTCCCTCAAGGGGCCTGGGGCCTGAGGCCTACCCGGAGCAGACCATTGAAACCATTTCTTCGAAGTCTGCAGTCTTATCTTAAAAGTGCACATGCATTTTACATTCTACTGTACAACATATCCTTGTTTGTTTCAATATGAGCATGTGTAAAATAACTTACTGGTTAAATTGCTTAAATCTCTACTCCCAACTTTTCCCCCCATAACCAATTTTTGGGTAAAAATGAAATTCCAGGAGTGGCTTTGGGGATCTCTCAGCACACTGCTGCTGTGTGCTCCCGAGGAGCCAGCCCCGGTGTGAAAGTGAGGCACCGGGTGATCCCAGCACTCTCCCAGTGCCTTCCAGAACAAACCCAGAGTTCTGTACACCCTCCGCCACGTGCCCAGGGTGCTTACGGGAAGTGGCGAGGCTGGTGGCAAAAGGCTTTCCAGTTGAAGATGTCTGTCTGCTCAGCCCCAGGGCCTGGCACACTTAAGAGGACGGTTATGATGAAACAGGAAAACAGTGTTTCTTAACTTGGGTATAAAACTTCTCTATGAGCAGGGTTTACATTTTGCATTTCCATTTTGGTGATATCTTTTAAAAGATGCAGAGGCATGTTAACGTCAGCCTCCGCCACCGAGTTCTGCTAGCAAGTGAATGAGGTCCCGGCTAGTACTCCAGTATCATGGGCTGAGAAAAGAGCCAAGTTTGACTTAATACATGTTATGGACTGAATGTGTGTCCCTTCAAAATTCACATGTCGAAATCTAACCGCCAAAGTGATGTTTGGAGGCAAGGCCTTTAGGAGGTGACTAGGTCATTATGCTGAAGGAAATAAGTCAGCCACAAAAAGACAAATACTGTATGATTCCACCTGTGTGTGTACCTGGGGGAGTCAAAGTCGTAGAAGGTAGAATTATGGTTCCCCGGGGCTGGGGGGTGGGGGAAGGACACTCGTGTAATGAACGCAGAGTCCCAGCTGGGGAAGGTGAAGCATCCTCGAGGTGATGGTGACCGCTGCACAACAGTGTGTATGTGCTTAAAGCCGCCGAACTGTCCACTTAAAAAGGGTCAAAATGGTAAATTTTGTTATGTGTGTTTTACCTCAATAAAAAATACAGTGAAAGTAGTTTAGCAAATCCACGTTCACAGCAGCAAGGGCGTGACCTGGTTCTCAGATCTCCTCCAAGGACACCCGGGTAGCTGCTGCTTCCTTCCCAAGGTGCACAAGTGCTGTATTAGGTTTCTCGATCCTTCTAAGAGGGGCTCACCAAGAGCCCTCCAAGTGAACATTCTTATGGCCCCGAGATAAACACAGGGAGAAAAGTCAGCTGATCTGCAGTTCTTTCAAACGGAAGACCCAGTTCGCTTGGTTAATCTGCTGAAGACCCTAAGACCCCCCGTGCAAGGCAGAGCCCTCAGATGTACGCATTATGAGGCCCAGAAGCAATTAACACTGTGATGTTCTGAGTAACAAATTCTAGGATCCACAATGGCACTTCCCAATGTTCTGTGGGCTGTTTGTAAATGTTACATGAAAAAAAAGAACTCTGTTGTCCAGAACATTCTGGAAACGCTGAGCTGAAGCAGGGTAAACAGCCTCTTTGCTGCAGGATTCTCAGAGCCTTTAACGCGTAGTGTGTGACCCGGGTCCCCGAGGAGGGAGGCCTGGATGATTCTCACACTGCCTGCCAAGTGGATTTGACCACACAATGCCTTGTCACGATCATGTGAGGGACTGATGTTCCATAAACACGCTTTGGAAAAACTTTCGTTTAGAGAAAAGTAATAAAATAGGAGATGAATACACACTGGGCCAGGGGCCTTGGCAAATGATCGCCCCTGGGCCTAATCCTTCCAGCAGCCTGTTTTTGCGCAGAGCTAGGAATGGTTTTGACAGACTAAATGGTTACATTTTAAATAGTTATGTAAGTCCTTGCATAACATTCTGGTTTTGCCTCCTGGCTCCCAAAGCCCAAAATATTTACTATCTGACTCTTTACGAAGTTTGCCAACTCCCGCACCAGGCAATGGCAGTATTTGAAGACTTCTAATTCCGTGTGGGGGGCAAACGTCATTTCTGTTCATCTTCCCAACTGTGGGAAAGGCTTTCTGGTCTCCGTCTTACAGATGAGGATGCTGTTTCACGGAGGAACGTGATGGACAGAGCCAGCCCAGCTCTGTCTGGCCCCACAGCCCATGACTGGCCCTTTGTCAGTGGTTTACACAGTGGGGTCCGTGCATCTCGAGGGACGGGTAAGACTCACCACTGAAGCACAGTGAAAAATCAGATCTTTTGATTATAATTTTCTAGCTTATCCTGTAGACACTTATAATTTTGTATATATATATATTTTACTAAATTAGCTAAAATTAGCCTAATCAGCAGTCAACAGAGAGTTTTGAAGGAGCCTAATAAATTGCCACCTTTTCTCCTCACCTGAGTTCAAAACTGAGTGAGACAGAGGGCTCTGGGGAGTGGAGGGCAAGTTATCAGCTCTGTTCCTGGGCCGTGGCGGCACCGGCTTAGGGAGGCGGCCAGCCGTCAGGGTTCCCTATGCCTCATCCAGGACAGACACTCTCACCAACCCAGGCACAGGCACCCCGAAAAGCACAGGGCTCCTTTTGTGGGCACCCTTTACCATTAAGCCTCCCACTATCGGGCCGGGTGGAAGGTGTGCTCCCTGAGAACACCTGACCCCACACAGAGATGAAGGGGCTGAGCTGTGTGTGCCTGATGCCTGCTCCCCTAAATACCAACCATCAAGATCATTTCCTCTTCTCCCTAGGGCTGGAGCATTAGTCTAACAGAGGTCCCTTCACGTGGACAGGAGCACCAGGCATGGGATATAAGAATTGCCCACCCAACAATATTGTACATATTTATTTAGCAACACCTGATATATATATATATACACACACACACACACACAGATATATATGTGTATATATATATCGATATATCTATATCTAATCACTACTATTCTATACTGTAATGTATAAGTGTGTGGTCAAGTTCCATGCAGTTGAAAGGAATTAGAGAAAGTATAGTTTATGGTAGGATCTGGGCTTCCTGGGTCTTAAGAGGAGATGATCCCGGGCTTTATTAACTTGAATTTGAATGCTCTGAATGCCGCCATGAACTGACAGGTTTCTAAAGGGAAACTAGTTTGTGAGATAGACTACAACTCCACTCCTGGCAGATTTTCTAAACCGTTTCCTACCCGGCCATCTCACAATGAGGAAATCCATTCATATTTCTCCCAGCTAGGCCAATTGCAAATAGGAAACTTCCAAGTTCACGTGCAGCTGTCCATCCAGAGAAGCACTGTGTCCCAGGATGCTGTCAGTGTTGGCATTAAAGACTGGGACACAGTGAGGGCGAGAGCTACAGCTGGAATTAGGGGGTGGGATTGCCTACGCAATACAGTTCAGAGAGAATTACAGGTAGAGTTGAAATGTAAAATTTGACATTTCCCAGCACTTATTACATGAAACATTGCTTCTGCTAGCTGCTTTGTGAATGGCTTCATGGTCAAGTACATTTGAGCAACCAAATCTAAACTGCATATCATATAATAGGCTTCGAGAAGTTGTTTATTTTACTCAGCATTCCTCAAACTAACGTGTCCACGGAACACTTCAAAATATTTATTTACATTTGTTCTGGAAAACACACTGAAAAATTCCAAGTGAAGATTATAGATTTGGGAGCTTCCAGGTCTATTCATGTAAAGGGGCTTTGGAGTTAGATACCCAAGTTCATCCTCAGATTAGCTGTGACAGTGGGTAAACTTAGTCTTGGGCTGTTAATTTCCATCCATAAAATGGGTATCGTAATTCCCATCTAGCACTGCAGTGAATATTAAATAGATATATCCACAAGGTTCCCTAGCTCATAGCATGTACTCAACAAAAGCTAGACTTTTTCCAAAATAAAAGTTAAGATCTTTTCCTTTTTATGGACTTAGGTTTTTGAAAGAGAAGTATTTCTTGAGGATAATCTCAAACCCAGGAAATAGTTACAGCAGGATGAGATCTGTACTTCGATCAGCATTTGAGAGGGGGCATAGTATGGGGTAAAAGAGCTTGCATAGGACCAGATATGCCACGCATTAGCTCTGGGAGATTTGACCCAGTGCCCTCATATGTCAAATGCAGATATGTACTCCATGGAGCATTCTGAGGATGAAATAAATGTCTATGTAGTGTGCCCCACAGGCCTGGAACAGCAAATACTCAGGAAATTAAAGGTGACGTTGATAATAATAGTACAAAGCACCATTGTGGAACACTTTCAACTACGCCAGGCAAGGTGCTGAGCCTGGCCGTTTCTTGGAGTGGAGCTCGCAGCCTGCTTCCTCACAATGGACTTCAGAGACGCAGACTCCTGCTGACTCTCAGGCAGTGCAGCCCAGGATCGTGCACTTTGACAAGCTCCCTGGATAATTCTATGGTCACTAAAATTGGAGAACCACTGATTGGGAAGCATGACTGGCAAGAACGTGAAGACCAGATAGACACTGAACTGGAGAAGGATGGACATTAAGGACCCTGGCCTCAGAGGTGAGTCGCCCCGCGATGTGAGTCTTGGGCCCACAAGTTCACCACGCCCCTTTGCAGGAGGGTGCTGGCAGGTGTGGACGAGCTGGCTGGTGCCAGGTGCGGCATTCCTGGAGCAGGTAACAAGAACAGTGGGTGCTGGTTCCAAGTGAGATGTGCAGGAAGGTGGTGGGATGAGCGCCCCGAGAGTAGGTCAGATTCGGTTCCTGCCCATGGTCCAGTTCCCATCCATGAGGCCCTGTGCACCTCTACACCTGCCAGGGAAGCCCATGCCACTTGTATTCTTCAGACTAAGCACGCCTGGTTTGGAAGATTTGGGACAAAGTCTTCTCAAGAGGGGCCTGAACCCCATAATGTGTTCCCTTCTTATGGGAACAGGGATAATACAGCATATAAATGACCACAATCCCTAAGCAAGATCTGCTAGAAGGGCATTAATTTCTTTACGTTCCTTCCAGGATGAATATTGTATGTAACCCCCTTTGCAGTTCTGTTCAGGGACCCTGCTGGTCCTACTCACCTCTTCTGAAGATGGGCAGTGGTCTCATTTTCTTTAGACTTAACCTGGAACCAAGAAGGCTCCACGTCGGGGTTCGTTTTGTCTTGGCTCTGCTCTTGGGAGTCATAAAAGGTGAGGCAGTGCCCTCCACCTCTGGAGGGCAGATGGCTTGGGCAGGCCCTGCAGACCCCCGCCCTCCACACACACACTCTTGCCTGTCAGCAGGCAACACCGGGGAGCTCAAGACTCCTTGGCATATGATGTTTTCCAGTTTGGGCAGAGCTGAGAACATGTGGAAGACACGCAGCTGTCCCTTGGTTTCTGGCCACTGTCATTAAAAGAATCAAGAAGCACGATGATCAGAGAGAGAAGTCACTCCTACTTCTGGGCAATGCCCACACATAGAAGCTCACATAGGCTTCTGTCCTCGGATCTCAAAACTCTAGGCCGATGCCAGGGCACAAAGCTACGCATCCTTTCTTCACCCAAATAAAGCCCACAGACACTGCATCTTCACAACAAAGCTTGAAACCAGTCAAGCACTTTTATTAAAAAAAAAAAGGAAAAGTCTAATGGTGATTATATATTCTATACATGCTACAGCTAATTGTTCACCGCCCCTCCCCCTCACATTAGGTATTGTCATGTATTTTTTTGGGTGTAAAAGGAAACAAAAAACCACCACCAGAATTTGTCCGTTTGCCAGGAGGGTATAGGAATGCCGGGCGTCCAGAGATCGCCAGCAGCATCCTGTGAGCAGACACGAGGTGGCGGGGCAATGCCATGGGAGCCCACTGTTCCTAGAGGGACACAGGAAACGGTTTCCTTTTTTGGTGGCTCCCAGAAGCAGGACATGTGGGCTGTGGCTAAGGTGACTATAGCTCCTCACCACCCCTGGAAGTGAAAGGGGGGCTATTACAACGACAGGGGCACAAAGGCATGGACAGGCATATGTGGGGGTCAAGTATGGACACCTTCGTGGTCCCAGAATTGCTTATTGCTGTAACGAGCCTGGTGGAGCACCTCCTTGCGTCTACAGAAGACCTGAAAGTGAAGACTGCTGGCTGTGGCACCGGGTTTGGCTTCTTCAAGGAAACGGAGATTGAGCCCCCTTGTCCCTGGTTGGAACTAGGAAGGCCTCCTTTGGAGCCAAGGACAGAAACAGGGAGGAGGGAATGTTGAAGCACAAGGAGGGGCTCAGTAGCCCGCAGGGTAGCGCCAGAAACCAGACATTACCCCAGGGAGCTGGCATGGTCACGGCTGTGAGCAGGGTCCTCAGCAGGTGGTCCTCGAGTGGACAATGACTGTGCAGCCTCCTGGTTTTAACTCTGCGAAGTCAGAACCTTAGCCAAGTTCAGAGCAATTCCTCCAGGCTAAGGAGGGCGCCCCGTACCCTCAGGCCTCAGTGTGAGCCAGTGGCCACTGTTCAGGCCAGTTTGCCACCAGGTCATCTTTGGTCTCTGGCATTGTATGGCTGTTTGCTGCAAAAGCCCTGAAGGATGGGCCTGGACAGCTGGGGGGGGGGGGGGAAGGACAAGACTTCCATGCATGGGTAAGGCTGTTACGTGCCCACCATCACAGTCCAAAGACAAGGGCAGGGCCTCCCAGGAGCAGGCGGACCCAACACTTAGAGACTCAGCACAATGGAAGGATGGGAGCCAAGCCACGGACGCTCCCGTTCTTGATGTCCAGTTCCAGCTATTTGAGGGCAGGAGCACTCAGCACTGGCACCTGGTACAGGCTGAATAAACACTTCTGTCCATCCCCAAGGTCCTTCCACACCCTGGGGAGATTCAGCACCTGCCCTTTAACGTGGCAAGCCTGTTTTCCTCTGTTCCACGTGGGAATGAAATCCCCAGTGGGCTCAAAATGTTTTAAGGCCTAGGACGTAGCCTAAGAAATTGTGGCAAAGGCTCACAAAGACTGGCAGCCTGATCCGGGCCCTCGTAATTCCTCAGAAGGCCGGGGCAGTAAAAGCGGTTTCAGCTGGAGCCCAGCCCTCCCCAAGCCTCAACCTGGGACACAATCCCACCACAGGGCAAAGACATTCTGAGCGAAATATTTGAGCAAAGGCTTATTTTATCAAGTGGTAGTCCTAAAACTCAGATTTTCCAAAGATCTGATGGCACCACAAGCTGCAGTTTTACCCCAAGATGTAAGATAAAATCCAGGAAATAAGCAGGAGTGAGGAAAGGAGAAAACCCACCTCTGTCTGCCTGTCAGAGTGGCATTTACCTGTGACCTGCTGACAAGCGTCATCGTGGGGCGAGGAGCAGAGAAACTCAAAGAGGGAGGGTCCCCCGCTTCACCGGAGGCCCAACTACATTTCACTGCTGGTGGCAGAGGAAGTCAAGGGCATTGGGGAGAAAACCCCTGGATTTGATCCTCAGCTGTCACTGTCACTATTTGGATGAAGCTAGGAATGTGGCTTCATTCCCTGAACATCAATTTTCTCACGACAGGTTGGGGCTGATCCCCTGCACCTCCCAGGGTTATCGCGAGGACCACGCCAGAGGAGGGAGCGTGTTTCGGCTCGGTGACCTGCCGGAGCTTGGCATCGGGGCTATTCCTGTGGCCCAGGCCCTTTGCACGGCTGGAACTCCAGGGGAGTTTTGCATACGCTCCATCAATTGCTCACAGAATAGGGGCCACAGACCTGGATGGTGTGAACCTAGGTCCACAGGCAAGGACAGCTAGACCTGTCACTTCCAGGAGCCTGGGGAAGTGCCTACCGCTGTGACAAAAAGAGCAGAGAGAGGGGTCCTCAGGACACAAGTGTATCCTGAGGAAAGAGCAGTGAACAGAGAAGAGTGTGGCTTCAGTACCTTCAGTTCCATCAGAATAATAATAATAATAATAATAATAATAATAATAATAATAAGGCAAGTTCTTTCACTTGCAGGAAAACGTTCTGCCCAGAGAAAGAACCAGTCCGTCCCCACCCAGCTGATCCCCAGGAGAGGCTGAGGTCAGCCGCCAACCCCCTCGGCGGAACCAGCAAACAGACAGCAAAGCTCCTACGGCCGGCAGGGAACCCGCGCAGCCCGGCCTGCCCGGCGTGCAGCACGCGTGGGCACTCACGACACATGCAAAGGCCAATGAAAGCAGAGAGTGAATCAGAAAACAAAAATTTAGAGTTTTGTCTTTTAAAATGTAGTCAAATCCTGCATCACAGCTTCATAAAAATGGTTTAAACTGAAGTGGATCAAACACGCAGGAAAACATGTTATGGGGCAAGAGGTGGGTGGCCCTCTTCCAGCTGCCCCCCTTCTTCCCCACAGGGTTCTGGACATAGGGCCAAGGGGTGAGCAGGTGCAGCGAGGAGCACCTCAGGGCCCTGCCCCCAGATTCTCGGGGGTGGTCCTTACAGGCTGACCGGAGCAACAGGATGGCTCTGTGGGTCTGAGGAAGCTCCTTCTCCTGCAGAGACACCCAGAGACCATGTGGGGGGTCGGGGAGGGGAGGGGGCCTTTGGCACTGCAGGTAGACAGTGGGCATCCCCAGGAGAGCAGGCTTTGTGTTCCCAAAGCATAGTAGCCAATGAACTGAATCAGAGCCACGTCCTCTCCTACAGGGCAGGGTGGGACGTGGAGGGCACTGCCCTCTCACCCCCAGGCAGCCTGGTCCACAGGCAGGGTCTCTGGGCTGGGAGCTGGAAACCCTGGGTCCTGGTTCTAGTTCTGTATGTGGCTGGGACCCTATGTTGAACCACACCATCAAAATGGGTAAGGCTGCCCTGGGCTCCTCCCAGTGAGATGGAGAGGGAAAGGGCAGGGGAAAAGAAAACCGTGAAAGCCAGAGAAGAGCGGGAAGCAGCAACAGAGAGTGACAGGAGGCATCTGTCTGGCCCTTGGGTTCCTGTCACCCGAGGGGGCCTCTGCTTGCCATGCTCAACTTGATGGAGGAGCAGCTGCTGGTCTGTGAACCACCAGGGCCCCTCCAGGCTGGCATGTGAGACCCCGCCCCCCCGCTCCCTCTACTGCATAAGCTCTATCCCTCCTGGGATACCAGCACGGAGCAAAGAACAGGCCTCTGGCACCCAAGCTCCCCTCTCTCCCCCTGCCTGGTTTGCCCCTTCCTGGGAGAAGGGCACAAGCATGGAAGTCAGGCCGGCCTGGATTCAAATCCTCTTTCCCCCTCCTCCTAGCTAGTGTGCCTTGGGCACACGGAGCCCAAGCTTCCTCATCTATAAAATGGGAATACTATTATAGGAGAGGGTTGCCGTGAAGGTTAAACGTGAATGCAAAGTGCCGTGTAGAGTTTGGCACTGACTAGCTACCCAGAAAAGGGTGCTCAGAATGGAGCATGGCTTGCTAATGGCCCCTTTTCCAACAAATGTGGAGATGCTTGCTCTAGATAGACAAAGTGAGATGCCCCAGGGCGGGGAGGGGATTGTCCGGAGCCTGGCAGTGGAGGTTGCTCTGGGCTGGACCCAGCCCTTTAGGACCCATCAGGCTCCCAAGACAGAAGATGGGAGGCAGGTGGCCGAGTGGACCCCCACACCCACTTGTGGGGTCGCTGCATCTGGTCAAACCTGAGAGGCCCAGAGGCCTGAGGCCTCGGAGAGGAGGACACCCCCTGGGACTGGCCATGGAGCCCACTTGTATAGAGTGAAGTTCTTTGTGGTACCAGGCATTTTGGAAACTGGGTGAACAAAGTCACCGGCCTTTTAGAGACATGGAGAAGTTGGCGCAAGCTGTCAGACTGGACGAGCTGCCGGGGGACTGCCCCGAACTGCACCGGGTCCAAGCAATGAGAAATACTTTCTGCAGTTTTTCCAGATGGTGGGTTCTGGTGCTGGAGGCCTTGGAGAGTTGTGGTCCCGCTACTAGGTGGGCAGGGAAGCTGGGTGGCAATGCCACTGGCCTTAAGGCAGGGATACAGAGGGGAGAGAAAGCGAGCATGTGGCCCCTGAGCCTCGGGGGGCTGCTGTGGTGGCAGGGCTGGCTCTACCCACGGGAGGGAAGAACCCAGTTCTCCAGAGCCTTCCTTCCTTTGAAGCTCCATGGAGAACGATAAATTAAGAGGCATATTAAATATGTGGGTAAAACCAGCAGAGACGCACACGACCTCCAGCCAGGGAGGGAGGAGGCTAGGGCTTCTTTCTGAGATAGTTGGAAGGAATCCACCCTTCCCAGGAGGGCGCCCCGCTGAGGACCTGGCAGAACCACCAGCCACTGCTGTTCTTTTCCCTGACCTCGAACACCGTCCCCTCCTGGAAGCTGCTAGTATCTTCATCTCCTTCAAAGTTGGCCACGGCCACATACAGGTCCTTTGGGCTGTCGGCACTGGGGAAGGGGGCTGCTGCTGCTTTCTCTCTGTTTTCTCCGATCTTGCCCACCATTCGTGGCCCCAGCCCACCTTTGCCTCGAAGGTCATCCTGGCCCCCTGAGGAGTTGGAGAGAAAAGGTTTGGCTTTTGGAGGGACCAGCAGGGCCCGGCCTGGGGCAGGAGGTGCCCGGCCTTCGCTGGCCTCCCGCTGCAGCCCTCTGGCCTCCTGGAGGGGCCTGGGTGAACAGGAGGTTTTCTTGGGGGGTGGGGGTCTGCGGGGAGGGATCATGGGTCTCTGCTGGGGAGCCTCTTGGGGAGCCTCTTTGAGAGGCACGGGTGCACTCTTAGGCGCAGGATCTGTGGTCTTGGCTGGCCTCGGAGGGGCTCTGCAGGGTATTTCCTTGGGGCTAAGCCCATCCTGCTTGCCCGTCCTGTCCTGGGCACGACCAGGCCCCTCCCCTGGGAGGAAGCTGCGGCTGAAGGCTGCGTCTTGGCCCCCAGCAGCCTGGTGGCTGCTCTCTCCATCCAACAAGGGCTTCTCTTGGGACTTGGCAGGCCTGAGCTTGCTCCTGAGGTTGCAGATGTCCACTTGGTCTTCGCCCTGAGGTGGCTCTGTCCTGGGGGAAGAAGCTGGCTTTGGCCTAACCTGAGGTTTGGACTTCAAGAAGGGGTTCTGGGGAATGGCTTCTGGCTTCTCCTCTGGTGGGTCGGCTTTGGATTTGGAGATGGGCCGGAGGTTGGGCTTCTTCACTTCCTTGGCCAATACTTTATGGCCACACTCCAGCCCCATCTCATTTTTCAGCTGGAACAACTTGCTTTTGTCAGGTTTGGGCTCTGGCCTCCTGCCATCCCGGGATGGGGGGTTTTGTTTAGCTGGAATCATTGGCAAAATCATACCAGGGGGCTTGGGCGGGGAGCCCCTGAGCTGCTCCACCCTCTGCCGCTCCCGCTCCCGCTCCTGCAGCTCCCCTTCCGACTTGATGATGGATTCTTTCCGGGGAGGGAGGCTGGGCTTCTCTTCCAGGTCGGGGTCCGAGATCTCCTCGTAGCCTGCACACGACATGTCTGAAGACGCCTTTCTCAGGACCTCCTTACCGCCCTTCCAGTCTTTGGACCATGGCATCCCAGAGTCCACGGCACTGAGCGGTGCATCGGGCAGGGGCCGGGAGGGGCCACCAGCTTCGCTGCCCGTGCAGTTCTCCATCGCTGCTGCATCCCCCAGACGGAGCTGGGTCACCTCGTTGGGCAAGGGAGCCAGGAAGTTGGGTCTCGAGGCATTGCTGGTCTTCTTATACTTGTCAATGAAGGTTGCTGGGGCCCATCCTTCCTTGTCTTCAATCTGAATGTACCACCAGCCACTCAGGTTCTTCTCGATCACCTGGGCAGAGGAGAGGAAAGCACTCAGTAGGTGTGGTTCCAGAGCTGGAAGACCAGGGCGGTAAGGAGACCCCCACGCACCTGAGTTCCAGAAGCGGGGTTTGCACTCAGTGGGTTCCCAGACAACGTCCATGGTAGACCATCTACGGGGACTACCGTGTAGCAGGAACATCTCACATGGGGGTGGGTTCTAGTCTAACTGGATTTCCCCAGAAGCAGTTCCTGACATGGGCATGGGCACAGATTTGAGAGATGGCTTCAGGAAGTAACAAGTGAGGAAACTGGGAGTGTGAGGGCCTACTATAAGCAGGTTATTGCTATGGGCCACTGGGGCTTAATGGGCCAGGGGCCCTCCGAGAGAGCATGCAGAATCAGACTGCCCCACTGGGGGTGGGGACATTTACCCCTGGACGCACAGTTCTGCCCCCAGGGATTAATTCCTCACTTTCTGGGTGGTGCCCTCAGGCTACACAGGAGGGAGGAAGGTGTAAGCTGCAGGGACCTGTATGTAGCTGCAGGTCAACTCAGGTGGGTCGGATGCAGGGCGGGCCCCCAGCAGTGTCTGCTGCAATTCTAAAGTACAAGGTGAAATGCATATATAGCCCAAACCAGCCCTGGTCGCTGCTCCTTTGGTTGAGCACCAGATAAAGCGGCTGGCTGGCATTTACAGGCCATGCTGCGTGAGAAATGCATATCCTTAAACGTGGGAACCACACTCAGCTCATGTTTACATACAGGGGAACTTATGTTGAAGGAGGTAAAACAAACTGTCACCTCATCTCCTTCTCTCTCTGGGATACACACCCATTTAATGGAACGTGGGTGTATAGAATCACCCACGATATTTAAGATCGTATATTACCTGTTGGCTTTTGTTCAGTACCATATATATCTAAATTCACATGGGTGAAAGATATGCATGCTGCCTGCTATGAGCTGAACTGTATCTGCCTAACATTCATATGTCAAAGCCCTCACCCCTGTACCTTAGAATGTGACTCTATTTGGAGATCAAATCTTTTAAGAAGTAACTAAGTTAAATGGGGTTGTTAGGGTAGGCCCTAACCCTGTACAACTGGTGTCCTTACAAGAAGAGATCAGGACACCGGAGAACATACAGAATGAGGGACAACCACGTGAGAACAGTGAGAAGATGGCCATCTGCAAGCTAACGGAAGAAACCCCAGGAGAAACCAACCCTGCTGACACTTTGATCTTGGACTTCCAGCTTCCAGAACTGTGAGAAAATAAATCCCTGTTTAAACCACCCTGTCCGTGGTATTTTGTGACGGCAGCCCGAGCTAATGAATACCTGCAGTTCTCTGTGCACACTCTGTGCACAGATCTGATTAATGCTCACAATGGCCCCATGAGATGGGGATTATGATCCCATTTTTCAGATGCAAAAACAAATCTTAAGAGAGCTGAGGACTCGCAGAGGGTTAAGCGAGTTAACAGTGGAGGTGAAAGTCAAAGGCAGGCTGGTAGGCTCTAGAGCCTGAGCCTTTCCCACTCTCTGACTCTGTCCTGGAAAGGGGACCCTGCTTGGGGCAGAGCTGTGCCTGGGGTGAGAAAATGCTGGGGGCAACGAGGGCTGTGGGCATCACTCTGCTGCTGCATTCTGCGCCCAGCACAGAGAGGAATGGCAGCCACAGACTCGGCACAGGAGGCAGAGGCTGGATTCCGGGGTCTGCAGTCCTGGGTTCTAGTTCTGGCTTCCCCACTTACTGCCCGAATGGTCCTGTCCAAATAACACTGCTGAGATTCCACACCACAAAAAAGAGACAATGGTAAAAACAGTGACACCCACTTGCCGGTTTTCATGATGGCCACCTAAGCTAATGCATACAAGAGCACTTGGCTGATGCTGGAAGAGAAATGTTACCTATATGGAATTACAGCGAAGAGTTCCAGGACAGCAGGATGCACGTGACAGGCATAGAAAGTCCCACTGGACTCTCTCCAGAAAAGGGCGCTGATAAATGTAAGCCCTTCATCTGAGGGTGCCAGCATCTTACCAACACTTGGTAGCTATGGTAACAATTAAAGGTGATTCTGCTCATACAAGTCATTGCGGGCACATCCGTAAATTCGACAACAAATACTAAGTATGAACAACAATCAAAATGAAATAGATCAATGAGGATTTGCTGTGCTCTTAATAGGACTTACAGCAGTTCCCATCTGCTAGAGAGAAGCTAAGAGCTTTCATGAATAAAAGCAAATGCCAAATCTAAAGAATGCAGAGGAAAGGAAAGGGCCTGGTCTTTAACACCAAAGGGACCTGGGTTCAGATGCCAGCCCCACTACTTACTCGCTATGTAACCTTGAGCAACCTACCTAACCCCTCTTTGTCTCAGGTACATCTGTAAAATGGGCTGAAGATATTGACCTCTTGGGACTTCTGTGAAGATTAGTTACTAGGTATGTAAGGTACCTGGCACAGAGAGGTGCTACATCATCATTAAAGGTGTTATGAAGATACACAGACTAGGCAAGGAATTAGGTGCACCGAATAGCTCCACTGCTAGAACACTAGGGTTCCATTTATGAATTCTGAAGGCAAATGCGATATTGAAATGAGCCAGGAAGTGAAACTGGAGGAGAGGAACATAGAGGATACAGAATTTATCGTAAGAAAAAAATACTTGGTTAAGCCAAAAACTTTATATAATGCTATTAACCAATGTTACCACAATAAACTTTTTAAAAAGCAATCCCAGGTAGGCAAAAGGACACCAGATCCACTCACCTCGACTTTCAGGCCCGCCTGGAAGCTGATGCCATCCGGGATGGTTGTCTGGAATTCGGCAATGGTGTAATACTCTTCCTCCACTTGGGGTGGGATGGGGGGCTTGGGCAGGTTGAGCCCTCGAGGCTGGTATGATTAAACACAGTGCTAAGTCCAATGTAAATCCATTACCGTGGCACTGAAGGAAAGGGGCGCGTGTGTGTGTGTGGGCAGGTGTGTGTGTGGGGGGTTGGTGTTGGGGTGTATATGTGTGTGTGTGTGTGTGTGTGTGCGCGCGCACGCGCACACTTGTGCTAAGGGATTGGGACACAAATCATCCTCAAGAGGGTGCTGGTGGACCCATAGGACAAAACAAAACAGACCATTCAGATCATTGTCTCCTGGACGGGCCGCTGGCCCTTCAGCTTTACAGCAAAGAGAAGAAACATTTGCCAACAATCATGAAAATTTGCGGCAAGACAATATTCTCTGAACTTAAGAGGTAGTGAGGGCTGTGGAAAGAACACAGGTCTGCAAGTCAGACCCATCTGAGAAATACTGATTGATTGTGACTGTGGACAAATCATAACCCCTTCTGAAGCCTCAGCTTTGACTCCTGTGGAATGGATCTACCTGGTGGAGTCACTATAAGCACCTCACTAAGTGAATGGAGTGAAGCGCCCAGCACACTGCATGGCACCCAGCAGGTGCTCGCTAAATGGCAGACATTAAAAAGAGACGACCCGGTTTTCAAGGTATTGGTTAGAAAGGTACCTAAAGAATTAAAAATGTCTGAAAGCAAAATATCAGAATGGCAATATTTGTGCCTCCTCCCAGTTTTGGTCTCAAGCTACCTTAGCTGAGAACACTGATAAGACAAAGGGAAGGGCTCAGGAAGCAGAGGGCACATCCTGAGGCCTGTCACAAAGCCACTGTGTGAACAGGAAGACAGCATCTTTGGAAAGGGCGAGGTATATGTGAGGGGCTAGTTTCAGGGCAGGGGCTGGCTCCCCAGTAGCAAGGGCCCACTTACTATGGTCATATCCCGGCGAGGAGGGGGTCTCTGCCTCATCTTGGGTGATCCTATAAAGAGACAAGATCTTATTTTACACATGTGCAGAATTCGAGATAAAACTCCTGAGGTGGACACCAGGAAAGATCTATTCCGTCCTGCACAAGATAAGGCACAATACTCCGCACAGGCGTTTGTGAGCTGCTGTGACCCTTCCCATGAGAAGGGCTGGATTTAGAAGGGGCTGTTCCGATGTGGCTCAGGACAGCCGCGTGCTGGAGCACTGGAAAGCTTCATAGGAAGGGCAAAAGTGCAGGCTTCAGAATCATGCAAAGGCGGGCTGCAACACATTCTATGACTCTTTGAGCCACGAGGCCCTCATCTGCAGGAGGGGAATGACACCTGCCTCCCAGGGAGTGGTGGAGATGAAAATAAACAATACATGTGAGGCTCTTGGCACAGGGAAGTATGCCATAAATGTTACCACCCTTGGATCTGTGCTCTAGAACAAACCTAACTGAAACAACTTATAAACTTCAGGAATTTTTACTCTGGAGTTGTGCTGACCTCCTCTGGGCCTCAGGGTCAGGAGGATGACTTTGCAGTGGTCCAAGGCTCCTGGCTAAAGGCAGAATATTGAGCCCAGCTGGAGTGGCTCAGGGGTTGGAGCATTGACCAGGGGTTGAGCACTGACCTATGACGCAGGAGATCGCAGTTTGATTCCTAGTCAGGGCACATGCCCGGGTTGCAGGCTTGATCCCCAGTAGGGGTCGTGCAGAAGGCAGCCGACCAATGACTCTCTCATCACTGATGTTTCTCTCTCTCTCTCTCTCCCCCTCTCCCTTCTTCTCTCTGAAATCAATAACGACATATTTAAAAAAAAAAAAAAAAAAGGCAGAATTTTGAGAAAGAAACCCTATGTGTTGCCTGAGTCTAACACAGGGGGGTAGTTTGGCAGTGGGGGTGTGAAGATGACTGCTAATCTCTTAAATAACCACTTCTCCTGTCTTCTATTAGAATAAATAGCAACAGTTTTAGTTATATAAAGACTGCATTTCCTAGACTCCCTTGCAGCTAGGTATTGCCATGTGACTAGTTCTGGCCAATAGGATGTGAGACAGTGGGAATAGTGTAGCTTCTGAGTGGAGTCAGCCACTTCTCTCTGCCTCCTTTTCATTGGCTGGACTAGTGGTGACCATCCTAGACTAGGTAAGGACAACACACAACAGATGCAGCACAACAAGATTCTTGACTGCATGCAGTTGCCAAAGCAACCCTGGACATATATCTGAACTCTTTTGTAAGAAACAAACATCTACGTTATTTGAGCCACTGCTATTGGGTGCATGCATGCGGCGGGCAGTGGGTGTCTTTGTTTGAGCATCTGAACCTATGTCAACACAGGGTTTCAGATTTTCATTTGCTCCTCTCTAAGTTAATGGGGAATCCTCCTGTGCTCTTGGCCATCACAGACTAGAATCACAGAAACTAGGTGCTGGACCGAACCCCTGCCATGGCTTGTCAGTGCTTTCTCAGAGCAGTTAAGTAGAGAATGTGAGGCTCAAGAAGTTTGCGGACTAAAAGAGCCACTATAACCTGGAGAAGGAGATGCCCAGCCATGAACAAGTGACTTGATCCCTACAGCTAATAGGAAGTCCCTTCCAAACAGACAGATTCCTTCTGCTCTGAACAACCAGAACAGGGCTGTGCGCTTGAGGCTGGAGTCCTGGGGATGCAGTAGACAGTAATGAACCCTACTCTCAGGTGTGTTGGGAATATTAAATGGTAAAATATATATGGGGAGGGTTCAAAAAGCAAGATGGATGAAGAAATGTTGAGTAAACTCAACTTAAGAGTCAATTTTTTCTTCCTCTGGCTCAGAAATGAGGCCATGCAGAGAGAGCACTGGTGCTGGAGTCAGAAAGGCCTGGATTCAAGTCCTGGCCCCACCATTTTACTAGCTGGGTGGCCTTGGACAAACCACTTAATTTCTCTGACTTCTAATCTGTAAAACAAAAGTAGTAAGTCCCTCAAAGGTTGTTATGCAGAGTCAGTGAGACTAATGATGAGATTCCGGGCACACAGCAGGGGCTTGAGAAACAGTGGGTATCTCGATCATCACGAAACATGGAAAAACAGGGTCTGGAGAAGGAAAGCAGTGTCTCTCCCCGCAGGCCCTGCAACTTGCTGGCTGAATGGCATGGAGCAAGTTACCCGGGGTTTCTGAGCCTCTGCTCTCTTATCTACAGGACAAGGGGCAGAGTATGAAGAACACGGAGCACAGAGCCTCGCACACCAGTTCCCCAGCCTCCCCAGCCACCGGGGCTCAGGGGGGTTCCACTCACTCTGCTTGATGTCAACATCCGGCACTGGGCGGCCTTCAAAGCGGCCATCCCTCTGGTTGCCGAGGAGCTCCTTCTCTCTGCCCACCGAGTTCTGTGGCCGGGAAACTCCATCCAGGTCAAGGACGCCCGCGTGGGCAGATGAGCCGGGGCCCAGCTTGGGGGGTAAGGGCTCCCCGCTGCTCTTCTTTAGGTACGAGGCTGGGGCCCAGCCCTCTTTGCCCTGGTACCTGGGAGGGGGAGGAAGAATGCTGGTCAAGCTGTTCTGCCAGGCCCATGGGAATAAGCCATACTCCTACTGTGAATCCCACCTCGAGGCCCAGATGGCACGAACAATGGGTCACAATGTCCAGGGCCAGAGGCTGGCACACTGCTTGCTGCCTCGTGATGAAGCCTAAGCCCTCAGAGCTCGGCAGTCAAGGCCTTTCCAACCCAGCCTCTGCTTGCCTCCCAGCCTCATCTCTCACAATAAGCCCCATGTCCCACTACGTTTGCAGTCTCCCAAACGCACCACCGTCTTTCAACCCCAGGCCCCTGCTCTTGGAGCCCCTCTGCCTGCAAAGTTCCTTCCCCGCTCCTCCCTGCTTCTGTCCCTCAGCTCTGCTTAATACCATTTCCTCTCTCAAGCCTTTCCCGAGCCTCATGGAGAATGAAGCCCTCCCTCCACAGTGTCCCGTCACCTGCACATACCACAATCCCAATACCTGTAACATAACTACCCGTGGCCTGTCTCCCAGTTAGAATGCGAGCTCTGGGAAGGGCCATGGCTGATCCACCTCGGTGTCAAAGGTCTCAGTGCCAGTGAGGTGAATACGTAAAAGGACAAGTGGACAAACTGCAAATGAGCTTGGCAAGGGGGAGTAGCCTCTGCTATAGTTGCTGTCCCCTTACAGCCATCACTGCGATGACAATAATAACAATAATGATAACTGGTACTTAGAGGGCATTTAATGTTCTGTTCTATGTACTTTAGAGCTATTGATGGATCTCATCCACCCAGTGCTGGGAGGTGGCAGACATGCACTCAGACCCAGGTGGCTGGCACCTGTCTGCTCCTAACTTCCATGCTCTGCCGCCTCTTCCCAGCAGCTCCAGCTCTGGGCACAGGGCGGGTGGAGCTCTGTTCACGTTCGTTAAATGTGCACTCAGATGGGAATGAAGTAAGTGGGGGCTGGTTCCTGGTCTTACCAAGGGTCACTGAACTGCAGGGGATTCAGTGAGTACAATGATCACTTAATTCTCTGAATGGAACTCAGTTTAATGGCACAACCCAAGGGGTCGGTCTGGACCATGCCTGTGAGAGCCAACTGTGACCATCTCTTCTGAACATCATGCTTAGTGACATTACACTGGGCACTTGAACTTGACTATGGTGGGAGTATTTATACCACACAAATCAAGAGCACTTTTCCCTTGGAGAGCTGGTTGTTAAACATCTACCTGCACCCCACTGGTCAGGTCTGAAAAACAGGTGCCCACACCTATGGGGGAGTTAAACACACCTAACTGACCGGCAATGATGTATAACAGGGTCAAATATCTTGTCAAGAATTGCTTTAAGAACTAAATAGCACTGTACTTCAATGAAAAAAGTTTCTTTATTACTGAAAACAAATTTATACGGAGATAGAAACCTGCAGAGTTTGGTGTCTACCAATCTTAAAATACCTACCCTCAGAGAGGAATTAAACCTCGTCTGAGTTGGAAAATGTCACGCCACATACAATTCTCACCCTCAGTATGAGAAAGCTCATTTGGGGGCACAAAGCAAGCAGAGAGCCAACAATGTAGTGGTGAGTGAACTCTGGGGTGAGAAAGATGTGGGTTCAAATCCTGACTCAGATGACTAGAGCCCATGCTGACATCAAGCTGCAGCCTCAGGAGGGCCCCGGAGCCAATTAAGCCATTCCCAAATTCCAGAGCCACCAAGTTTTGGGATAATTTGTTATGCAGCAAGATAGCATGTATACTCCAGATGTTACGCACCACTGCCATTACTCCTCCAGAACTCAGTTCTGAGGTTCCCCTCCCTCAGGGAGCCTTCCTGCCCCCGGGCCCAGAAGCCCGTTCTGTGCTCCACGCCCCGAGCATCTCTCCCACACACCGTGTGCCTCCCTGGCCTGTGGCTGTGTGCGAGTCTATCCCCTGCGCCTACTGGTGTGAATCACTGTCCTCCTTGCTGTCTACTCCCCAACTCCCAGAACAGTGCTTGGCCTGGAACAGATTCTTGGTGTGTGTTTGTTGAATGAATAAAGTGCCACATGCTCAGCCCCACGTGAGTAACCCTAATGTCCTGCCTCATGTCATGGCACAGACGCCGGGTCACAGGGACCTCAGGTCTCCCCTCTGGCCCTAATTTCCTGTGGTCACAGCCTGGCTACTAGGGTGAGCAATGACTCATTACTAAACCTGGGAAAGTACCAGAGACCAACACAGTACCTGCCTGTGGGGTTCTGATCTCATCACACAAGTGAAGGAGCTGTGAGAAAGTGTTTGAAATGCCTTCACT
Organism: Miniopterus natalensis; assembly: GCF_054644295.1. Lineage (NCBI taxonomy): Eukaryota > Metazoa > Chordata > Mammalia > Chiroptera > Miniopteridae > Miniopterus > Miniopterus natalensis. Next base: position 94,523,753 of record NC_142084.1, read on the forward strand.
CCTGGGCTCTGAGAGACTAGGGCAAATGATCGATTCTGGGATGAGTTTCAGTCTGTGTGGGGTTATGCACTGTACTGGTCTCAGAGCGGGGCTGAAATGGGAAATCCCACCAGTGGCAGCTCTGCCCCCAGTTACTTATTAAGAGAAACATCTGGAGGTGGAGACCAGTCTTGCTCAACAGGGTTACTGCGATCTGTGGTTCATTGTGTTTGGAGAAGGTTTTGCTTATTATGGATTTTCAGAGAAGGATCTGAGTAGGGAGGGAAGCCAAACAGCACAGAGGAGAAGCATGCTTTTATGGCTCAGGCCAAAACCTCACCCCATCTGCGATGGCTTACAGACCTCTGTGCAGCTGGAGCGCACGTGACCTGAAACCCACCCAGCTGCACTGGGTACCTGATCTTCCACCAGCCTTCCAGGTTTTTCTGAATGACCTCCACCATGGCCCCTCTCTCCAGGTTCATTTCATCCTGGTCACGAGCTGTGTACGGGTAGATGACTGTGTACTTCTCCTCTGTGGGGACAAAGGGGTGATGGGGTAAGTCAAGGACACTGAGGGTCCTGGGGCACTGATGGCCAAGGCTGTGATCCGTGAGATGTCCTTGCCCATCAGAGGGAAAGATTTCCTCCAGGGGTTTCTGTGCATCCCCAGGCCCTCACTTAGCCCTGCATAACCCTGTGCAAGCAGCACCAGGACACGGGACCATGGGCAGGTCCAAATCCCTCAGCGTCACACATTCCCCTTACCTTCTTCAAATCTGTGCTTCAAGGTCACCTTCCATGACCTCGTTTTATGCAATATTCAGACCCACTGCAACCTCATCCCCTTTACCCAGGTTGTTTTTTCTCTTGTACCAGGAATTACATTCTAACACACCATAAATTTACTTATTTGTTGTGTTTCAGGTCTGTTTCTCCTGCTAGGATAGGAATCTCTTGAAGGCAGCCATCCATGTGGCTTGTTCATTCCTCTGTCTCCAACACTGAGTATGACACCAGGAACATTTAGTAACTGTTTAGTAAACGAACAGGTCCCGAAGGCCTGGCGGGAGCCCCCTGCTCATGCCAGAGGGGGTTAAACCCTGTGGCTCCTCCGCAGTTCTCGCTCCTGGAGGGTCAGGGACAAGCTGATTGGCAGCTCACAGTCTCAGTCTGCAGTCACTACCAAGGAGACAGCTAGCAATTTTCATTACCTGGCTGGTAACTGAGCTTCAATTTTCATTAATTATTTTCAGCCCCTGGATCCAACCATGCATGAAGTTCAATTTGATGTTTTAAATTAATTTTTTTATTAAGATATAATTGGCATCTAACACTGTATTATTTTTAAGTGTACAACATAATGGTCATATCTATATCTATATACGTACATATCTCGCAAAATGACTGCCTGCTTCAATTTTCATTCATGTGTCTGGGGTGCCTTCCATCCCGCTCTCTGGTTTCCTGCTTCCTCCCCCAAAGCCAAGGGGTCTGGGCTCTGCAGCAAGGGTTGCTTACAGTCACACTCAGGCAGGGCCCCCCAGAGAGCAAGAAAATAGCTCCTGTCCCCAACATTGTCTGAAATGAGTGCTGAGCCAGACAACAGCTGAGTGTCCCAGGGGAGCCCAGGAGGGAGAGGGCTTTCCTGTTTTGGTTACATCCCAGCCCCCAGGGAGTGACTGAGCCAGCTGTGGGCTGGTGTGGATGGTTTGTGTGTGGGGCTGACTCTGTCCGTGGCCTGCCCAGCTGGTGTAGAGGGAGGCGGAAAACACACAGGGCGTTTATTTATTTATTGATCTAGCCCACTGACCTGCTTCGTGGGGGCTGAGCTGACTCAAGTTGCACATATCCTGTGTACAGCAGAGTCAGCTGTTCCCCTTGCTCAAAGTGGCTGCAGGGTGGGGAGGAGGGTAATTCAACCCTGTCTATGCACAGACATTCTGTTTGGTTGGGTCCCAGGCTAAGTGCAGTTACTCCTAAAGGCCCTGGACTCCTGTGGCCAGCACCCTTGAGCTGAATCGCGTAAGGGGATTCTCTAGCACCCTGAGGCCTCTGTGGGCTCCACGGGACACTCAGTGATTCCTAACAAAGCTTAAGGTAGAACACCTAGTAGACTGGATGGTGGGAGCCCGATGGCACTGCTGCTTAGCACCTACCCCCCTTCCTCTGGGGCCACTACCAGCCTCTGTCCACATGGTTTGGGAGAGGCTGACTTTACCATCTCCTAGAGGGAGAGGAGGGCATGTGACCCTAGCCTGCCATCCCACTGGCCACCGTGATTGGTTCAGGGATGGCGTATGACCCATATGGGTCACCTAGAACCCATCCTGGGATGTGTGTTGAAGGAGAAGCACTTTCTCTGGTGGGTGTCCCTGAAGGTGCCTGGGACTACTCTCACCATGAGAGAATGGCTCCAGCGAGGGAGCGAGCAGGGCAGAGAGGTGGCAAGAGTGAGTCTCAGGCCCCCAGGATGCTTTCAAGCCCCTGGACCCAGCCCTGCCTGAAGCTAGCACTACCCTGGGCTTTTCAGTGATATAAGTCAACACACTTCCTTTTTGCTTAAGCCAGTTTGACATGGGGTTCTTTTTTTGGAACTCAAATGAGCCTGATGAAAGGAAAAGATCACTGGCTCAGCATTACAGAGGCCCCCGGACATTATTTTTTAACCTGGGAAACTTGAAGCCCCAGGCTCCCTCCTCCCGGACCCACATGCCAACACACACACGGCACAGACAAGATCGTGGTTTCTCACATGCAGCAGGCACGGGCTGCCCCGGAGCAGGGAGGCACATGCAGATGCAAGGACCCGGCTCCAAACCCCAAACGGGGAAGAAAACTCGAGGTAGACACCTTGACGCCAGTTGATGGCATACAAGTCCCCCAGGGTCCGGCGGCGGCCCACGGGCCGGGGCAACGACCAGTACCTCCACGAGACTGGGCGGGCAGCATGTGGAGGTGAAGGGCAGAAGGCAGAGGTGAGAAGAAAGCACTTCCAGTGTCTCCAGGCACAAGGGGCACCGAGCACGGGTGCCCATTAAGAGCAATTATTTCTGAGTCTATGCCAAACCCGCGTCTCGAAGGACCACGTCCCTGAGTATTAACCTTAAACTTGAGTGAAGGGGCATCCAGGAGCCATAATTCTACCTCTGGCATGATTATAGAGAGGCACTAAGAGAAGCCCTTGTGCAGGGGGAAGAAAAATGTACAAATCCTTGGGGAAATGTGGTCCCTCTCCCGTCTGCTAGCTGTGTGGCCCCTGGCAGGTGTCTCTCCCTTTCTGAGCCTGCTTCTCATCTGTGAAATGGGGATAATAACCCGCCCCCTAGAGAGGCATGCCGTGCGGTCACTAACTGTCTAGGGGAGCTAGAGTTTCCATGCGGTCCACCACTGCCCCCAACTGGAGCTGACTCTGTAGTATTCCTGTGTCAGCCCAGTGCCGAGCGCTTCCTGGGCCCCACAAGCACAGGGGCGCTGTTGGCCATATAAACCTAATCGCAAAACCACAGATAATTCTTGTTGCTAACCTTTGAGGCCAGAAATATGCCGCTTCTTCTCACCCTCTGTTCTGATAAATACATACTCAAGCGGCTCTGTGCTTTCTCAAACTAGTCAACTAAAAGCCCCGAAGGTTTGACCGTAGGCAAGCCATAGCTATATGATAAAAACTGGTCCTCGTTATTTATTATTGTTTCAGGTTCTTTGTCAAGGGCTTTGCATGTGGGATCTCATTTAATTAAAAAAAAAAAAAATCCCATGATGCAGACATCATTTCCCATTTTAGGGGAGGTGGGTGATTTGCAGAGGTTAAGTTGCAGGCCCAAGTTCACTGGGTCAGTAAATGGTGCAGCTGTGATTCAGGTTCAGGTCTGACTCTCAACTCCTCCGTCAACTAAGATGAACACATCCTCTAGTTTCAGAAATTCTTTGAGGGGAAGGGAGTCAGGTGGGTGTCCGCATTTTTGACATGGCAGGGGCCACCCTTCGGGACACCCGTGGGGAAAGTTCTCTGGGAAATGGAAGTGTGTGTGGGTGAGAGAAGGGGGTCATCCCTAATCCTGATGCCCAGTGGGAGCCATTAAACCAGTAGACAAAGCGGAGACCTTTACAGATAGCTTCAGATGGTCTGCAAAGGAGCTGGAAGCAGCCCCAGTACGTTGGCCATCAGATCATTAAAGGGAGGAAAAGTGACCATGTTAACAGCAACCAGGCTGGGGTCTCCTGGGGCTCTATGCAGGTGTCAGGGGACCAGCTCCAGCCAGGCTCACTGGGTTGGCTCCCAAAGGCCCCTGAGGAAGGGCAGGCTTGCCCATCAACCCCGACCCCATGCCCACTGGGGCCTGGCCTCATGCCCACTGGCCACTCGCAGGCAGACCTGAAGAGAAGGGATTGGGTGAGGGCCCCCACACGGGCGACAGCCTGCACAGGGCTCCCCAGCAGGCCTGAGGCTCGAGCTCCCGCTTACCTTCCTCAGGCTGCAGGGAAAATTCATCCTGCCCAGCATCCTGCCCTTCGAGGCAGGTGGCAGGGACCCAGCCTTGCTCTTCAGCGGTGCTGACGAACCACCAACCTGGGAGAACGAGAGTGCACACTGATGTTTGTAGGGTCAGGTTTGAGGCCTGGATGTCAGAATACAGTAACATTCAGGACTGTGTCGACACTCAGGCGAAGCCTAAACAGGCACCACCCTATTGGCGGGGGACAACGGCCATGTCCGCTGACGGCTAACTGGTGAGGAGGGGGCCGGGGAGGGAAACGTGGTCCTGAATGGTGACAGCAAAGAACACAGCTACCTTCACTACGGTGTGCCACTTGCATGTCTTAGATCACCTTTACATCACCATGCTCACTGCAGATGAGGAAACGGAGGCTCCAAGAGGCCAACAGACATGTCCAGTTCTCAGGGCTAACGGCAGAGCTGCGAAGTGCATGGGGCTGTCCGACACTGACGCCACTGCCCTGACAACTCACCTGACTCTGCATCTGCTCCCGTCAAGGTCAAGCTGGCTGCAGTTGTAGCTGCTTGAGAGACCCCCCTGCCCAGACTCAGGCCCTCCCTCTTCAGAGAAAAGTCTGCACGGAGCTTGTGGTGGGCAGAATAATGAACCACCAGAGATAATCCACTTAATCCCTGAAACCTATGAATATGTTAAATTACGTGAAGGCCGCAGATGGGATTAAGGTTGCTAATCAGCTGACCTTCAAACTCGGAGACAATCCTGGATTATCTGGGTGGGCCACTGTAATCACCAGGGTTCTTAGCTAAGGAAGAGGGAGGCGGGAGAGGCAGGGGGAGGTGTGGCTAAGAAAGAACAACACAGAGGCAGGACACTGCTGGCTTTGAGGATGGAAGAAGGGGCTGTCACACTCACACACACACAGGCACACCTTGCTTTACACTGCACTTTATTACATTTTGCAGAGAGTGCACTTTTTACAAATTGAAGGTGAGACCCTCCACCAGCAAAAAGATTACTACTGGCTGAAGGCGCAGGTGATGGTTAGCATTTTTTAGCAATAGACTATTTTTAAATTGACGTATGTACTTTTTTTTTTTTTTTTTAGACATAATGCTATTTTACATGTAACAGACTATAATATAGTGTAAACATAACTTTTATATGCCCTGGGAAACCAAACAATTTGTGTGATTCACTTTATTGTGATATTTGAGGTATCTGCTTTACTGTGGCGATGCAGAACCAGATGTGCTCCCCTCTCTTTGCCTTCAATGGAGCCAACGGTGGCTTTGTGGCTAAGGAAGGCAAAAGGGAAGAAAACTCACAGTTTTGAGCACCTACTGTGTGCCCAGCACAGGTTCAGGCACTCTCCAAATATTATCTCATTTAATTCTTACAATAGCCCTTTGGAGCAGAACTTTTCGTTATTTCACAGATGAGAGAACTGATGATCAGAGAGAAGCAGCCCCCTGGACGACTATAAAATGCAGAGTCCAGATGGAAACCCAGGCTAAGTGTCCTTATCATACCCCGTCTGTCCCAGACCTGGCCAGTGCACGTGACCAGTGGTCCCTGCAATGGGCAGGCACACTGAGGAGACAGGCAGTGTGTCCAGTCCACGCCAGAGCCCCCCGCTGACGGAGCCTTTGTGAAGACTCCTGTGGCAATCAAAGAAAACCAACGGGGCAAATTTTCAGTGGAATGCTAGCCTCCGTGTCTCCAAGTGCTCCGACGCAGAAGGAACGTTCACAAAATGTGAACCTCGAAACAAATCAGTAACATCTGACCCAACAGGACGCTGGTGAGTTATGACCAAGCAGGATATTCGAGCACTGTGACCAAATGGGCAGTTTTCTAGGAGGTCATCAGCCGGTCCTGCCAAAACTGACCAGCCTCGATCGGCAACTGCAGTTTCTGCGCTTCCAAGTATTTGCTGTCCTAGGGGCTCAGTGAGAGTGTTGGGTGGGGAAGGGGGTCTAGATGCCTACCTGACTCATTTTTCTCGATGATGTCCACCACCTGCCCCACGCTGAGGCTGATTTCCGAGCTCTCCTGCTTCTGGTAGTCTGCCACCACTACGTACTGCTCCAGGACCATGGGGTCCGCTGAGGTCGGGTCACTCCCTGTGGATACAAAATGCTATCAGATGTCACATCTGGCCACCACCCATGTTTGAAGTAATAGGAGCCAGGGGAGTAGGGTAGGTAAGGAGGACATGCTAAATAGAGAAAGGGGCTGTCACGGGAATTGTCTCATCCACTCATTCTCTTATTCATTTGCTCACTCAACCACCACAATTTACCAAGTACCTGTGCTAGCACTGTGCTAGCATTGGAGGTTCAGGTTAAGATATGGTACTTGACCTGAAAAGGCAGACAGCCCAGTGGGAAAGCTCACTCATTCATATCTATCTATCTATCCATCCATCCATCCATCCACCCACCCATTCAGCATCAGCCATTACTCACCCACCCATCATCCATCCAAACACCCATCCATCATCCATCCCAGGAAACATCATCCATCCACCATCCACGCACCAGAACACCTATCCACCCACCATCCATCCAACTAAACATCCATTCATCTACCCATACGTTCACCAACCATTAAGCCATCCAAAGTCACTCATTTATTAATTCGTGAAATCACCAACGATATTCCAGACACTCTATTAGGTGCGGGAGTACTAAAGTGAATGAAACAGGTAGGACTCCCAGTCTCATGTGACCTAATCTAGTTGGGGTGACAGACACCTACACAAGGATACGTGATCCATTAGCACACAGGAAAAAAGTATTCGTTTCTGAGAGATGCATTACTGGAAACAACGAATGAACAAGATAGGGAGTGCTACATTACATGGGATGGTCAGCGAGACCTCCCAAGGAGGTGACATAAAGCAGAGACCTGTGACACAAACAGTCCTGAGGACAATGGGGAAAGACCGGTGCAGGCCCACTGTGAGGTGAGGAAGGGCTTGGAGCCTCCCAGGACCTGGAAGGAGGCCAGGGTGGCTGAAGCCCAGAAGTGAGGAGAGTGGTCCTGTGTGAGGTCACGAGGTCACACAGGCTGGCATGGGTCAGAGCAGGCGGGGCCTGCTGGGCCAAGGCAAGAAGTTTGGTTTTTGTTTGTTTGTTTTTTAACCCCTGAAGTAGAACCACTAAAGGATTTTAAGACAGGAATAACACATGAAGATTTGCATCTTTAAAAAGATTATTCTGGCTGCCACATGGAGACTGGATTAGAGGCGGGTAAGAAAGAAAGCAGATGAGATGAAGGACACAAAGCTGTTAGGCAAGAGCTTTGCTCCAGGGCAGGGGAGGGGGGAGAGGTGCTCTAGAGAGGCCGTTTCCCCGGGACGCAGTGTGGGTGGCGACTGTGCAGCCCCGGTTCAGTACTAAGACCCATCTGATAAGTAAATGAAAAGAGACCACAGAATACAAGTGATGTAAAGGTCAGATGAGTGCAGGCACTCCCAAGAGCAGCGGCTGGATGTGGGAGGGCAGCGTGGCATGTGTGGCCGCAGGACCCTGGTGTTCTGAAAGTCCTGACTCAAAATATTCCGCCCCGTTTCCACAAACAGCAGAGACACCCAGGAAACCCCACATTCCGTTCCAAATACTCCCCGTAGCGCAGGGGATGTGAGGCTGGCTCACACGGAGCCACCTTGTGCGCCTCTTCCCAACTCTCTCGGGTGGCATCTTGTTGGTCGCTTAAGATGGGCTGTGGTGGGAGCATTTGTACCGTGGAAGTTGGCAAATGCTACAAAGCTGGGGTGACCACCAGGGAGCTGGTCGTGGAGCCTTTCCCAGCACACCCCTGCCCGCCAGCCTCTGGCATCCAGAAGCAGCACAAAAGCCCTTTGTTAGAAGCAGGCACTGCGCACTTCTGATGGGGAGTCCAGAGCAGGGCATGCTGGCCCGGTGGGGGTCACTGCGCTCTTTTCCACCGGACTGGACAAAGCTTTCCATATCTCGTTCACCTCCACGTTCCCAGGGGACCTAGAGCACTGTCAGGCACACAGCAGGCGCTTAATAAACACGGAATGAATAACCACGTCTGCCTTGTTCACTCAGCACGGACATTCAACGGACATTTGTGGAGCCAATGAACAAAGGGTAACCGGAAACTTCTAGAAACTCTCCATTTCCGCACCAACTCTCCTCACCAGGCTGCCAGTGGGATTTGGGATAACCACAAGCAGTGACGGAATCAGGGAATCACGGGACTCACTGTGAACAAGCCAGGAACAGAGGCGGGCAGGGAGCGGGGTTTAGGACCCTGGCTGGCCTGAGTAGATCAGGCGTCAGCACCTGGCTCAGGCACCGCCTCCGAGACTTACATCTCCTCCCCGTGACAGTAGCTTTTAGACTGTAGTCCCCCGCCACTGAGTGGTTCAGAATACAGTGCATGGGGCTGCTTTTTCTACACCAGGGCTTCCAGGGCTGGCTGCCTTCATTTCAACCACAGCCCTCAACTTATCAAAACCAGGCATGCCAGGATCTGAACACCCGATTCTCCAACTAGGCTTCAGGCCCCTTAGGTGTTACGCAGAGACGCCCGCTGGTGGACTGCGACGTTGCAGCCAAGCTCTATAATGCGCTGCGAGGGCAACACCCAGAAGTTAATGCACCCAGGCCAAGTTCTAGGAGCTGCAAGGGTGGAAGCACATATTCCTAGGTAAGCGAAGTCATGCTTGTGGCCCAGCAGCAAATGAGACAAAGAAAAAGTCAGCAGAAAGGAGGAGATTCCACAGTGGGAGGGTGATTTCATCACTGGGGAAGTGCTATAAAACATTCTCAAGAGGCAAGTGCCTAATCCATCACAGAATTTTCTAGTTGGCCATGTTTTTATTCAAGATGACAGGTCTTGACATTTAAAAGTAACTGCTATGGACAAAACTGTATCCCTCTACATGCCATCTGTGGTGGTACAGGAGGTGGGGCCTCTAGGAGGTAATTAGGTTAGAGGAGGTCATGAGGATGAAACCCGCATCGTGGGGTTTGTGCCTTTATAAGAAGAGACCAGGGCTTGTTCTCTGTCTCTGCATGTGAGCACACAGCGAGAAGGCAGCAGGCTACAAGCCGGGAAGAGGCTTCTCTCCAGGCCCCAAGCATGCCTCCGCATCTGTGAGAAAGGAGCTTCTGTCAGCCAAGCCTCTTAGTCTATAGCATTTAGTTAGAGCAGCCCATTATCCTAATGCAACTAATAGCAAAGTAGGATTTTCTTCCCAGAAATTCACTATACTGCCAGTCTTGCTTAGAGTCAGTAAATGAGACAATAACTCAGTAAGTAAAGGGTAGAAAATTCAGGAAGATGCTCCTTAAATAATCACATGACCTGTTACATTTCGGTGCAGGGTTTTTTCCTGCAGGATGAGCAGAATTTGAGACCACATGAGCCAAAGTCTGCAGGAGCCAGCCAAGCAGCCATGACTGGGAAATTCTGGAGACAGACAAGCCTTCTCAGAGCTCTGGCTCAGAAATCCTAGAGCTTGGCTGTCAACCTTAAATCCCTCGCAAATTCAATCAAGAAGGCTGGTTCTAACATGAAGGAAGAATGCAAAGGTGGGGTGAAAAATAAGGCTAACCCCAGCATGGGATCTTTGTCTGAATGGAGAAAGATGCTATTTTCCACCCAGCGGGACTATAAATAAACCCGTCCCCCCATCATTGCAGGTGGGTGATGTAACAGTGGCTGCCACAAATTAGAGCTTCTTCTCTGTTTTCCAGACCAGTCCCCTCATCAAGCCTGTCTGCCGGGACACTTTTGTTTTCACAGACCAGAGCCGTCTCTTTCCTCTGCCTCCCACCCATTCCCTCCAGGAAAGGCTCTGAACTCTCAAAGCCAGAAACTCCGTGACCAGCCCAAGGGGGGCCGCTCTGCTCTTTTCTAAGAAACGTATCATTATCCTCAGGGCTCTGGGACAATTTGCAGCGCAGCAGGATGCGGGGCTCTGGCCAGTACCCATTATCCAGACAGCGGAGCTGTAAACAGGCTGCTTGGGAAGAGGCCAGAGTTCATTCCACAGCCATACCTTGAGGCAAAGAGAACCACGCTTCTTCACTCTTCCTGGCAAGAATGGCATCGGGCCTGTAAGGCTGACCACTGGCCTTGGACCCAGGGGACCAGAGCTGTTGACAGTGCTCCTGATGCTGCTTTGAAGGACACCTGGGTGCTTTGAATTAACAGTAGAATAAAGACAGCAGCAAACATATATCACAACAGGCCGGGCACTGTTCTAGGTACTTTATACATATTATTATAAATTATTATCCCCACTTTTCAGATGAGGAAACTGAGGCCCATGGAAGGAGGCATCCTTTTTTACTTCTGGGACCTCTACTGGGTTCCACTTTGCCCAATTTTATCAACCCCCTCAAACTTCCCGGAGTCCTAGATAAATAAAAGAACTTAGAATTCTGGAAGCTCTGAAGGCCACATGGTCTAGGTGTGGTGTGGGCTGGGGCCTTTGCAGATGTGGGATGATCTTGGGTGGCAGGCAGAAAAAAATCAATATTGCTCAACCCCAGGCCTGTGAGGACTCAACCATTCCTCTGTGAACCCAGATCCCACCTTCTCATCTTCCACGACTGCTCTTGGTAGAAGGGCTGTGCTGTGCGGGGAAGGAAAGAGCGTTAGGAAGAAAGAGAACTGATTTTGGGAAAGTGGAAGTGAGTGTGGGAGCTGCTTGAAATAGCAGCTGTCATGGCCCTGAACAGTGGTGACTGGAGCTGAGGATGGCAGATGGATCGGGCCCAAATTTAGTGACACTTTCGCCTCCCCACCTGCACACTATCCCCTCAGCCCCGAATGCCCCTTGTTGTGTGGAAAGGTCTGCTCACTCTTCAAGACCCAGGGTCCCTCCTTTTTGACTCTTTCCGGACACCTGAGAAGAGTGCTTTTAGCTCTGAGTTACCACGTTCCTTTGTCTAAAGTAGAAGAAAGGCTGTTAACACCCTACAGCTTAATTAGGAAGCTGTCTCCCCTACCCCTCCGAGGTGTTCTGTGCAAAAGACAGGTCTCATCAACTTTGTAATTTTGGGGTATAAGATGAAACAACCTCCAGCCATTTTTTTTGGAAACAGAGTGGGATATCAACCAATCAATCAAGCATCCAACCATCCATCTAGCATCCATCCATCCATCTATCCATCCAGTATCCAACCATCCAGCATCTATCCATCCATCCACCCACCCAGTATCCATCCACCCATCCACCCATCCATCCATCCATCCACTCAGTATCCATCCATCCATCCGTCCATCCATCCATCATCCCTCTATCCATCCACTCACCCACATGGCTATCCCCAATGTGGAGCCCAGGGTCTGGCACACACGTCACAGGTGCTCAGCAGGGGTAAAATGAACATGAATGAACAAATAGGAGAAAATGGAAAATATTCTTACCAAGTTTCTTTTTCCCAACATGCTCCCTGTACAGGAGAGAATGGGGATGGGAAAGAGGAAGAGTCAGTGCCTGCTGTGTACTAACATAAGTTAGTCTGTTATAAAACTGAGATTCTCTACCTCACATCTCCAGTCAATAAGTAAAATTTAAGCCAGCCCCAGGGACCCAGATTCCTTAAAAAAAGGAAAAAAGAAAAAAAAAAAGAATGAATTCCTCTTCATTTTCTCCCTTTCTTTGATAAGTGCTCTGGTGTCCTGGAGGGGTACAGAGTCTGAAAACAGGAGCTAGGCCTCCGCACTGCGCCGAGCCAGTGCCCACCTCATCAGGCACAGCGGAGGCCCGGAGATGTAGACACGGAGCAGAAAGCGCTTGGTGCTAAGCGGTAAGCAGGACACACTAAGACTGGGTAGAAGTCTGGGTAGCAGTGAATGAAGTACCTCTCTCTCACGGTGACAGGGGACACTCCTGCGGGCTAGAATTCACAGGGAATACTAGGTGATAGCAACTCCCTTACCCTGTCAATCATGTCAGAGTTTATGTACACAACTGCATTACAAATGCGATACCACAAACCAGGGTCTGCAAAGTACTTTTCAGTAAAAAGGTTTCCAGTGTTATAAAGAGAAAAAGCAAGGTGATAGGTTCAGTTGAGATAGGTGTTGTGGAAACAGTAACATTAGCTAGTAATTACTTAATAATTACCCAGCTAGCTACTTTTAATTCATTCATTTACTATAATAACCCTAGGAAATTGGGACTCTTTTTATGCCCATTTTACTAATGAGGAAAATGAGGCACAGAAAGGTTAAGTAATCTGCCCTAGGCCACACAGCCTAGCAAGTAGTACAGCCAGGGTCTGAACCCAGGTCTATCTAATGTTTAAACCTTGAGATATAATTCACATAACATAAAATTCATTCTTGTAAACAGTACAATTCACTGGTGTTTACTATATTCACAAGGTTGTACAACTATCACCACTATCTAATTCCAGAAAATTCTCCTCAACCCAAAAAGAAGCCCCCATATCCACCAGCAGTCACTCCCCAGTCCCCCTCCTCCCAGCCCCTGAACCACTAATAATAATTTGTGTGCTGTCTCTAATGACTTGTCCATTCTGGTAATTTTATAGGAATGGAATCGTACAATAGGTGGCCTTTCGTGTCTGGCTTCTTTCACGTAGCATAACGTTTTCAAGGGTCATCACGCTGTAGCCTGTGTCAGCACTTCATTCCTTTTGGGCTTGTCTTTCTTGGGCTTCAGCATGGGCGCAGGTGTAAGGAGATATTTGGGAATGAAGGCATTTGAATGAGCGGACGCTGTCTTTGTTAGGGGAAGGGAGAGGCATCTGGAAGGCCTGTGCCTCTGGTCTTCGTATGAGGACAAGAGTATCCACGTGGCGCCCCTCCTTCCAGAGACTTACAGCTATCGACTGGACCAGTCAGCTTCTCTTACCATCTACGAAAGACTACAAAACCCAAGAGTTTTGGCCCTGACAGCCGAGGAGCTGTGAAAACTGGCTGTGTGCCTACTGTGTGCAGGCTCTGTGCTGAGGACTTCCCACACACATATCCACGCCGCACCGTGATCCTGTGAAGTGCCTATTCCTATTACTCCCATTTCAGACGTGAGGAAGTGGACTCTCCTGAAAAGTTATCAGAATAAAACTCCATTGCTGGGAAGCTGAATTATCAAACATAATAGCCAGGGTGGGGGTGTCCCCACGATTTCAGCCCCAAACTCAGAACACTCACTTGACCATGTCCTCACTCTCGCATTAGTCTCCCAAAAACCCTGTAATGTGGGTGCGGCAGGGGGCGTGATCTCACTGCACAGATGAAGCAACTGAGGCAGAAAGGGAGGGAGGTGACCCATCTGTCCAGGTGTTAAGAGGGCCCTGGGGGTGCACTCAGCCAGCTCCCTTCACCTGTAAAACCCAGCTATTGTTACCCACCTACAGTGTCAGTGAAGGCTGGTGAAGTGAGGCCCAGGTGGGGCTCAATCAGGGGAACCCAGTTTAATTTTTCCTTCACTTTCCTCTGGTTCCTCTCAGGGCTGGCTGGGCACGCTTGGGGGAGGTCCGCAAACCAACTTACTCTTTGGGGGGATTCAGGTCCTCGGGTCTTGTCTCAAAGAACTGTAGCACCTCCTCACACTGGGAGATATAGGGGGGCAGCTGGATCAGGGCCTGGAGAAGAGACACAGGTGAGTGCAAAGGGAGAGAGGGTCCGAGCCAGGGGCTCTCCCCCGGGCAGGCAGCAGAGCCTCGGGAGGAAGGGGGTGCTCAGTAAAACACACACTGCTTGGGCTCACCCTCAGATTTTCTGATTCAAGTTTGGGGTGGGGCCTGAAATGTGCATTTCTAACATCCCCTGGTGATGCTGCTCTGCTGGTTTGGGGGGCCCTCCCACACACAGTGGATGTACAGGGTGGCGCAAAATAGGCTTATAGCTATGAACACGTGAAACAGTTTATCCTTGCATTATTACTTATTAATTACTGCACTATTTTCCACTCAAACAACTGTAAACCTTATCACCCCACCCTGCGTATACACATATATACCACAGGCATATTTGCAAGAATAATACCCACATATTTAGACAAAACAATAACCCGTGAACTTCGCGCCATGCCACTCGTCTTACGCCCACCTCTCCCGGCCGGTGGCGTCTACTGTTTAGATGGGCCACACGGCTCAGCCAGCTGCCCACCGGTGAGCGTTCTGGTTGTTTCTGACGTGCCTGATGTGCGTCCAAACTCACGGATCTGAACTGCTTGTGAAGGGGCCGTCTGAGAGTTAGGGGGAGGCTGGGAGTTCCCAGGTTAATGAGGTTGCACATCCAGGACCGACTCTCCAAGTCCATGCTATTTTGCCACCTCGGCTCATCATGAAAGGGGCCTCGATCATCTCTGCCACAGGAGGAGACCGGGGGGGACCCACAGGCTGGGACCAGGCATTTGTTGTGCTGTTTATTGACCAACAGGTATTCACTCAATGGTTCAGTGGGCATCTTCTCTACGCCCAGCACTGCACTGGTTTCTGTGCTAAACAGGAGCAGCACAGGGCACATGTGATCATGAAAAGGTTGGAAAGTAAGACAAGGCTCCATAATGAATCAATAGCCCAGCTTAACAGACACCCACCGAAGCGTCCCCTGGCCCAGGTCCCGAGGACGTGCATCTGAGCGCAGTCGAGTCGTCTCACGCACACACTTGCACACTCCTGTGCAGGTCAGTGCCTGTGCGCGAAGTGAAGGAGCCCGGGAGACTCTGCCAGCCACGTCCCCCACCCACAGGTGCTCGGGAGGGAGGTGGGGCCCTCTCCCGTGCCTCCCTGCCACGCTCAGTGTGAGTCTGGGACGGCAAAGGCATGCCCCGTATTTCCTATATAAGGAGCCTGTAAAAGCTCCCCTCCCCGCCCTGCCAAGTGATGCTCCAACCCTGCTACTGGGCTGTGATGGACCAACGGAGAGATGGAGGGGGGTCTCCAATGTGGCTCCTTCCACAGGGTTTCAGGGGCATTTTGACCCTATATAACTGATTTTTCCAGTTTTTAAAAAATGTCAAGGGTGGTAAAATACGCAATCTTAACCACTGTTAAGTGGACAGTTCAGTGGCATTAAGCACATCACACCTGTTTTGCAGCCATCGCCACCACCACCCACAGAACTCTCTTCATCTTGAAAAACTGAAACTAAACTCATTAAACAGCTCTCCACTCCTCCTCCCCCAGCCCCCGCACCCACCACTCTACTGGGTATAAATCTGACAACTCTAGGAACCTCAGGTAAGTGGAATCACACAGTATTTGTCCTTTGGTGACTGGCCTATTTCACTGAGGCTCAGCCGTGCTGTAAGCATGTGTTGGAATTGCCTCCCTTTTCAAGGCTAAATAACATCCCACCGTATGGATAGATCACATTTTGGGTTGCTGACCCCATATGGCCTTTGAGTCAGGCTCTGAATTTAAGCTCCCCCCTGCCCCCATGTGTGTGACCCAGATCTCAAGAGGGGAAAACCTATGGGGCGAGTGGACATGTTTTAGTGAGGGCCTTCCCCAGTCCCTGTCCTCTAGATCCTGGAGTGAGCGATGCTGACCCAGTGTGTGTAGCTCACTGACTTTTTAAAATTAACCCTGTAGTGCCTCCTGTTCTGCAGCAAATCCCCAGGGATCGAGTTTTTCCAGGCCAGAGGCAGAGAGCCCGAGGGAGAAAGCAGGCCCTTCCCGTCTCCCGTTTCTGACCCCCCCTTTCTGGCTCAGAGCAGCCAGTGTTCATTCTTCTGCCCGGGCCGAGCTGCCGTCCCTGGTCCCCGTGGGTGTCTTTCCTCTGAAATCCTGCAGCTCTTGCAGTTGGAACCACATAATGGAGGAGCTGATTACACGCTGGACTGTGGCACGTCCTGGCTGCTTCGTGGGCAGAAATCTTGTGGCTGCCCCCAGACGGCAGTAACAACATGCTTTACGTCGGCTCAGCACTCGATGGCCCTGAAATGCGGTTGTCTGTGCTGCTTCATGTACTCCTGGGAGGGCTGGACCATTTTACAGATAGGGAAATGGAGGCTCTGGGGACCTGCCCAGGACTTCTACCCCAAATCCACAGAGGGAAGGGGTATGTGGCTATTCCTCCTGCACCTCCCCTACATGTCCAGACAGTGCTGTGGAGCCCCGGATACCTGGTCAAAAGAATTCACCGGATAAATGACATGAGGAGGATGTGACCGTGTGGCCCTGTTTGGGGTGAGCTGGGTGGGCCCTGAGGAGGCCATGGTCTCCACCCAGAGGGGGCCTCCCAGGATGCTGCTTGCTGAAACGGGCAGAGGCCCTGAATGGACCATGGGACGAGGCCCATGGAAACCTTACGACAGTGCCAAGTTCTCTTTTGGTTTTGAGCAATTCCTAGGAAGTAAAAGCCAAACCAAACCCCCAAACCATAAAATAAAGCCAAGTCACTAATACAAGGCAGCACTGAGCTCTTTGATGTTCACCCCTTTCATTCTGGAAGGACACGCTGACAGTAAAAATATGACCTGGGGCAGGGAAATAATTCTGCTTCTGAAATAGTCCAGAACCATCTCGGGGTTGGTCAGTAATGTCCAACAACCACAGTTCCAGGAAAACCCGGCTCTGTCCGGGCTGGAATCCCAGCCCCGTGGGCAGAGGTGGCTGGTCGATGCAGGGATAAGAGAGCAAGTCCTGCTGGCCAAGGGTAACGTGAAGGTCAGACAGATCCAGCTCCAGATTCTGGCTCTGGCCATCCCATCTGACCCTCAGTGTGCTCATCTGGAAAATGGAAATAGCGAACACCCATCTCAGAGGGCTGTGCTGCAGAGTAGTGAGAAAGTGGCTGTAAGGAATCCAACGCGTGCTAGCTGCTCGATAAACAGTAAGTTAACCCTCTGGCTTTCTGTACCGGAGCAAGTAAACATTGTGGTGATTTCCAGAGGCGATTCTCGAGTCAGCAAGATGACTGTTAGATAACAAGGCGGCTAGGGAAAGCTCCGAGGTTTCTCAGGCCTCTCTCTTAGTCCCCCAACTTCCAAAAGAATGGCCCAGGGAGTCAACGCTTCTCTCTCTGTAAAGTTTAAAAATCTTATTGTATTGGGGCAAGGACACTTAACCCGAGATCTACCTTCTGAACACATTTTTAAGTGCACGGTACAGCGTTGGCCGTCGTCGAGAAGATCACTAGAGCCTACTCACCTTGCTGACTGAAACTTTATTTCCGTTGGCTAGTAACCTCCCATTGTCCCCTCCCCCCAGCCCCGGCACCCACCATTTCAGTCTTTCATTCTATGAATCTGACACCTAGACAAGCAGAATTATACAGCATTTGCTTTTCTGTGACTGGCTTATTTCACTTAGCATAATGTCCTCAAGATCCACCCATGTTATCACACGTGGCAGCATTTCCTTTTTATTATTACTATTTTTTAAATCCTCGCCTGAGGATAGGTTTCTATTGATTTTAGAGAGAAAGGGAGATGAGGGAGGGAGGGGAGAGAGAGAGAGAGAGAGAGAGAGAGAGACCGATGGGCTGCTTCCCGTATGGGCTACGACCAGGTATCGAACCCAAAGCCTGGGTATGTGCCCTGACAAGGAATCGAACCCGCAACCTTTTGGTGTGCGGGACAATGCTCCAACCAACCGAGCGACCTGGCCAGGGCAGAGTTTCCTTCTTCAGAAAGGCTGGGTAGTATCTGAGTGTCCGTCCGCATCCCATTTGGGTGGTTCCCACATCTTGGCTGTAGGGAGCATGCTGCAGTGAGCGTGAGCAGAGCACTCAGGGTCAGAGAGGTGATGGGAATGGCCGGAGCCAGGATCAGGAGCGGGATCTGTCTGACTTTTTTTTATCACTGTCCTTGGCAAACATAGTTTCTCTTCCAGATCTCGACTTCAGTTCTTTTGAATAAATACCCAGAAGTGGGATTGCTGGGTCATAGGATAGCACTATTTTTAACTTTTTGAGGAACCTCCATATGTTTTTCAGAGCAGCTGCATTCTTCTGCATTCTCACCAACGCTGTGGGCAAGGGTTCCAATTTCCCCATGTCCTCGACAATGCTTATTTTTTTTTTCTTTTTCTTTTAAATAATAGCCATCCTAACATCCTAACAGGTGTGAGGTTATATCTCACTGCTTTTGACTTACATTTTCCTGATGATTGGTGACACTGGACATTTTAATGTTCAGGTATATGTACCTGTTGATTGCTTGTTTACCTTCTTAGGAAAAATGTCTATTCAAGTCTTCACCTCATTTTTTTAATCGAGTTATTAGTGTTATTGCTATTGAGATGTAGGAGGAGTTCCTCATATATTTTAGAGATTAATCCCTTATGAGTTGTATGGTTTGCAAGGACTCTTTCCCATTTCATAGGCTGCCTTTTCATGTCTGATTGCTTCTTTTACTGTGCAGAGCTTTTTAGTTTGATGTAGTCCCACCTATTTATTTTTACTTTTGCTACCTGTACTCTTTTTAAATTTATTTAAATTTATTGATTTTTAGAGAGAGAGAGAAGGGAGAGGGAGAGAGAGAGAAACATCGATCAACTGCCTCCTGTAGGCACCCCTACCGGGTATGGAACTGGTGTACCTTTGGTGCATGGGACAACGCTCAACCCACTGAGCCACAATGGCCAGAGCCACTGGCTGATTCCTGTACGTGTCCTGACCAGAGACAGAACCTGCAACTTTGGCGTATCAGGATGACGCTCTAACCAACTGAGCTCCCGGCCAGGTCTTGCTGGCTGTACTCTTGATCTCGTATCTACAAAATCACTGCCAAGAGCCCAGAAATAAATCCACGCATATGCCCAACTGATTTTCAACAAAGACGCCAAGAATACACTATGGGGAAAGGAGAGTCTCTGCAACAAACGGTGCTGGGAAACTGGATGCCCGTGTGCAGAAGAATAAAACTGGGCCCTTATTTTACACTACACACAAAAACTTACTCAAAATGGACTAAAGACTTAAACATAAGACTCGAAACTGAAACTCCCAGAAGAAAACGCTTTTCTAACTTGCTTTCCGAGAGCAGGACCAGGCTTTGCAGAGCTTCAGCAACAGCAGGGGGCTACATTTAAAAACACTTTTGTTGCTGTTGTTTCATTTTATTTATTTTCACTTTTATGGCTCATGATACCAGTTTTCTCTTATGGTTCTAATATAAAATTTCCTCTAAAAGATATATTTTTAAAGAAAGTTAAAAAAGTGAGTTTATTTAAAGAAAAATATTAATACAGGTGATAGTATCTGGTAAAAATCTTAAAGGGAGGTTTCAAATGACAGGAGTCTGGTCAACACTATTATACTGGCCATAGTTTAAAATACTACAGCATGGGCATACACGTTCACAGGTGTGTGTGTGTACGTGTGTGTTAGATTTAAGCTGCACCCTAACGATGGCTGCTTAATCGCTGCCGCCCCCTCATTGGGAATTAACACTTTAGTAAGTAAAAGACTCTCATCACAAGTCCTCACTTCAGAAAAGGCTCCTTCAGAGCTTCAGGTATCTTTACCTCTGACCAACACCACAGCCTTTATTCACCAGCATCACAGCAGTTAGAAATGATTTTCCTTGCTGGTGAGATGAGGGGTGTTCTGGAAATATCCTCAGACACTCCAGCCCTCGCACGGTCAGAACTTGGCGAGCCCAGCCTTGCGCGTCCTGCCGAATGCCGCCCTGGGCCTAGGATTCCGAGTCCTCTGAGTTCTGCCTCTTCTTGAGGTTTCACTGTGAGGCCACAGTTAGGACTGGCCGATCCTGCCACAAGCCTACCGTTGCATCTGTCTCGAGGAAACTTCCATGCAAAGTGGGGTCAGGCAGGCAGCTGGCATTTCAACCAGCTTACAGAACCACCGGAGAGGCTGTTTAGGTTGCTGCTTGATAATAAAGGCTTGTAGGTATGGCAGGATTTAGAGCCTTGTTTTCACTGGTTTTTTTTTGATGAACAGAAGTTCTTAAATTTAATGGAGTCAAATAAGTCAATCATTTTGTGGTTGTCTTTTGGGTCTTTAGAAATCCCTCTAATACCTGGAGATTATGAAGACATCTCCCTGTTTTTATCTTTTAGAAACTTTCACAGCACTGCCTCTTACATTCAGGTCTTTAATTTCCTTGGAAATAATTACATGTGAGGGAGAGCTTAGCTCTTTTTTGTTTTTGTTTTTTTGCATATGGATATCCATTTCCTAAGGCATCTGACCTCTCCTCAATGATCTGCAAGGCTGGCTTGGTCAGTATCAAAATGTCCAAATACACGTGGGTCTCTTTCTGGGTTTTCCATTTTGTCCACTGGTCTACCTATCCTTGTGCCAACACCATACTCTGTTAATTACCATAAATTTCTAATAGATCTGGTAGAGCAGAGAGTTTCCTCCATTGTGAGGTACACCTAGTAGCTAGCTTTTGGGATACCTACAGCCCTCACCTATCTTTACCTACTGGAGACCACCAATTTCTATTAAAATAAAGGTAATAGTGACAGATTGAATTGGCTTGTCAGTTAACAATGACATTAACAGAGTCCAAATGCTATGTAAAAGCCTATGCAGTCTGTGAAGACTTCACAGACACTGTGACAAAAGGGACTGTTTCACTTCCCCCCCAGGAAGGCAGCTCCCTTGAAGCCAGGCCCAGGGAAGTTGGCCAAAACCAAAACCCCAAAATATCCACTCTGCCTCTTACACGGCATCAACAGCCGGGCGGTAACCTCCACGTGGCTCGCAGAACATAAGCAGTTTCTTCCCTGTGGCTGATCCGGGCAAATCCATGAGCTCTGCAGGGTCCCCAGCAGCAGCCAGATGCAGGCAGCTGCTGCTTCTCTTACCGCTTCAGCATTTTAAATCTCCTTCCACAAATCAAATGTGTGGGTTGGTGAAGCACTGGGTGTGAGGAAATGGGGACTCTGGAGAGAGGCTGGGTGGGCTGGGGAAGAAGCCGGAGAGCACAGGCTGGGCCAAGGGGCAAGTTTCTGGGGAGGGCACCAGCTGCAGCCTCCCAGCTGGTCACAGGGACCCCGAGGGTAACAAAGTTCTTGCCAATGGGGTCTGGACAAAGAAACTTCAGGCTTTAGATGTTTAGAAAGAGGAAAAGACTGGAACTTCCCTCTGAGAGCTGGGAGACAGGGGCAGTGTCTGCGCCTGAGTGACTGTCCCTGTCCCGTCCCCCCCCCCCCCCCCTTTTAAGGAGATCCTCAGGAGTGAGAAGGGTCGGAACGTAGCTGCCTCTATGAAAGCTATGCTTAAATATTTCGGCCTCTTGAATTTTGACTTTCCAGAGAAGCCATGAGCGGTATGTGAGCGCCAAGGCCTAAAAGGCCTGGTTCAGCTCTCAACCTGGTCAACGCTGTTATTGTTTCCTTACCTTCGCAATGGCACAATGTACCTATTATCAAGGTTCTGGAGAGATGAAATGAGGTCGTGTCTGGCAAACAGAACATGAGCAATCAGGAGTGATTTTCTACACTTCCAGGATGTCTCCGGCCACGGGAGGGTCATCTGCCCCCTCACTGCCCCCCTTCACATTTTTTTAGATTTATTGAAGTATAATTTATGTACCATAAAAGTCGCCTGTTATAAGTACACTAAATTCAATGATATTTAGTAAATTACAGAGTTGTGCAACCGTCACCACAGTCTAGTTTTAGAACTTTCCATCACCTCAAAAATCTCCCCCGGCCTAATTTGTGATGGGTCTCTAACTGCCACCGCCCCAGGCCCAGGAAACCACTGACCTGCTTTCTGTCTCTACAGATTTGCCTTTTCTGCACATTTCATAGAAATGAAATCAGACACTATGCAGTCTTTTGCATCTGGCTTTCCCCCTTCAGCGTCATGTTTTTGAGATTCATCCACATTGCAACGTTTATCAGTATTTCACCGCATTTTATTGTCAAATAATATCCTATTGTGTGGACAGTCCACATTTTATCTATTTACCTAATGACGGACATTTGGACTGTTTCCAATGGTGGGTTATTATGAATTAATCCTGCTATGAACATTTGCACCCAAATCTTTGTGTGGATATAAGGTGTTAATTCTCTTGAGTATATACCTCGGAGTGGTCATGTGATAAATTTCACTTCTGAAAAAACTGCCAAGCTGTTCTCCAAAGTGGCTTCCCCACCACGTTTCCACCAGAACAAAGGCTCCAGTTCCTCTGTGTCCTCAGTAACTCTCGGTCGTGTCTGTCTTGAGGACGATGGCCAGTCTAGCGGGTGTGTGGGTATCTCATTATGGTTTTATTTTGCATCGCCCTAATGATTCATGATGCTGGACTCCTTTCATATGCTTAACCACTGTCTATTTTCTGTCTACTCAAATCTTTAGTCTGTTTTGAAGCTGAGTTGTCTTTTTATTACTGATTTGCAAGAATTCTTTATATAGTCTCAATGCATGTCCCTTATCATATGTATAATTTACAAATATTTTCTCCTAATTTGTGGCATATCTTTTCATTTTCTTCATGGTATCCAAGTACAGAAGTCTGTAAGTTTAATGAAGTCAAATTTATCAATTTTTGTCTTGTGGTGTCATATTTAAGAACTCTTTGCCTAAACTGAGGTCACAAAGATTTTCTCCTTTGTTTTCTTCTAGGCATTTTATAGTTTTAGCTCTGACGTTTAGGTCTGTGATCCACTTTGAGTTGATGTTTTGTGCGTGATGTGAGGTAAGGGTCCAACTTTATTATTTTTGCATATTTTTAAACCCATATTGTTTATTAAAACAATTATTCTTTCCTATTGGATTTCTTGGTGCCTTTGTTGAAAATCAATTGCCTCTAAATGGAAAAAATTCACTTCTAGGCTCTCAATTCTGTTCCACTAACCTCCATGCCTACCCTGCTGACAGTACCACACTATCTTGATTACTGTAGCTTTGTAGGAAGTTTTGAAAATGGGTAGTACAAGCCCTCCAATTTTGTTCTTCCTTTTCAAAACTGTCTTGGCTATTTTGGGTCCCTTGCATTTCCCCATACACTTTAGGATCAACTTGTTAATTTCTACAAAAAAAAGTCTACTAGGATTTTGACAGAGATAGTATTTAGTATTGACTCTGTAGAGCAATTGGGGGAGAACTGCCATTTTAACACTACAGAGGGTTCTAGTCCATAAATATAGACTACCTCTCCATTCAGGGCTTCTACAATTTCTCTCAGCAATGGATTCTATTCTTTTTGATGCTACTGTGAGAGGAATTATTTTCTTAATTTCATGTCTGGGTTGTTGGTTACTAGTGTATAGAGATACCATTGATCTTGTACCCTGTGATCTTGCTAAGCTCGCCCACTAGTTCTGACAGTGTTTCCGTGGATCCCTAATGGTTTTCTACAACAGAATCCCGTCATCTGTGAATCCAGGCATTTTTGTTTCTCCCTTTCCAACCTGCATGCCTTCTATTTCTTTTTCTTGCCTACTCACCCTGGCTAGAGCTTCAAAGTAGAATAGAAGTTCCCAGAACGAATGTACCTGCTTTGTTCCTGATCTCAGGGAGAGAGAGCATCCGTTGCTCTATTTTTAAAGCCTTTCTTGCTATTCCTACCTACCCTTTTCCCATTGCAACTGCTAGTGATTTTTAAAATGTTTTTATTGATTTTAGAGAGAGAGGGAGAGAGAGAGATAAAAACATCGGTGAGAGAAAAACAATGATTGGCCGCCTCCTGCATGCCGCTCACTGGGGACTGAGCCCGCAAACTGGGCACGTGCCCTGATGGAATCGAACTGGCAGCCTCTTGGTGCATGGGTGGGTGCTCAACCACTGAGCCACATCGGCTGGGCAACTGCTAGTGATTTTAAGTTAGAGAAATAAACACTAAAGAGAGGCTAAACTAACTGAAAAATATGCTTCTTTCCCAACTACAGCCTCAATTCAAACAAAATATAACCGAAAGGCAGGCCCCTTTTCCTTTAAAACATTCATGAGATTGGACACCAGCTGCCCTGTGCAACAACAGGGGCTGGTTGAATAGCTTTTGGATCGTTCATGCACAGTGGGATACTATGCAGCCACTAAAAGTATGCTCAAGAAGATTTTTTAATAGCACAGGAAATTCTTATATTACAATATTAAAGAAAAGAGAAAGAGCAACAAAAATAACGCCAATGGGATGGTCTCAAAACCATAAAGAAACGCGCAGGAGGGAAAGGAATAAAAACAGGTACAAACCTTCACACTGGTTGCCTCTGAGTTGAAAGATCATGGATGGTTGTTTTTTTACTTTCTTTACATTTCTTTCAACGGTACAGATTTTCACAATAAGCATCTTATAGCCAGAAAAGGGAAAGAAGAAAAAAACACACCTGCCCACAGGGCAGACACAAGACACTGGGAAGCTGGCAGTTCCCAGGCTTACCTTACAGTATTCATCGATCGGTATCAGGCGTTTGACGGCCACGTCCCGGATGTGGCTCCGTCGGAAGAGAATTTTGCCTGCAGAGAGCGAGAGCACACAGCACTGTCAGGGAGCAGCGATGGGCTTTCAGCAACCTGGAGGGTGTGCCCTAGATGCCTCTGGTAGGCCTGGGCGGTACCCAAATTCCTGGCTGTCATCAATAGCCCCTGTTGGACATCCACAGGGCCTGGAAGGATCCCATGCGTGGGCCTCCAAAGCCCTGCTCACAGTTCTAGTGCACAGGCTGGCGGGAGGGGGACCCGATGGGTAAGTTCTGAGGAGCTAAAGGGGGCAGGAACCAGTCCATGAAAGGAGGGCGCTCCCACCCGAGGGGGAGGGAAGGTAGGCCTGGTGTCTGAGGCCCTGTCCAGCGCCAGGACTCTCAGGCTGCCTGGGCAGAGCAGCGGACACTCGGACAGGCCCTGACCCAGCAGCGCAGTCTCCTTTCCTCCCCTTTCCTCGCGCACCTTCTTTCTGCTCTAGTCTCAGCCTCTCAGAACTCCATGCCGTCTCACACTGCCTTTCCCTCTGCCTGGCACATCCAACTCCATCCGCCATCCCCGTGGGGAAACTCGTGCCCACTTCGCATGGGTTAGGAGTTCCTGTCTCTTTCTGACTGCACATGCCACAGTATCGATTTACTGGTCTTCTTTACCCGTTGTGGGCTCTGCACAAATAGGGACAGACTGTGCCTTAGTCAATTTGGTGCTTTCACCAGGTGGCTTCCACATGCAAAGATGACAGATCCCTCTAACTTCTTCCCTGACTGGTGTTTGCCACAGGATTCCAAGCCTTCCTACCTCACTGGATACTGAGAGTCCACCACTACTTGCCCAGTGACATCCTGAGCACTGGAGTGAGGTACCAGAGACTCCAGTGTGACATATGGGCAGAGGATGTGGGTCATAGGCCGAGACAAGTATATAAATGATGCTGAGGGTCCCTGGAAATATCCAAGACACTCAAATGTTATGGGTGAGGTTCATTTAAAGCAAATCTGTAGGTCCCCCAGAGTTTGAGATGTTAGCAGAGTGCACGCACCCAAGATTAAGCAAGCCTGGGCTCATGGTTCTGGATGTGTCACACACAGGCAGGGGGAGCAAAGCAGATAAGAGACATCACGGAGGGCCGGAGAGGTGGGAGATGGAGAGGAGCTCCTCTGCCATGCTATGCAGAGCCTGCAGGAGGTGTCCAAGGTCAAAGAGGAAGGCACAGGGAGACCACAGCTCCCAGGCAGCACAGCATGGAGACCCACGAAAAGCTTCAATTCTGGTCTGAGGTCAAGGAGAGGAGTCTGGGTCACCAGGTTGGCCGGGCAAAGAGGGATCAGGCACTGTTCTAACACGGCTCTGGCGAGACTGCCGTTTCCATAGATCAAGCCTGGGTGAGCAGGAACAGGAGGGCAGGAAAGGTTCGAGTTTTCATGCCAGAAAATTGAAAAGGGTGCCGGGAAAAGCTGATTGACTTCGACAGATTTGCAACGCAAGGTGGCAAGGGAGATTTGCACCCGAAAGACCACTTAGCTAATTCAATGTTTAAAATAAACAACTGCCCGTGGGTCAAAAAGCACTATTATGAAATTAGGCAGATATATTCAGCTTAATTGAGCCTTTTTTTTTTTTTTTTTTTTGCTCATTCCCACCAATTAAAAAATCCCAGTGAGATAAAACACATATTCTTCATATTCCTTAATAACTAGGAATCTCCTTTCTTTATAATGGTGATAGTTTTAATTCTGCGTAGGAACTGGTCAAATGTCTGATACACCACGCTTGCTAGAAAAGAAAAATCTAGGAGAAAATGCATCCCAGAGTTCACAGGGTTTGTTTCTGAGGGGTGAAAGAGACGTTTTGTTTTCTTTATACGTTCGCTGAAGTTCCTACCATAAACATATATGGCTTCTAGAATCAGAACATTTTCATGTCATTTGGAACAAAAAATGCAAATAATAGCAATGTGGGAAGGGGTTTGCAAGCTGATGCTCTATCCCCTCACTCATGCGGTGGGCACAGTCTCTATGGGAGTCCTCCGTGTGTCCGTGCTGGGGGCCCGCTCCCCTGCACTGACAGCTGGTGTTCCCCAATAGGCAGGGACCCTGTGGACATTTGGGGAGAGGCAGTCCTTCCCTGGGTGCCCCCACCCTGCAGGATGGCACTGGCAACCTTCCAGAGGGCGCTGGCAACCTTCTCGTGCCCCTCCCACCCCCAGTCACTGGGAGCATCAGTTTACCACCACATGGGTGGGAATTAGACCCCTTAGGCTTGTCCTGAGCCTTCGGGAAGGGCTGAGTGAGGAGCAACCCTGCCTAGCACATGCTTCCTGCCCTCTAGTCTACTTCTCCACAGGGAGAGGGGCCCTACTGAAAACATTTGGTCCCATCTGGGTATAATTTCCCCTTGAGTAAGTCCAAGGAAGGGCGGAGAGTGGGCTGCACAGGCTTCTTGCTGAGAAGGTGGTGAGCTGGCTCAGAAGACTTACAACAGGCGTGGTACTAAACCCTGTCACCCCCAAGAGCAAGGCCGGCCCTGGGGCCACCACCATCGAAGGGAATCCACCCGGCCAGCCTGCAGGGCCTGAGAGATGAGAACAGAGAACTCGGGCTCCTTCAGTGTCTCCAGGGGGCAGTGACACAATGACAAAGGCATCACTCCTCTCACTGTGCAGCCTCAGTGGGACAGGAGTCTCTGGGCACATGTCAGGTGTCCTGCCAACAGGGGAGACAGACAGGGAGCCTCGTGTCAATCCGAGGGTTGCCTCTTACTGGCTGTGCTGCCTTGGGAAACGCGCAGCCCCCCCTTCGTGGTAACCCCGTCACACCCAGCACAGGGCTCAGACCCTCACAAAAGGGTATTACTTTCTGCTTTTTCAAACAGTTCAGATGATACCACATCACACTCTACACTGACGAGCACACGTCCTTCCTTAGATCCCAGCTTCATTTCCTAAGACCTGCCCCCCGCTGGCTAACTGGCCATTTACCAGCAGGAGAGCTGGAGTTCAGGCTGGGCCACGGCCGCGGGGCAGAGCGTGTGGCCAGCGTGCCCTTGGCCAGCACCCCCAGGGTGAAAGGCTGCTGGGGCCGTGACCCCTGGTCCCCATCTGATGAAGTGTGTCTGTGTGAGTCGTGGGGCGGGGAGGAGCGTGCTTGCACCCAGCCCTAGGGGCGGGCCAGCCTGCTGGGGCAGAAGGGGTGCTCGGGGCAGAGAACAGCCTTCGGTGGGAACGAGTGGCCTTTTGTTTTCCACCGTGGAGGAAGGCCAAACTGTAATTTTTAATTTTCAAGCTGTGGCCTCTGCCAAGTTGGCTTCCCCCAGCTCTTGCCGGGGTGGAAAATTGAACAGGGCAGCTCTCCCCTCCCCCTGCCTCTGTGCTAACAAGAGCCTCGCTTTTGTTCTGCTGACGTGGCCATCTTAGCCG
This sequence comes from Miniopterus natalensis, assembly GCF_054644295.1. NCBI lineage: Eukaryota > Metazoa > Chordata > Mammalia > Chiroptera > Miniopteridae > Miniopterus > Miniopterus natalensis. Next base: position 94,551,926 of record NC_142084.1, read on the forward strand.
AAAAGTGACCCCTAGGAGAGGGGATGTTTCTCCCGCAGGTCCCTGCCCTTGGCCTAGGCCTCAAGGGAAAGCTAAGAGGTGGCCTGGGAAGGGACACTCCAGGCAGCTAGGGCCCAGTGGGACCTCTCCAAGCCACAATGGGTGCCTTGAGCAGGGAAACTGGGCCAAGACCCTGAGAAGAGCATTTTCATGAATTCGTGGGTGGAAAAGAGTTACGTAACCACGAAAGCTTCCAGGGGCTTGGGAGAGGGTCGGCTCCAGTTCTTCCCTATCCCGGGAAGTTTTTCCAGAGCTGGTTTTTGCCTTTCAGCCAGTAAGACTTATAACTCACTGCCTGCCTTTCCTTCCTTGGAGAAAAACCGACATTTACAGCCCAGTTCAATCTGAATATTCAGACCAACCACTTAAGTCACAACTCCAAGGTATGAAATACCAATAATTCCAAAGGAACACGGTGGGACCATTCTTGCCTTAACTGAGAACCTACAATGTGTCTGGGAGAGAACCTGGAAAGGCAGGGATCACATCCCATTCTATAGATGTGGACACTGAGGCTCAGCAGGGGGCGGGGTGGATGTCGGCCACTTGTCACAGGGCTGGTCTGTTTGACTCCAAAGCACATGGTTTGGAGCACGAACATCTGGCTATAGCAGCTGGCACTCCTGATTTTCCCCGATAGGAAAAGAAAATTCCAGTGTGATTGCACACTCTCCCCATGGAAGAACTAAAAACATTAGCTTTTTCAGGCAAATGATCCTCCCAGTGGAAGGGGGCCTGGCAAACACCTCCACCCTGTCTCCAAGCCCACTTGACAATGACGACATCTGGAAGAACCCACTCCCGCGCCAAGGGCAGGCCCCTGGAGTGGGGGAGGAGAGCCCGGGCTCCCATGTGACCTGGGAAATCTCCCCCACTGCTGGGCCTGCTTCCTCTTCTGCAAAATGAAAAGGGTCCTTTCAGCTCTAAACACTTGTGATTTAGGGTGATGGTCAATTTGCTGATGACCTGGACATAAAAATAACAGTGAGTGCCTGAGTGCCGCTAGTTCTGTGCCAGGCACTTACCTAACCCTCTAACAACTCTGCTATTTAAGTAGCATTAGTATCTCCAATTTGCAAATGAAGAAATGAATCTTGGTGTGCTGAAGTGATTTACCCAGGATCAAAGAAGGGATGAGCCTCAGTTTCTGCATCTGTGAAACGGGCACAGTAGTACCTACCCTGCAAGGTTGTTCTGAGGACTGAATGAGGTAACGCATGTAAAGTACTTAGCCCAGTGACTGGCACACAGTGGACATCCAATCAGCGGTAGCTACTCTGAGACAGTAACACGGGTTGGGCAGCCCCCTGTCTGAGCTGAGGCCTGATTCTATTCCTTCGGTAAGGAATTTTTGGGGAGGAAAGGGACATGAATCCCTTTATTAGATTAACTCTTCCAAGGCGTCTGGCACTCAGAGGTCCATGGTAGGCAGGTGGAATTTCTAAAATGTCCCTCCCCCCCAAGATGTCCCACCCTGATCCCCAGAGCCTGTGACTATAATGGGATCTCACTGCTGGGGTCATTACACTACAGGCCATGGTTCACTTTAAGGGAGGGAGATTATCCTGCGTTAGCCAGGTGGGCACAACGTAATCACATGAGTCCTTCAAAGCAGGCAGCTTTCTCTGACGGGTCGCAGAAGGAGCCGTCAGGGACATTTAAAGAACAAGGAAGATTCAATGCCTCACTGCCCTGGCCTGATGATGGAGGGGTCACAGAGGGGGAATGCAGGCAGCCTCTGGAAACCAGGGCTGACTGCGAGCAAGGAAACAGGCATCCAGAGCTGCAAGTAACTGAACTCTTCCTCAGATCCTCCAGATAAGAGCCCAGCCCAGCTCTTGACTCTGGCCTTGTGAGACCCTAAACAGAGTAACCAGCTGAGCCCACCTGGACTCCTAACGGAGAGAACTGTGAGATAATAAATGGGTGCTAAATTGGTGGCAATAGAAAACCGATACATAATAGATGCCACTCATAAAACTCCCACTGAGTTTAATTAGTCCCATTTTAGAGGTAGGAGAAACTGAGGTTCCCAGAAGTGAAGTGTCTCACCTAAGCTAGCAAATGGTGAGGCATCTAACCCCAACGCAAACACTCTTAGCCACTCATTTCCACAAATGACTGAGATGCTGGTCACTGCGACAGTGCCCCAAGGAGGCAGAGCAGAGAGATCCAGGTGCAGCACTGGATCCCTCACAGGCCCCGTCTCAGAGCAGGTGTCTCACCCACCTGGCAGGAAGGGAATGATCCTCTGTTTGGGGTCCTTCTGTCCACCTTCCATGGGAAATTTGTCCAACATCTGCATCTGTAAGGGGAAGAATACCAAAAAATGTGACCAATGCATCTCTGACATTTAAGGGAATTCAATGTCAGGCTGGCTCCAGATAGCGAGGCTCTGGGCTGGCCCACGGCGTAGTGATGAGACTCACAGTCTAGAGCGGAGGCTGAAAAGGAAACTGGCCATTGCAGGGTGCAGTCAGACACACCGAGAGGAAGGTGTAGGTTGCTGTGGGGACAGAGGAGGAAAGGAAACAGGACCCCAAACAAGAACCTTTAATTGTACAAGAAACGTCTCTCTGACCTTTGAAGGAATTAATATATCTGATCTGATATACGGAATCACAAAGACCTGCTGCTTGTGGTCTTGGGGAAGTGATATACCGTGGCCCTCATCTTTAAGTTGGTCATAATGATACCAACTTGCAGGGTTACTTTACAGATGAAAGCTGGGCTGTGGAGTCATCAACGCCGTCATCAGATTTCTGGTCCTTCTCTTGAGCACGTGGCAGATCGGAACCTCCCCACCACCTTCCAGTGGAATGTGGTTAATTAAATGTGAGCGGAAGAGACTTGTATCACTCGGGGTGGAAGAGTTATGAGTGGTGCGTGATTTACCACCGTCATTTCCTTCTGCCATGGTGACTGGCCACACTCCAGATAGTGGCGTCTCTATCAGGGAGGGTCCTGGAGTGAGGAGGGTCCCAAGCCCCCAACAACCTTTGATAGACATATAGCCCAAGTGAGAAATGAACCCTTGTTGTATAGCGAGGCTGCCTGTCATAGCAGCATATAGCCATCCTGACCAGTCCATGGCCCAGGATTCCAGCAGAGGGAAAGCCACCTAGCACTCAAGATGTGCCCTCTGATAGAATGAAAGAAGTTTCGAGTAGCCTGAGAGAAACAAGCACAGATATTGTGCAGGCATTTGCAGAGGGAGGAGAGGACTTGAAGCAGACGAGAAGAGAAATAAGTATATATGCCAAGCACAGATTAGATTCTTTAGACACGGTCTCCCACTAAACCTTTAGAATGCTCCTTCAAAATGGACATTACTATCCAGGAAACAGAAGTACAGAGAAGTGAAGAAATGTTCCATGAGCCTGCAGCCAGCAAGAGGGGGCCAGAGACCGTAGCCCATGTGCGTCTCTGCCATCAAATAGCCTCTGAGGTGCTACGAAGACAATGAAACAGGATTGCCCTTCTGCACTCAGGAAATGGGACCACTTTTCCAGGCTGCAGATCCCTGCCTCCTCTGTGACGACCATGGGTAGGGGGGTGAGACTCAGCTTGGCCAGCACCCTGAAGGGCTGCCCACAGAGGCTGTGGTTTTATTTGTGGTTTCCCATCGGCACCTACTCTGTGCTGCGTGGTGATGGGGAAATGCTTGGTCTGCATCATTCAGGAACTGGTGAGGCCACAGCGGGCCTTGCTGAAATAAACGCACGATCCCCATGTCAGAGAGGGGTTCCCGTTGGCCCCATCTGGATGTGCAGGCCAGCTAAGAGGCCCCATCCAGCGCTGCAGTTCAGTCCTCCTGTGTAACCTCTCACAGGAAGTTACTCACAGGCTCTGTCCTGACTTGCTTTTACCCACAGAAGCTCAGCTCAAAGCACTGAAGTATTTATTAATGTGAGGCAGCAGACCTGGGTTTAATGCTGCAAAGTCTAACCACAGATATTTTACCCCTGGGGGCGAGACAGCCCTGAGTTTAATCCCGGTGCTTCCTCATGCCAGCTACGTGTCCTTGGCCAGACATCATCTGAAGAATGGGGGACACAGCCTGCCGGGCAGGTGCTAGTGGAAATGAACGCTGAGCGGGAACTCTCTGGGGACATCCTATGTGCTCAAGAAGAAACCCACCATCCTTGCCCTCTGCCCATAATAAATATCTTTTTGTGAAACTGAATTTACTGGGGTGACATTGGTTAATACAATTATATAGGTTTCAGGTGTACAATTCTAAAATACACCATCTGTATATTGCATTGTGCATAATAAATACCTTATTCGGAAAGTTATTCGGGAATAATTTTTAGTAGTTTGTGAGGTTGTGTGGGGGTTTTATTGTTAAGTACATATAACACAAAATTTATTATCTCGAGCATTCTAAGTGTACAAGTAAGTGGCATTAAGGACATTCACACTGTTACGCAGCCATCACCACCATCTATCCCAGAACCTCTTTATCACTCCAAACTGAGACTCTGCATCCATTAAACACTAACTCCCCAGACCCCTGCCCAGCCCTTGGCAAACACCATTCTTTCTGTCTCTATGAATCTGACTATTCCAGGTACGGCATGTGAGTGGATTCCTACAGCATTTCTTTGTGGCTGGCTTCTTTCACTTAGCATGTCTTTAAGGTTCATCCATGTTGTATCATGTGTTGGAGTTTCCTTCCTTTTTAAGGCTGAATAATATTCCCTTATGAGGCTGTGTTTTAAGGTTGGCAAAACTCCGACTCTCCGAGTCCCCTCAGCGCTGGGCTGTCCGATAGGACTTTCTGCCGTGATGGGAATGTCCTAGATCTGTGCTGTCCCTGGCGGTACCACCAGCCCTAGGTGGCTACTGAGCACCTGAAATGTGGCTCCCAGGACTGAGGAGCTCAGCTTTTCATTTTAGGGACTGTAATACTCGTCCTCTCTTTTCGCCATATCCTGTTCCACTCATTTCCTTTATCATCCTACCAGTGGGACCTGCTATTCGCAAGGACAGGAGATCAGAGGCCTGGGAGCTAGTTTGCTTTTGGTCTTAGTGTGTCCAGGTTCACAGGCCACCAGCTGCTTCTATCCAGGGGACTGTCACACTTGGCAGCCACAGACTTTGAAGCAGACCAGGCAGAGCTCCAGACCCTCTACGGGGACCCCAGACCCAGGCTGTCTGCAGCAGCAGGACCAGAGGCATGCCCTGCAAAGTCCAACCACAGACGCTGCCCTCAGAAACCAGAACACCCACGGCCCTCCCCCCAGATAATAAAGGGAAGTGCTGCTCAGGGTGAGGAGAACTGGAAACCAAGGAGGAGAGTGAGTCAGTATGGGGGGGGGAGGGGGAGAGGGAGCCACATCCAACGGCCACATCACAAGCCTCCACCAGGAATAAGAGGGCTCTCCATCAGCAGTTTTCAAGACCCCAGCTTGTGGTAGAAGAAAAGGAGACACGCTGTCCAAGGAAAATAGCGTGGAGGCCCACACGTGGTTCGTGTTAGTGGCAGACTGGACTTGGAGGGGTTGATTCTCTCGGACTCACAAAAGCCCCATGTCCCAGAATAGCCAGAGCAGGCTGTGGAGAAGCGGTGGGGTGACTGTCACATGCAGTTGCTGGCTGATGGGAAGCCACGTGGTCCTCAGAGCAGGACGTGACCATGTACCTGGACCTGCTCTACATACGTGGTGGGTTGTCTTTGGAGATCCTGTCCCCTTGACGAGCTCAACTCATTGTCGGCATGCCCTGGTGTCCTGGTGGACATGCCTGCAGCTGACCGGTGTACCCAGTCCTCTCATCCTTACTGGCCCTCCCCAGCCCAGGCCAGCATTTTCTCAGCCCAGCCCTCTCCACCACCTCCTCACTGCTACGTGGTAGGTACTTGGGCAAAGAACGAATGAACCAATGAATGAACAAATGAGTGAAAAAGTGGTTAACTGATGCAGCCAGCCATTGTCTAGGAGAGGAGAAACTACGTTGCAGGTGGCAGCAACAGGCCCTGGATTGGGGTTCAGACACAACTGACCAACACGGTATTGCCCCTTCCTCTTTTACAAATACCAGAACGGCTAACTGTGGGAAAAGACGACAGTATTTTCTCAGCTACGCGACATCGATGTGGCAAGGGCTCTCCAGACGCCAGGGAGGGAGCAATCGTTAAGCGTGTGTAACACGTGGGAGGCACACCCCAAAATCAGAAGGTAACGACTGGGGAAAAGAGCGTATCTGAGGGTCTGGCAAAGGCAGTATTTGGATAAATATGGCTGGTGCAATTCCAGCAGGTGTTGGCTAGGGTCTTGCTGGGAACCTGTGGGGGGGAGTGAGAACTCCTCAGTTCTGCCCCCAGAAAAGATGGGAGCATGCACTCCCTTCCCTTTGGCTTCTGTGGCAGAGCATGGGGGCCTCTGGGCAGACTGTCCCCAAAGCTCCTGAGTGCACTTGGGTTGTCAAACTCTCCTCTAAGAGAGACAGGTCAGTCCTATCTCAATAGAAATTGGAAACAAATGATATTTGTGGTGGAACTTGGGACAGCCTCTCCCGTCTCCAGATCTCAGTCCCCTCTCTAGGGAGAAACCAAGGCACAGATCTGGATGCTGCCTCCAGCATGCCATCGACTCTGTGATTTGATGCGTCTAGGACTGCAATGTTCAACCGGTGTGACCTAGAATTTTTACAACATTCAGTGCCTGACTACTTACGGGCACTAACCTCTTTTCTCTTCGATTTTCCAATAAAAAAATAACAGCCCACACAACAATAGCTGTCTGATGTAAATGAGTCAAAATCATACCTATTTTTTTGTCACACCGGCAAAAAAGAGAATATATTTTTTGGTGTGCTGCAGAATTTTAGTAATTAGTTTACGTGCGCCATGAGATGAAAAAGGTTGAACTCTCTGGTCCAGGAAAGAGTTCTTCACGAAAGAAGCAGCCCTTTCTGGGTCCCACAGCACACAGTGTTCCCACTTACAGGACACACGGGGGCTGGTGCTTTTCTGGAGGGCTCCTTGCCTGGCTGAGTGACCCAGCTGGCTCTGTGCCCCCCGCTGTCCTAATTCTGCAAGAAGTCCTGCTCCCTCATGCCCAGCTAGAAGTCCTGCTCCCTCATGCCTCTGCACTTTTGCACAACTGGTGTCCCCTATGTGGAATGCCCTCCCCCATCCTGTGGGTGGGTCAACTCCTTACTCACTGTCAAGCCTCTGCTTAAATGTCACCTCCTCCAGGAAGCAAGCCCTGCCTGAGCTCCCTGACTGGGACAGAAGTCCCTTTCTGAACACCTGGGGTCCGGCTCAGCAAGTGTTTAACTGTGCTTCTGAGGGAAGGCCTGGCTTCAGGGATGGCCATGACCCAGGGCCTGGGGAACACATGAACCAGTGGGAAAACTCAGAGGGCAAAGGTCGCATGGAGCTGGGTACAGGAGACCCCTCAGACACCCGGGGCCTGTTTGTGAAGGGATCATATACTACTCAGAGGAGCCCTCTCTGCAGGGCAGACTGCCCACATCTTTTTTTTTTTTTTTTTTTTTAATATATCTTTATTGATTTCAGAGAGAAGAAAGGAGAGGGAGAGAGAGGGAAACATCAATGAGGAGAGAGTCACTGATCGAGCCCACAACCCGGGCATGTGCCCTGACCGGGAATCGAACCCCGATCACCTGGATCCTAGGTCGACGCTCAACCGCTGAGCCACGCCTGGCCGGGCAAGACTGTCCACATCTTAAAGGGAGGTGCCAAATGGGCCTTCAGAGGGCAGCTCTAGGCATAACTCTAGGAGTCAAATCTAGGTCTGAAAAGATGAATCCGAAGGCAGTGCCGGGCCTCAGGAATGCAGCAGGAGCCGCTTTCAGACCCAGCCACACCTCGGCTTGAATCCCAGACACGCTGCGCTCCGGGCACGTGACTCTGCCCCTCTGAGCTTCAGCTTTCCCATGTGTGACGTGGCCACAATACTGATTTCATGCTAGTCAGGACTAAACGCAATGACATATAAAACAGGCACCCGGCGCATTTCGGTAAATGGTCACTGATATTGGTACTACGTCGTTCAACCAGCCCGAATTTCCTCTAGGCACTGCCCTCGGCTCTGCGGCATTCCAGTCACCCCTGGTGCCCTCTGCCACGCTCTGACGGACCCAGGCAAGGAGGTGCAGAGAGGGGAGTGGCCTGCCCAAAGTCACACAGCTGGTAAGACAGACGCTGGGACCTTACAGCAGGGCTTCCCATTCCAAGCCCGGGCTCTACTGCCTCCACCCTCACGTGAATGAGACATGAGGCCAGACGTCAACCAGCAGGGACAGGCCTGACTACTACGGTCCAGATTTTCTAAGATGAGAGAGTCAGGAAATCACATCAGAAGGTGAATTGTCATAAAGGGGACATTCTTGCTAGTAAGTCTCTTCCCTCAAAGGAACCTGAGCCATGCTCCTTTTTACCCCATGCAGCCTCTCTGTAGACTGTTCCCTCTGCCTGAATGTCCTGCCCCCACCAGAGGGGACAGTTACTGTTATCTACAAGCTATTTCCCCTCCTTTGGAAGCAGTTCTCTGCTTTCTCCTGGGAATCTTCTCGGTTAGTCTACACACATTGGCGTGATGCTGATTTTACTCCAGTCCCTGGGTTTACCCTGACTGGCTGACCACTGACCCAAGATGTTGGCATGTTCTCTTTTCACTGAACAGAACTGATGGATACAGCTTGGACCTGTGACCGCAACCTTGCCAGACAATACCCTGCCTGGACATGAATAAAGTCAAGTGGAGAAAAGCAGGCCTTATTGACACTGTGGCCCCTAGATCCAGCCATACCTGAAGCCAACTACCCTTTGTCTTCTCAGTTACATTAAGCTAATCAATGTTCTTTTTGAATACTCCATCTTAACTGGGTTTCTGTCATCTACAACTAAAACAGTTCTGACTAAAACAAGATCTCACAGCCAGGAAGTGGCAGCACTTGGGCCAAAGCCCAGGATCTTACCCACTCTATTAAACTGGCACCATCTCCTGCTCTAAACTATGCCAATTCCCGATAATCCCAACAGCTGACATTTGCTCAGGGCTCGACAGCCCAGAAACGGCTCTCGCACACATCATCACTTCAAAAACAAGAAAAAAGAAATGCACATATACTTTCCATACCTTTAAAATTCACCCTTTTAAAGTGTACAGCTCAGTGGTTTTTGGAATAGTTACAAGGCTATGCGAGCATCTCCACTGTCTAATTCCAGAACATTTTCATCAACCCAAAGAGAAACCCTGCACCTTCGTCTCCCCCACTTTCCGCCCCTCCCAGCTCCTGGCAACCACTGATCTGCTTTCTGTCTCTGTGGGTTTGCCTCTTCCAACACACATCATCACTTTTAACCCCACAGGAACCTTGTGAAGCGGATGCTAGAGAGGGGAGCCCTGGACAGCAGTGCGGATAAGACTTCGGAGTCTGGTGTTGCCTGCCCAGCTTCACATCTGAGTTCCGATGCTCACTAGCTGTGTGACCTAGGGCAAACCACTCGGCCTCTCCGGGCCTGGGGTTTTTCATCTGTATAATCTGATAAACTTAATATGAGGAATAAATGAGTCACACCTAGATGCCGAGCAGTGCTTGTTCTAGGAGTGCCGGCTGTTTCTGTTACCATTATCATCACTCCAATGTTCCTGATGAGGACAATCAGGCACAGAGGGGTTAAGGGGTGTGCCCAAGGCCACACAGCATAGGTGGCTGGGCCCCAAGTCTCCTGACTTTTTCCATTACACTGCCCTGGCTTAGCTGTTCCTCCACGAAAGCTCGGCCCTCCCCATACTCCTTGGGCCAAGTTACTTCTGAAAAAACCAAGGCTATTCGCCAGACAGGAGGGAGGGGAGGGTGGAACCATGAAATCATCTAACTTTAGGGTGTTGCAGCCCCATACGGGCTGGCCTCCTCGCCTGGTCACTGGGAACAGCTGACTCTGGGTCCTGCCCTAACTCCTTCCAGCTTCTCCCTCTGGGCTGTGGGGGTGGGAGGCAGGCCAGTTCCGGGAGAGCAGGACCTGCTGGAATTGAACAACTTTCCCAGTCCAGCCGCCCATCTGGGACTCTTTAAGGTGGCTGAAGCCCCATCCTTTGATGACTTTGTTTCAGGAGGGCAGGCCGAGGCCATTATGTTACTGCAAACCCCCAATTATTACCAATTATGCTGAGTGGGGCAGAAAACCTCACTTTTAGGTTCTGGTAGAAATAAGAAAGTTGAGTCAGAACAGGGCAGTGGAGGGAGCAACAAGCTTTGGGCCAGGGAGCCCTGGGATCCTACCTTGGCAAGCGGTCCCAAACAACGTCCCCTCGGGCAAGTCCCGTCTGAGCAGAGGGACAGCAGATGACAGCGAATATGCTTACTGAGCAAGGCATAACTCTGCCATACCAGATGCACAGGGAAAGTACTTTCATTCTTAATGTGCAGATGGGGAAACTGAAGCTCAGAGACATACAGAGGCGACACCAAGCTGAAACCTAAAGAGGCAAAAAGCTGAGATTGGGAGCCGGGTCTGTCTAACCCAGAAGCCCCGGGCTGTCCTGGAACAGGGAACCAAGGACACAGCCAAGTTCCTCCCACCCTGCCCTTTCCCTGTGCGCTTCCAGGGCCTCCTCCCCAATCTACTCCTCCAGCTCGTGCCGTAGGGACAACCCCACCTCCCGCCACAGCTGACAGGCTTGGGTGGACTCTCACCCAGATTTCTGACAGTCAGATTCTCAATCCTGGAGACAGGAATCGGCACCTAGAAACCCCAGGGCTTTGGCAACAGGAAGGACACTCCCACTGGGGGACTGAAGGTGCTGTTTGGGGGACGTGGGCCAGCAGGCACGTGGAGGAAACTGGTCTAGAGAGGCTGCTGGGGAAAGGATGCAGGCTCGACCGCAGATCCTGTGGCCACAGTGACACCCGGCCAGGGCGCTGCCGGGCCTCCGCAGGGTCATTCTGCTGCCGGTTCCGGGCCCCTGCGGGGGCGGCCGCATTTCCCGCTCTGGCTCCATGGGGCGCACCTGCCTCTTCCCATCAACCCGCCCCCACTCCCCTCTTCCTGCCTGAGCCAGCAGACCGGGTGTCTGCTCTGTGGGTGTCGGTAACCCCTGCGAGAGCAATCACGCCTGGCACTGTTCTCAGCCCCCCCCGCCGTGTCCTTTCTTAGAGGCATCGGGCAGACAAGAGGCCTCTGAAAGCAAAATACAGGTAGCCCTCCCTAGGCAGACCCTCAGGACATAAAAAGTCAGTCTAGCAACTTGCAAAATGTTGACCCGCCTTTCACTCTCTGAAGACCTGCGGTGACAGAGCTGCACACACAGACGGATCTGCATGGCAGCCACGGCGGTCTGGGTCCGAGGGTTTGGATCTCCATCATTCTCACGCAGCACTGTGTGTCCTGCTTGTGGCTCTCATCTGCCCTTTCTTCCCCTCAGGGCTCAGACCTCCCCTGCCCTGTGTCTGCTCCTGCCAAGTCCATTTTAGATGGTATCTTAGCATCTTTAACATACAGACTCGTAGATTTACATTCAGGACGTGTTGCGGCAGACCAGGAGGAAAGCTAATTTGTATATGATCCTGTTTGATTTTGTTACACAGTGAATACAAAACATCACTGTACTCATTACACCTTAAATACTTAGGTAACCGGTGTCTCAGTGGCTTCACTGACTCCAGGCAGTTACCCCTTTGTTATCTCCCCTCCCCCTGGAAAGAATGCAGCACACGCTCTGAATATTCTGCTTGACGTGTTCAGGAACAGATTAGGTCCCCACAACCAAGAATGCCTGTGGTTAGTATCACCCAACTTTCAGAAAAAACATGGGAGGCAAGGAGGCAGGCTGCTGTGAGGAGAACAAGGGCTGTTCTGACGGCCCAACAACCCCTACTTTACATCTGATCAGAGCTGTTCTTTCCAGGTCTCAGTCCCCACCCCGTAACTCCAGGGACAGAGGAGGGACCCAGGTAAGTCCACTGGCCATCGCATTCCTTCATCATCTTGACAGGCTTAGAGATGAGCCTGTGAAACACAACCCCGTATTTGTTGGAACTTCTGGGAAGTGACCTTTTGCCCGTTCCTGCTGATTGTGTGCCCAGAGCATTTTGCAACCATATGGGATCTGAGGTCAAAGCCAACACTATGGAAGGAGAAATGCAGAATGAGAGCAAAGAGCTGGGTGAAAGGGCACAGTGGAAAACCCTGGATCAAGCGGTGCCTGAAGCCCACATGGTTTCTTCTCCCAGGACATTCCGTTATACCAGCCAAAAAAATCCCCATTGACTTAAGCCAACTTGAGTTGGGTTTCTGTCCCTTGCAACTGAAGCATCCTAACTGGCACACAGGGGAAAGAAATATAGCTCAGTATGAGTCCCTCACTACATAGCTAGCAGGGAGGACTCATTGGTTCGGGAAGCTGGGCAAGTTCCCATCTCCTCCTGAGGCCTGTGTTTTCTAAAGAATTTCATTATGTCATACTGGGCACTGTGACTTCTCATACAGACACAGTTACTTTGAGGTGCTGGCCTTTGGTAACATCAAGATAAGGCTATTGTCCCAAAGATTATAATTCTTTCACCCCAGTAGGGGTGGGCTTACACCGAGCTGTCCACATTTGCCAGGCGCCCTATGAGACTGCTGGCACTCAAGGTTGTTAGTTCACTTATTAATTCATTCATTTATTCACCAAACATGACAGGACACATCTGAGTCCTTGAATAAAGCACAAGCTGAAGATCTGCACTCCAAAGCCAAACAGATTTCCCAATCATGCTCCACAGGGAGTCAACAGGCAGCCCTTTTATTTGGAAAATACTATCAAAGCATAAAGCAATAAAGCACATTACCTAGGTCCCAAAAGTGATGGACATCTTTCTCCTTTTTTGGTTTTTAAAATGGAATGTTCCACAGATTTCCATGTCATCCTCATGTAGGAACCGTGCTAACCTTTCCTATATTGTTCTAATTTTAGTACACGTGCTGCTGAAGTGAGCACACGGACGTCATTTTTAATTCTAGGAAATAAAAAAGAACACTGTATGTCCACTGTGGGTGAGTGTCTAGGCTCTGGAGTTAAAATGGAAAGTGAGTCCAATTAAACTCTTTCCTACCCTGCAGCTCATTGGAGGCCCCAAGCCCTTACCTGGAGGTCGAAGAATTTGCTGTAGCGCCGATAGATGGCCTCGGTGGAGCCACTGGACCACGTGACCCGGATGATGTAGACCTGCAGCGAGGAACACAGGAGACAGGTGTTAGCACTAAGGGGGCCCTTTCTGTCTCCAGGACTCGGGAGCAAAGCACTAAGTTCAGCATCAGAAGGACCTGGGTTTGAATCTCAGCTCTGCCACCGACCAGCTGTATGGCCTGAAGCAGGTTACTTGTTCTCGCTGAGCCTCAGCTTCCTCCTCAATAAAATGGGTATAAACCACCTCCACCTCTGAGAGTTGTGCAAAGGGTCAAATGAAATCACGCATGGGAAAGCGTTAGCATCCTGCTCATCTCAGGAGGTGCTGTTATTTTTAGCACTGTTAGGATTTCTTGTTCCCCAGTCAATTCAGAGAGCCACGGGCTGGCTATTTTACCAGTCATTCTTAAAACTTTGACTTTTGTCGAAGTCACGGGGGCCTTAGCCTCCCTATATTTCTCATAAGCTAAGCCATCACACCATTTCCTCCAAGTAGGGTCCAGTCAAGTCGTTTTCTCCCTCTGAGCGCCAGTTTCTCCATCTGTGAATGGGGCTACCAGCATGTGCCACCAACTGAGCCACCTGGCCGGGGTGGCTCAGTGTGACAGAGGGAGGATCTGAGGAGACTGAGAAGTGGGAACTGCTTTATAAACCACAGGGCGTGTTCCAACCTTTGTCACAAGTTATGGCACGCACAGAAAATAATACATTGACCATAAATCTGTTTCTTAGATAGAGGTGGGTACCATTCCTTACCCATGGTAATTAGCTGACGAGTGAGCACGTGACCTGCGCCGGGCCAATCAGAGCCACTAAGTCAGTCCAACCCTGGTAGGGGCATATACGAGAGGCAACCGATCAATGTTTCTTTCTCTCTCTCATCAATGAAGACATATCCTCGGGTGAAGAGTAAAATATATATATATTAAAAAACAAGAAAAAATCGTCAAAGATTTAATTTTTTTTCTTAAAACCAACAAAAAGCATACACCCACAAATGGAAAAAAAATTCTGCTTACACAATTCATTCCTGTTCCCTTGTTTACAATTTTTAAAGTTCTGTACGTACAGTACAAGGACTCTGCAGCAGGCCTAATTGGTTTACTGGAACCAAACTCTGAACACAAGTTGATGATCTGCATTTTTCGGCACAAACCTAATTTTTTAATGAGAATTGTCCCAGCGCAGGGCTTTGGCTCTGCCCAGCGTGTGGGGGCTGGTGAAAGAGCAGGCTCACTGGGTTCCAGTGCCAGTTCTGCCGCTGGGCAAGACTCACAAGGTACCAACCTCTCTGGACATAGTGTCCCTTTCTCTAAATCGGGGACAATCATCTCCCTGAGGATTCACTGCAATGACTAACGTCCACGGGGCTCTGCCCAATGCCTGCCACACCCACCCTGGTAGCAGCTGCCTGATGTTCCTGAGTATTTGGTATCCCCCTTCCCTTTCCCCTTTTGGTAACAGCACCCAATTTCCTTGGAGGATCACCCCTCCCCCCATCTTTGTGAGAGGGAGTGGGCACACGTCCCAGGGCTGGCCAACCAGAGAACTGCCCATCCCTGGCCACACGATGGTTCCGGGATGGGCCAATGAGACTCAGTTGTGGGACTTTTGATGGCCTATCAGGGACGAGACCCTCTGGCCACTGCAATGGCTGCTGGGAGGACAATGCCACACCAGGAGTTACTATGTGGGAAGCGCCTGCACATAGAAGCAAGCAGAGTGAGGGACAAAGGCGCTAAGTCCTGTGACATCAGATCCAGCATCCCGGACATGTCATGACGTCAGCCAGAACCTTCTCTTTCCTGTTTAAGCCCATTTGAGTTTGTTTCTGTTAGTTGTAACCAAAGCAACCCTAACACATCAACCCCGGCTTTCCAACAATATCCTACGCCAAGTTAACACTCAGTGGCCTGGTGTTAGGAAATTAAAGGCAGATTTCTTCATGGCAGCCTCATGCACATAACCAAAAGGCGGAAATAACCCGTGTCCGTTGATGGATGAATGAATAAGCAGAATGTGGTCCATCCACACAGTGGAATATTACTCAGTCCTAAAAAGGAAGGAGATTCTGACACACGCTATGCCACGAATGAACCCTGGGAACATTATGCTAAGGGAAATAAACCAGTCACAAGAAGACAAATACTGTATGATTCCACTGATATGAGATACCCAGAGTGGTCAGACTCACAGAGACAGAATGGTGGGTTCCAGGGGCTGGGGCATGGGAAGTAGGGAGTTGTTTCTCAGTGGATATGGAGTTTCAGTTTGGGAAGATAAAAGAAGTTCTGGAGATGGTTGCACAACAATGTGAAGGTGCTGCTCAACTGGACGCCGAAAAGTGGGTGGAAAGGTAATTTATGTTATGCATATTTTATCGTAATTTTATTTTATTTTTTTATTTTATTTTTTTTTAATGTATCTTTATTGATTTCAAAGAGAGGAATGGAAGGGGGGAGAGAGAGACAGAAACATCAATGATGAGAAAGTCATTGGTCGGCTGCAGCCCGCAACCTGGGCATGTGCCCTGACCGGGAATCGAACCCTGATCGCCTGGATCCTAGGTCGACGCTCAACCGCTGAGCCACGCCCGGCCGGGCTTATCGTAATTTTAAAAAGTAATTTTTTAGAAAGTCGATTTCCTGGAGCAGATCTACACAGCCACATCATGTTCCCTGGAAATAACACTAAAACTTCCTTCATGGTATAGCCCTCAAAACACATGCTGCCCACCTGATAAAGGACTTACATTCAGAATATAGTTTTAAAAATTCTCAAAATGACCAGATGGACAAAATATATGGACAGACATGTCATCAAAGAGGATATAGGGGTGGCAAATAAGTACATGAGAAGAGGTTCAACGTCATTAGCCACCAGAGAAAGGCAGGTTGAAACCCTGACAAGACGTCACCATGCATCTATTAGAATGGCTAAACTAAAAAACACTGACAAAAACAAGTGCTGACAAAAGTGTGGGGCCACTGGAACTCTCATACCTTGCTGGTGGGAAGGCAATACGGCACAGCCACTCTGGAAAGGTCCTTGGTGGACACCCTCCCACTGGGTGAAAGGCCACTGGAGAACAGGATAGTCACACGGTGTGGAAGTTATCACCCCACGATTACATTCCCGGCAAAGGGGAAAAACAATGGAGCTTTTCAATGGAGAGACCTGGCTGTCAAAACGATAACCGGGTGATCGAACTTAGCATACCAACAGAGGGACAGTCAGACATTGTGTGGCCTCTGAGGTGACGCAATACGAAATATACAAAAATCTTCTGGCAAGTGTTGTCACCAAAATGTTTAACCTGAATCTCAAGCCTCTTGACCCAAGTTCCAATTTACTGGAATTCTAGGAGGTAGAGGAACAAGCTAAATGGCACCAGAAACAAACAATCAGACAAATCCAGAATGAGGGATGTTCTGCAAGTCTACTAAGAGGGCACAGCTCAAATGCTGCTTCTTCCAGAAAGCCTTCTTGGCTGCTCCCTCCCCACCAATATTGCTGCACATTTCCTTGGCACTCACTTCCCCATCGCAAAGTCGATTACGCTTCACTGCAGCTGCCCGAGTGTCTGCTTCCCACGAGGTTCTAAGTTTCGTGAGAGCAGAGACCAAGCCTGTCTCGTTCACTGCATGCCCCGTGCTGAGCACAGTGGAAAAATCTGTGCTTCGTGAATACATGAGGAAGAAGCCCAGACACCAGGAGGTCGGGCCTGAGGTCTGTGGGAAGGGAGGCTGGCAGTGACTCTCAGGTCATCCCACCCCCTTGCCTGTCCCGTCTGCCCACTGTCCTGCTTCACAACCTCCCCCCAGAGCAGCGGGTCTCAGGGGACAGCTGGGACTGTCTCTCTCCGGGAATGAGGAAGCGCCGGGACCACAGTAATGTCTGAGCGCTACGGAGGCTTTCCTCAGGCTCCCCCACAGGACGCTCGGAACCGGAATCGGCCACCGTGACAATCACTTCCTACACAACCTCGGCAGCAGGCCTGCGCGAGTTACAGAGCCCGGGCTCCCCAGGCCTGGGTTCTCCACTGGGGCTCAGCGTCACCAGGGCCAGAAGTCCTGGGTGTCTTCACCTCCTCTAAGTCCTCAAGGAGATGAACTGATGGCCCGCTGTGGGTGGGGCTGAGCCACACCAGGGTGCCTGGGAGAGAGGTGGGCAGGTGCACAACCTGCAGGCCCGGGAACACTTCCCACGCTTGCCTGGCGAGGGTCGCTTCTTGGTGAGGCCCAGGAGTGCAGTGACTTGCCTGAGGCTACAAGGTAGGGTTAGGGGACTTGACGCAGGTCACCTCGAACCTTGTCGGCCTTGCTCTCCAGGGCATCCTGCCCCTGCCCCAGAAGTAGGAATAAGCAGGACTTTTAAAAAATAAGACTGTGGCCTTGAACCCCAGGCCATCTTCCCTCGCTGCCCTGGCTCATTCGTGGGGCCATCCCTCTGCACCATCCTTCAGATCACGGGCACCTACTGGGTGCAGTCACAGCCGATGACTGCACCTCCCTCTCTGCCCTAGCTGATGATGCAAGTGCAAGTGTGGACGTGGGAGGGAGGAGAGCAGCAGTGGGGCCTTGGCCCTGACCTCATTCTGGGTTATGGTAAGTCCTTTGTCTCTCTGAGCTTCTATGTTCCCAGGAAAATGGGGATGCCTGTCTTTTCTACCTCATGGGTGACTGTAAAGATCAAATGAGATTTATTTTTAAAGCTCCGGGGTTGGAATCTACATTGGTTAGAATCTCTGTTCATGGCCGGACTGCAGGAAGAATGTTCGATGAATGTATCCTAACCCCTTCATTCTCAGTCCCTTGGCTGGTCTAACCTAGCCCAATGGGGTACAAGCTACCAGTGCCCAGAGGGCCCCCTTTAAGCACACAGGAATTTAGGTCCCATTTCCAAGTGACAACAGTCAAGGGGGCAGTTCATCCACAAATAAAGATTTAAACTTAGACACCCCTGAAACACACCAGGAGCCAGGCTTGGGCAAAGCTAAGAGGTGGGCCGGAAATGGACCAAGGGCCCATGTGTCCCAGACAGCCCTGGTTAACGAATACGCCCTGTGCCTGCAAACCCACTGCCCAGATCTGTGCTCGTGGCTGCAGCTCTGGGGCAGACCCCAGAACTCCGTGGATACACAGTCCCTATCCAGGGCAGGAGAACACGACACAGCGGCCACCCCACCTTCACCTCCGAAGGGCTGTGATCTCATATGCTTTCACCACGTGAACTTGAAAACATAAGGAGGTGTTTCTGCCCGTGAATAAAACCTCTGAGGCTCAGGGGAATATCCTCCAATCTCACTGCTTTGCAAATCTGTTTGGTGGGGTTTCTAGGGTTGGCAAAGAACCGGCCAAAATTCCCAGGTGGTATTAATTAGGAGGGGTGGGGCTGCCGCATTGGTCACAGGACAGCGTGATTATATGGTGGTCTGGGTTGCAGTGGCTAGAGGTTTGACTTTGGGGGAGGGATTGGAAGTGGGGGTGCAGAAGGGTCTGGTCCAAGGGCCTTTCAAGGTGATGGTCTTTCCTTAATCCCTGTGCGTCCAGGAACGCAGGAGCTCGGGGTGCAGGGGCTGGTTTTAGGTGACACGGGGACTCAGCACTAAAATGCAGGGAGTCCCATAGTGAGAGAGCTTCTGCCATCCCCTTCTGTCCTCAGAAAGGTGGCAAGAAGGGCTTTTCAATAATACCTTCTCCACCACTTGCAGGTCTGTTTTCTTAAAGCAGGGCCAGAAGGCCTCGGGGCAGGAAACACTAGCTAGGAGCTTTAAAGCACTGATTTCCTTTCTCCTTTATATTTCATTTCTTTCTGTTTCTAGCAAGTGCTATTGGTTTTTCACGTACAGCAGACAGCTACAGTTTCCCTTTAAAAATAATTTAAGTAAAAAAAAGTGACTCCATTTGAAGAAAAATACTGAACTGAGGATGTACAGTAAGGGGGTTTGCAGAGATGTCCAAAGTCCTGACAGCGCCGGGAGGAGGCTTGGGAATGGGGACAGCACCGTTTCAGGGGAATTCCTTGCCATGCTCACGCCACCTGGAGTTGTGTTGTTTATAGGCCAATAAGCCCACAACATGTCTCAAGTTGTAAGACCTCTCCTGGCTCTGCAATATTGGTGGGCGGCCTGGAATGACCTGGGAGACAGAAGCAAACATCCAGAGAGGGCATCAGCGGAGCAGAGGGGGCTGGGCTGTGAGAAAGAACATCAGCAAGACAGCGTTCTATGATCCATTAGCAGTGCCTGCCATGGGCACCAGCACAGCAGGATGTGTTATAAATACCCACATCCCCGACCTAGATCAACCCCTCCACTTGACAAATGGGGAAACAGAGGGGCTGAGAGGTACAGTGACTTGCTCCGAGTTGCACTCTCTGCTGTGGACGCTTTCCATTTCCATGCCAATGCCCACATTTCCTTGCAAGATCCTCATGCCCCCCTGGGACTCCTGCACAAGGACTGCTCAGATGACTTTAAACCTGGAGAGTTATGCCTGGCCAGCGTGGCTGAGCATCCACCCATGAACAGGAGGTCATAGTTTGATTTCTGGTCAGGGCACACGCCTGGGTTGTGGGCTTGATCCCCAGGAGGGAGCGTGCAGGAGGCAGTCAATCAATGATTCTCTCTCATCATTGATGTTTCTACCTCTCCCTTCCTTTCTCTGAAATCAATAAAAACATATTTAAACCTGGAGAGTTCTTAGGAGCAGTCTGGCTGGCAGTCAAGCTGGCCTGCAGGAAGCCCAGGGTCCTGGTGAGGTAGGTGGGTGTCTGGGCTCTCTTCCCTGGTTTCCACTGGCCAGCACCACTTTGAGCTCTTCTGTATGTGGAAGAGGGTGTCTGTCACCCAGCAGCCTACAGGCCCCATCGCCAGACCTCGTGTGTCCCCACTGCCATAGAAAGCCATCAACGGAGGCTTTAGATAGGACCTGGGCTCCTCCATTGCCCACAGTCCTCCTGGGCCTGCACAGGCCGACAGCAGAGGGTTCTAGGGCTTTAAAATATTTGAAAACCCTGCTCTAGACCGTTGCTTATTTTATAGCTGGAATGATGAAATCAGGGAGGCCAAGCAGTGAGCAGGAAGGAGGGCTGGAGCCAGACCTGAGACACAGCAGAGCCCTTTTTAAGGTGGAGGGAGGAAAACAGTCTCTCGTGCAGCACACCGAGGGCAACAGCTGCTCACAGGTTACGCAGTTCCTGCAGCAAGTCCCCAGCCCAGGACAACTAAAGCCGTCTTACTCCCCAGCCAAAGCAACATAAACACCAAAGCACGTGCAGCCCTGAAGTCAGCAGCGGTGTTAGTTATGAGATCCAGACAAACCCACTTCCCACAGAGAAGGCTCCCAGGAATGTGTCCCAGGGTGCCCAGGAGTCTAGAGACCTGTTTAAAAATAACCACTATAAAAGGTGCAATCCTGACCCATCCCAATCATGTTCCCACACTGGCTGGGTTTCCAGGTTGGCAGGTCCTGGGAGAAGCCCAGATCACCTCTCTGGCAACATGCTGTTCCAGCCGAAGGTGGAGGAGCACAGGCTGAGGGAGAGGGAGGCAGGGAGGGAGAGACAGAGCAGGAGACAGGGAGAGAGGGAGCTGAGAGCACTGGCAGCGGGACAGGCTTAACTAATGGGAAGCATGACTGCTGCTCCCCGGGGAGCCCACGAGCTCCCTTTGGTTGCGATCCGTCGGCGCTCCCCAGCTGTCTGCCCAACATCTGGCCTATGTAGGTCAGTGCTCCCAACCTCTTCTGGGATTGCAACGCCCTGCCTGGTTTGAGTTCCCACCACCGCAGAGCCTGTGGCCACCAGAAGTGCTGAAGAGCACGTGTCCGTTTATCTTTCAGTTATTCCCGGACAAAGGCTGCCAAATGCCACGAAGCCTTAGAGACCTAGGAGGGAATCGCAGAATGTCAGAGTGAGGTGGGACCAAGGTGACTGAGGGCCCAAGACAGAACCGGCGACCATGCCGGGGAATGTTCCGCGACGTTGGCCCTGTGCTGGGTGCCTTAAGAAGACAGTGTGCAGTCCTCACGAAAGGCCTGCCAGGATGGAGGGGCCACCCTCAGGGTGGACAGCAGGAGACCCAGGCACAGAGCGGCGACACCAGGCCTGAGATCATGCAGCTGGGAAGCGGGTGACACCAGATTCAATCCCAGCTCCTTCAGTCTCTGGGATCCGGTCTCCTTCTCCCAGCTCCCCAAGGCCAGGCCTCGGGTGCCCTGGCCCCAGGCCAGAGCTTTCCTGTCCCTACGTCAGCCTTAGGAATCACCAAGCTCAGGCGCCACAGCCAGTGACACACTGGGGGTGGCCAGCTGCCAATGTTTCTTTTTTTTTCAATCTTTTCAATTAAGTGAATGCTTGGAACAGGGCCCAAACACAAGCGCTTGTGGTGTCAGCGGCAGATGAGATGCTCTGGTTTAGGGCTGTGCTCTCTCAGCTCCTGTCCAGGGGGCACGCAGTGAATGCGCAGGTGGGCGGTGGAGCTGAGGGTCTCTGACTGGACCCGCATGCAGAGAGGTGCCAGGCTGGGAGGTGGGAGGGAGGAGCACTTTCTCTAAAGTGAAAATCTAATTGTGTCTCGGCGCTCCATTGAAACATTTCAGCTCATTCATTCATTCATTCATTCATTCATTCATTCATTCACTCACTCAGCAAATACCGACAGAGTGCCTGGCTCCCTTCTGAGGGCTGGGGATATGGCCCTGAATGAAGAAGACAGAAGCCCCTGACCTTCTGGAGCTGTCAGCCTTGTCAGGGAACAAACAAAGGCACGTATGGGACTTAGGGGGCCTCTTCCCGCCCCGACATGGCCAGGCTCCCCCAGGCCAGGGGGCTGCACATGCCACTGCATCAGGCGAGAATGGTAGGAATGCTCCTCTCCTCACCTGCTTGGCAATTCATTTCTCCGGTGTCAGCTTACATTCCTCTCAGCACCCATTCCTCTGGAGTGCTGTTCTATTTGGGCTATTGTCACCCCCACTTCCCTGGGAGCCCTCAAGGGGCAGGGGACTAGGTCTGCCTAGTTTGCCACATTCCTCCCAGTGCCTGGTGACATTGGGTTCTCAGGAAATGTCTGGTGGAAAACAGACAGGCAGATGGACAGACAGGCAGATGGACAAAAAGCCAAGACGGTGCCATAGTCAGAAGTCAGGGCAACCTCACTCAAGTCTCTGGGTGTCTGGAAAGGGACAATGCTCTTGTAATGGCTGAATGAGCAGCTCAACTGCCAAGGGCACTAGACACAGAACCTGCTTTGTGACAGAGGAGAATGCAGGCATGGGCCCTACCCCACGGGAACCCAAGGCCACATTCCCCACCAGGGCTGCTCTGAACAGGCAAAGGAGAAACAGAACAGCATGGGGGCAACTTCCATTCTGAGTGGAAGCATTGGGCCACTGCAGGGTCAGGCCGGCCCTGGGGAATTCTTTGAGGGGTGACGGAATTGTCCCGCATCCCAGCTGTGCCGGTGGTCACTAGAGCTACGCGTGCATAAAACCTCACACAACACTAAGTCAAAAAAGGGAATTTTCCTGCACGCATGTAAATTAAAAATAACACTCTTTAATGTCATTTGGGGGAAGAAAAAGGGACAGGCACTGGCTTCAGAGTAGCCAGGTACCTTGGCTCTATAGCTTGAAGATGCTGTGTGACTCTGCAGGTCACTTCGCGGCCCCAGGCCTCCACTTTCTCATCTGTACAATGGAGGGAATAACTGAACCTGCTTTCTAGCGTGGGATGAGGATTAAAGGAGCTAGCGCACAACAGGCGGTGGGCACGCTGTCTGACCCCAAGCAGCTGGCAGTGCCATCACTGATAACATCTCACAGCTGAGGCACCGGAGGCTTAGATGGCATCTGTCTCCCCTGGGCCAACTCAAATCTTTCAAGGTAAAGTCAGGAACATCATGCAGTGAAGCCCGATCAACTGCCCCCTACCTGTGTGCCCACACATACAGGGCTGCCCACCCTCGGAGCCTGTCTTCCCCTCACTGTCAGAGTCCTATCCAGATGGCGGGTGGCGGGAACCACTCCCAGGGCAGGCCGGCCGAGCACGTCCCTTCTTCTAAACATGGAAATGGTGGAAACACCCTGGTCCAGGCGTGTAGCTCCGGCAAGGACCTCTGGCTGCCAACTCAAGTCCTCGCACACATCTGGCCCAAAGCGGCATGGGGAACTTTCCAATGGCAAGCAGAGGTGCTGGCAGCTGGAACCCAGGCTCGGCCGAAACCAACCTGCAGGCTGGCTTTCTAGGAAAGCCTCCAGGGCAGGCACTTAGGGCTTGCGGAGCTCTCCAAGGCTGCCAGGCCTCCCTCCCAGGAGCCCAGAACAACACAGGAAACAGCTGAGCGATTTCCAGTCGGGGCCTTGCCTGTGTTAAGAGCGCTGCCTAGAGAGAGCCAGGCAGCCAACAAGAGCACCCACTGTGTGCAAGGCATACAGACAACAGGCATAAAGCTGTCCAAGTAATGAAAAAGCATCAAAATGGGCCACGCTGATAGGGCTGATTGGGCAAGACGCTAAGGGTTTCATTTATGTCACGGGATCTGGTGACTCAGAAAGGGTAGCTGACTCTCCAAGGTCACACGGCCAGCATATAACAGAACCAAAAACTAACCCAGGCTGGGACACGGTGGGAAAAGCCCAGGATATGGGGTCATGTGGTCTCAGTTCTCACCCAGCACAGTGCCTGGTGCATAGTAGGTACTCAAGAGAGAGGACATTAGAGTTCTCCCACAGGCCACAGGTCCCCTAAGCAGCACTTTATATCTGCCACGGGAACCCAGAGGTGAGGAGGAAAATTCTGGGGGTGGAGCTTCTAGAGGCTTTCAGAGGAAAGACAACTGCTCTGGATCCTGAAGGATGAGGGCCAACACCTAATGTGCACTCAGACTTGCTAACCCCCCAGCACTGCTCTCAGGAAGCCCTATGAAGTGGAGCTTCTTATTCACCCCATTTCATAGCAGCGAAAGATCCTGGGGACAGCTAGGGGTGTCATTAGGGGAGTAGGGATTCCTGCACCAGATAAAGTAGGGCGGCTGCATAAGTGAGTTCCAAATTTTGTACAGCCAAGGGCCCCCTTTTCTCGCATGAAATCCTACGTGGTTGCCGCGAGTCAGGTTCTGTGGGTACCTCTGGCCACCCACCCCTGCACCGATACCCTGCTGGGCCCCCCACCTGACAGAGGCTATTCTGCCCAGCTTCAATTTGAGCCCCTGTGTGGACTTTTCTGCTGGCTTCTCATGCTCCACACACAAGTCTTTGAGGCAGGAAAAAGGGGAGCAAGGGAAGCAGGGTCCCTGGAAGCTCTCCTGACCCTACCATCCTACACCATCCTCTCCCCATAGAGAAACCTGGGATAATACATAATATAAAAGTTTAAAACAATGTAATTGCTCACAACAACCGTCTCCATGGGCTTCTTATCAGGCCACGCTCCTTCCACTCTGCAGTGGAGGTCAAGGTAGGAGTTCAACTCGGCTGGTAACAAGCAGCCCAAGACCTTAACCACCATCCACGCTTCCACCACCAGAGAAGGTGCTCTGGGCAGACTTCCTCCCAGGCCCCTTTTCTACACCGTATGGAAGTATTTTTTGAGATTAAGATCACACTGTATATATGATTTGATTTTTTCAATTGTATTATATGGTGAGCATTTTTCCATTTCATTATAAATTCTTTGAACAAACCTTTTTTAAAGGATCCTGTAAGGCTGTATATCATTTACTTAATCATGCCTCCAATGATAAACATTCAGGCTATTTTCAACACTGGTTTTTTGTGTGTTTTTTTTAAAAGTACATCTTTATTGATTTCAGAGAGAGGAAGGGAGAGGGAGAGAGAGAGAGATAGAAACATCAATGATGAGAGTCACTGATCGGCTGCCTCCTGCAGCCCCCAGGCTGGGGATTGAACCTGAAACCCGGGCATGTGCCCTGACAGGGGATCGAACCTCGATCTCCTGGATCCAATGCTCAACCTCTGAGCCACGCCTGGCTGGGTACAACACTGTTTTAATTACCACACTGCTGAGTATCCAAATATATAAATCTTCAGGGAAAATCACTTTAAACCTTAGGGGTGCATCTTGGGTCAGTCCATGTGCAGGAGTGGGGAACCTTTTTTCTGCCAAGGGCCATCTGGATATTTACTACATCATTCGCAGGCCATACAAAATTATCAACTTAAAAATTAGCCTGCTATATTTGGGCAAACATTTAATTAACTCATCCCTAAGGTGATGGCTGGAACTGCTTCTCTTTGGTGAGGCCTTGGCAGGGCCAGACGATATGGTTTCACAGGCCATATATGGCCCGCGGGCCAGACGTTCCTCACCCCTGATGTAAAGTATGTTTGTCGACATGTGGTTATTCCAAACCACCTGTGTCATACCATCAGGGGATGCTTATTAAAAATGTACATCACTAGTCAGGTAACAGTGATGATGACAATGGTAAAGGTAATACTCATAGGTAACTATTTTATTCAGCACTTTCATGTGCCAGGCACTGCTCTACACCCTTTATAGGAAATAACCCCCAGTAGGTATTATTTTTACCCTCATTTTATAGATGAAGAAACTGAGGCACAGAGAAGTTAAGTCACTTAATGAGGTCACACACTCAGCTGGTAACTGGCAGAGCCACCTGGCTTCCAAGCCCAAATTCTGGAACTTCTACCCAGAAGTCTCATCTGTTTTCCCTGCCACAGACCCTTCTGACAATCTGATGAAACCCATAGACCCTTTCTCAGAATTATTTAAAACAAATAAGATGAAGCTCATAGGATTCTAGGTAAAACTAATTATACTGAATATAATAAAAAGGTTCCAAAAATAAAATTATAAAGTACACATTTATTACTGCAATAAATAACAAAATCTAGTTGTTGGTCAAGTAACATCACTATTCTGAAGTAGTGTTGAGTATAAACGATCTACTGGGATTTGTGAAACCATAAAATGATATGAAAATATCAGTGAATTTCTGCTGGTGACAAAGTCACAGGTATCATTACGATCACAGAGGGTTGCTGCCTTCATTTGTAACGAAGGTAATGCTAAATTACTGTTGGAGGTTAGACTAAAGATATACTTTTCCCCCTTCCAAGTTCAAGGACCCTCTGAATTCTACCCATATTAGGAAGACCCTTATGAGTCAGCTTTTCCCGTCTCAGAACACCCATCCCTGGACCCCAGCTCAGAGCACAGCTCTCTGTCCCAGCAGGGAACAGACAGTCCAGGCCTCACGCCCCTGCCCTGTCCCCACAGTCCACGCCAGGCCCTGTCACAGCCCTTATGCTGCGGTGACACGTTCCAGACGGTGACCTCTATGAGGACAAAGGCTTCCTGGTCACCTCAGCCTCTCTCCGGCTCAGGGCCAGGCCTGACTGAGGACAGACAAAAAACCCACATCTGTGCAACTGACTGGCAGCCAAGAGTGGCCCGAAGCCACAGGCTGCTGATTCACACCTTGGCTGGGGAGGAGGAAATGGTGACGCAACTGCGTGGGTTTCTAGCTTTCTTTGCCAGAGCAGTAAGCAGGGGGTCCATGCAATTCTGCTTAATTAAGCAGAACAGAAAATATTAACCATTTGCTTTAAGGCAATGTTTCTCTTTGAGTCCTGGGGTGAGTTGACTGTGCCCTATTTATAGTCAAGGACAGGCAGCAGAGCCAAGTGTGATCCTGGGCAAATCACTTCACCTTTCTAAGCCTCAGTCTCCAAATTTGTGAAATGGGTTAATAATGGTACCTACATAGCAGACATCTACTGTTTCCGCCTGTCCAGGCTCCATGCCTTCTTCTTCCAGCAAGAGTGTCCTGAATCTCCTGCAAGGCCCATCCCTTCCCTCTTGCTACTTGGACTATCGCAATATCCCGCCCTTGCTGGCCCAGGGAGGGCCAGGTGATCTGGCTGGGCCACGAAGATTCACCCTTCCTCGAACTGGACTCTTTTGTGAGTGGCCATGAGGACTGAGGGATGGAGCAGCCGCCTGCCTCTGGTGATGTTCTCATGCCCCGGGCACTTCCTACTCCCTGGGTGGTGCCAGCTGCTCAGGTCCTTCCCATGCCTGGGGGCTGAGTTTCCCCATGATTCTGTCAGAGCCACCTTTCCAATACATTGCCTATGGCTTAAGTTAGCCAGGTCCGTTTCTGTCGCTTGCAACCCAAGAATCCTGACTAATTTCCTAATCTCGGAGCTGCTGAGCGGATTCAGTGACATAGGCATGAATGGCCTTGAGCACATAGTAACACTCAGATAAAGAATAGCTATTCAGCCCAGCCGGGCATGGCTCAGCAGTTGAGTGTTGACCTAGGATCCAGGCGATCCAGGTTCGATTCCTGGTCAGGGCACATGCCCGGGTCGCGGGCTTGATCAATGGCTCTCTCATCATTGATGTTTCTATCTCTCTCTCTCCCTCTCCTTTCCTCTCTCTGAAATGAATAAAGATATATTAAAAAAAAAAAAAAGAATAGCTATTCAATAATAAAAAAATATTATTAAGCCTTGAGAACAAAACAATCCTGGAGTAATTTAATTCTTCCCAAATTTGAGAATTCCTACTGGCTTCCATAGTCCGCCCTCTCTCTTTCAAATCCTGATTTTCCTCTGTCCTCACACAACCCTCCTATGAACAGGTCCTCTGTCCCCTCCACTTTCCTGTGAAAGGCCCTCCTATCCATCAAGCTGGGGGAGAACCCCTAAGTACCAGTTCCTCTCACCTACTCCAGTGACTTCCATCTTGGAAACCTCTGGTCCCCAGGCCCATGTGTACTGGGCACACGGTCCTTTTGAAGGTGGGGTCCATGCTTTGCATTATTTTGTGGTTCTCGGCCCAACAAGGAGCCCTCAGATCCTTCTGGCCCCCACCTACCGGTCAAGCTTCACCTCTGCCACTCAAATCTCTCCTGCTTGTTTCGAACAGGCGACATGCCAAGGTTTCTGCTTTTTTGTCCTCATGTTCTCTCTACGTGAAATTCCTTCACCCTTCTCTACTTGGCAACATCCCTCCCGTGCTTTGAGATCTGCCGTGGGCCACCTCTTCTGTGGCATCTTCTCTAAGTCTTACTTCCCAGAACCGAAGGGCACAGGCCTCTGCTCACTCTGCAAGTACCAGACTAGCCCTGTCTACCTGTTTCCTTTAGGCCATTGACCTTGAGGTCTGAGTCCCCTGTGTGCGCATCTATAGATCATCCCTCTGTGTCAAAAGTGCCTGGCCCTGGAGGGGCTTATGTTTGTGCAGTGAATTCTCCAGAAACGTTGCTGATGTTAAAAAGTACAAAGGTTTCCTGGTTGTGGTTGTTCTTCTGAAAGTGGTGGTTCTGGGAGTATAGGATGCCCAGTAAAATCTGAATTTCAAATAAACAATGAATACTTTTGTTAGTATAAGTATGTCCCTAATATTGCATGTTTAACTGAAATTCAAATTTCACTGGGCTTCCTGCATTTTCATTCGGTAAATCTGGCAACCCTGAGCCCTCGATGGCCTGAGACCAGCTGCAGAAGCTGGCGGCAAAGCTCTGCCCACACGCACAGGAGATGCACCTCCAGTCCCTTCTCCCTTCACTCCACGAAGAGGGCCCTGGGCTTGGGCTCGCCGCCTGCAGGTTGGCATCTGAACCAGCAGATGCCGGAGAGAACACCAGGGTGGAGGATAGATGGCTGTGGCAAAGCTCGGGCCTGTTGGCTCCTGGCAGGGGCAGAGTCTGGGAGGAGTGAGCCACACGAGCCACTGCCCACTGCGGAAACACTGAGCCTCCCGGGTCTGTCTCAGCAGCCAGTTCCCATGTCACAGCGGGGGGCAGGGATGCCAGCTCCACCCAGGGTCTGGCTGACCCACCACAGGGCCGCAGCATCACCCCAGGCCGGGAAGCTCCAAGCACAACCATCCCAGCAGCACCCTCCCTCAGGCGCTCTGCACAAAAGCTCATTCAATTTCCCACTAAAGCCACCCTCTGCCCAGAGGAGAGGGCTCAGTGCCAAGAGCGAGTAAAGGACGGAACCAGGACAGAACCCAGGCTCTGAGTGGGTTGCAACCCTCCAGCCACATGGCTTCCTAATAAGCTTGTCTCTTGTCCTCGGCCAAGGTGGCTGCTCAGGACACACTGTCTGCGCCCCCCAGGCCGACGGGATGCTCGGCGGGCAGCTCCCTTCCTGCCGCTGCAGTGACCCACAGCTGGCCCTCATCTCCGAGGGGAAGGAGGAAACTGAGTCATGCACAGCAACACCGTTCCCCCGACCACAGCTTCTCCGAGGAAAAAGCACGCACAGCGGCAACCAGGATATGAGTGTCCTGGATGAGAGGTGCAATGACAGTGCGGCCCCCTAGTCCCGCTGGCAGCGTGATAACTGTGCTGCATGCTGACTCCTGGGCCCCTCCGGGTGGGTAACAAGCGGACATATGAAACGCTCGGGGAAGTGGGGTGCGGGGCACAGCTCTCCCCTGGACGATCTTTCTGGTGCCCCTGTGACCTTGGCGTGAAGAGCACCGAACTCAGACCTGCAATTCTTTCCAGCCCTACTGAGCTGCAGGCGCTATGGGACCAGGGCCCGGGCCTGCTGAGCAGGGAGCATTTCAACTGGAAAAGCATCTGCTCAGGCCTTCCCTCGTGGTATTTTAAACACATCTCTTTCCACTTCTTGGGCTCTCCGACGATGGGAAAGCCACATCCTGAGACCTCCCTCTGTGGGGCAGGAGCCTGGGAGGCTGGCGCCCACCTCAGAGAACTGATTCTCGGAGGAGCCGGGCAAGCCCACTGCTCGGGACAGGCCGGGTGGCAGGAAGTGGGACCTGGCTGGAGCCACCACAGCCGGGCACGGCTGCTTTTTTTCAAATGAGCACGCGCGGTTTTTTTACTTTTACTACAAACAGGAATATGTGTTCACTGCAGAACGTTTGGAAAATGGAGAAAAGCACAGATGAGCAAAGAAAAAAAAGGGACATATATTTCATCAGCTACATTTCTGTGCTCACACAGTTACAGATTTCCATCCTTAATCTGTAATGAGGTGGGAATCAGCCTGTCTGTTGTTTTGCAACCAGCTTTTACTATTTCCTCTTCCCATGACAGGAGACGGAATACATTTTTACCATCTTTGGTGTCCTAGCTTGTGGCTATAGCATACAGAGTATGTTTGCTCTCTCTTGTTCTCTGCTGATGGATGCTTGAGTGGTTACCAACTGTTTACTATCACAGTGGTACTATGTACACTACATTAGTGTGCAATACGCACTACATTAGGATACTATGTTAGGACAGCTCCTAGTAATCAAGCCCTACTGAATGCTCGGCCCATTTAATCCTCACATCAGCTCTATGAAATTGGAACTACAGTAAACCCTCGATTTTGCAGATCTTGATTTTACAGACTGGATTCAACAGACAAAATTTCTGGTCCATATGTCATATGTGAAAATTAACACCCTGTTGATTTTAAAATGCTTTTAACCAAGATTTGCTTATAATTAACAGGGGTTTTTTGTTATTAATTCACTGCTATTTTTAACAATTTTTAACAAATAGGCTATATGCTGAACAAAATACTGTAGTAATTTCATCAACATAAATATTACATATCTATAACTATAGTCTACATATTTAAATCCAAGAGTCACCACTTGTAAACAATGTTCGAGAATGATTAGCACATGTTCACAGTGCATCGTGCACGTTAACTGGTTCTACTGTCCAGTGGCGTGACTTTCTGCAGCAGTTTTAACGAGTGCCGGTGGCTGTTCCCACGTGCGCTAAGCCACGCCCCAGCCATACGCGTTTGTTTACTCGCAGTGAGTGGTGAATGCACGCATTTACTAGACCTATTCAGTATAAATTGAAAATTATAGTAATACATATAGAAAACTGTTCTGTGAAATTAAACTTTTCATACATACTTAATTTTAATTACACAAATGTGTCTACATAAGTAAAAACAAGTAAACTAACCAATTTGTCAATTTTTTAACATTTACATTTGGAAAACCTACTTTATCATACAAGGTGTCCCAAAAAAATGTATACACACTTTAACAGCTGATAAAACTCACTAAATTTTCACTCCTTTTCACGCTTAACTGATTCAAAATAATGAGTGAAGCCAGGCTAAGATTTGAACAAAGAAAATTTATCCTAAAGTGTCACCAGACTTTTTTAATGGGGATACATGAAAGATGACGTTTACAGTACAAAAGGGGCAGCAGTCGACGAGTTGAGGGGTCACAAACACCGAACAGAATGGTTCTTGGGGTTTGCAATTCCATTGCTTTGTGTTACCAGCAGTGCCTGGCACAGAAGTTCATCCATTTGAAAACAAGCATTGGCAAAATAATTCTTCACTTCTGTAGAGTCTTTTAAAATTTGAAAATAAACTGTATGTTAATAAACACTGACTTTAGAATCATTCAAAGTGCGTATAGATTTTTTGGGGACACCCTGCATAATACTTTCGACTTTGACATTCCCTCACCCGAATCAGTCCGTTAAATCGAGGTTTTACTATATTTTTATTCCATTTGACAGATGAGGGAACTGAGGTACAGAGAGGTAAGTAATTTGTCTAAGATCACTGTTGGTAGGTGGCAGAGCAGGGACTTGAACCCAGGCTGCCTGGCGTGCTTTCTCTGCTTTACCAGAAGCAAGGAATGGCCCAAGAAAGCTTGATCTAAAGTGACATTTGAGCAATCTGACAATATGAAAGGCCCACCCCATTTGATCTTGAGACAACTGCAGGAGCCCAGAGTACAAGAGAAGCAGGCTGGGACAGCTACTAAAGACGAACCCGCAGGTGAGGGGAGGCTCTGGCTCCTTGCAACCACGGGCCAGGATGGCGCTCTACAGCTGATGTCCACTGTTTTTCAATCACAAAAAAGCAATAACCGCCTGGCCAGTGTGGCTCAGCAGTTAAGCATCAACCTATGATGCAGGAGATCACAGTTTGATTCCTGGTCAGGGCACATGCACTGCGGGCTAGATCCCTGGTAGGGGCGTGCAGGAGGCAGTCAATCAATGACTCTCTCATTGATGTTTCTCTCTCTCCCTCTTCCTTCCTCTCTCTGAAACCGATATACTAAAAAAAAAAAAAAAAAAAAAAAAGCAATAACCATTCGTTAAAACCCTACCTGCAAGGCCTTCCTGTCTACTGAGGGCACCATCTCTGTGTGACACAGAGCGCAGGACAAGAACACACCCGTAAAGCAGGCAGACAGGCTCAGCCTTGCTCACGGCGATCCCAGTGGCAGCAGGGTGTCCAGCTTGGGGCAGGCACTCCATAAATGCCTCTCAAACTAAAGAACATGGAAAACCCATAGCACGCCCCCAGGGCAGCCAGCAGGAGAGGGGCAGAGATTCATATCGAGGCTATTACCATCATCAATATCACTCTTTATGACTACCACCACTGAGTGCCTTTATAAGGAGGCATCACATGCAATGTTGAGGGACATAATTAATCCTCACAGTTGCCCTGGACTTGCGGGTAAGCACTATGACTAGCTCCATTTCACAAACCCTCAGGTAGCAAGGTCATCCAGCTCAGGAGCGCTTGAAGAGGACCCAAAGTCAGGTCTTTTCATCTTGAAGGTCATGGTGGGTCCTAAGACCTGAGCTAGTAGCTGACATTCATGCCCCCAGCAGGAGGGACGGATTAGAGATTGGGGGCATATGTTATCAAAGAAGCACACAGTGGTCTTCGAAGGAAGACCCTGTATTCATGTTATAGACGCAGAAACTAAGTCTGAGGGTTGAGTGCCCAGATGTTTGTCTCTAACAAGCTCTTTCCACTCATGTTTGCTGCCCGGCATGCTTCTGCAAAAGGGTGTGCCAGGGGGAGGCAACTGGTGGCTGGAAAACAGAATGCAGCTAAGGTGGGCAGCAGATTCACAGTCTGTTCCAGACCACCAAGCTCGCCAGCCAGAGGCCTCCCATAGACCAGGAGAGAGCTCCAGTAACGCCTAGTAAGGGGTGACCTACCCTGCAAATCTCAGCTGCTCAGAACAGTGACCCCTGGGCTCTCAGAGCCTGACCAAGAGAGGAGGGAGGTTTCAAGGTTGGCGATGCCATCACTCCAGGAGCACAATCAACCCAGAGTTCCCCTGGAGCGACAATGACTAGGGGATGGCGGAGGCTTGCGTTTCACCCATCCAGGTGCAGGGAAGAGGGGGGTGAGGGAAGGGCCAGGATGGGGAAACTGGGGCAAAGGAGCTTAAGTGACCACTGAAGGTCACTTGGCTCAGGGGTGGGATCCCAGGGCTGCTGCCTCTCCCAGACACACAGGCATTTGCTCAGTCCCCACACCGCCATTCCCTGCTGCACGACCTCAGGCAGTGCCTCCACTGCTCTGAGCCTCTAGTCACAATGGGAAAATGGGAATGCTAATATAACGTCCTGAAGGATTAGGGTCCTGGATGCATAAATACATTGTACTAATTAATAGAAGACAAGTAACCCAATATACTGGAAAAGAGGGCAAAAGATAAAACAGGTAATTTACAGAAGAGGAAACGCAAACGGCAGATACAGCTGTGAAAAGCAACCACCATGAGATGCTATTCTGCACCCCCAGACTGGCAAAAACTAAAAAGTCCGACAACTGGAGTGTCAGCAAGAACACAGAGCAAAGGAACCTAGAGGCACTGCTCCCGGGGATGTAAATGGAAAGGTGAAAACGCAAACCCCAGGTCCCAGCAATCCCGCTCCAGGCAACTGTGCTTGGAAGCAGCTCCAGGAAGTGAACTGCTGAAAACACCCAAGCAGAAGCCCAAGTGGGATATTAAACAGCAGTTAAAAGGAACTGGGGCCACAGTAGCAACAAAGATCTCAAAAGTGTAATGTTTTTATGAAGTTTTAAAACATTCACCACAAGATTTTTGGAAGTGTTAAAAAGGTAGAAACTTGCCCTGGCCGGTTTGGCTCAGTGGTTAGTGTCGGCCTGTGGACTGAAGGGTCCCGGGTTTGATTCCGGCCAAGGGCATGTACCTCGGTTGCAGGCTCATCTAGGTCAGGGCACATGCGGGGGGCAACCAATCGATGTGTCTCTCTCACACCCATGTTTCTCTCTCTCTCTCTCCCTTCCATTCTCTCTCTGAAAAAGCAATGGAAAAAATACCCTCAGGTGAGGTTTGAAAAAAAAAGGTAAAAACATTAAAAGACACGTGGTTGGGGAGAGGGAATTGATAGCAAACAGCCACAAGGGATTTTTTTTGGTGGGGGAGGGTGGTAGAAATATTATACAACTGTACTGTGGTGATGGTTGCACAGCTCTATAAATTTACTAAAAGAAATCTGCAAACTGTACACTTGCAATGGATATTACAATATGGAAATTATACCCCAATAAAGCTGTTAAAGGAAAAAATCCTATCTAATAGTCTATTTTTAAAAAGTGCATGGGACTGACAAACAGCAAAGAGAGGACATTGGTTTTTTTATGGGGGGGGTGTTGGGGAGGGTACACAGGGGGCTTTGCTTCTGCAATGTTTTATTTCTTAAAAATAAAAATGATGTGAGACAAATAAGGCAAAATGTAAAGATCTAACAGCTGGATGGTGGACAAATATTTATTTTATTCTATGCATCCATCTACTTGAAGCAGTATATCAATATAACTAAAAAAAGTACCTGTTTTAAAGGGCTGCTGTGATGACTACATACACAAAGAGCTTAACCCAGTGCCTGGCCCGCAACAACTGCTCCGATTTCAGCTATTATGAGTATCGCTGCTCTCACTACTACCATCGCGCTCTTCTTAACATCTAACGATCGCATGATGGAATGAGCCAGCAGCTCGGGCCCTGGTGATGAAGCCTCGTTTAAATCCAGGGCTTCTGTACATCCCACTCCAGAGCAGGAAGTGGGGTAATCAAATAAAACCCACAAAACCTACAGGGGGAACTTCCTCCTCCCAAGCCAGAAGATAGCCTAGCTGGGGAGGATCTCCTCAGAGTGTCAAACTTGAAATCCCCCTCTCCACTCATCCCGAAGGCCCTGGCTCTGGGGCAGGAAAGGGGTTGGCAGAGAAAGGCAGCCGCCCCCAAAGGCAGAAGCTCCCAGCCTCAGACAGAGCGCGGGGCTCCAGGGGAGCCCACTCCAAGTAACATCATTGATATTATCACCAACAGTAATCGCTACCCAGCAGCTAGGATCTCAAGGCCCCTGGGAGCTTCTGCCCCTGCATTCTTCACACCTGGCCCGTGGCTCTGCCAACAGGTGAATGAGGCTGGGGCAGGGCATGGACAGGATGCCACCCTGATCATGGAAAATATGCCATTTCAGGAGAAACAGGCTGCCCAGCCCTGATAGGCAGCCCCAAGCTCCAGGTACAGTTCTCCAGTGATTATCTACAGAACCTGTGACCTGTTCCCTCCAAGGCAACTGAGTGTTGAGCAGGGGGTGGCTGGGCTAGCTACAAAAGGGGAGAGGGCTGGAGGGAATTAAGGCTCCATAACGGATTTATATATTCTGATTTATGTATTCTAATGCAGTGCTTGGAGTAGGGATGTGTCTGACTTTGACCCCCTAGGGAACATGTCTAGACACATTTTTGGTTGTCACAATAGGGAAGGGTGATGCTACTGGCATCTAGTGGGTAGAAGCCAGAGATGCTGCTAAACATCCGACAGTGCACAGGACAGACCCCACGACAAAGAATCATCTGCCCAAAATGTCAACAGTGTGGAGGCTGAGAAATTCTGCCCTTGAGGCAAGTAACAGTGCTTACAATTTTCAGATTACAGAAGATGGAGCCAAGCGAGGTAAATCCACCAGCCCAACATCACATAGTGGGAAGTAGCAGAGCCCAGGACTGTCCAGCTCCCCTGCTCACACTCTCTCCAGGGTGGTTAGGCCAGGTTCAGAAAGGTGGATACCAAATGGGATGAGAGTCCAGGCCCATGCCGATAGCTGCCTCCACGCCCCATTCCTTCCAGAGTGGTGGGGTGGTATGGCTTGAGAACAAGAGTGGGGGCTCCTGGCAGCTTCTGGAAGGTTCAAATCCCCTGCCATCATGGCATTAAACCTGCTCCATTCTTGCGGATGACTCAAGCTTCAGTTCAACCCATCACCCCTCTTCATCTGATGAACCAAAAAGGCTGGATACAAAGGAGGGGGGCACCTTGAATCACAAGAGTGACTAAACTCACATGCAGAAAAACAACTTCTTGCTGAAATCCCTCCCCATGTGACTTCAGCATGTTCCCATCAGAGTGACACAGACACCACGGAGCAGGGAGGCAGGCATCTAACAGTTATGGAAAGCCAACCCTATCAGTCACACGGTCCTTCCCCTTAGGGAGAGGGCACCCTCACCCCCAGCTTACAGAAGAGAAAACTGAGGCTCTGAGAGGCCACACAGCTAGCAAACTGTGAGGCCAAGATTTGAACTCAAGTCCACATTTGAACATTTAGAGGCTTGTCTCAAGAGGCTCCTAAAAAGTGGTTGAAAGCTTAGAAAGATGCCTCTCGAAGCTGCAGAACCTTCAAAAAACTGGTAGAAAGGGATCTGACTAAGCAGAGGATGAAAGCCTCAGGGTGGTCATAAATGATGGCAGACTCCCTGGTGTTTTGGGAGCTTTGCTTAGGGACACTCTGAGGGCATGGGATCTGGGAAGTGGTGTGGTCTGGTGGAACGCCACTTTGGGGGGTCCAACGGACTTGCATTTATATCCCTGCTCTGCCCCTGACTGTGACCTCAGGCCTAGGACGTCACCTTTCTGAGCCTCAGTTTCCGCATCTGTCAAGTGGGCTGAAGAACCTCTGCCTAACATGGGTGTGAAAGGAGAGGACAGGAGAGAGCGAGTGGACGATGGTGCCAGTTCGTGGTGGCTGTATCTATTCTGGTTTTGCCAGCTCACAGGTCTGGTGGGAGGCGGCACGGAGCACCTCAGACTTCCATGTGTTGCCATGTTGGTGAAACCGTCCCGTACTAAAGAGGCAACTCAGTTACACATTCAACAGGCTCAAACAAGAAACCAAGAGTTGGCAGCATTTGAAACAGCTCACACACACACACACACACACACACACACACACACAAGACAATTTAGCCCAGTTCTGGAAGCAAGGGAAACTTTGCTCTATTTAAAGATGCCACAGGTCCAGGAAATAGCTTCCCCCTGCCTGGCAAAGGGCTGTATAACCAGCCGCCCGGCCAATAACAATACAGGCTCGCACCGCACACCCTCTCGCCCAGCGCAGGGTGGGCCCGGCCACCTCCTCCCGGGACTTCACAGGCTCCCGCCGAGGGCACGTCGACCAGCTCGGCAGGAGCCTCTGAAGAAAACAGACCCAAAGGCGACTTGCGGGGAGGCAGGGGCCGAGGCGGCCAGCCAACGCCCTCCGCTCTTCATTGTTCTACTCTTCTTTGTTAGGCTTTTCCCTCCCTCTTGCTCTTTTTTCCTTCCTGGTGAACTTCTCTGCAGCGAGGTGCTGCCACTGCCCCCTCTCACCAGCAGACACGCCACAGCCCTGCCCTCCAGGAGGGAGGCCTGCATCTCCCCGCCCAGCACCGCCGGGCCCCATTATTCCTGCACCCCAAACCTCTGAGGTGGTCCCAGGGCCCCCTGAACCCCGAGATTCAGCTGCTAGGCTGCTGTGGAAGCCATTTCCCCACCTGCGGGTCACCGTCTGCCCCAGACACCCCCCTTCCAGGGGCAGGGGAGAGCTGAGTTCAGCTCCACCTTCCAGAGCCTGCAGCCTCTTTGAGCCTCAGCCTTCCCATCTGCAAAATGAAGCTATGGGCCCATTTTCTCAAGTCCCCAACGGCTCTAAACGAGATTCCCATTTTACAGAGGGAGACACCAGGAGAAAACTTTAAGGACGTTTAAAAACAAGTTATAGGAGAGAGGGGGCCGCGTGTGTGTGTGTGTGTGTGTGTGTGTAACCTATTTTAAGGTGCAGGCCCTCGGCGGTCCATTCCCAGGCATCTCCTCCCCGGGGCGCTCAGGCTGGCCCCTCCAAGAGGACACAGGCTACCTGTGGCTGGTCACTGCGGTCCCCGCGCCCGGACCAGGCGGGGCCTGAGCACAGGCGCTCCGCTCTCCCCTCTGTCTGTCTCTCTGCCCCCTACTTCGCTGGGGACATACTTCTCCACGGACAGGCAGGGCAGGAGTGGGGGGAAAGGGGGAGACGGAGCGGGTACGAGAGGAGGCACGGGGGCGAGGGGGGAGGCTGGGAAGGAAGACGGGAACCCGGCAAAAGGGGGGAGGGGAGGGGGAGGGGAGGGGGAGGGGAGAGGAGAGGAGGGGGAGGGGAGGGGAGGGGAGGGGAGGGGAGGGGAGGGGAGGGGAGGGGAGGGGAGAGGAGGGGGAGGCGCCGGGAGACCCGGGCGGTGCGGCAGCGGGGCGCAGGGGAGGTGGGGGAGAAACACCCGGAGG
Organism: Miniopterus natalensis; assembly: GCF_054644295.1. NCBI lineage: Eukaryota > Metazoa > Chordata > Mammalia > Chiroptera > Miniopteridae > Miniopterus > Miniopterus natalensis. Next base: position 94,590,475 of record NC_142084.1, read on the forward strand.
CAGAAGTTTCCAGAGCCGGGGGGCTCCCGGCCCCCCCGGCGGGCACGGGCGCGGGGGGCGCGGGGGGCGCGGGGGCCGCGCGGCACTCACATAATGCTTGTTGGGCACCCGCCGCTTCTGCACGTCCAGCACCTTCACCTCCACGATGCTGCGCCGCGGCGGCATGGCCGCTCCTCCGCCGGGCCGAGCGCGGGTGCGGAGGGAGCGGGGACCGCGGGGGGCGCGGGGGGCCGGGGCCGCGGGGGGCGCGCCGCCGCGGGTCGGAAGCCGGGGGCCGAGTGCGATCCGGGGCCCGGGCCGAGCGCGAGTAGCCGCCGCCGCCGCCGCCCTTCGCTCCGCGCGCCCTCCGGCCGGGCCCGCCGCGCCTCCCGCCCCCGGCCCGCCCCGGCCCGCCCCCCGCGCCGCCGGCCAGGCCCACTTAAAGGGCCCGGCCCCCACTCCCGGCCCCGCCGCGAGCCCGCCGTCCCGCGGGCCGCCTCCGCCGGGCCTTTGTCCGCGCGCCCGGCCGCCGCAGCCGGGGAGCCACGGGCGCGCCCCCGCCGTCCGCTCGCGGACTGACTCCTGGGTTCATCACGGCGCGCGACTCGCTGGAGGAGCGGGGGTCCACGCCAGACTTAAGGGCCGGACTTCCCGGTTCAAATTCCGCTCTGCAGCCTCGGGCGAGCTGCTTAACCTCTCTGGGTTCAGGTCCTTATCTGTGCAACCGTCCTCACCAGGTGCGCGGGAAGCGCAAATGTTGACAGTTGTAACCCAGCTCCGAGCCCTAGGGATTCCGGGAGGAGCAGCGGGCCAGCGGCTTCTCCTGGGTTTACAGTCAGACATGGGGCGAAAGGGAGAGAAAACCCGCAACAAATGCAAGTACAGAACAATCGCAACAATTTCGCAAAGCAGGGTACTAGGGTGGTGCGTGAAAGAGGGGCCAGCGGGTGCTTGGTAACAAGGTCATTAATTCCCAAATGTGGAGCACTTCCTCCCGCCAGGTGCAGTGCCTCTCTCTTTTCAAAAATGTTCGCTGAATCCTCAGGACAACTCATGGAGGAAAAAGGTGGTTGACCGACCCATTTTACAGAGGAGGTGACTGAGAGCAGCCTCCAGACTCCCAGAGCTGCTGGAGGCGTATGTCACGAGTTGCAGTTAAGGGTGGCTGGGCCTGCTCCACGCTTTGTCCACTGCCTCCTAGTCCTGGCTTGGCACTGTGTCATTTTCAGGTGAGGTTAGCTGAACAAATGACTGAGTGAATGTACAGATCACCCGATGGATAGGAGGTTTGGGCCCGTGGCCAATGCTCTTACACTAGTAAGCCAGGCTCTTTCCAGCAAACCACGTAGCTCCCCTCCAGGCCTGAAAGGGCCCAGGGCTCCCTCTCACCCTTGGGTCCAAGGTCAGCCTTTGGAAGAGGGTGGGGGTCATCCAGTAGAGGATGCTGCTTGGCAGCCCTGGCCAGGCCACTGGATAGTTCAGCGCTGGTCCTCTTTGGATCGGCCCCTCCATTTGCACCTCCAACTTCTTTGCCAGGTCTTACTGTTGGCAGTGGCAGGAATGGGTGTTAGATGGGTGGGGTCAGACCGGACCCGGGTTCAGCAGCCTCGGTACTTGGGTTCTGCCTAGGAAAGAATTCGGAGCCACAACACAAACGATAAGGGAACACTTATTTGGAAAATCACAGAGGTAGAAGTAATTTGTAGAAGAAAAGGGCTGAGGAAACAAGTTTTAGAGGTAATGGAAGGGCCCGTGGCGCTTAGAAGTGAGGAAGGTCAAGGTGACACACCTGGGGAGATGGGGAGGGGAAAGGTGTGCCTACACCCAGGAGGGAGAGCGTGCGGGGTCCTCCATCCTAAGAGTTTTAAGGGTGGAGATTTTAGGGGAGGTCCCAGGGGAAGATTTCAATAGAATATTCAGCAGTTTTCCAGGTGTGTCCTTTCAGAATAGGGGTCTCCGCTGATTGATTGGCCAGCACCAAGGCAGGGGGGCATTATCCAATGTAGCCGGTCCTGAGGTCAGCCTTGGTGTTGTTGCTTGTCTGGTTTTGCTGCTTTTGGGCCTGGAACTGAAATAAACTGAGGCCTAGATGTAATCTCTAGGGAGGAAGTTCAGGGGGTCCAAAAGGCATGGCTCCCGATATGCTAGGGGAGGAAAGGTTGCCCTGGGGACGAGTTCCCACCCTACAGTTATCCTTTGCTAGGCACCAGGGCTTTCCACCCTGGTGACCTTCCGTACCTGGCCCACTGTCCTTGCTCTGCTCATGTCTGTCTAACTGCCTATCACTTCACCACCCTGTTCTGGTCCCGAGGCTGGCCTGTGCGGGTTTCACTGAAGGGCTCCCTGTCCTCTGGCTTCCTGTTGGTTTTGGCCAATGGTGGGCCCTGGCAGGAGATTAGGGAAGGAGGAGAGAGGCCTGGGTATCGTTTCCAGAGCTCCCTCCCACAGGGTGGTCCTTACCGAAGGCTCCTTCCCATGCCGGCTCCCTCAGAGTTCCCTTGTCCACTTTTCCTGCTAAGGGTGGTAACAGTCCTGCTGGTACTGCACCCTTGTCCCCTTTTGGTTCCCCAAGCCCTGCCTACGCCTCTGTAAACAGACTCTTAGTAAACTTTCCTTGGTGACCCAGCTCGAGTGTGGTATCTGTTTTGTGCCAGGACCCTCACGGGTAGAATTCCTATAAGACGCATTCTTCTGACGTGCAGCTCTAAGTCAAAGGATTGGAAATGTCCAGTGTGATGAAGGCCTGGCTTTTCTGTGCCTTCTACCTCGCCCTCTGCGTGAGCCCAGCCTTCCTAATAAGGCAGAACCACAGAGGCAGACTCTGGAGGAAATCTGTGAATCAGCCAGCTTCCTCAGTTTTCCCATAGAGGCGCCAAGACCTGCCCCCAGCAGGTCACGGAGAAGCCCAGCCGGTCCTCAACCCCCTGAGTGTGTTCAGCTCTTCTGCTGTGGCAGGCCTGGCCTGAGAAGACACACTTCCCTCCCCAATACCTACGTGTTTCCAGACCCTTCCTTTGTCTTTCTTTTTAAATTGTAATAAAATATACCCCCCTTCCTGGCCCTGGCAACCACCACCTATTAAGTATGTGACCTTGGTTGTCACTGACTTCTCTGTACCTCCATCTCCCCACCTGCAAGATGGGACAGAATACCCCTGACCTCTTGGCTTGTCCTGAGGTCTAAATGAGATAATACAGGTAAAGCACATGCATTTTTTTCTTATTTTTTAAATACTTACTTGAGGATATGTTTATTGATTTGAAAGAGAGAGGAAGGGAGAGAGGAATATTATGTGAGAAAGAAACATCGATTGGCTGCCTCCCACATGTACTCTGACCAGGGATCGAACCCCCAACCTTCTGGTGTATGGGACAATATTCCAACCAACCAAGCCACACAGCCAGGATGCATTTTTGTTATTTTTCTGTTAATTAATCTAATACAGTTAAACGTTTTCTTTAACCGATTCAAATCCCAAACCTGATTTTAATCCTAACTCTGCCTTAAGTACATCCACTCTTTCTAAGTCCTGACCATTTTTTAGCCCTTGGTCGTGTGTGCAGCCTCATCTCCCATCAGTTGCCTCCACTTTCCTCACATACCAACAATAGAAACAACTTGTGATCCCCAAAAGAAAATACCTTGTTTTTTCTCCTATCTACACGCCTTGGCGTAACCTATTCATTTCCCCACTTTGTCTTCCGGTGACCTCTTGTTCAGCCTTCAAAGCCCAGCTTGGATGCCACTTCCTCCAGGAAGCCCTGCATCCCAGATATGTAATTGCTTCCTCCCCTAGCTATCACCACGCCTTATCACAGCCACTATTGCTTTTATTGAACTGGCTCCTCCACCAGACTCTGAGCTCCCAAGGAGTCAGAATGGATCTTGTCTCAAACCCTCACCCAGCATCTGGAACAGACTAGCATGGAGAGGCCCCAGGGAAATGCTGGTGAGATGAATGAATCCATCTCCACCTCCGTAACCCTCACCTAAGTCCTCGCCGGTGGACTTGCACTTGTCCCTACCTCTTCCCCAGGGACCTCGTTCCACGAAGCTTCGCTGTGTCCAGAATGCTTCTGGGAACACTGGCATCCTCCCTGACTGGGGTGTGGAGAGGGCAGGGTAGAGAAGAATCTTTATTCTTCTCTGGTTTAATTTCTAAATTCCTGTTCTGAAGTGTGCAAGCCCGAGAGCTGCAGACCATAGAAAATCAATGCTGGAGCCGACAAAGCGCAGAATTCCATATGGCAGGTTTAGTTAGGAGGAGGGCTCCACGTTCTAGGGGCACCGAATCCATCAGCCTGAATTAGGTCCTGGTCTTTGTGTGATTTCTGGTGTATGCCAGGCTGGCAGGCTGCACTTCTCCCAAGTCCCAAGTTCCCAGGATGACAGCCAAGCCCAGCAAGCTGAGGCCTGCTCCTTCTCTGCCTCTCTCCACCAACCACCTCGAGAAGGAATCAGGCTTCTTTCCAGGACAAAGGCAGGGGACTTGGAAAGAGACGCTTTCCCTCCAAGTCTGCTGTCTGGTTGGCTGGCTTGGCAAGATGCTCATAATTAGCGCGGCCAAACCTGGAAATGCTTAGTGGCCAGGCACACAAGGTCCTGTGAAATAGATCATGGCTGTAAGGCAGCGGGTCTTAGAGCGAAGTTCCAGGTACCCAGGCTGCGGGACAGGGCTCAGCGGCTGGGAGGAAGGGGAGAGAAGTTACATCTCCAGTGAGAGGAAGATCACGATTTTCTTCCTTCTATCCTGTCCCCTTTCCTGGCTGCCAACAGTATCTTCCTCCTAAAAGGAAGCTCCGTTCATGATCTTCCCCTGCTCGGAAACCCTCACTGGCTCCCACTGATCACAGACGGTCATGAGCTTTAGGTTGGCATTCAAGGCCACCACAACCTGGTCCCTTCAGTGCTGCTTTCATCTCTGTCTACTTTGTGTTTATAAATTGGGCATACATCTGTCTTTTTCCTACTTTGTAAAGGGATATGTGTGTGTTATAACATGGCTTTTATTGAGCACCTACCATGCACTGCACCAGACATTCCATATTCATTTCTCTACCTAACCTGCCCAACAAATCTGCAGTGTATTATTTTTCCCATTTTTAAGTGAGAAAAGCAAAGCTTGGAGAAGTTGCCTAGGGTCATGGCACTGGAGAGTGGTGAAGCTGGGATTTGAACTCAGGTGGACTGGGCTGCCTGACCCATGATCTTTTCATTGAAACAAGAGCCCCCTCGAGGACAGGACTCTTGTCTTCTAAATGTTTGTACTCATTCCCCTCCATAAGTAGGTGCCCCTCTGCTGTAGACTGTTTGTGTCTCCCCCAAATTTCTTGCTGAAATCTAATCCCCAGTGTGATGGTATTAGAGGGGGGGGGGGTGTCTCTGGGAGGTGATTGGGTGGAGACCTCCTGAATGGGATTAGTGCCCTTTTAAGAGCGACTCCAGAGAGCTCCCTTGCCCCTTCCACAATGTGAGGACTTGGTGAAAAGACGATCATTTATAAACCAGGAAATGGGCTCTCACTGCACTCCAAAAATGCCATGCCAGCACCTTGGTCTTGGAATTCCTAGCCTCCAGAACTGAGAAATAAATTTCTGTTATTTAGAAGCCAGCCAGTCTGTAACATTCTGTTATAGCAGACCAAGCGGGCTAAGCTACCCTCTGAAGTCATTCCCTATCTCCAGCTAGATGGGCCTTTAGAAAAGGCGAATTACGTAATATCTATAAAGGCCAAGTCTTCTCCACAGCCCTCAAGGCCCAGCAGGCTCTGGCCTCTGCTGACCCCTTGACCAGAGCTTGTTCCCCTCCCTCAGGCACACTCCCCTCCAGCCACTCTGGCCTTCTCTCCATTCCTAGAACACCCAGCACTTAGCACATGCTGTTTCCTCTCCCTGGAATGCTATAGCCCATTGCTGTCTTTCCAGGCCTTAGTTTAAATGTCATCTCTTCTGAAGCCTTCTCTAAAGTGTAAATATCACCTCTCTCCCATGTGTATTTCTTCACAACACTTACCACTGTTGTCATCTTTTTATCTATCACCTAGAATGTCAGCTCCATGAGGGCAGTCCAATCTGTCTCATTAGTTAACCACCAATGCCAACTCAGTGCCAGTGGGCTCTCAGTAAATAGCTGTTGAGTAAAAGGAGGCTGTTTTTTCCATCCATCCAAGAGGCAGGGCCTTGTCCTTCTCAGAATGTCTGACCCCCTAGTAACTGCTAGGCAAACGCTTGCTGAAGGAATGAATGGATGAATGGATACGTGAGTGTATGAAAGATCATGTTGGTCACAAAAATGTTTGGGTTACATTTCAGATCAGTGGGCACATACTCCACAGGACTCTGAGCGGGCCTCACCTGGTGACTCCCATCTAGTGCACAGAAGCCTGGAGAGACTTACAGAAAGACTAAGTGTGTTAAAATGTCAAGGACACCTGTCAATGAGCAGCTTCAAGTCAGACTGAGTGCATTTCCTCATTAAATCACAAGGTGGCAGCCTGTCCCAACTGCCCCAATGCACTCCCCGCCCTCCTTCCCCAAGGAACAGCAATTATTGTTTAATCATATCCAGTGCCTCCCACTGCCCACATTCCCAGGGGAGCCTAACGGCTTAGCTATCCTGTAAGTCTGCTCTGTTGGGTATGAAGGTCATGGTTCAGCCTTGCCCGCTCAGACAAAGTATATCAGAGTGTGGTCCCAAAGTGCAGGTAGCTCAGGGAGCCCTTAGGTGTTCACTAGTATTTGTTTACACAAGTATCCATCACTTGTATAAATAAGTGTCTATTGAGTGCCTAATATGTGCCAGGCGCTGTACGAGGTGCTTGGGATACATCAGTGAACTACATCCTATTTCTTGCGGCTGTCACATTCTACCAGGGAAAGCAGACAATAAATAATAAACATAGGAAATAAGGAAATTGTATAGCACGTTCAAAGGTAAAAAGTATTATGAACAAAATAAGAGTAACACAAGCTAATAGGGCCTAGGAGGCCACGGGTAGGGGGGAGCAGGAGGCAATTTTAAATAAGGTGGACCAGATAGGCTTCATTGAGAAGGTGACTTTGAGTAAAGATTTGAAGGAGGTGAGGCAGCGAGCCCCAGTTGCCTGGGGGAAGAACCCCCAAGGAGGGAGCAGCAGTGCAAAGGTGGGAGCGTGGCTGGCATCTCGGAGAACAGGAAGGAGGTCAGTGCGGCTGGAGGGGAGCGGGGAAAGAGTGGAGAAGCAGTATAGGTGGGGGAGAGAGGTAATGGGCACCAGGTTCCACAGGACCTCATACGGACCTTGGAAGCTCTGGCTTTGACCCTGAGAAAATGGAGCAGCGTGATCTCACGTTTTACAGACATCACCCTGTCTGCTAGAATGGGAATAATTTCTAGCTCCCCTGGGCACAAGCTTGGATTGCAGCCTTCTACCCCCTAGAGGTCAGAGTGGGTCATGGGACTTGCTTGGCCACTGAAATATGAACAGAAGTAAAGGTTCACTTCTGCAGCGGGGCCAAAGGGCAAGCTCACGTCTCCTCTAGGCCTGGCAACGCTCTGGATGATGGCTGCTCTGCCAGTCTGGGTCTGGGAGAGTCTGTGATGGTGCTATGGTCTGAATCTGTGCCCCCCTCCGATTCACATGTTGAAACCTATCCCCCAACATGATGGTATTTGGAGGTGGGCCCTCAAGAATAGGATTAGTACCCTAATAAAACAGGCTAGAGAAAGCTCCCTTGTCCCCCTCCACCAGCTGAGGACACAACAAAAGTTCTCCTGGCCACGCTGGCACCCTGATCTTGGACTTCCCAGCCTCTAGATATCACGGTTTGTAATATTTTATCATCTCAGGCCAAATGGACTGAGAGAAATGAGCGCAACCCCTCTCCAGGCCTGTGTTGAAAGTGAGGGTGGGGCAAAACCTCTGCTGGTTAAGTGACTTGGCTTTTTGGTATTATTTGTTCTGCAGCATAACCTGGCCTGTCCTGACTGCTAGAAGCAAGGGGTGAAGGAGAAGACCTACTGAAAGGTTACCATAATCATCCAACGAGAGATGGTGGTGGCCCAAATGGAATATTAGCAGTGGGGATGCTGAGGATGGTGGGTTCTGGATATGATGAATTTTATCTTGTCGGGTGCTGAATATTATCAAGTTCATTTAAATGTTCTTGAGCCCTGTTATGGGATACAGTCATTTGGAAACAGTTTGATCCTTTCAGATCTTGTCTTTATGTGTCTTAGGCAGCACCAGACTGCACTTAATCTAGGGTTAATTTTTCCCTTCTACTGAGGCAAGAGACTTCTTAGAAATTCACATGATACTCTGTGAGTTATGAGGTTTTCCACTCTTGCTGCTGGAAACAGGCATGATTCCCGGCCCTGTGTGAGCTCATTGCCCTCTAATCTATAAGGGTGATTTCCTGGCCCTGGGCAGTTTCTTCACGTGCATGTGCTGATAACACTCAACTGAATACTCAAAGGGAACGCTCTGCAGATCTCTGGAATTCTCTCTCAGAATCTTTCTTCTCCAATACTTTGCCCTGCAAACTACAGTTGTCTTGGCTTCTACTGTACTGCTGGTTCTTTTCTGCAACTCAGAGAGGCGGCCAGGGTTTCCCTTCCCTGAACTGTGGTCAGGGCATTGTAGGGCTCCTCTTGTTTCCTGTCCTTCAGGAGGCACTGTCCTTTGTTGTTCCTGTTCATTATCTTGACTGCCATTGTTTCATATGCTTTGTCCCATTTCTTTAGGTGTTGCAGGTGGGAGGGTCAATCTGGTCTCTGTTATTTCGTCTTGGCTAGAAGCCCTGTACTATTACATTTTGATACTGAAATCATGTGAAGGATTGCCCATCACTCACCAAGCAACGCAACTGAAAGCAAGGAAAATTGAAGTTAATTTCAAAGCAATGAGAGGCTAATGTGGCCTATTGGCAGCCTAATTTAGTAGAGCATCAAATAATGTCTTTTGCAATGAATGGCATCTGGGAGTTGATAAAATACAGTATTTCATAGCCTGTGTCTGAGAGTTCCAGCATCTGGAATTCAGTGGGTCTATTTCTGTGGTCTGTTGTTTCTGCTGTTTCTAGTTCATTTTGTCTTGTCTCCTCAGAGCTTTGATATTTTCCCCCCAGAGAACTTTATTTGAGAAAGTATTTATAGAAATAGTTTGAGGCCTAACACAACATCTTCCTTCCTGCAGGATTTTGGGGTCGTTTAGCTTAAGTTCCAGGCTTGATGCTGCAGTTTACTCCATAGCTGGCTTCCTTCTGACTCACTCTGATTCCTCCAAGGCAGCCTCTCAGAGTCCTAGGCCAAAGGTCGTTTACTAAGCTCCCTGCCCTTGGCTGACCCTGATTCTTAATTGTGCCCACCTAGCACTTTGAGGCTGACAAAAGGGCAATTCAGCCTTTCAACTGCTCAGATTAGCAAATACCTCCAGAGTAAAACTGGTCCTGAGTTCTTTAGTTGCCTGGGGACACTTACACTGTTAGATCTTTGATGCTTTGGGGGGAGACTTAAAATATTTCTAGCTTTTTAAAAACTTCTCCGACTGTATAACCTACCATTAATATCACAATTGTATTTTAATTTGTTTGCATATTTACACAAACATCATATTGCACTTACCCTGGGCGAGGCACTTCTAAACACTGCCTGCAACAAGTCAATCCTTACAACAGGCCCAGGGGGTAGGTACTATTTTGTTCCCATTTGGCAGACAAGGAAACTGAAGGACAGAGAGTCTCAGTGACTTACTGCTCAAGGTCTCACAGTCGGGAAGTGGAGGAACCAGGATTTGAACTGAAACAGCCGGTCTACACAGTTGACACTATTAGATCCACAGCTGACAGTCACTTGTTCCTCTCAGGTCTGCCCTACTCCGCTCAGGTAGGGGGGCAAGTCTTTAATTTTTGGAAAGCCGCACCTTCCGCGGAGCTGACTTAAATAGAGAGAAGGCCCCGCCCCTGGTCCCTGATTGGTCTGTTCTCACAGAACGTACTGTTCTGGTTGGTGGAAATGAAGCTGCTCTGATTGGTCGGTGAGACACCTTGCGGCAGGCACTGCAAAGTCTCAGTCCTATTGGTTCAAACAGGATCCCAGGAGGCCCTTTAAAAGGGCGGGCTCGCGGGCGGTGCGGTGAGTGCGGGCTTCGCCCCGCAGTACAGGTTGGGCCAGAGGCTCCTGTTTGTCGATGGCGTCCAGGCATCTTCTTTCTTGGGGTTGACAGTAATATTAAGCATTTTGGATTTCATCCAAGGGCGCCTGAGAAGTCTCTGGAGGATTTTTAAGGAGAGTGACTGCTTCGGTGGAGTAGAGCAACCATGTATGCATGGGGTTTGGGGAAGGTATAAAATGCCTGCTGATAAAAGGGGGTTTGCAGCCCTTAGTTCATCATCACTCCAGGTCACACCTGAGAGTGAGGATTTCCTTAAAGGAAGTTGTTTGGGGGTTATAGTTCCCTTTTCTTCTCCCCGTTCTTTCCCTACCCCTAAGCCAAGAAAGGGGGTAGCCTTCAAGAGAACTGCTTGTAGAGAGTGGGGGTGTCAACGGGGGGGGGGTGGGGTGGGGGGGGAGTGACACCTATTTCATTGCCTCCCAACAACTTTCAGTTTGCTGAGCTGTTGACACTGAAGGGCCCTAGTAGGGTGGGATAGGAGTCTTCTGGAGAACCCAGACTGGGCCCCCTGGAAGAGATGGGGCCCAAAGCCGCTGAAGCCTGACTTTGTTCTAGAAAATCACAAAGGCTATGGCTGGTGGAGCAGCTCACAAGGCAGAGCCAAGTGAGAGGGCTCAGGAGGCAATGGCTTCCACTTCCGTCATCAGGCAGGACAAACACTCGGAAGGGAGCTGGGCCAGAGCCACCTGAAAGTCCCCTGCCCAAGGACAAAGGTCTCTGAGTGGTCTGCGCCTGGTAACTCTCACTGGATAGAGGCTGAGGGGTGGACTTTCAGAGCAGGGTCCCAAGGTGAGGCATAAAGAGACCAATGCTGGGGACTGGGCAGAAAAGGGCCTCGGTAGGGGAGGGGGCCTTGGAAGACCCTAGGAAGCTCATGCTGAGAGAAATAGCTACGGATCTTCCAGAGATGTGGCTGGGAGATGGGGACGGGCCCTGACAGTGGTTTTGAAGACAGAGGTGGGAGGAAATCAGGTTGCTCCCTGCTTGTCCCCTAATGAAAGCGGCTCCTTCAGTATTCCCGTTACCGGCAGCCAGCTCGCATCAGAGCCAGAAATGAGGCAGCCGCAGCCAGCTGCCTCCCTCTAGCCTCGGAGTAAATTTCCAGAGCTCACTTTAGTCCTTTCTACTCACTTCCCTTGGGGAAGGAAGATTTTTGGGAAATTTCTGCTTGGGGCCCCCAGATTTCTAGCTGCATCTGCAATCTCATTTTCCACTAGAAACTTTCAGTTCAAGGATATTGAAATGCCTTCAGAGCCCAATGAGTATTACGCCTATTTGGGAAACTGCCAACTATTTTCCAGAGCGGTGGCTGTATCTTTCTCCATTTTCCCCAGAAATGACTGAGAGGTCCAATTTCTCTGCATCTTCTCCAGCATTTTATTGCCACTATTTTATATTCTAGCTGTTCTAATAGGTGTTACCGATATTCCAATTGTATGGAAATGCCAGAATGAATGCTTAACCGTTCATCAGTTGATGGACGTTTGGGTTGTTTCCGCCCTTTGGCTATTGTGAATAGTGCTACTATGAACATAGGAATATAGGTTTTTGTTTGAACACCTGTTTTTAATTCTGTTGGGTATATACCCAGGAGTGGACTTGCTGGGTCATATGGTAATTCTATGTTTAAGTTATTGAGTAGCTGCCCAACTATTTTTCCCAGGGGCATTTCCCATTTTGCATTTCTTTCAGCAGTGTATGAGATCTCCACTTCTTCCACATCCTTGCTGACATCTCTTATTTTCCATTTTAAAAAATTATGATCATGTAGAGAATGTGTCATGGTTTCTTACTATGATTTTGATTTGCATTTTTCTAATGATGAATGCTGCTGAGCATCTTTTCATGTGCTTGTCTAGTATGTGTGTGTGTGTGTTCAGATCCATTGCCCATTTTAAAATTGGTTTGTCGGTCTTTTTGTTGTTGAATTTTAGGTCTTCTTGATATATTCTAGATATAAGTCCCTTCTCATATATATAATTTGCTAATGCTTTCTCACATTCTGGAAAAAAAAAAAAAATCCGGAAAACAAAAGCCATTCTCCTAAATAGATTTTGGACCTGGGAGAAAATCAATAAATGTGCTCTTATTGTGATTAAGAAGCTGTCGGCATTCCTGCCTCATGTCCCAGGGCCCAGGGGTGCCTCGGTTTCCCAGTGTCCAGCATCCCTAGGGCCATCTTCTTTTCTCAGCAGGGTTAAGGACAGCTAATGGCAGTTCCTGTAGGCCCTGAGATGTACAGAAGGACCTGGGGACAAAGGCCAGGGGAGAAGAGCCACCTGGGGGTGGAGCCAGGAAAAGGGTGATGTTGTCCATGGGGACAGGCCCTTATTGTGAAGTTAATCGTAAGGGAAATGGATTCAGGAAGATAGAAACTTTACAAACGGATGCATTAGTGGCACTGGGGACAATTGGGACGTACTATATGGAATGGAGATCAATATTTGTTGCTTTCAGTTGAACAGTCTAGGAAGCAAGAGAGTGGAATTGGGCCCAGAACATCAAGATTCTGAATGAAAAGCAAATAGAAATAAGATGTGTGTGTGTGTAAATGCATTATGAAGTAAGAAAGGAAAAAGAAACTATTCAATTAAAGATTGATAACTGAGTTTTGTTTAAAAGCCCGCTGGCACAGGAAGGGGCTGGAGCAAATGGAAAGAAAGTTGAACGATAGATGGCTGTGAGCTGACTGTAAGAACGAATGACGTGAAACCAGGGCTGGTCTGACCTCCAGCCTCTCACCCAGGACAGTGTAAATATGCCTGAGGACCTTCTGAACATCAGTTTGAGACAGGCTCACAGAAAGGCTCAACCTTTGGCTGGTTCAGGCAAGGCTTGCATTCTTTCTGTGCTGTCCCCGGGGGTCACGGGCCTGCAGTGCCTGCGACCCTGGGATGCGGCCGTGTGCTTCGGGAGTGAGCCTAAAGCCTCTGCTCTCAGACACAGCCAGTGGGACCTTGTCTGCACAATGGAGGATTTTGCTGTCACTTCATGGATTGAGCAAATTCTTTTGTCTATATTCTTCTTTCCACAATTTTTTGAAAGGGGGGTGTTATAGAAATAGATTTGTGTGTGTATTAGAGTCAGGAATATAAGTTTGATGTGTGTATTAGATTTGAAATAAGTAACTCCATTTTGTGTGACTGAGTGTAACCACATAACTCTACTTCTACCTCTTGACATTCTATGAAGCAGAGGTATCTCTTACTTTTAAAAAAAAATATATCTTTATTGATTTCAGAGAGAGGAAGGGAGAGGAAGGGAGAGAAACATCAATGATGAGAGAGTCATTGATCAGCCACTCCCTGCACCCCCACAGGGATCAAACCCGCAACCCGGGCATGTGCCCTGACTGGGAATTGAACCTCGATCTCTTGGATCCTAGGTTGATGCTCAACTGCTGAGCCACACCCGGCCAAGCTCCCTTACATTTTAAAAAGTCATTTTTCTTGCATAGGCAATATATGATACAAAATTTAAGTAGTACAAAAAGTGTATATTTTGAAAGTAAGTTCCCAGAACTCAGTTCTTCTTTCTCTGGAGGTAACAGTTACCAGTGTCATATATATCCTTCTAGAATTACTATTTTATTTTATTTATATATATATATATATATATATATATATATATATATATATAATGGCATATATAGTATATAATATATGTATACATAATATATATACATATACTATATAATACATTCTATATACTATATATATACATATATACATTTGTATTCATATACATATGTATGTATGTATAATTACATATTTATACATATAGTCTATATACTAAGTTATTATATATAATAGTCTATATATTTTTAAGTATATATAGTGTATATAAAAATATATCTATTATATACACATATACATATATGAAATATATATTAAATAATGTATCATTTTTTTCACATAAGAAAGGTAATCTCCAGAGCCTTTAAATATGTAAAGCAAATGCTAACAGAACTGAAAGGAGAAGTAAACAGCTGGGGACTTGAATGCTCCACTCTCAGCATGTGTTAGCATGGATAGGTTTCCAGAGAAAGAATCAATAAGGAAACAGTGGATTTGATGAACACTGTACACCAAATGAACCTGGCAGATGTATGCAGAACACTCCATCCATCAGCAGTAGAATACACATCTTTCTCAAGCAGGCACAGAACATTTTCTAAGATCATACATTAGGCCACAAAACATGTCTCAACAAATTCAAAAGGGTAGGAATTATATCAAGTATCTTTTCTGACCATAATTGTATGAAACTAGCAATCAATAACAGGAAGAAAGGTGAAAAATTCACAAATACACAGAAATTAAATGGCACATCAATGAACAACTAATGGATCAAAGAAATCATCAAAAGGAAAATAAAAAAAATCTTGAGACAAATGAAAGTGGAAACACAACATACCAAAGCTTATGGGTTGCAGCAAAAGCTGTTTTAAGAGGATAGTTTATAGCAATAAATATATACATTAAGTAAACAACCTAACATTACATCTCAAGGAACTAGAAAAAGAAGAATAAACTAAGCCCAAAGTTAGCAGCAATAATAATAATAATATGATTAGAGCAGATATAAATGAAACAGGGACAAAAAACAATAGAAAAGATTAGCAAAACAAAGAGTTGGTTCCTTGAAAAGATAAACAAAATTGACAAACCTTTAGCTAGACTAACAGAGAAAAAAGGAGAGAGGACTCAAATAAAATTATAAAAGGGGACATCACACCTAATACCACAGATCCACAAAGTATCATAAAAGACTACTATGAATAATTATATACCAACAAATTGGACAACCTAGAAGAAATGGGTAAATTTTTAGAATCATACAATCTACCAACACTGAATAATGGAGAAATAGAAAATGTGAACAGGTTAATGATGACGAAGAAGACTGAAATGTATTAATAACAAAAAACGCAACAAAAAAAGTCCAGGACCAGATAGTTTCACTGGTGAATTATATTAAACATTTAACGTAGAATTAACAGCAATCCATTTTCTCAAATTCTTCCAAAAAAATTGGAGAGGAGGGGACATTCAGAAACTCATTTTGTGAGGGCAGCTTTACCCTGATATCAAAGCCAGACAAGGACACCACAAGGAAAGAAAACTATAGACCAATGTCCCTGATAAATCCAGTTGAAAAAATTCTGATCAAAATAATAGCAAACCGAATTCAACAGCATATTAAATAGCTCACACACCATGATCACATGGGATTCATCTCTGAGATGCAAGGATGGTTCAACATATGCAAACCAATAAATGTGATACGTTACATTAATAGAATGAAAGATAAAAGTCATACGATCATCTCAATAGATATACAAACAGCATTTGACAAAATTCAGCGTCCTTTCACGATAAAAGCTCTCAACAAATTGAGTATATAAGGAACGTACCTCAACATAATAAATGTCATTCATGACAAGCCCAAACTAATGTTATGCTCAATGGTGAAAAGGTGAAAGCCTGGGCTTTGGGACTCAGGTTTGGGTTTGACCCTAGTTCTGCTGCTGAGTAACTGAGTGACCTTGGCCAGAGCAGCAAAGCTCTTGGAGCCTCATGTTCTCCTCTGTAGAATGGGCCCTCACAGGGTCAGTGTGAGAATTAAATGAGGTGGTCCATGAAGAGAGCCTGGCACGTAGCAGGTGGTCATTAAAAGGAAGCTTTACTAGCTCCTGTGTCAGCTTGGGACTGTTGGGCTCTTGGCTCTTTAATGAGGCCTATGTTCCTGACTCCCGCCAGATGGGGGCAGTCTCTGCTTTCTTATTCCCCATGTGCTGGGGAGTACCTCCTCCAACAGCGGGCTAACTTGCCACCAGAGGGCTTTGTCACCTCTCTTAAAAGCATCCTTGGGTGGACGGACGGACAGACAGTCCAGGATGCAAGGCAAACCTATCAGATTGTAATCTGTTTCTCAATCAATTGCTTCCTCATCTGAAATGAGGGGTCAGACGGCCCATCACTCTAAGCTCCTTATGGTGGGGACTGACACCCGCATTCCAGGCCCCCTGCCCCTCCAGCTGCTCCATGTGAAAGGAAAGTCACCTGGCGGCAGCGCTGAGCTCCAAGCTGCATAGTCAAAGATGCGCACTCACCCATCCATCTGCCTCTGCTCCGTGAGCCCCTGTGGGCGCACAAGGTGCGGGGGGAGGATTCAGCTCCAGCCTTAGCAAGTCACTCACAACTTGTGACGGGGCCACACAGGGCCAGTGTGACTCTGGCGCGCTGGGTGAGGAGGAGCGGGACGCGAGGTGAGGCGAGAGGCAGTGGTGGGCCGAAGCCTGATCACGGGGGCTGAGGAGGGGGTAGGAACTGGGAGTTGACTTTCAGTGTAATGAGAAAGCACCGCTTGATTTTAGAGCAAGGGGTGTCATGATGTGATCCAAACTTGCCGCTTTCTAGAGTGAAGTCCCTCTCTGTGCTCTCGGTGGTGGGGGCCACAGTATCCAGCCAGGGACCTCGGTGTCACCTTGCTGCTCACTCATCCACGTGAGCCCCACTTCTGATCCAGATGGGGCTTTTATCCCGCCCACTGCCCCCTCTGCAGTCCCTACACTGCCTCTGGAGGGGTCCTTGTGAAAAGTAGCCACACCCCACCTTGTGGTTCCCATCAGCCCCTGGGTAAAGTCCAGCCACTTTAGCCTGGTTGGCGGGGCCCCCATGACCCAGGCCCTGCTCACCCTCCCGCATTGCCCCTCGCCTCTGCCACTCACTCTCATGTGCCTCATGGTCTGGGAACCAAGGGACCCTATTGTTTCAGTCCTCTGGGCCTTTGTCATGTTCTTCCCACTGTCTGGAACGCTGTCTCCCTCTGGATCTAGCGAAGTCCTCATCATTCATTGAGGCCCAACGTAAAAGCACCTCCTCTGAGGAGCCTGCTCTGGTTTCCCAGTGCTTGACAAGGTGCCTTTTAAATTGGTGTGCTCTGGGCAGAATGAAACAATACTCATCGAAAAACAGTTGAAGCAGGGAGAAATATATTTCAGGGAACGAGCAGCAGTCTGGAGGTAGGATGGTTCCAGAATTGGTACTTTCTCAAGAGCCCTGGAGTTCCCTTGGCTCCAGGGTAAAATGATTCCGGGTAAGGATTATGGGAGCACCTGGTACACTCCTGGTGATCAGATTCTCTTGCTGGAGCTAGCGAGGAACCATCTGATTGAAATTGGGTTTTTATTAGCAAGGGAGGAGGAAAGGTTATTACTTAGTGCGGAGACCCCTGAGGTGGCCCCAGTGATCCCTGCTGCTGGCATTCACGCCTTGTGCAGTTCCCTCTCACCTGGGACTGGCTGGTCCATGTGACCGAGAGCAAAGGGCAGGAGAGATGGCGTGATGTCTCCTCCCCCCACAGGCTTGTGGATGCCTGGATTTCTCACTTGCCAAGGCTCGGGGGTCTAGCGTGTGTGCCCACGTGTGAGTGTGCCGTCGAGCCACCAATCTTCTCCTTCAAGGCTCCTTCCTGCCAGGCTCTCCTTGGACTCAGGACTGTCTCGTTTCCTCTGTGTCTGGGGCTGGCACTGGCCTTGGCACAGAGCGGCCTCCGAGGATACGGAGGGAATCAATGAAATTAACAGGATGCTGGGGCGGGTGAAACCCACTTGGCTGCCATGGCAACTGAAGCCTGGAGAAATCTGAGCAGCCTGGGCCCTTCTGAGGAGCTGGGAGGTTTGGAAGTAATTTTTCTGTGAAATGACTCAGGAAGGGGAAGGCAGTTTCTGTTCTCACCCTCTTGGAAAGAGGGCACCGGAAGCATGAAGGTGGGTGGAGGGAGGCAGACGGGTGCCCTTGCCAGCTCAGTGCACTCCCAGCTAGCAGCCCTCTCACTGCATGTGCTCAGCTGTGCCTCACCATAGCCCCTCCAGACCCACCTTTTGTTTACTGAACACCTGCTATGTGCCAGTCTCGTGGTTGACCATTTTCTGCCCAGCTCTGGTCTATAAGCCTCACAAGGCCAGATGCTGTGTCTGTCTTGTCAATAGCACCATGCCTGGCACATGGTAAGCTTGTGCATTTTGTGAATGAAAGAATAAATAAAATGAGGGAGTGTGTGACTGACTCCTCACATAAAAGATGGAAGAGGGGTAGCCATGGGAAGAATTAGGCACCAGGAGAGTACGTGGAAGGGTGGGTAGGATGGGAGAAATATTCCAGGCACAGGACACAACATGTGCAAAGGTCCTGGGGTGAGAAAAAGCTTGTGATTGGAGCTCATGCCTCTTAACCCTCATAAATGGCTTTTCTCTTATACCCTGTGGTCCTGTGGGTAGGTCCTCTTGTCAGTACCACTCTCGCTATGAAAAGTCCTTCCATCCCCCTCAAAGGGGTGGTCGTGGGGAGTATATACTGTGGTGGTTTGGAGAACAGTCTGCCCAGGCCTGGGGTACTTGCCTCAGTCTCCTCACCTGCCAAACGTGGATAAGAGCAGAACCTACCTCATAGGGTTTCCATGTCATAAATGAACTTACGGATGTAAAGTACTTAGAATACGTCAGGTGGTACCTTGTGGGGAATGGAGCTGTGCAGAGGCAAACCACACTGGGTACCTTGGGAAGGGAGCCCTTGTGGGGACAGCGGGACAAGGGGAGGGTTGACTATCCTGCTGCTGGAGGGGGAAGCATTCAGTCAGGCCTCCCTCTTCTGCCTGAGTCCCCCTTCTCTGCGCTGGTCAGAGGGACATGTGGTGTAAAGGATTCGTCCCCTGGCATGAGGCCCCTAGTCCTGAGAGTTGGAAACGGTGCGCAGGGCCCATTGTCTCCATTTCCAGACAGTTCCAGACAACCAAGCGTGACTGCTTCACAGGGGTGACACACAGCTACTATTTTAAGGCAGCCGCGGAGTTCCAGGGTGCTGAGTGTTCTCTTGTCATGGGCTTGTCAGAGGCCCTGGAGCGGTGGAGGAACTGGGTGGGAAGGGGGACCCTCCGCTCGGCTGACTCTCAGACCCCAGGAAAGCCAAGGTTGAAGAGGAAGCCGGAGGAAACGGGGGACCCGCAGAGGGGCATCCTTGCAGGGCAGAGAAAATGTTTATAATCATGGGGTGTGCAAAGCACATAGGATGCTCATTAAGCCAAGCAGGATGGCACTTTCCAAAGGGCCCTAGGTGGGGTGTGTGGGGCAGAACCTCAGTGTCATCAGGACTGTTTGAGATTTTAAGTGAATCTTTTCATACATTACTTGTGTAATTAAAACACAGGATGAAAACATTTTTTGAAACATTATGAAAGGCTTCTTTGACCCTGGGGTTGGATTTGTCTAAAAAACATTTCTCTTTTGGGTATCAGACCTAATAAAACCTGACCTCTCTTCTCTGCAGCTTCATCTCCCTACCCCCACCATGTGTTGTTGAATCATTTTGTAAAATATAGGAAAAGAAAATGATGAAAATGCTAATTAAAAGACACCCACCCGACTCCCTTTGCCCAAAGGCCGTGAGAAGATGCTTGTTCTCAGGACATCTCAGGCTTCCAGGAAATTCCAGAGCCCTGGAGGCAAGGTCGATGGATGTGCTGCCCCCAGTGGTGATTGGAGGTGGAGCCCCATGGGGGTGGGGCTGGGGGTGGGGGTGGGGGCTAAACGCTCCTAAGGGAGGGTGGTGAGTGGAGTGTGTGCCATGGGGATCACCCCTGGGATGGTGGACTTGGGGAGGGTGTGGGGAGCAGGCTGGGCCCTCTCTAGTCTGATGTGGCCCCAGGCCCTGGCCTGATAGACTTCCAGTTACTGCCCAGTGGGCATTCCTGTAAGTGTCCCCTGAATTCTGGGGGTTGTATCTGGTGTCATAGAAAGAGGATGGAAGTAGGGCCAGACTGATCTGCTGCTTGCTGGCTGTGTGACCTTCACCTCTCTGTTGCCTCCTGAGCTGTATAATCAGACCAGCCACTCCTATCTCTCCGAGGGATCATGAGGAAGGAAGGAGATTAGAGGTGTGAAGTGCCCAGCATGATGTCTCCCCATGCAGTGCCCAGTAGATGCCCATGGCTCCCAGTGGGGTAACAGATGGACCACCCTGGGCACATGATTGCCCTCAGGGCAGCTCCAGGCTTGGTCTCCAGGCTTCCTCCTGGGGAGGAATGTGGGTTCTGCCTGGCCTCCGCAGGTACGCTGGAATTGCTTCTAGAATGATCCAGGCCAGCCCGGGCACACCACACCTGCGGCACAGCCTGCCCACTGGCCACCCACACCCTGGGGAGACTCTTCCCAGCCCTGCCCCCGGGGCTCTGAGAGGAGGCCTTAGGCTGCCCGCCTAGATGAGCAGCAGGATAAAGACCGGTGACTCATGAAAGAGAGGGAGGCAGAGACAGGGGATCAAAACAAGACGGAGAAAGACTTCTTTTCCCTCAGGGATCATGAGAAGCTCCAAAAGGGACCCACGCTTCATCCATTATTCATGGGGCCTGAAGGAACCTGTGCAAAAAGCCCAGCTGGGGAGCAGGGTGGAGTGACGGGATAAGAAGTGGGAGAGGCCTCACTCCATGGCAGCCCCCCCCCCAGCCTGGGATAAGCTCAGCTAAGGCCCTCTGAGGTGACAAGCCGCGCCGGTTCCTAGAGGATTTGCATTGTGAGGGAAGCAGTAGCAGGTCTGCTGAGCAGCAGGCCTTTCCACAGCCCTTGCGTTGTGGCCATCCCACTGTGCCAGGCATAATAGGTGGTTGCCCCATTGTATGGATGGGAAAACTGAGGGGCGGAGAGAACTGACTTGCCAGGGTCACAGTGCCATTAAATGGCCCAACCAGGGACGAATGAGAGGAAGTCAGTCGTGAAAGGGGATCAGTATTTGCTGAGCATCTACTGTGCTGGCGGCAACTCTGGGAGGAGGTATCCTTATGTAACAGATGGAAAACTGAGGCTCACTGAGGACTGACTTACTCAAGTGCCACAGCTGGAAGTGGAGCTGATCTGAGCCCAGATGTGAGAGATGATGCTTTTAACCCGGGGCAGGTATTTGAGGACCCTGACACGCCGGCTCCATGGCCCCTCCCTGCTCAGGCAGAGCACCGGATGCTGTGTCCAGCTTCCCTCTCCCAGGCTTCCGCAGAGACCTCGGCACCCCATTAGCCATTAGCATTATCAGTCCCTGATAGGGAACCTCCAGGCCTGCTGACCAGGGTGTTTCCGGTGAGAAATTCCATCCCAGCGCCTCCCCCTCCCTGAGCAGCTTTGAGGATGGAACCGGGGGATTCCATTAGAGTGACAGTGAGGCTGGAGCCATTTAGAAGTAGGTGTCAAAAGTCTTAAAATGTTCTCTTATCCTTTGGGCCACCCAGAAATTCCGCTTCTTGGAACTTCGCCAGGAGAAATGATGGTGTGTGCAAAGATAAATGTACCCGCAGTGGGGACGCACGCTGTAGCCTAACAGCCGTTGGTGACCACTGCCGATGCCAACTGGTTGGAGCCCATGTCCAGACCACCCCAGGTGTTACATATTTTGAAAGTCACCTCTGCATATAAGGATGTTCATTGCATCCCTAACCTCAACAGGGAAAAACTGGAAACAACCTAAGTGTCCAAGAAGAGGGGATTGGTTAAATGGGTGGTACATGCATAGTTTTAAATGCATAGCAAGTAAAAATGATGCTCCTGAAGAATATATGAGGTTATAGGAAAATCATTACCATCTGTTATTAAATGAAATAGGATTACAAAGCAGCAAGCTCCCAATCTTGAAGAAACAGTGTCAGTTTTTCTGATTCTGACAACATGGCAAACTGAGCTGATACCGCTTTCCTCACCACAACCAATAGAAACAACTAAAAATGCTGGATAACGCAAAACAAAAGTATTAAAAACACTGGGCTAAACTTAAATAAAGGGAAATCCCCATTGGGAAGGGAGACGTGGTCTGACACGCCTGCGGCTTGCGGGTGGAACTGAGAGGCCTTGACCAGGTGGGACCTGAGCAAGGCCTTTCCTTTGCAGTAGCTGCTCATATTGGTCACCAGCTATTTCCAGAGCATTTAAATGTCTGTGCAGGTTGTCCAGACTGGATGTTGAAGAGAGTGGCTGCTCCATCCACCTGGGTCCCTGAATGAGGGCACATGGGACAGAGTTCCCCACTGTTCCCTGACACACGTGGAAAGTAAGTAAGAAACAAGCCTCTGTTGTCCTACGAGGCCACTGAGAGTTTAGGCTTGTTTATGGCCTCGATGTAGCCTTGCCTATCCTGACTGCCAGAGCCCTCCCTAGGGGGGAGCGGGGCGAGGGAAACGTCACTCCAAATATGGTCTCAATGTCAGGCTCTGGGTAAAAATAAAAAAGCACTTCTGAGAATTTAAAATCTCAGGCCTGTACGTGTGAGTGAGTGAAGACTGAACTTACACTATCCAGCCGGTACAGGAAGCCTGAACCAAGAAAGCATTGTAAAAATTGATCTTGACTTGGGAAAACTCAGGAGCTCCAGAAAGAGCAAATGGAAAACTGGTTTCGAAGACATTTCTCCAGCCTAGTGCACGTGAGACTCCCACAGAAATCACAGCCCTGGGAATAGATGAGCTTACAATAGAAAACTACAAATTATCCAAGGAAAATGGTCAACCATAGGGGAGAGTCAGCCAAGAGGACACACTAGGAAGACATGTGTCACATGCTGTAGGACAGTGGGACAATCAGAGAGAGACTGACATATATGTTTCTTTGTTTTTTTTTCCCAAAGAAATTTGAAAAACATAGCCTTAAATTATTTTCTGTAATGAAATGAAGAGCATGAAGTTAAAGACATGATGAATTCCTTTGGTCAACTTTTGGCCTAAAAATACCAATGCACTCACCCTACGATTTATACATCACCCAGGGATCTATAGCTTCCTGACATTTCTATTTAAGGATTCAGATTTATACTATTCATAATATGTTGTTCTTTTCATATCCATTAATGAGATATTCATATCTGTTGATGGTGAGAACAGATAAAATAAATATGCAAGAGTGTTTTAAGTGTGTAAATGTCTAGAAAACATTTAGATACATAAACACACAACTCTATATGCGTATGGAGGTGGGTATTTATGTGTGTGCCTGTGTATACACTGGTAAATAATACTTGTACAATAATGTGACATTTTTACAATCATAAGTATCTGGATCATACATATTTTTTACGTGATTTAAGAGGGTAGCTTTCAGAATAAAAGAGGAACCATGAGAGAAAACACAAGACACCCTGAGAGCACAGCCATCTGCATTGAAAAAGACTGGAAGGAAATACATTCTCATTCTAATTCTAATTCTAATATTACTTCTGGGTGACTTTAATTTTCTTCTTTGTGTTCTTTATGTTGTTCAAAATTGCTGGTATGACTGAAAATGATGTTGTTTTCGGTTTGCATTAAAAACTGACTTGAACCATACAGGTAATACATACATACAATGAAAATAAGTAATGTGCCGGCTGGCGTGGCTCAGCAGTTGATCCAGGAGGTAGTGGTTCGATTCTGGGTGGAGGCACATGCCCGGGTTGTGGGCTCGATCCCCAGTCGGGGGCGGGCAGGAGGCAGCCAGCCAATGACTCTCATCATTGACGTTTCTCTCTCTCTCTCTCTCTCCCTTCCTCTCTCTGAAATCAATAAAGAGATAGTTAAAAAAAAAGGTAATACGATGAAAAAGAGGTTAAAGTAAAATATAAGAAAGCAAATTGTATTACTTAGGAAAAATATCTTTTTAAAATCCAAGGTTGGAAGATCACCCTTCCATTTTCCAGTGGGTGTGTTGTCGTTTTGGGGAGGGGAGCGAAGGGGATTCTTCTTGGCTTTAGCAGCCGCAGGTTCCCAGACGAAGACCTGTGCTCATTTCTGGGGCAGTTAGGGACCCACAGCGGGGAGCTGCCTATGGGCCTCACACCTCCCGAGTATTCTGATTAGAAACAGGACTTGGGAAGCAGTGGCCACTTCGTGATACTTTTTGAGGCTCCTTAGCTTATTTCTTTAGAAAAAAAAAAAAATCAAGCAATACATGTTGATTGTAGAAAATGTAGAAATTGACAAAAACTGCGAAGACAACACTAAGAATGGCTGAGGGCTGCACCGCCCGGGCTCCATGGCCGCTCAATTTCTTACACATGTGCTGGGTGCCTCGCTCAGTGCCAGGCACAAGGGGAATATAAGAGGAATGGGAGACAATGGCCTGGCCTCAAGGGTCTTGTCATCAGTTGGACAGAAGCAGTTGGTTCTTCTGGCTGCCAGCTACATAAACAGGCTGCCCGACTTCAGCACAAAGGAATGTGCTGGAAGCTTACGGTGTAGCCCCCACACTCCCCGGAGCAGCCGGGCCTTGGGAAAGGGCAGGGGCCCTAGGGATCCAGGCGGCAGGAGTCAGTGGGCCCTCCCAGGGACCAGTGAGCAGCAACTGTCACCTGTGAGGAGTCCTTCTGCTCCAGGGCGGGGCGAGCGGCCAGTCTGGGGCAGGGAGGGGGCACCTTGATTGACAGCCCCGGGCTGTGCTCTGGGGAGGGTAACCCCGCAGGGAACCAGGCTGCAGGTACCGGGGAGGGTAGCAGATACGGGAAGGCCACCCTCAGCTTCCTTGCTGCCTCCGAATCGGGCTGTTTCCCGTAAGTTACCGTGTGGGACGCCCCCGCTGCTCAGCCCGTGGGGGCTTCTGTTCTCTCATCTCTAAAGTGCAAATGACGATGCCAGAGTCTCTGGTGGGTTGCGGATGACCTGAGGTTCCCTCAAGCGTCCTGTGCAATGAGCCGAGCAGGGAGGGGAGCCATGCACCGGAGCCCCAGGGGTCGGCGAAGGAGGGAGGGGAGACGAACAACCCTGGAGCCAGGCCTGAGCTTCAAACTCGGGCTCCGCAGACCACAGTCGCCTCAGGTGCTGGCCAGTTCTCAGCTGCGGGAGCTCAGGCAAGTTTCCTCCTTGGGCCTCAGTTTCTGCGTCTAAAACACGGGGAGTGCCCCGCCTGCCTCCCAGGGTGGCTGCGAGGATCCGAAGAGAGGAGAGCCTTGTAAATGGTGCCAGAGGGGTGGGCATCTTAGGGGAGAGAAGAGAGAAGGGCATGCGCTGCCGGGGCACCAGCAGCAGCAAGGATGGAGGGGACGACGCCCCAGCTACTCCTCTCAGGCTGGTGGGTGCTAATATTCTACTAGCAGCGCCCCTTTCTTCCGCTTCGGCCCAGTGCCGGGCTCTGAACACAGAGGCAACAGGACGGACACAACTCCTGACCATGTGGAGCCCAGGAGTGGGACTGGAGCTCAAGTAATCTGGGAGGTGCTCTGAGGGGACAGTCTGAAGTCAGGGAAGGCTTCCTGGAGGAGGCGATTCTACATTGAACGCTGGGCATGAAGGAAGTCACCGGGCCTGTAGGTGGAGGAAGAGCACTCTGAGCCATGGGGGCAGGGAGGGGACCCGTGTCCTGGGAAAGCAGCCCAGACTGAAAAGGTACAGGCTAGGAGCAGCTGCCCAGGGGACAATGTTAAGATCCCAAGACAAGCCAATGAAAAGGAGGCTCGGGCCCTCCCAGGGCTCGGGTTCCCAGGGAGGTTGAGTGCCTTGCCCGGGGGCATTCAGCCTGCAGGACAGGGGAGGGAGGATTCTGACTCAGGGGAAGGTGGCAGAGAAGACACCTCAACTAGGAGGATGTTGGAGAGGTGAGGTGGACACGCTCCTTGGGGAAATAGGGAGCCATAGAGGTCTTAGCATGCAGCAGTTTCCTGGTGCTCACAGCAGCCATTTAGCTCTGGTGTCAGGAGGCTCATGATAGTTGCCAGGGACAACACAACATGGCCTGTCACGCCACACGCCACATTTAGTCACGGTCAGCAGTAACCTCAGCCCTCTTTCTAGGCAGTAAGTGATGCTGGTAAGGGAGGCGGAGTTTAATTGGAGGTTGCTGCTATGGCCTCTGTGCCCTTTGGCCAGTGTCTTCCTGGGAGGTGTCTGTTCCGGGAGGTAGGGCTGGAGAGAGGAGCTCGGGTTCTGAGCACCCACTGTGCGCCAGCCCGGGATGTCACTTATGTGCTTAAAAGGAGGTGACAGCGCTCTCCTGACCTGGCCTTAGATAACCCAGCCTGGGGTCAGGAAGGGGTGAGAGTGCATGTGAGGCCAGCACCAGTGAAAGTGGGTCTTGAACACTTTAACACTCAGGTGTAGGATTCACTGTGCAAATACCTCCTATTTATGGCAAATGTGCCTGGTTTTCTTTTTAAGGGAGTAATAGGAGTTAGTTTCAATACATTTCCAATAAATATATTTGAATGTTAAATCATGATCCCTTTAAAGGAAAAAACACCAGTAAACACCACAGAGGAGATGCAGGGTGCTGAAGCCTGGCCTGCGACACAGGACGACGGAGGTCTGGGAAGTGTACCTCCTGTGATCCCCATGATAGCTCTGGAGTGGGGACTGTCATCCCCATTTCATAACTGGGAAAGCTGAGTCCTGAGAAATAAACTTTCCCTTTGCCCCACCCATCGCTGGCAAGGACCAAGCCAGTTCTGGAACCCTGGTGTGGCCTGACACCTTACTCTACCCCACCCCACCTCCAGGCTGGGGTTCAGCTCTTGTGGGCTGTGGGAAGCTGTCCCCACCTCTCAGGGATCCCTGGCACTTAGAACTCTCTCAGTGATGGGCTCTAATGCAGGCCCTGCTCCACCGTTTCCTAACCTGTGACCTTGGACAAATGTCTAACTCTCTGGGCCTGGTTACGCATCTGTGAGATGGGGACCGTGCTTGGACCTCCAAGGACTGTTAAAAGGGTTTAATGAGATAATGTCTGTTATTTTTCCCCTCTTAAAAGTGAGACAGTAGAATCCCCGAGCCATGAAGCTCCTTGCTCCAGATCTCACAGGAGAGATGGCAGCAGGACATGAATTTACATCAACCACGTTCCCAAACTGCTGGGTTTAGTGATCCCATGTTGGAAGAAGCCCAGAGGATCTACCGTGGATAAAAAAACATACCTGAATGGCGTGTCCATGGGGAGCCTGTGGACTCTGCCAAGATCCCCAGGAGCAGTGGGGAGCTGGGTGAGAGGGAGGGCGCTTTCCTGTGGGAAAATGTCAGGCGTTTCCACTTATAGCCTGATAACTAGGCCCAGGGAGGGCCAGAGTGCAGATGATGTCATTCATCCTCTGTGGCCTTTGGGGTTAGGAAGCCTCTGGGGAAAGGGGGTCGGGGAGGAAGGGCCAGAGGGCAGAGAGTCTGGAAAGAAAGACAGATAAAAATGGGATTCAGAGTTCTGGGTCCCTGCACAGTGGCTGAGGGTGCATGGAGGTGGGAAGGAACAGGGGCTCAGAGGCAGACACTGGGGGTGACTGAAGGAAGGAGCAGTGCCTGAGCGCATTGGCGGCTGTACTGCAAAGCTGAGGCGTGGAGATAGAGTCCTTTAAAAAACTGTAATTAGGATTAAATT
Organism: Miniopterus natalensis; assembly: GCF_054644295.1. Lineage (NCBI taxonomy): Eukaryota > Metazoa > Chordata > Mammalia > Chiroptera > Miniopteridae > Miniopterus > Miniopterus natalensis. Next base: position 94,617,966 of record NC_142084.1, read on the forward strand.
AGAAAATACATGTAAAATGAAAAGCACACAGTAGGTACTCAGAAATGGTAGCTGGTGGTCTTCTCACCGTGAACCTTTGGGGTGTTCCCCAGGAAAGGCCGAGATGATCGTAAGAGAAGCTCCACTTCCCACCCGAGCACCCACTGTGTAGTGCCTACTGGGTGCTGTCTTTTGGGCTACAGAGGAAATATGCCCCACAGGCCTTTGCTTTCAGGATTTAATAACCCACCCAAGGAACCTGGGCTACATCCACGGATAATATATAATGTAGCGTTCACCGTTCATGCATTAAATAGTGAAAGGGAAATGCTCATTCGCTGCTGGTGGGATGCGCAATGGTACAGCCACTCTGGAAGGCAGTTTGGGGTTTCTTACAAAACTAAACGTACAGCCCAGCAGTCATGCTCCTTGGAGTTTACCCAAATGAATTGAAAACTATGTCCACACAAAAACCTGAACATGGATGTTTACAGCAGATTTATTCATGATTAGCAAAACTCAGAAGCAACCGAGATGTCCTTCAGTAGGTGAATGGATAAATACACCGTGGTCCATCCAGACAATGGAATATTATTCAGCACTAAAAAGAAATGAGCTATCAGGCCATAAGAAGACATGGAGGAAACTTCAATGCATGTTACTAAGTGAAAGGACTCAGCCTGAGCAGTGTACATACTGTAAGTTTCCAACTATAGGACATTCTGGAAAAGGCAAGGTACGGAGACAGTGAAAAGATCAGTGGTTGCCAGGGCTGGGTATGGGGGTTGGGAGATGTGCGTGGGCAGAGCACAGAGGATTTCTAGGGTAGTGAAAATACTGTGTATGATACTATAGTGGTGGATATGTGTCATATATTTGTCCAAACCCATAGGATATACACCACCAACCGTGAACCCTGAGGTGACCTATGGACTTTGGGTGATCATGATGTGTCAACGTAGGTTCATCCTTGATTAAAAAAATGTACTATTCTGGCGATGTCGATAACAGGGGAGGCTGTGCATGTGTGGGGGCAGGGGGTACACGGGCAATCCCTGTACCTTCCTCTCAATTTTGTTGTAAACCTAAAACTTCTCTTAAAAAATTAAGTATTAAAAAAAAGATTCAAAGGAAGGGAAAGAAGGGTCCCTGGAAGACAAAAGGAAGGGCCTTAATGGGATGGGAGTGAACATTCACTGAGCTGTGTCAGGCATGCTTACGCACGTTTCTCCTGTTATCCTCATATCAACCCTGAGGAATGGTGACTGCTTCCATTTCACAGACGAGAAAGCTGAGGCTCTGAGAGCTGAACTGATCTCTCTAAGAACACACAGCTGGGAATCAGCAGTCAGGCTCTGACCCCGTGGCTGTGATCACAGAGCTCCTCATCTCCCCTACACCACGACGCCGGGTCAGGGCCTAGAAGGATCTGTTTGGTTAACCAAGCGAAGCAGGGGGTAGGTGGTGGGATGAGGGTGGGTCAGGACAGTAGTAGCAGTAGCAGGAGAGTGACCCCCTAGGCCTATTTCAAAGACCCTTTAAACTTGACAACCAGCCCTTGCTGGTCATGTGACTAGTTCTCACCAACGCAATGTGACACTTGGTGCTTTCAGGGTTAGGTGCTAAGTAGCGGCAATGCTGATTTCTTTTCTTCTCCAGTACATGTTTGGATGACTCCAGGACGACCGTGAGACCCCAACGTGGCACAGGAGCCACAGAAGGAAGGGGCCTGTGTCTTAGAACAACCATTGGAGAAAAGCCACCCAGGAATGCCAGGGACCAGGAGCGCTAGGGACTGGGGGTGCCAGGGACCGGGGGTGCCAGGGACCGGGAGCGTGAGCTTGGGACTTTGTATGAGTGAGAAACAAACTTGCATAAAGTTTCAAATAGACAAAAGAAGTGGGGAGCATAGTATAATAACCCACTTTATTCATCCATCATTCAGCTTCAGAATTATCAACACTTCCCCCGTCGTCTTTCATTCACCACCCTCACCTTATTTTAAAAATTGTTAGCTGGAGTTTTTAAAGCAATTCCCAGACATACAGAAAGACAAAACAAACAAAAAACACACCAAATTTCAAACACCCTTTATGGTGCTAAGCCACCAAGATGAGCGGCCGTGTGTCCCAGCAGTTGGCTCCGACTAACCCACTCAGTGGACACTCGGTGCCTGGCTGTTGAGTTGAACATAACCGACCTGTTTTTCTAGACTCCGCAGCGCAGATGACTGTCTGGGCCTAGAGCAGCAAGAAAGCCAAGCCTTCCATCTCTGGGAGAAGCAGTTCCCTTTGTTCCCCGGCCCAGCTGCACCCGGCCGCACCCACCCACCCTCTGGCCTCTGCCTCCTACCTCCTACCTCTTCCTCCTTCCAGGCCTGGGCTGCCCAGAGGACACGCAGACCCTAGGTGGGATCAGGATTAGAGGGTTTTTGGGGCCGTTTCCCGGCTTGGGCTAGGCTGGGTGCGGCGGGGTGAGGCTGGGACAGAGGGCAGGCAGAGGGATGGATGCTGGAAACCCGGAGCCTAGCAGCAGGGGCTGGGGCCAGGGGAGCAAACCCTTTGGTGCCTTTCACCTCGGCCAGTGTTCATGACCCTGAAGCCTCCGCTGGATGAAGGTGTGTGGCCGGACCTGGAGGGGTGGGGATGAGCCCACTCAGGAAATCACTGTGACTGAGCACCGGGGGGGCAGCCCGGTGCTGGCGCTGGGTTGCGCTGGTGGCCCTGGTGGGCTGGATCCTGGCTTAGTCACTGCTGGCACTGTGACCGTGGGCATATTCCCTTACCCTCTGAGCCTCAGACGCCCCATACTGAAAATGAGGGTGGAAATATCAGCTTCACCAGGTCCTGGGGAGATTGGCCATGATTGGAGCCTGGGACCCAGTCTCGATGACGCACAGCGATTACTATTGATTTCTGTTAACAACAGCGATCAGTACTGGGAGCGGGAGTGGGCGGCCGTCCAGGGAGCGGATCGGGCGGAGGATGCTGAGCCCTACCCTCTCGGGAGCTGTTTCCAGATGGAGAAATGGAGAACGCAGGAGCCAAATGGCTTTCTCTGGGAGTGGCCAGATCTAATTTTGCGTGTCAGAGCAAGGGTGGGTGGAATCCTGCAATTCAGGGGCTCTTTCCTGGAAGGGGCTGGGTTGGCCACAAAATCCTTCCTGCCTTGGAGTCAGCCTCTCAGCTGTCAAGAAAAAACAGCTGTGTGGCTTCCCTTCAGAGGGGCGAGCCCTCAGTCCCGTAGGGAGAAGGGCAAGACAGGACAGAAAACAGCAACTCCCAGGCAGGTTTTCTTGGGAGGGGTAGACTGGGTCTAGGAGACTGAGTTCCTGGCTGTGTGACCTTGGGCAAATCACTTTACCTCTCTGAGCCTCAGCTGTGTCATGCTTTAAGTGGGGATAGTGAGGTTCATCTCACGAGGCTATTGTGGGAAGCAGAAAAGATAACGGTCTGAACCACAGTGCACAGTGCCTGGTGCACAGGAGGCAGGCGATAAGGGGTCACTGCAAATCGCTCACTGAAACGCCCCCCTTCCCTCCAGCAACTCCTGACTCTTAGAGGTACCTGTTGCCTCTTCTCTTCCCTGCGTTGACTCCGCATGGGCTCGGCCACTGCCACAACATTAAACCCATTCCAGGGCATCGCCTCTAGGGTGCCCTCTAGGGTGCCGGTGCCATTGTGGGTCACAGAGTCCTGATATTCCCCCCAGGCTGCAGTCCCACCCTAGCCTTTCGCATCCTGGGAAAGAACCTCCATGCCGCTGAAAGAGCTAGATCACTCCCTGCCCCTCAGCCCCCAAGTCCAGCCCAGCAGCGAGTCCCGCCTCTACCTTCCAAGCCTCCCCCCCACTGCCATCTCCCCGTCCACACCGCCTTGCCCCCCCCCTGCTGCGCAGCCCCTCCCCACATTCCCTGCCCCGACCTGGCCTCTCCTGCAGCCAGCTCTCCACGCAGCAGCCCCCCCTTTTCTTTTAACTGTTTATTTTGACATAAATCCTAGACTCACAGAAAAATTGCAAGAACGAGATGAAGATTTTCTGTGTGCTCTTCAGTTCCCTACATTTATTCACCATTCTTGTCACACACACGTTCTCTAAAAAAATGTGAGGAGTTGCAGATACAATGCCCCTTTACCCCTAACTATCCCAGCGGGTGGCTCTTCCCTATGAATCGGGGCTCCCGCTCACGTCACCGCACATGATAGGTCGAACTGCCGATACAGCACTGTCAGCTCATCTAGGGGCTGCTGGCTCCGAAGAAAAGTCTGGCGCATGCATTTCATTTCCCTGTCATGTCCCTTCAGTCGCCTTTGACTTGGACCGTTCTTGGTCTGTCTTTACCTTGGGCTGTCTTTGTCAGCCTTGACCTTGGCATTCCTGAGAGGTCTTGTCCAGTTATTTTGGAGCATGTCCTTCAGTTGGGCCTGTCTTACGTTTCCTCCCACAGCGAGCTTTTTAAAAGTGAAAGAAATCTCCTCACTCTGGGCTCTCGCACCCAGAGGAGATGCACCCTCCCCGCCAGGCCTCCACCAGGCAGCCTGACTGTCCCACAGCTGGCTCGCCTTCTGCCCCACCCGCCCCGGCAGTCTGACCTCAATCTTCAGGCACATCTCCCTGTTTGTGCCCCACCTCCCCGACCCCAGCACGGCACCCTCTGCCCCCTTATCCCGCTGTGTTTTTCTTCACGGTACCACTTGCCGTGAGGTTACACATCACGACTTCTGCCACTAGAAGGTAGGCCCTGGGGAGGCATGGATGAGGCTTGTCTTGGCTGCTATTGTATACCCAGCCCAACAGCAGCACCTTGGTCCTGGCACTCCCCTCGGGGGGCTGATGAAAGGTTTGGGGGCTCCCTTGGCCCATGTGAGTACCCCTTTCTCCAATAAAGCATATTTCTTAACCTGTCCCACATGATGTAGGATTTGTCTGAAGCCCCACTGTGTGACAGGGGAGACCCAGGAAGGACCCTTTGCATGACGCGGACAGACCTGGAGCCTGATTCCACTGTGTTACTTCCTAGCTGTGTGGCTTTGGGCAAGTTACTTAACATCTCTGGGCCTCCATAGTCTCATCTGGAAGAGGAAATTAGAACTCTTAGTTTGGTGAAATCTCAGGTGAAAAGTTAAGATAATGAATGCAGAAGTACCTGGCACATAACATGTCTTTTGCCCCATCTCTCTCTAGCTGGTGAAATAATAAGACACACTACATCTTCGGGAGAAATTGGAAAGCAGCTGTAGTGGGCTGAATGGTGGTCCCCCCAAAAGGTATGTCCATTCCTAATTCCCAGAACCTGTGACTGTGACCTTATTTGGCAAAAGTGAATGTTACTATGTATCTTCAGGTGAGATCATCTTGGAATATCCAGTGGTCCCTCTATCCAATGACAAGTGTCATGGCTTATAAGAGATGCACAGAGGAGACAGAAACACAGAGGAGATGATGTGAAGACGGAGACAGAGACTGTAGTGACGTGGCTACAGTCCAAGAAATGCCAAGGACTGCGGGCAGCCCCCAGGAGCTAGAGAGAGGGCAAGTGTGAGACACGGCCCAGTCAGGGGGGATCCAGGCAGGGGGAGTGGGTGCCCGCTGTTCACAGGGGTTGTCTCGGGTGCTGACTGCCAGCACCAGGGAGCCTGGGGCCTTTGAGGCCAGTGGGACGGTACAGTTCCTTCTGGTGGTACAGGGGAGAGACAGCCACCGGCCTGTGGGAGCAGGCTGCCCTGATAGCCCATGGCTCGGACAACACAGAACGAGGTTGTGGAGACATTAGACGGCCCTGCCCGCTGCATCGGCCTGCCTCCCAGTCCGCACCACTTCCACGGCACCGCACGCCTCCCTGGAGAGCTTGGCAGCCTCCGCCTGAATCTGACGGTGCCGGGCTCTCCCCGAAGGAAGGCCATGCTGCAAGTGGGTCCTAGGCGAGGCTGAGCTCTCAATAACACTTCTTTGCCAGGCTCCCTGCCTTGATTTCTTCTGGGAAAAGCTATCTCTCAGTTGGGGAACGAGGGCAGCTGGGGCGCTCAGGCCAGCTGCATGCTCTCCCCACTGCACCCCACCCCTGGGGCTGGCTCAGGGGCCATAATGCTGTCTCCTGCGTGGCTCGTGCATGTGGCAGGAAGAGGAAAGCTGCTCTGGGCACAGCAGACCCCGGGGAGCTCGGATTCCAGGAGGCAGGCAGGTGGGGAGGCAGTGGAGGTGGCCATTTCACACCCTGTCACAATGGAGGTAGCGGTTTCCTTTTTGGGGACTGGCAATGTGACCTACTTCCTTATAACAAGGATGCTGCTTCAGCAGTTGGATGAAAAAGGCAGGTGAGGGATGCATTTCTTCCAGATGGAGCAAGAAAGAAAGGTCCTTGCTCTGATGTGTTCACATTGTCTCCCTCTAAGACCCCCCACTCAGCTTGTCATCTGTGTTTTGTGAGCCAGCTGGGGGGATGCCCCGGGGTGGCCGTCCACCAGCTCTCCATGCTGAGCTGCCCCTGCTGGGGGTGAAGTCACAGCCTTTTGGGTTGGATACTGGATTCTATATCTGGATGGGTCGAGGCTCTGCCCATGGTAATGAGGGACCAAGGCAAGGAGGGAACTTCTGAGGCCAGGGCGAGCCTGAGGCACCACCTGCAATTTGAGGCTTCCATGACCACTCCTTGCCCAGGGCAGGCAAGGTCCCCAGGGACAGGGTGCTGAGGGCGGAGCAAGGGAGGACACAGGGCCCTCCCCACTCCCTGGCCTGTACTGTCTGGCCCCAATGTGTCAGTGCTGGGGACCTTCTTGGGCCGTCCTGTGGGCTGGGTGGCCATATCCAGTATCACGTGACCCTTACTCCCAGCTGGGTGACACACTGCAAGCTGGGGCCATGAAATCCACAGGCCGCGGAATTGGGGGTGTTCAGGACAGTTTCTCCACGGGTGCATGGAACGAAGGGGCCCCCATTAACGCCTGAGCTGCAGGGCAATTAAGATGAGATGATCTTCAGTTAGGTCAATGTGGAGTGGGGTTCTGGCAGGACCTGGACTTCCCATCAATAACTTCAGCTCAGCTCCCCGTAGCTGCCGTATGCACCCTCTCCTGGGTCCGCTGTGGCCACATCTGCCCATTCGGGAATTCGTACAAGTGAGCGCTTCCACTCGGACCCCCAGCTGGCCGCTTCCTGATGCTCCGAGTGGCAAGAGTGAAACTGGCTGCCTAGCCAGTGTGGCTCAGTGGCTGAGCACCATCCCATGAACCAAGAGGTCGCCGGTTGGATTCCTGGCCAGGCCACATGCCCAGGTTGCTGACTCAGTTCCCAGCAGGGATCGTGCAGGAGGCAGCCGATGGATGTTTCTTCCATTGCTGTTTCTATCTCTATCTCCCTCTCCCTTCCTCTCTCTCTAAAAATCAATAAAAATATATTTAAAAAAAAAAAGAGTGGAACTGGCTAGGGATGTTTTACTTGACCTAGTGATTCTTGCAGGGTGAGGGTGAGGCATGAATTCCCTCCCTCCCTCCTTCTCTTTCTTATATTGTACACACTAGGATTTTTGGTTGCAAACAACAGAAGTAAATCTTGGCTTACTTAGGCAGAAAAGGGGTTTATTGCAAGGATACGGGTAGGCAGCCTGCAGAATGGCACAGACAGGTCATCCCAAGGGCAAGGTTCGATTAGATAGAACTAGGCTGTGCCCTGGCTGCCCCTGGTCGCTGGACTGCTGGACTCTCCACTCCACGCCACTGCCACCCAGCACTCAAAACCCCAGATGCCACCACTCGGGCCATGAAATGAAATCTGAAGGACTTCTGCTTGTCTCTCTCATCCAGACTTGTGTTCCAGATGTTCCAGATGCGGTCATCTGACAGGCTGGAAGGACTGTGAGGCTGGGAACGTACGCCCGGTCTTTCGGCTGCTGTAGAGAGATGTGGGGCTCACCAGGGCCCACGCAGTGGCCGTTTCTCCAAACCCAAGAAGGAGGCTCGGGTGCTGGGCTGCCAACAAAGTAATGAGGACACTTCATGGTCACCCATCCGTGCTGGGCACCTCGGGGCAGAGGAGAGTCAGGCCCAGCCCCTGCCATTGGGTGGGACAGCAGAGGCAGGGAAAATTGCAGCAAAGGGATCCAAGGGCCACAGTGTTAGCACAAAGGAGGAAACAATGGCTCTGGCCTCAGTTTCCCCACCTGTAATGAGAGTGGTAATGATAGTGCTTGTCTCGTGTGGTTGTTTGAGGAGTTAAAACAGCGTATGTAAAACACCTTCTGCTGTACTGGCCATAGAGGGCCCTGGACTAATTAAGGGCAAGTGTTCTCGCTAAAGAGGCAGTTCAGCAAAGTGGCCCACGGCGTTGTCACTCCTGCTCTGGAGTTCCAGTAGCCCCCCCAGTATTCTTCCGAGGCAGGTTCTGAAGCCTGATTGAGCCTGAAATCAGTTCTGACATGCACTGAGTGGCCTTGAGTGACTTCCTTTACTGTTCTGTGCCTCGGTTTCCCTACCTGTACCGCGGGAATGGACGTGACTTACCCTACAGGGTTGCTGTGAAGATTATGTAACACATGAGGGCTTCTGATGAGCAATGCCTGGCACATGGCTCCAATCTTAATAAGTGCTAGTAATTTTTATTAGTCAGAGGTCCACTGTGGGCACAAAGCCCTGACAAACTCCAGAGCCCCATTTTGGATGGAGACACAATTCACCTGTGACAACTAAGTAACCATGAGGCACAGTTATTAAAGGCCCAAGGGAGCTGTGCAGACTCTGCGTCAGCAACCCCCCAGCATCACGGGCCCAGAACCTCAAGTTCATGGCTGCGTGAGCTTAGAGCTCTTGATGTTGCCATCTCCTGCCTACTGGTCCCCAACTGCCTACCCCTGCATCCAGCCTGTCGTCGTGGTTTGGCCTCATCACAGTGTACTACTATCCTGTCTTGCTCAGGGTTTTGAACTTGAGGGGTAATAGAGCAGAGTCTGGGCACTGTCTCCTGGTCTCCCATTCCAAGTCTTCCTTGGGAGCAGCCCTGCCATCGAGCCTGCCTTCTCCTTCCTCTAGGACAACGCTTCCCAACCAGGCATGATCCTGCCTCCCAGGGGACCTTTGGCAACATCTAGAGATATTTTTGGTTGTCACAACTGGGAGGGGGAGGGGAGCTTGCTATTGGCAACTGGGCAGAGGTCAGGATGCTGCTAAACATCCTACAATGCACAGCACAGTTTTGCGCATCAAAAAACTTTCCCATAAAGAATTTTCCAGTGCTGAGGTTGAAGATTCCATTCTAGGAATTTTGCTGAATAAAATGGCCTATATCTTGTACAAAATTACAAAGAAGAAAGCAACCCCCTCCCCCCCCCCCCAGATATCACTCCTCAGAGACAACTGCAGTCTACATTTTGGTGACCTTCCCTCCAGATTTCTCTCTCTGCACATCTGCATGTAGATTTATGGGTGTGTATAATCGGGAAGAAATATGCTATCCCTATATATGCTGTTCTGCACCCCCCGTTTTTCACTCAACAGCATACCGTAGGCATCTTTCCACTGTCAACAAATGTAGATTTGCAGCATCCTTTTTAGAAGCCTGTGTGGCATTCCATAGTAGGGATGTAACACTTTATTTAGACAATCCCTTATTGATGGATATTTAGATCATTTCCAGTATTTTGCTATTATAAACACCACCATGATGAATATCATTGTATATACATCTTAGTGTGCCTGTCTGAGTAAATCCTTAAGATGAATTCTAAGCGTGGAGTTGTTGACCGAAGAATAACATGCCCTTTTAGGACTTTTGATACTCAGTGCCGAATAGCCACTTGAAAAAGAACATTAATTTACACAGCGTCTAACGGCACAGGAGGGCCTGCCTCTCTGCCCCATGGCCCACTCTGGATATTATTAATGGTCTTAAGCTGCGAAAGGATTTTTTAAAGCTCTAGCAGAAAATAGCCAGGAATGCTCAAAGCTAAGAGTGGAAGTTTCTCCGTGGCAGTTGAATCCTGGGAGTTGATGTGGCCCTTCTGGAGCCTGATTCGGCTCCTCTCTCTGATCCCCCCGTCTTGGTGGAGTCCTCAGGCGGCCCAGGGAGGTGAGGGGAACTTGGCGGACAGATCAGGGCTCCCTCACCCTGTGGCTCTCTCCATTTGGTTGGAAATGCTCCTTGGTCTCCCTTTCTCTATGCTCCCTGATTTTTAAGGACTCGGGAGGGTGTTCCCATCAGGGCAGTCTCTATCTGTGGCCTTGACCTGAAGCCACCTGCTCTCTGTGCTCTAATCAGGGCATTCTCTACTCTTATTGGAACAAACCTAATAATAACTCACACGGACAGAGTGGGTTCGCGTTTAGGGTGTGTGGGTTTTCTTGTGTTTGGGCTTTACATTATTCCTCTAAACAATCCCGTGAAGTAGTTTTTATTAATCTCACCCCTGTCTTTCTCACTGCAGCAACTGAGGCTCAGGAAGAGAAAACGACTGGCCCAGACCCACTGCAGGTGAGTGGCAAGGCTGGGATTTGAACCCAGGCCTTCTATCCTAAAATGTAGCCAGGATTTGTCTTAACCAGGCATAGTAGGACATGCAAACACAGAAATGATTATCATGAAAGAAGCAGTTTACACTCACAGATCCTTAGAAATAGGAGGGACTGCATGCCACGCAGGGACATATGGGGAAGCACCAGGGCTGGTCAGAAGGTAGAAGGAGCAGGGGGAAGGCTGGCAAAAGCCCTGATTGCCAGAGGTGCCTCACCAGCAAATTCCCAGAGTGAAAGGCTGTAGCATGGATGTACTGCATTTGAGAATGGCGTGGGAGTTTATGTTTCTGAAATCAGGATGCACCTTGCAGTCAGCGTGCATATTTCACATGTTACCAGGCAGTAGAGCGTATTAGTTAAAAGAAAGATCTGCTATTGGATGACTGTAGTTCAAATCTTGGTCCTACCAGTTCTTAGCTCTATGATCAAATTACTTCACCTTGCTGCAACATGTTGCTCATCAGGACATCTAGTTGTTACAAGGAATAAAGAAGAAAATGGCCCTGATTGTGCACAGTGCCAGAAACACAGAGCAGTCTCAGTAAATATTAGCTATTGTTTTTATTTGTAACCTCAAAAGCCAAAATCAAATTAATGGTTGTAGAGTCAGGGGTCTTGATTGGAAGCCACAGAAATGGACTTTTATAGAAAAGGGGACTTTTAGGAGAAGAATTAGGGCTCACAGAAGTGATGGGCGACTGTTCTCCCTGCCATGCCCATCCAATCCCAGGACAGTCAGTAACAGCAGCTGGCAAGTAAGAAAGGGGGTGAGTGGGGAGGGCAAAGAATGGCCTGCCTCACCCTCTTCACAGAAGGCCACAGCTTTCCTGCAGCAAGCACTGGCTTCCATTCAAGCACCCTACAAACATTCCCAGGCCCCGATTTGAAACCAGGCTCTGGTTGGGTGTTGTGGGTTGAGTCATAGGTGAAAGTGAAATGAAGGTGCATCCAGGAGAACCCTCTCCATCTGGAAGCTCATATTCCAGTGTCAGAAGCTGGCATAGGAAAGCTAACTGCAAAATGATGGGATGTATATAATATAAAGACTAATCTTTTTTTAAGTCTCGCCCGAGGATATTTTTTCCATTGCTTTTCAGAAAGAGAGGAAGGGAGAGGGAGAGAGAGAGTGGGAAACATCGATGTGAGACACATCCTCACATCAGTTGGTTGCTTCCTGCACATGCCCCAGAGGGGGTCAAGGATCGAGCCTGCAACCGAAATATGTGCCCTTGGCCGGAATCAAACCCTGGATCCTTCAGTTGGGCCAGTGCTCTAACCATTGAGCCAAACCGGCTGGGGCAAGACTAATCTTTATTGAGCACCAAGGTGCTGGGGGCTTTGCCTGAATGATCCACTCAATTCTCCATGAGGTGGGTATTGTGATGCCCATTTTACAGATGAAGAAGCTGGAGCTCAAAGAAGTTAAGCAGGTTTGAACTGGGGCCTTTGCCCTTCCCCGGCACATAGAGGAGGCAGCCACGAGGGCTGAGGTGCGGAAAATGGGGTTTGAGACGATGTGCTGATAAGAGGAGTACATTCCAGAAACATGAACCAGTGGTTTTAAAGGCTGTGTATCCATGTAGGTGCAAGGCACTGTTTGTATAGCTGCTAATTAGTACTTATGGAGCGCTTACCACATTTCAGGCAATTTACATGTATTTAATTCTCACAGCTTGTTATATATTCTTATTTGAATTTTTATAGAGGGGCCTGAGGCTCAAGGAGGTGCGGCTCACAGACCCACCAACAGTAGAGAAGCCAGAACTAGAACCCAGGTCTGGCTCATCCTCGGACGGTGTTCCTTCCCATACACCAGCCCTGTGGCTGGAAATTTAGAGCAATGGGACAGGGCCCCTGCTCCCAACCTGCCAGTCAATATGCCCCGGCGATGGGCGAGATGTGAGCATGTGGCCCAACCTAGCCCAATTAGGGTGAGTTGTGGGCTTTGAAAGGGTGCTTCTGGAAAGAACCTTTATTCCTGCCCTGAGCTGGGAGGGCTGGTGGTGAAGGAAGTGGGGACAGTGGCCTTGAGCTTCCCCGGGCGGGCTGCAGACGTGGGTGGTGGGACAGCCAGAGTGCCTAGCACGTGGGAAGAGTTGTGGGGGCGGGTGGAATCCTGGCCCTAACTTGGCATCTGGTGGCAGCAGTGCCCCTGACAACCTGGCAAGCAGAGCCCACCACTTAAAGGACCCCGGGAGAAGGAGGCACCGTCTGTACTTTCCCTAGTAACTGCCCGCCAGACAGTGTCCCGGTGGGTCATCAGGCAGCTGCATTTCATGTCCCAGTAATAAATAGGAGACTGAGATTCCAGTCAAAAGGCAGCGTGGACGCCTCCGGGGGACGGCGCGGTGCCTGCCACTCGATAACGATGCGTTCTTTCCAGCGCCAGGCTTGCTCGGGCCTCCGGCTCTGGCACTCCCAGCTCTCCGCCTGACTTGCTGTCCTGCATCTCTTCACCTGCCGGGCTCATCGTCCAGGTCTCAGCATAAGTGCCCCTTTCCTCAGAGGCCCCCTGGCCCTGAGGCTGGGCTGGAAGGCCCACCCCCTCCCGTGGGCTCCTCTACAAGCAGAGGTCAGCCTGCCCTGCAGCGGGCTGGAGCCGCCCAAGGTCAGAGTCGCCTTCCTTTGAGGTCTCGCCCGTGACCGTAGCAGCCACACTGGACTCTGTGCTCGGAAGGCCCTGTGCTGGGGCTTTCGTGCTCCGTGGTTACCATTCTGAAATTCTTATTGATTGTATCTTTGAATGTGTGTTTGTAGGTGAAGTGTGTGTGGGGGGGGATGGAGCATGGCAGGGCGTTTGGAACCTGGCTCATGTGCAGGCCCACCTTCTAGTGCCTTCTCAGGAGGGGAGCTTGGACACCTACCCCTCAGCCCGCGGTGCCTAGGACACTCCAGAATGCTGCCTGGCCTCCCTCCCCCCCGATCGCTGCTGCCCTCTTGGCAGTATCTTGCAGAGGCATGGTCCCTACCCTGGGTTAAGCGCAGCATTAGTGTGGTCAGTGGCCAGCCAGAGGCTGTGTCTCCACGAGGTCTGGCCTGATCTCGGCTCTGAGCCCACTTTAAAGGTCCTCGAGGATTGCCCATCTGCTCTGGGGCCAGGCAGCGGGCCGTGGGAAGGAACATGTCTGGCTTGATGTCCCCAGACCCTGCCATTTGTTGTCGGGCTAGTGACTGGCAGAAGGGGGCACCCAGCATTCATCAGACCCAAATAAGGGTGCAGGCATCTGTGAGTCCCTGTGCTCGCCCTGCTGGTGCCCCTGAATCCACAGTGCTCCCGCAGCTGGCTCGGTGCCTGGGGAGCAGGGGGGTGAGGAGGGCAGGTGGGGAGGACTTGGAATCCTTTCTTTCTCCTCTCAACCTCCTATGTCTGACTTGTTTATATCTGTGGCTCGCTCCAGGCACCCTCCTGAAACGAGCCACAAAATACAAATGATGTAATTGCAGTGATTTGATTTTGTTTATGCATTAAATGCCCTTGTATATACATTTAAAACTGGAGCCACACAAGATAAAGATAAACAGTAAATTCATGCTGATAATTTAAAATTTGTATATTTCTTTACTTAGGATGACACCAAATAGCAAATGAAAAGCACTGTAAGGTGTCAAGAGAGAGACCGTGGAGGAAAGAAGAAACTGTGTATGTGCCTTTCCGTAATGGTACTTTTCCCTGCTCTTTACACAAGGTGCTGTGTGTGTTCTCACCGTGCACTGACCCTGCCCCAGCGCATGCTTGCTGAGTGAAAGATTAAATATTTTTATTAAAAAGTGGGACATGCTCATTCTTTTCTATTTCCAACAACGCAGGATGTAATCAGGGTTGCTCACAGTTGTGAGATACGAGAATATCTGAATAATACAAGTATTCACGTCGTACCTGCCTATTGTTGGCTTTATTTGCCGCCCGTCTGCGAAGCCATCAGTTTTCTCAGCAGCAACGTCCTAGTCTCACTGCGGACCTGGTTCTGGTCCTGCTGGGGTAGCTAGTATCAGACTAATCCTTCCACACACGACCATGACAAACTCTGGGCAAAATTTCCAAATAACTATTTAAAGATGCCAGAGAGCAAAGAAAAGCAGACAAAAACTAGAGGGACTTCAACCCATGAAAAAGGTAAACCTACTGACTGCGCCGCACATACATGCACACACGCGCACACACGCACGCATTACAGAGGGACAGCAGCTCTGGGCAGGAAGACCCTGGTCCATCGTGTCGATGGCACATAGCAGACACCCAGTACATTTTTTGTTGTCGAATGTTTTGTTTGGTGTACATCTTTTTCTTTAAGTGAGGTTTATTGAAGCATAATTTATATAAAGTAAAATTCACCCTTTTTAATTGTACCATTTAGTGAGTTCTGATAAACGTATATAGTTGTGTGACCTCTGCTACACAACTTCCATCACCACCAAAGATCCCAGGTGCTGGTGTTGTCCAAAGAGAACAGGCTCCAGGTTGGATTGGCTCCCAACTCTGTTCCTCACTAGCAGAACCTTGGGCTTCCTTTCTCTGGCGTGGGGATAAATACTGGGGCGGTCTGGTTGCCTGGCTGTCTGCCTTCTGTGCACATAATAGGACTGCATGTTCTGCCCTCCCTGAGATTGGATGACGACACATGACTAATCGTGGCCACTGAGCTGTGAGCTGCCAGCAGAAGTGTCACGAGTCACTTTCAGGCACTTAATTACTCGAATCCCATCTCACCTTTTTGTGTCTTGCCCAACAGGTGCATAGATGGGGCTTTAATCTGGGTCACAGCTCACTAGCCGATATTTGTCCCTCTGCCAGCCCCCATCTTGTGCATCTCGCCCCTTGCTCCCACACTTGCTCCATACCCAGAGTTGGGGTGCTCTCCCCAGGGCCAGGATGAGGGTGAATTGAGTGAGGTGCTGAGGCCCTTCTCTCCCTACTTCACAGAGGGGCAAGCAAGATGCAGCTGGGCCAAGAGGCCACCTCCTAATGTGGCGTGGCTGATAATCATGCTGGGGAGGACTTTGCTCTCCGCACCCCCTAACTGCCCCACCCCAGTTGGAGGGGCCACAGGCCTGCTGGCGCTTGGGCAGGCCCGCTGCTCCCCGCCTGTGCTTTGTGGCAGGACACAGAGCACAGCAGCTGGGCTCCGTGGGCCAGGTGGCTGAGGGGCGCGTCTGTCCCCTGGGCATTGGCAGCCACTCTGGTTACCCTCTTGGATTTCCTCACTCACTGAGCTCTGCACTGGGTGGGCGTTTGGGGGCTGGAGAAGCTCTCAGAGCCTGCGCTGCACCCTGCTGTTTCCGGGGCCCAGGGGTGCGGCCCGAGCTGGGGTGCCCTGACCAAGAGCACCATGGAGAGAGCACGACTCCAGAGAACCTGTCTCCAGAGGCCACGTGTGGGTTTTGAGACCCTGTCCCTGAGGAGTGGGCTGAAGGCCGGGAGCTGCCATAGGTTGCAAGGTAGGAAAGGCCCCACGGGCCCAGGGAGACCTCCCCAGCACACACCCCTGGGAGGACCAGGTGGAGGACCCTCTAGGGGCTATGAGAGGGACCACTTGTTTAACTCAACCTGCCCCAAACCACATATGGATCCAGCCCTGTCTTGGACGTGGCCTGGGGCTGAAGCCTCTGCCCACCTCAAAGCAGAGTCACCAACCTGGGGTCCCCGGGCTGAACAGGAAAACAAGGAATGCTGGGGAGAGGAGGCCACCCAGCAGGTGTTCAGACATTCAAATCTTCTTTTTAAAAACAGGTGCACCAGACAATAAAATAATTAAAAAAAAAAAACCCACAAAAAACCCATATAAACAGATGCACCAAAACAGAAATCGTATCCCACATGTAAAACGTACCGAGCACTGTATCAGTCTGCTGGGGCTGCCATAAGCAAGCACCACAGGCTGGGTGGCTTAAAGGACAGAAGCGGATTTTCTCACAGTCCTAGAGACTGGAAGGACCAGATCGAGGTCAATTTCTGGGAGAGCCCGCTTACTGGCTTGCAGGCGGCCGCCTCCTGGCTGTGCCCTCACATGGCCTCTGCTGGGTGTACAGGTGGAGAGACAGCAGGAGCTCTCTGGTGTCTCCTATAAGGACACCAGCGCTATGGGCTCGGGTCTCCACCCTTGTGGCCTCATTGCACCTGCGGCCCCTCTGCGGAGAATAAAATAGAGGGAGTGTCAGGAGGAATCAAAAAGGCCCATCTGGAGGCATTTCATTCATTCTCCAGAAAGACAGGGGGTGCTTCGGCCAGGGTGGTAGGTGTGATGAGGTGGTGAAGGTGGCCGAATCCTGGGCACATTTCAATGCAAATTAGATATGGGGTTGGACAGAAAAAGCAAGGATGGTCTCAAGAGTGTTGGCCCGAGTGGGAGTCTAGGTGGCGTTGACTGGGATGGGGAAGGGTGTAGGAGGAGCGGGTCAGGGTGGAGGGAAACTGAGACCTGAGCCTGGTATATATCAAGTGTGAGTTGCTTATTAAACAACCAAGTGGGAATGTCCAGGGATGATTGGACAGATGAGTCATCTTTAGGGGAGAGGTCCAGGCTAGAGATTTAAATGTAAGGGTCTCCATCCCAGGTCCTTTCAGTCTGCCTGGGACAAGGGTGTCATTTTCACCCAGGAGGGCTTAGGGTGGTCATCTTAAAGAGCTGGGCCTATCAAATGACTGTCCTGCTCCAGGCCGGGCTTGGACCTTTGCACACATTCTGTCTGGTGTCCCTCACGCACCATTGAACCACCACTGTCACCATCCCCATTCTGTAAAGCTCAGCAGAGAACTGAGCTGCCCAAGGGAAGAAAAGGCTGAGCTGGGATTTGAACCCAGGTCTATAGGGACATCAGGGGACCTTCAAGGGTTAAGCTGGAGACTGACCAGCTAAATTCTTACCCCTTCAGCCTAAGAAGGTGGGTACCAGCATTTTCAAACCATTTTGGCAGCAGGTACCCCTTCCAAATGGAGCCAGGCTCAGAGCACCAGGTAGGGGATAGATATCATGTGGCCAGGAAACCTCGAACTTGGTCAATGCCTGGTATTTCCAAACCTTTTGCTTTGGGCATCCCCAAGGCTGATCACTTGGGGGAAACTGAGGCAGCACACTCACTGTGCTCCTTGGAAGCTTGGTCCAGGTCAGCTCTCTCTCAGCCGCTCTCCTAGCACTTTACGCAAGTCCCTTACCATGAACAAGAGGTGAGGGGCTCTGGTCTTTGGAACTGATTGCAAATTTGGGAAGGGCAGCCTCTCCTTTGTCCTCTGGTACCTTCACTCTCTGGGCCTTGCCAGCTGCAAGACTGCTGCACCAGCTGGCTCTCTGAAGCCCTCACCTCCGAGCAAGGGAAGCCAACAAACTGTTTGTACAGAGAGGACATGCAGGGGACGGGGTTTGGGTGCAGGGGGGCTGCAATGAGAACTTCTCTGTCTGGATCCTGTGTCTTGAACAGATGTGTGAGCTGTGGCTATCCACCAAGAATACCTGTCTTTTCCCCAGAGTGCAGGGCTGCCTCCCAGCCTCTAGCAGCAAAAAAGAGCCTTTTGTTTCTCCTTTATTGTCTGTTTGTTCGACTAATAGGATCTGCCGGACTGTGGTTCGTTAATAAAGGCATCTGTTTGGATTTCACAAGTATATTTGAATTCCCAAGCCTTCCAGGGCATTCCAGGAGCAGACACAGCCAACACTTTCAGAACTCACACCCTGGCAGGACATAGGCAGGATTAAACCGGAAGCTGCTAGAATGGATGTGTACAGAGCAGTCACCTGGCATGTAGTGAGGACCTACTGTGTGTTGGGGAAGGTGGCCAGAGCCCTGCTATGGAGTCAGAGAGACCTGTGCACCACTGACTGGCTGTGTGATTTGGAGCAGGGGACTCGTCTTTTCTGAGCTCATTTCTTCATGTGCACAGAATCGCTAATCACACGAATTGTGTGGTATAATGTGTGCAGAGTGGCTGCATTGTCACTCATTCATTCTTCACTCTATAAGGTAGGGATTAGACATCCCCACTATACAGATGAGAATGCTGCGGCTCAGGTGAAGTCATGTAGTGGGGAATGAGCTCGGCTGGTTTCCAAAGTCACTGCTAATGGCTCATCTCTGCTGGGACATTAGCCAGGTGAACTCTTGGGCCTTCACAGCCTGTCCAGGGATTGGAGCTAAGAGAGTGACATAACCTCACCCTGCTTGTCAACCCCCAGCTGGTGGCTGCTGGTGGGCTGGGTAAGGGATGCAGACCTTCTCTGTGGACTCCGGGCCTGTCCCAAAGCGCAGGTTTGGGCCCGGTGGCAGCTCAGCCACTGTGTCAACACTGCTCGCTGCTCTCAGCCTGCAGGCTGTGGTTCGGATGGCAACGTTCCTCCTGACACTCGGGGCACTGCTGGGGGCGCCTCGCCTGCCTCCCAGGCGGCCCATGCTGGTGGCTGCGGATTTCCATGTATGGACTGGACACGGCGCATCCACACCCCGCTGACTCTGCACACAGTTGCCTTTTTGCCTCTCTCCTCTAGCTTCCTGGAAGATGGCCCATCTGATTTTTATAGGTGCTGTCGCTGTAATTAAGCTTCATTGAGTCCTGACTCAGGCTCCGTCCAGGAAGGAATCGCGAAGCAATTTCTCATTTCTGCCGCTTGCTTGCCGAGCGGTCAGCCCACCCGATGGGATTTCGCTCCTGTGAACCTCAGTTTCCTCATCTGTGAAATGAACACGACAATGTTAGAAGGAGTCAGTGAGATGACATTTCACTTAATCCCGGAGAGGATTAAAGGAGATAACACAGGAGGGCTTAGCACAGCGTGGGGCGCTTCTATGAGTGAGAGCGAACCCCACGAGGGCAGGCCCGGGCCTGCCTGGTTCTCCGCCATATCCCCAGAGCCTAGAAGAGGTCCTAACGGGGCTCGGTAAGCACGTGCTCAATAAATAGTTATAGCTCTTGCCTGTCTCTGGGGGCTTCCACTTAGAGCTTCCTAACCCTGGGAGAGCTTCCTCCGCGAAAAGGCAGATGGAACAGCTCACATGTACAGAGATTCCCGCAAAGAGGGAGCATGTAATTAAATCAGCAGCCAAGTGCTTAAGGAGCAGCGTTGTTCTGGAAGTGGAGCTCCTTGCCTGGTTATGGGGTGTCCGGAGCAGGAAGGGGCAGCCAGAGCTTGGTGCCTCCCATGTGCCAGGCACTGCGCATGGCTTTTTATATACCTTAACTTACCAAATTCTCCCAAACATCGCACAGCGTTAGGGTATCGCCCCTATTTTGTAAAGAGGAAATTGAGAATCAGGAGGGGACATGAATGACTTGTTCAAGGGCATACAGCAAAGACTAGGGAGGAACCAGATAAAGGCCATGGAGAGAGTCTCTCCCCTGGAGCAATAGGACCACTGCTTTCCTTTGCGGAGATCCCCTCCTCTGCACATGTGACCTGGGCTTGGCCACTCAGAGTGCCCACGCCCTGGTGGCCGGTTCAGGAGTGGATACCAGAAACAAGCAGGGCCAGGAGGGGTCCTGGAGAAGAGGAGCTGTCTGCTGGGGGAACAGGGTGAGTCCTGGGTGCTGGGAGGGCCTCCTGAGACTGGAGCCAACACAGAACACAGCAGAGCCCCACGTGCAGTTTCAGATGACATGGTTGAGCCCCTGAGGCCAGCTCTACCCTTGGGGTTTTTGGTCTTAGGAGCCAATAAATGCCCGCTTTGGCTGAAGCCAACCTAAGTCGGGTTTCTGTCACTTGCAACCCACACCGTCTTGGCTTGTATGAAATAATGTGGGAGGGTAGGTGAGCTCTGAGAGATGGCAACCTGGCAGGAGGGTGTGCCTGGCGTGGCTGAACTGCGGAAAGGGCTTGCTGGATGAGAGGGAGTTTAAACTGTGCCTCGAAGGGTCAGACAAAATGCCGTTGCTTTGATATCTCTCCCTCCCTCTCCGTCTCCGTCTGTGAAATGGGCATATGATAGCGTTCACGGGGTTGTTGGGATAGGCAACTATTGGTCATTTATTATCCAAACTGGAGGTCAAGCCAAGAACGATGCAGTCTCCCTTCTTGAGGGCCTCCTACCTGGAGAGGGGAGGAAGGTGACTGGCACAGGGCAGGGCCTGGCACGTAATGTCTCCTGTATCCTTCTCCCAGAATTGACAGAGGAATTAACTTGGGTTTTAGGGATCTGAGCTGCCAAAGGAACAAACAGCCAGCAAGCGCCCTGAGCAGGGCCCAGTCCTAAGCTATCACCTGAGGGGAAGGTTCTGAGTGGTTGAGTGTGGGCTCTGCAGTTAGGGCTTCCCCACTCTCTGGCCCTGAATCCTTGGGTAACTTATTTAACCTCTCTGAGCCTCAGTCTCCACATCTACCCAATAGGGCTTGTACTTGCCCCTTGGTTATTGTAAGACTGAAATGAAATTGAGTCTCACTCGATAAACATAGGATAAAAAGCCAATGACTTATTATTTATTGAATCCTGACCACCATTTTGGGGGGTAGGTATTGTCAAGCCTATTTTATTGAGGAGGAAGCTGAGGCTCATAGAAAGTTCATGACCCATAAGAATGGTCTCGTTTTTCAGATCCTCCCTCAAAGGAAGTGTGTAAAGCCCAGCTTCCCATTCCAGAACCCCTGCTAGGACAGGGGGTGGTGGGCTGCAGGGGGCATCTCCAATGAGCCAGGGCCTCGTCGATTTGTGGCTTCCCCTGCCCTCTGCTTGCCCGGGACTGCTGGCTCTCTGAGAAGGGGCTGAGCGGAGCTTGCCTCCTGTGACAGCCCCAGGATCCCCAGCTGGGAGATGTGACGGGTCTGCAGAGACTCCCACCCCTACCGAGCGTCCCTTTCCAGTGTCCCTAGCCAAGGGCAGGGAGAGGGAGCAGCAGCTCAGAACACAGCGGCCTGTTCCGGGCCGTACCTGCGGGGGAGCGCTCTCTTCCCGGAGCCCAGGAAACGCAGGGCACGGGCTGGGCCAGCAGCTCCCCCTCCGCCCCTCCAGCCCCCCCCACTCTCCAGCGGCTCCTTCCCTGTCACTCAGAGCCGAGAGCAGCAGGCCTCGGCTGGGAACCAAAGGTCACAGGTTCGATTCCTGGTCAAGGGCATGCACCTGGGCTGCAGATTCAATCCCAGGCCCTGGTAGGGGCTTGTGCAGGAGGCAACCAATCCATGTGTCTCTCTTACATCGATGCTTCCCTCTCTCTCTTACACCCCCCTCCCCGAGAAATCAATGGAAAAAATACCCCCAGGTGAAGATTAATAACAACAAAAATGCTAGGCTCCAGCCCCACGCCAGCCCCCTGTCTCAGCCCACTTCGCCTGCCATCTCCAAATACCACGGGCTGGGCGGTTTAAACAACAATTTGCTGTGCCACAGTCCTGGAGGCTGGCTGTCTAAGATCAAGGTGTCAGCGGGGCTGGTTTTTCCTGAGGCCTCTCTCCTCAGACAGCTGCCTCCTCCCTATGTCCCTATGTCCCTATGTCCCTATGTCCCGTGTTCAACCTCTTTGTGCCTGGTTTCCTTTGTGTGTCCAGTGTCTCTCATTGTCTGCGTCCTAATTTCCTTTTCTTAAAAGGACACCAGTCAGGTTGGATTAGGGCTCACCCTACTGAACTCACTTTAACTTAATTACCTCTCTAACGTCCCAATCTCCAAATACAAACACATAGCACCTGTTGAATCAGGAAACTCCGGGGCAGAGCATTTTGGGTTTTAAGGAGTCCTCAGGTAGTTCTGATGCGGGCTCAAGTGTGACCGTGGGGTGTGTGCAAGGCGATATCTTGGGGTGCAAGAAGGAAACAATGAAATTCCTATTTACTTTCTATCCTATTTTTAATTCATTTAAATTATATTTGAGTGTGTTTTAAATCTACAGCATAGGTTAGCACAGTGGTACACTAATACTTTTTAAATTAAGAAGTGTACAGATATTGGGGGTGTGCTAAAAAGTTTTTACGCATGGGGTGCATGTCAACAATGTTTGGAGGTCAGGGGTGCGTACATACAAAGGCAGGAAGAGTGGGGTGGTTGGGGTGGCTGGAGTCCAGAAAGAAGTGGGGCAGTGGGGAGCCACTGAAGGTGTTTGAGCAGGAAAGGAGCTAAATAAAAAGGACAGCCTGGCTTCTCTAGGAAGAATGATGTGAAAGAGGCAAGAGAGCAGCTCCCCAACTTACTTAGCTGAGACCTCTGAGCTCTTGGAAGGAACAGCCTGGTGGGGTGGTGAAAACACACGTTCCAGGGGCCCACAGCTTGCTGCAAATTCCATCTCCTCTTCTGATTAGCTGTGCGATCTTGGTCACAGCGTTCAACCTCTTTGTGCCTGGTCTCCTGATCTATAAAATGCGAGTCCTAAAAGCCCATCATGGGGCTGTGGTGAAGATGAAACGAGGTCGTGACAGTAAAGGACTGATAGCAGGGCCCTGCACAGAGAAACACTCAACGTGTGCCAGTTATTATTATTGCTGTTGTTGTCTCCGTCATTTGCCTGAGAGCACCTCTAGGACCCGGCACTCGTCTGTTCCATCCCGCACCTCCAGCAGCCTGGAGCCACCTTGCCGTGTGTCCTTAGGCAAGTCCCTTCTCCATTCGGAGTTTCAGCCTCTCCTTGTGCAGATGAGGCCCATGGATCAGCCCCGGGGTTTTCACACCAGGTTCCTGCGAGCCCTGGGGTTCTGTGGCGATGCTCCTGGGGAGGGGCAAGCTGAGCACCTTTATTTTCATTTGTCTTATAGACTAGGATTACCTTTGCTGTTTCATTTGAGCAAAGGAATCCAGGGCTTTAACAAAAGCTTTTAAAAAGCTTAAGTCCAAACGGATGAGACATTCTCTAAGGGCCTCCCAGACCAGAGGGGATGAATCTTGTTGCTGAGTCGTAATGGGCTAGCAGTTTAAGTCGCCCATTATAAATGTCTCCCTGGCATGGAGTTCGAGTTTCCCGTGTAATCCCGGCTCCCATTAGGCCCGTAATGCCCGCACCCAGGATGTATGATTCCTCGCAGCCCGAGCTGCAAGCCGTCCCCCAGGATTTATGAGACGCTCCTGCTTTCCCTCACGCAAGCCCTGCCCCTCGGCTCCTTCCATCTTTCCTAATAAGTCACCTTCCTCATCCTTGGTAATCTCTCTTGCTCTTCCTGGGCCCCTTCCAGCTGGCTCTGTTCATGCAGCGGGCAGATGCCCGTCGGGAGAGTCCAGGGGCTCCGTGTGAGAGGGGACTGCGCTCAAGTGGGGTGCTCGAGCTCACCTTAGAGCTGCGGCTCTTAAAGCTTTGGGCAACATCAGCATCCCCTGGGAAATGTGTCAAAAATACAGTTTCCTGGGCCTCAGCTCTTCTGATTCAGGGGCTGCCAAGGGGTCCAGGAATCTGAAGATTTAAAGAAGCCCACACAGGCCCTTGAAGGAACAGAGGCATTGGCCTGAGCTTTAGATTAAGCTGTCCAGCTGGAAACCACTCTCCCTTTCACTTCATTCGTTCGTTCGTTCATTCATTCATTCATCCATCCACCCATCTAGCCAGCCAGCAGATCCTTACTGAGCACCACTCATGCTAGGCAATGCGCGGAGAATAAATAGATAAGCCCGGCTCTGACGCCCCCCGCCAAGGGCAGGGTACAGTTAGGGGGCTTCCGACTTTATGTCCAACAGGGCGAGGTATTAGAGGCAGCAGGTTAGAGAGGCGATGACCCAGGCTTTGGACTGAGACAGACACGCTGCTCAGGAACTCAGCGACCTTACGCAAAGTGACTTCACCTCTCTGAGCCATGTCTTCCTCAGCCGTAAAATGGTCATAACAACAGCATGTGGCGCTCAGGGGGGCTGGGAAGTTTACACAGGGTCGTGTATGTGGAGCTCTTAGCAGATGCCCGGCACACAGCGGTTCTCTGTAAACGGCAATGATTTCCTTGTAGGTGGAATTTGCTTTTGATATTTAGTTTCCCTTTAATCAGCCAAGTCATTTCACTTCCAGAAAAACATATTCCTAAGCTTTGGTTCCTGTATTTCTTTTCAGATCAAGGCCCTTTTCCCCCAGTACGCCCTGGGACGGGGTGTGATTAGTTCTCAAAACAAGCGCATGGCCAAATCCACCCTTGGACGGTGGCCGAGAGCCCAGGCTCTGGCCCCAGGTGGGCTCGAATATTGAGTCCAGCTGTGTGACCGTGGGCCCGCTATTTCACCTCTCTAAGCCTGAAGACAGTACCTACGCCACAGTATTATTGTGTATTATAGTGAGCCGTCATGAAAGATTAGTTGTCATCATTAGTCATTCACCGACTAGATATTTATTATTGAGCGCTTGCAATGTGTCACATGTTGGATCACACACTAGGAACATAGCAGTGAATCCCAAGCAGGTCTAACAATAAGTGAATAGATAAATATGTAGATATGGTGGCATTAGTTACTTTGGAGACAAAGCAGGGGAAGGAATCGAGTTTGATGGGGTACTGAAGGGGGGGATAGTCTAATTGGATGCTCCAGGAACTTCTCATTGAAAATATATTTGAGCAGAGACCTGAGGACAAAGAGAAAGCAAGTCTACCTCTCGGGAAGAGCACCCCTGGCAGAGGAAACAGCAAGTGCAAAGGCCCTGAGGCGCAGGTGTGTTTGGCATGTTACAGAAAAACCAAGGAGGCCAGTGTGGCTGGAGCACAGTGAGTGAGGGGGAGAGAACAGACCAGAGAGGTAAAGGGCGAGGGTTGGGGAGGGTGGGGTGACAGTTAACCTCGCCATAATGCTGTGAGTGGGATACAAGGTATTCAGTGATAAAATACTAGATTTTGTTATTGAAAGTCAATGAGATGTTTAGAGTCTGAGCTGAGGAAGGGGACCAATGACTAATAGTGTTACCACTGGGTCGGTTTGGGTGGCATTTTACTGCACTTGGGATTTTATTCTGGGCAAGATGGGGTGGAAGCAGGGAGACCACTCCGAACGTTACATTCAGGTGAGCTATGACAGTCATCTGACCACGGCGGACATGGTGACAAGGATGGGACTATGGTTCCATTTTGACAGTAGCTTGTCTTCCATATGCTTTCTTCTTCCCAGCCCCTCAGCCTCCCTGACGGTGCTTCCCTTCAGCAGCCCAGGAGGCTGAGTATGTCCCTAGGCCAGGGGTGTCTCCCCAAGAAGGAGCCCAGCCGTCCCCAACCTCCTATTCGCTAAGGGGCTCACAGCAGTATCCCCTAAGAGCACGTGGGACGGAGACACCCCAGGAGTTAACTAAGGCGCTGAGCTCCTGTCTCCACTCCAGTCACATGTTTAGCTTAATCTCCAACTTCTCTCTCTTGACCTCTCCTCCAGCCAAGTAGATAAATGGCCTCGCTCTGCTCGGCGCGGCGGGGCCACCATAAATCAGCGGCTGCGCCCGCACCCGCTCGCTCGGGCCCGGGCGCGCCTTCCTGTGATAAACCACCAGTATTTACCCGGCCTGTCCCGTGCTGTCCTGGAAACAGGGATGCTCTGGGGTCGGGCGCGTGTTCAGGCCCGTGGTCTGTTCCTTTCATCCCCCAGAGCTTGACAGGCCGAAGCCAAGCCAGGGTTGAACTGACACACAGACCGACGTGGTCTAAACCAGGGACACTCCGAGGGCCGCCGACCCATTGTCCCTGCCCCCAAGCGAGGACACCTGCAGCGGGCCGGGTGACACACACACGAGGATGCAGACGCGGAGAAGGCTCGAGCCCCTCCTGTCCTAACAGAGCTTGCGGGCAAGTGGGGTGGGCTGACCACTCTAACCCACGACAAAAGTTACTATAGTGATGACAAGGAGACCTCCCTAGGAGCTGGAGCTGCTCTAAGTACCCGGTTAGCGTTGACACATGTAAACCTCAGAGCTGCCAACAAGGCAGGGCTGTGGGGACAGAGCAGGGTATGACCCAGTAGCCTGGGTCCGGTGGCTTTCCAGAAAGAAAACACTCGATTGAGCCTCATTGGGCTGAAGAGCCACTTGATGGGTGGAAAGGTATTTCAGGCAGAAGGACCAGCGTGAGCCAACAAAGGCACATGCGATCCTATTGAATACTTTGTCACCCCAGGTCCTGTGGATCATGCCCGTTTCCCAAGATCGGGGGGGGGGGGGGCGGGGGGTTGAATGAGTTGCCTAAGGACACACAGGAGACTGTCCAGGATTCCTACACCTGGTAGGCAAACACCAGGTCTGCTGTCTCCAGATAACACAGCTCACAGCCACACTTCACACAGGGCTTCTCGAAGGCTAGTTCTGGGCTCAGGTGTCGGAGGTTTGGCCCAGAACGTGCAAGGCCCCCACCCAACACAGGAAGCCCAACTCTCCCAGACCATAGCCCCACACCCTGCCACGGTCACTTCCAGGCTCCACACCCTTGGCCTCTGAGAAGGGCAGGATGTGACGCCAGGGCCTCCGGTCACCCTCCTCCCCACACCACCCTCCCTGTGACCAGAAATCCCCCACATCCTTCGCTTTTTCTCCAACGAAGTCCTGGGGGGGAGGGGGGGAATGCTCTTTGCATGAGAGAACTATGCTGCTCTACAGGGGTGGCCAGCCAGCCTGCGGGGACTTGGGACCCAGCCCAGCCTGGTCACCCTTCTGCATTGGGAAAGGTAGGGTTTGAGGAGAGGGACCTTAGAGACTGCTGCGATGAGGGGAGCCGGGGCAGGGTCCTTTCTGTAATGCAGAAAGGGTGGGTGTGAGGAGGTCAGGCAGCTCAGGATTCCTGCCCTGTGGGCCATGCCTTTCTCAGAGCCTCAGTTTCCTCGCCTGTAACTTGGGCATGGCAGGAGGAGAAAACGAAGCGGAAGGTGGAAAGGGCCCAGCACTGTGCCTGGAGCACAGGGAGGGCCTGTCACCAGTGTGAGCCACCATGACACCCGTAACCTCCTAGACTCCCTCGATGGCAGGAGACCCTGAGTGGCCGACCCAGGCTGGAGAAAGGCAGCCCCAAGTGTGCTCGGCCCACGGGCTGTTTTCCTCCTGCAGGTGGCTGTGGCTGTGGCTGTGTGGGGGTTGGGGAGCTGAGCTCAGCTCTTAGCCTGGGACTAGACGTCTTGGCATTTGATGTGACACCGCTGTTGTTTTTGGCTTTATATCCAAGGCTCCTGCGCGGCTAATTACTCACTGTCTTGGAAGGCTGGAGGGAGGCAAGTGCTGGGTGCTGTTTCTCTCCCTGTTAAGGAGGCAGCCGGGACGGGACAGGTGGGTTAGGTCTTTCACGGGCTCCCAGCTTCATTGGGAAATAATCTACATACAATAAGGTGTAAGTGTTAAGAGTGCAGTTTAATTACTTTGCATAAAACTCCCATAAACTCATAAAACCACCAACCCCATCAAGATAGAGAACATTTCCTTCTCTGGGTAGAGTTGCTTCCTGCCCCCCATCTGTCAGTCCCCCAACCTCTGCTGCGAGTAACCACTAACTCCCCTGTCACTGTATGTTAGTTTGGCCTTTTCTAAAATTTCACAGAAACAGAGTCCTCCAGCTTGGACCTACTTTCATGTGACATGATGATTCCGAGTTTCATCTACTTTGTTACGTGGGTCAGTGGTCCATTCCCTCTTATTGCTAAGCTGTGTTCCATTATGTGGCTATGACGCAATTCATCTGTCCATTCCCTTACTGTTAAACACTTTAAGTTGCTTCCAGTTTGGGACTTTTAGGAATATAGTTGCCATGATGTTGTTGTACAGGTCTTCAGGTGAACATGTTTCCATTTCTCTGGAGCTAATACCAGGAAGTAGAGATGCTGGGTCATACGATAAGTGTCCTCTTGGTTTTATAAAGAAACTTCCAGACCTTTTCCCAAAATGGGTGCACCACTTTGCATTCCTGTCAGCTATGTCTCAGAGTTCCAGCTGTTCCATTTCCTTGCCAACACTTGATACTGGCAATCTTTTACATTTAAGCCACTTGGGCAGTAGGTAGTGGTATCATATTGTGGTTTCACATTTGTGTTTAGTGATTAGTAATCTGGTGATTAGTAACGTGAAGCACCTTTTCACAGGCTTACATCTTTCGTGGGATTTTGAAAATAAAATGTGGGGAGTCCCACATCAGGCCCTTGATCCTCTCATGAGGAGACATTGGAAATTTGGGAAAGAATTAGAGGACCATGTGCCATCATCCCAATGTCTCCTGATCTTTTAAAACCTGAATTGTTCATTACATGGGTAATACACATAAATTCACATGATAAGAATAGTAATACAGCTTGGCTGGGAGTGTCTCAGCGGTTGAGCGTTGACCTAGGATCCAGGAGATCGAGGTTCGATTCCCAGTCAGGGCACAAGCCCGGGCTGCAGGCTCGATCCCCAGTCAGGGGCATGCAGGAGGCAGCCGATTAATGACGACTCTCTCATCATTGATGTTTCTATCCTTTCCTCTCTCTGAAATCAATAAAGGTATTTTTAAAAAAATAAAAATCTGTGACTTTATAAAATGGATATTTAAAAAAAGAATAGTAATACATTTTATGTAAGACTCTAGACCTCCTTGACTGCACCAAGGCCTCCCTTCCTACTCCCCTTGTCTCTCCCCAGAGGTCAGTCTGTCTTTATGTTTGCAGACAGGTTCTCATAGAAGATATCTAGCATTTATTTTTATACGTGTTCTCACATAAATGATATATGCTCTGCAGATCCTTCTTCAGCTTGCTTTTTCCAGTCATAAAACTGTCTTAGAGACCTTGTGATGTCACCATGCGAGCATCTGCCCTGTTCCGTTCCGTTGCTTAGACTTCCACCATAAGATGATTCATGGTTTATAAATCAGTTTCCTTACTGCTGGATATTTAAGTTTGCCTGCACTGTTTTGCTGAGACTGGCAATGGTGCAGCGACCACCCTGTTCTTGCCTCTTTGTTGCTGGGTGTGTCCTTCTGAAGGCAGATTCCACGGAGGGGACATCAGGTTAGTGTATCAGTTGCCTATTGCTGCAATAATGCTGCCTAACAAAAGGCTGAAGGCTTCATGGGTTAAAACAACAACCACCAGTCAGCAGTGCGGCTGGGGCCGGGCTCCCGACCTGGTCCCAGCTCTGCTGATTGCACCACGCAGACTCATGTGTCCAAGGCAGGCTGGCAGGTAGTCCCTTTGAAGTTTGTTTTGGGGCTGCTGCTGTCAGGTAGGTCCCGTCCCTGAAAGACAGGACCTGGGAGGGAACACGCCACGGCCGGGAGATAAGCTGGATCCCTTTCCCAATCTATCACCTGAGCAAAAACCTCACCTGCCACACTGGCGGGTGACCCAAGATGAGCCGGGCCTGAGGATGGCGTCACCTAGATACTCGCGCGTGTACAACACCAACACGCGTCTTAGACAAACACGTGGCTTGTCTGTTCAGGTCCCAGCACGGACTGAGCACCTGCCAGGTGCAGGGCCTTTCACTGCTTTGTTTCGTTTGATATATTTACTGTTCCATGAAAGTCGGGGAGCAGCTTGGCAGAGGGACACGCTCTTTCTTTGTTTTTAGTTCCAACCAGCTACCAGGCAGCTCCATACACGTTCCCTCATCCAATTCTTCCTCCCCCTTTGAGGGGAAGATTTCTATCCCCACTGTGCAGAGGAGGTCACAGGCTCAGAGAGCTGGGATTCGGACCCTGGCTTGTGATCTTGTCTTTCTCTGTCTGTCTTTGCCAGCTGGGTGGGTAATAATCATAAACATAATAACAACAGTAATAACGATGGAGCCAGGCTGAAGGCTCAGCACTGCTCCCTAGGGAGGGAAAACCCAGGTTGCTAGCAAACAAGGCCCGTCCCTCGCAGGAAAAGGCTGGTCGAGTGGTTTCCTCGGGCTGCAGTAACAAAGCAACACAAGCTGAGTGTGTCAACCACAGCAATGTGTTGTCCCACAGCTCTGGAGGCTGAAGTCTGAGATCGGGGTGTCGCCAGGGTGGGGTCCTCTGAGCACTGGGAGGCAGAATCTGGTCCAGGCCTCTCCCCTCGGTGCTGGTGGTTTGATGGCAATCTTTGGAGCTCCTCGGCTTGTAGAGGTGTCACCCAGCCTCCCTCCACATTCATGTGGCGTCCTCTGTGTGTGTGTGTGGGTGTGTGTGTGTGTGTGTCTTTCCTCTGCAAGTCTCTGTATCTGTGCCCAAATTTCCCCTTTTTATAAGGACACCAGTCATATTGGAGTAGGGCCCACCCTACTGACTTCATTTTAACTTAGTTACCTCTTCAAAGACCCTATTTTCAAATAAGGTCTCATTCTGAGGTAGTGGGGGTTAGGATCCAAACATAGGAATTTTGGAGGGACACAATTGGTCCCTAACATCCAGGGAGGAAAGGAATCGTGCCGGACTCCATCAGCTGCTATCGACAGGAGCCCTCGGCCAGTAATGGGCACCTCTCTGTAGCACCATCACCTGAGGCCCTCTTGTCCCCACTGACGTGCAAGGACAGGCCCTCAGAGGGGTCAGATGAGCTGCTTATCACGAGTGCAGTGTGACAAGCAGGCCAGTGAGTGGGGCAGGACCCTCCCTCCACCTCTCTGTGAACATCTGGGTTTGCATCTTGGTAAGTGTATAGATAGGGGTGACCAGGCCTGAGCCTGAGTTTTCTGAAACACCTTTCCAAGAAAAAGGCCACCAAGTTCCCCTCAGGAGCATCTCGAAGGCAGGGCCTAGATGTCAGTGAAGTCTGTCCGGCACAGGGCCTGGCTGGTGAGCATGAGGAGCTCTGGCCTTCAAGCCCTGGTCCTTCCTCGTCATTGCTGTGTGGCTTTGGGCAAGTTGTTTAACCTCTCTGAACCTCAGCTTCATGACTGATAACAGAGGTGAGAATTGTCCCTACTTTCCAACGCTGTAAAGATGAACTGAGAGAATGTGCGAGGAGGCCCAGCACAGAGCGGGGCGGGTTCTGACCCTCCTGACGCTCAGCTTCCAGCCTATACAATGGGAAGGAGAGGCCGCCCCCTGCAGTTGGTGTGAGAACAAGATGCTGTGAACACATCTGCAAAGAGCTTAACCTGGTGCCTGGTGTAAGGGCGGAGCTCTCAGGAAACGCCAGATCTTGGCGCTTGGATGAGGGCTGCCTGCACAACATTGGGGACCCAAAAGCTTTTCCCATGGCAGGCCAGGCGGTGTTTCTATTTTCAGATGACACTTAGTGACATCTTAACAATGCTGGAATGAGATAGGACCTGGCAAAACCACCATTTCCTCCCAAGGATCCAAGTCTTGACGGGCAGGGAAGGCGGGGTCCCTGACCCCAGCGTAGCCCTGAGCTGGGTTTTGGCTGAAAACTGGAACAGGGTCTGCGGGGGCGGGGGGCCCTGTGGCCTCTGTGGCTGAGCCTCTGTGCCGTCCACACTCCCTTTGCCAATCGGGATTCCCCCTCCGCCCTCCACCCCTGGAGCTGGCCCCGGGAGGCCGCCTGCGTGGACTCCATCAGCAGCTCCCAGGGCTTCCCGCCGGGTCCGGTCCGCAGGACCCGGGCAGGGGTCGGGCACCGCTTCCCCCGCGGCCGCCCTCCGGGGCCTCTGCCCGGGCAGCCTCTCCAACAGTCACCCGAGCCTGTACCCCTCAGCCTCGCTGGCTGCCCAGGGGCCAGCGCCAGGCCATGCTGATTTCCTACACCCTGCCCTTAGGTTTGAAAACACACCCAAGCCTCCCAGCTTGCGTGGACCGTAGGTTTCCTTCTGGGTCTTTTCTGGTGCACCACCTTCAGTCCCATTCCCTCCCTCCCCGCTCCGTCCCTTCTTCCTTCCCTCCCGCCCTCCTTCTTCCCTTCCTTTCCTACCTGCCACCCTCCCCCCACCCCTTCTTCAACAAATATTTATTGAGCACCTACTGTGTGCTCAGGCAGCACAGGCACAGCAGTGAATAGACAAGGCCCTTGCCCCACATGGAGTTTATATTTTAGGAGAAGACAGACTATAAACCTGCAAATAAATATAATTTCAGAGAGAGGGAGGTGCGATAGCGGTGGTTGAGGAAGGCCTCTCTGAGGACAGGGTGCAAGCCAGGCAAGGAGAAGAATCCAGCCATGGGGGGCTTTGGAGGGAAGGTATTTCAGGCAGGGGAACGGCAACGCTAAGATGCTGAGGCGGGGGGAGCTCCGTGAGTCTGAGGAACAGAATCAAGGTCATTGTGACCTTCACAAAGAGCCATGTCATTTCCTTCCCTGAGCCTTTGCCTCAGTTGTCTCCTCATCTGTCCTCTCCTCCAGCCAGCGAATGGCAATTAATCCTTCCATGCCCAGGTCACATGCCAGCCCCCTGAGAGGTGGGGGCTTTCCTTTTAGCCTCCAAGCATCAGGCTCTCGGAATCCTGGCTCTCTGCATTGTCACAGCCTGTAAATGAGATGCTGTCTCCCCCTCGGGTAGGACAGGAGCTCCTTCCAGTCCAGCCTGTGACCGAGCCACCTTGAGCCCAGGGTGGATGTGTGGTGAACATTTGTTGGGTTAAATGAGGCTACAGATGGCAGGTGTCCAGAGAGTTTAAAGGATGATCATAGGGAGCCAAAGCAATCACGGAAGGCTTCCTGGAGAAGGTGGGATTTGACCTAGGCCTGAAAGCAGGGAATGGAAGGGACGAGTGAGGAAGTTTCTGGCAGAGGGAATGACATGTGCAAAGGTCCAGAGGTAGGACTGCCAGGATGTGTCAGGACCTGTTGGACTATGAGAAGCCAGGGCGATAAAGATGGAAGGAGAGGGTAAGCGCTTTCTAAGCCTCCGTTTCCCATCTGGAAGCTGAGATAGCAATCGCTGAGTGAGATCATGCACAGGAGGGACTTGATGTGGCCCAGACCTGGCCCAGGGAAGGTTGTTGACAAATGAGAGCTGGCCTCGCTCTGGCATCTGTAGGTCCCCAGGGTCTGGACCCGTCTCCATATGTGCCTGAGCCAGGTGCTCAGTTCTTGAGAACTCCAACTGCCTGGCTTCTCAGATCTAATGGACTGAAAATCAGCAGACACCCCCGCCCTCCTCGCCCGCCCTCATCCAGCCCCATCCACACCCTGTCCTGCTGTAGGCAACGCTGGTGCCAATGGGGTTCCCCCAGAAATACTTGGAAGAGGAGGGGTTCTCTCAGGTGTGTTAAGCTAGATTCAATAGCTGATATGAAGTTTCACAACCGCATGTTAGAAACATCACAGGACTCAGGGCCGACATCCCACACACGTAGGCATAGTGCCAGGGCCCACCAGACCTGTAGGGGCCCATGAAAATGTTCTCACTTCTTGTAAAATCGTACATATATAATCTACTCTGGATCCACTCACCTTTATACCAATGCAGTCACAAAATAGAGATTAAGGGGTCACGAACACAAAAGTCACTATGTGGCCCTGAACATGGAAGGGACAGGCCAGTTGTGGGAGAGGAAATGAACATTGAGGCTCAGACCTGGGCGGCCCAAAGTCACATAGCAACTGGGCGATAGAGCTGGAATTTGAACAATGGACCACCTGGCCCCTAAAATCCCTGTTTGCCGGTTGGTAGTTTTCTCCAAGGGGCCTATCAAACCTCCATATTCCAGCCTTCATTGAGGCCTCAGGTTTCTGGGTTCCCATGTCAGGAATTTGACTGACAGCTCCCTGCTGTACCCCCCTCTTCACATCACGGGCTGTCTAATGGGCAGAGCTGGGAGGGACCTTCCGGAAGGAGCGTCTGGTCCACGGCTCACTTTACAGATGGGCCCTGAAGCTCAGCGTGGGGAGTGCTGCTCAGGGTCCAGGGTCCAGGGTGGAGGGTGGGGTTGAGACGAACCCTCCCCCAGCTCCCAATTCATCACCCAGGCTCCCACTCCCACCCCACCTCGTTTACGCTGAGCCTGAACTAGACAAGAATCTGACATTGTCCAGATGGAAAAGTCCCCCTGTTTTTGGCTGAAAAGTTCCTCGCTCAGGGAACTTTTGGAGGAGGGTGTACTACAGCCCAAGCCCTGCTGGAAAGACTCGCCCGGGGTCAGAGATCTGCTTTCTCTCCTACTCCCACTCCTGCCCCATCCCACCTGTCCTGTCCAAACAGCTGGAGCCAGCCAAGAGGCAAGGCCCCCTCCCCCTCCTCAGACTGGGGGTGGGTGCACTCTTATTGTGTGTGGTGTTGGGGAGACTTCTCAGAGGCACCCTGACCTGAAGACATCCCCCTTTGAGTGCCTAAAATCCCACCATTTGTGCTTGATCAGAGCAGAAAGGCTGTTTATCGGGCATTTCCTTTAAAGGCAAAGAAGTGAATGGCTGTGTCAGATCATCTTTCACTGTGGCCAAGTGCCTGGGCATCCTGGGGACGCTGAGGTTCTAAGAGTTTGCACAGTGACGGGGAGGGGGAGGTAATCAGCGCCTTAGCCCTATATGGCCCTTTAGAGTCGACAACCTTGACCGGAGCCGGGGGCCAGGAATTCACCCTGGGTTAAGGACCAGGCATGTGTGCATTGGGACCGGGCATGTTGGGAGTCTGGGAAAACTAAGGTGAGAAAGGTAAGATGTCAGCGGAATTGGTGGACAGAGAGGGGAGGGCACCCCTGGCAGAAGGAACAGCATAAGCAAAGGTGTGGCAACCAGAGAGCTAGTGGTGTGTTTGGGTAAAGCTGTGGCTGCAGGGGTGCAGGTGGGGGTTAGGGGTGTGTGGAGGTGGTAGGGGGCCGGAAGGAATGCTGGAGAGACTGGCTTCTGATTCCGGAAGCCTGAGGCTCAGAGCCAGAAGTTTGTTTCTAGTTGGCACCCAGGTGTTTCCCATGCGGGCTGTCCATGGTTTGCACATTGGTAATCACAGGCTATATTCCGACAGCTGGCCCTGGGCCACTGGTCCGGGGCTAGGAAGAAAAGATGGTGTAGCCCAGTATGGAGTCAGGAAGACCTGGGTGCCAACCCAGCTGTGGCATTTGCTGGCCGTGTGCCCTTGGGCAGATTTTTGCCTCTCTGTGCCCCAGGCTCCTTGCAGGTGATACTAAGATTTAATTTCCAAGGCGGTTATAGCTCTGAAAAAAATCACTCGTCGTGATGCCTGATACATAGCAGGCACAAGTGACATCATTCCTTCCTTTCTCCCTGTATAAGGCGCTCTTGTCTGCTTATGTTAGCAAAATCACAGTAATCATATGAATTAGTCAGATTGGCTTAATCATCAGGGACAGAGCCAACTCAACGGGCTTAAGGGAAAACTGAAGAGGCTAATGCCAAAGTGTCCAGCACTGAAGGAAGCAACGTGGGTGCTGGCCAATGGACTGTCTCTTCCTCTCTTTGTCCATTGGCTTTGTTTTCTCTCCCTGCTGCTGTGGCATCTCCAGGAGACTGGAACTGAGGCTCTCAGTTCCCTGCTCAGCCAACTGGGGAGGGAGAGCTGTTTTCTCCTGGCAACTGTAGCCCAGTCCCAGGGAAGGACTCTGATTGGTTGTGCCTGGGTCATGTGCCCATTCCTTGGCCAATCACACTGGCCTTGGGTAGAGTATTTTAAGTGGTCAGGCCTATGGCCATAGGGGTGCTGACTATGATCGGAGGACTAAGGAGCCCCCACTGGACAGAAAAAGCAAGCAATACAGGATAATTCTACAAGAGAGGAGCCCAAGCTAATCTGCTGCACACCCGGTAAAGCCTCTCCAGCTCTGTGCAGCTTCCCATCTCCAGTTCTCCCCTCCAGAACCAGCTCAGGTGTCCCTCCATCTCTGTGCAGCCCTCACCTGGGACAGCACCTTCCACACTGAGCCTGCCCCTCCTCAGAGATCCTCGTGCAGGACCGGACTCTGCACCTCCATGGCCCTGATGCCCCGCCTGGGGCTGGCCACAGGAGGATCTGAACCCGCCTTCACAGCCAGCACCCTCTCCATGGTCTCCCTCTGAACCCACCCCCGCTCTCTGCCCATCCAAGTCCTGCCTTCTCCTTGGGGACATCTGCCCTCAGTGTCCTCCGGATGGGAGCAGACACCCAGCCCTTCCTTCCGAGTCCCGAGGATCTGCCTGGAATCCTGGAGGGGCTGGCATCCCAGGTCGCATGGTCTCTTAGCCTGCCTAATGACACTTTTTCTCTTTTCCGCTCATTTGCGAGCTGGAGGCTCAGAGGCCCACCACCGAGTGGCGAGTTCCTGTGCCCCCTCTCTGGCCACGAAGCCGCGGGAGGAGGGGCTGCAGCTGTTTCCACCGGGTTAGGCTGACCTGGCTGGCGACCCGCGACCCTGCCTTTCCCCGAAGCCAAGTCCCTGCAAACGCCGCTGGGCGGTCGCTGTTTCCCCCAGTGCTTCATACCGCCTTCCAAAGAGTAGCTCTTTTTCCTTTCTTTCCTTTTTTTGGGTACTGTTTAAAAGAGAGTAATGTAAGTCTCAGATCCCCTCACATCATGTTAATGTTAAAGTAGGACTAAAAATAAATCGTGGGTTGCCATGGGAACCCTGACTGTTGCTAGGTTTAGTCTGTGGGGGATTGGGAGCCCTGCTTTTTCTGGCCCTGCTGGGAGGAGGCCTTTGTGGCTGAGCAGAGCACCTGGGAGGGGTCCCCAGGGCCTTGCCCCCCTCAACCTGCTGAAGGTGGCCTGGGAGTCAAGTCTCCAATGGGTGTCCTGTGGGGCATGGGGATCCGCCCTGGAAGGGGAACTAGGGCTCTACAGAGCCTCCGGAGCCTCCCAAGAGAAGTTTCCAAGAAGGGGGTGGGGAGGGAGAAAATAAAACAGGAAGAGGGACAGATAAAGGGAGGGAGGGAGGGAGGGAGGGAGGGCAGACAGACAGAGAAAGGGTAAGGGCTTGCCCACTCTCTGACCCAGTGCTGAGCCGAGGCCTCTCCTTTCCTCCCTGAGCCCCCAGCTGTCTCCTAGGCTGGGCCTGCACCCATTCTGTGGACCACAGGCCACTCTGATCCTGTCCACCCTTGGACCCCAGTGTTCTTCCCAACCTTTCTCTTCTGATCAGGGCTCACCAAGGACACTGTATGCCAACCCTGGCTGTGTCCTGTGCATTGTGGGAGTCCCTGTATCCCCACTCTGTCACCCTTATTCACTGCAAAACTGTAGTCAAGAGGACACACTTGAGAGTCAGGCAGGTGGTAGTTTAAATCCAACCTCAGCACTTACAGCTGCGTACTTTCCAGCAATTGCCCCACCTCTCTGGGCTTCAGTTTCCTCCTCAGCACAATGGAGGCGCGGCAACCTCCCTTGTGGGGTCACTGTGGGAATAAAGGAGAAGGTGTGTGGCCCTGGGAGGGTGCAGAGCTGGGAGCCTTTACGATGACCTCAGACCTGCCCTGCTTCTGCTGAGATGGCCGCAGCCCTGGCTCAGGCCCACTTTAGAGGGTCTGTTAGCTTGGAGGGTTCTATTCTGGCAGCAGCAGGATAAATTGATGTGGAATTTAGAGATTCAGCCACTCTGCAGGGGTCAAAAGGTAAGCTAAACCTGGGGTTTTCAAGCTGGGCTGTGCCCACAGGGTCCAGGCCCACTGGTGAGCTCGGAAGCCCTATGCAGCCCGGACAGGACGCTCAGAGCAGCTGTATTTCTCAAACCCCATAAAGGGAGTTCCTAGCATGTAATGACTTTTCTCCAAATCCTCTTTTCCTCTTTTAAGCATCCCCTCTATGGCCCGCAGATCCTCCAGGGTCTCTTCTCCCACCCTCTTTCTCCCAGGTCGGAATCATACGCGCCCCCCTCCCCCCAGGGAGGGGAGGGGAAAGGAAGGGTGGGGTGGGCAGGAGGAGGAAAGCTGAGTGCAGGCCCTAGGAAACAGATGGTACAAGGAGAATTGGGTCTCCAAAGAGGAGCTAATAGTCCCTGTTTGCAAAGGTGTGGGTAAGATGCTGGAAATCACAGGGTCTGAACCTTCAGGCCAAGGGAAGGGAGCAACTGAGCAGAGCTCAGAGGTTGTGTGGAAGAAGGCCACCCAGGAGGGAGTTGTCACCTTCAGCCAGGAGTGAACCAAGGCAACCAGTCCCTGACTTCACTCTCCTGACCCCTGCCAGCGCTGCCCATTGGGCAACCCAACTGTAAGTCAAAGGACATGAAGGGCCTTTGATGAGGTCCAGACCAGCCAGCACAGTGCAGTACCCAGGTAGGTAGCGAGGGAAGGGGGCCCTGAAGAGAACGGAGACCAGGACACTCTGGCAGCCGGGACAGTCAGACCTTCAACATTTTGCTTGGCACAAATGGTCACAAACAACTGAGCACAAAGAAACAATCTTTAATAATAACAGATTTAATTCTTTATAATAATATATACCCTTCAAAAAAATACCAAAAAATAGCCAACTCCAAGAACATGACCTGGAAAGTTCTAGAAGATGATACCATGTGTCAGACAGCTGAGAGGAACCCAGAAAAGGCTTTAAGGATGTAAATCTCCAGAGCACAGAGCCTGGCACTGAAGAAACCCGTTAACTGACAAGAGGCTGTCATTCATCTGCATATCCTAGTCTAAGGTCCTAACCTCCAGATCGCAAAGCAAAATGAAAATTATTAGTGCAATCTCCTGTGATTGTTTTCCAGCTCCGTATCCTGCCTAGAACCTGCGCAGGGAAATGTAATTGCCTTTTAAACCACAATGTGAAAGGCGAGGCCAGACGGCTCAAGTGCGGAAAGAGGAGCTCCATCCAGACCAACCCGAGGCGGAGGAGGCCTGGAGGCAGAGGGCACCCCAGGGAGATTTCCCACAAGTGAAGTTAATGAGGGTGGGGAGGCAGAGGGGCTCACTGGGGAGCCCTTCTAAACCCAGAGGAGCAGAGGGGAACCTGAGGCCGCATCCCATGCACACAGCAGGGACTTAAGTACTATTCAAATAAGCCCAGTGCAAGAAAGCTGATGGCAGCTTCCTCTCTCCAGCATATTGTTCATCCCACTAGCCCCACGAGATGCTCTCGGAAAAGAAGGTTGCGTGGCCAAACAACTTAGGGAAGAGCTCCTGCAAGTCAGGGGCCTTGTTAGGCGTCTGGAGACCCTGAGAGGACACGCGCCTGGTCTTACATAACCCCAGTGGTTCGTGCACCATATGGCGCACAGGGCCCATTCCTCCATGGCTGTTAATATCCTGGGCACAGACTTGAGCAGAAGTCCTGGGTAGATGTTTCTGGATTGAACCAGCGACAAGGAGGCCCCTGCAGAGGAAGGATGTCCTTCTTTTGAATGAGTGATATGGTCATATAAGGCCCCAGTAAGGTTCCATCTTACTCCACCTCTTCATTTGGCAAGCACAAGCCAGATGTTGGGGTTCATTCATTCAGCAAACAGCCCCTGAGTGCCTACTGTGTGCCACGCATTGTCCTAGGCACCGGATGTGTCAGAGCACAAAACAGATGACAATCCCTGCCCTGGAGGAGCTTCTGTTCTAGGTAAAGCCCTGTCCCCTCCTCCATCCGCAGCCCTGGAGTGCTGTGTAACCCATTCCCCTCCTGTGGCCATCGCCGATCAGGCCAGGAAGGGACACCCGATCCAGGTGAAGCAACCTGGAAGCTAGTGGGGCCGATCACTTTCAGGCCTCAGGGCTGGGCTGCCTGGTTTCAAATCCTGACCCCCTGCTCTCACGCTGAGTGAGCCAGGCAAGTTACTTAATCGCTCTGAGCTTCTCTTTCCTTCTGTGATGAACATAACAACCTCTGCCTTGTAGGGTTATTTTGAGAATTAAATGAGAAAACCCACTAGAGACCTTAGGCCCTCGGGCGCACGTGCTTGCTGTCCGTGGTAACTCTTGCTCCCAGGTATGAAGAGACTGGATTGGTTGGCTGGGCCTGGGGGGCCGGTGAGGTTTGAGAACAGAGGCTGCCATGTGGGGTCCCTGAGAGGCAAACAGAGGGAGCAGAGCTCCAAAAGCGCATCGGAGAAATAGTGCCAGTGGGCTGAGAGAGTGGCACCTTTGTGTGGGACAGTTCCCTCTGGGTCTTAGTGGCCCGTGTCCCACACTGTTCCCCACCTTCCTACTAATTCTTGACTGGGTTTTCTGCTCCCGAGAAGCCAGCTATCCCTGACCAAGCTGAGGTGTCCCGAAAACTCTGCTCAAGAATGTGACCCAATGGGGCAAAGGGAAAAATATGGGAGCTGTTTCCAGCAAACCCAAATGAGAAACAAGAGGGGTAGGGCAGAAGAGGCCCCTCTTATTACCTGGAGCCTGTCATCCCGCGTCCCTGCTTCTGAGAAGGCGAAGGAAGGAGGCATTTGGAAGGCAGAAGAAAGGCCAAGGTGTCTGATTGAGGGGGACCCAAGAGCGCCGGTCCTCGGCCAGGCCTGAGGGAAGACATCCAAAGCTAATGAGCAGGTCCCAGAGCCGCTTCCCGCGATTCATCAAGGCTGGTGGGGCCACTCAGAGGAGAAGACACCTGATGTTCTCCCCTGCTGGAGACAGTCACAGTCCAGCTCAGGAGATGCCTGGACACATCCCAGAAAGCTCCCGCTCTGATCCTCTTTCTGGAAGGACTGCTGAGCAGGATTGTGCCCTCCCTCCGTGGCCCCCGGTGGCCACTTGATGCTTAGAGAAGGCAGAGACCGGGCCCTGGGACAGCACAGAGGTGTGACAGTGCGCGGGTGTTGGGGGAGTGGGCTGTAGGACTCGCTGGATACTGGATTCGGGATTGGGGGATAAACCCAGAAAACGGCTTGGAGCAGACAGCAGCCTTGAATGCCGTGCCGAGGAATTGGGCGCCACTGGCGATCTTTGAAGGGGCGTGGAGTGGTCTGTCCTGTTTTAGGAAATCGAGCTGGAGGCAGCATGGACTCACCAATGACAGTTGTGGGTCGGTCACAGAACAAGAAGCTGGCTATGAGGCAGAGGGCATGGAGATGCTGGCCTTCGGGTCCTCCAGCTCCCCACCAACCCAGGCACCCGTGCCAGCCTGCAGGTGGGCAGGGTCACGCTTGCTGCCCCAGCTGGGGAGCTCCTTCAGTTTCCGGCTGACCAAGGAGGGTGGGGAGACAGGACAGAGAAGGACAATTCGTACGAAGGCGACGTTTGTTCATTCAACACTGCACATCTGGCCTGAGCCCTGAGCAGACAGACACTTCAAGCCTCTCCTCCCCCTCCTTTTGAAGAAATCTTTCGGCCCTTTCTGATACACAAGTCAGACAAGTCCAAGAGCTGCCGTGCCAAATTTCCAAAAACTGGGTGGCTTAAAACAACGGCAAGTTATTTTCTTAGTTTCAGAGGCCAGAAGTCTGAGCTCAGGGTGTCAGCGGGGCCGCGCTCCGCAGGCTCCAGGGGAGGGTTCTCCTTGCCGCCCCCTTCGCTCCGGGGGGGTCTGGCAGCCCTTGGAGCTCCTTGGCTGTACTCTCCAATCTCTGCCTCCACCGCCACAAGGCCTCCTCCCCAAGTCTCTGTCTCCTCTCTTCCGATAAGGACACCGGTTGTATCGGATTGGAGTCCACCCTAATCGAGTATGACTCACCTTGATTACATCTGAGAACACAACTATTTCCAAATTAGATCACATTCAACATCTTTTAGGGGTACACAATTCAACCCACAATACTCATTATAGGAAAAAACAAAATATAGGTAAGTAGTAAGTAAATAAAGTCATTAAAAATTTGCACCACACAGAGAAAACCATTCTAACATTTCAGGATGCCTCCTTCTAGATGGTCTTCCCTCCATCAAAAATATGGTACTGTTTCTGCAAAAATCCAGTTATCCTGGGTAGGGCTTGGGATCTAGTGATGTCACCTGACATCGTATAGTGCCTGTTCTAATCACAGTTGTCACGCTCTGGGTTAGAGCTTCCCTGTTACACTGAGGAACCACTACCCATGTTTCCTTCTGGGTGCAAAATATAACACCGATGTGGTCATAGCTACAGCCTCACAGCTTGTGGGGCCACTGCAACGGCAGGGTCAAGTCCACGCACATCTCACGTCAATGTCAATCTCATGACCACCCCTGTGAGGTCAATATCATTGGCCCCTCTTTGTAGATGAAGAAATAGATTCAGAGAGGTTAAGTACCTTGCCTTAGGGCACACAGCCAATTATCAGTACACGGGTTTTCCACCAAGGCCCACGTGACAGCAGATCACACTCAGCTGCCTCCTTTAATTGAGCGCAGGTATTACGTCAGGGGTGCTGTTAAGACTCACCTCCCAGGTTCTGCTGGGTGTGCGTGAGGGAGAACTTCCCAGGTGGAAAAGCAGGTGGAGGACTGAGAGAGGCAACGTGCTGTTTGTTGTTTAGCAGGCGGGGCGGGGCGGGGCGGGAAGAGGTCAGCTGGGGCTGCGTCCCATGAGAAGTCCAGGCGTTTTCCAAAGAGCAGGGGCGAGCCCCTGAAAATGTGTCAGCAGGAAGCGCGCCTGTGCTTTGGAAAGTGCACCCTGGCTGCAGGGTGGGGGATGGCCCGGACTGGCTGGCGGGGGCAGAGACACCAGGGGGACAAAGGGGGGGCAGGTTGACCAGTCGTACAAGGAGAAGTGGGGGCGAGGAAGGCAGAGTCAGGCAGGAGGCTCGATAGTCACTCCCCAGTCCCGGGAGGAAGCTGAGGTGTGAGCCATCCCTTGGGGGGTCCAGTCAGCCCCAGCACAGCTGCCCAGGGCCAGCTACTGCCGTTCCTCCTTTCTCTCGGCAGCAGACGTCCCAGGTGGCATCGGGCTAAGCCTTGGCCTTGCTGGTGGGAAGCCTGGCTCCTTGCCAGGGGAAGGCACAGAGATAAGTGGTGTGATGAATGCTCTGAAAACACAGGATTAAGCACTTGGGAACTGACACGAAGCGCCCTTCAGAGGCCAGGAGATGGGGACCAGGCCCTGGCTCCTGCCCGGGAAGGTGGGCAGCTGGGAATGGTGGAAACAGCCCTTCCTCGGGGTGGTGAAAGCAGGCCCACCCATCTCTTACGGAGGCTGCTGCCCTCTTCTCTCTGCACCTCCGGATCTGCCCCCCATGTCATGGACCAGCCTGCACTTTCAAGTTCTAAGCAATGTCCTGCCCCGCCACAAACAGTGGCCCTCGACCCCACCTTGGGCCTAGGGATGCACGTACACACCAGAAGTCCAGTCTGTCTTCAGGCCATTTGTGTGGGCTCTGGACATGTGGGCAGAGAATTTTGGGGTCCTGGGTATCTGGAGTGAGGTCATAAGGAGAGTTGTGGGCTCTGGGTTTCTGACTCGGGCAAGTGAAGGGACAGGGCCATCCCTGGGTATGGAGACCTGGGAAAAAGGAAAAGGCAATGGGGTGGGGAGATGAGGAATGAAGAACTTGGTTTAGGCAGGCGGCCTTGAATGGCTGTGGACAGAGGAGGGTCTGGGGAGGGGCCAGTTCACCAGGCAGGGCTTAGCTCAGACACCGAGAAGGACCCCAAGCTGCTGACAACCACGCCCAGGGAGACAAAGGATTCCTTCCAGACTCCTGGCTGAGTGGGGTCCTCCCTTCCCAGGCTGCCAACCGTAGTTACAGGACGTGAAGTTCGATGGACGGTCAGTGGGCCTCCTCTGTCCTTTCCCTGCCCTAGAGAAGGTCCCGGGAGGGGCCTTTCAGAAAGAGGAAGAAACAAGATGTTTAAGTCAGCTGCAAGGTCAGGGCCATTTCCTAAGGAGCAGCTGGCAGACGAGGCAAAGGCCTCCAAAGATTAAATCCGGACAGGCCAGAGCATAAAGACTAAACGGGCCGGGAGGGAGCCACACAGATTGATTGTGGTAAAATACACAGAACATAAAATCTGCCATTGAACCCTTTTAAGTGCTTAACTTGACGGCAGTAAGTACATACACGACGTTG
Source organism: Miniopterus natalensis (assembly GCF_054644295.1). Taxonomy (NCBI): domain Eukaryota; kingdom Metazoa; phylum Chordata; class Mammalia; order Chiroptera; family Miniopteridae; genus Miniopterus; species Miniopterus natalensis. The sequence goes on from NC_142084.1 coordinate 94,661,929, forward strand.
CACAACCATCACCAGCCTCCAGTCCCAGAACTTTGCATCACCCCACACGGAAACCCCATAAGCTACCATTGATTGAGGGCTTACTGTGGGCTTTCCACTCATCAGCTCAGCTCATCCTGCTTGTAGTTTTGAGAGAAACCCATTTTACAGATGAGGAGAGTGAGGCTCAGGAGAGGACAGTAACTTGTTCAAAGCCATGTGGGTTATAAGTGCCCAAGGCAGGATTTGAGTCCAGGTTTGTTTAGCTCCAGAGCCCCCCATGTCTGGGGCGGGGGCAGTGAGGGATGTTGAGACTAGAGGGCACAGGTTGGGCAGTTAGCACAGTTGCAGATGCTGTTCTCTAGGGGCACAGCTGGGAGACGTTGACAAGTAGCTCTGGTGCTGGGAACTGTCCCGATAAACACGGGCTCACAGGCTGGAGGCAAGGCTCAGCTGGGGAGCCAAGGGAGCTTGGCATAGTGTCAGGGCGTTTATCTGTTGAGGGTAACCCCAGTTAGAAATTGATAGTAGGGTCCAGGTCCTGTCCCTAGGGGAGGATGCTGCCCAGCTGAGCAGAGCACCAGGGTCCCAGCTAAGCAGGAGCCAGGACGACCCACTGTCAAGGGCATGCAGTGGAGAGCACGCCGAAGGACTGGGGGAGAAAATGGGGGGCAGGTTAAGGTCTAAGGGCCAGTGTGCCAGGCCCAAGAGCTGGCTGCCAGCTGCCAGGAGGGCCAGGAGGAGGCAAGGCCTGACCCCAGATCCCAAACCATATTTGGCAGGGTTCTGAGTCCTACTCACTAAAATTTACAAACTCAAAACCAATGCTCAAGGTGCTCTCACGGTCATCCTTGGACATTCACAAAGCCGCAGAAAGTGTGAGTCACCACTCACGCACGTTCCCAGCTGGGGACGGACAAGGCGACACTCTGCCTCCCGTTTCGGCTCTCATGCTGTAAGCAAGTGTCCCGTTTTGTGGTCTACTTAGTGCCATGTTTTTTCATTTCTGTGCTTTTTTTTTCATTAGTGATTTGCTCTTTGAAATGCGCCCTCCCCCAGAATCCTGAAGTGCTGGCTAGTGATCCCGAGCTCAGGAGCGCTGGGCTGGGCCTTAAGGAGGGCTCCCTGTGTTAGGTGAGCTTCGTTCAGGTGCCAGTTACAGTGCCGTCGGCCGGGGGTCCAATGCCAATGAATTAACAGGATCTATTACATAAAGTGTCTGTGAACAAAGTTATATGTTGATCACATGATAAAATGTGGTGACCAGAGGCTCCCAGGACCCTAACCCTGTATTTCCCTCAGAGCAATGGTTCAGTGCTCACCAATTCCGTGTGCACAGTGATTCATCAAATATGACTTCGAATAGAGAGAAGTGACTGTATCCCATGATTGTTTTACATGCAGATCCTGGGAATGTGATGTCTGGTTCAGAGGGCGTGGTCCTTTTCAGGTTTTCCTTCCCCTCTTTGTTGACGTATAATTGATAAACAAAACTTGTATATATTTAAGATGTATAACTTGAGGTTTGGATAGACATACATTGTGAAATAGTCTCCACAATCAAGCTAAGGAACATGTTTATCGCCTCCCACACTTCTCTCTATTTGTGTGGTGAGAGCACTTAAGATCTACTCTGGAAATTTCAAGGATACGGTGTTGTTAACTATAGTCACCATGCTGTACATTAGAGCTCCAGAACTTATTCATCTGGCATACCTGTACTTGAAACTCTGTACCCCTTGACCAGCATCTCCCCAACTCCCCCTCCTCCCAGCCGCTGGCAGCCATCATTCTACTCTCTGCTTCTCTGAATTTCACCATATAGATTATATAGGTGAGATCAAGCAGTGTTTATCTTTCTGTCTGGTTTATTTCCCTTAGCATTACACCCACCAGGATCATCCCAGTTGCAAATGGCAAGATTTCTTTCTTTGAAAATAATATTAATAATCTGAATGATAATAATCTGAATACTACCCTACTGTATAAATATATATCATATTTTATTTATCCATTTATCCACTGATGGACATGTAAGTTGTTTCCATGTCTTGGCTATTGTAAATAATGCTGCAGTGAACATGGGGTTGCAGATAGATGTCTCTTCAAGATACTGATTTCATTTCCTTCAGATAAATACCCAGAAGTGGAACTGCTCTATCAAAAAGGATTTCTATTGTTAATATTTTAGGAACCTCCATAGTGTTGTCCATAATACCTGTGCCAATTTACATCCCCGCCAACGGTGCTCAGGGTTTCCTTTTCTCCACATCCTTGCCAACACTTGTTCTCTTTTGTCGTTTTCATAACAGTCATCCTAACAGGATGAAAGGAGAAACCCACAGGTTCGTCTCGATAGATGCAGGAAAAGAATTTGACAAAATTCAACAACCATTTATGATAAAAAAAAAAAAAAGCTCTTAACAAAATAGGCCTAGAAGGAACACAATAAAGAACATATGTTAAAAACCCACAGCTGGTATTATAATCCATGAGGAAAATGAAAAGCTTTCCCTCTAAGATTCAGTACAAGGCAAGAATGCTCCCTCTCACCACTTCTATTCAACATGGTACTGGAAGTCCTAGCCAGAGAAATTAGACAAGAAAAGGAAATAAAAGGCACCCAAACAGGAAAAGAAGTAAAATTCTCTCTGTTTGCTGATGACATCATCATACATGTAGAAAATCCTGAAGATTTGACAAGAAAAATTTCATAAACTTGCAAAATTCAAAACCAACATACAAAGATCAGTCATGTTTCTATGTACAAACAACTATCAGAAAAGGTTTGTTCCCAGCAGAAACAAAAAGAATAAAATACTTAGGAATAAAGTTAACCAAAGAGGTGAAATACTTGTACAATGAAAATTATAAAATATCAATCAAGGAACTTAAAGAAGACACAGATAAATGGAAAGACATCCCATGTTCATGGACTGGAAGAATCAGTACTGTTAAAATGTCCGTGTTGTCAAAGTGTCCCCATCATTGCCCCTGACGAAGCTGATTCATTTAGATTTTTTCACAACCTTAATCTTTGTCTCAAAGAGTCAATTGTTCACATTACCTTATTACTAGTGGATGGCCCGACACAAGTCATCTTTGCTATTGTTAGTTCTGAGTGCTGTATCTACAGAGTATACATGGTCACGAGGCCACCTGCTAATGGTTTCTTTTGAAGGCCTTTCTTTGTTATATTATGCAGCCTGAGTGGTTTTATTTTGTAACTGCTTCCTGTAAATGGGCCTGGTCTAATTTTATTCTTCTAATGGCAACTTCCCGTTTTTATCCACCATGGAGACCTATGGCATTGACACTAACCCAGGGGGACACATTAGTCTTTATAGGGCCTTCTAGTGTTCCATCATGAGGCATATTCCATTTTATTTAACAATGGCCCTGTTTCTTGTTATTGAGTTGCTTCTGGTCTTTTATTATTGTAGTTAGTACTGTATGAAATTCTCACACCTGCATCTTTGTGCCTTCATCCAACTCTTCCCAAGAGTGAAACTTACTAGATCTGGTTTTGAAACAGTTGCCAACATTAAGAAAGTCTGATTTCTCACTGTGATTGACAAATGGGGCAATCTGGCTGCTCACCCCTTCCTGGAGCTGATGATGGTGGCCTGGGCCTGCTCCCTGGAGCAGCTGGGTCCTCAGGAGCCTTGCTGGTTTTTTCCTGTTTGTGAGACCCACTTGGCTTCTGTAGGTTCTGAGTTTGCAAACTCTGGTTTTAATCCTTGCTGATTTGATGTGCTTAAATCAACATGTGATTGAAATTTTCATTGACATCTACTCAACTGTCAATACAGCTGAGCCTGTCTTCATGCTTTTATCAGCCATTGGTGTGTCTTATTTTGTGACTTGCCTGTTTATGCTCTTTGCTCCATTTTCTATTGGGTTGTGTGGAAGAGGTCTTTATCCATTTAAAGTTTTTTAAAAAAAGAAAAAACCATCTCTGTCCTAAACTAACGTGGCTGGGACATCAGACGAACATCACTGCCTTGTGCATGCATGGAGGCTTCTGAAGTAGCCTGAGCCCAGATGCCAGGCAGCAGAAACTGACAGATGGGCAAGCAGGTGAGTAGCCTGTCACTCCATTAGCCGAGCCTGGATGTGGCTTGGACTAAAGGGAAACAGACTGAAGGCAGAATCTAGGAATAATACTATTTTAGGTTGACCTCCTACCCCTTGATATGAGCATTATTTTACAGCCCATGAAGGGGCTTTGGAGTCAAATGGATTTTGGTTTCAATCCCAGCTCTACTACCTCTTAGCTGTGTGATATTGGGTAAGTCACTTGACCTCTCTGAGCTTTTCTTTCCTCTACCATGCTGCCTTGGGGTTGTTCCAAGGTCAGGAGGCTTGGTGGAGCAGCCAGTCCTTGTAGCCACCGTCTATAAACAAAGAAATAAAGAAGAAGGGAAGGGAAGGGAAGGGAAGGGAAGGGAAGGGAAGGGAAGGGAAGGGAAGGGAAGGGAAGGGAAGGGAAGGGAAGGGAAGGGAAGGGAAAGTCCTATACTGGGACAAGTAGGTTTGAAGATGAAATCTGAGCTGACATTTAATATCTCTGGACCTCAGTTTCCCCATCTGTAAATAAGGAGCTTGGATGCTATGAGGATCCAAAATGAGGATTAAAAATGGCCTTCTACTGCTTTATCGTGGGGCTAATCACTTAGACGGGCTTCATTTGGCTCAGCTCAATTTATTTCATCTTCATTCAGATCAATAGCCATGGCCCGAGCCTCTCTGATGTGCTAGGCTTGTGTTGGGCCAGCGGCTTCAGAAAGAGGCAGGAAAGGGCTGGCCCCTGCCCCACGGTACCCACAGCTAACACAGGGAAATGAACAGACTCTTAATTTGGGGGGCCCGGGAGTTATTTACCGAGCTTTGGGCTGAGGACGGCTTCCTGGAGCAGGAGTGTCTGGACCTGAGGGTGGAGAGGGGTTAGGCACCCCGGGAAGGGGAGCAGCGTCGCAGGGGCTCAGCAGGGACATGAATCGGGGCGCGGGCTGGGAGAAGCGCATCTGGGGCAGGCTCGTGGCGTGGACAGCCGAGGAGGTCCACGGCCAGATCGCGAAGGGCTTTGCAAAGACGTTATGGAACCTGGGCTTCCCTCCAGGCAGGGAGACTGTTTTCACCAGCCCACTGACAGGTCAGATTTGCGTCTCCGGAAGAGCACTGTGGCTGCAGGAGGACGCTGAGGGTGGGTGGAGGGGGAGAGGAGGGTGGCGGCTGCTTCCTGCTCCCGTCGAGGGTGTGGGAGATCAGCTCCAGAGGGAGGCAGATGACCTGGAAATGGGGTGGCTGTCGACAACTGCTGGGGTGACCGTCTGAAGCCCAGGAGAATGGACTAAGCCACATATAGGCTCCCTCATTCACTGTTGTCCCCACTTCGGGCCAGGCTTGTGCGGGACCCAGCGGTGAGTGAAATATACCGAGATCGCTGCCCTCAGGGAGCCTGGGCACTAACTTGGGAGAAAGGCAATGAGAGGCCTGCAGGACTGCAAGGTGCTAGGGACAAAAGAGGGCAGAGATGGGGGCCGCCAGCATGGAGGAGGTGTGGCAACTCTGCCGGGTGACCAGGGGAGGTCTCCCTGGGGAGGGGGCTTGTGAGAAACCTGTCCCTCCGTCCCTGCGTCCAACCATCCACTCATTCTCATAAGCGGTGCATTCAAGGGGAGGCCCCAGGAGGGCAGCTAAGGAGCCCACTGCACAACTTACCCTGGGACTCGGGGGATGTCTGTCCCTTGAGGCTGAGTCTAAGGAGAAGCGGGGACCAGGCCCCTGGCCAGGAGAGGGGACAGAATACGGAAACTCCAAAGCCGGCAGCAACCCCACCAGCTTGCTTTTGGGAAGCGCTAACAACCACAACAAAAAAGGAAAGCAGGACAAGTATTAGTTGCCTTGCGATTTTTCCCCATTTATACATCAGGCCTTTGCAGCTTCATTTCAAAGGCCCACGGTGCAGTGCTCCCCAGGGTCTCCGCCTCGGTGCTCTCCTGCCCCGCCCCGGAGCCTGGCTGGCCTCTCGCTTTCACCATTTTTAGAATGGCTGCGTGCAAGCCTGTCCCCTGCGGTGAGCAGACTGGAGCACAAGATCATGAGGCACAGTCGCCAGGAAAACAACCGCTGATTTCAGAGCTCAGGCCTAGATTCCAACCCTGGCCCACCTCTGGCCCACCATGTGCCTATGGGGTGGCCACCTCACTTCTCTAGGCCTCTCCTTCCTTCTCTGTAAAATGGGTACAAGATCCACACCTGCCTGCCTCAGAGGCGGCTGGGGGGAGTCAGATCGGGGAATGGCTTGGAGTAGCACGGATGTCTCCTAAGCACCTGCTGTGCCCCACCCTCACGGGGCTTAGGGTCTGTGGAGGAGACAGATATTAGTCAGATAAGCCCCAGGCTGGGGTCTGTGGACAGGCAGAGCCACAGGAAACACAGACATCCAAGCCAATGTGAAGAGCTAGACAGGACAGATGCAGGAAGCCAGTCACACCGCACGGAGGCAGAGTCCAAGGGGCTCTGCCCCTGGAGAGGAACCCAGGCAGTGCCGCAGGCTGAGAGCGTGAGAATCAGCTGTTACCTGTGTTATAAATGTTGGTTTTATTACTATTCAGGTGCAGTGAGGATAGCAGATCAGGCGATGGCTGCCATTGAAAGGTAATTGCTAAGATCAGGCTGGCACCAAGATTCAAGGCTGGTGTGATCCTCGGGTTTTGGAGCTTTCTGGTAGCTGTTTTAAAAATCAGCTTGTGGAAGAGTGAGTATAGTCCAGTTCTATGTTTAAGAAAAAAGCCATGCATGTGTCTTCTTGCCTAGGCATTAAACATCTCTGGAAAGGTGTCACCAACACACTGTCCACTATGGATGCTCTAAGGAGAGACACAGGCTGGGACACCGAGGGAGATCTGCTCACTGTACGGTGCAGTGTGTCAAGTTTTGCCACTTGGGTGACTTCTAGGATGGAAACGAAGAGGTGCCCTGCCTGCCCTGCATTTCCCTGTGTTGGGTGGGCCCAGCCCTCCTTGAGAAGCAGGCCTGGGGCAGCGAGGGCCAGTGGGAAGGGTCCCAAGGATCCTAGATGCTATGGCCTGTCTACACGAGCCCATGGGGATATCTCTGTCCACAAGGAGTGGTCAAGAAGCCCTCATCCCTGGGCCAGAAATAGATCTCCTGTTAAAAACCTAGCAAAGCAACTATTTTGGGCTTCCTAGCCTACCAGAGGTAGGTCTGAGAGCTGACTGGGGTGCCGCACCCACACTCCTGGGGTGGCCACCCCAGAGACCATAATCAGAGAAGCTCCCCACCCCAGCTCCAAGCAGCCAAGGTGCCCTGGCCCATGGAGTGGGATTCCAGAGGACTCTTCTTGGAAGCTCAAAGGCAGGACTGGCCTGTACCCCAAGAGCTAGGGTCTGGAGCCAGCGATTCTGGAACCATATTTGGTGCCAGACATGTTGGTCTCTCCCAACAGCCCAGTCTAGCAGGGGTTGTTGTTAGCATCTTATAGGTGGGGAAACTGAGACTCAGAGACAGACATGAGCCATCAAAGATCCCACACCTGGAGCAAGGTCTCAATTGCAGGTCTGTGCCTGACCCTCCGAGACCATGCCCATCATCCAAAGTACAAGTAACAAAAACCCCTACCCCAGCTGATGCCACCCAGCCCAGCCATGCAGAGGCCCCTCCCGGCCCAGGGGCTGGGACAGGTGAACTTCCCTGCCTCCTGCTGGCTCCACGGGGAAGGCCTGAAACGGGGGGGGGGGGGGGGGGGGGGGGGGGGGGGGGGGGGGAGACAGGCTCTGGCCCAGCGGCCTCAGGGTCCAGCCGGGCAGGGTTTCCATGAGCAGTTCGCTGTGCTCCCCAAAATAACCACAGTGTGTATCTTGTCGGCCTGGCACTGCAGACGCTCAGGATAAACCCTCATAAATCTCTGTCCGGGGCCTGTTAGAAAAATGCCGAGAATCAGAGGAACTTGGCGATGGCCACAAACTCAGAGGCTCTCTCTTTCTCTCTCTCATCTTTTACTCCCCGTTTCTCTCTCTGTCCACGCCTCGTTAGAGTACACTGTCTGTGCTCTGTCTCTGAGTGTCCCCTTGACTGTGTGTCTCTTCCATTTCTCCCTTCCTCGGCTCTTTCCCCCAATTATTAAGCTGAGAGAGGCCCCAGCCTACCAAACGCCCACAGAGCACATATTTTAATGCGGCTTCACAGTCTTCCAGAAAAACAGATGCACATCTATGACATTCTTCCTGCTCCTTGGAACAGCAATTAAAGAGACCTGGGGGAGGGGGCTAGAGTGGGGAGGGGGCACTGGGAGAGGCTGGCAGAGAGGAGACAAGAAAGCCTCCCGCTGGGGCTGCTCCTAGCAAAGGCAGCTGATGGGGGGGGCGCTTGTGTGACCATCTAGCACTGTGACACCTTTCTCCCCTGGACGTCAGCTTGGGGAGGGTGACCGGAGGGAGGGTGGCCGGACGGAAGGTGGCTCAGTGGGCAACGCCTGGCATTGGAGAGGCAGTCAGGGGACAGCAGATGGTCCAGGGGCCAGGCTGATATTATAGGAGCACAGATTCTGAGTCCTACATTCAAATCTGGGTTCTGCTACTTGAACCAGTGTGAACTCAGGCAACTTCAAGCTACTCACTCATGCTTTGCTTTATTCCCTAACTCATTCATTCATTCATTCATTCATTCATTCATTCAAAAGTATGTTTTGAGCCCCCAGTGTGTGCAGGGTCTATGGGTATGCTGACAGGACCATGGGTAAATAGTTACAGAACAAGATGAGGGCGTGTGAACCAGGGTGACCTGGGGGCCCTGGCAGCCCTCCCAGAGACAAGACGGCACAAATCTGAAGGACAGGAAAGATCTGGGTGAACAGGGCAGCAGGGAGATGGGTGTCCTAGGAAGGTGAAGGTGCCACAGAGGGGACTGCAACTTACAAATGGGAACACTGAGGACATCTAACAGGAAAAGGACCCATGAAACTCACAGGGTGGCAGAGGGTCTCTGAGGAGGCAAGAAAGATCCAGGTCCCAGCATCATCAACGTCACCGTCAACCAGAGCTCAGTCTCAGACCCCCAGGGGCAGGCAGAGGCCGGAGGCAGGTGAGACGGCCCAGGCAGTGGGGCCAGCTCAACGCTCAAGGATTTATGCCCATCAGAAGAGGGCACCGATGGTGGCCGTGTGGGGCTGGGGGCCCAGAGGTGCCCAATTGTCTACCTTTTCTTGAGAAGATATGCAATATGTCATCTGCGGCCTGCGTGTCCAGAAAGAAGGGGGTGACAGATGGTGAGGGAGCCCGTCAGTCACTGGAATCTCTGCCACTCCCAGGGATCACAATGGGCCGGATTCCTCATGTTGGCCCACCAGCGAGAGGCAGGGGGACCACCAATCTCCCGCCCCCGCTGTGCACTCCTTCCAGACGCCCTCACTGCTCTGTGGTATCCAAGCGCAGGAACTTGTTCGTGGCCCCCTGACCTTTCCCACATGAGTTATTTTTAGGTTCATGGAGAGAGCAGAGACCTCTCTGCTCAGCATTTCCTCTCCATGGCTAAGGCAGGGAGCTGCCCTGAGTTCCTCGCCTTTCTAGCACTTCAACGGCTCCTCTGCCCAGCTTAGAATGCACCAGAGGAGAGGGTTGAAAAGAGGTGGCCCCCACTCTCAAGGGACCATCTCACAAAGGAGACAAAGTGGCCACCTGCAAACAGAAACTTCTCGGACAGGGCACCAGATCTCTAACTGGAAAGATTAAAGACAGTTTCCAAGGACCCTTAAGTTAGAGCAAGCTGCACACATAAGTAGTAGGGAGAGTGGAGAAACATAACAAAGTTGGGGTATCAGTGGAGCCAGGAATAATGTCTACTCACAAAAAGCACTTGATGTCCTAGACATTTGCTATGGTTGGGTCACAAGATCAATGCTGAGCTTCCTAGCGGCCAGTGTGAAAAGGGAAATTTGGTCTATTACATATACCACAATGATCATGCTATTTGAACAAACGAGTTACCCAGGAGAATTATAATACAGCTAACATCTGCTGGGTGTTTATTATTCCTTATACACCTATACAAGGAGGCACTATTATTAGCCTCACTAATGGGTTAAGAGATAAAAGTTCACAACCTGCCCATGGTCATACAGCTGGCGGAATCAGGATTGGGATCCAGACCATTAAAACTCAGTGCCTCGGCTCTAATTATCTCATGGTTCTAAGATAAGAATCCCTCCAAGGGTTCTCCCAAGTGTGGACACCGTGTAACAACCTCACATTCTTGCAGTGGACACAGGAGAGGGCTCATGTTCTAGCCCATCCCTAATCACATTGCTGCTTTCCTGCCAACACACATTTCAGGTCCGTAGCCGGAGTTCCTATGGTGAGTCTTCATTCCCGACTGGCTGCCATCTGGCTGCCTCAGGAGACTGGAGAATATCTGGAAAGGAAGGCAAGCAATCTGTCCTTTAAGCAATCCTCACTCAATACCGCTTCTCTCGCTGAGCTTTGGCTGGATATTGCCTCGCTCATTCAGCAAATTTAGCCTGAGTGTGCACGCGGCCAGGCACGATCCTCAGCTCCAGCCCCACTGCCATGGACACAGCAGAAAGTATCCCCACCCTCATGATCTTACAATCTGTCAGAACAGACGAGCATTAAATGAGTAAATACACAAAGAAAACACACCTTCACATATTATGTTACGCTTGTGAAAGAAGAGTAATGAAGGGGGCATTTCACTTGGGGTGGGGCAATGCAAGTTCTCTTGGAGGAAATTCCATTTAATCTGGAAACAAAATGATGAAGAGGAAGGACCTGGCCAGGCAAAGAGGCGAGAAGAAGCCCTGGAGGCCGAGAGAATGGCATGGGCAAAGGTCCTGAGTGGGGAAAGAGCTTACAGTAGTGTTCAAGGAACTGCAAGTTGACTGAGTTGCTGGAACATGATAGGTGAGAGGGAGAGTGGGGCAGGGGCAGGTTATGAAGGTCAGGGTAAGGAGATTTGCTTTTGCTTTTTAAATTTTCTTGAAATTAGACTCTTTGGAAAGTGCATAATTTCTGTGATTCTGTGCTGTAGCTGAGAATGGACCTAAGCAATCACTGTGTTGGGTGAATGGATGGATGGATGGAGGGATGGATGGGTGGGTGGATGGATGGATGGATGGATGATGGATGGATGATGGATGAATGGATGATAGATGGATGGGTGAAAGGCTGTGTTCTGGAAGGTTCATAAAGCCATCTTGGACAGAACAAATTGGCTATGGGAGAGACAGGAGGCAGGAGCTCATTAGGACACTTTTGTCCCCAGCCAGCCAAAGCCAGAAAGAACCTGTTGGAGGAAGCTTATGGGAGAAGACTTTAGCTCCACTCTGAGAAAAGTCACTCCAGAGAAGCCTGGCTTTGGAGCTGGACTTGTGAGGTCTGTGGGACCTTCCTGATCAGAGCAAAGGGAATGGAAGAAACATGAAGGGTCACAATGACACTATTTCACACTGGTACAGAGCACTGTGGTTTACAAAGTACTTTGACAGTGTGATTAATGATGATGATGACTGTCGCTTGTTGCACACCTATGTCCCAGGCCCTGTGCTAAGTATTTAAAATGCATTTGCTCATTTAATTCTCAGCATAATCTTGCATGGGCTATACTATTACTACCCCAAACCGCACCCTCATTTTGCAGATGAGGGCTCTGAGGCTGAGAGAGGCGAAATGACTCATCCAAGGCCATGCAGCTCCTTTATTTTTAAAGCACCTCAGGTACTACTAGTGCCCAACTCAGCCCTTTCATAAGCACAGGTGCTAGTTGGTGTCGGTTCCCACCGCATGCTAAGTACATGCTCTGACATTCCCAGGTGTATTTGCCTGAGACAAATGTAGGAAGGGGTGGTGGTGTAGGGAGTGGGGTGATTGGGACAAGGTGGGGTTGAGCAACACAGCAGGGTGCCTTCTGGGAAAAGCTTTGATGCTGTTTGGTGGGTGAATAGATCTACTACTCTATCTCATGGATAAGCAATGCCATGCACCAAAGCTATGATTCCCTAGTTGCTTCTTGGACACCTATAATCCCCGGAGGACTTATGAAATGTTGGCCAAATAAAATTTCTGTTGACTATAGTTTTTTTAAAAAAAGCTATTCACCAAAAGCAATGCAAATGAAAACAGCCATGAGCTTGCTATTATCTACCAGCCGGGGGAGATTAAAGGGCATGATCACAGCCATTGTTGGAGGAATGAGGTGAGATAAACAGGCAGGAGCATAAATTGATAACATCTTTCTGGAAGGCAATCTGGAATTGCTCATCAAAACCTCATGCATACGTTTTATCAGCCATTTCACTTGGGGGAATTTATTCCTAGGAAAGAATTAGGTCCCAAATATCATCAGTGGAGTACACCATGTCCACTCCATGACTTCATGTCCAAGAAGCTCAAAGTCAGCCCTGGTGGGAATTGCCCCACGGAAAAGGGCAAATAGCCTGACGTAAGCTGTGGTGTCTAATCTTTGCAGCCATGCTGGGAATGATTCCCAGCTAACATCCGAGAAAGCTGATGTCCAGGGGATCAGGCCCCTTGCCCAGGTGTGTCTGTAGATGCAGGTCTCTAATGTGAGGGCCTCTAATGGGAGGACATGCCTGCCTTTTAGACTGCAGGGCCCCCTGCCGGGGCGGGGGGGGGGCATGGCTAAGTGGTAACCATCAGTCTTTGGAAAGTCACTTTTTCTTTCCCCCATTCTCTCAAGTAGGAAACAGTAGCATTGAGGAAAAGAAGGGTCACTCTGCCCTCATCAAGACCACAACACAGGCACCCAAAAGGGCCTTCTGGATCGGCCCGCTGCCCCTTCGATGCGCAGGGAGACAGGGCCTCCCTTCTCAGCCCAGCCTGCAGCCATGCAGGCCCAGAAGGGGTCCTGCCCCACAGGCGGGGGAAGGTAGCCCCCCTGCACTGCTCTCACCTCTGCCTGTTATCTGCACTGGGCAGCCCCCCCACTCCTGGCCCCCCATACCAGGGTCCGGGGAGGGAGCCAGTGGCAGGACAGCAAACCCGGGCTCCGGAACACGCAAAGGCCTCTTCCTGCCTTGGCTCAGCCTCAGTCCCAGCCCAGCCTGCGGTTGGTGAATGTGTCTCAGGGCTTGAAGCACAAGCCTGGCCTCTTGTCCCCCTAGTTCTTACCACTCCTGGTTCAGGCCAGCTCTTTGTCTAAAGGCAACAGAGAGAAGGGACTTTGTATCAGCCAAGCCTACTGCTGATTCTGGCTCTACTGAGACAGGCCAGTGAGGCAGGACAAGTGGAATGGGGAAACCGAGGCAGCTGAACAAGCTGGCCGAGCAATTTACAGCAGATACAGAAGGTCACTTCTCTAGAGGTAACATCTAGGTCTCCGTTGTATTTCAGCCCCAGGCCCAGAAAAACAGCAAAAGCAGGTGGGTGACGCCAGGACCAGGTGCAATGACTAATGACCCCCTGCCCTGGCGCCGACCAATCAGCAGAGACCAGAGCCGGGGGGGGGGGGGCACACCTGGAAAAGCTGATGAGTATTCTATTGAGACCGCCCCTGAGACGGCCCCTAAACGCCCAGCCTTTAAAAACCCTCAAAACAAAAAGCCCAGCACGTGTCTCCTTCCTGGGAGCCCACCCACGCCTTTCCCTTTCCCTTCCCCTCCTCTTCCCCCACAGCCATGCACCTCCAAACTGCAACCAGGGGTGCAATGGGCAGTGGCAGCTCATCCCGGGCTAAACCCCTGAACCTACCTCCAAGGCCCCCGTTTCTCTGACTTCTCAGTGAGCCAAAGCAGCCCGCGTAGGCTCACTTCTTTCCTATAACATTTCTAGAGAATAAAAGCAGTCCCGCCCAGGCTCACTTCTTTCCTATAACATTTCTAGAGAATAAAAGCAGTCCCGCCCAGGCTCACTTCTTTCCTATAACATTTCTAGAGAATAAAAGCAGTCCCGCCCAGGCTCACTTCTTTCCTATAACATTTCTAGAGAATAAAAGCAGTCCCGCCCAGGCTCATTTCTTTCCTATAACATTTCTAGGGAACCAAAGCAGCCCTGCCTAGGCTCTCCTGTTTCTTCTGTCCTAAGCCCTTCCTTGTTTCACTGTCCCAGCTCTCATAAGTGTCTTCAAAATCTCCTGGACTTGTAAAACTACCACTTACTAGCTATGCAATGTGGGCAGGTCATTTTACGTCTGTGTCTCACCTTCCCAGTGGTCTTGGGCCCTGGAAAAGGCAATAGAGAATGGAGGCAAATGATAGTCATCAAACTGACTAATGCAGGGACTTCTGCTTCTGACCACAATGGAGTAATAGGATCTGGATTTACCCTCTCGCCTGAAACAACCCAAAACCAGACACAATATACAAAATAAGTTTCTGAGACACTGGGTGTGAGTCAGGGAAGGCACAGTGATCCTGAGTGTCAGGAAACAGATGAGGCCAAGCTTGCTGCCCTCAGAGTTCTCAGGCCACAGCACGGGGTGGAGGGTGGGGAGGGAGCCAGGCAGATCCTGATGGCCTCTCTGAGTTAAAGGGATGGGACTGAGGGTCCAGAGAGGCCAAAGTAGCTAAATTTCCAGAGCAGAGTATTGGACTGGAGAGAGCTGCACAGAGAGCGCTCCAGGGAAACTCAGAGGGTCCCCCCTAAGTACTCAGCTGAGTACTGACCAGCGCACACGTGCGAGCAAACTGTCTCAGCTGGGGAAAGAACCACACGAAAGGATGTGATGGAACAGCACCTGGGGCTCAAAAGGGCCAGGATTAGTGCCCGCTCCCCAGCTAGACCGGAGGACCTCGTGGCTCACAGCATCAGACAGGACGCACCTGATATCTCAGTAATGACTAAGCACCACTAAGAGCAAGACTTGAAAAAGTAAACTGTTTCTAAGTGATTTAATTTCATCCTAGAACACAGGACTACAAAAAATATCCCATTTCCCAACAAGGTCAAATTCACAGTGTCTGGCATCTGGTCAAAAATTTCCAGGCTTGCAAAGAGGCAGGAAAATATGACCCGTAATAAGGAGAAAAATCAGTCAGCGAAAGCTGACCCAGAACTGACATGAATGTTAGGATTAGCAGACAGGGACGTTAAAACAGTTATTATAACTGCTTTCCATATGTTGAGGAAGTTAAATAGAGATGGGGAAGACACCTAGAGACGAAACTACAGTGCTTGAGAAACTACACTGGGTGGGTTAGTGGCAGAGGACTGGGGAACTTGGGCCTAGCAATAGAAACGACTCAAAATGAAACAGAAAAGAGAATTTAAAAATAGAGCATTGGTGAGCTGTGGGACTTCAAGGGGCTTCAAGGGGTGTCGTTAGGGGAGTAGAGAACAGAAAAAATACTTGAAATAATGGCTCCAGATTTCCAAACCCACTGATCTAACAGTACTTGCAGGTTGTTTGCTGTGCCAGGTGCTGTCCCAGGGCTTACAGATTAACTCACCTGCTTGTTATTTCTCATAAAAGCTCTATAGTTCTTGATTTATCCCTGTTTTAAAATAAAGAAACGGGCACAGAGAGTTCATCGGTTGCCCAAGGTCACACCGATGATGAGTGGCTGAGCCAGGACTAGGATCCAGGCACTTCACAGATTGTTCTTGGCCCTGCCCTTTGTGAATGTTTTCAACACCAGTCAACAGTGTCCATGCATTTTTTTAACGGCTGCATAGTATTCCGCTGCTGGCGTTTACTTAAATTCCCTAGGGTTGAAACATGGCTTCCAGTTTTTCACCCTGATGAAGAAGGCACTCAGGACATGCACAGAGCCGAGCTGTTGAACAACTGGGTCAAAAGCAGGCACATTTTGAGGGCTTTTGCTGCTGTTGTCAAATTGTCAGATGAAAGTTTGCACAGCCCCAGAGGTCTCCCCACGGACTCCCTGTGCTGCCTTGGGCAACTGACTTAACCTCTCTGAGCCTCAGTGCCCTCTGTTTAAAAGGGTATCCTATCCCCCACCGCTCAGGGCCGTAGTGGGAATTAAATGAGACACCGGTGCCACAGGAATGTCACATGACACTGTGGCACAGAGTAGCAGACCCCTGTGTAGGGACATGGATGGTGTAGCAGAGGGTCGGCCCTCTCCGGGGAGCTGCCGGCTGGGGCGGGGCGGACCGCAGAGGGTGCCTTCCAGCCCCAGGCCGCTCCCGGCCGCTCCAGCTGGAGCCTGCCCCTCCCTCCCCGCCGCTGGCGCATCTCCCGAGCTGGGGAAACAAACCCTCACTTGTTTCTTTGTGGGGGCCCCTCCCCCTTTGTCAGCTTCTTTCAGGTAGAGGAGGCTTACACGTGACAGGTACACACGAAATCCCCCCACTCCACCCCCAGTGCCTCCCCGCCCTGGCCTCAGGCCCGGTACTTACTAGGACCCCACAGCTAAGGCACGGGGGGGGGGGGGGAGGGGGGGGACACTGATGGGCCGGGGTGCAGTGGGCG
Source organism: Miniopterus natalensis (assembly GCF_054644295.1). Taxonomy (NCBI): domain Eukaryota; kingdom Metazoa; phylum Chordata; class Mammalia; order Chiroptera; family Miniopteridae; genus Miniopterus; species Miniopterus natalensis. Next base: position 94,678,339 of record NC_142084.1, read on the forward strand.
CCGGCGCATCTGCACCCTGAGCTGCAGGAGCTGGCGCTGGTCCCCCCCATTCCCATCATGCCTCTTCTCAGTTCACAGATTGGACCCCAAACAAGAATTTCCCAACTCAAACATCGGTCCCCACTGACTCATACTCGCAGAGCAATGTCTTCCCTCCCCCGCCTCCGCGAGCGCAGCTTCTAGAAACATGGTGTCGGTGGGGCTTTGCAGGCCTGCCAGCTAACAGGCCCATCCTGGAGAACCGCGTCCTCCGGGGAACTCGGCTCCAGGCTTATTTGCAGAGAAGGGAATGAATGTTTACTGAGCACATACTGTGTGCCGGGTGCGGGGCCTGCTGCTCTGCCCCCCAGTCACCACCTCGCCCTTCAGCAACGCCCAGAGCAACTAGGATCGTTTCCCAGATGAGGGACCTGAGGTCCAGGGAGGCCAAGGGACTTGTCCAGGTCACATAGCAAGTTGTGTGTGGACCAGGCAAGTGGGTCCAGGCCTCTCTGACTCAGACGCGGGGTGGGACTCCCCTCCCCTTGGGGCTTCAAGGGGTTGGGTGAATCCTGTGTAGAAACGGCCAGCCCAGGGCGCCAAGGCCGGGCTCTCCCCCCCTTACGTCCCCCACCCAGGGCCCTCTGCTCGACTCCGCGCTGCACATGGAGTAGGCCCTTCTCCCTGAGGCCTTCTGTGCTTCGTCCGTCCTTTCTCTTGTTCATTCAGCCAGCATTTGTTGAGCACCTACTACGTGCGGGCCCTGTGCTAGAGGCCAGGGATATAGGGGTGAACAGATGGCTGTGGCGGCTGTCTACATGAGCTCACAGTCCAGGGTAAAAATGACTAAATAAACTCATGAATAAAATGCACGGTCCTCTCTGAGCCTGAGGACTTTGTAAGACGAGGATCGTTCCAGGTGTCACCAGTTCTACAAGACACATCTGTTCACATTTCTGCGGGATTGAAATCAGGATGTTTTTATTACAGATGGCACCTAGGGTTTGACGCAACGCGCCTCCCACGGTCACTGGGAGGGTTTGATAGGACAATGTAAGGAAAGCGCCTAGTATGGCACTTGGCACACAGTAGGAGCCCAGGAAGTGTGAGCCCCCCTCCTTCTGAGCTGGTCAAAGATTTTGGAAGTTGGCTTGAAATTTTCTAGAAAGGCTCCTCCCCTCCTCCCTTCATCTCAGGGCACTTTATGGAAACAGTTCACACCCTGTAATAACCTGACTTTCTGACCACAAGCTCAGGTGAGCTGCTGTTCAGAGCCAATTGTGAACATCACAGTTGTCTTTATGGGCGGAGCTCTCGTCCTGTCACCGGTGGACTATGACCAAAGGCCTGTCCTCTCTGCCTGGCACCCCTGCAGCGGTTAATTAGGCTCAGCCTTTCATTGCATGTGCCTCAAGGTTTATTCCCCAAGAAGTGAGGGAGGGTTATGCTCAGTGCCAGATTCCCAGCCCCAGACCCACGGTGGGGCTCATGGGGAGGGAAAGATCCCCCCTCCCATATAGGTCATATGACCTTGGGCAAGTCACTTAATTCTTTGAGCCGTTTCTTCATCTGTGAAAGAGGAAAAAGAGCAATAGCATTGCTGAGGGTTGTGATAAATTATTCATTCACTTATCAGACACTTATTGAGCACCTACTCTATAGGCATTGAAGAGGGAGCCGTGAACAAGGCAGACACGACTCCTGCTCTCATGCTGCTGACCTTCTGGGGGGAAGACAATAAATGAGTCTCCCTACCAATATGTTTTCAGAAACCCTTTGAAGGAAATAAAATGAAAGGTTGAGATAATCCAGGCCTGAGGGAGGAGGGACAGGAAGGTTAAATGCAATTGGTCACGGTGGTCAGGATCTCGGGAGACTCTCTGAGGAGATGACACTTGAGTTGATACCTGAGTGATGAGATGGAACCACTTAGGAGACCTAGAGAAAGAACTTTCCAGGGTGAACAGTAGGTGCAAAGGCCCTGGGGCTAAATGAAGCTCAGTGTGCTTAAAGAGCAGAAGGCTGGTATGGCCAGGACCTTGGTAAGCACAGGCTAGACTGGTGGGAGATGGGTGGGAGAGGTTCACAGGAGCCAGATCAGGGAGGGCCTTATGGGCAGGAGGAGACACCAAGGGACATGTCACAGAATGGGGACTCTGGCTGTTGTGAGTGGGATGGATACAGGAAGCCCAGCTCATAGCTGGTAGGTCTCACATAGACCACCAGGATTGAGCCCAGGGACACTCCCCCCCTCACCGAACCCACCAATCTGTTCCTGTTATCCTGACACTGCAAACAGCGATCCATGGAATAAAATAGTCAGCGGCTGATACACTGGATTAAAATTGTGCAGACTGCACGTGATACTAAAAATCCAAGGAGCATAGATCTCGAGCACAGGGGATGCCAGAATGCAGCTGCTTTATTTAAGGTGTGAACGGGTGTTTACCCAAGCTTCTGCTCCTAGTGTGGGGGATCTAGGTACATGCAGCTCAGTTGCTTAAAATAGGGGGATCTTCATTCTGTTTTCATGTGATGGGTCCTGAAATATCGCCCCACCTTTCCTACCCCACCCTGGGCTGAGGGTTGGAGTATATTTGCAGAGACCCGGCCGTGGATGGGCTTTGCTGAGAAAGGATCTGTGGCCCCAGGGGCGAGTACCCACCCAGGACCCCTGGAGTCCAAATCTGGGCTTGATTCTGGCTCTGGCTCCCCTGTGTGACCTCATACTGGGATGCCTGGTCCAACTGACTGCTTCTGCCCCTTGAAGATGGGAACAGTCCTGCCCACAGTGAGAGCTGTTGAGAGGCTGAAAGTGTAGACCCTCTGGCCTGGGATCTGCATTTGAGCAGAGCCCTTCATCCTAGGGCTTCCCTCGGGTTCAAGGGGGCCAGGGGCCCTCAGAGCCTGGCTGCCTTTGACCAAAAGCCAGAACTGAGCCAGAGGGAGGGAGAGACACTCGCTGCCTGCAGGATCCACAATGGGCCCATTTCACAGATGGGCGCATCAGCCTGGGAAGTGGGGCTACAGGAAGCCCAGCTGAGTCTGGCCCTTCTCCCCTGAGCCTTCTGCCAGCAAGAACTCCCCATGCCACCTGTCTGCTTGGGCATCCCTTTCATTCATTCATTCACACATTAATATTTAGCAGCTGCTCTTGGCCCATTTCACTGCTAGTCAAGTCCTCAAGTGTGCACCTGAGGCCAGAGTGGCCTGAGCTGGCAGGCCTGGGGGTCTGAGAGAGCCTTTGCCCGTTAGCTGTCTGAGTCCTAGCCAGGCTTAGCAAGGACTCCAGCCTGGCTCCCACTCTCTGACAGAGTGGCTGGAGGGGTCAGTCTCTATCCCCTGGCAGAGGGCAAGGTGGGAGCCTCCCACCTCCTTCCCCTGCCTACCCCCCACCTGGCAAAGACAGGGCAAGTGTTGCTGACAGAGCTTGGCAATAGTGGGGGATGGGAGCTGGTGGCAGACGGGTGGGCACACGGCCTTTTGGAAACACCTGCCAGAGTACAGGGCCTGCTTGGTTGGGTCTTTTCAAGAGCTGTGGCCACACACAATGGGGGGCCAGGGACGCCCCCTTCCCTTTCTTTTACATCAGCTCAACCACCTCCTCAGAGGCTCTCAGCCGCTTGCCCTTTCTTCCTGCCAGCCCCAGCCTCTGCCTGCTCCCCATCTGCAGGCCCCAGGTGACTCTTTAGGGCTCCCCGCAGGCCAGGTACCCGCTCTGCCTCCTCCCCCATGTCCCTCCCAGCACAGCCCGGCCCCCGGCCTTTGTGCTCCTCCACCCTGGGGCCCTCCTGGCCTCTGTCCACCTGGGAAGACGGGGCTCTTCAAATTTGGGGCTCATATGGCCCCTAAAAGAATTTTGAAAACTACAGATGACGCACAAACATTTTTTGTTGGCATCTGAATGTTTTCATGGTAAATGTAAACAGTTGCAAAGGATGTAATTTGCAGCCATCCCTGCACGGAACAAGTGCTTTAAATAAAATCTCATCACCGCCTTGGAGCTATACAGCCTGCTCATTCATTTTCTCGAAAACTCCACCACGCAGACTGAATGGCAAAGCCAGCCCTCCCTGCCAAACTGCAAAGCCAGGTCTGCGGGACTTAGTCAGGAAGCTATATGGTTTAGTTTTCCATTTGTAAGCCCACTAACCCGCCTCTCTGCATCTACCCTCTGCCTGAATTCTAGGCCGGGTGAGGCATCTGATGCCTGCATGAACTAAGGCTGCAGTGCCCATTCTTACTGACACCATCTGGCTTTTCCTGCCCCAAGGTGCTCCCTCAGGAGCTGGACTCTCAAATTGCCTTCCCTTTGGTGCCCTGGACATTCTTTCTTCTTTTCAATGGTTTATTGTGAAATATAACACACACAGAGAAGCCTGTTGTGTATGGTTAAAGCTTGCATCAAAACTAAAATGTACAGCTCGGTCATTTATCAAAGAGCAAACATCCAGGTCGAGAAATAGAACATTTCTAGCTCCCCAGAAACCCCCTCTGGGCTGTTTCCAATCGCTACCCCTCCGTCCTGTTCAAAGGTGCCCACTATCCTGCGTTTTATGCCAGTCATTTCTTGCTTTGCTGCGTGGTCTTATCACCTACACCTGCCTGGTTTCTGAATGTCCTATAAATGGAGCCCCGTAGCTCGGGCCCTCTGGTGCCTGGCGTCTTCCACAGAAAGTAATGTTGGGGAGTCACCCGGGTTGGCGTGTGCAGCTGAGCTTCATTCCTTCTCGTTACCGAATGGCAGTAGATCGCTTAAGTATATCCCAAGTTATGGATCCACTCTACTGGTGATGGACATTTAAGTTGCTCTCAGTTTGCGGCTGTTTAGAATAAACCTGCTATGACTATTCACAAGCTGGTCTCTAGGTTCATATATGTATGCATTTCTTTGGGTGTATATCTAGGAGGTTTTGCCGGGTCATGGGGGTAGTTGTGTGATTAGCTATAAAAGATACAGCCAAATCATTTTCTAGTGTGCTTGTACCGCTCCATACTCCCATCAGCACTGCAGGGAAGTCCCTGCTGCTCCACATCCTTGCCAATTCTTGGTATTGTAAAATTTTAAAATTATAGCCAGTCTGGCTGAGGAGCCATGGCTATCTTGTTGTGACTTTAAATTTTCATTTCCATAATTATTGACGAGATTTAGTACCATTTTATATATTTCTTGGCCATTGGACTCTTCTCATTGTGAAGGGCCTACTTTTTGCTCATTTTCACATTGAGTGATTAGTCTTTTTTCCATCATTTTGTAGTTGCAGAAACAAGTAAGTCCTTTGTTGGTTATATGTTTGCAATATGTCTTTTTCTACTCTGTAACTTGTCTTTTAATTTGCTTATATCTTGGACAAAAAAGAATGTTAAATTTTAATGGAGTCAATTTTATCAGTCTTTTTTATGGTCAACACTTTCTGTGTCTTGTTAAAGAATCTTTCTACCACTCTGAGGTCGTGAAGACATTCTCTTATGTTACTTCCTGGAAGTTTTACCTTTAACATTTAGATCTACAGTGCCCCTGAAATTGATGTTGCAAATGGTGTGAGGTAGGGATCAAGTTTCTTTCTTTCTCTTTTCTTTTTGTTCTATATAGATATCCAATTGGCCCAGGACTAGTCATTGAAAAGATTGTCCTTTCCCCCACAGCTTGTGGTAGTGTCACATTTGTCCTAAAACATGTGTCCATCTGTTTCTGGCATCTCTCTTCTATCCCACTGGCCTATGTGTCCATCTTCGTAGCAATGCCACAGTCTTACTTACTGGGCTTTACAATAGGTACTGGTGTCCAGTAGAGGAAATCCTCCCACTTTGTTCTTCTTTAAAAAATTTTCAAAACATGGCTATCCTTCACCCTTTGTGTTTCCACTTAGAATTTACAATCTGTTTTCCAAATTACACACACACACACACACACACACACACACACACACCTCTTAGGGCTTTGGTTAGAGTTGTATCCACTGAATCTATAAATCAGTTTGCAGAGAAATGACTTCCTTAAAATATTGAGTCTTCCACCTGGCCAGCATGGCTCAGCGGTTGAGCATTGACGTAGGATCCAGGAGATTCACTTTTGATTCCTGGTCACATGCCCAGGTTGCAGCTCGATTCCTGGCGGGGGGGGGGGGGGCGCCATCCGGAGGCAGCGGATCAATGACTCTCTCTCATCACTGATGTTTCTATCTCTCTCTCCCTCTCCCTTCCTCTCTCTAAAATCGACAAAAACATATTTTTAAAAAATTAATAAAAAATAAAATATTAAGCCTTCCAATCCATGAATGTGGTATATCCTTCCATTTAGGTTTTAGATTCCTCTCAATAACATTTTATCGTTTCCTGAGTAGTTTTTAGGTAAAGCCATTTTTTAAGGGAGTGATAGTTCAAGCAACATTTGGATATGGCAAAATCATGATGACAGCAGTGTTCCCAGAATGTTTCTTTGTACCCTTAGCCAGCCAGTGTGGTATCAAAGGGACTTAAAGCTGTGCCTGTGCCTAGGCCCTCCCTCCATAACCACTTCCCCTGCACTCTCAGAAGCTGAGTCAAAGCTGGGATCTAATAAATATTGACGAAGTGAACACTCCCTGTCACCCTCCCATCCCACAGCATTCAACTCCTAGCTAGAAAATTGGCAACCCCACCCACACCAACAGGCCAAGGACAGATCAGGCAGTGTGTCAGCTCCCAGATAAAACTCTATTTTTGAAAAGTAGTTTATTGAGTTCTTTCCCATTAGAAAAGTTTCATACCTGCTCATTATGGAATATTTAGAAATTGCCAACAGAAAGAAAAAGGGAAAAACACCACCAATATCCTTATTCAGAGATCATTGTTAGTCATATTTTCATACGTTTTCTCTCATCTTGTTTCTATGCACGTTTTGTATTTGCTTGTTCTGTTTTTATAAGCCTGACATCGTTCTGAGTTTAGTGTTCTGTGTTCAGCCTTTCTCACTTAACATTAGAACATAAGCCTCCTCTCCTATTACTCTGAAGCCTTTTGAAATGGCAGCCCAAGAGCTCTGAGAGGTTCTGTTGAATGACGACTGTTTACTAAACATTTCCCGGCGGTAGGAGGTGTACATGACTTGCGCTTGTGTGCTAGTCTGTAACCAACATCTCTGGGCATTTATTAGCTTAGTCCCTGCTTAGCCAGGATTATGTCCTCAGGAGAGGTTCTAAGAAGAGGATTCCAGACTCAAAGCATGTGAACAGAAGCTTATAAGGCATTTAAAAGCAGGAGTTAGGACCTGCAGCCATGGCTATTCATGGGGCCTGGGTTTCTCATAACCGTCACCAGGGACTTGAATAAACACTTCAGGCCTATCAGCCCATTCGTTCCTCACAACTCTCTCAGAGTTTCTATTATTTGCCTTATTTTACAGATATAGAACCCAAGGCCCGGAGAGGTCACACAACTAACCAAGGTCATAAGGAGTGAGTGCCCAAGCTGGGATTTGAACCCAGGCCTCCAGGTCTTAACCACCCTAGAAGCATGGAGGATACTGGTGGCTCTTTGAGACACCTGTGCCTCCTCTCATGGTCTTTCTTCTGGGCCTAAGGGGCCTTTTCTTCCTGCAGGTGGGGGGTTAGATGGAGGACCCAGCTGTGGGGACCCCAGGATAGGCCTGAGTCCACCACATCCAGTGTGACCATGGGCAAATCCTTGACCTCCCTGAGCTTCAGTTTCTTCATCAGTGGGATGGGCAAAGAGGGTCCTGTGAAGAGGAGAAGAGGCCAGGAAGGGAAACGTCCCTGATCCAGAAAGCACTCCCAGGTGTTGGGCTTCCCCGGATGGTCCAGGAGCTCTCGGGCCTGGGGGAGGAGGGGCCTCCCTCCCAGACACTCGCTGCTGGCTGGCTCAGGACCCCAGCTCTTTCCACCTCCCCTTGACTGACTGATTCTCTTGGACCAGCTGGGGTATGACAGGCACTGCTTGTTCGTGACTCAACAAGAGCGGCTGCTCATCCCGTTGTCCCCTGGGCCTGGCGCAGAATAAATACTCCAGCAGTGGTTGTGGGATGCAGTTTAAAGAGCCTGCTGAGATTTCACCCAGTTAAGGGACCAATGATGGCAGAGCAAGTGGGGGCCAGAAACTGTTGGGGGGAGGTGGGAGAAGGAAAGAAGAGGGCACTTATCTTTCTACACCTGGGATCGGGGCATTAATGGGACTCGCGTATAGAGACCCGAGGCCTTCTGAGTTTCCCCTTCTCCTGTGAACCTGTCAGTCTCTGCGCTGAGGTCCCTTCCTCTGCAGAAGGGCAATTGTGTCAATCACCGCACTGCCCCTCGGAGGAAGATCACTCACAGGGCGCAGCCCGGTGCCCACCCGCGACGTGGTCGGCACTTTGCAACCAGGGACTGAAAAGTATTGCTTTTGCGGGTGAGGACCGGCTGGGTTTGGAAATCGAGGGTTTGCTGAAAAGAAGAGCTCTCCTGTAGCAATTTTAAGACTGAGCTTTGCGGTTTGACTGCAGCCTGGATTCTCGGGTCTCCAGTTACAGGGAGGAGTCCGAGCAAACGCCTTTGGGTTCCCCGGAGCAGCGAGTTTCAAGCCGGGTGCCGAGCAGGCGCACCGGTGAGCCGCAGGAATTTTTACAACACGCAATATCTGGCTATTTAATCGGGGGCACTGACCTCTTTCCCTTAGGTTGTCCAATAAAAAAGTGACAACAGCCAGCACCACAGTAGCTGTCCCCTGGGAATAAATCAAAATCATACCTATTTTTTCGTCAGATCAGCAAAAAAGAGAATATATTTTTTAGTGTGCTGCAGAATTCAAGTAATTAGTTTATGTACCATGAGATGAAAAAGGTTGAATATGGCTGCCCTGGAGGAGGGGTCTTTTCCCCCAGGTGTCAGCTGTGGTCCTACCCTCCAGCTCAGTGTGTGCACTTTCTCCGAGGTGCACCTGACTGCCTGCTATTGCATGGGGCAGGCCTGCCACGGCATGCCCCGGGAGAGCAATGCCAGGGAGCCCTGCCAGGGCCCTCCCTCTACCCACTGCCCTGGGAGACTGCGCCAACACTGCACAATCAAGAGTCAGCCCCACCCAGGGGCCCCTGCAATGCAAGCATGAGTCCTGGTGCCAAGGAAGGGTGGCATAGTCTGTGTAATTCTGGATGTGGTTAAGGGTGGGGACTTGGGGGTGGGGAGTGGAAATCAAAGCCGGGAGAGGTTATCACTGGAGGCTGCTGCCCAGGCCTGATATAGCCCTATCCCCTGCTTCCTTTTGCATACTCTTGGGACAGGAATCTCCCTCTCTCCCTAAGCCACCTGCGTCACCTGCGCCACCTTTGTTCTAGAGGCAATACTCCTTGTAATGCATCCCTGTTTGGTTGCTTTGTTTGTTTCTCCCAGCACATATCACTATTGATCATACCAGAGTCCTGGGCTACTATTGACCAAAACTCATTCCTTTACAACTCTTTCTTACCCCTTGTTCTTCCCTCTCTCCCTTCCTCCCTCCTCCTTTCCTTTCCTTTCTTCTCCCAGTTCAGAGCAACTCATCTCTCAGTCAGTTTATTCAGATATGTGCTGAGCAACTGTGTATGCCAGTCCTGTTCTGGGCACCAGGGATTCCGGCCTGGGTCCTGCCCTTAGGAGGCTTCCCACGTGCCAGTGGAGAGCACAGGGGGTAATAGCTACAGCAACTGCCCTGAGGTTGCAATGGGGGAAAAGACAAAGTGTGGTGGGACCTCAGGGGGAAAGCAGCTTGTGTGTATGTCCAAGTATTAGGCAATCCCACCAAAGGTTAAGGGCCGTCCCCGTTCTCCCAATGAGAAGGTGCTCAATAAGGCTGAACAATGTAAACTTTTAGGGGTGGAGGTGAAATAGACATCTACTTGCAATACCTAATTTATTTCTTTACTGAGACATACATATTTTAAATCTTTACAGAAAATTATTAATTTAGAAAGACTGCTTGTCCAGTCTCAAATTTCAAGAAATTATTTGGTTCAAATTCTTTACATGTGACTTTGACACCAGGGTCACCATCAGCTGGTGGTGTGTGTGTTGGGGGGGGGGCGCTTGTTCAGTTTTCCAGAGTATGTCATGTTCACAGGGACCACAAGATGCTAAAACACAGCCCTTTTGGATCCACGTGTCAGGTGACCACTGGACACTGTGTCCCCTCTGCAGGTGCCATCGTGTAACATTAGGACAGTGGGGGCTTCATTTGTTGCAGGTGTGTGTTTGTGATCTGCACAACATGCCACTTACTGAGGTGCTCTGAAGGTGACCTCTAAAAGGCCCCTTTACAACAACCTCCATCCCTTGCAGTCACAAAATCCCATTTGCACGGCACTGCTTTCTATGAGTGGAAGTTCCTCGACTCCTTTTACATAACGCTGGCTTCCGTGTGCCTCCCAAACTCAACGGGTGGAGGGCAGACAGAACTCGGGTGCCTTTCCCCACCGGGACTTTGTGTTTAAAAAGTAAGGAGCTGAGAGAACACCCTCAATACAAGTTAGTAACACAAATACAAGGCAACCTTATGTTCAGACATATATGATGAGTCAGGACGCGGTGGGGAATATAGAAGGTTTCCTGGGGGTGGAGGCTTTGAGCTGATCTTGAAGAATGAGAACCTTCTGGGCTGACTCAGGCACTCCTGGCAGAAGACACGGGACAAACTGAGCTGAATGGGGGTTGGGGGTGTCTCCCGGATACCCCCCTTTCATTCACACAGCTCCAGGCCAGCCTTTCCCCTTACCAGCTGGGGAATCTCCGGCGCCTCTTTTCCACTCTCTGAGCCCTATTGCCTATCTGTGAAGTGGGGGTAATGACATATTTCAGGAGGTCTTAAGGGACACAAGAGCATGGGAAGTGGAGCCGGAAGCAAACAAGCTGGTTGGAATTGGGTCGCCTGTGTCCAGATCTGCAACGCGGAGCCCAGTGAGGGCAGGAACTAGCAGGCCTCCCTCCCTGCCCAGTGTGGCCTGGGCTCCTGCACAGACAGGAGAAGTGCTCAGAAAGGACCAGGGGTGGGATGAGGGGGTGGTGGGTGGTGGTGAATGAATGAATGAATGAATGAATGAATGAGGAATGCCTGTTACTCCCTGTGCAGGGAACACTCCTCGCTCTTCCTGTGCTGATTCTCCCTAGTCCCTCAGATGGAGCTGACAGGCCCCGGCTTCTCCCTGAGCTCCCCAAAGACCCCCCATTGCTCTGATCTTGTTTTCTCTCTGGCTCTGATCATTCCAGTGTGATTTTAACTGCTCGCTATCTCTGTCTTCACCACAGCATGCTTTGTTTGCATCCACAATGCCCGGCACAGCGCCTGGCACATAAGATGCGCACAATCAATATTTTAATGAGTGAGTGAATTCATGAGTGCGGGGTCCCTCCTCCCAACCTTTGGATACTGCCCGAGTTTCTCCTAACTGTGGCTGGACTGTCCTCCTCGAGCAAGGAGCGAGCCCTTCCCGATGTCGTCCGCGGCGACCTTCTGCCTGTGGGTATGTCCTTTCCCCACCCCCAGCCCCATCTCTGCGCCCCGCATATGTACCCCGCGGGGGCTAAGAGGTGGTCCCCTGTGGCCCAGCGCCCGAAAGAGGACCTGGCACCCAGAAGGGCTTCTCAAAAGGTTGGACGAAAGAGCCAAAGGCCAGCAGGCTGGCAAACCTGGCACCCAGAGGGCACCCAGCTGCCAGGCGCGCCTTCCTGCCCAGGACGCGGGAACGGCGAGGGCGGGAGTCTCGGCAGTTCGGCTCCCGCCACCCGGTAAAACTTTCAAAAGATGCGGCGGCCGGGCCCCTCCCCTGCGCGCGGTTGGAGGCGCAGCGAGCGGGGGCGGGGCGGCGGGCGGGCGGGCGCGGGCTCCGCCTTCCCCTCCAGCCAGCGCGCCGTCCTCCGGGCGCCCGCCCAGCTGCCGCCGGCAGGCTCGCCCCGCGGCCGCGATGCCCCGCCGCCCGGCCCCGGCCCGCTCCCCAGCCCACCGCGCAATTAGCGTTCGCGCGCCCTGAGCGCGCCGCTGCCGACGCCGAGCCCCAGGGCAGCGATGGGCAACACCGTGCACAGGACCCTCCCAGGTACGCCGGGGAGCCCTGCCCGGGAGGCGGGCGCTGGAGTTCTCCGCTCCCTGGGGGACCGCCGGGGGACCTCCGGACGGCCACCCCCGTCTTGGCGCCCTCGGCGTCCAGCGGGCAGGAGCCTCTGCCTCCTGGACCCCATATCCGCGTGCGCCGGGCGGCCGGGCTTCGCGCTCCGGGAGGGCGGGCACCGCGTCCTGGTTACCTTGGGGACCCCTGTCCGTGTTCTCCTGGCTTTGGCCAGGTGAGCGAAGGGGCCGCTGGGGCGATGCTGGGCGTCCCCTCGCCTTTGTTCCAGGCTGAGGGCGCTGATGAGGGAGCTTGGGGCGCCCTGGGGGGGGGATGGGGTGACTGGAGCCGGGCTCCCCTGGGCTTCCGACGGCCAGAGCCGACCGTTGTGTGCAGACTGCAGCTGCTGAGAGTGGGGGTGCCCTCAGGGGTACCCCAGTTTACAGCCACCCAGCGCCCCCGCGGCACGAGCTGCCTCGGTTTGGCCACGTTCCCACGCGCACCCCCGGCTGCGCCCCCCTCTGGTGTCCGCTCAACTAGGGACTCCAGCCCCTCGGAGCAGCCGCTGCAGAGCGCATCGCCCCCTGGTTAAAACCACCGCGGAACTGCGGGGCCCAGAGTAAGGGGGTGCAGGGGGTGGGAGCGGAGGCAGTGGAGGCCTCGCTACGAAACACCTGGTAACGTGGGAACAGGTCAGCGCGCGGAGGCTCCGTGCCTGGCGCTTTGCATACTCGCGCGTCTGCAAAGGGTATGCAAGGAAGCTTCGTGGGAAGGCTGTGCATCCCAGCTTTACAGAGGAAGAAACTGAGGCTCAGAGGAAGGGAAACTACTTGCCCAAGGTCACACCACTGGCACGGGGAGAGCCTGGCTTGGGACCCCAGTCTGTCTGCCAGCCCTTCTCCCATCCCCCAAGTCTTTAGAATAAGTTCATTTTGGTCGAAGGCGGGGCATTTGTACCATCCGTGGTTCAGAAGGTGAGAGATGTGCGTGTGTAAAGTACAAAAGCACAGCTCAGTGGGAAGCACAGCTGTGGGTAAATTCAGCGAGAGGCTTGAGGAGAGGGACATAGAACCGCATCTCTGCTCCAGCACTCCCACAGAGCCCTCCCTCCTAGGTGTTATCAAACAGTAATTCTTTCTTCCCAGGGAGGGGACTGAAATGGACCGAGCTGCGCTAGGGATTCCCAGGGCTGGTTTATGGAGGGGCCAGCTCCTCGTTTATAAGCCTCTGGGCAGCTTTCCTGCCACTGCACTCACACCTCCAAATTCTCAGAGAGGGGAAGTGGCCAGTGAGCAGCAGGGTTGGGTTTCGGATCCAGGTCTGCTTATGGGAGGGTGGCCTCCACCTCCTACTGACAGGGCTATTGCCCCACCCACCCAGTCAGGGATGTTGGCAAATACGGAGGCATCTCCCAGCCAAAAAGACACTGCGTGGAGGCACAGGCCCCTTTTTAGGATTTCTTAATTAAGAAATGTTAATGCTGTTCTAGTAAGAAGTCATTCTGCCACCTGTGGGTCAATTTTGGGTGAGTGAAGCCACAGACACTGCCAGGTGAGCCAAATATAGCCGGAGATTTCTGTAGTCTCCATCCAGCTGGGCCGTGGCTCTGCACTGGGCCACCCTGGGCTGCGAGCCTGGGTTGGGTGGCTCGCCCCCTGCGGTAGCTAAGTGTGGACTATTCAAACTCTCCACACGGGCTGAAGCTTGCACTGAGTCTGAGGAAGGGACAGAACTGGAATTCCTGAGCCACACCAGGTGGCAGCGGCCAGGAATATGAAGGGCCATTTATTGTTTCCCAGCCTGCCTGTGACTAGTTTCTCACATATACTCTGCCATTTTTTACACGGCTGTGCCCAGTCTGTGATGCTCCCCACACCTGGAATACCCTTTCTTGTCTAGTCCAACCTTCATAATCCAGCTTAGCTGTCACCTCCTCCAGGAAGCCTTTCCTGACCACCCACAGCCGATCCCATCCTTCGCTCTGCTACCTAGATCCCTTTATAGGCCTCTGCTTGTACATCTGACCGCGTCGCATTGTGGTCACCCATTTCCGCGACTCACCCTGGGGCTGTGTGAGGACAGGAGCCAAGTCTTCATCATCTTGTATCACTGGTTGCCCAGCCCGGAACCTGGTGCCTAGCAGGGGCTCAAACACCGGCAGTGGAGCTCGGTTGCCTGCATCTGAGGCTGAAAGAACCCTTGGCTCAGTCTTGCCCTGTGGAAATCTTTGTGTTTCATTCTCAGGAAAAGGGCACATGCGTGGGGTTTCTTCTACGGGGCTTGAAATAGAGAGCTGGCATTTGCCGAGCACCTGGATTCCGTGCCAGGCGTCCTGCATATGTGGCTTCATTTACATGCCAAGCTTGCTTCTCCTTAAGGATCCTGCACTTGCTGAACCCTCTGCCTGGAACCTTCTCCCGCACCTCCGCATGGCTCCCCCCTGCTTCCTTCAGGTCTCCACTCCAATGCAGGGCCTGCCATTGTCCCTGTCCCAAGCACTCCCCTCTTCCTCCACCCTGCTTTGTGTTTCTCTTTAGCCTGGGCCACCATGTGCCACGCTGTGTGTATAGTTGGCTGTTTATTGTCTAAAGAGGGGGATTTTGTCTGTTTTTTCACTGCTATATGCTCAGCACTTGGAGCAGTGGCTAGTACATAGTAGATGGCCGGTAAGTATTTGCTGAATGAATGAATGCATTTAGCTCTTGCAACAGCCCTGTGAGGTAGGAATTATCATCTCCATCTTACCGGTAAGGAAACCACAGCTCACACGACTCATCCAGTTGACAGACGAGGATTGGAATCCGGGTTTATTTAGCTCCAAAGTCCTGAGTTCTTCCTCCAACATGTGATCCATGGTTCAAATGACGTTTATGGGTGCCCCACAGTCCGCCAGGCATGCTGTCATGTACAATAAGGAAACGAAGCACTAAAGAAAGGAATGTCACTTCTGATCGATTGTGGGGATGTCCTTTGGCAGCCCTCTCGGAGAGCGTCGGCAATTCAGATGAACATCCTATGGATAGAAGCGGGCGGGGCTCGGCACAGGAACTCCCATTTGCTGAACTCCTGCTGTGTGCTCGACCTAGTCTCTTTCTAGCTGCAATCCTGCAAAGTAAAGTGCCCGGCTCCATTTTACAGATGAAGAGACTGAGGCACAGAGAGCTTAAGACACTTGCTCCAAGTCACACAGTTAGGCAGTGGCGAAGCTGAGCTCAGAAGGCCCAGGTCTGCCTTATTGATAATTCCACGTGGGCCTTTTCTCTGGACTCCACTAGCCTCCTCCTGGGTTTTGTAAGGGGAAAAGTGTAAGTGCGTGGGGGCCAGGGGAGGGCAGAACTCCTAGGGGGAGAAGGGGAGGTTGAGGAGGAGGAGGGGCTTTTCCCCTCGTCTTCTCACATTTCAGGCCTCGCGCCTCTGGGGCTCACCGTGGTTCTGGTTGAAGTAGAGCTGAATTCAAACTGCCCGTTGGGCTGGTTAATCATTAAGTCCGCCCACGCTTGACCACATCAGCCACCTTTTCAGTGTTGGCTCCATCACCAGGCCTCCTGGAGCTTTGGAGCGAGGGAAGTGTGTTAACCCTGCTCTGTGCCAAGCCCACATTGTCTATTTTAAATCCTAACCCTTTCGAGGGGCTCTGTTTATCCCCATCTTACAGGGAGGCAAATGGAGGCTCAGAGGTGAAGAACAAAGGCGCTCCCTGGAGGCGGAGCCAGCCCCCTTCCTAGTCTAGATGGAGCCCTGCTCCTCCCTGGGCCGCTCGGGCGCCATCCCCGCAGAGCTTGGGAAAGGACAGCATGGGTGCCGGCCCACGTGGGTCAGGCCTGCTCCCTGGTCGTGGGTGGTGATGCTCCGAGGGCTCGGCAGTCACTCTTTTCCCTGGGTCTGGACTTTCTCAGCCCTTGGAAAGACAGATGCCTTTGTGCCCCTCTTTAGAGCCATCGCAATGGCCCTATGGGTGACCCAACCCGTGGCGTTCTCTCCGCGCCCCTCTCCTTGGGCCAGTCACAGTGTAAAGTTGGGCTGGGCTCGCCTGCCGTCCCGCCCCGGCTGCCCTCCTCCCGCCCGCTGAGCAGGAGGCCCGAGCTGAGCCTCAGTGATCGCGGGGTGTCCCGCAGTCACCCACAGGGCCGTCAGCATGCGGCTGGGGGCCTGATGCGCCAAGGCCCCTGTGAGGATGCTGGGACGGGTGGGCTGGAGGGTGGCATGGTCTGGCCCATCAGTGGGAGTGAGGGAGAGGGAATGGGTCTGTCCAGTGCATAGGACAAGTGGAGAAGGTGCCCATGGAGACTCTGGAACCAGAAGGGACGAGGCCTGTCCTCCATTTTTACCCCCTTCCTGCTCCGCCTCTGGTCCCTTTACTCTCCTTCTGAGAGCCCTGGAGCTATGACAATAGGGGAAGGCTCCCTGGAGGAGGTGACATCTGAAGGAAAGTTCACCTGGATGTCTGCCTCCCCTGAATATCACCTCTTTCTATCTTCCTTTAGGGTCTTCCTGTGGCTCTGTCACCCTAAGGTCACCCTGATCTCCACTTAAGTGTCGCATGCCCAGGCTGGGATGACCCTGTATTTTCCTGAGTGTGCACCTTCATTTATCTGACCTCTATGGGGCACCTAGCGTGTGCCAGGCACTGGAGGTTCAGCGGTGGGAGGAACAGAACGCTCCAGTAGAACAGGACAAGCAGTTGATTAGATCACTGGAGGGCACAGTGCTGCCGCCCTGTGCCTTAGAGAGGGGGAAGTTGGTGTCCAATGCCCCAAACAAGGCCTGGCCACCAGACTAAGTGACCTGTCTACTGGGGGTCATGCACAACCAGCTTTAAAAAAAGTCTGTAATGACATAGAATAGAGTAAAAAATAAAACATTGAGCACATTCATGTAGTAAGAGTATTTTTGCTCCATAAACTTTTGTTTCAGGTGTGCATGTGCACACGTGTGTGTGTGTGTGTGTTTCACAGTTTGAAGTGCATTTCTCTCCACGGGTCATAGTGATTAAGGGTCATGATAAGACCATCCATCGGTCAGCAGCAGTCGAAGGGCTGGTGTCCGGGTCTAGAACAGGGATCTTGGAGTTAGGCTACCTGGGTTCAAATCCCAGCTCAGCCATTTCTCTGTGGAGTGACTTTGGCCAAGGTACTTTTCCCTCTATGCCTCAGTTTCCTCACTGTGAGTGGGAAGATGGAGTAGCTTCCCCACAGTTGGCTGTGGTGAGAATTAACTGGAATAGAGCAAGCAGCCTTTAGCACAATGCCCAGGGCCTTTGCTGTTGCCATGAGGACAGGCCTTGCGCCTGCCCCCAGGGTCCCTGGACTGGCCAGCTAACAGGAGCCCTCACTCCCTGTGGTGAAAGCCTGGGTGACCATGAACCTTGAACCAAGGGCTAGACTGGGAGGCATCTCTTTCATGTGCGCTGATGGCAATCCCCATGGGCTCCTTGAGCTCTTTCCAGGACACCTGATGTCTGATGAGGAGAATCTTCTTGGCAGGTTGAATTTTCCAGTTTTTATTTGTCCACCAGACTTCCAGGCTGGGCTCTGTGCTGGCCCAGGGTCACAGCCTGGGTTTAGGAACTCAAGGTCTCGTGGGAGAGACCTGAAGGACAGGCAGTTATGGCAGCAACTCGGAGAAGGGACCCCAGGAAGGCCATGAGAGCTTAGAGAATGCAGGAAGGCTTCCTGGAGGAGGTGCTGTCCAGCTGAGACCAGAAAGCAGAGAGGTTAGCCAAGAGAAGGAACCAAGTAAGGCTGTTCAAGGCAGAGAGTCTATATGTGCAAAGGCCCGAGGGGAGGGAGAGCAGCCATATGTGGGCAGCTGAGGCATTCTGGGGGTCCCAGTGCAAGTGGGGGTGGCATGTGGGGTCAGAGGCCAGGTCGGGGCATGGGGCGGAGCCTTGGGGAGGCTTGGATTTCCAGCTGCCACATTCCCTGCCTAGATGATGTGCTGCATTCACCGGCAGGGGACACAGCATTTGCACTGAGCCGGGCTGCAAGCACCGCTCAAAACAGACTGTTTAATCTTCCCCGCAGACAACAGTCAGCTCGGCCCTCTTTTGGAGCAAAGGGCTTTCTGTACTTAGTGGTGCTCAATGCTGGCTTAAAATAGAAGCCCAGAGGCCAGGTGTGTGCTTCGAGTTTAAAGCAAGGAGGGAAAGGTGAGGAGGCCTGGGTGCAGCCCTGCAGGTATTAAGTGCTCACCTGGGCAGTGGGCAGAGTGGGCAGAGCTTCAGCCTGCTTGCCCCATGCCGGACCCTTTATCTGTTTCATCCCATTTAAACATCAGGGCCAGCCTTCCACGAGCAGTCTCCCATTTCACAGATGAGGACACTGAGCTCACGGGGGTAACGAGATTTGCCTTGGGTCAGGCGGCCAGGAAGTGGCAGAGCAGAGTTGGCCCCAGGCCTGTCTGGCTCCAAAGCCCCTTCTCCTCCATCACCAGGGGCCAGTGCCCCTAACCCTCTTCCTGAGTCCTGCCACCCTCAAGCCGGCCTTCCCACAGGTGCCCCTTCTCATCCTGTCTGTCCTGAGAAAATGACTGACTCTGTCCACAGCCGCCAGGATGAAGCTGCCCCGGGGAAAAGGTCTGTCCACCCCAGGACTTACCCTTAATCTGTAGCTCAAAAGGGGGAGGTGGCTCTGGGAATCCTGCCTTGGAGACAGGGTGAACCCCTTCTTCCTGCCCAGCTAGGGCTCAGGCTTCTGACATGTCTGCCACCCACGCTGGCCACTGCCAGGTGTCACAGTGCATCCGAACCCTTTCCCTGAGCTCGGAGGTCCTTCCCATGCAGAGCTCCAGGCAGCACCCACCAATCAGTGAGCAAGGGGAGACCCTGTGGCTCTGCCCCAGGCTCCTGCGGGTGAGGAGCACGCTGACCCCGCCTGCCTTGCCATCCTTAGCGCGGGCCAAGCTCTCCTGTCCCTGGATTTGAGTCTTGGCCCTGCCCCTTCATCCGCCAGATAAGCTGCTTGACCCCTCTAAGTTTCGATCCCCTCTTCTGCAGAAAGGGGGAATGATGTCACCTCTCAGGCATGCAGCGTCTGACAGACAGTAAACGTTCACACGGGCCACCTGTTAGGGCTGTGTACTCCCTGGGCCGACAAGCCCCTGCTCCTGCTGAGCCTGCGCTCCTGAGGGAGACACACACAAAAGAGTAATAATAACCCCTAAGTTGTGTCACACAGCCGGTCTGGGCCAGACGCTGTTCCAAGCGGGCACCTGCATTTAACCCTGAGGACAAGCCCCATGAGACAGCTACTAGTCTTAGTCCCGCATAGCTGTTGAGAGAACAGAGAGTGAGGCACAGAGAGGGACAGTAACTTCCTGAGGGCACACAGCTCGGGTAGTCTGGCTTCAAGGAAGGGATGTTGTTGTGGGATGGGTGGCTGCCAGGGTGGGGTGGGGGGTGAGAAGGGGACCATTTCACATTTGCCCTGGAAGCCTTATAGTATTAAGCAGGAATCTGTAAGCGTTTAGGAATCCTGACAGACTTGGTTCTAGTTGTTCACCTAATTTTTTACTTGTCTCACACCCCGCCTCTAGGCATGGCAGGGGGGCAGTCTCCAGGTGGCTTGTGTTCACTGTGGGGACCCCAGCTGATATTCCCCAAGGTCTGATGTGTAGATCTCCAACTGCCTTTCAAAGCAGACCCAGGGACAGCTGATGTCCTGAGGTCTTTCTGGACAGCAAAGTGTCATCCCCAGGGGAGCATGAATTCCCAGTGGCATGGCCTGGGGACCCCTGGAGCCTGCAAGCTGCCTGGAGAGCCCTGAGGCCAGTGAGCAGACTTGATGCAGAAGGGCACTGTGACCAAATGTAGACATGACCAGTGTGTGGGCATCACGTGGAGGCAAATTTCAGCTTAGTTAAAGGAAGAACTTTCTAACTGTGGAAGCTGCTTGGGAGTGAAAAGAGGGCAGGGGGAGGAAGCACCCTTTGCTGAATGGCACTGGTGTTAGCCTAGCTGGGGTTCACAGGGACATTGCAGGGGCAACTACAGCGTCAGATGGATCTGGGATGAACTGTCCACTAAGGTGTCTGTGACCCTGAGGTCTTATGGGGCGTGCTGTCCAGTGCTCATCTGCTGAATGCCCACAGGGCCCTTCACAATCTCTCACTTACATAATCCTCCTGCCACTTCTGCATGTTGGGAGCTTTTAGCCCCATTTTATAGATCAAGAAACTGAGGCACAGAAAGACGAAGCCACCTGCCCCTGCCCCTGCCCCCAACCTCATGCTCGGCACTTTTGCAGACTCAGCGACGGGCATTTCTGAGTGGGGTGTAGAACAGCCCCCCTTAGGCGTCCTTCCCAGCTCACCCTCACCCCTTCTCCTTCGTCCTGCTAACCAGACAGGCGGCTCGGCCTCACCTCTGGGCGCCCCGGGAAAGCTCTTTAATGAGTAAGCCATTTGGGGGAAAGGGTGGGGTGGGGGTACCTGGCGCTCAGAACTGGCAGAACGCCCATCGCTATTAACAAATGTCTCTTGTTTACATCCTCAACATTACACATTATTTACATCATGATTATACCCCTCAGGCCCATGTGTTCTTTCCTTTCCCCCCAAGGAGGATGGATTTATGAGATGGGTGGGCACACACAGGCCCATGCGTCCCAAGCCCGGTCTACTGGGTAACTTTCCACTTGGAGGAGAGCTTCTGTCCCCTTCAAGGTTCGGGTGCTTCAGGGCAGGAGGGGACAGCGGCACTTCCGTGTCTCCGGAGATGGCACAGACCTTCATCCCCGCACCCAGGTCACCCAGGGGCTCTTTCCCCAGGTCGGGAGAGTGCTCGGAATCACCTCGCCCACCTCCCATTTGGAGAATGGGCACTCTGAGGACAGAGCCTTGTGCAGGGTCGCAGGATGGTTACAGATGTGCTCTTCAGCTGGAATGCCGAGAGGCGTGGTTAGAAAAGAGCGCCGGTTTGGAGGCAGCCTCAGTTTCAAATCTCAGGTCTACATCTTACTTGTGTGACCCTGGGCAAGTCACTTCCCCTCTCTGAGCCTGCCTCTCCTCCTCTTTGGGATGGGGTTGAGAGTCCCTCCCTCACGGGGCTGTGGTGAGGGATAAGTGGAAGTGGCCACCGTAGCCAGACCGCTGTGCTCCTGAAACTGATGGGGGAGGGGACTGGTTGGACCAGGTAGTCTCGCTGTGGCTGCCGCAGCTCTCCAGGCCCTGGGGTGGATTACTAAAGTACCCTCCGGTGGCCTAGGGAAGCAGTTCGCCCTGTTTTATTGTGCTCTGTTTTATTGGTGGTCTGGACCTGAACCGCAGGAGGCCCGAGGTGTGCCCGCCCCCGTAATGGTCAAGAGCACACCTGGGCATTGGATTCAGATCTGAGTTGAATCGGGACCCAGCTGTGGACCTTTACCGTAGCCTTAGACCAGCCCCTTCCCCTCTGGGCTTAACGTCCTCAGCTGTGCAATGGGCCCATAGGGCTATAGAGAAACACCGGTGAGCCACCCCTCGCAGATCATCAGAGCTTAGGATGTATAGATGGAGATTCTTATCGGGGCTCCAAGAGTTTGCATTTCTAACACATACCCTTTACCTCTTAGGTAGGGGGGCCGAAGTCCGTGCAGACTTCCTGCAGGCCTCCCCGGTCCACACCCTCACGCTCCGTGAGCCCTCAGGCATTTGGAGGTAGGCCAGCGCAGTGGAGGAGGGGAGGAGAAAAGAGAACGCTGGCTCTTCAGAGAGGCAAGCAGAGTGGGTGAACCACCCTTCAGGGTCATTTCTCGGTGGGCCTCAGAGCCCAACCCCTCAGGGAAGGAATGGACCTACTGTGTGCCAGGCGCTGTGCTCTCGTTTGTCCCTGCTTGGATGACTTAAGACACTTTGCCCGGAGCAGCCAGAGCCTCTCTTCCTAGCCCTGGGAGCCAGGCTGGTATGGGTTCAAATGCCAAACTCCACCACTTCTTGGCTGTGTGACCTTGGGCAGCTCTCCCGACCTCTCTGAGTCTCCCTTCCTCACCAGCAGCGGGTTTTCGGGAGGATCACTGGAGGTCTGGTGGGTTGGGGGCCAGTTTCAGTCTCTGCATTGTCCCCTGGGAGGTCTGCCTCTCAGCCCATGCCCCACCCTCAATTCCACTCCTTTTTCAGACCTTAGGGGCGTTAGGCACTGGGGCTCCGTCCCCCCACCCCTCATAACCAGTCACCAGCTTTCCTTTTTTAGATGCTTTTCGTATTGTTCATCCCAAGTCCTCCAAACCAAGGCCTCTGAGCTGCTCAAAACAAACTGATTGATGACATCCACGCCTACCCCTGCCCCTCCGAGGCCAAGCCAGGGCCTGGCTCAGCCCTTAGCCAGAAGGTGGCTTAAGCTGCTTGTACATAGCCTTGCTTTTTTCCTTTGCAGGTCAGGGGGTGAGAGACCTTGGGGAGCAAGGAGGCATAAAAAGGGAAGGATGCAGCCTTTGAGATCAGACAGAGCCAGATTAACACAGGCACTGCCTTCGCAAGCTGGGTGGCCTCTGGCAAGGACAGCCACCTCTCTGGGCCTTGGGTTCCTCGCCTAGAAGCCACCTGGCAGAAGTGGGGACAAGTGAATGGGCTGCGTGGCAAGCACGTGGCACACACTGGGAGTGCCACAGAGGGGGCTCCCCAGCCCTCGGGGCCAGCAAGCATTGCCTGGCGTCGGGGCCTGGGGAACCTTTCCTCAGCGCCCGGGATGTTCAAGGGAGCTTTCTCTGCCCCAGCGCTGCTTTTCACCCCGGGAAGCAGGGGCGGTGGATCTATTGTTCCAAAGTCAGGACAGGGGCCCTGCAGGTGCTCCCCTGGGGCGGAGGTTAGCCAGCAGCCAGGCTTCTGGGCGCCACCCAGGTTGGGGGAGTGGCTCCCCTCAAGGCAAAGAGAAGGAGAAAGCTGGCAGGCTCGCCAGTGTGTCAGCAGGCAGCTGCCAGGGCTGCCTGGAAGAGCGGGTGCCGAGGGGCAGGGGGCAGGGCTGCGCTAGCCGTTGGAAGCGACGTTTAAAACCTGGACTGCATTTCTCACTCCCACTGTGCTGGGTCATTCTGACAGGCAGGAGAGGGGAAGGGACAGTTTCCATGGGAAGACCCAGGGCTTGAATCTCATTCTACAGAGAGGTGGGTCCCTGAGGGTTCCTTCCCTGCTCCAGACACTCCAGGGACCCCAGGAGCCTCCTCCAGTACCCTAACCTCCTCTGCATTGCCTCTGAGATCCTTCATGATGCAGCCCCTGACTCCCTCTCCACCCTCTGTTCTCCCTTCTGTGCTGAAGTCCTTGCAGTTCCCCAAATGCCCTCAGCTTGTCCTCACCTCCAGGCCTTTGCCTGTGCTGTTCCCTCTGCCTGAAACACACTTCCCCATCTTTACCATTGTCCCAGCCACTTCTTCCTCTGTCTTCAGAGCAGCTTCTCTGAGAAGCATCCCTTTGGCCCCAGCCCTTGGTGCTGACCACCCTGTGCAGTCATGGTGTCTGTATTGTCCCCCTGCTCTGAGGGGCAGGGACTGCATGTGACTCGTCAGGACCTGTGTCCTTGCAGCTAGACAGGCCCTAGCGTGAAGTGGATGTTCCCCTAAATGTCAGATGAAGGAGGAAATGATGTACTTGAGAAAGAATGAGAGCGTGTTCCTAGCCCCCCACCCCCATCATTGCTGAGGCCCTGACCCTGGGAGCTGGCGCCTCTGAGGTTGGAGTTTCCTGGGTCGCTTTATCAGGAGACCTCTGTTGAGGGGCCCAGCAGGGGGTCTGAGCAGGCTTGGGAATCCCAATGCCACTGAGCGCACTTTGAGGGGGTGTCGGGATGACCTCACCCCCTGGGAACTCAGCGCATCCAGCCCACTTGAGCAAAGAGGGCTGCCACTCTGTCCTGGAAGGAGCTGGCTTTTCTCCCAGCGAGCAGTGTCGCGTGACCTCTGGCCTCCCGCCCGGGCCTCCTTGCAGCTATTGACAGGAGTGTCACTGGCTGCACTGAGGTTACCGCACTGAGGATTTTGTTTGCAAAGAAAAGGGGAGGGGAGCAGGGTGGCAATTTCCAGAGTGGGCTGGCCCCTTTCCACTCTGGGTGCTGGCTGACCAGGCCTCTGAAACAGAGAACAAAGTCCCATTAAGCTGGTGTCTATCCCCTGGGCGCATGTCACTGCCCCATTTGGCAGAGGTGAGGGAGCACTGGTTATTTTTTTTCTCGCCCATTTTCAAACCCGCCAATGGAAGAGGTGCTCTCTGGTGCCAAGGAGACCAATATCCTTGCCTGCTTTGGAAGGTGGGAAGCCTTGCCCAGTACCAACATTGTCTTTTCTCTCTAATGCACACACATGCACACACGCCACATGGCTTCCTACCACCTACAGTGTTGGTTTGAATTGCGGACTTGGGCACATGTCACTTGAATCAGAGACTTCTCACCTGAGGTCCACAGTCTGCGGCTGGATGTTAGGAAGCACAGGAAGCCCCACATCAAATGGTGCACATCGAGGGTGGGGGCGTTTGGGGAAAGAGAGGCCTGGATAGCTCTCAAGGCCTGTGACCCGGGGCCCTCACGGTTACAGGGCTCCCTGGGAGAAGGGGAGGGTGTGGAACAAGGACCGGAGCCTGGCCCTCCTGCCTCTGACCAGTGTCGCCCTCTCAGAGCCTTAGTTTCATCTGGAAAATGAAGAGGGAGAAACTACCCTGCAGGGTTGTCCTGAAGACTAAACCCAATGCAGAGGCCTGTGGCGGTGCGTTAAGGTCCTGTCAAAGGCTGGTTGAGAGGAGGGTGCAGAATAGACTGGGCTCCCGCTGGCCACTCTTTCCCTGTGGAGCAGAATCTGCTGAAAATTTCAGCCGGGATGCCATCTGCTCGAATGCCAACGCGCTGGAAGCCATCATCTCGGCGGCCAGAGGAGCCGGAGCTGTTGCTTCCTGCCTGCCATCCTCCTGGCGGTAAATGCCATTTCCCCAGGCTCTTTTTAGACCAAAGGAGAGGCTGGGCTGGGGAGATGAGCAGGATTCATTCAGGGGGTGGCACAGTGCACATTTGGGACACTGCTGGGATGGCTTAAAATAGGCCTCTGTCCTTGGACATCAAGGGAAAGCAACTCTAGGGTTTGCAAGAGGCCTTTCCTGGCCAAGGTCACTGGTCCTCCATGGGAGAAACATTGCAGGATGTATCCCCCAGACCCACAAGTAGGCATGTCTGACCCAGGACTAAACCTTTTCTCTAATAAGGTGGTTTAAAAAGCAGACCGAGTGTTTAGTGAGCACCTACTATGTGCCACGTACAGAGTGTCTGACAAGTTTGCCTCCTTCATCCTTAGCAATCTTGCAGCGTGCTGGTGACTCTTACCAGTTTTCTAGGTCTGGTTTGAGGGACCCAGAGATGTTAAGCAGGTACCTCAAGATCACACAGCTAAGATACGACAAAACCAGAATTTAAACCCGGGTCTGTCTCCAAGCCTGTGCTCTTTCTAACCGTCTCTCAGAGTGAGATTTAGAGAATAAAAAAACAGGGCAGAGAGATGGAGGTGAGAGGCTCACTGGGTGTCAGGCATTTAGCGAACACCTACTATGTGCCAGGACTTCACTGGCATCTTTCTGTGCTCTCATGAGGACAGTGAAGATGCAACGCAGGTTAGGCTGTGCAAGTGGGGCGATTGGGGCAATTTTTGTGCTTTCCAGACTCTATAGTGTGGCTGCGGTGTTTACCGCAGTCATTTCAATGCCAAAGTTTGGGTTTTCCGTTGACATCTCCAAACTAGGGCACCACTTTCCCTGAGCCGAGCTAAAAGCAGACATCGGGGCACAATTTGGAGCTTGCTTATTGTTTTATTTTAAGCATTTTCAATTTGTGTAAATAACACATCTTCTTAGAAACTTTTCGCTCTGGTTTTAACTCACATCAGGGCTCTGGCCCTAGAGGGGGGAAAATAGTGTTTACCTCATTCCCTGAAGGAAGCTGGATCCTATAATCAAGATTAAACAAATATGTAAACTTCGCTGGTGACTTGGCTGCCTTTTATCCTAACATATAGTTGGTTTTGCAGGAAACTTCCCCTTATAGTAACAAAGCAGTACTTCTCCCCACCCCAGCATCCATTTCCATCACGAGGCCACTCTGAGGAACATCTGCTTAGAATTCCCAGGCCATTTAGTATAGAAACTCTCCGATCGAGAAAGTTGGATCAAGTTTATCGAGAGATAAAGCTGACAGTGATGTCAGAGGAGTTCAAAATAATCAAATAAGGGTGGCTTGTGGTCTCCGGCACTCCAAAGGGCTTTGAACTGTGGTCGTATTTAACATTTCCTGGAGAGTTTGCCAGCTCTGGGGACCTTGGAGGGAATCCGGTCTGTGGGACAAGGGAGGAAGCTGCAGCCCAGAAGCTGGTGGCTTGGACAGGGCCCTAGCGTGCATGGGGCACGTGGGCTCTGCAGTCCTCGGGCTGCCTTTCCTGCCAGCTTTCACCCGGTGGTATTTCCCCACTCGTTTGATTTGTCCTAATGCAATAGCTCTCCAGTGGGCCCCTGCTCTTACCGTTGTGGTTTCTGGCTCTGTGTCCCTGGTCCTCGCAGCCTCGAGGCCCCTCCCTGGCAGGCAGTGCTGGCCTCTCTGCTGGAAGCCCTCCGTGTCTCTCTGTCCCCTACACTGTGCCATCTGAGCCTCTCAAGCTGGCATTTAGGGCCTTCTTGTCTGGTACCTGTGACGTCGATGGCAACCTTGCCTCTCACCTCTGCAAGGCAGTGGCTGCCCAACCTCAGACACCCTCTGCCACACCTACCATAGATACCCTCCCCACAAAGTCCAGCTTCCCCCTCTGTCCCTAGTGTTCCCTCAGCCTGAATGTTCCCTCTCCTCCCTCAAGACCCGGCTCTGTGGGCATCACCTTCTGTCCCCAGGCCCTGGTTGAGTCTGGGGCCTCGTCGAGGCCCTATAGTCACCCATGACAAAGGAAGTCTGGAATGCACCGCCGATGGGCACCTTATCTTGGTGACTGCTCTATTTCCAGTGCCTAGCATGGTGCCCAGCACATACTAGGTGCTCACTGAACATTTGACAAATGGATGAATGACTCACATCTCTTAAGTTCCTTTTCTTATCTGGGACCTTGGCTTTATTCCTTGTATTTTGTCCTCTGTGGGTCAGTAGCTTCTGTTGGAGAGAGGCCCCTCAGCTTCCCAGCTTGGTTTCCTCCCTCGGTCACTGGGGCCTTCCTCTTGGGCCTGGGGAGGGGTAGCTATGGAGTGCTTGCCTCGTCATCGCCTCTCCCTCTTCATTTTCTCCTGTCCCCACTCCCATTAGCCTCAGTATTCATGGAACCCAGAAGTATTCATGTGCCCAGAGCACAGTGAACCCGTGGCTGGGTATGGGAGGAGTGGTCCCTGAAGTCACCTGCCAGTCCCTAGGGTGCCATTCTCCCACCACTACAGACCACGTGTGCCTGCGGTTGCCTGCAATTAATGAGCACTTGCCGTGAAAACACTGTGAACAAGCAGCAGAGACTCATGCACTAACTACCCACCCTGCCACCTCCAGGCGGCAGAACCCCCAGGAACTCCCCCCGGGACGGAGGAGGAAAGGGAAATGATGAAGCCTTCACCTCAATCCCAGGCCACCTGGCTTCAAGGCCAGCAGCCAGATCCTTTAAGAGAGACCATCCCAGGTTTCTCCAGGTCCTTTGGGGCAAAATTCCCTTAGAAATGAATCCTGAAAGGTGTATGTTCTAGAAAAGTCACCTTGCTTACAAAGAATGTCTTCATTTTCTGTGGGTAAAGAGGAGGGGCAGTCAGAATCCTAGCTTGGGTCTCCTTGGAACCGCAGTATTAGGATACTGTTAGTTGCCTATTAAGCACATACTTTGTGTCAGGAAGTACTCTAGAAACTTCACCCACATGATCTTTTAGCAGCTGTGTGAGTTAAGTTACGCGCCCATTTTACAGGCTAGAGAAGTGAACAGCTCTGGCCTATTACAGCCAGGAAGGGAGGGAGCACTGGGCTTCTAGGTGGTACTTCATTGCCTTTCACTCTGTTATGAGGGATCCCGAGGCTGCATTCTTTGTTGTCTTTTCTGCTTTGCTTTTGAACAAAATTGCACAGAGAAAAGCAACTGAAGACCCCCACCACCACCCTCTCCTCTCCGAGAATCCAAGGCCCTGTTGCAGACTCTGCAACCCAAAAGTGGCCCTTGGAGGATTAGGAAGGATTTGATGGGGGTGAAGTGAGTCGGCCCCAGCCTGGCTACTGTGTGACAAGCTCATTGGTATTGGTCCATCTGGGAGTGAAACAGCTCTGGACAGTGCTTCACCAGACACACACACAGCCTCAGCTTACTCCTCTGTGAAGTGGGTGTAGTGACTTTGCTGTGGTAGTGTTGGGCTGATTGCGGTGGCTGACACCTTCTCGTTTACCAAGTACTGGTCTAATTAAGATGGAATTTAAAATGGAGATGATTATTAGAGGAGGAATCGGGGCTGCACAGTTCGGAGGGGCCCTAACCCTCCTGCCTGTCTCTTCCCGCAGACTCCAGCGCTTCGGCGCGCCTGCTGACCACCCGGCCCTGCTGTGGGCCCGGCCCCGAGCGGCGCCCGGTCCTGGGCGAAGCCCCGCGTTTCCACACACAGGCCAAGGGCAAGAACGTGCGGCTGGACGGCCATTCGCGCCGGGCCACGCGGCGCAACAGCTTCTGCAACGGGGTCACGTTCACGCAGCGGCCCATCCGGCTGTACGAACAGGTGCGGCTGCGCCTGGTGGCCGTGCGCCCGGGCTGGAGCGGCGCGCTGCGTTTCGGCTTCACGGTGCACGACCCGTCGCTCATGAGCCCGCAGGACATCCCCAAGTACGCCTGCCCAGACCTGGTCACGCGGCCCGGCTACTGGGCCAAGGCGCTGCCCGAGAACCTGGCGCTGCGCGACACGGTGCTGGCCTACTGGGTGGACCGCCACGGCCGCGTCTTCTACAGTGTCAACGACGGCGAGCCCGTGCTCTTCCACTGCGGCGTGGCCGTGGGCGGCCCGCTCTGGGCGCTCATCGACGTTTACGGCATCACTGACGAGGTGCAGCTCCTCGGTAGGTCGCTGTCCCCTGCGATAGGCGGGCGCGCTTCCTCCCGTCCAGGGGACGGTGCTCTGCGCCTGGGCGCGCATTTCTTTAGCGTTACGGAGGGCTCGCTTGCTAGGCGAGGCGCGGTTCTAAACAACTGACGCGTTTTAATTCACTTCTCAGGACAACTCCCAACCCCTGTTTTACATTTGAGAAAACTGGGGCACGGCGAGGTTAAATGGCCTGAATTGCAAAGCGGGGCTGGTCTAGTGCCCACGGTCTGGCCCAGGGCGCTTGCTGCCCCCCCCCCCCCCCCCGCCGGGCTCCCCACGCACTGCTCCTTCCTCCGCGTCTGCTCGCGCACTGGCTCGCGTATCCACTTGCTCATTCTTTCACCTGCTTGCTTGCCCCGCAGTCACACTTATGCCCTAATCCTCTGGTATCTACGCTGCCAGGCGGCGAGCAACCAGCCCACTGCTGAGAGGCTCAGGGCCATGGGGAGGCAGGCAGGCAAGTGTGGCCCTGGCTCTGACCCAGGAGGCAGCGACTAATGCCGAAGTCCTGGCGGTGAGAACTCGTGGGGACAGAAGTGTGCTGCCCTGTCTTAGAGGCATACTGAAACTGTTCCAGATGCAATGCCACGTTTAGCATTTGCTTCAACATAATGTAGGAGGGAGAGTTGGCGGAGGTGTCAATGAAACAAGATTGGCCATGAACTGATAATTGTTAAATCTGGATAATAAGCATTCATTTTACTATTTGTATAGAATAGTTTTTCAAAAATAGTTTAAAAAAAGAAAAGACCAGGAGGCCAACCACACAGGTCTGTGAGCCAGGGTCAGCTCTTCGATTGCCAGTTTGCAAAATCCGCCCTGTAAGGAGGGGGCAGGAGTGTAGAGTCACATCACTCTCAGCAGCAGCTCGGGTGGCTTTTTGAAAAAGCAGCTTCATTATCTTGACTTAATTTTATATTTGGAAAACTCAAGAGGAAGAAATATTTTATTCCATGATAAAAACTATAGAATGGTAACATTTACCAAAATCTTAGCCAGAGGGATCTGGTTTTAAAGTTTGAGAAATGCTCTTTCTTGCTTTGTTTACTTATTACGGTTAATAAGAATATTTTTACCACGAAAAAACTTCAAAATACTTTAATGACTTTCCTTTTCGATTTCTTATTAGGAGTGTCAGTCTATGCTAGAGACCCCATTCATTCACTTACTAATCCAAGAAGCTACATAATAAGGAGGGCTGTTTGCCAAGGGCTCCGCTAGGCCCCGGGACCGGCGGCGAGCAGCCTGGCTGCGCCCTGCCCGCCGGGAACTCACACCCTGGCTGGGGAGACAGCCAGCCATCAACCTACTGAAGTACAAAGACCCCCGTTACCTGAGGGAGGCTTTTAAATTTTGCTTTTTTACTTAACTACAATATCCAGCATCGAGTTATTTTTTCATATCGCTGTAATTTTTTCAAAAATATTTTCACGACTGTGACTTCTAAAAAACTCCTTAGCTTCTTGTTTTTAGAATGAGCCCACCTCTTGGTGAAACCTTCCGCATCCCGGGCTCGGGAGCCGCCCTGCGCTCTGCCCCCCCCCCCCGCCCCCCCGCAGGGTCCGCGCTGCCGAGGGGCCCTGCCCTGAGCCAGGCAGCCGGGGGCGCCCGTCCCGCTCCGCCACTGGGCCGCCTGTGGCCTCGGCCGCATTCTTTACCCCCCCCCCCCCCCCCCCCCCGTGCCTCAGCTCCCTTCTTTGCTAAATGGCGAGTAACACACGGTACGCACCTCACAGGCCGCGAGGCCTAAATGAGCTAACTCGTGAGCACCTGTCACATATATTAAGGCCGCACATCAAGAGCAAAAAGGGGTCCGTCTTTTTCCTGGAGCTTATGTTGTAGTTGGGGAGACAGACAGTAAAGGGTTGTCACGTGCCCTTTAAATCAGGGAGGGAGGGGAGCAAAAGAAGAATGGGAGGAGGGAGGGAGGAAAGTTAGGCGGGAGGAAGGGAGCAGGAGGGAAGCGGAGGAGTGGAGAGAAAAGGGGTGAGGAGAAGGAAGGCCCGGAAGAGGGTGGGGGAGGGGCCGACCTGGCCCCCCCCCCCCAAAGGTCAAGGAAACCAAGGGCGACGCTAAATCCAATTCTGTGCATCCGTGATTCTTAAATCAGTTCGCAAAAGGACCAGAAAAAAATGGCAGCGGGTGGGGTGCAGAGGGTCGGCCGGAGGCGCGGGTGGGGGAGGCTGCTGGTGGGCAGGGGGCGCCGCCCGCCCTCACCCGCCGCCTCCGTCCCGCCCGGTCCCCTGCAGAGAGCGCCTTCGCCGACACGCTGCCGCCCGCGCGGCTCAGCCAGGCCCGCTTCAGCGCCTGCCCGCCGCCCGGCAGCCTCGACGCCGCCAACTTCGACAACAACGAGCTGGAGCACAACCAGGTGGTGGCCAAGCTGGGCCACCTGGTGCTGGGCCGCGCCCCGGGCCCGCCGCCCGCCGACGCCCCCGCCGCCGTCCCGTGCGCGCCCCGCGAGCGCCCGCGGCCCGCGTCCTCGCCCGCGCTGCTCGAGGCCGACCTGCGCTTCCACGTGACGCGCGGCCCCGACGTGAGCCTGTCGACCGACCGCAAGGTGGCCTGCGCGCCGCGGCCCGACGGCGGCCGCACGCTCGTGTTCTCCGAGCGCCCGCTGCGGCCCGGCGAGAGCCTCTTCGTGGAGGTGGGCCGCCCGGGGCTGCCGGCGCCCGGCGCGCTGGCCTTCGGCATCACGTCGTGCGACCCGGGCGGGCTCCGGCCCGCCGAGCTGCCCGCCGACCCTGACGCGCTGCTCGACCGCAAGGAGTACTGGGTGGTGGCGCGCGCCGGGCCCGTGCCGAGCGGCGGCGACGCGCTCAGCTTCTCGCTGCGGCCCGGCGGCGACGTCTACCTGGGCGTCAACGGGCGCCCGCGCGGCCGCCTGCTGTGCGTCGACACCACGCAGGCGCTCTGGGCCTTCTTCGCGGTGCGCGGCGGCGCCGCCGGCCAGCTGCGCCTCCTGGGTGAGTACCCCGACTGCGCGTGCGCGGGCCCGCCGGGGCGCCAGAGGGCGCTGCGTGGGAGCTGCAGCGGGCGCCGAAGCCCCGCGGGTGGTTCTCAAACCCGAGCGCGGGAACCGCCCGCCGTCGCCTAGAGGTTCCGATTCAGTTGGGCTGGGCCCTGGGATGCTGTCTTTGCAGCGTGTGCCCCAGGGATGTCCAGGTTGCAGCTCCCTGGACCACACTTTGTCTACACCGATCTAAGTTCCCGGACAAAGTACTGAGGACTGGCAGGCTTTATGCAGCTGGTACGTGGTCAGTGCAATCTTTATTTCCATTATGGTTATAGGATTTATTATTTTTTACACATGCAATGCACATTACGTGTAGGAAAAACAGCAAATACAACTAAAAAGAGGAAATAAGAACCACACAGTCCACAGAAAATGGAATGGAGGCTTGAGCCATCCTATTCTGAGATGATTCTTGCCTTCATGTGCCAGACAGACGCACAGCACCCACCAGCTATGGGCCAGGCCCTGGGCTTCAGGATGGGGCAGGACACGGACACCCCGGTGGAGAGCTGCATGGTGCCGTGTTGGCGGTGTTGGCAGGGCAGAGGGGCTTCTCTACCGCTTGACAGAGGCAGGTGATGGTCGGGGAAGGTTCCCAGAGAGCACAGCTCCGTTTTCATGGTTCAAGAAGTAAAGTTCAAATGATAACAGAAACGATGGACGTTTCATATGTTACCTCATTCACTTTTATCCTCACAACGACTGTATGAACCTGATATCACTGTCCCAGCTACAGAGAAGAAAACTGAAGCACAGAGAGATTTAATGACTGTCCCAGTCATATGGCTGGTCAGCCATGAAGACATTGAGCAAATCGGAGCCTCTCTGAGCCTCAGTTTCCGTCTGTAGAGAAAGGCAGTCATTCCCTGCACCCTGGGGCCATGAGGATGAAATGATGAGGCGTGTAGAGTGCTTTTAGCAGGTGCCTGCCACCGACAGCATGTGTAATAAGTAAGGATAGTAATAAGAGTGGCTGCTGTTTGATCTAGACATTGAAAGGATGGCATTAGGATTTCACCCCTCTTTCCATCTCAGAGTTCACTCTCTGTGTTGGCTCCACTCTGGCAGGACCCGCAGTGCCACGCTACCCTCCCAGTGGAATGAGCCCTTCTTTCGCAATAGTTTGAATCCACTGGCCTTTGTTGGGTTGCATGGCCTTCCCTAAACTGCCATTGAGACCAAGAGGTGAAGTTCTTGTTGGCCTAGCCTGGATCGTGTGAAACAAAATCCCAGTACTGTTTCCCAGAAGTAAATGGGAAAGATGGCTGGGCAGGCAAGTAACAGCTGTCCACCATGCGTGTACGATTCCACCAGAACCCTGTGAGGTAGCTCTTGTCCTCCCACTGGACCGAGCTGGGGACTAAGGTGCAGAGCAGCAGAGAGCCAGGGACTAGCAGAGTGGCACCTGCCTGATGGAGTCTCTTTGGTCTCAGGCACCTTGCAGTCCAGCCCTGTGATCCCGTCTCCATCTGGGTCCCTCAGCGGCTCCCAGGATGACAGCGATTCCGATATGGCCTTCAGTGTCAACCAGTCCTCCTCGGCATCTGAGTCATCCCTGGGTAAGGAGATGCAGATGGGGGGGCGGGGGGCAGGGGTAGGGGCTGGCCTGGCTCCTTCGGCTGTGTCAGCACCTCCCCAGGGCTAAGCAGGGTGGCCACACACACACACACACACACCCGGCATCCTCTCCTTCCTCAGCTGTGCTCTAAGCTGGAGGGAGGAGAAACATCTAGATATTTATCACCAAAGGGTGATAATGGTGCCTGATGC
Organism: Miniopterus natalensis; assembly: GCF_054644295.1. NCBI lineage: Eukaryota > Metazoa > Chordata > Mammalia > Chiroptera > Miniopteridae > Miniopterus > Miniopterus natalensis. Next base: position 94,712,163 of record NC_142084.1, read on the forward strand.
TTGGGGGTAGGAGGGTAAGAAAAGAGGCAAAACCCAGACGAAAACCCAAAATGGGCATTTCCCAAAGTTGTTCCCCCACGGGTTCTACCATAGAAGCTTTGCCCTCTTAGGACTGCACCCAGCACAACACACCTGGGAACCACATTATTCAGTCTAGCTGGTTTTCCCCTCTGCAGTGACAGCCCCCAGCTCCCCGCTGAGCCCCCCGGTGTCCCCCGTGTTCGCTGCACCGGAGCCGGCAGGCAGCAAGAACGGCGAGTGCACGGTGTGCTTCGACGGTGAAGTGGACACAGTCATCTACACATGTGGACATATGTGCCTGTGCCACAGCTGCGGCCTGCGGCTCAAGAGGCAGGCCCGCGCCTGCTGCCCCATCTGCCGGCGGCCCATCAAGGACGTCATTAAGATCTACAGGCCGTAGCCTGGCCCACTCATGGGCCTTGGCCAGAGCAAGGTCACCTTTCTCATGCCCCTCTGGGCTGGGCAACCACCATGGATGGCCACCAGCAAGTCCAGGGGCAGCAGCCATCTCGTCTGCCACTCTCCAGTGGTGGGCAAGGCGTGAACAGTCGTGGAGACGAGGCCCTGGGGGTCTGAGCCCAGCCGAAGGTTGCTTCTGGCTCAAAAGTGCTTTGCCCCCAAAAGGCAGTCCCAAAAGCAAGCTCAGGAACTGCCTGGCAGACCGCCTGTCCCTCTGGTGACCTCTCGGCTGGGAAGCAGCGTCCTCCGTGCAATGCTTTTGCTGGGATGGGTTGAGTTTTGTGTGTGTGTGTGTGTCTGTATGTGTAGGGGGAGGGGAGAAGAGGGAGGGAGACCGAGAAGGGAGAGGGCATGTGTGAGAGAATGAGAGAGAAAACACAGAGGTATTTATCCAAGGATCCTGGCTCTAGGTTATTTTACACTAAGGAATGTGCAATCCGGAGCCCAGACATGAGCAAGACTAGAAATTGTTCACTTCCTAGGGCTGTGACATCAGCTGGTTTTGAATGTATGAAGCCTGCACCTGAACAGAACTCCCTCGGATGGTATAAAAAAGGGACACTCAGATTTCCTAAGAGCAGGAAAAAATAGCTCATTGTTTACAGCTCCAAAGCAGCAACTCCTTGGGGGTTAGGTGGGCGGAGAACATAAAAGAACAATTTGCTTCTTTGGTTTCTAACTCCGTCCTGGAGAGAGAGGCATTTTGATGGGTGCTGCAGCTCTGAGAGCTCTGGGCAGTGTTTCACCTCTTCACCCCCAGACATCCCAATAATAAGCACATCGCACTTGACCCTGTCCTAGATGCTTTTGGTCTGTACCACCTGCCATGTACGAGAAGACGCTAAATTGTCTTCTCCTGGGGAAGGGAGAGAAGCCCTGAGGCGGGGACTCACTTGGAGTTGGAAAGGCCACAGAAGGCACAGACAGTTCTCCACACTTCCTCTTACCCGTGCCTGTGGGCATCACCAGGGCAACCTGCTGGCAAAGCAAGAGGAACCAGGGCTTTGCAACTGGTCTTTGTTCTGACTCTTAGCTTATTTCCCCCTGCTGATTACCAAGATATTAACTGATCCTTAGGATGTTAACTAATAACTGAGATAAAATTTTGACCTTGGGACTGTCCTCCTTCCCAGGACTATTTACTAGGCATTTCCTGGGACCCTGGGCCTCCCCTCACCCCCTCCTCCCTCTTGCCCCAGTTCTGGGCTCCATGTCTGCCCTGTCCTGTGCTGTGCCTTTAGGCGAGTCCCTGGGCCTCTCTGTTTCTCAGTCCCCAGTCTGACCAGGAGGAAGCCTAGTAGCTGCCCATGCCAGAGCTCTTGGGAGGCCCAGCACAGCACTCTAAAAGGCCTGAGACACCTTGCAAAGCAGGTATCCTTCTTATTACAATTCCTACTCTGTTCATCTGCTGAGAGAGGCAGGGAAAGGCGGACATTCAGACTTTAGGCATTCATATAACAAGTGTTTGCCGGGTGTCAGGGGGCTTAGAGTGCAGCTGGGCCACGCCTTTGTCATATCAAGTCCCATGAGACAGTTGGTGGTGCCCTTGGGATGTTCCAGGTCTTAGAACACCTGCCTCTCTGTCTGGAAGTGGCCACAGTTTTCTGATCTCAACTGCAGAAACCCTACTCTTGCCTCTGCCGGAACCCATGATTGGTTCTTTTTCCCTAATGAATTTGGGAAACACGCCCACATTTTAATTTTGCAGCAGAATCTTTTGGGGAGATCTTGGAACCCCAGTGTTTGCCAAGATAAGAGTTTGAGAATCCAGGCAGTGCTGGGTGCCCCGCTGAGTTTGGTCAGCCAGAGCCTTTGGTTCCCCCCACGTGCTGGGTGTGGGCACAGGCCCCGTGTGAGAGACTCATCGCCCTGTGGGCCTGTGGTTCTTTGGGCACCAGTCCCCCCGGCTGACCTGAGCCACAGCCACAGCTCTGGTGGTCTCAGTGGCTTAGGGAGTCAGCTTCTGTCTCTTGGCACTTGTCCTTCATGACTGCCCCCCTCCTCTGCTTCCAGCTGGAGTCAGGAGACCAGTGACCAAGGGCCTAGACCCAGGGTGGACCAGGACGTGCTTCTGGCAACCTGTTACCTGGGACAAAAGGAGCCAGTGGCCTGTTTGATGTGCTCTGCAGTTGCTATAAATAGCCTCCCTGTGTCCAAGAGAAATTAGGGGGTGTTTATCTTCTAAAAACCAGACATTTCCTGATGCTCTAAACTGATGTCTTCAGGGCTACAGGGTAACTGTGTGCATTGCCCTCAGGTTTTGAGATAGGCAGGAGGAAGGACAGGGGGCCTCTTTTGTAGCTTCTCTGCCTTGGCACTGGGTTAGGGCGTCGCCACCACAGCTTCATTCCGAGAGGCAGCTCTATTACCATCCTGAGTCCTGTCTAAGACAGCACCGATCATAAAACACACCATTTTATGTACCACTAAGGAAAAAATGCTGCCAGTTCTAACTGTAAGATGCGGCAGCTATACAGTTCATCCCAATTGGAGATGTTGAAATGTGGAGAAAACAAACTGTTACTTAGAATTGATGAAGTATGGGATTATCTCCATTCAGCAGGTGAGAAAACTGAGGTCCTGGGAGTGAGTGACGTCGAATGACAGAGCATGAGGTGGCAGGGCTGGGATTGAAACCCAGGTCGGGGTGCTGGATCCCATGCTCTCTGCTACTTGGCCCAAGTTCCAGGAAGGTTGAGACTGCCTGAGTTTCCTTCCTTTAAACTTACCCGGCCAGCCCCTGGAGAGAGCCTGGGCACCTGTGCCTGGGTAGAGGGTCCCAGCCCCGGCTGTGGCCCCTGTGCCACCCATACCCCCTTTAGGCTCATCTCTCCACTGCTCGCCTTCTCCCGGCCCAGTTGAACTGTGTGAGAGCCTGGGTCCAACCCACGGGCCCGCCTGTTCCCTGGGGGCACCCATGCGGAGGCACTTTGTGGAGGGCGCTGAAAGCCTTGTCCTACCCCCTTCCTATGCCTGGTGGCCACCCCCCTCGAGCGGGGCCCCCAGCAGTGGGTCAGGGGCACTGAGGATGCCCGTGTTGTGGTCTTGTGCCTGTTCATTTTGAATTGCCAGGGAAATTGGGCTGTTTCCAGGTCAAAACAAGCTCCCTTTTCTAATCTATTCCCAGAGCCAGGAGTCTCCTGGGATCTAGCAGCTGCTCCCTGGACTGCAGCATCGCTCTGTCAGCCGGTCAGCACCCGCTGGTCAACGCGGCCTGTGTTTGGACACAGGGTTGGGAATGGGACTGAAGGCAAAGCCTGCAGGGAGCGCGCAGGCCAGGGCGGGGGACAGGTCGCTAAACTTGGATCTGATCCCTCTGGTGTCGGGATCCGTGCTCGCACGTGGCAGGTAACTCGTCGGAGGTTTGCTGCATAAGTGAGAAAGCAGGTTATGAGTGTCGAGGGGTTTGATAAAACACATGTACACGCCCACGAGGCCCTTCAACAAGCGCCTGAATGCGTCCTAGGTGTGGGCTGCCGGGAGGGCAGAGCTGAGAGGACAGTGCCCCGGGCCTGATGTCAGAGGCAGAGACGTTAAGGGGGTGCTGAGACGTTTGGGGGGATTCCGCTGGGCCTTGTTGGCCATTCTGTTGCCGAGGGCTGAACACCTGCTTTCTGGGCCCAGAGCGTCCTGCGTGCCTGGAAGCCGCCGGCCTTAGTGATGCCAGCGCGATGCGGGCAGAACCCCCAATGCCCCCTCCCAGGGCCCGCCGGGTACACCTGTGGGAGATGGCTGTCTCCTACTTCCAGGCCTCGGGAGTGGCCCCTGGAAATCGGTCCCCAAGTCCCTGGAGAACCCGCAGTCCGTTGCGGGTGAGAAGGGGACCGTGCGGAGCCCTGGAGACCCAGAGGCGGTAACTGCCCACCTGATCCCATCCCGGCCCGGCCCCGACGGGGACAGGGGCTCAGGATCACGCGGCCGCCGGTACTTCTCCCTATTTCATTGTCTCACCGTCTCTCCCAAGCCCCTCGCGACGTGACTTGTACGACAGGCTGCCTGTGCCTTACGAAAGTGTCTGTGCGCTTTTTATCCTTTTAACAAAGCAACTTTCAAAAGCGTCCCAGGGACCCGCGACAGTCACTGCAGTGCTTCAAGACGGCCCTGATGGAGCGGTGGAGTGTCGTCCCCCCCTCCTGTGTACAAACCTTTTGAAAACGTCCCTTGCTCCTCCTCTTCTTCTGGTTCAATACTGTGAGCTCCCCAATACAGCCTAATCTTTGGGGAGCTGTGATAAAGGTTTTAAAACTTGGGGCGAGTGGGTTGGGAAGGGTTTGCACTGGTCCTGTGTGTTGTGCTTTTGTGTGTTTGTGTGTTTTGATTTTTGTCTGTTTTTATCTGTTTTATATTAATGGAAGTTTCCTGTTTAAAAAAAACACAAATACAACTTTGGCTTGTTAAAAAAGAAAGCCTCTCCAGAGCTCAGTTTTTTAAATCACGGTTGAATACGCCGTTGGGCGGCGGAGGTGAGGGGTATGAATCATGGCCGGCCTTGAAGAAACAATTTGCAAAATGTCTGTAGAGCCCAGACAATGTTTGGTTCTTTTGCCAACTCCTACAAAAAAATACTGAAATAATTCTAATCAAAAATTAAGCTCTACCTGTAAAGATGTTCATGGCAGCATTATTTAAAATGGTAAAAAACAGTAAGCAACCCTAACGTCCATTGACCAGAACTCTTTCAAAAAAAAATAATAAATTATTTTTAATTTTTATAGAGAGAGAGAGAAAAACATCGACGTAAGAAAGACACATGGATCAGCTGCCTCTTGCTCACCCCCAAGCAGGGATCAAACCCAGAACCGGGCATGTGCCCTGACCGGGAATCAAACCGGCAGCCTTTCGGGTGCGCAGGAAGACACCCAACCAGCCAAGCCACACCCACCAGGGCGACCAGAACTCTTGGTCACAAGTGACAGAAACCCAACTCAAAATGGCTTAAGGGGTTTAAAAAGCTCAGGTAACTGGGAAGTCCAGTAGGAGAACCCAAGAGCCCACCTCAGGAGCAACTACATCCAGAACCCGAAATGCTGCCCCGGGGCTCGCTCTGCCCTCCGGGGCTGCCCCCGGCTCCCGGGCAGGTTCTCGCCCGCAGCCAGCCCTGCAGCGATCCCCCCAGGGACCAACATCCCGAACCCCCTCGGAGGCCAGGGAGATGGGGGGCTCGGACCCAGGATGCGCGCTCACCTCCCCCCAGTAGCTGCCGGGGTGGCACTGAGGGCGAGGGTCACAGTCCCTGCAGGGAACTGGAGCAAGGCCCGAGTGCGGGGCAGGCAAACAGCAGGCGTCCGTCTCAGCAAGGGCGGACAAGCGGTGATATCCACGCAGACCAGTCAGTAGCACGGCTGTGGAGCCGCGACACTGGGCCAGACACTGAGGCTTTCTGTGCCTCCGTTTGTCATCTGCAACCCAAGCATAACAGGAGCGCTGACTTTAGGATGGGCGGGAGCATTCCCGAGATCATGCTGATGGCTCGCTAGGCCCGTGTCTGGCACTCAGCAAAGAGTTCGCACACGGGCGCATCTTCAGGTTAAAACATGCCGGGAGACCAAGATACGAAACTACACACACTCTAATCTCATGGATGTACAAAGAAAAAAACCCCAGCAGTCCGGAAACCCGACCAAACATTGGAATGACCAACAGAAAGGAAGCAAAGTGGCCCCGGGGGGCTGGGGTTGGGTGATGGTGTACTGGTGACTTTTCCCCGTGTTTTCCAAATGTCTATAATGACCAATGGTTACTTTACCTTTAAACTGTTACTTGGAAAAAAAAAAATATCTCCCTACTCTGCAAAAAGCAAGGAGAACCACTGGCCCTTGCTGGAATTCGCCAGGAATTCCCAGGCTGAGTGTCTGAGTTTGAGATCCAAATTTAGCCACAGTGAAGATAAGGGCCTGTAAGTTTCCAGCGGAGGCCAGGCCAGGCTGACCAGCTTGGTCGGGTTCCTCCAGGCCAGGCTTTAGGGCCCAGATTCCTGGGATGGAGCCCTGCAGTGATGTGAGGACAGGGGGGAAAGGAAGAGTGTGAAGGGGCTGCCCAGCCTCGTTCCTACCCCCCACCCCCACTCCCACTCCCACTTGCTAGAACAGCCTGGCTCAGTCACGCTGTTTCAGGAGCCGTGGAGTAAGAAAAATGAACCCACATTTATCAAGCACAAGAAACCCCAATTTTCACCCATTTGCTCATTAAATCTTCACAATGATGTTTGTCTCCTCATTTTACAGGCAAGAGAAAAAGGGCTCCTCCAAGGTAGACCTCAGATCGGACCTCAGATGTGCCTGCTCCAGAAAAGGCAAAATCTCTCAGAGGCACGTTTTGCACCTTTCCCCTACGTTTCAGTTAGAGGCCGAGTCTTCCCAGAACTCAGGCTCCTTTCTCCCCTCCTAGGTTTCCTTCCTGTGATGCCCTCCCCTTCTACTGGGCCAGGGGACATTTTCGTAGGTGCCATCTAATAATCAAGACTTTAAAAATAATAATAAAAGTGTTGGGGAGGGGAGACCGCATTCATCTAGGCTATTTTGGTTGTAAGAGACTGAAACCCAATTCAAGAAAAACCTAACTTAAGAAACAACTCACACAACTAAACAGTTCTGTTCTGGCTTCAGGGATGGCTGGATCCAGGTGTCATTGGACATGTATCTCTGTCTCTCAGTTCTGCTTTCCTCTGGGCTGATATCATTCTCAAGCAGGTTCTCCCTCTATGGTAACCAAGATGGTCTCCAGTGGCTCCTAACATATTATGCCAGCTTACTAATCCTTTAAAAAAATTTTAGAAAAAGTCCCAGGACTGTCTTTCCTTTGACCCCCTTGGATCAAAAACTCAATTTCTGAACTAATCTGTCACATTCCCACACTTGATAAAAAACAAAAAACCAGGCATGACATGGCTCTTTCCCTCCAGAATCAACTGATCTGGAGTGGAAGGCAGATCCATAGACAGACCTGTTCAGACCAGTGCCTCTCTAAGGCTGCTGGGACAGACTGGATTCAAGGTATAAAGGTTCTGGGTCATTTAGAGGTTTGATTCAGGCATCCTTCTTCCTCCTGGGTGTTCAGGCGCTTACTAATGCCTGGGCTATGCTATGCTCCCTGGCACATTATATCTCCCCTCTAATGCTTCAGTATACAGAGCCTGCGCCCTGACCCTCACCACCCTGCCACCTGAAGCACAGCCTCAGAGGAGCTTTGCCATAGTACGTGTATGGAGATTTCTCTTTTTCTCATTCCTTGTGTTCCTACAAGGCAAATAATCATCCACAATAATAATAACAACAGACAATTTAATGAGCACCTACTATGTGCTACGGGCATCCATTACATCATTGATCCTCACAACAGCTCTTTGAGGTCGGTCCCATCATTACTTTCATTTTATAGGATGGAAAACCAAGACTGAGAGACATTAAGTAACTTTACCCACTCTCTATGGCTTCTCAAAGACAAAAGGATTTCTTTTATTTCCTTTTGTAATTATTTCCCAGGACCTAGACCCAGTGGTTTTCAAGGGCAAGTGGGCCTGGAACATAGGCACCTGTGATTTCACTGACTCCACAAACAGCCTGTCGGGTAGGTACTACTGTCTCATTTTACAGAAAAGGGAAGAGGGGCTCAGAGAGGGCAGTGACCTGTCCTGAATCGCACAGCTCGTGAGCTGCAGAGCCAGGGTTTGGAGCAGGTCTGACTCTTTCCTCAGCATCATAGCTTGTCTGCGGGTAAATCATCAGGAGGAAGACCAGGGTGATGGGAAAGGAGAGGAAGAGAGGAGCAAGGAGGGGAAAGATGGGAAGGAGAGGGAACCAGGCTCAGCACAGAGAGGGACAAGGGAGAAAAAGCCATCAAGTTGTGTCCTTGACTTGCAGAAGGTCTATTAATCCAGTCCCAGAGAGGGGAGTCTGCCTCTCCTTCAGGCTCATCTCTCCTGGCTCTTGGAAGCTGCTTTTGGCTCCCACACAGGGATACGGAAAACACGAAAATCCCAGGCATCCACTGTGGGAACAGAACCCCAACCTTGGCTGTTAAATGCACCCAGGGGAAGCTTCCAGAAGCCTGGGGGCAGCTGCATCAACACAGAGTGCCTCAGGAAGTCTGGCCCCCATTCCTCAGCCCCTCCCCTCCTGGCTGTGGCGTGCAGGTCTAAACCTTTCTCTTGGAATTGAGAGCCCTCGACTCTCCCTCCTGCCTCTTCGGCTGCCTGGGGAAGGCTTCAGCCATTGGAAGAGTCCAGGAGCCTGCCTAGGAGTCAGCCAGATAGACCCGAGTTCCTGTCCACACCCTGTCCCCAGCAAGAGGGAGCACTCAGCCCCTCCAAGGGGCCTCAACTTTGTGTGGCAGTCCCCCTGGAGTTGTGCATTGCGGAGGCCCCCTCCCTGCGCCTCACTTCCCTGCCTCTAGGTAAGGCCTGTAGGTACTTTGGAGGCTGCGCCCTGGAGTCTCAGCTTGTCTCTGTGCAGGTGTTTTCAACGTGATAGAAGTCTGGCCTCTGTTGTGCGATCCTGGGCAAGTTACCCTCTCCGAGCCTCAGTCAGCCCCCTCGCGGACCACGTGAGGGTATAGTGTCAGGGACTGGCTGGCACCGGCAGGTGCTCAGTTATGTTGGTTACTGCTTTTACTGGCATTATAGGACCTGCTGCACCCACCCCCTGTCCTAGCTGGGCTAGGGGCTGCCCCTCTGACCCCCACAACCCCCTGGGCCTCCCTTCAGGCCCTGCACTGCCTCAGCGAGTCAACCCCGTGACACTGTCATCAGTGAACATCCTAATATCATAGTTTGTGACCAAATACCTGGACCCTTCTGCTATTTGGTCCCTGACCCTGATCTAGTGACCAGGCCGTTTGGAGTGTGCACTCAACCCTGTCTACCTGACCGACTCTTTTCTTCACATTGTCCGTCTCACCTCAAAAGTTGTTTTACTAGTTTATTTTGCAGACTCCAAGGGAAACTGAGGCATTGGCCCCTGCCTTGTGAGCCCCCCGCCCCGTGTGTTAGGACTCCAGCTGTTGGCTACATCCCGTGACTCCGCCTGCTGAGCGCTGGTCAGTCGGAACTACCCATTGTTCTCATCTCACAACCCCACTTGCTGACCACTGAGTCAGCCAGCCCTTGAAAGTCCAGTCACCAACACAGATCAGAAAATGAATGGTGTCAATTTATGGTCTTATTTCCCTAGCAACCCATCCTTTTGATCAGCTGGCAACTCTCACCTTTAAAACCCACGCCTAACCCATCCCACTTTAGAGCCTGTCTCTGGTTTATGCCGAAGGCTACACTCTCTGATTTGCAAATCACATCAGAAGAAAACTCTCTTTTCCCTCAGAAGAGTCCTGCGGGACTTTCCTTTACTGCAGCATCTACAGGTGACCAGCACGCCGTCTCCCAAATAGCAGGACCGTGGTGTTTCACCCTCCCCCTGTGCAGAGTCTCTGGCTGTAGACACCTTCCCGAAAGGCATGAAGGTGGGGGGCAGCCAGATGCCAGGCTGGGGGCAGTCAGATGCCAGGCTGGGGGAAGCCAGATGCCGGGGCTCGGGCCTCTGGCCGCCGGCTGCTCGCCCCTTGCTTGTGTTGGCTCCGGGTCAGGAATGCTGGCTCAGGCCCGGGAGGCCGACTGACCTTAGACTCTGGAGGGAAAGTCGCACTTTTGCTCAACTCCCAGGAGCAGCCCTGCATTCCGGGAGGGGCGTGGGAAGAGCCAGGCCTGCCCCAAGCCCAGCCGAGAACTGTCTGCGGCCTGGCCATCGCCACAGCCTCAGGCCCACCTCTGGGTCCCCCAGGGAGATCCGCCCACTACAGAAGGACAGAGATGGGGGTCTGCGAGAAGACTCCCATTGCCACCCAGGACAGTGAGCATCCACCCTCTTTCCCATCCACCCTCTGTCTCCGGTGCCAGCAGATCTGCCTCTGCCTTCTCTGGTGTCATCTCCATGATTCTGAGCAGTCCCCGAGTCCACGGCTGTCTAGATCCACCCAGGGCAATCCCTCCTGCCCGGCCTTTCTGTATTTGCACCTGGGGTTGTTTTAGGGGAGGCTTTCCTGAGGGGGCCACACAGGAGCTGGGCCTTGGAGGGTGGGCCTGAGCACACCCTGCAGAAGGGAGCACACTTCGAGTTGGAGGAGCTGCCAAGGGTGGGGGCAAAGGTCCCCAGAGACAATTTCCTTCTGCTCTAACCAGCCTTTCTTCCTCCAAGAGGTTCCCACCACTCCACAGGCTGGCGCAGGCCCCACACAGATGGGCAAAGGGCAATGGGGCAGCCTGGGCAGGGTCCTGGAGGCAGGACTGCCAGGTGATGCAGGATGAGGGCCCCATGCCCTCAGCACCGCCTTCTCCTCCTTCTCATAAACAGTGACCCTGGAAGACCTGAGGTCCAGAAGGGGGCTTCGGGGCTCCTCCTTGGGAGGGATGGGCAGTTTCTTTCTGGAAGGTGGAGCACCGTCGCCCTCTAGTGGTCCTCACGAGAGGCAGCAAAGACCTGAGCAGGAAGGAGCCGCTGCGCAGAGAGCCAAGGGCCCGCAGATCCTCGATGTCACCGGGTGACCTGGGAAGGCAGGCTCCTGCAGATGGCCTCCTGGACCTGGGTACGCTTGAGGAGGCCATGTTAGGGTGACACTGGGGCTGGGCTGAGGTGGAGGAGGACTGGGACCAGGACAGGTTCCTTCCCCAGACCCTGCAATGCCAGGAGGATGGTACATGGCCCCCAGCTCTGGCCCCCATCTGACCGGCTCAGTTTAACCCACACATAACACCCTGTGTCAGGCACATTAAAATAAACAAGCATGGAGAAGTGCAATGCAAAGAAACCCTCGAGACCGTATGCTAAGCGACAGAGCCCGTCACAGAAGACATACTGTGTGATCCCACTTGCATGAGGTCCCGAGAGCAGGCAGATTCACGGGGACAGAACAGTGCCCGCCTCTGCTGGATCCCCACAGATAGCTCTCCAGATAAACCAGTGACTGCGGGGTGGGGGGTGGGGGTCAGGTGGGGGAGGCGGCTAAGACTAAGCTATTTTTGCAGGAACTGGCCTCAGGCCATGCCCGTGGGACACTTGTACTCCTGAATGGGCATGTTCTGAGCCTCCCTGCCTCCCGCCTGCCCCCTTTGCTCCACTTTGCCCCTCTCCACTTTCGGGCAGGGTCCCGCGAGGAAAGGCAGTGGGGCACCCATGAGGCCCGCAGGCTGGGCCGGGGTGGGGGGGGTGGGCCTTGTGGAAGTTGGAGGAGAAGCTTGGAGCACCTGCGGGGGGGGGGGGGGGGGCAGGAGGTCAGTGCGCTTCCTGGCGACTGAGAAATACACGGGGAGGAACGGCGCTGCCCTGCCGCCTTTTTGCTGTTGGACTGTAGTCGTGATCCCACAGGGCTTGTCTTCGGCTGGGCCACGTGGACCATGGCCTTATGGGCCTGAGTCCTGGGGTTCCTGCCTCTTCCTCGCGCTTCCTGAGTCCGCAGGAGAGACCTCTCCCTCCGGCCACACAGCCCTCAGCCTCATGTCCCTGTCGGCTCTTCCTTCAGTAGCCGCTCCCGGAGCCCCCACGGAGCCCCACGCGCCCCGGGGGTGGAAGGTCCTTTCCTCTCTCAGGCTCTTCAGCTGCAGAACTTCCCTGGTGCCCTCCGCTGTGCTCCCTGATGCCAAGAGCGCTTCTTTCTCCCCAGCTTTCATTTTCCTTCCCTCAGTTTCCTCAGGGGAGCACCGCACCCCACTGCACCCCACCCCTGGGACCAGGAGGCTGAGCCCATTCCCTTGGCCCAGCCAGCCGGTGCTCTCCACCTCCCCTCAACCTCGCCCAGCCCGATCCATCAGCCACACAGCAGTTGGAGGATTTTCTTCAAACATAAACCAGATTATGTAATTCCTCTGCTCAAGTCCTTCAGGGTTCTCCTATCAGGCCCAAAGCTCCTGGGGGGGGGGGGGGCAGCTTAAGGCCTGGCCAACCGTCAAAGGTTCAGCTTGAATGGCAATTACTTGGAAATACCCTTCATGAGCACCTTTGTCGATCTCAGCGCCCTGGTCGTTCATTCCAGCACCGACCGCGTGTTGCCCACTTGCTCTCTCTCGCACTAACAGAAGGTGAGTGGGGGCAGACACAGGTCCACCTTGCTCACACTTTACCCCACGCGTGGCTCGTGGTAGGTGCCCAGTCAATCTTTGGAGAAAGCTGTGGACCATGGCCCTGGGGAGGGGAGAGCCAAGCAGAGAGGTACGCTGGGCACCACGCTGGTCCAGGGCAGCTGGGGGTGTCTGCGGTTGGGGTGTGGGCCATAGACACAGTGCACAGTGGTCTAGGCCCGAGACCACAGAATGTGCTGATGGGCTGCACTGGAGGGAGGGAAGGAGATCAGGGATGACCCCTAACCTTCCAGCTGGGGCCGCTGGGTACCGGTGCCGGTGGGCTTGCACGAGGGGGCAGTTTGGGGGAACCCTGCACTTCATGTTTGGGATGTATTTGTGTTGAGATGTGTGTGAAACGCTCAGAGGAGGTGTTGCATAGGCCACTGGAGCCGGGGAAGGGCCTTGATATAAGACAAGCACAGGCGAGGGATTTAAAGTCCGGAGACTGTGTGAGTGGAGGGGGGAGGGGAGCCTGGATCCCTAGAGCGTCGGCTCGCAGACTGAAGGGTCCCGGGTTCAGTTCCAGCCAAGGGCATGAACCTCGGGTGCAGGCTCCACACCAGTCAGGGCGAGAGCAGGAGGCAACCACTCGATGTGTCTCTCTCATATCGATGTTCCTCTCTCCCCCTTCCACTCTCTCTGAAAAGCAATGGAAAAAATATCCTCAGGTGAAGATTAAAAAAAAAAAAAAATGGTAAGAAAGGCAGAAAGTAAAAAGACGGAAAGAGGCACAGTGTGCCGACAGTCACCAAAGTGTCGCTGCACCAGTATTTTAAAAAGGGGACCAGACGAATATCGCTAGAAACAGAGATTTCATAATCATGAAACGGTGCGGCCACCAGGAAGCCATGACCAGTCCAAGTCCTTATGTTCTTGATGCTGTGGCCCCAGGTAGGGAGAGTAAGAGTTGCCTGAGCCGAAAGAGGAAATATCAGATCCACAGCCACGGGAGGAGGCGGAGAGGCCGTGGCCTGGGACTGGCCTACCGCGCGGCCGGGTCGCCCAAGACGACGGCAAAGCTCGGGCCGGACGGGAGCACGGCGGCCGTCCCGGGTGCCCAGGAGCGGGCAGAGGGATGCGAGTCGGTGGGCCAGGCGCTGCGGAGGCAGGGGGGCTGAACGCACGAACCTCAGAGGAGCGGGGTGTTTGATACGAAGCTGGAAGTCTTGAAGGGGCTCAGGGGGAAAGGAAGACACCAGCCCATCAGCTTGCGCGGGATCCATGAGTGCTGAAACCGCGAACCACCCCCATTTGCGGGACCTCCGGGAAGAGGCCTCCTCGGGGCACAGAGGTAATGGGAGGCGGGTGAGTTGCCGGGGGTGGGGCGTTTGGTGGTATCTTGACCGTGTGGGCTGAGCTGGGCACAGAGGAAAGGTGTGGAGATGGAGTGGACATGAGGAAGTAGAAAGAATGGCCCGAATGACCACACGGTGGAGGACCGGCGGCAGGGTAGGGGCGTTTAAGAGAAACGGGGAAAATGCGCATGGGGGACCTAGCTCGGGCAGGTCCTTGGAGGAAGGAGGCCCAGGCCCAGCAGACAGAGAGGCACCTTCCTGAGCCAGGCGCTGGTAGGTCCGGGAACTCTACCCCCAAGGGTGCTTTCCAGCAGGCCTGCCCTAACCAGCCATCGCTGGGGAGCTCTCCATGGCGCTCAGAGCCAGGCCTCCCTCCCTGGCCTGGGCATGCTCCTCAGGGTGGCCCAGGGTTAGTGTGCAGTTCCCGGGGTGGCCTGGAGGAGCTGTCCAGGAGATGGAAGCTGCAGGGCACAGCGCTCAGAGAGCTGCCCAGGTGAGAAAGGGTGTCTGGACCACCTGTGTGGGGCAACTATAAAAGCCACGGTCCAGGATGCCCGGCACCCTCCCCATCATCAATTAATCTATCAGTCAATCCAATATCAACCCCCTGGTCCCCATCTCTGCTCTATTCAGCTGGAAATCCTGAGTCTGGGGGGTCATGTTGGGCCTTCTCTCTCTCTCTCACCCTCGTATCCAATCCGTTAACTAAGCCCCACTGATTTTGCTCCTTAATTTCATCTGGAATGTGTCCTGGTCCAGCACCCTGGCCCACGTAGCCATCCTCTCCGCTCAGAAGGCTGCAGCAGCCCCTCTGGCCTCCCTGCTTCCATGCCCCTTCAAGCCACCCTCTTCAAAGACTGAGTCCTTCTGCCACTAAGATTCTGATCCTATCACCCCTCCCCTCCAATAACAACAACGACAACAATAACAATATCTGCTGGCACTCACAGGGCACTCCCAAGAGCCTGCACCATTCCAAGTCTGTTAATTGTGCAGACTCACTTATTCATCACAGGAGCCCTATGGAGGGGAGCTCGGCTACTTGTTACCATTCCAAATACCCGAGTGAGGAAACTGAGGCACAAAGCTTAAGCAGCTGACCCAAAGTCATCACCCAGCTGGTAAAAGGCAGAGATAGGAATCAAACCCAGGCAGCCTGAGGCCAGGATCCACACTCTCAACAATGACACCATCCTGAGGCATCAAGGAGATAAGAAACTTTCCTGCCCCCACTCAGAAGACCCTGCAAAATCGAGCCTCCTCCCCAGCCTTTCTCCCACCACTCTGTCCCCTCCCACTTGTCCCACTCAGCTCAGCTCCAGCCTGCACACTCAGCAGGCTTTCTCCCCACTCAGGGCCTTTGCACATTCTGTGTTCTCTGCCTGAAACTCCCCAACTTATGCCCACCCCCTATAGTTAACTCCGAATCAAGGTTCTCATCTCAGGAGCCTTGGGTGATTCAGCCACAGGCCGATCCCTCAGGCACATACTTTCATGCACCCTGAATTTTCCCTCCAGGAATTTCTAGCACAGGCTGTATTTATGCATCTGCATAGGTATGTGAGTAACTTCTGTCCTCCTAGGAACACAGCAAGGGTGGCCAGAGCAGCCATCGTGTCTGCCATGGTGTCTGTCTTGGTCCCAACGCGTCCCCGGTGCCTATCCCAGTGGTGAGCATTCAGTAGGCACTGCAAGAATGTTTGTGAGCCCTGGCCGTTTGGGCTCAGTGGTTAGAGCATCGGCCCGCGGATTGAAGAGTCCCGGGTTCGATTCCAGCCAAGGGCACATGCCTCGGTTGCAGGCTCCATCCCCGGCCCCGCTCAGGGCACTTGCAGGAGGCAACCAATCGATGTCTCTCTCACATCGATCTCTCTCTGTCTCCCCTCTCTGAAAAGCAATGGAAAAAAATATCCTCAGGTGAGGATTTAAAAAACAATAATAATAATGTTTGTGGAATGGATGAGTGAACCAAGGAACGAATAAATCCCTGGCAGAGGGAAGCCAACAGGTTCCCGAGCCGGGCTCGGTGCCTCCCTCGCCTTGCACTCCGGCCACCAGAGGGCGCTGTAACCCGAGAAATCGCCCAGCAGACTCAGGTCTGCATAAACCGCGCGGTTCCCAGGGACGCCTGGGGCCTCCCCCTTCAGGGGTGAGCCAGGTGACCTCCCTGAGGATGCTCAGCCTCAGCGTCCCTATCCGTCAAATGGGGTTGTTGAACCAGCCACGCCTGCCCCACAGAGCTGGTGCTTCACGTCCCTCAGGACTAGCAGCGATGGCAAAACTCCTCCCTGCTCAGGAACCTCAGGGGGGAGCTGGATATATTTGCTCAGAAACATTCGCGGGAGGAAACAGCCTGAAAAGGGGCTTCTGAGTGGGAAAGAAAAACAGACTGGCCGCTTATCCCCTTGTTCCCACGTGCCATTCAAACCTCACAGCCCTGAGAGGTAGGTGGTGGTGTCCTCACGGTTGATGGACAAGAAAACGGAGGCATGGCTGTACCTGGTAGAGCTGGTGACCCCCTTACCACCCCCTACCCGGTGATCAGCCCCCCATCTGGCCTCCTCCACACCAGTGGTTCTCAAAGTGTGGTCCCTGGGCAGCAGCAGCATGGCCCGGGCACTTGTTAGAAATCCATGCTCTCCCAAACACAGGCATGCAGCCCCCCGAAACCGTCCATCTTCCCAAGCTGTCGTAGTGACACTCACGGCGATCGCTGGTGAACATGCAGGCCCTCCGAGGGATTGCGTGACCCCGAAGGAGATTTTGAAACTAAACCAAAGAGCTCTATAAGGAGGTTCGCCTTGAATGAGCCAGAATGACTGTTTTGTTCCATCAGCAATACCATCGGGGGTAATACCCTTCCAGCGGCCAGGCATCGGAGTCCCTTCCCATCACTGTGAGACATGCTGGACGTGTGTGGGACAAGATCTGGAGGGAGAAGCTGTGCTGAAAATTCTAGAAAAGACCCAGAAATGTGTTCTCAATAAAGTTGATAGTCAGTAATTGTTCAAGGTACACAGTATTACAAACTTAAAGGCCCTCACTTAAGAATTTGGAGAATTTGTGCTTTCAGTTGAAGGAATGATTTCCAGGGATATAAGATGGCTTCACCAAAAAAAAAAAAAGAAAGAAAAGAAAAAGGAAAAACAGAAATAAGTGCATGCTCTGAGGTTGCACCCAAACCTCCAAGTCCGAGATTCGGGGTGGACCCTGCCTTCAGTGTCTAAAAGCCCCTAGGACCATCTCAAGCCGAGTCAAGTGTGACAACCCCAGTCTGCTCTGCACCAGGTCTGCTTTGGGTGTGGGGAGCACCTGGCCTCGGGAAGTTGAGGACAGCGAGGAGGGAAGCAAGTAGTGGCCACTTGGGGACCCCGAAGGAGAAGATCGAGAAGTCCAGCTGCTCCATGGAGAGGTGGTCCCTAGCTGACATGAGCCCCAGGAAGGCAGGGCCCACCAGCTGGAAAAGTCCCAAAGGATGGAAGTCTCCTAGCTTTTGTGACAACTGGGACCCCACAGATAGCCCTGGAGACAGCAGAGGATGGGGGAGCAGAGGTGCTCAGGTTCGCCAGGGTGATGGCTGATCATGTACGTCCCCAGGCCCCTCCCCTGCATCTCCCAGGTTGGGCCCAGGAAGCTGCCATCTGAGCAGGCCCCTTCTGTTCCTCTGACCTGTCACATTTGCAAACCTCAGGCGCAGGCAGCATTGGACTAGCCAGGCCCAGCATGAGTTCTGACTCTGCCCCCCATTGGTTCTGTGGCCTGATGCAAATCCTGTCCCCTTGGATTCCTCCTATATGAAAGGTGGTCATAACAAAAAAATGAGATTGGTTTCTGGCGCAGAAATGGCTCGGTACTTTTAAAACAGGAAAGCTGGCTGGGGAGATGGGGCAGCAGGAGATAAGGGGCACAGAATGCCACCCACAAAGCACGGATTTTTGCCCCTGGGAGGGCTTAGCCCAGGAGAGACATGACCGGATTTGCCAGGAGCAGGGGCTGAGATGGTGAGGAGACCATGCCTGGTGGGGCTCCAAGGCCCAGCTCTGGGCCAGACACTCTGGGCCCAAATCCCCACCCACTAGGCACAGCTGATTTAACTTGCCTCAGTTGCTTCATCTGTTACAGGAAGATAGGAGGGTTGTTTATAAGAATCAAATGAGAGAACCCACGTAGAGCTCTCAGCTGGAGCCACTGTTGTTGATCAGTGAGAGCTCTCAGCTGGAGCCACTGTTGTTGATCAGTGAGAGCTCTCAGCTGGAGCCACTGTTGTTGATCAGTGAAATCGCTCTTAATCCATGAGTGCTGCAGTTTGTGAAGATCCAAAGGAGTGACAAACCTGAAGGCCCTTGTAGGTGCCTATAGGGACAGCGTGACCCTAGGGGGACATTTAAACAGGATCCCTGACCTATGGATGCCAGAGCCAGGTAGGCGCCGGCTGGGAACTGACGCCTGGATTGGACTCCCACCCCCTGTCCCACCCACATGACCCAGCTTCCTGTTTGTGATGCCAGCGCGGGAGGGAGGAAATCAGTGCCCCCGCCCCGGGGCTCGAGGGCAGGAATGTGGACGTGCTGACGTCAAAGCGTGTCCTAGGTCAGGGAAGTCGGGATGGGAAGGGCTTCCTGCTGCACAGCCTTTTGATCCCAGGCCTGAGCTGGGGGTGGAAGCAGACCTGAGGGGGCCCAGCCACTCGAGCTTTCTCTGATGGACATGGCGGGGGAGAGCCAGGGACCTACCTCAACACAGCCTCGTGACCCTGGGCAAATCGCCTCCCCTTCCGAGCCCCAGTTCCCTCGCCCGTAGAGTGGGGGTGAACGTGCACCTCTGAACCTCCGAGCACAGCCCATTCCTCAGGCACATGTGGCAGGACTGAGCCTGCCCCGGCTGTGGCTGCGGTGGGCTCCTGCCCTTATCCCCTGCCTGGGGGCCCGGGGAGGGAGAGGAGGCCCTGAAGCCCTGAGGCGCCTCCGGACAGAAGCATTTCTGGAGGCGGCTGCAGGGAGGTTTCCCAGCATTGGGCTGTGACTCAGGCACTCCTGGCCCAGTGACTGTTTCCCCGACTCAGAGGAGCCACCACACCTGTACCTGCTTCTCAGACTTGCAGCGGCCTCGAGGCACCGCCTGTATGTGCTCGTGGGGGTCCGTGATACCAGTTACCAGGTGTTCACTATGCACTCAGGGCTTTATGTGTGTGTTCTCACTGGATTCCAAACAGTCCCAAGAGGGAGGGATGGTGATTAGTCCCATTTTACAGAAGGGTAAACTGAGACCCAGAGAGCTGGAGGAAGTAGCCCAAGATCACAGAACTAGAAAGTGGCAGTGACAGGAAGAGAGTGCTGGCCATACTGACATCAGCAATGTGCTTCCCCTTGGAGAGACCTCCTGACTCTGTAGAGAGGGCCCTTGACTGCAGCAAGGCCATTACTTCAGAGCACACGTCCTGAAATCTGTCCAGCCCACTCTACCCCACCTGACCCCAGGCCCCTGGAACGTGAGGAGTTAACATAGACCGTGGAAACCTGTGCGCAGGTCCACCTTCCCATCTCCAGTTCAATCACCTGGGCCTCAGAGCACCAGGCTCTAGGCCTGGAGTCTCTTCAGCTCCACACTCCCTGGACAGCTGTGGTCTAGGTTCTCCACTCCAGTGTGACTCAGTTTCCCCAGCTGTGATGTTGGGCGAGAGTGTGCACACCCGGGGTAGCTGGGAGGATGTCCTGAGGAGGGACAGCATGGGCGCCCTGAAAGTAACTGTGAGTGAGCCTTCCTGGGATGGGCCCCAGGAGGAGTTTCCAAAAGACCTCCTCTGGCCCTCTGCTCCGTTCTCCCTCTGCCGTCTGACACAGAGTAATTAGAGGAACCCTTTAATAATTCACGGCTGTTGTTATAGCTGTTGTTGGCATTGCTCATAAATGCACAGACAAGAGGAGGGACTCGGCGCGACTGCAAGAGCCCTTTCCCAAAGTGCCCAGTAGGTGGCGGCAGAGGCCCCTTGTAGCACCCAGGTAAGGGTTCCAGGCCCCCTGAGAAACCAGACTTAGAAGTGAAGGTGTCCCCGGTTTCCAGGCCTGGTAACCCCATCAGTAGATGCTTCCTGAGCATCCCAACAATGTGCCCAGGTCCAGGGGCAGCGGGAGGGGGAAGGGCAGTGATTGCTGGCCAGTGGACACCAGGGGAAAACGAATGCTGGGCGCTTTGAAAGAAACCTCGGTTTCAGTTCTTTTGGATGATACCCAGAAGTGGAATTGCTGCATCACACGGCAGGTAGTTCTTTCTTTAATTTCTTCAGGAACCTCCATACTGTTTCCCACAGTGGCTGTACCACTTTGCGTTCCCACCAACAGTGCACCAGGGTTCCGGATTTTCCACATCCTCACGGACACTCATTGTCTCTGTTTGGTTTTTCATAATAGCCATCCTAGCGGGTGTAAGGTTTTGACTTGCATTTATTTCCCTGATAATTGTGACGCTGAGCATCTTTTCATATACCTGTTGGCCATCTTTGTGTCTTCCTTGGAGAAATGTCTCTGAAATGTCAAGTCTTTGGCCCATTTTTTAATAGGGATATTAGTTTTCTTGCTTTTGAGTTGTAGGAATTCCTTATATGTTTTGGAGATACAGCTCTTATTGGCTGTACGGTTTGCAAATCCCTCCTCCCATCCTGTAGGCTGTCTTTTCACTCTGTTCATTGTTCCCTTTGCTGTGCAGAAAACTTTCAGTTTAATGTTCACTTCAGCACTATTCACAACAGCCAAATGTAGGAACAAGTTAAATGCTCCCAGGCAGATGACTGTCAGTACACACAGCGGGATGTTGTTCAGCCATAAAAAAAATTAAAAAAGGAAATCTTGCAATATGCAACAACTCGGATGAACTTGGAGGACACTGTGCTAAATGAAATAAGCCGGACACAGAAGGACAAGAACCCACAAGACGTGACCTAGAGCATCTTCTGGAAAGGGCAGGAGCAGGTGGAGTCCCTGGCGGTGGGAGCAGGGCAGCGAAGGCTCTGATTCAGCCAGGCACTCTGGGAGTTTGAGAAACTGGATGCAAATACCCACCCCATGCATGGACCAGGCCCTGTACCCAGCAGGAAGGACTCTCACTGTGTGGCCATGGCTGAGCCTCCCTGTGTCCTTGGAGCAGGTGGGATTCTGCCCATGGTGCAGATGAAGAAACTGAGGCTTCCAAGACCACCCAGCCCCCACCTCCCCGGGCTGTTCCTACAGGGTCTTCAAGACAAGGCTCTGGGTTCAAGAACAGTGTGGGACCCGCCCACTGGCCCCGGCTGCTGTGGGAGGCCGTCCCACTCCCCTCTGCTCCAATTCCATGCTGAGCTGAGCTGCCCTCAGAGCAATTACCGCAGGGTAGTCATTATCTGGTTACTAGTCTGCCTCCCCAACTAGACTGAGTTCCAGGAGGAAGGCTTCCTGGCTTCTCCACCTGGGAGCTGCAGCGCCAGGAAAGCACCTAGCTGGGCCCTTTATTGGGGAGGGAGGGAGGGAGGGACAAGGGCATTTTGCAACTTGCAAAGTTTGCATCGTTCCACTGAAAAGTTGGGGCAGCAAGAAAACCTTCAGGGAAGGGCCCACACCTCACATCTCACACCCTAGAGCTTTGATGATTTTTGCTAAATCCACAGAATAAGTGTTTTTAAACTTAACCTTTGTTTCCCATTGGCTCACTGATCTCAGAGTATCTCGAAGGGAAATGCTGCGTCAGTATCCTGAGTGGAAGATTAGGTCACTTTCCATCAACGGAAGGTTGTCGTAAAAATGGATATAACTAGCCTTGGCCGTGGCTCAGTGGTCGAAGCATCGTGCCATACACCGAAAGGTTTCGGGTTCGATCCCTGGTCGGGGTGCGTGCCAGAGGCAAGCGATCGATGTTTCTCTTTCTCTCTCTCTCAAATCAATAAAAGCATCCTCAGGTGAGGATTTTTTTAAAAAGATGTAACTGGTGCTGATTATGTGTGAAGCACTGCACTAGGCCCATTACTAAGAACAGCTGGCTCATCCCTGGAAGATCAAGTTAGGGCAGGAAATAGGAGGTGACTGAGGAAGGATGGGGTCCCTTCAAAAGGATCCAGGAGCGGCTTGAAGAGGCCACTGTTGCCAACTGTGGAACAATTTTGGTATTGACTTATGGGGGACAGTTGAGCATTGAATAATGATGGAAATGGGTTATAATATGTTGAATAAGAAAAGAATCTGTGTGCCCTGGCCAGTTTGGCTCAGTGGTTACAGCGTCGGCCTGCGGACAGAAGGGTCCTGGGTTCGATTCCGGCCAAGGGCATGTACCTCAGTTGCAGGCTGCATCCCTGGCCCTGGTTGGGGAGCCTGCAGGAGGCAACCAATCGATGTTTCTCTGTCTCTCCCCCTTCCAGTCTCTGAAAAGCAATGGGAAAAATATCCTCAGGTAAGGATTTTTAAAAAAAATTTTAATTTAAAGAGAAAAAGAGAATCCATGAGTTCACCTTGATAAATACACAATGGGGGGGGGGGGCAGGAAAGATGAAAGGAAGGAGGGGGGAAGGAAGAGACGAAGTGGTGAAGCAGAGAAAGCCCTTCCGTAGAGAAGGGTGCCGACTAATAAGTGACGACGAAGTGATGGATTTATAAAATCACTTGACAGTGATCTGAGCACCTAGAAGGGCGGACGTGTGACCTTCTCTACAGACAGGAAACTAAGGCGCAGAGAACCGAGTAACCTGCCCACAATCACACAGCTGGTCATCCGCCGAGCTGGGATTGGAACCCAGGCCTCTGGCTTTGGGACCTTTGAGCTCCGCGGTCTGCTGAGATGCTCAGCAAATGTTACTTTGAAAGAAAAATTTTCGAGAGAGAGACACGGACAGTCAGCGCCTGGATTGGAATGTGACTGCTTCCCAGGCTGGGGTGGAAAGCATAGCTTTGGGGCACAGCTTGGGCTCGGCAGGCACCCATTGGCTGGATTCGAGGAAGGCTGGTGTGCCGAGGCCCAGCTACCCCTGTGGTTTCACTAGGATGGCATTGGCTGTGCCAGCCCAGGTGAGCCAGCCTGTTTCCTGTAGTGTCCCAGGGGACAGCACCTGCAGGTGCCTGGCACAGGCACTCCCTCAACCCCATCCTGCTTGGAGTGCTGTCACCATGGAGAGGCACCAACAGGCCTCTGCAATATTTGGGCAACATAGGCTGGAAAGGCCCCTCCTCGTTCCAGAGCCCAGTTCCCAGCCCAGGCCCAGGCACGTTGGTGTGGGCTGGGGGCAGGGCCTGGGCAATTCTGGCTCACCTGGCACCCAGGGGAGAGCAGAGCCAGAACCAGCAGGGTTGCTCCTCCAAGGGGCCAGCACCCTTCCTCTCAGTGCTTCCTCCTCTGACCTGGCCAATGAACAACTGCTAATCCCAATTTGCAGACGGAGAAACGGCGGCAAGGTCACTTGGCCAGAGTGAAACAACCAAGAAGGCGTGAATCCCAGAGCTTATGTTCATTCTTTCTGTCACAGGCCTCTCACTGAGCCCAGCATGAGCACGGTTCATTTCTGGAAACTGAAAGGTTTTTGGTAAATTTGATCCCAAAACTCATTTCGCGAGCCCCAAACCCACCACTTAGTTGTGAGGCCCTAGGCACATAATTTCATCGTCCTGAGCCTCAGTGTCCCATAAAATGTTCTGTAAAATGGGAGAGTGACTGTACCTTCTTCACCACTCCATGAGGACAGAGGAACTGTGTGTGGATCCCAGCGGTCTGTGCTTACCCTGCCCCCCAGGGGATTCTGATGCCCATGAACATGTGGGAACCACTTTTTTAGGGTATCAACCTGACCTGTTACTTTCCTCCTCTAGTCCCTTTGATGGCTCCCCATCACCTTCTGGAAAAGTCCAAGAGCCTTCGCGTGACCTGAATGAATGGAAAACTATTCTTTACTAGCCTTTATTATTTGCGCTTACTTTGCCTGTTTATACATTTTGATGCAGAAGCATCAGTGTGCGTGTTTATAGAAGACCCCGCATTGGATATATTGTGTGATAAATGGTGTATTTCCTTTTCAAAATCTTTCAGATTTTCAGAATCCTGAAACCTCCAGCCCCAAGACTTTGGGATCAGGAATTGTGGACCCTTGATTGAAGGCGCCTGCCAGGTACCGGGCTGAACACTGCATGGGGGATGGTATTTACTCCTCGCGGCAACCCGAGCAGACAGTGTTATTGTACCCATTTGATAGATGAGAACAATGAGTCTCGAAACAGTAAAGCAACTTGCCCAGTTCACACAGCAATAGGGCGAGGGCCAGTGTGTGAACCTCAGACTGGCACTGGAGCCACATACATAGTCACCACGTGGCATCATCTCCTGCCCTCTTCTCAGTCCGCCAGCAGCTGGGGGGCCAGACACCCAGGACCCAGGCCCAAGCCACAGCCTGCCCTCCAGCAGCCTGTCATCCTACTGGGGGGACAGACGGGGCTCCTCCCGACGCTCAGGGCCATCAGGGGAGAGCTGTGAACACGGGTAGAGCCCTTGCACTTTACCCAGAAGGCAATGGGAGCACTTGGGAGAGTCTAGAACAGGAAAAGTGACATATTCAGGTTGGTGCCCTAGGACAATGGTGCCCACACATGAGTGGGTGTCCCCAGAGAGCTTGTGAAACACGGACCACTGGGCCCCACCAGGAGTCCCTGGTTCAGTAGGTCTGGTTCCCCAGTAATGCTCGGGCTGGTGGTGTGGGGAACCCCACTTTGAGAACTGCTGCTTTAGAATAACATAGTGGCATAGAGGGTGGCAGGAGTAGCCCAGCATTTTCAGGAATAAGGGTTGCGTATTTGGGGTACCAGGAACATGCCACCTGGGTCACTTGGCCCTCACAGCTCACAGAGCATGAAGCAGAGACTCAGGAAGGAGAGGACCTGCACGGGCCACACAGCTGGTCGGGGTGAGGCAGAGACTCCAGCCTGGGGACTCGGGGCTCCAGAGGGACCCCACTGCCCTGCCTCTTGGAGAGCAGGGTGGGCCCTTAGTAAGGTGCTCTGAACAGTCACCAGTCAGAGCCCGTGCTCAGGAGACCAGACGGGGTTGCTGTGTTCCCAGGCCCTGCCAGCTGCTGCATGTCTGCCCTCACTTCCTGCCACTGCAGCTGGGCAACCATCTTCCAGGCCAGGTTCTACCAGGCTGCTGCAGAGAGGGGGGGTCATCTCGGTGAGCCCGGAGCCCCCATCCCTGGAGAGACCCCTGCCTCAAGCTCCCCAGACGACCGCATCAGGGAAATCAGGGCGGCTTCCATCACAGTCCCTGCTCACCAGTGGGTTCTTGCCCTCAGCACCCCTCGGGGGGCCCAGCCTGGAGATGACCCTTCCTGCTGCACCCCCAGAAAGAGATGGCACTAGGGGACAGGTGGCTGTCCTTTCTCTGCTCCCCACAAGGCTCATCATCCTGGTCCCTCTCCTGGCCCAGTGACCTCAAGCCCCAGGCTGGCCTCCTCTGGCCTCACTTGCAGACTGCCTGCCTCACAGGCTGCAGGTGGGGGTGGGGATGCAGCCACATCAGGAAAGCCACTGCCTCCTGCGCACCTACTATGTGCCAGGATTGTCAGGTATCCTCCAGTTAGCGTGACAGGTATACAATGAGCTTTGACGTGGGTCATGCTCCCCTTCCAGGGCCACCAGTTTGCTTGTGTCCCCACACAGACCTGGGGCCACCCCACCACCGCCACCTGCCGTGGCCGTGCTCACACGGGTCTTATACACCTGTCTTATTTTTAGAGACAAAGTGAAAGTTCAGAAGCAAATAGGCAGATGGGGGTAATAGGAGTGAGGGGCGTTTGCAGTAAGAGAGTCTGAACTTTTCCACGTGCCTGAGACATTCTGATACAATCACGCTGAGTGTGAAGCTGGCCTGGAAGGAGGGAGGCAGGACTGAGGAGCTGGGTCAGGAGTGGGCCAGGCTCCTGCTGTCCAGATGTGATGGTTGAGAAGTCCAGAGGCGGTGACTCACCGAGAAATCCGGGATCACTGGAATGTTTCTCAAACTCCCAAGTCCCCCAAGGCGGCCGAGCTTGGGGACACCATCAGCTGTCCCTTCTCCAGCTCCCCGCAGGAAGCAGAGGGCAATGGTGGGAACTTAAGCCGTTCTTGGAAGCCCTTGTGTTTTCATGTCCAGCGTGAGCCCCGGCCTGTTGTCCTGGCAGCCGGGGGTGGCCTTCGGGCCCTGCGCGCCCTCCAGGCAGCAGAGCCAGCTCCCAGCTCCCAGCTCCCAGCTCCCAGCTCCCAGCTCCCAGCTCCCAAGCCCCGGCCTGGCGGAAACCACCGCGCTGCAGAAGTGGTTGTGCCGGCTTGTTGTGCTGTTGCTAAGTCCTGCGCCGATCAGCGTGGGCCTCGCGGGTTTTTTCCTCTGGTTTCCTGCTCTGACGGGAACTGTGCGAATCGGGAGTGAGTCCCTGGCAGCCGCATCCCAGGGAGGGTGGCGCCTGGGGCTCCTCATGGCCCAAACCGAGTCCGCAGCCTCCCAGCCCCGCAGGATGGGGGGGGGGGGGAGCAGCGCAGGTGACCCCCGGGCACGACCCTCGCTGTCCTCTCTAGAAGCCAACTTCTCTTCCCAGGAGGAAGAGGAGGTTCTAGGGCCCATACTGAATTCTGCTTCTTGGTTTCACAGTTCCCTTTTCTGGTATCAAAAGTTCCCAAAATTATCCCCCAGCCCCCTGGGCCACAATGCCTTGCGCTGTCCCTAGATACAAACCTGTCCCTCCCGCCTCCACCCAGCAGATCTGACCCTTAGTCCTTCCTTCCCTCCCTCCCTCCCTCCCTCACTCCCCCCCTCCCTCTTTTCTTCAGGCAATAATCATGCTCTCCTAGTGCCTACACTTTAGAGAGACATATAATATTGTAAACATTTAAAATTATTTATACATCTCATAAATAAAATTAAAATGTCATTTCAGGTAGAAATAAGCACTTTGAAAAATAAGGCTGGAAAGGGGTGCAGAGGAGTCCAGGTGTGCATGTGTGAGCTGAGACCCTGCCCCTGGCGCCGGGGGAGGCTCTGAGGGGGTGATATCTGGGCAGAGACCTGGCAGGGAGAGCGCCGGCCATGGAAACTTCTGGAGAAGGGCACATGGGGGAGGGAGGGAAGGGCAGGTGCGCAGGCTCTGAGGGGACAGCAAGAGGCCTGCGTGGCCAAAGCAGGTGAGTGACAAGGGGAGGACGGGGGTGGGAGGGGCCCTGGGCCCTCAGTGTCTGGGGCTGGGGACTATAAGGACTTGGGGTTTCTCGCAAGCAGGATGGGGGGAGCTACAGGGAGTGCGATACCGAGGGGCGCCCTCATCAGAGCGTGTCTGTGGGCCAGGGGTGCAAGCAGAAGCAGGGACGCAAAGGCGGAGGCTCCTGCCACAGAGAGGACAGGCCAGGCCTGGGGGGGCTGGCAGAGGCCATGAGAAGCTCCGTTAAGGATGCACTTTGGGGGGCTGCCCGTGGGGCAGGCCGTGAGTGTGAGCAAGTCAGCAACAGCGCCAGGGTGCGGGGCTGAGCCGCTGCTGGGGGCCTGGGGGTGGAGAGGCCGCGGTGGGGAAGACGTGAGCCGAGCAGGTTTGTGGGGACGAAGTCAAGTGGGTGGTTTGGGTTCCAGACGAAGCGGAGCCTTGTGAGCCCGAAAACTATAAACAAACCAGCTCCGGGTGGGTCCTGAGGCCAGCAGAGGAGCCACTGGCAGTCCCGCAGGACAATCCCAGGCAGCCCAGAAGGCACCTCCCCCTGCGAGCGGCCTCCCCCTTGTCGTCGAGTTACCGCATCTTAAAGTCTTGACTCAGTTTCCCCCAATGCGGTGCCACCCTGAAACCTGTGGCTCTGTGCCGAGCATCGTGCGGGCTCCTGCGCCAGCTCTGCCGCTTTGGTCAGGGGGCAGAGGGGACAGGCGAAGGGAGGGGCAGTAACTGGGCCGAGGCCACACAGCTGAGAAGCTGGGGTTCAGGCCCAGCAGCCTGGCTCCAGAGCCTGCGCGTGTAGCCACTGCACCCACTCTCTGCTGCTCCCCGGCCCCACCCCACCCCTACCCCCTCACAGGGCCCCCTGCAGCCGAGCACGTAGCCCCAGGCCCCCAGGAGCACCTGCGGGGGGGCCCCTGCTCGGCGGCTCCATCTGCAGGCCTCTGTGTTTATTAATTCCCTACATAAATATTTAGATGTAAGGCCAGGGCCGGGGGCTGGGGGAAGAGGAGACACGGAGCCTGTTTGGGCCGGTGCAGCGAGGGCGGGAGGGAGGGAGGGAGGTGGGGCTGGGACGCGGGATAATTTATCCTGTGGGGTGCCCGGGGCCTGGAAACCGCCGGGAGGGCAGGAGAGCAGCAGGGTGGACAGCACCTGTCTTACAGTGGCCCCAACCCTGTGCAACGCGGACAAGTCACCTGCTTCCGCCTGGCTGTCCAGGGGACAGTGATACCCGTGTCTTAGAGCTGTCACGAGGGTCCTGAGGCTATTCACAGCATCAGCCTCCTGGGTGGTGCCTTCTTGGTGAAAACCGGGCTACTGCCACTCAGTCAAGAGAATCGGGCCTTCATGTCCCAGGCCAGTTCAGGGTGTCCCGCTTTCACGTACTTCTCCCTGGGAAGGTCCTTTTTCAGAGTGGCTGAGGGTGGCAGGAGGTTGGTGGTGGGTCTCGGCCTTCCAGTGCCCCCCCCATGTCACTCTGGGACTGGTGGCAGAGGACACTGGGCCACATGGATTCTCAGCTGTCACTTGACACAGCAGATTCCAGGGCCTTATTTAGAAACTTTGCTGGGGTGGGGGGCCCAATCCCCCCCACAATAACTCACCTGCTCTCCCCATCCACCCCAGGGTGAGCAAGGACTCAGGTTCTGGAGCCAGGCCGGCTCCCTGACCTTGGGCACCGTCTCAGAACCCTAGTCCCAGGTCTTCCAGACCCTCCCTGCCACTGGGTTGGCTGGCTGTGCCCCAGGCTCCCGAATTTAGTCTCCACGATGGGGTGAGCTTGAGACCCGGAGAGGAAGAAAACCGAGGCCGTCCCCTGGGAAGGGCGGCGTAGATGCTTCATCCTCCGAGACACCTGTGCTCCTACCAACACCATTAGGGTCAAGTGGCACGTAGGACGGTGTGTCTCAGCAGGAATGTGCCTGGTATTGCACGTGGCCTAGAAGGAAGACTAGAGACAAGGCAGCAGGTGGCAGACAATTCCTGCCCCTGGGCGGTGAGATTATGAGCAATTTTTATTTACATATTTATGTCTCCTCTAGTTTCTAGATTTTTCTCCATTGAAAGCACACTGCCATTAAAATCACGAAGGGAAAAAATACCTTTAAAAAAAATAAAATGTATTGTTTACAAAACAAAACTCAGTGATATAGTAGAAAGCCCTAAAAGATCTCCCTTTTGGATGAGCCAAGTAGAAGTGTAGCATTGAAAAGCAAAAATAACATAAAACGACATATAACCCAGATGAGAACAGAACATAGGTAAGCTATGTGACTAAAAGAATATATACGTGTATTTCTATATTCTAAATGAGAAAATCGTATGGGACAGCCCCCATTCAGCACACACTTGGGGCTCTCTGACATTTACTTGTCTCTCTCTTGCTGGATTAGGGGGCACTCGGGGCAGAGGTAAAGTTTGCTTCTCTGTGTCCCCCTGAGGACCTGGCACATAGTAAGTACTCAATAAATGCTTATGAACGAAAACATGAATATCTTCTTTAAAATAAGGATACACATCGAAATTCTAAGAACATAAAGTATACCAGGAAGGGGTATGGGAACATGTCTGACAAAGTAATAAAACATAGAAGGTTGTAGATTCTCAGACAGGAGCCCCCAAGGGCAGTTCCAATGCCAGTGGCCCCTCTGAGTCCTCTTGTCCCCCGGGGCTGCTTGTGGGCCCTGTGTCTTGCCCACCAGCCTGGAGGTCCAGGTGGACTAGAACTGTCCTTGTTCATCGCTGAGCCTGAGGTGCCCGGCACAGCCTGGACTAGACTCAGGGGTCAGTGGAAATCTGTCAAATCAACAATCAGAAAAAGGCAACAGGCGAGATGCTCTTTGTTTCATAAAAGGTCCTCAATGTCAGACAAAAAGACAGGAGCAGGGGTGCCCAAGGACGGGGCCTTAGAGGCAGGTCTCGGTCACAGTCCTTCTGTTCCCACTGCTGCCTCGGCCCTGGGGGCAAGGACAGAAGAGCCCCTTCTCTCTTCCTGCGCCACCAAACCGCATTTTCCCTTCCAGCCTGAGCTCCACATGCAGGGCTTGGAGCTTCTCCATCTTTGTCCAGGAAACTCAAAACAGTTGGTTAAACTCAAGTGACATTTAACTACTATGCGCTGCTATATTTATTGAATGAGTGATGAGATGGAGACCCATTTTTGTCGCAGTCCCACCCCTGAGCCTCTTCGCTGGGGACGCCAGAATGGGGACACACTCATTCAAAAAATATTCACCGAGCTTCTCGTTGGCGCCCAGCAAGCCGCAGCCCCCGCGCTCGTGAACTTCACTTGCTCTGTCACAGCCACAGGTGACGCTTTAAACCCACTCCACGCTGAACAGATTTTGGCTTGTGGGATTTTTTTCCTTTGAGAACAAAGTAGAGCCCACTCCTAGCTATATACCCAAGTAAAATGAAAACATACGTCCACAAACGTGTCCACGTGTGTTCACAGCAGCGTCATTCATCATAGCCCCCAAATGGAAACCACCCAGATGTCCATGGGCCGCTGAATGAATGAATACAATGTGGTACTATGGCCACACCGTGGAATATTATTCAGCCACGAAAAGGAATGAAGTCCTGACACCTTATCACATGGATGAACCTGGAAAACATTCTGTTACGTGAAAGGGGCCAGTCACGAAAGGTCGCTTATGATTCGTTTATGTTGTGCCCAGAAGAGAGGAGTCTAAACAAATAGAAAGTAGAGTCATGGTTGCCTAGTGCTGCTGGGGAGAAGGAAAGTGGCCGCTATGGGGAGGGGTTTCTCTCTGGGGCGACGGTTGCCCAACTGTGACTGCACTGAGAAGCGCTGAGCTGTACATTTTAAATGGGTGAGTTGGTATGTGAACTATATCTCAACAAAGTTGTTATAAAACAGAAAAGAAAGAAAGGAGAGAATTTCCTCTTTCAAGCCGGCAGTGTCATGAAATGGATTGCGCAACTGAGTGGTCTGCTTTGGTTTATGAGTGGAATTTTTCTTTTTTCAACAGCTTAGAGCTCATGTTTTTTAAGGCATCTTTTCTCAAGGTTTACGCTCAGAAGTCCCCGCTCCACCCCCCTCGCCCAGACCACTTGCTTGTCCCCAGGCCAGGCGACCCTCTCCACCCTCTCCAGGGCCCTTGGCTTAGCTGGTCCCACACCCCACCCCACCCGCCGTGCCCGCAGTGCTCAGCTGCCGCCAGCTCCCAAATGCCAGAGCTGCCACCTGGGGCCCTGGAGACGCGAGGGCCCGCAGTGTTGTGATGTGTTTGGGCTGCTAGCGTGTTTGGTGCCAGCGTTACCAGGCTCCTGGGGTGACTAATCCCATCTGCATTTCTGGTTTCAGTTGCCTGGCTGTTCAGCTGGAGGAACTCGGAGCTTTCAGCTGTTTCTGAAGAAGCTCATCTCCCAGTTAGGGACACTGAGCTTAATTAAACCCCTTCTCCAGCCCCTCAGCCACGCTTGCACATGTATGTGCTCAACAAATATTAATTGAGCACCTACTATGGATTGGACACTATTCTGGGGACACAGCAGTGACAAGACAGGGTTCTTGCTCTAATGGAACACCAAAAAATACACAATTATTTTGAAAGGAAAGAAAAAATTTAGGTCATGTTAGAGGTGCTGTCAGATAAATGAATCAGTGTGAAGTGGTGGTGAGTACTTAGAACAACTCCTTCCTGTTGTGGGGGTTGTGGGGAGAGGGACTCCTCTGGGGAGGTGGCTGAGAAAGAGGCATGTGTGTGAAAAACTGGAAAAAGATGGTCTAAGCTGGAGACAGCATGTGCAAAGGCCCTGAGGCAGGAATAACAAAGAGGCCAACATGCATAGAAAGTACCCAGACTCTAGTAGATGGCCATGGGCTGGAAGCCTCTTCCTACCTAAGAGAACTGGGGCATAGCTTCCCTCATCTGTAACGTGGGAATACGGTACCTGCGTGGTGAGAGTAAAGTGAGACAACCTGACAGGAGGGCTGGGCACAGGCCTGGCTCAGAGTAGGTACTCAGTGCCAGGCTTCCTTGTTCTGGCCCCCCCACCCCCACACAGTGTGCAGTGGCTGAGCCACCCTACTGACGGTGGGAAGGAGTCTCCCAGCTGCCGGCATGCCCCGGCCCAGCCAGCACCCAGACCAGCTCAGCCAGCCTGTCCCTCCCGTCCCGCTCTGCCCTCTTCCACACCCCAGGAGTTCCCAGACGGACTGGCTGGGCCTGACCCCAGGAGGGTGGGTCATGGCAAGGTGCATACACATTGCTAGGGACAGCAGAGTGAGCTGTGTGCTCAGGGCTCAGCACACACAATCCCCTTTCCCTCAACATGCAGACAAGAAGCCCAAGGTCACACAGCAGGATCAGAGACCCTAGAGCTCCTTCTCTGCCCATTGTGCACACACATGCATGTGTCTGTGTGTTTTAGTTCCCTCTAAGGGGCCCCGCCTGCTCCCCACTTCCTCCCACACTCCCGGCACCCGTCATGAGAAACCACTTTCAGTTCCTGAAGGGCCTGCTTGTCTCACACCGTGTGCCTTCCTCTGGCTGTTCCCTCTGCTTGAAATGCCCTTCCTTCCCCCTCACCCCTCTCCTATCATCAAACTTCTACTCATCCTTCAGGGCCCAGCCAACTGCCTCCTCCTCCAAAAGCCTTCCCTGATCCTCAGCCCAACAGGGTCAGTCCAGTCCTCCTCCTGCATCACAAGGTGCCTCTCAGTCTGTGTCTGGGGGCCTTTGGAAGGTGGAGGACAGCCTCTCTCTCAACTTTAATGTTATTAGTATCTACTAATCACTTTTTAAAAAAATATGTCTTTATTGATTTCAGAGAGAGGAAGGGAGAGGGAGGGAGAGCTAGAAACATCAATGATGAGAGAGTTATTGATCAGCTGCCTCCTGCACGCCCCCGACTGAGGATTGAGCCCACAGCCTGGGCATGTGCCCTGACCGGGACTCGAACCTCGATCTCCTGGATCCTAGGTCCATGCTTAACCCGAGCCACGCTGGCCAGGCCTATTAATCACTTCTTAATGTACATATGAGAGAAAGAATTCGTGAAGCAACTAGTCGGCTGCACCGTACTCTTAAAGACAGCTATTGTGGTGAGTGATTTTGCTGCGGAGAGCAGAGTGTGGGCATCCCAGCAGGGCGGCCGCACAGGCTGTGCGCTGCACAATGCCAGGATGCCAAGCGCACAGCTTGCTTTGAGAATGGTACCCGCTGGAGGTGGACAACATGCTGGCCCGCTCCTTGGCTATTCTGGAAACATCTGTAGCCTCTTAGGTGGTGGGGAAGTAAAGACACGGGCTTTGGATTCAGACTCACTTGGGTTCAAATCCCAGGTTTGCCACTTATGTACTGAGTGTCCCCAGGCAAGTGACTTAACCTCTCTGAGCTCCTGCAGTGAAATGGGAATGGGTACCCACCTCCCAGGGCTGCTGAGAGATTAAATAAGGCAACATGGAAATTCCTGACCTAGTAAGGCCTTGAACATCTGGAATTCTTGTTTCCCTAATCAAACTTCCAAACTGTTTGCACATCCAGGCCAGGTTCCTCCCAGACTGGCTGCAAAACCTTTCTGTCCCTGTCCAGACACCTGGACACTAGGACCAGCTCTGACACAATCAGGAAGGTCCTCTCCTCTAGGAATTTAGCTCACAGATGCTCTCATGAGGATAAACCGTGAAACATCAGGTATACAAACAAAAGACTGGAGACAACCCATGTGCCCATCCAAGGAGGCAGATTCATGAATTCTTTGCATCCACAAATATCAGCCTGCAGGAGCGAAGAGGTGGCTCTCAGCATAACACTAAGCCGCCTCCAGGAAAAAGTGAGGGCGGGGGAAGGTATGGAACAGGCTGTTTAATTGACCAGCTGGGGGTCAGGATCTGAACCACAGATCCGTAGAAAATGACCTGAGGGACAAATTTTTAGTAGGCCCAAGGATGGTGCGTAACTGGTACCACTCGGGATGCAGGGGAGAGAGGCTGATTCATGACACACAGTGATCCCGTGGGGCCATACAACCTAGTGGGACACACTGAGAAAGGCTGGCAAGACCATCTCTGGCAGGACACACAGCAGTTCCTTGAATGGAGAATTAGGAGACCGGGGGTCATATGGAAGGAGTCGCTTATCACAGTTCAGATCCTTGGGTACTTTTGAACTTTTGCCATGGACATAACTTAACCTGTTAAAATGACAGCAAGCCATTTTAAATCAGACTTGTTAAAGCCAATATGTGTGAACTAATAGTAGTAATAACTTGTTTGACCTTGGGCAAGGTGACTCCATTGGCCCACCTTTAAAAAAAGGCAAGGCCACCTGGAGAAGAGAACAGGGTCCACCACTGCGATCCAGGCCGAGGGCCACCGCCGGATTTCAGTGGCACTGTCCTCAGGAGTATGGGGCCTCGCCATCCTGGGCCACCGGATTTGGGCACCCACTCTATGCTCCAATAGCCGGAGTTTGCTATCTATGCCAGGGAGCAGGGTCACAGCAGCCTCTGGCTCAAGGGGCCTAATTTTAAATGTGGGGTTTGGGCAGACAGATCCTGCATGCATGCACTAAAAAAAGATGACCCTGAGTGCAGAGGACAGAGAGAGAAAACAGATCTCTCCCACCTCCCTCTCTCCTTCCACAAACTCCACTGAGTGACTGTCCCAGGAGCGCCTGGGGAAAGGAGGCAGGCAGGTGTCAGTGCTCTGGGGCAGGTCCCAACTTACCCTCCATCAGTAGTCTCAAAGCCGTCTGACCCCAAGAATCCCACGGGAGCATCAGTTCAAAATAGATCAACCATGCCCAGCCAGTTGGTTCGTAGGGATCTATTCAAATTTCTTATTTCATAAATGGTTTTCATTTATTTGGAATTTTTTGTTTGTTTTACAATTTGTTTAGATCAGAATCCTAAATGCGATGTGTATCTCCAAATCTCCTTTATGGATTTCCCTTCATCTATTTATTTATTTACTTACTTGTTATTTATTCTCTCTCTCTCTCTCTCTCTCTCTATTTGCAGAAGAAATCAGTTGTATCAACAGAGTTTCCCACATCTGAAGCTGTCTGACTGCATCCCCGAGGTGCCACTTAACTTGTTCCTCTGTCCCCTGTAGTCCCTGCAGATGCTGGCTGACTTAGGAGCTTGATCAGATTCAGGCTTGAGCCTGGGGCAGGCTGACTCCTGGCTGCCTCTTGCATCAGCGGCTGTCCGTCCGTCTGTCTGTGCGCGCTGTGAGCAGCTGCAGCTGCGGGGTTCATTCACCGGGGAGGGGGCGCAACGAGGAGCTGCGGATTCTAACATCCCTCCCACACCTTTAAGCAGCTATCTTTATAAATAGAAACTTGCCCTCCTCGGCTACTCGGTTACCCCCAGGTACCATTTATAGAGGAAAAGTAGAATTAATTCAGATTCCTCCCCTTCCTTCGGGAGCTCGAAGCCGTGCGGGTACAGTAACTACATGCTTGCGGCGCTGCTCGGCGCCGCCTCCCCCGCCTGTGAAATGGGTACGCGGTGCGCCCCGGCCTCCCGCGGCTCCCTCGGGAAGGCTGTGCGCCCGGCCTGCGGCGCGCGGCCCCCGGGCCCCGGCGAGGCTCCCGGCCTCTCCCGCAGCCTCAGCCCCAAGCCCGGCGCGGGAAGGGGAGGCCCCAGGGCCTTCCCCGCGCAGTGCGCGCGTGCGGGGCTCCGGGCCCGCGCCTCCCCCAGGCTGGCTGTGGGCGCACAGTAGGGCCGTTTGGCCCGGGCCTGACACTGCGGTAAACCCAGGAAGGGGTCCCCCTGTTCTCACAGCCCCCCCCCCAGTGTACACACACACACACCGGTCCAGGCCCTCCAGCAGCCCTATTGTTCGGCCACTTCCCCAGCCCCCTGGGGACGGCTGGGAACAGGCCGCCTGGCCCTTCCTGCTGGGCGCTGACGCGAGGGCTGCGGAAGGAACAGCGAGTCTCCGCTGCCCGGCGCATTCCGTGCGTGCCCGGGCTGCAGGCACATCCGCCCCCCAGCCCCCGGCGCCGCCCCCCCAGGCGCGATCGGTCGGGCTCCGCACCCGCCTGGGGAGGGGGGGGCGTGAAGGGGGGACGGGGGGCGGGGGCAGGTCCCAGGTGCTCGCCCTGAACCTCCCCCACCTCCGCGAGAGCGGGTTCCTGCGCCCATTCTACAGCTTAGGAAAGTGGAGGCCAGAGCCCAGCAGGGACCCCCAAGGCCACAGGGAAAAACTGGGCTGGGGTCACAGACTCCCAGACTCCGGTTCTCTCTCCCCACACCGTGTCGCCTCCCTCCCTCCATGCCCGCGAGGGTGCCCAGGAGGGCCGCAATGGGGGCCTTTGGGAGCCAGGGCGGATTTCCACGGCCAAGGCTTGCCATCCCCAAAAGGGATGGAGCAGGGGGATCCGAGCCAGTATTTCTAAGCACCTACTAATGTCAGGCCTCGTGCAATGACACTTTCTCGTTTAACCCGCATGGCATTTTGGCCAAATAGTTATTATTTATCCCAAGTTAAATGCCTGGCTCGAAAGTAACTGAACCCAAGTTTTCCTGGGTCCAAAGCCATCCTTTTATTCCAGGCACCATGAACCCCAGAGTTCAAATCCCAGCCCCACCACTTAGCCAGCTGCTCCTCAATAGGCAAGTTGCTGCCCCTCTGTGCCTCAGTTTCCTCACATGTAAAATAGAGGAGATAACAGTACTCACGGCACAGGGCGATTAGGAACATTCTAGAAGATAATGCATATCACTCAGCTCTTCTAATTTCACTTCTGGAACTGCAAGGGGCTGAAATGGGGCTGGGTGACCAGGTCCCCCAGTGTGCCTGGGTCTGAAGGGTGTCCTGGATGCCAGGCTTTCATTGCTGAAATGGGGACACCTCGGGCACACTGGGAGGGATAGTCACCCACAATGATGCTGGTGTTTTTAAAAGCCTGCACCAGTCTCCAAAGGGCAGGGAGATGGCCATTTCGGGCTCCCAGCGCTGGTGAATTTTCCCAGCAGCCCTCGGACCTCATGCCCTTTGTCCCGGTCTCCCTGCTCTGCCCTTGCTGAGCCAAAGGGAAACCAGACATTCCTAACATGAAAATTTTCCACATCTTTCAGGGAGATCTTCTGGTGCCAGATATAGTCAGCAGGATTTGGGAGTCAGCCCGGGCCACTAAAAATAGCTCCCAGGGCCCCCCTGGAAGGCCTGCACCATCTCTGCCCCGGGTGGCCTGCCACCCAATAAGCTGCCTGCGCGGGCCAGCACCTTAAATGACCATGAGCTCCGCTGGCCTGGCCGACCAAGGGCAGTGGACCCAGGAAAGGCTGCTCCCGCTAAGCTTCCTCAGGCCAGCTGCCCGGCCTCCCACCCAAAGACGTCCCTTCCTCTGCCCCACGGCGCGTCTTTCCCCTCCATCGGTGCAAGACACCAGCGCTCACACCTGGCAGTGACACGAGGGCCTGGGTGCTGCTCCCCGGCAGGGACGCGGCCCCCCTCCCCGCCCCCCTGCACCTGTGCGCGCAGAACAGCCACACACGCCCCATCGGGCTCATCTGCACGACCAAATGCCTCCGTGGCCGCAGGCGGTGTGTCCCAACCTTTAACACCTTCGCTTTGATTTCTGCACAGCCCCGCCCCACCCCCAAGGAGATTTTTGTCAAATTAGCTTTGTGCTGTTGTACCTGGGCTTGGGGAAAATAAAAAAGTAGGTTGAGTGTGCACTTTCAGGCTATCTCCAAGGTCCGATCTCTGCCCCCTGTCTGCCTCCCATCAAGTCTGTGAGGACCTGGGGCCGACAGACAGGGAGGGCACCCAGGGCGCTGTGGGGCCTGCAGGTGCCTGCCCAGCCTCCTGGCCGGAGCCTCACAGTCCTCCTGGTCTAAGGTAGGCACAGGCATAAAGGCGCTGTGCCCAGGCAGAGGGCTGAGGGCCGAGGCCAGGGCCCCGGGGTTAGCCCATGTGCTGGAGCAGGAACATGGCACTTGCTCTCAGTGCCCAAATCCCACCCTAGCCTGCCACCCGCCCACTATCTCGGGGGGAAATGGAAGCGGAAGAGGGACTGAGTTTCAGAACCAGCCACCAAGGCACAGAGGCCACATCCTTGTCTGAGAGAAAGCGGAAGGAGAAGCTCCTGCCGGGGTTAGACAAGACCGGGGCATCGAGGCAGGAAGTGGGGTCTCGGGCAGGCACCCCATTTACACTCTGACCCCGGGTCAGGTCCTTGCCCCTCACTCAACCTCAGCTCCATTGGCGGGTGCTTGGCACAGGCACTTTCCTGTGCGGACAACCTGTGGTCCTAGTCGTTCATTCATTCCCCCGAGTATTTCTTGAGCACCTACTATGTTCCAGACCTGTGCCAGAGCTGGGGATGTGCATAAGATCAGCTGGCCCCTGCCCGACAGCAGATGCTTACAACGTGGGCGGCCGGGGAACAGCAGTAAACCACTGTGACCCTAGAGCAGAAGCCAGGACCGCTGCTCAGCGAATGGAGGGTGGTATGGAGGCAGCGGACACGACGCAAGGGGGGAGAAGCGGCGGGCAGGGGGACCTCTGGGGGGGAGAAGCCAGCTCACAGGGGACTGCGTGTGTGCCTGTGTGCGTGTGTGTGTGTGGATTAAAGATCCAGGCAGAGGGAAAGCTCAGTTAATTGAAATAAAAGAAATCAGTGTGGTCCATCGCAGTGGTCAGGGAAGAGCTATATGCCAGCAGCAATATGCACTGAGCGCGGTGTTTACTGTAGTCACTCATGTGGCCCTCAGAACAGCTCAGTAAGGTCGTTCTATTGTTAGCTCAGTGTACAGACGAGGAACCTGAGTTAAACAGCTCCCCCAAGGTCACGGACATAGGAAGCAACACCACCAGGATCTGAACCCCAGGGGCCATGCTCCGAACTACTCTGTCAGGGGTTTGATTAACTGGGCCCATAGAAGCCACGGAAAGAGTTGAACTTTATTCTGGGTGTGAGAGGAAGACACTGGAAGGTTCTTCATGTATTAGTTAGAATTAGGTTCAGTTGCAAGAAAAGTCCGGCATTAACAGTGGCCTAAACAACATAGGAATATAGAAATATAGTTTTTCCTTACCCCAAAATGCCCACCAGATTCAAGAGAAAGAGAACACAAACCACAGACTGGGAGACAATATTTACGAAAGGCATATGTGATAAAGGGCTGTTATCCAAAATATACAGAGAACTCTTAAAGCTTAACAGTAAGAAAACAGGTAACTTGATTTTAAAAATGGGCAAAAGATCTAAACAGACGCCTCGCCAAAGATACAAAGAACAAATAGGTCATGAAAAGATACTCAGCATAATAAGCCATCAGGGAAATGCAAATTAAAACAACAATGAGGTACTGTTACACCTATTCGAATGGCCCAAATCCAAAACACTGACATGACCGAGTGATGCTGAGAGGGTGGAGCAACAGGACTCCCACTCGTTGCTGGTGAGAATGACAAATGGTGCGGCCACTCTGGAAGAGAGTTTGCCAGTTTCTAACAAAAGTAAACAGACTCCTGCAATATGATCGAGCAATCATACTCCTTGTTATTGACCCAAAAGAAGCTGAAAAATTATGTTCACACAAAAACCTGCATGTCGATGTTTTTGTGTGAACATAATTCAGACAGAGAAATATTATTCAGCATTAAAAAAAAAAAAAAAAAAAAGAGCTATCAAGCCATGAAAACACATGGAGGAAAATTAAATGCTTAACAGTAAGTGAAAGAAGCCAATCTGAAAAGGCTACATATTGTAGGTTTCCAAGTTTATCACAGGCTAGTGCTTTCCAGTCTTTCTTCCTTGGGGGTCATTTTCTTGGCCTCAGGACACCACAGTGCCCACACTTTGAAATGCCTACATGGGAGGCACAGGGTTCTGGTCGATTTGCATAAGAGTAGGACACATGCAAGGAGGGACTCTCCTGAGGGCTCTTGGGAATTCAGTTCTAGGGCCAGTAGGTGTGGCCCGGGACAAGTCCTGGGGCCTTGCTTCCTTCCATAAAATCTATTGAAAAACAATAAATTGGCTTCAGGCCATTCCTTATCACCCTGGGAACAGGAGTCCTTCCTGTGCCAGATTTCTAAGGATCAAGGGTCACCTTCTCCAGAAAGCCTCTCCACTTGTTCTCCCCTCTACCCACTCCTCCCTGCATCTCCGCACCCCCTCGCCTTGCCCATACCTCACAGGCTCCCAGATCACTGCACTAAACTCATGGATCAACCCATCAGTCTCCGCCACTTGCCAGGAGAGCACAATGTCAGGACCATGTCTCCTCCATCCCTGTGTGTCCAGTGTCCAGTGTCCAGCGCAGGGCCTGGCACGAGTTAGAGCACAGTAGGGGCTGGTTTCATGGCTGGACTATGGACTAGAGCAGCTCTCTCAACCAGGACCATCTGCCTTAGCCTCTCTAGTGTCATCCATAGTGGATGCCAGCCCCCAAACCAGCTGGCTCTGACAAGACACACACACACACCACACCACAGCCTTGAGACTCTATCAGGCTGGCAATATCCTAGAATGAGGCCTCAAGAATCCTCATCTCCAAATATTTCTTCATTTATTCAACCATTCAGTTCCCCAACTATAGGCCAAGCTGTGTATTGGAGGCTGGGGACCCAGACACGAAAAAGGCATGAACCTACCCTCAGAGGTTCACAGTCTGCTGCCTTCTCTTTTCCATCCCTCCCTCCTTCCTCCCCAACCCCTCACTCCTAGCCTCCCTTCCTTTGCCCCTTCTATACATACTTATTGAGAAACAGACATATAACTGTGCAGAGTGACAAGTGCCAGGAAGGTACTGTTGAGAGTTCTGAAGGGGAGAACCCCATTGTCACTAGAGACCTTGGCATAGGACATTTCCAGGAGATTCAGCATGGATATTTAATCTTCCTTTAGATGAGAAGCTGTGAGTCATGAGCCCCACGCAGCCCTACAGACTTCCCCATGAATCACCCACTGCCCCATTCTTCTCATTAGAGGCACATGCCATGGGGAATTCTCCTTCAGCTGGGAAGGGAGAAATATAGGGGGAAGTGGTAGGAGGATGGGGATCAGAGTGGAGTCCCTGAGCAGGGTTTCCCACCACCATCCTTTCCAAAATCACAGCCGTAACCCCGAGAATGGAGCCCCAGGATGGCAGGACCCTCATGTTGCTTCCTGCTTACAAAATGTTTTTATACACTTTATTGCACACGACTGTGTGTTACTGGAATGTATCCAAGGGAAATTGCGTCATGTGGAAGGGAAAGAGATTGGTTGAGCAGAAAAGAATCACTTCCTCCTAGCTTGAGCCCAGGGCCCACCCCCCAAAAAGGGGGAAATTGTTCAACATCTTCAAAGTTCTTTCATTGATTCATCACATTTATTGAGTACCCACTACATGCCAGTCACTGTACTAAGAGCATGAAATACCCCAGTGAACAAGACAGACAAGGTTCCTGCCCTCAAGGCCTTACATTGTAGTGGGAGATAGACCACACACAAATCAGTGGTAATAAGTGCTATGTTGAGAAATAAACCAGAAAGAAATGTGGAACTGCCAGGGTTGGGGCAGGGTGGTAGCTAGTTTAAATGGGTTGGTGGTCAGGGAATGGCCCACTGAGATGACGTTTGACCAGAGAGCAGAAGGAAGGTCAGTCGAGGCAGAGGAAAGAAAATGGGTCCCTGAAGCAAGAGTGAACTTTGCCTGTGCTAGAAAGAGTGATGGGGCCAGCTTGGCTGGAAGAGGTGAATGAGGGGGATGAGTGGCAGATGTGGTCAGAGACATGTCATCAAGACAAATTATGCCAGGTCTTGTAGCCTCTGTAAGGACATGGCCTTTATTCTGAGTGAGGTGGGAGCCATGGGATGGTTTTGAG
Organism: Miniopterus natalensis; assembly: GCF_054644295.1. Classification (NCBI taxonomy): domain Eukaryota; kingdom Metazoa; phylum Chordata; class Mammalia; order Chiroptera; family Miniopteridae; genus Miniopterus; species Miniopterus natalensis. The sequence continues at coordinate 94,754,009 of NC_142084.1, forward strand.
TAGAGGAGAAAATGACCTGATGTGTTAGAAGTTTCACTCCAGGTTTTTAAAAGTCTAACTCCCTTCCAGTCATGGCTGACCACATAATTCAATAACACCCTACTGCTGAGGACTAGGAAAGTTGGACCAAATATTTAAAAATATTTCAGTTTGAAGGCATTCAAGCACTAAAAGGGCAGTGAGGAATTATAAAATCAGGATCTGGAAGAAGAAAACACAGAGAGAGAGCACAGTATGTGGGTCTATTTTCCCCAAAGGACGTCTGCCTTTTGGGTATCTGAAGAGTATCTGAAATAGGAGACCGAAAGGCTAAGAGGTGGAGCAGAGCTTTTAATAGACTCATGAGTCCAATGGGACAGAAAGTAGAGTTCAGGGCACACCAAGGGGGCTGCTACATCCCTAGGATTTTTTGCATATTACCCAAAAAAGTAATCCAGACTGGGGGCCTTGTAAATTCCCCAAGCTTTTAGTTGAAATTCCTAAAAAATACACCCTTAGAATAAGAATAAAGTAGTCATCACAGAGCCTAAAGCCCAACTTCGTGTCCTCTTAAACCATCTCAATATCTGGTTGGATTAAGGTGACCTGGGATTCCTAGGTCCCCTTGCCACTTGCAATGAAGCAAACACTCTCTAGAAGAGGATAACACCACCTTAAAGCCAATTACCTCTAAAATTTTTCATACACAGTGCCTGACAATCAAAAATAACCAGGCATATGAGGGAATATGTTTTATTAAATCATGTTTTAATTTTTAAAAACAAGAGAAACAATAGGCAATAAATATAAACAAAAGAGGATCCAAATAGTTACTGGTCATAGACATTAAAATAACTGTTTACTATATAAAAGAATAGAAATGGAGAAATAACTGAGAATTTCCTGACTAATGAAAGACATCAAGCCACAGATTCAAAAGCACCACAAATCACAAACAATATAAACAGGAAGAAAATCACAGACACATTATAATAAAACTGCTAATGAAAAAATAAAAGACAAAACAAAAATTCAAGACCACCAGAAAATAAAAAAGATTACCCTGCACAGGGACAACACTAAGATAATCAGCATAATCAGCTGACTTCTCAAAAGACACAATGGAAGTCAGAAGACCATGGAATATATCTTCAAAGTAATTAAAAAATAAGGTTGAAACTAGAATTCTTTGCTCAGTAAAAACATTTTTTTAATAATAAAAGTAAATGACATTTTTAGGGAAGCAAAAGTTGAGAGAATTTGTCCTATATGCAATGGTAAAAGGACAGCTTTGGCCTCTGAGGTGCTGGTGCAGGAACAGGAAAGAGGACAGCCATGGGACTACTGTAGGAAACATGTGATGGTAGCTGGACCAGAGAGGTAGTTTCAGAAGTGATGAGAGGTAGTATATTTTGAAAATAGTTATGTTTTGAAAATGAACCTGCCTCAATTTGTGGGTGAATTAAATATAGGTTATGAGAAAATGGGATGAGTCAGGGATGTCTCCAGAGTTTTTTGCCTGAGTTAATGGAAGGAAGAAATAGCCATTAACAAAGGTGGGAAGACCACAGGTGGTGGTTTGGGAGTAAAGCAAAGGGTTTTGGAATTGCCAGATTTGGATGTTTATTTGAACAACAAATAGATACGTCAAGGAGGCTATTTGGATATACAAGTCTGCGGTTAGGGAGAGGTCTGGGCTAGAGAATAAAATTTGATAGCTTCAATATACATCTTTCCTTTTTATCCTTTTTCCCTTATAATAATGGTGATGATAAAATCATTAACATTTATTGTTTACTGTGTGTGGAGTACTGTGCAAAACACTTTAAGAACATTATTTCATTTAATCTTGACTACAATATAAAGCAAATATTTTCATTACTCTCTTTTTAAAGCTGTGAAAACTGAGGCTTTGAGAGGAGAAGTGATTCACTCAGGTCATACAGATTTTTAGTTGTCTGTCAGTTTTGTCCCAGGCACTTGGAACAAAATCTCAGAATTTTCTTTGTATTATTTGAACATCTACTGAGCACCTTTTAGGGGATTATTGTTACTTGTCCTTTATTTAGAAGACATGTATAAGTACCTGCTTCTCACTAAGCCCTGGGCTGAGTCCTAGGGGCTGAGAGATGCATAAGAGGGGACCCTGACCTCAAGAGACTCACGCACAGGTGGCCAGCAGCAGTCACACACAGCCACTGGACTGGATCACAGCCAGGCTGCAGATCTTTTGTTTGGCACACACAGAGTTTCTGAAATCAGGAGATATAACATAAAAATACAAATTCCTGGCTTCTTTTAAAAATAGGAAGCTCTGGCAACACTGGGCTTACATTTCCACCTTGACTGGCAGCTTCCCGGGAGTGAACTTCCTCCGTCACCAGTCTCCAGTGGCCCAATTCTCAATTAGGTGACCTGCTTGGCCCAGGAGGTGGTTGAATTTCCCGCCCTTGGGTTCAGCAGTGGGATGTAGCTAGATGCACAGACAAGGAACTCTTAATGGTCAAAGAAGCTTTCAGCGATCTCATATTTTGAGCGAGGGAAGGCTATTTAAGCCACAGGAATAGCATGTGCAAAAGTAAGGGTAGCAAAAAAGAGCATATTGGGCTGTGAAAACTGCAAGTTTCAACATGTGTGAAGGAGAGCAGGGGTGACAGGGAGGACGCTGCTGGAAATGGAAGGCAGTGGCCACATCTTGGAGGACTTTGGATTATGTGCCTGAGTCTGGTGTGGAGAGTGTAACAAGTTACAGAAACAGAGAGAGAGAGAAAGAGAGAGAAAGAGAGGGAGGGAGAGAAAGAAGCTGGAAGGTGTATATACAGCACTGTTTTGCAACTCAACCATACACATTTGTTGAATGAGTGAATGAATGAATGAATGAATGAGTGAATGAATGAATGAATACATGAATGAATACACAAGGAATGAAGGAGGCAGCCAACCCCAAGTGTCCATTGGTGGCAGCCTTGATGAAGCTTTTAAACCTTGATGAAGCTTTGAGGTGTGGTACATGACAAAGGATTGCCTGGGGTTGGAGTGAAGGGAAGGATGGGCTGGGGGGGGGGTGTCTGTGATGCCTCCCAGGACATTGTGGGGGACACAACCCATTCTGCAGGAACCAGTCACATCTCCATTACACCAACCGATCTTCCAAAGGTCTAGGATCCCTTGCTGACCCTTCCCAGAAAGTGTCTATTTCCTCTCCCCTCTGTCTCCAGCCCGAATGAACCCCAGAGATTCTAGAGCCTTCCCAGGTGAGGGTGAGGAGATTTAACACTGACAGTTGGGCAGGAAAGGGTAGATGGTCACTTCAGGTGTTTCTTACAGATGACAAAACTGAGGCCTAGACAGGAGAACACCTTGTAGTCAGTGGGGCAGAGTTGGCAGTCCCCAAACAAAGGCTACTACCAAACCCAGCTCAGGCCCACAGGAGTACAGGTCTGGGGTGTGTGCCGGGGGTGTATGTCAGGATGGGACAAGACAATCCCCTTCTCTAGAGGGGAGGGGTGATGTTGCTCAAGTGACAGAATGGGAACCTGCTGAGTCACAAGAGGACAATGAGCCTTTCCCAAGCCTCTCAGATGTGCTCAGAGGTGACCGCCTTTCATTTAATCCTCAAGCGCCTTTAGAGGTCATAGGTTATTGGCCCATATTTAAACTGAGTTATAAAGAGACTGGTAACTTACCCACAGTAAGTCACACAGCTAAGAAGTGGCAGAGTTAGGACTTGAACTCAGGCCTAGCTGACCCCAAGTCAAGTGCTCTATCCACCAACCCACGAAGATCCCTCCCACACCTCTTTGCTGCCCTTCTGGCCTGGAACCCTCTTCCCAGCTCACCTCTTACACCCACAACTGGGTTGTAGCATTCAGGTCTTAGCTTAGCACCCCGCCCCCGCGGCCCCAGGGACCTCTCTAAGCACCGAAATCTAAAGGAGTCCCCCTTTTACCCTTGCTGAACAACTCAGTTGGTCAGAGCATCCTCCCTATAGGCCAAGGTTGTGAATTCGATCCTTGGTCAGGGCACATACAAGAATCAACCAATGAATGCATAAGTAAGTGGAGCGACAAATAGACGTTTCTCTCTCCCTTTCTAAAATCAATTTTTTTAAAAAAATAAAGGCGCCCCCCCTTTTTATTATCCGCCTTCATAACCCGCATCCTTACCTTCTTTCCTGTCTTATGTATAGCACCCCCCCGCCCCACTGTCAGCTACCAGAGAGTAGGAACCCTGTGTTGCACCCAAGTATCCCTGGTGCCTGGAGAGAGTCAGTAAATATTTGATGAATGAATGGATGAGTGAATGAACGGACCTGATGCCCAGCTGGAGAAGCCACAGTCAAGAAGAAGGCGGTGGTTTCACGGTATTTTCCTTAGCAGAGCAGTTTTCGTTCACTGCGGTGCTAGCCACGCGCGTGCCCTTTGTTCTCGGGAAGAGAGGGGAGCCGAGGGCCGTGTGGCCCCAGAGGATGTTCTCCTGCAGGCCTGCCCCGCGGAGCCCGGGAAAGCCCCCGGGGGGGGGGACAGCCCTCCCGCCTGCTCCCCAGAAGGCGACCTGCAGGGAAGCAGAGCGCTGGCCGCCCCGCAGGTGTGGGAACGGGGTGGGGGCGGGGCCTGCGGGCGGCGGGGGCGGGGCCTGCGGGCAGCAGGGGCGGGGCCTGCGGGCGGCCGGCTTTGTTTGCCTCTGTGTATGGCAACCAGAACCCTCCGCGGCGAGCGCTTCTGCACAAGCCTCCGCCCCTCCCCCTCCCTCCCGCTTTTTAATCCCCTAAACTGATTTGTCAGCAGCAGGAAGTGACAGGACAGCTTTCCTCACAAAAGGGAAACTCCTCCGCGTTACCATGGGGACGGAGCCCTCTGTGTAATTACAGATTTATATCATCTTAAAGGTGTACGCACCACGCGGGGATCCTCCTCGGGCGGGGACGCGAGGGAGGGAACTGGACGCCCGAGGCTGCAAGTTCAAGGCAAATTAGCCGCGATTTGCAAAATTCCAAGGAAAGGAGAGGATGCTGTGGAGGCGTTTGGGATTGGAAGTATCCTAATGAGATAATGGGTGCCTGGAAACCACAGAAAAGCATTTTGCATTGATGCATTTTCCACGTCCTAGAATTTGAAGGCTGGGAGGAGCCTTACCCATTTGATCTAGTGCATACTGGTCATTTTATGGGGAGGAAAACTGAGACCCGGGATCGCAGGTCACTAGGAGAGGGGGAAGGGCTCTAGGGGTTTCTCCAAGGCCCACTCCCTGCCAGGTACTTACCTTCATGAAGCCTGCTCCTCCTCACAAGGGAAGAAGGTTTTAATATCTTCATCTTACAGATGAGAAAACCGAGGCCCAAACGAATAAATAGATTTTCCACCCCAATTTTATGAGTTAAGACCATGGTCCCATCAGGTTGACTACAAAGCTCATCTCTTCCCCACGCCCTCAAGCTGTCTTCTGGACTGAACTTGGGTCCCCACTCTTGTTACAGACCCAGGTTCCAAGCTTGCAATGTCCTGTACTTGCTGTGTGACCTTGAACTAGAATTAAAGGGCTGTCCTTCACCTCTCTGGGCTTCAGCTTCCTCCTCTGTACAGTGGGTGTTGCTGTTAAAGGTTTAATGGGAAGGTGTGCAAAGCAGTTAGCACAGCGGCTGGCACGCAGCACTAGCTCTAACATTGGCAGCTGTTATCGCCACATTATCAGTATTAAATGACTGAGTTGTCTCCATTTCAATCTTCCATTGAGAATCAAACATTTTAATAATTTAAGCATCTTTCTTTTCATTGAGGTACTTTTTTCCCCCCTAAGAAAAGCAGTTTCAGGCCAAAAGTGTCATTTTCTGGAGGGCCTGAAGACTGGGAAGCAGATACATGGGGAAGGGGGTTGTCCCACTGGCTCTCCTGGGGTGGTGGGAGGTAGAGTGGCTTGTGCTGGAGAACCAAGTGAATTGTTTTCACTGGAGGCTCCCTTAGGCAGCCACTGTATTTTTCCACTGCATGGAGCACAGTGGAGATTAATTTTGGTTCAGCCAGTGCCTGCCAAGCAGAAAGTGATGGCTCGAGCCCACGGGAAAGTAAGCCATGGCATCTGCCACAGACTTGAAGCCCTGGTACATTTCCACGAAGGGAGATATTGGCAATAGTAAATTTCTAGAGTTTGATAAAAACACTGGGTAAGGTTTGTTTTGAGAGACATGAACACACTTGAAATCGGAAGCCCAGCAGAGGAAATGAGCTTGCCAGCCCAGGGTTAGTTCTTAGAATTTAGAACACAGGGATCTTTCAGGCCCTGGGAATCAGGTGGCAGATGGTGAACTGACGGGGAAAAGTCAAGGACATTGATTCTAGTCAAGGCAGGGCCGGAACAGGGACACTACTCAGGGTGCTACTGGAGAAGTCGAGTAGGATGTTTTCTTTCCTTCTTCCTACCACACTTTGTCCAGAAATAAGTAGTGGGGGCAGAGCTAAGGGGTCAGTAATCCAGGAAGTTCACTGCTATTTAATTCAGCATTATAGACTGGATCATGGGCTAGTGGTCGATTACACCTTCGGTTTTGACCTGTTTGGCAAGAGAGAGTAAAACTCCAGAATGTTGCCCCAGAGCTAGTCAGATTTAATAGCCTGCCTAGCTTCTTCAACAAAATTATGAAATCAGAGCAGCAAGTGACCCGGAGGCAGCCACCCAAAATGCTGTGTACCTAGGCAGAGGTTCCAGTGTGGATGTGCTCCAATCGTTCCTAACGGTTGGGGGTAGGGATTTCAGGTAATTTATTTATGTTGTATTTGCTTATAGTGCTTGGGATTTTAACCATCTGAGGTATTATTTTCACAATAAAGATCTTTTGAATGGCAAAAAGAGAACATGTGAGAGAGGTAAATACAAAGCACATGGAATTAGAAAACGAAGCAGATGTAGGCCCAATTCCCCCACTCTCACCACTTAGCTAGGCTGGCTCTCAGCATCTCTGCGATTTGACTGAGTGGTTCTGGGGTCAGGGAGCACACCCTGCCTTGTGTGTATTAGGAACACATGTGGAGTGTTTTGGAAAACTATCACCCTCATAACTAGCACAGCTCCCAAAGAGAAGGCTTTTTCTATTATCCTGGGGAATGTAGTAAATGAGAAAAGCAACCCAAGCAAATGTCCATCTCTAACATTGGCTCTGGGGGCACAGGCCCCCTGGGTGACATGGTAGGGGGTACACGGAGGGACTTAGATCCAAGGTTAACAGCGGAGCTACAGCACCTGGTTTTTCATGATAGGTCACACTTCTCTACCTTACAACCCAGACATCTCGTGGGACCAAGAAGCCACCAAGGTGTGTGGCATTGGATCCCAACATACATTCTGGAGGCCCTTGCTGATTCTCCCCCCCTTTCACCACGAGTGGGACAGGGATCAGGGGGCTGCCTGAGAAATAAAGCATTGAGAGTTCAATAGAAATGCCATAATTTATTCCGTTGTATAAAAAAGTCATCCTTATGTAACAAAATGTCTTCTTAGAAGAAGAAATATATTATTTCAGGTCATAAATAATCAGCAAACATACAACTGTTGGCAACTTAAAAAAACAACACTGGTGCTTCCCATCAGTGCTGAGAACAAACCTGCTTAGGCTGTATGTACAGGGTGTTACAGTACTCAAACACAAAAATTGAGGTATTTGGTTCTAGGAGTCGACACTGACCTTTGTGAAGGCAGACCACCTACACAAAAATAAATAAGGTATATTCTCATATGTATATGTGTCGTCAGGAATGGTAATACTGGTATGTATGTCAAGCATGAAGTTTCTACAAAAAAACGGGGGCAAGCGAAAAGAAATTGGCTCACACACTGAGTCCTTTCTCTTCTGCCCCATTTGTCAGGGGGCCTTGAGGTACCCCACTATACATTGGTCCCGAACTTGCCGAGTTCAGCAAATGCCTCGATGCTCAGTCATCACTGTGACTTCTTAGGAACCCAGTGGAACTCAGGCGAAATTAATAAATAAATAGGGACCAGCCCTCACAAGCTCCCTCCTTGGAGTTATTGCCTTTTTCCTCTCAAGAAGGAGCCTGGAGTCCTGGTGGGTTGTGAAGATCACCTCCCGTGGCCTTTCAGCAGCTGGGAGAGGTCGTAATGGGGCTCTGCAGGTAGCTCAATGCACTGTTCGTGGAGTGGACCGGGATGGACACAGGGAAGTTGAAGACGGTGGTGGTGGAGGTGCCCCGGTCTAGCACAGACATGGCAGGACTCCCCGCCTCTGCCGAGCAGTGCGGGGCCAGGACCTGGGACTCGAACTGCAACAGCTGGCCCATGAAGCTGAAGTTGGGGGAGATGATGCTTCTCCTCTGTTTCACAAACTCAAAGGCCTCGTCCAGCTTGACTCGGTTAGTCCTCATGAGGTACGCGAGGCAGATGGTGGCCGAGCGGGAAATGCCCGCCTGGCAGTGGACAAACACCCTTCCTCCAGCATTCTTGATGGAGTCTGGAAAACAAAGGGTGGCTGGTTACTAGGGAGAACGGCCCCAGGCACAGGGTGTCTAAGAAGTGTCAAGTGTGTGGGGTGCAGAGATGCTCAACATCAACAGTGCCATCACAAAGACACTGTTCATGGTGGCAATGTGGCCACTGTGCAAAGAACAGGATTTAAACCCAGACTGGCTATCCACTAAGCAAACAGATGTTGGGCAGGTCAACTTTCTGAGCCTCAGTTTGCTAATTTGTAAAGTGGGACAGCAAATCAACAGTTTGCAGAGATGTTACCCACACCAGACTGATATTTAATGTCTGGAGGAAGGCTGAGAAAAGTCATTCAAGTCCTTGCCATAGTGTGTGGGCTCAGTGGCTAAGATGTGGGAAGTGAGGCAGAAGTCTCAGGGCACTCCATTTACCTATGAAGTCGATTGCCTCGTTGAACCAGGAGCTGATGTCTGCCTTGTGGTTGTCCTCCACCGGGATGCTCTTGTACTGGTAGTGACCCTCAAAATGATTGGGACAATTGGCTGACACGTTGATCAAGGCAGTGATGCCCAAGGCATCCAGCATGTCCTTGCGGGAGGCATGATAGGCACTGCCCAGGTACAGAAAGGGCAGGATCTCCACTGGGCCACCCTGAAATCCAAAAATATCCAACACTTGTCAAGCTCCGCTCAAAGTCAAAGCCACTGCCCACCCCCACAGAAACTCCCTGTTGGCAGTCTGTTTCAGATACTGGGTGAACTTTCTCAGCACTGTTGTTGGAGTATAAATAAATAGGAGACTAAACCCATTTGCCTGGGCAAGGCCAATGGTCACTTCTGCGGTGCCAGCAGTTAAGAGAGTCAGCTCATCCGACCACTTAACCACGGGATAAATAATATCCCTGTGTCACCTCCGTCATAAATAACGCTGGTCATTTTCTATATTCTCACTAACACTGCTTTCCCTGGCCTCTGTCAACTGTTCCTTCTCCCCTCTGGCTCGGGCCCCTACTAACCTGATCGTAGAGTGGGGTGCTGCAGGAACTGCACCCTGATTCGGCGCTGTCGGGGACGTTAGTGCTCAGGGGAAGACTGAGCCCCATGGGGGTCGACTGTTTGCTGCACAGCTCCGGGCAGGAAGCTGCAAAGGCTTCATATCCTCCTGGGAATACAAAGAGACATTTTTTCCATTAGCGCCGCTGGGACAGGGCACCTTCATGCAGGGTAACTCCCCACCCACCAGGGCTGGGAGTCTACCCGGGAATCTTTGTTCTGGCGCCAAACAAAGCCAATGACAAGCCCCCGGAATACGACTCGGGCGGCCCCGCGCTCCCGGAGGGGCAGGAGCTGAGCGACGGTGCTCTTCACCCCCCCCCCAGCCCAGAGCCGCCGAGGGCGCACCTTTGAGGAAGAAGACCTGCGCGGCGGCGCGCGCCTCGCGGCGGAGCGCGCCCGCGGCCAGCGCCAGGGTGCCGTCGCGCTTGGCGGAGTCCAGCGCGGCGCTGCGCTCGTCCAGCAGCACCACGGCGTGGTAGGCGCCCGCCAGCAGGCGGCCGCGCAGCTCGGCGTTGGGCACGATGTGCTCCAGGCCCATGGCGCCCTTGGCCCGGCGCCGCACGATAGTGCTGAAGCGCACGTTGACCGAGCCGGCGATGTGGCCCGCGTTGAAGGCGAAGAAGGAGCGGCAGTCCAGCAGCAGGCACTGCGCCGCGCGCTCCCGCAGCAGCGTCCGCAGGCCTCCGGCGTCCAGCGAGCCCACCTCCATGACCATGGCCGGCCCCAACGCCCCCAGCGTGCAATCTTCCTGCGTTCTTTGTCCTCGGAAGCCCAGGGCAGGGAGGCGGCGGCTTTGGAGAAGCAGCCCGGCTCTGTTCACTTTCTTTGCGCGGAACCCCAAACTGCCTTTGGACCGAGCGGGGGGCTGTGGTGCGGTTGCTTGATGCGCCCCTTGCTTCGCGCCCCTCTAGTCCAGGTCGCACCTCCTGCCCTCGCGTCCGCAGCGAGCGGGACCCGCGAGCGGGCGCTTATATGTAGCCTCTCTGGGGGGAGGAGCTAAGCGAGCGCGGAGGGGGAGGGGGTTTGTTTATTTGAATGGATGTCACGTGATGGGCGGTGACGTCACCGCCCTGCCCGGCTTGGCGCCGGCGGAGCCAGAGGCGAAGACGTCATCGGCCCTGGAGCTAGATCCGCAGGCCGCGCGCTGGCTCCGGCCCCGGGCCCCCACCCCCCGCCCGCGGCCCGGCCCGCGCCTAGCTGGTCCCCCGGGACCTGGCCCGCGCCGCTCCGGGCCCAGCGGGGAGGGAAGGAGGGCGCGTTGCCAGCCCTGGGCTGGCGGGGATGCGAGCGGCGGAGAAAAGGGGTGAGGGGGAGCGTGCCACCGGCCTTCGCCTCCTGTGCCCCCCGCCGTTTCCCCTCCCTGCGCCCCCCGCCCCCCGCCGTTTCCCCTCCCTGCGCCCCCGCCGCGGCCGGGAGCGGAAAGGGGCTTCCTGCGCTTTTTCTAGGCGTGTGCCCCTTTCTCTCATTTCCTGGTCCCCAACCGGGGGCAGAGTCCCAAAGAGAAGCGATCACACTGCTGGGTCGGGGTGGGGGGCTGGGGGTGTAAATTTGGCCATAGAAATGTTCGTACCAAAAACGACCGAAGTGAGTTGGGATGGAGGGGTTCAGGGAAATGTTTTCCTGTTTCCCAGACCTTCTTGTTACTTAAAAAAAAAGGACATTTAATAAGTTAAATGACTTCTAATCAGACTCCTGCTGAAAACAGGTTACGAGTGATGTGGTCCCTAGAAGACTTGAAGCGGAGGAAGGCGGGTCAGGGGGTTGATATCTCAGTGGGGGGGTCGCAAGGCACTCCTGAGGATGGAGGGGTTCGACGGTTTGGGGGAGGTGATAGCGCCCCCCAGGGGCCACCGAACAAGTTCCTGGGCGCATTTGCTTAGGACAAATGGAGCTGCCCCATCTCTGTTCCTTAAATATGTACTGATCAGGAGGCTGCTGTGCTCTGGGTGGGGGCGCAGCTCGGACCAGGAGCCGACCCGACACCCTCGCCCTGGTTCTCGCCATCTGTGTGGGCTGAATTCGACAGCCAGTCCTACGGCGCGTAAGGAGGATTTCCAAGACCTGGGCAAACGCTTGGGAAGACCCCGCTGGGTCACGCGTGCGCTGAGCCCTAGTGCCCCCCCCGCCCCCCCGGGCAGTGGAGCCCCGTGCGGTGGCACCGAGGTGCTAGGCACACAAACATAAACATTGCGCCATAGCCGCCGGTCGGGGTGCAGAGTCAGGGACGTTCTGCGGTTTCTTCCCCGCTCCTCCAGGGGAGGAGGGGGATTTCACTGCCACCCTGATGTCGTCGATCTTTGATTGTATCACCAGAGGCGACTTCTGCATTTGCCTCGCTTAGCTTGTGTTTATACACGCCCAGGCTTTCTGCCTAAGTTCTAGAAAAGTTCAGGGCTGAGCGCTTTTTTTTTCTTTTGGTAAAGGGCGTTTTATACCTTCCAGTGAACATTGGCTGAGGGCAGCAAAGATGTCCTCAGAAAATGGCAACACCCACCCTGTATCTTTAAAAGAAAAAAGGAAAAATATTTGTTTTGTTTATATTACTTATTCAGCTGAGGAACTGAACATATTTTTTGCATTGAATCATAAAATGTTACAGCTGCTGACTTTTCACAGCATACCAATTTGATCTGCCCCCTTTTTCTTTTTTTCTTTTTTACCAAGAGCATTCAAATACCTTCCCTTATGTACATTTTTAAAAACGAAAACCTCTTTAAATTAAAAAAAAAAAAAAAAGCCTGCTTAGCGCTGTGGGATTTTCCTCTTTATAGGTTTTTCCTCTTTGATCCCGTTCTGGAAAGAGAGTAGCTTGGACCCCATGTGGTCATTTTGCTGCTGGGTGATCCTAGGAGAATCTCTTTCCCCAGCTGAGCCTGTGAGCACACATCTATCTGGACAATGGGTTACAACTGCCTGCTTTGTGGATGGTCTGAGGCCCAGATGGGAGATGGTCGGTGTAAGGAACCCAGGCCCTACCTCACCCCTTCTTCTGAGTCACTAAATCTCTTCCCAGCAGAGCCATTCTTCTATCTCCATGACTCTTTGTTTAGGGGTCTGGCACCAGAACCCAGGGAGATCACTCCCAGACGCCAAAAAGTATGTTAAGGACAGAGGCTCAGCTTAGGGGAAGTTCCCTCCTTGAGACCAACTAACACAATGACTTGGGTCAGGGGGTCTGGTGGCAAAGGTGTAGCCACTGAGGCCCCTAGTCCAGGCAGTGGAGATGCTGCTGCTTGTTGGAGAGGGAGCCAAAGGGAGGCCCCGCAGAAACTGGTCTGTGGTGACTGCAGAAGGAACGAGGGGCTGGCACTGTGGACCTAGCGGGCAGAGGGCCACCAAGGAGGGTGAGTCAATGGACGTTGACAGGACAGAACTTGGCCTTTCTGACCCTGACTTTCGGATTTGAGATGTGCATAGGAATAAACCTGGAGGCAGTGCAGGGTAGGGGGATGGGTTTGATCTCAGAGGGCCTGACCTGGACTCCCCACCTTTAGTGTGTGGCCATGAGGAGGTCACTTCCCCTCGCTGAGCCTCCACTCCCTCTTTCTGGGGATAGAGATAACACGCATCTCTAGGGGCTATGGGGAGACCCTGTGTAGCTAGGGTTGACATTATCTGCTGCCAGAGTCTTGCCCTCAAAGTCAACTTTGGATCTGTCCTGGGGTCACAGGAGAAAGGGTGGCACTCTCCCAGATGACAGGAAGTGACCCCAGCTCACAGCTCTGTGACCTTGGGTGGGAGGCGTTTCAATTCTGAGCCTTGCTTTCCCCATTCATAAACTGGGAATAGGACCCATGTAGGACTAAGACAGACCATATGTGAGAAAGGGCCTGGTGTGGGGTGCTCAGGAGAGGGAGCTGGCTCCCACGGTCATGGCCTTTCAGAGCCCACAGCTCTCTTCCTGTCCCCGCTGTGTGTATGGTGGCTCTTCCCTCTGCTTGGTACTCTCCATGACTCCCCTTTTCCCACCAAATCCACGGCCCACCACAGCTAGGCCTCGCCCATCTGTATTCCAGCCCCCAACTAGGGTCACCGACTCTCCTGTTCCCTAGGCAGACTGTGGGCCTGTGTTCCCATCTTGTGGGCTGCTTCCCACCCTTTCCCACCCCTACACTTCGCTCACACTGCTCCCTCTCCCCCTCTGGGTGCTGTCCCCTCTGGGCTTGTCCCCCCTCCCTGTCAGGATGCTGTCGCCTCCGCCTCTCGGCTTGGTCAGGGCCTTTCCTCACCCTCCTAGGCCCAGCCAAAGCAGTCATCACCCCCGAAGCCCTTCCTGGTTTCTCCAACTTCTCTGGCCCCCGGGCCCTGGAGGACTTTGTCCCAACACTCCGATTGATTGTATCAAAGCCTCTCAGATCCTATCTTCCCCTCTCTGAGTTGCTTGAGGGCAGGGCTGTGGTTTTCATCTCACTGGCCATGCTACCCTCCTACCTTGGGGGCAGCTCTGGCACACAGTAGGTCCACAATTTGTGGCATGGTGGAAGAACTTTTTCAAAGTGCACTGTTGAAAAATATCAGAAGAGAAGGGGACAGAAATGCCCATTTATGCCTCTTCCCTGCATTACAGGCATCATCTCAGAAGCTAATGACAGGACTGTGAACTAATCCCATGAGGTGGTCTTATCCCCATTCACAGGCAAGGAAACAGGCTCAGGGAGGGGACGTGCCCATGGCCATACAGCTGGTTCTCGTCAGATGCAGGTCCAGGCCCTGGGCCTGTCTGACAGAGATGGAGGGGAGCCAGCCATCCTGCTATAAGAGCCTCAGCCTCTTGAGGCCTCTGCACCCCAGGCTGTGTTGGCCAAAGTCTCTGACCTCCCAGCTTGCCTGGAGCTCTGCTCTCTGGGCAGAGTGGTCCCTGGGACGAGCCTAGGGAGGCAGCCTGCGCTTCCTAGGACTCCCTACCCAGGCCCTGGTATCCCTGCTGTCTCTCTGAAAGTCACTCAGCGCCTGGGATTTGGGAGAGCCACAGTCATGGAGACTCAGCAGCCACTTGGCCCATCGTGTGGGGCTGGCAAGGGATGGTGACTTCACCCTCCACACCCAGGCATTAGGCCAGAGCCAGTGGCTCTTGCACAATCCTTACAAACATCTTCTGGGAGGGCCTGCAGAATACATCATCTTGGCCAGCCCCCTCATTTGAGACAAGGGCCCGGAGAGGTTAAGCATCCTATCCAAAGTCACACAGTGTCCAGAACATTCAAATTCTAGTCAGTGTTGGGTGAGCTGTAAGTTTGAGCCCTTAAGCGTTTATCTCTGGAGGGTGGGGTTACTTTCATTTTCTTCCTTATAACAGTATGGTTTGCATTTTTCAACACAAATGTGGAACGTTTGTAATCAGGAACAAAAGTTAAAAATATTAACAGGCAACCATATTTAAGCTAAACCGTATTTATATTTAGGGTAACCTAAGTTACAGTGTTAGACTGCCTGGGTTAGAATTCCAGCTTGAGCACTCACGTGCTGTGTATCCTTAGGCAAGTTACTTTACCTCTCTGACACTCAGTTTCCTCAAGTGTAAAATGAGAATAATACTAGCATCTATCTTGTAGAGCTGATATGAAGATCATATGTGGCTGGGGTCAGAAAACCACAGCCCGTGGGCCAATCTGGCCCACTCCCTCTTTTCACACAACCCACAAGCCAAGAATGGCTTAAACATTTTAATTTTTTTAAGTTGTTAATTTGGGAGAGAGAGAGAAAGAGAGAGAGAGAGACATTGATTTGTTTTCCCACTTATTCATGCATCACTGGCTGATTCTTGTATGTGCCCTGACCAGGGATCAAACCCGAAACCTTGGCATAGCAGAACAACGCTCTAACCAACTGAGCTACGGGGCCAGGGCAGAATGGCTTATACATTTTAAATGGTTGGGGGGAAATCAAAAGATGAATATTTTGTGACATGTGAAACTTGTATGAAATTCAAATTTCTGTGTTCATAAATGAAGTTTTATTGTAACCAACCACACCCATTCATTTACTATCTACCCTCTGTGGCTGCTTTGGCATTATAGTGGGGGGTGCATTGTGACACTGTATGGTTCCCAAAGCCTGAGATATTAACCTCTGTCCCCTTACAGGAGAAGTTTGCCACCCCTTGATATGAGGTCATGGATGAAATGCCTGGCACAGGGTAAGTGTTTAGTAAATTGGTATTATTAATATATGGATATTTATGAAAACATCTTCCCCTAGGATGTGTTTCAAAGCAGCAATTGTTTTCATAATATATTTTGTTGGGCCTAAGGCATGTTAAAAAGCAAAATTCAATGGAGTAAATTTGAAGATCCAATTGGTTTTGTTAAACGATTCATGAATTGGGGAGCCCCCCAATCTGGCAACTGGAAGGGCGCTCTGAGGGGTTGTACAAAGTGGGAGGTATTAATAGGCAGAAACAGAGTGGACTGAGAAGTTTAGAAAGGGGATGATTTCAGGCAAGGACACATTCCCTAAGGGCAAGGCTGGGGTCTTATCGCGCAGATTGCCTCTCTGGCGCAGACAGGACATTCCAGACTGGTTGGTTTAAAATTCCACTCCTGCCCTAGCCCATTGGCTCAGTGGTTAGAGCGTCGGCCTGCGGACTGAGGGATCCTGGGTTATGTCCAGCCAAGGGCATGAACCTCGGTTGCGGGCTTCATCCCCGGCCCTGGTTGGGCACCTGCGAGTAGGCAACCAATCCGTGTGCCTCTCTCACATCGATGTTTCTCTCTCTCTCTTTTTCTCACCCCCCCCGAAAAGCAATGGAAAAATATCCTCAGGTGAGAATTAAAATAAATAAATAAATAAATAAATAAATAAATAAATAAATAAATAAATAAAGAAAGAAAGAAAGAAAGAAAGAGAAAAAAAATAAATTCCACTCCTGGGAGAGACTAAAACTGCAGTTAGGCTACTTGTTAAGTTTGGTTTGGTGACATGACTTAGCAAAAGTAACTCCATTTTGGCTGCTTTATATTTTACTATTCTTCAAAGTGGACTATCACAGTTAATTGACAGCATTTTTCTTTCTTAATGGTGCCTACATTACCCAAGGGGGCTTTAGGATCGCTGACCTCTTCAATCCGTAGAATATAGTAATGTAAAAAGTTTAAGGCGGACAGGCATTAAAAGTCTTTAGTCATTCAATTAACAAACATTCTAGCAGGGGACAGATGGGTAATAAACAGGTACAATCCAGGGTAGATATTGGGGAGGTCAGACAAGGGGCCCTCACTCAGCTGGGAGGGGATTGCGGGGGAGAGATGCCCCGAGGAGGGGATGTCTACCTGGAGAAAAGGCTGATGGAGAACAGGAAAGTCTGTACGAAATACTGCTGAGAGACAGGCCTCTGGTACCGACCACTTTCCCCTGGGAGCCTTAGTTTTCTCGCCAAAGAAATGGGACAGTAATAACCCCAGGAGACCAACTCTCGGACTCGCTGTGGGACCACGGCGGCCTGTGTGAAGTCCCTGTGCCTGACCATTTCTGTCCGCCCCACTAGTCTGGCAACGGGGACTTGGTTTCTTGTCTCTCTTCGTCCCCAGCAGGTTTGTTGGGCAAACAGCAGCGAGCCCAGGAGAGGGACCAGGAAGTAGCAGGGCCTCGGTGACTCAGGTCTGTCCCCGCACCCAAGGCCGCAGCTTGCCAGCAGGCCCTCAAGCCACGCCCTGGCCGCAGGGCTGAGGGCAGAGCTGATTCAGGGCGAGAAGTGACAGCTTTGTTGTTAGTTCATTTTTTATAGGCAGAGTATAAATTGAGGCATAATTCATTTTCTCAGAGAATACACTCATCTAAGTTGGGGGGAGCAAACACGGTCATAGTCTGTCCCAAACCCTTCCCTGAAGGAAGGAGGAAGAAACATTATGGGGGTGTCGAGAATTGTGGTTGAAGACTGGAAGCTGTGCATCCCAATTTCGCTTTTGTATGTAAATTCTTTTGGGGGCAGCTCTTCGGAATAAGTAATAATTGAGCACTTGCCCTGAGCCTGGCACTTGGTCAGGTACTCTGGTCATTTCCTCTTGTGTGATAGTGACACTGGCCCCCCACGTGAAGAGGTGAGGGTAACTGAGGCCCAGGGAAGTTAACTAACGTGTTCAAAGGCAAGAAGGCGGCTGGGGGGGGGGGGCGCCTGGTGCTCCCTCCCTCCGTTTTCTAAGCCCTTTGTCTTTATCTCAGCACAGCACGCAGTGGGTGTGGCGCGAGGGTGGCCATGCGCCCATGTCACTGTGTCTTGGGATGATGACTTTTAGGGGGCCGCTTCTAGGTTCAGGAGGAAAGGGAAAAGGAAACATGCCCCTCGCTCGGCTTTCTGCCGGCCTCCCTGACTCACTGGGCCACACTGCACAGATGATTCATTCACTGGCCCGGACCTCAAAGGGCTTGGCCACCCATTGAGAGTGAAGTCACACCTCCAGCTTTCTAATGCGCTCATTGGTTCACCCAGCCGCCCGGGCAGGCCAGAAACAGGCCCGGCTGGGCTTGCGGGGTGGAGGATGGGAGCGCGACAGGGACAGGAAGGCACACAAAGGCCTCTGGTGTCCCAAAGACATGGCCGGCTGCTCCCTTTTGGCCCAAGAGACCCTCCAAGGGCTCTGTAGTAGTTTGCTGGGGCTGCTGTAACAAAGCACCCCAAGCCGGGTGGCTTAGAACAGCAGAAATGTATTGTCCCACCGCTCTGGAGGCCAGAAGGCTGGCAGTAAGGTGTCGCCAGGGTGGGGTCCTGTGAGGGCTGGGAGGGAGGGACTGCTCCAGGCCTCTCCTTTTGGCCTCCTTGGCTTGTAGAGGTGTCACCCAGCCTCTGCCTCCACCTTCACGAGGCGTCCTCCCTGTGTTTGTGCCTGTGTCCAAATTTCCTCTTTGTATAAGGACATCAGTCATATTGGATTAGGTCCCACCCTTATGACCTCATTTTAACTTTATTAAAACCTCTGCAAAGACCCTATTTCCAAATAAGGCCACAGTCTGAGGTACTGGTGGCTAAGACTTAAGCGTATCTTTGGGGGGGGGGGGCATAATTCAACCCTAACAGGGCCCACAACCCAAAGCTAGCCCCTGATAATAAGTAATGCGTTCAATGCCACAAAGATGTCCATTGGGCCTGGGCATGTGCATCCATTTCACATGATCCTCATGAAAATACTGTTGTTTTTCTGGAGTTAAACAGGTTGATTCTGAAGTTGATATGATATAATAAACAATCAAGAATAGTCAGGAAAATTAAAAAAGGCCTTGGCCATTTAGAGTGGGCTAGCTGGGAACATAAATAGCCGGAGATACCAGTGGAGTGGAATAGAAAGTCTAGAAATATGCCCAAGTACATATGGAAATTTAGCATATGACAAAGGTGGCATCTCAAATCACTGGGACATGAGGGACTTTTTAGTAAGTGATCCTGAGCCCTGGCCAGGTAGCTCAGTTGGTTGGAGCTTTGTCCTGATACGCCGGGGTTTCGGGTTTGATCCCTGATTAAGGCATATACAAGAATCAACCAATGACTGCATAGATGGGTGGAACAAGTCCATGTTTCTCTCTCTCTCTCTTCCCTTCCAATCTTCCTCTAAAGTAAATAAATTAAAAAGAAGTTTTAAATAAAAAGTAAGTGATCTTGGGACAATTGGACAGCCATTTGGGAAAAAAAGATTAAAAGTGCACCCACACTGCACTCCAGACACCTAAATAAATACCAAATGGGCCAGAGATATAGATTTTAAAAATGAACCTTACAACTTGTAGAAGAAAACATGAGGGGATTTCTTTATTACACAGGAGGGAGGAATGCCTTTTAATGGAGGACTGAAAATGCAGAAACAGTAAAAGAAAAGCCTGATAAATTCAACTGCATAAAAATTAAAGCTAAATTAAAAAAAAAAAAAATTCCTGGCAAAAGCTCCATAAGCAAAGATTAAAAAAAAAAAAAAAAAAAAGCCAAATGAGAGACAATATTTGTAACTTAAAGACAAAGGCTAATTTCACCAATATTTAAGGCATTCTTAAAAATAGAGATTAAAAAATTATTTTAAAATAGACAAAAGCCATGAGCAAATAGTTCACAGAAGAAGACTGTGAACATGGACAGAGATGCTCATTTGTAATCACAGTAAGAGAAAAGAGTTTAACTATGTCTGATTGGCACAAATCCAAAAATTTGACAGACAAGGGCAACTTGAATATGGATGTTAGATGAATGATGGACGTGTTAGTTTTGGTGGGATGTAGGAGAATGTCTTGTTCTTACAAGATGCATGCTGAAGACTTTAGCGATGAAAAGTTGTGATGTGAGCACCTTGCTCTGAATGTTCACAAGAAAATATCCACACAGATAAGTACATTAAATGTGGCAAAACGTTAACAATTGTTGAGTGGGGTGGGTGTAAAGGTGCCCAGGGATGGTATTCTTCTTTCAACCTGTCAGTATGCCTGAAATTTTCATAATAAAATGTGATTCAGTCACATGGCCTCAAGGTGAACTCTGGGTGAAATAGAAGCTGTCAGCAAAAACACCAGCTCAGTTGAGCTGGTAATTGTGAACCTGATCCAGTGCTTACTGTGGGTGCCAGGCACTATTTCCACAGCCAATTCATTCATCCTCACACTGTCCCCACGAGGAGGTCCCCATCTACAGACAGGGTAACTGAAGCCCCGACAATCCTTGGAGACTTATACTCTCCCAGCTCTGCTGATTGATTTTAATCTCATATGTGAGCCAAGACCTGGGAATCATGCATAGAGTCTAGAGAAACAGCCTTAAATTGGACTAAGTTATTTTACTTAATGAACCATCCAAAGGATTAACAGGGATCTTTCCGATACATTTTACAAGCACTAACCATTTATAAGAGCTAACACTGTGTTCTCTAATTTAGACTCAATAATTTCAGACACTATGTTACCGGGGAGATGATGGGACCTTGGTTCTTGTCTTCTTGAGGGAAAGATTTCAATCAAGAGACAAAATGTAGAAAAGAAAGCAAAAACTTATTGATTGCAGCAAAAATATAGTTAGGACAATGAAAGAAGGAAGGGCATAAAAGCAACAGGAGATTCTAGGCTGGGCTGCTTTGGCTCACTGGGAAGTCAGAGAGAAGGGGGCCTTGGGGACAGGCTCAGGGGATTAGGCCTGGATGGGCTGCAGCTGCCCATTGCTCCCCTGGGTGCAAGTCTCATGGGGTCCCTTAGGGATTAGGAGACACGTGCCTGTGGGGGAAGGAGCAGGGGAAGGGAATGGCATGGGCATGCTTCCTGGAGGGAGAGCGCTCTGGGCCCTTCGTTTTCAGGGGTTTTAAAGGCTGGGCGGTTAGGGGAAGTCTTAGGGGCTGGGGCAGATCAATAGAATATTCATTATTTTATGCTGATGTACCAAAATGAGATTTATTCTCTTAATTTGTCTGTCCTTGGGTGTGGTTAGCAAATAGCACTGACTGGATTTCTGCTACTTGTCTCCCTGAGTAGGTTATTTAAACTATTTCCCCCCTGGTTGGGGAGGAGAAGTGCGAACCATTTACTCTTAAGTGTCTCTGGTTTAGGGAAGATAGGCCTTACCAGGTGGCTGAAAATTGCTATTTAACCGGCGGTTTCAGTTTCCCTGTTCCACTGGTCCTGGAATTTTCCTAGCTCCTTACTATCCTATAACAACTACTTATGGAAAGAGCACAAAAAGATTGTAATGGAGCCACCGTGCATTCGATCTAATGATACATCTGGCAGCAGGGCAATGGAAAGTTGTGGTATTCTTTATATATTTTTAAAAATTTATTACAGTTGATATACAACATTATATTAGTTTCAGGTGTACGTCATGATTAGACATTTATATACTTTATGAAGTGATCACTCCAATAAGTCTAGTATCCATCTGACACCATAGTTATTACAGTATTGACTATATTCATGGTCAATTGGTTTTTAATAAAAGTGCCAAGGCAATTCATTAAAGGAAAGGATAATCTGTTTAACAAACAGTGCTGAAACAGTTGGTTACCCATCTTCATGTGAAAGGAAGACTTAGACCCTTACCTCATACCATACATAAAAGTTAACTCAAAATGGATCATTGATTTCAATGTAAGAGTTAAAACAACACAACTTTTAGAATTCATAGGGAAAAAAATCTTCAAAACCTTGGGTTAGGCCAAAATTCAGAGCATGGTTTATAATAGAAAAAATAATAATAAATTGAAATCCATCAAGATTCAAAATTTTTGTGCTTAAGAGCTACCATTAAGACAATGAAAAGACAAGTGATAGGACAAAATTCGCAAAACCAAATCTCATAAAGGACTTCTATCAGTATTTACAAAGAACTCCTACAACTCGATGGTAAGACAAACAACCCAATCAAACAATGAAATGCACAGATACAAACAGATATTTCTCCAAAGAAGACATACCAACAGCTACTAAGCACATGGGCAGATTGCTCAACATCATTCATTAGTCATGACAGAAATGGAAACGTGAAGTGTGATTTATATCATACTCACGAGAATGACTATAATCAGAAAGCCAGATAATAACAAATGTTGGCTAAGATGTGGAGAAACAGTACCCTGGGAATATAAAATGGGGCAACATCTTTGGAAAATCGTTCGGTGGTTCCTCGAAAAGTTAAACATAAACTTAACCATGTGACCCAGCCATACCACATGTAGGTATCAACCCCAAAAGAAATGAAAGCATGTGTCAACACAAAGACTTGTGAGTCAGTGTTCTTAGCAGCAGTATTCGTGTTAGCCAAAAACACTGGAAACAACCTAAATGCCCACCAAAAATTGACTTAGGGTGATGGTTGCACCACTTGGTAAAGTTACCAAAAAAAAGCATTGTATTGTATACTGATAGAGGGTAAACTTTGTGATATTAAAACTATAACCTCAATAATGCTATTAAAAAAAGATCCAGGTTCGGGTTGAGATTCATGTACACCTGACCCAGGAGCCCTTCCTGGGTTGTCACAGCTGGGACAGATGCCACCCTTTAGCCGCAGGGCGCTGTGGGTCACAGGACCCCGCACAGCCTCTGTGCAGGGTCCGTACTGGCTCACGTGTCGGGCTCTCCACTGGGTGTAAGCTTCCCGAGGCCAATACCTGGTGTTTATTTGCGGAATCCTAGAGCGAATGCGTTTCACGTGGGACTCAACAAGGCCTGCTAAGCGAGCGAATGAGTGCGTGGAAAAGCAGAGCCAGGCAGGCAGAGAATTTGATTTCATCAGTGAGGGCTTTGATGGAGACCCACGCGAGTGTGAGAATAATAAAAAAGAAGGTGACAGTGTGACCAAAGGATGTACTTTATCCTAGAAATAAGGATGCCTGCCGGTCAGAAGGGGAAAAGCCCACCTGTATGCGAATGGAGTGAGTAGACAGTTTGTTCTTTCTTTTAAAAGGCTGCAGGGAATAGAAAGAAGGGAGAAGATATAGGTAAATGAAAACTTTGGTCCCTGGAGTCTAGAGAGAGCATGCCAACACTTTTATTTCAGATTTCTAGGCTCCACGACTATGAGAGAATGAATTTCTATCGTTTTAAGACAAAAAAAATAAATAAAAACTTTGGGTGGGATATCTGAGGATAGAGAGATGGTGTATGAAAAGGAGGGGAGTCGAGGGGGGAGGAAGGAAGGGGAGGGAGGAGGGGGAGAGAGGGAGAGGAGGGAGGGAGGGAGAGAAAGCAGGCAGAGTAGAAGCTGCCAGACCCCCGGGGCCTCCTCTGAGTAGGGCAGGGACCGGGAGGATGTGTGTCAACAGCGTAATAATAGGACTCACTTCACCTGGGAGTGTGAGGATGAGTTCAGAGTACAAAGCTGAAGCGTGATGACACCCCGGGAGCGCCAAAGCCACTAGCCAGTGTCCTGATCACCACTTTCCCCCCTAGCACTGCAGGTCCAGGAGACGACACTCTCCCAAGGTCCCAGCTGTCGGCTTGTAGCCTATGGGGAAGCCCATAGGGGGACAAGGGCTCCGGGCAGTGAAGGACAGGCGGAGTACAGGGTGACCGTGACTGTGACCGTGCCACCCGCCACCTCCACTTCCCTGGCCTCTGAACTTCTGTTCCTCACTTGGGATGGGAGAGCCAGTGAACTCTCAGCCGAGGGCCGGGGGCCTGAGCCTCACACACAGTGCTGCCTGTTCAGGTTCATTTATTTATTAACACATATCACGGGCCACGCCAGCCAGGATGCTGGGGACACAAGGTGAACAAGAGATTTCTCCAGACCCCACACACACATACACACACACCCCATTAGGAAGCTAGCTAACTGTCAAAACACCCAATTCCGGAGTGGGGGTAAGCATTTACGATTCTTCTGTAGAAATGAACACAGTAGGAGCCACAGGGCCTCCTTTGCTCTGTTTGCTCTCACAGGCCAGACAATCATGGGGTCCCTGGAAGTGGCATCTCCCAGCCCCTTACTGACAGCTTTCTTTGACTAACGGGAGCGGGGAACCTCCAGCCCACCCAGGCCCTGGCCCTGGCCAAGTCACCTTCCCAAAGAGAAAGAGAAAGAATCTGACATTCTGATAAAGGCAGAGAAATTTTCCCAGACAGAAAGCGGCTTTGTCAGATTTCAAAGCAGACTCCTGGCCACGTTAGCTCTACTCCTTGCGCCACGTGGCTGCCACTCCCGGCTGCTGGGAGGCGAGGGAGCAGTGGCTCTCCCAGAACCTCGACACCTGGGCCCCCCCCCAGAGCTTCCCACGTAACTCATCAGGGGTGGGGCCTGGACTTGGGGACTTCCAGAAGCTTCCCAAGGGTTCAATGTCCAGCCAGCGCTGCAAACTACCTTGCGAAAGGATTATCTATAATGTCCAGCATGTGGTGTTGAGGGGAAAAGCAAATCAAGGGATCTGCACAATGCTTGGCACATAGTAGGTGCTCAGTAGATGCTCATCACAAAAATGCTGTGTATAGAATGGCTTCCTTGCCTTTTTGTTGTTGTTGTTAAAGCTGTGAGTGGCCTGTACTCAGGCAGGACAGAGTGGGTGGGGGGCAATGACACTCCAGTGTACACCTTTCTCCAGCATGGCCAATTGCCACTCCAAGCATGAAGCGTTTCAGAAATTAATAATGACGAAGATGACTGGCAAGCTGTTAAAGAAGTCACGCATTGAGCTTCTTTCGCTTCCTTTTCTTTACCTATTCAAGAGACAGGAAATGCCCAAAAATAGCCCATGGGAAGGAAAGGTCAAGGTGGGGGCTGAGTCAGTGAGGCAAAGCCTGAGGTGGCTGAGCTGCCCCACTCAGCCCTCCAAAACCCCTCCAAAAGTCCCTGGGCCCCTTCCAGGCCCACAGCCGGGACCCCTGATGGGCCAGGGTAACTGAGAAGCAGAGGCTGGAGCAGGCTCTGGGGTGCCAGGGCTGAGGGGGTCCTGGGTTCCCAAGCCAGCTGCCCTTCAGAAGCCCAGACTCAGAGCTCCAATGGGTCACGGTCCTGGGGTGAGTCATCCCAGTGACCTCACTGTGACACAACCAAGCGGCCTTGCCTCTGGGTGTTTCAGAGAAAATTCCAGGCATCTGGGTACAGAGAGCCCACTTGTCTAACGTAACCACCACGCGATGCTCTTCTAGGGCTGTATCAGGGACCCCTGCTGCTGCTAAGGACACTGGGGCTGCTCCTAAGCCACCCAGGTCCCTGAGTTTCCAGGTCCCACAGCACCCTGTGGCCCACAAAGTCAGGCTGTGCTCAGAGACTCTGCCTGGCTGTCTCCCTGCTAGACCCAGAGCAGGGGTCCTAATCATGTCTGTGACTTAAATGAGATCCCCAGGCAACCTAAAGCACAGGAGAGCACTGAGAACTCCCCACCCCCAGCCCTAGGAAGGCCGAGGTCCCAGCACCTGTTCCCCACCTACAAGAACAGGAACTGATGTCACTGGGACACCTGCTTCGTGCCCCGCACTCAGAGAGATGAACACGTCACCTGCCCCTAGGTGGCATTACTAGTATTCCCCCCATTTACAGACAAGAAAACTGAAGCTCAGAGCCATTGGGCACATGAGCAGCATTTCCCAAAAGAAAGCAGAGCCAGGCTGGAAGTCAAGACCCTTGACCCCAAAGCACAGGCCTTACAGTGCTCTCAAGGGACCCGAATGGTGAAGGAAGCAGAGGGCTTTCTATCTGGCCCTGGCTGTCTCATTCCAGGCTCCAGCCTCAGGCAGAAATGAATATTTTCCCCATTTCCAAGCCCCAGGATAGAGAGAGAATGTGGTTGCCTGAGGTGAGCTGAGGCAGAGAGACCTTTCATTTCCCCTCTGATGAGTAATAATACCACCTATGGGCTTTTTATAGACTGTGACCCATGCATGGAGCAGGCCTTGTTCATTAGTGCACTCTAGCACTTAGTAGGGTGCTTGGAACAGAGTAGGTCCTCTGGATGAAAAAAGAGCCAACAGTGCAGATGTTGGAGAGGAAATAACCTGGGCTCATAATTAGGCACCCCCAGCTCTGTCACTCCCAGTTGTGACCTTACGTAATTGCCTAGCCACATGCTCGGTAGTGGCCAGCCCCAAGCCCGATTTTAAACTCTCGCCTGCCCCAGCACAGCCCTGGTGTGAGGTAAGGCTCCGAAATACCTGCTGAGTGAATAATACCCTACGTGGTGCTGGACCGAGGCTAGGACCCTTGGAGCCTCAGAGAGTGGTGCAGGAGTTGACCTTGAGATCACGGACGTGAAACCCGTGCAAAGCCTTGAGGAGGGTGACACGGCGTGAGGCATGGCCCATCGGGGCAGCAGGGTGGTGTGGAGGTCACAGGCTCTGAGCCCACAGCCTGGGTTCAAGTCCCTTCCCCAGCACGGACTGGCTGGGGAGCCTTGAAGCAGTTCCTCAGCCTCTCTGTGCCTCAGTTTGGTGGGCGATAGAGTGCTCACCCCACAGGGCGCCATGAAGGCTCCTGAGATGCACACGCTTGGCACAGGGCCTGGCCTGAAGCCTGTGCTCACCTAGGTGGTGTTGTCATTGTCCGGAAAGGTCGTCTCAGAGCCACACACTTGCACACACGCTCACTCATGCACATGGAGTGCTGCCAAAAGCACGCTGTCACCTTGACTCACGGGGACGTCTCCCTGCTGCTACTCTCCCATTCTTTCCCGATGACTCGAGTCCACCCGAAGCCCCTTCATTCCCACCCTGGGCAGTCACAGCAATTCCTAGGGAGAAACTGAGGCCCGTGAGTGGGCCTCCACTCTAAATGGCCCAGTCTGCTGGGTGAAGCAGGGTCAGCTGAGAGCAATGGAAGGGCAAAGATAAGCTTGTGGTGACCTGGAGCTGGGCACTGTCCCCTGTGGGCCTGCACATCCCCTGTGGTAAAATAAGGGGCGATCTGAAGTAAGGTGGGATCTCCACCCGCTGACCCTTCGACGGCTAAGGCTCCGAGATTATACTTTTGTGTTTTCTGTTAACAGCACCATCATTCCCAGTAGCCAACATTGATGGGACACCTACTGTGTGCCAGGAACTTAAGTCAGGGATCCACGTGATAGCCCCGATCAGTTAGCAGATGCGATGACCCACCTGCGTGAACACTTCCCCGGTTACCTCTTTTAATCTCCACATTAACTCTTGTGCAGGGCTGGTGGCTGGCTCACCATGAGGCTGAGCAAGAAGGTCCCAAGTGGCAAGATGGCCTCATTCTGCTGGGACTGGGCCCTAGAGTCAGGCTGGTCATTGCCAGGTCAGGCCCAACTCCCCCCAGCCCTGTGAGGTAAGAATTATTATCTCTATTTTTACTGATTAAAAAATGCACTCAAAACCTGCTGCCCAGGGGGGAAGTGACTCAGCCCACGTCACACTGTTTGAGATGACAGCCTTAAGGATATCCTGCTTCTACCTCCTTTATTCTGATCGTTCCAACCGATGCGTCCAAGAAATGTGCCTGGGTTGCGTGACTCTGTCACAGCTCAGAATTCCCGTTCGTTACTCAGGGCCCACAGCTGAGCTCCAGAGAGCCGAGGGGCCAGCCTTCGGCAGGTCTGGCTTCAGAAAAGCAGAGCCCTCGTGTGGGGGCAAAGACACACATCACTGAAGGTCCCGCTGGTTCCGCAGTGACACTTGGGGAGGAGATTCTCCTACCAGGGCCCTCGATAGTGCATCACGCGCGGCTCAGG
This sequence comes from Miniopterus natalensis, assembly GCF_054644295.1. NCBI lineage: Eukaryota > Metazoa > Chordata > Mammalia > Chiroptera > Miniopteridae > Miniopterus > Miniopterus natalensis. The sequence continues at coordinate 94,781,550 of NC_142084.1, forward strand.
ATGGCTTTGCTGGCTCCATACGACAACATTCACTTTGCAGGAAACTGAGGTCATGTGGTTGCTCTAAGCAGGGGGCCAGTGACTGGTGCCCCCAGGAAATCATATCATCAGGGATACTTTTTAAAGTTCCAGCAGCTGTGGAGGGTGGGTTGCTTTTACGCTTTGGGGAAGAACATTTGGAGGGGCAGCCAGGCCAAGAAAGAGCTTGTGGTGAGGGGCGTGGCTGGACTTCCAGGGCTCCTGGGCGGAGAAGTCTGTCCCCATTCGGTGGCCACCTTGGAACAAAAGGGGGTTAATCCGTCTTCATAGTCTTCCCTTGATATACTCGCCTTCCCAGCACCCTGCCACCAGGAGCAAAAAAAGTGGAAGCTGTTTGATTTCTGAGGCAAAGCGAAAATGGGAGCATCTTCAGGACCAGGGTGACTCATTTCCCCCCAGAGGGGCCCTGGGAAGACCTGGGCTTTTGTTCCCTTTGGGACCAGAATGAATCACCGATTTCATCAAGTCACACTGGCCAGTCCCAAACTTTCCTGGGTAGAACCAGCACAAGCATAGAAAGTGAGTCAGGTGGCGCCCCGTCGGTGGGTGAGACGGGGCGGGGGCTGAGCTCTTCCTCGGTCGTCTTGCAGTTTGGCACGTGCAAGAAGCCAGACAGGCCTTCGTTCCCCTTGGAGCCCAGTGGAAACTGGAACCAGAAAAGGAAGGGCAGGCACGACGCCTCTAACCAGCAAGGTGACGGGCGACCCCTGACTGCGCACTGGTGCCGTGGAGGACGCCACCCACCACATTTGCTCTCCGTTCATTGATTCGGGGGTAGGAGCGTTGACCGGCTGCCCTCCAGGTGCCGGGCATCCTGCTGTTACCCATCCTCCAGAGCCAGCAAAAGATGAGGACTCCGAGGCGCTGGCCAAGGTGACCCCGCCGGGAACCCATCCCAAGGCCTTGCTCCTTTCGCCCGTGTCAGCAGAGACCTGGCCTTCCTTCCTGGGTGAAGAATGCCCACCCCACATGTCACCACCTGGGTTGGCCCAGGAGAGCCCCGACAGCCCGAGACTTCTCCACGAAGCCGCCTGGGTTATTTCAGAAAAGGGCCTGCCGCGGAAGAAGCAGAAACTCGGGCCATCCTCTGGGGCCTCAGCATTCCAGAGGCCAGATGTGTGAGCCTGACATCACCCCCGAGTTGTGGCCCTGGTCCAGGCTGCACTGTGTTGGCTGTGACCTCTGCTCCACCATGCTCCCTCCTCCCTTCTCGGCATGGAGGGGACTGAGTGGTGCTGGCAGAGGTTCCTCTGCATCTGGCGGAACATTCTGCCCCAGAGCTGGGCCCCTCTCACTCCCCAGCCGTCCCTAGGGACGACCAGTGATTCATATTTCCATTTTCAGTGCAGGCCCAGACACCAGATCTTTCCATGACCCCCAAGATGCGCCATGTTGGAATTAGGATTAAGGACATGAGCTGTGACATTGGACAGGTCTGAGTTCAAATCCTCCTGCCACTTTTTGGCTGTGTGATTTCAGGCAACTGACTTACCCTCTCTGAGCCTCTATTTCCCCATTGCCTGATAGACAATGGATACCTTGTCTATCAACTGTGATGTCTTCTTTATTGAAAAAGTTTCTTCCCTTTGACTTACAGCTCTAAACAATGAACTATTCCCTTCTACCAGTTTTCTTTTTTATATACTCACCATTCATAAGCCAAAGAAAGAGGAAGCTGTTGGTAGATTTCTTAAAATGGAAGTCATACTTATATACCATTTGCTATGTGCTAGGGATCTATCATACGGTGCTATCACCAGCCCCATTTTATAGATGAGAAAACTGAGGCCCATAGAGGTAAAATAACTTGCCTAAGGTCACACAGCCAATCACTGTCGGGGCTGAGATTGACACTAGGCTGTCTGGCTTTGGAGTTCATGCTCTTAATCATCACGCTGAGAGAAGTAAAGATGAAACACAGAAGGCACATGGCATGGTGCTGGGCACACGGTGAATTCCGAACAAGTGTTTGCTGGTGGCATCATTACTGCTGTATTATTGCTTTGCCATTAGCAGGTCTAAGTCTCATCCTTGACCATGATAAGAAACAGGTGAGGGCTCCCTGCCCTTTACTTATTTATTTATTTATTTAAATATCTGTATTGACTTCAGAGAGAGGGAGAGAGAGAGACAGAAACATCAATGATAAGAGTCATCATTGATCAGCTACCTCCTGCAGGCCCCCAACTTGGGATCGAGCTCACAACCTGGGCATTTGCCCTGACTGGGAATCGAACCATGATCTCCTGGACCCTAGGTTGATGCTCAACCGCTGAGCCATGCCCGGCCAGCCCCTGCCCTTTATTTAAGTCCAAGAGTCAAGAAGCTTTCTAGTTAAAGAGGGTTGGTTGGTCTACCCAAATGTGTGGTTCCCCTGGCATGCCAATGAAATGTTCCTTCACAGTGCCCTTGAGCAGTGGACTTCATGTCTCTGGGCTTCAGTTTCCCCATCTGCTCTACCTTATGTTTGAGTGGGGAATGGGAGAGAAAGTGCTAGGTGTGCCCTGAGCGTTCTGTTAAATTTTGGCAGGTTGGCAGAAGACCCTCCAGCCCAGGTAACCTGGCACCAGAGGCCTGTTTTAACCAGTGGACCCTGCTGCTTCCCAGATAGAACGTTCCTACCAAAGGCAAAGCTTGCAGTTAGGGCCCCAAACCCCCAAACCAAAAAGCCAATGCGATGCTGGTAACAGAAGACCCCCCTGAGACAATGTCCCCGCGAGGTTATAAATGAGAGGCTGGGCATAGGATTATCAGGCAAAGACAAGTAGCAAGAAAGCAGAGCTGGCGATAGTGATAGCAGATAAGAGAATTTGAGGTCGAAAGCGCTGAGTGAAGGATAAGGGGGCCCTTAACTCCCTCTGCCTCCAGGTGCACCCCCCATTGGCTCCTTGTTTTTATTAGCCTTCTAGGACCTTCTCCACTCGTCTGTTCTTCCACTGTCACTTCATGGTCCGAAGGGCTGTCCTCTTCATATTCCATGAGGGACGAGCGTTCACTTCCCCAGGCCTGCTGGCACACTGAGATCTCTCTTGCCTGGTCCTCTGACCTGATAGGGCACTGCCCCTCCCTCCCAAGGCCCCACCCTTGCCTGCTCTCGGGGTCATAGGGAGCTTGTCTCCCAGGAGTGGAGGAAGGTGGGCCCCCAGAGGAAGCCACCTCCAGCACTGGCCTGTGAGCCAGAGCCTGGCCCGCAGTAGACACCCATCGGAGAGGTGTGTGGAGTGAACTTAAACTGAACCTTCTGTACGATTTTGTTAGTTCAACCTGAAAAAAGTGGCAGGGAGGTCTTGTCTGCTGCGTTGCGCCTGAGCTACAGAAAGGATTTTTTAAAATTTCCTCTCGAAGATTTTCAGCTAGAAAATACGTCCACCGGAATCTTCCAGGCCTTGCCCGCCCCTTACCTCCTTCATTCAAAGTGCATCGAGTGTTTTTGCTACCGAGCTCTGGATGTTGTAAGATTGCAAAATTGTGTAAAACTTTGAGCAGCAAACACTGTGGAGGAGACAGGAAGTCCTCTACTCATCATTCAGCGTCTGTGGAACATCGGCTCTTAGTGTAGATGTTTATTGCGTACAGTGCGGTAGGGAACAAACGCTCCATGGAGCTCACAGTCCGGGCAGGGGAGGGGGTTAGGACATCAACACTGTCCCAGGCGGCCCCAGGAAAGTGAACATAGACACCTCTCAAGACACCCTGGAGTCTGGCCAGACTGGCTTAGCACTTCGGCTTCTTCCCTTACCTTGTGTGATCTTGAACAAGAGGCTTGGGCTCCCTGAGGCTCAGTTTCACTATCTGTAAAATGGAAATAATGATTACTTTCTCCTAGGCTCATCACGAGAATGATCAGAAACAACTCAAGCGGCTGGCATGTCATTTTTTAACCATTATGATAATAATGACAATGGAGTAACTCCCAGATGCGTGGTACGGGGGCAGGGAGGAGGGCACTTCTTCCTGGAGAGGGAGAGGTGTGATGAGGACAATTTTCAGAAGGTGGTTGGTTACTGGTGCTGAGTCTTAAAGGGGGAGTTGGATTTTTTATTACAAGGAAGTGGCCGGGAGTGAATCAGTTCAGAAGTAGAAAAATGAATGATTGAGAAGGTCATTAAGATAAAACAAAGAACCTAAACCAAAATGACTGGGTTCCTTAAAAATAGGACATTGCATTGCCAAGCTAAGAATGCGTTAGTCAGGCGGGGGAGGAGGTTACTGGGAAATTTCACCCAGTTCAGCATTATTGAGAAGTGGCGAGTTCCTGGAGCCTTCAGTGGGCGTTGCACAACCCTGTGGGGTCAAGATTGTCCAGGGCCTCAGAGGAAAGTGTTTAGGATGGGATCAATGTTAGGGAAAAGAAAAAGCTGCTTGAAAAGCAGAGCTCTCTCAAGAGAAAGTGGTTGGATGTGCTGGAGGTGTCCAGGATGGGGCCGCATGCCAGCAAACATCTGTCCTGGGAATGAAGACATGAGACATCTGGCTGCAGACCTTCTGCCCCAATGTCCCACAGCCCCTCCTCGCTTTCCCCCACGCTCCCACACCCCAGGGATATCCTAGCTTTCATCTAACTGATGGAACTAGGCAGACGGGGCTCAAATCCCCGCTCAGCCCTTTGCTTGCTCTGTGATCTTAGCCGCTCGCGTCACCTCTTTGGGCCTTCATTTCTTGTCTCTGAAAAGGGGATCCTAATACTCACTTCACTGGATTATGGTAGAGAGTTAATGAAACATGCACCTGGCACATGTAGGTGCTCAGAAAATGTTAGTTCCAGCACCTTCTGCCATTGTGTTCCTTTTTCTGACTTCATGGTTCACTATTCTGATGATCTCCTGCTGGGGGCAACCGTGGATTCTACAGGCAAATAGTAGAACACTTCCTATCTGGTGCCCGGCAAGTCCGGGCATTGATGAACTTGTATCATGCAACTTACATTTATAATTACCTATAATGGGATGAGCACTGTTCTTGGAATAAAGGCAAATATTATATAAAGACAAAGGAATGAGAGGCATACATGAGATAAAGTGACACAGTGCCAAGAAATTTGGAGGGAGAAGCCCACATTTGTAGTGCCCCTGCTATGTGTGGGGCGTGGGGGTGGGCATGCAGGATAGGGTGGTCAATGGCATAGCACGGGCCACACCTCAGGGGCAGAGAAACCCACAAACCCAAGTGATGGCCATAGGGGCCCACAGAAGGCTGTGATTTTATGGTCTCGGGCAAGATGGGGAAAGCTTCTGAGAGGAGGGGACAGAGGAGCTGGGTGCTGATGGGCAAGTATTCACCGCAATGGGCATTTTATTTTTTGTTTGTTTAATTTTTATTCAATGTTTTGGGGTGGCATTGGTTAGCAAAATTATATAGGTTCCAGGTATATAATTCTACAATACATCTTCTGTATGTTGGATTGTGTGTTTACCACCCCAAGTTGACTGGGAAGGGCATTTTGAACTGAGGAACAACCTATGCAAAGGCCCAGCCACATCAAAGGACAGAGTGTGGGGAACAATTGGGTGCCTCTTTAAAGGAAGGGAAGTAAAATCTCGTTTAGCACGAGAGCTGGTACAGAGTAAGTGCTCAATAAAAGTTGGTCATTATTACTGACACATGGTCCATGAACTTGACCCCCAGCAATTCACTGGTACTGCCAAGACTCACCACAGAGCCTGATCCCCACCCAGGAGGAAGGCAGGCTCAGGGTCAGAGGCAGGAGAGAAGTGGAAAGGAGAGGCTGTGGCGTGGGACCGGTCAGGGCTCATTTCCTACTTTAGGAGCCTGGGCAGTGTCCCTCATCCCCGGGCTGCATGTTCTGTTCCCTTCCCCAAACAGAACCTCAGAGCCCCAACAACTGCTGACCAGCACTCTGCTAACGGGAAGGTGGGCCGTGCTGGGCCCCAAGTTATCTGCTCGTGCGGATGAGCCAGGCGCTGGGGATTCCTCCGGGCCGGGGAGCATTTGGAGAAGTACCCCGAGAGTCATCTGCCCTGTGTGGTCACTGCCGGTCAGAGCTGTGGGTTGTGGCGCAGAGCTGTGGGAACTGAGCGCCCGGGCCTGGAGCTGCCTCCCGGGTCTGTTACCAGGTTATGTAATGGTGCGCTCATGCCTCCAGCGTTTGTGCCAACTGTGTGCCAGGCACTGTGTCAGGCTCTGGGGGTGCCTCGGGGATAGACACAGTGTCCCTGCTTCAGAGAGCTGACATTCTGGAGGAAACGTGTCTCCTGAATGATAACCTCCTGCGTGTATTGAGAGTTTACTGCATGTCAAGCCCTGTGTTACACACGTGCCGGCAAGATCTCATTCAAGGTCCTCAATCGCTTCATGTCTCACCGTTTTCACCCCGTTTTACAGACCATGCTCCCCCGCTTTGAGAGCCCACCTAGAGGGCAGCCTTCCCCAGATCCACCTGTCATTGCTCCTCAGAAGGGGGTGATCTAAGGTGAGGTGCAAACCATGGCACTGGGCCCTGGTCTCGGCTGGCTGGCTCCCGCTCTCGGTGACCCAACAGGGCAGGAATGAGGGGCCTGGCTTCTTCTGATAACAGTCAGGCCCCGCCTGCCCGAGCCACTCTCCCCAAGCTTTCGGATGCTTTCAGAGCCTCGTAATAGCGTCCTTTCCCACATTCCTTAACATCATTGCTCCCGACTCAGGCATTTAATTGCTCATCTGTTTCTTCATTCTTTCATGAATGGAGAATTTCCTTCACGACTGGATCAGGGCAAGAGCAGCCTTGGACCGAATCATGCTGTGAGTTCCCCACCCGGTCACCCCCGTCCCCTGGCAATTGCTGTTCTGCCATTTGCTCCTTCTGGCCGAGAGGGGCCCCAGGGGGGCAGAGCATGAAGCAGGCCTCTGTGGTGAGGGGGACGGCTACGAGACCTTGTCTACCTTCAGGAATATATCTCCTGCCCTGGCCAGTTTGGCTCAGTGGGTAGCGTGTCAGCCTGTGGACTGCAGGGTCAGGTTCGATTCCGGCCCAGGGCATGTACCTCGGTTGCAGGCTCGATCCGCGTGTGGGAGGCAACCAATTAATGTGTCTCTTTCAAATTGATGTTTCTATCTCTCCACCTCTCTCTCTCTTCCCCTCCCACTCTCTGTAAAGCAATGGAAAAAATATCCTTGGATGAGGGAAAAAATAAATAAATAAATGCATCAGCACTTGTCTTAAAAAAATTAAAAAATGTTTCCTAAGACCCGTGGCCTTTGGATAAGATGTGATGGATGATCGTGGCTGACAGCTGTCTGAGAGATAGTGTTGAAGTTACAAATTAGGTTGCAGGATAGTCTAGTCCCCTTTGTGCAGGAAAAGTGAGTAGATGATAAAGAGAGAGAGAGAGATATATAGATAGATAGATAATAGATGATAGATAGATTATAGATAGATAGATGATAGATAGATAGATAGATAGATAGATAGATAGATAGATAGATGATAGATAGATAGATAGATAGGTAGATAGGTAGATAGGTAGATAGGTAGATAATAGAAAGGAAGGGAGGGAGGGAGGAGAGACCTACCTAGACATGTGGCCCAACGGGAACTGGCCCCTCCACTGCCCGGCTCCAGGACCCAGGCTGGCCTCAGCATAGCCCCCCCATCTTCCCCCAAACCACAAACCCAACCCCGAAGTATTGCCAACTGCGGACTTTGTTTTTAATTTTCTTTACTATAAAATATACATATAAAGACTATGCACCTTCTGGCCCACCAAATTCCACAAATGGAAATCTCAGTAACGGGCCTGACTGCCGGCTTCCCATAGAGACGGAGGAGGGCCTGACCCTGCCCAGGGCGCAGGAGCCTCCCGTTGAAACCCCGCCGCCCCTTTCCCAGAGCCCCGCTCCCCACCGCAGCCCCCGCTCCCCGCTCCCCGCCCAGCCCGTGAACTCCTCCTGCTCTCCGAGCACCTGCGTCCTTTCCTTTTCCTTGCTCTTCTGGACATTTCCCGCTTGTCAAGACCAGAGCTATGGGACTGGCGTTTGGCAACACATACTGCAGGCGGATAGTCCAACTGGGACACCGCTGTGTGTTTTCTTTTTTTACATATTTAAAATTTTTTCAATTACGGTTGACATACAATATCACATTAGTTTCTGGTATACAACCCAGTAAAATTAGACATTTAGGTAACTTTCAAAGTGATCACCCTGATAAATCTAGAACGCATCTGACACCACACATAGTTACTGCAGTGCTATTGACCACATCCCTCTGCTGTGCTTTACGTCCCCGTGACTGTCTGCAACTACCAATTGTAGTTCTCAATCCCTTCACCTTTTCACCCAGCCCCCACCCACGCTCCCATCCGGCGGCCATCAGCCTGTTGTCTGTGTCTATGAGGCTGCTTTCGGTCTGCTTGTTCATTTGCTTTAATTTAGATTCCACATGTAAGTGAAGTGTTGGTATTTGTCTTTCTCAGACTTATTTCTCTCAGCACAGTATCCTCGAGGTCATCCCTATTGTTGCAGATGGTGAGATTTCATTCAGTTTGGTTTTTTTTATGGCTGAGTCATATTCCACTGTATATAGGCGCCACTTCTTTATCTGTTCACCTATTGATGGACACTTAGGGTGCTTCCATATCTTGGCTATTGTAAATAATGCTGCAGTGAACATAGGGGTGCGTAGGTCTTTTCTATTTGAAACTATGCCATTTCCCACTCTTTTGAACAATTTTCTTCTCTGGATGTATATTGACTTTACATTTAAAAAGTAATTAGAGCCCGGCTGGCGCCGCTCAGTGGTTGAGAGTCGTCGACCGGACCCATGAACCAGGAGGTTAGGGTTTGGGAGGTTCGGGTTCGATTCCCGGTCAGGGCACATGCCCAGGCTGCGTGCATGTCGGGGGTGCAGGAGGCAGCCGATCAGTGGCTCTCTCTCATCATTGAGGTTTCTATCTTCCTCTCCCTTCCTCTCTCTGAAATCAATAAAAACATACTTTAAAAATAAAGTAAAAAAGAAAGTTCTTTAAAAAAATAGTAACTATACCCCCATTCAGGCCCGTCCTTAACATTGTAGCACCCAGAGAAAGGTGCCTGTCCCCTGCCCTTCCTGTCCCTGACCCAGCCCCTCCCTGGGCAGCTGTGGGACGGCCCAGCCTGCATTTGCTCCACCCCCAGCCCCGCACCCCAAAGCAGACACTTCGTCCTTCCCAGGCCTATGTCCCCTTGTCAGGTGGGACCTGGAAAGAGGTCTGTGTAGGCTCTGGAAGTGGATTTGGGGACAGTGAGGCAGGGGACGCACGGTGCCGGGAGCCCTGGCCCAGGAGGGTTAACCCTGCGTCCAGCCGGCGGCGGGAGCTCCGGCGTCTTCCCCTCGGTCCTGGATGGCGGGGGTGTCTCACACCTCGCAGGCCGGTTATGATCTTTACGTGGCTCCCAAATTACTCGGTACCGGTACCGTTGGAGGAACCCAAACGACCCAGCATGAAGCACCAGCGGGGGGCTCGGTGAGGCGAGAGCTGGGCACCAGGCAGGCCGGCAGTGCATTTGGGATTTTGTCACGGCTTAGCTGAGAGGCCTTGTGGGTAAGTCCCCTTAGCTTTATGAGCTTCAGTTTCCTTCTCTATCAAACAGGAATTGCAGTAGCCACTTTCCAGGGTTACTGGAGTGACTGGCCAGGCGAATGAGGGGCACGGAGAATTGTAAAATGTAATTATTTCTATTTCTGAAGTGTTCATCCATGCCAGGAATATTGCGACCGTCCTCCCGGGGTGGTGTCAGCAGGCTTATTTCCGGGGCCTACTCTCTTCGTCCATCACCCCCTCTGTCATCTTCAGCCCTGGCCTCACCACCCTCCCATGAGCCGCCTCACGGCCCCCCCACCCCAGGGCGCAGCCTTAGCCTAAAGCGCCAGGGGACACGCTTTCTCTGTCATCTCAGGCTGCGCTTTGACCTCCACCCCCCGCGGCCCATTGCAGGCCCTCTTGTCCCCCTGCAGAGGCGGCGAGAGTGAGCTGGACCTGGTGCGTCACCCTCCCAGGCTCTTCCCCCGGTCACACTGATTAAGCTGAGGCTTTGGCACTTGGTGGGGGCATGGGGTGGGGAGTGCAGGTGGCACGGGGGAGATGAACTCTCCCAGGAGCCCGAGACTTGGGTTCAAATCCCGTGTCTGCACTTCCTAATTGTGTGGCCCCTGAAGAGTCATCGCACCCCCTGAGCCTCAGAGCCTCCCGCCCAGCGGTTCACCCACAGCATGCGAAGCAGGGGTGTGCTCAGTGGTGGCGATTAGGTGGGGACCAGGTCACGCAGAGCCTCGGGAAGCAGACTCGCGAGCAGTGTGAGGCAGAGAAGAAAACAGAAAACGGAAATCCTGACCACCCCCCCCCCAATTTTTCAAACACCAATTTCAGCCAGAACCACCAATATCTAGCAAAACAGAAGGAAAGTCAATTTTTTGTTGAAAAATAAGAATAGCTGCTACTCTTCATTGTGTTCTTACTATGCCAGGCTTCGTCCTAGGCACCTTGCCCGGGCCAGGCAGCTCAGTCGGTGAGAGCATCATCCTGAGACACCAAGGTTGCAGGTTCGATCCCAGGTCAAGGCACATTAAGAGTCAACCAACAAATGCATAAATAAGTGGAACAACAAATTGATGTTTCTCTCTCCCTCTCTCTCTCTCAAATCAATTAAAAAATAAGTTTCTTTAAAGAAATAAAAAATAAATTTAAAAAAATCTTAAAACTCTTAAAAGCATTATTCAGCCAAAAAGAGAAGGAAATGCTGCCATTTGTGACAACATGGATGGATTTTTTAGGCATTATGCTAAGTAAAATGAGTCAGACAGAGAAAGGCAAACACTGCATGATCTCACTTATACGTGGAATCTAAAAAATACCAAACTCATCGAAACAGAGAGGAGAAAGGTGGCTGACAGGGTTTGGGGGGAGGGATGGGGAGCTGTTAGCCAAAAGGGACAAATTTCAGACAAAGGGGAATAAGTTCTGAGGATCTAATGTACATCATAAAGACTATATTTACAATATTGTGTTTTATACTTGAAATTTGCTAAGAGAAATAGGTTTTAAATGTTTTCACAGCCCTCCCCACAAAAAGTAACTATGTGAGATCATGGCTGTGTTAACTAACCTTATTGTGGTAATTATTTCACAATATGTACATACTTTGAATCATGGCGTTGTACACAATGTCATGTGTCAATTATATTTCAACCAATCTGGGAAAAAACTCTAAGAAGAAAATACAGAATATCTATGATCTCAGATAGAGACAGATTTCTTAAGCAAAATACAGAAAGTACAACCACAAAGAAAATGATTGATAACATTTGAGTAAGTTCAAACAATTTCTGTTCATCAAGAGAGATGAAATAACTAACCATAAATTTGAAGAAGATATTTGTAATGTGTAATCAAGAACTGGTTAGCATCCAGAATAAATAAAGAAGTCCCACGAATTCATAAAATCAAGGCAGTTTAATAGGAAAATGGGCAGAAGACTTAGGGCAGATATTTTACATAAGAGGAAGCAAATATGAGTAAGAAACCTATGACAAGATGCTTAATCTCGTAATTACTAATGAAAGCACAAAATAAAACCACACTGAAACATCATTCACACCCACCAAACTGGTGAAAATGACACGTCTGGCAATAGTGTTACGACTGAATGATCATCTAGTCTTTTTCTCCCCCCCCATTGCTTTTCAGAGGGGGAGGGAACATCGACGTGAGAGAGACACAGGCCCTGGCCGGGGCATGGAGCCTGCACCCGAGGTACGTGCCCTTTGGCTGGAATCGAACCTTGAACCCCTCAGTCCGCAGGCCGAGGCTCTAACCGCTGAGCAGAACTGGCCAGGGCGCGCTCATCTGCTCTTGAGGACAGTGTGCGCTGGCACCGCTACGGGGGAATGAGCACACACACGTGTCTTATGACCCGGCAATCCCGTCCTTAATTATATAACCGGAAACAGCTATAGTCTTTCTAGTACCTATATCCTAGGTTCTAGAAAGGCCATAGCTGTTTTGTTTGTTGAAAGTCCTGGAATAATTTCACACGCGCATTAGGATGCCTATTATTTAAAACAAACAAACAAACAAACAAAAACACCAGGAGACAGTAAATGTGGAGGAATAGGGACCCCTGGGCACTGCTGGTGGGAATATAAATGGTGCAGCCACTGTGAAAAACAATATGCTGGCTCCTAAATTACTGTGTGATCCAACAATTCCACTTCTAGGTATATACTCCCAAAATAACCGAAAGCAGGGGCTCGAGCGGATATTTGCACACCCATGTTCAGAGCAGCATATTCACAAGAGCCAGAAGGTGCAAACAACCCGTGTCCATCAACAGATGAATGGATGATGTCAGGGAGGAAAAATCTCCCCCTGTTCTTCAGGACTCTTCTGGCAGGCCTAATAATCCAATTGACATGAGACAGATTGACAGGAGAAAAACAAAGTGACATTTAATAACCGTGAAGGGGTTCAGGTCAGGCCTCCCCAACATGTGTGACTTTGGCACAAGGATTACTTTGAGCTGAAGGCAGTCGAGACCCTGAGGGCTCACGAGAAATTTTCACCTCTCTCTGGAAGGATGTAACCGTGAGGCCTGGCCGGTGAAGAGTTATCACCAGAGGAGGCTTTTTATGACCCATCTGCAGGGTGGGGCCAGTTCTAATCACAGAACCTCTGCTGTTCTATCGCCCTGCAGTGACCTCCGCCCTCTGAGCCCCGAGGTGCCTGACCTCCTTCTCAGCTCAGAATGCCGCGTGCACCCCGTTTCCCTGTCGGCCTCTGAATCTCTCCCGTATGTGGGGTTCCCATACAGACATACGCAATTACATTCGGTTATTTTCTCTCGTTAATTATTAGACCAGCCGAAAGAACCTAGAAGGGTAGGGGGAAGTTTCTTCCTCCCCCACACATGCATGCCTCCTGTATACTCGGGAGAGCCCCAGGAACCCTGAGTAACTCCCCCAAATGGTGGAAGCCATCACCTTAAATATTACCTGCAGCTAAAGACAAAAGATGTTGGGGCTGGGGCGTAGGTTATGGGAGGTGACCAGTAAGAGCACAGCAAGATTCTGCAGATTTAGGCTCATGCCTTCTCCATCGATTAGTTTCTAGAGTTGTAGATACCCCCCTCCTGTTTCTGGTACAGTGAGGGAAACCCCCTTACAGATGGATATTTCCCTTACAAAGTAAATGTCCTTTACAAAGGGAAATTTCTAACTTGGTTTTCAGAGCTTCTCTCATGTCTCCTGTTTCTTAAAATTATCTAGCCTCGAACAATCAATATCCCAAAGAGGCATATTTTGGGGTGGCAAACTCTGCTCCCCTTCAATAAACAAAATGTACATACAATGGACTATTATTCAGCCTTAAAAAAATATGAGACAGATATACATACAATGGACTATTATTCAGCCTTAAAAAAATATGAGACAGATTGGCAGGAGAAAAACAAAGTGACATTTAATAACCATTAAGGGGTTCAGGTCAGGCCTCCCCAACATGTGCCACTTTGGCATGTGAATTGTTTTGATCTGAAGGCAGTCGAGACCCTGAGGGCTCAGGAGAAATTTTTACCTCTCCCTGGAAGGATTTACAATGAGCTATTATTTAGCCTGAAAAAGACTACAACGTGGATGAACTTTGAGGACACTATGCTAAGTGAAATAAGCCAATCACAAAAAGATAAATACTGGCCCTGGCCAGGTAGCTCAGTTGGTTAGAGCATCATCCCAATATGGCAAGATTGCAGGGCTCGATCCCCAATTAGGGCACATACAGGAATCAACCAATGAATGCATAAATAAGTGGAACAACAAATCGATGGTTCTCTCTCTCCCTTTCTCTCTCTCTCTCTAAAATCAATCAATAAAATTTTTGTAAAAAAGAGAAATACTGTATGGTTCCACTTATATGAAGGACCTAGGATGATCAAATTCATAGAAACAGAAAGTAGAGTGGTGGCTCTCGGGCGGGGGCAGAAAAAAAGAGGGAGTTCTTGCTTCATTGGTAGAGTCTCAGTTGGGGACGATCCAAAGAAGTTCTGGAGATGATGGTGGTGATGGCTGCAACAACAATGTAAATGAACTGTGTGCTTAAAAATGCTTAAAATGGTAAATTTTATGTTTATGCATTTTTATCACAGTAAAATATATCTTTAATAACCTCATTTAATAAAATGTTTTAAAGATGAAAAACATCCTGGAGGCCATCCACAGGCCCATGAGGGAAGAATGGGTGGATACATCGGAGCAGAGCATGCCCACACCGTGGACTGCTATAGAGCGGTGAAAATGAATGGCCGGTGCCTGCACACGCCAACACAGACGGGGCTCACGGACACAGTAAACGGAGGGGCAAGGTCCAAAGTAATGCATTCCAATTATAGGAAGGCCAAAAACATCACGTTGTTTTGGGGTAATACACATACACACCACACACACACACACATAGTAAAACTATTAAGCGCAAGAGGAACGACTCACACAAAATTCAAGATCATGGCTACCTCTGGGTAGGTTGGGAGGGAAGGACGGTGGGAGCTTCTAAAGTATTGGTGATGGTCTGTTTTCTTAAGCTAGGTGATGGATACATGGGTTTTCACTCTATAATTCTTTAAATTATACATACATGTTATATACACTTTGTGGTATTACATCACATACTTTTTTGAAAGCTATGTAGAAAAAAGGGTGGAAGAACTGTAAATGAGACGGGGTCTCAGTAGTGGAGTTTTTTCACTTCCGATTTTTTCTGTTTTTAAAATAGCCTTTTGTAATTTAATAATAAAAAGGAGCATTACATTAGATTAAGAAAAAAAGAAATGAAGAGAGATTTTCCCTGAAATTTGTTCAGAGAAAAGGGAAGTGAGAGGAAAGGGTGAAAGCTTTGGGCTTCCCCTCATTCCAGTAATAACACTGGAATTTTGAGACAAAATGCTAATTAAGAGATAGACTCTTAACTGCCATCTTGAAGAGGGGACCAGTTCCTCCAACGTGTCATCTCCTAGACTCTCTGCTCAGGAAATCCCTGCCGGTGTCCAGAGTGGGCAGAGGGCTTTGACTCGATTCTCTCTCTTTTTTTACTGATTCTCTTTTGAGATAAGGGGGGTAACCAAGGGGATGAAGCCGCGGGGCTCAACCAGGCCCTGGTGGGACTGATTTCAGATGAGATCCTCGGCTCGCACCATTCACCCGCCTTAAAGACCAGGTGAGAGAGAAGCAACAGAGGGACATGGTGGAGCGGGGGGCTGGTTGAACTCGGAGATGTTTGCGTTGTGACGACCCAGCAGCCCAGCACGCTTGGGTAGTGTGGTTGCTGCCTGGGTCGCTTTACGCCCGAGGTCTTGGGCTTCTCTCTCCAGCGCTGTCATGGTGTGGACCTCATGCCTCCCCAGTCATCACGGCGATGCCCCGCTCGAGAAGAACTCTCTGGAAGAAGCATTCTTTGTGTTCACACGCGTGCGCGCAGGGTTTGTCTGGGGCCTGGAGACACGGCCTCACTTCAGGGAGCTCGCCCCCAAGAGCAGGAGGCAGATATAATGGCAGCTGGGTGAGAGATGCTCCGGTGAGGCCTCGGCCTGGAGACAGGACAGCCAAAGGGGAGGGCCCGTGGGCCAAGTCCTCAGGGCTGAGCCGCGGTGAATTAGGCAGAGTGAGGACCGGGAGCAGGGCCCCAGGGAGCAGGGCCCGAGGCAGGAGGGACCCCCGGGGCCAGGGGGAGGAAGCCTGGAGCAGGAGGCAGCTGAGCAGCTTGGCTTTTCTGGAGTGTGACACTGGGATTCGTGATAAGAAACATACACTCGGTCTTCCTCCGGTTTCTGGCACAGAGCTTCTAACGCCCTCGGAATCTTCTAAGCGATAAGAGCACTGTCTTTAGCTGCACCCTAGTTTATGTCAATGAGATGACTTTTGGGAGGCCCCTAGGGTGGGGGCTGGTCGCCAGGGGAACCACTCAGGTGCCAGGAGGGTTGGAACTTAGCCCACCCCCACCTTCAGGGCGCGGAGGGGCTGGAGATTGCCTTCAATCAATCACCAGCGGCCAGTGATTTCATCAATCAGGCTGGTGCTGAAGCCTCCGTAAGAACTCAAAGGGACAGGGTTTGGAGAGCTTCAGGCTGGTGATCGCTGGAGATGCGGGATGGCGGCTGCCCACAGAGGGCCCGAAGCCCCGCGCTTCCCCGTCCCTCCTACTCCTTCATCTGGTCCCTCAGCCTCTAGAACATCCTCTATGACAAACTGACAAACGTAAGTAAATGTCTCCCCGAGTTCTGAGAGCCGCTCTAGCAAATGACTGAACCCGAGGAGGGGTTCCTGGGAATTCCCCACTTAGAGCCAGCCACTCAGAACCGCAGGTGACAACCAGGACTTGAGAATGGCACTGGAAGTGGAGGGCAGGGACAGTCTTGCAGCCCTGAGCCCCTCACCTGTGGGATGTGGCGCACTCCCCAGGTAGAGACTCAGAATTGAGTTAATTGCCCAGAAAACACACACTGGATAGAGCTTTGACCATGAGCAGGGCCTGGCCAGGGGAGGCTGGAGAAGTTCCAGGGAGCCCTGTCTAGAAGATCTTCTCTTACGGGGTGGAGGGACTGAGACCCGGTCGCTTGGGTAAGGGGAGCCATGGGGGTATTTTAACAGGGAAGGGAGGTGGCCACTTTGTGCCCTGCATTATGATCGACCTGCCATTTAAATGGCGCATTTGATGATATCATAAGCCAAAGGAAACACAGGGCACAAACCACAGGCAGATTAGGGTAAAGGGCAGAAACAATTCAGACTTGGAGAGAGGAATCCAAGTCTGCATCCTGCCCGCTGCTCAGCAGCGGTGGCCAGTTGCTGCGAGTCCCCGACGTTCCCGGGCCTCCGTCTGCTCAGCTGCAGTGGAGCGTCCAAGGAAACCGCACACACAACCCTCGCACCCTCGCACAGGCCTGCGCTCGCCTAAAGAGAAATCTCCCAGAGACATTACTCACCCGGAAGTAAGTGGAAGAATAGTACGTATGATACTATTCACCTCACAAGACAAATACAAACAAAACATGCATGAAACATGCAGACCAAAAGGTGGGAATGAATCATGCGGGTTTGAAAATGGGACTGGCTTGTGGAGGAAAGGGAGTGGGAGCTAGAAACCAGAGTGGGATTTAGGCTAATCTGTAAAGTTTTCATTTTTTCACGCGGAAAATGTATTCCTAGAGTACTTGTGTATTTCAAAACTGCTTTTAAAATAACCCGACAGCCCTGGCTGGTTTGGCTCAGTGGTTAGAGCTTCAGCCCGTGGACTGAAGGGTCCTGGGTTTGATTCCGGCCAAGGGCACGTACCTCGGTTGCGGGCTCGATCCCCGGCCCTGGTCAGGGCTCATGCAGGAGGCAACCGATCGCTGTGTCTCTCTCACATTGATGTTTCTCTCTCTCGCCCACTCTCTCTGAAAAGCAATGGAAAATATATCCTCAGGGGAGAATTAAAAAACAAAACAAAACACCCAGACAGAAGCCCTTGGCAGAGAGTGGGCGTTCATTGTTCTGTCCCTTCCACTCGGTAACACGGTGAGATTCGGGGTCTCTCCAGGTCCATTTCCTAATCCGCCCTAATTCAACCCCAGTCCAGGGCCAGAGTTATTTCTGGCCCATCGTAGTCACTCAATAAATATTCGTAGAAGGCCTTCTCTGACAGGGTTAGTGGGTCTCTGGGAAGTGGGCTAAAAGTCTTTGTTGGACCCCTGATCCCAAGGTCACCCCTCTAGTCTTCTGTTGGATCCTCAACTCCTCGGGAAGCACCCACTCTCCTTCCTCCCTCCTGCCTCAGGGCTCCTGGCTAGAAACGCAGAGAGGTGCCTGCCTCCACCATCTTTCCAAAGAAAGGCCAGGGTCATCCTGCCCACCAAAAAGCCCACCCAGTGGAGAAAACCTTCAGGCGGTCACCTTTGCTGGAGGTGGGGGCACAAGGGAGACTCTGGTCTCCATTGTGGGCCCTATTTCTAATCTGAAGATCTTTTTTAATGTTACACTTGAAATAACAGCTATTGCTTTAGTTGAATAATTAGTTCATGAAAACAAAAGAAAAATATAAGTTTCACGAAAGCTAATCCTGTTTTAATAACTAATTTAGGCCAGGTTAAAGCTCTTGCTGAACATATGATGTGGGGAGGGGCAGGGCAGAGGGAGCGTTGGTCTTGTGATGACTAAACACGAAGGGTGAGAGGGGCGACTCTTCTGGGGCGGAGGGTACTGATGTCTGTGTCCATGACACCTAAACGCTTCCTGGACTCGGTGAGGATCTTGAATTTAAGTCCATAGGAGGCCATGTCTAGAGTCTGCTGAAAATGTTGTTTTGTAAAGGAGGGAAACAATAGTAAAAATGGAATGGAATGAACTCACAGAGCAAGGACAGCTTTCTGACAGATCTAATTTACCAATATGGCCCCAGACTAGAGGGTGTGGGACATGAGATCCAGATAGAACCATAGCCAAAGCCATGGGGCCTCAGGTAAGACCACAGAATAAACACTTGACCCTTCCACCACCCTGTGAAGTGGGCACTGTCTCCATTTTGCAGAGGGGGAAACTGAGGCTACCGTGGGGAATGGGACAATCCCCAAGGTGACTCAGACAGGAATCCACTGAGCTTGGCTCAGGATCCTGATCTCTGACCCCGAGCTTTCTCTTACACCCTCGACCTCACCTTTCCTGCAGTTCTTAGGGTTACAGAGAGCCAGGTTTTCATTGGCCTTTCTCCATTTGCAGGCACCTAGGGCCATGTGGATGTAGCTGGAGATACCTGGGATATATTGTTATTGGGTTTATCTGTATTTATCATTATTTTTGGGGTGCTAAGCACTCGTATGTGAAGGGAGTTGCTGTCCTGTTCACTGGTGTATCATCAACTTACAAATGAATGAATGAGTGAGTGAGCGAGCAAATGACCTCTCATCCCTGCAGGTGACCAAGTTCCAGAGGAAGAGGTTGTGGCTCAGGGAAGTGAAGGGACTTACCTCAGTGACACAGGGATCACACCCACAGTCGCCCAGGTCTCCCTTTTCTGTTTCCTCCTCAGAGTCAAGGTGGGTTTGACACCCAGCCAGTCACGCCCACTCTGAGGAAGCGCAGCCCAGTCATCAGCCAGGAGGACAGAGCCACCTGCCACTGGATGTCAGTGCCGCCAACACGCGGCATCACCCATGCCCCCGACACACACTCATGCTGAAGCCCCAGGGAGACCTCACCGAGCTCCCCAGGTCCGGCCAAGGAGCGGAAGTGGAGGGAGGAGCCGTGGGAAGGCGCAGCCGCAGAGCCCGCTCCGGAGGGACCGGGTGCAGGCCCTGCCCAACCCCGAGCCATACCAGGCAGCGGGGGAGTGGGCCCAGGTGAGCCGCCGTCGGAAAGAGACCAGGGTGAGCAGGTGGCACTGACTCACCCAGCCTGCGACGCTGGCTGCTCGACAGAAGTTGGCACTGTCTGGGTGAGAGGCCCCAAACTCATGAACTTCACAGCTCTTAGGGAGTCTGGACAAAATGCCAGATGCTAAGCAGGGCGGAGGTCCGCTCTCTGAGACCAAGGCCCCCTCCTGTGCGGACCAAACGCCCCCGCCTACGCATTAACCTTCGCTAGTGTTCTCCCAGAGCAGGAGGGTGTGGACAAGCTGCCATTTAATTGAGCATATACTGTGTGCCCAATTCCATGCTAAGCTCTGGACCTACATCAAGTCATTTAATATGATATAAGCATCACTAATCCCAGTTTAGTCGTGATCAAACCAAGGCATAGAGTGGTTCAGTAACTTGAGCAGGGTCACACAACCAGGAGAATGGAAGAGCCAGGATCGAAACGCATCTCCACATGTTCACCCACCCAGGAGCTCTCTGAACCTTGTCCTATTGTGTTTTTAGGGGTTTTAAGTTTAGGGTAATTTCTTATGAAGCAATTGAGAACTAAGGCACCCAGCCTGCCCTTTCTCCCCCTGACTAATACCTACTTGCTTTTCAGGTCTCAGCTCACACTCTTCCTCCTCTGGGAAGCCTTCCCTGATTCCCTGTAGAAGATACCTGATGATTTAGCCTTTCAACATCCTCTCCATCTTTGGCAATGTCGCCCTGTCTTTTTTAAGAAAACAACCTCCTCCTGTCTGAATCCGTGTGTGTGTGTATGTGTGTGTGTGGAATGGGGCTGATTCCACTCCAGGCTCTAGAAGGCGAGCCTAGGGTTACGGAGAGAGATTCCTGACACAGCTGTGGATGGGCCTGGATTCAACTGTGCCTGAAGCCCAAGTTGACTGCTGGACTTTCCTCTTTTTTTTTGCCTGAGACAGTGTGTGTTGATTTGAGATGATTTCCTGTCACCTTCAGCTAAGAGAGTTCAGACCAACTTATCCCGTGGGTAGAATCGGGGTCCCCCTCCTGGCCCCCTAGCACCTCTGGGGCTACCCTTACCACTGCACCGACCACACAAAACCACACATGCCCCTGCCCCTGGTTTTTAATGGCACCACATTTTGCTTACCGCCTTCTGCTTCTTACAAACAGAAATGTGTCATTTTATTTTTATATCCGGAGGACCTGTCATAGAGAGGTGTTCAGTGAATAACTGAATGAATGAATAAATGAGTGAATGAATGAAAATGTCTCCTGGTTGGTCATGAGACTTTAGTAGACAAGAAAGGAAACTTTTTTGGTCAGAGGCCTCCCTTCTGTGAGGCTCAAGTTACCCTCAAGACCTCTCTGAGCTAACAAAGAATTATTATTTCTTAATCTCTCTTCATCCAGGCCACAGTGGAACCAGCCACACCCATGGAACACAAACCCGTCTCCTATTACAGAAAAACAAATCTGACCTGGCCATTCCTCTTCTTAAAACAACTTTCAGTGACTTGTTTGCGGGATGGGGTAAAGGGAAGTGAGCATTTGTAGCCAGGGAACATTCTACACTATAGAACATTTAATTATTGATTGATTGATTGATTGATTCAGCAAGCATTTAATTAGCACCTACTATGTGCTGGGCACTGTACATGTTAGTTCATCTTCACAGAAAGCTTTTAGGATCATGTATTTGTTTCTGTTGCTATGTAACAAATGACCCCAAATTTAGGGGCTTAAAACATTTGTTATCTCGCAGTATCCAGACGCGGCTCAGCCGGATGCCTTGGGGTCAAGGTTTCTCATGAGGCTACAGTCACCTCAAGGCTGAACTGGGCTGACGGATCCATTTCTAAGCTCATTCAAACAGCTGTTGTCAGGCCTCAGAAGATGCACTTGCAAGCTCGCTCACATGGACCTCTCGGGAGGGCTGCCTCACAACGCGGCCCAGGCTTGCCCAGGGTGATTGATCTGAGAGACAGAGTGTCCAGATAGAGCCACAATCTTTTCATATGTAGTCTTTTTTTTTAAAAAAAATGTCTTTATTGATTTCAGGGAGAGGAAGGGAGGGAGAGAGAGATAGAAACATCAATGATGAGACAGTCATTGACCGGCTGCCTCCTGCACGCCCCCAGCCGAGGATCAAGCCTGCAACCCGGGCATGTGCCCTGACCGGGAGTCAAACTGTAACCTCCTGGATCCTAGGTCAGTGCGCACCCGCCCAGCCACGCCAGCTGGGCTCATGTGTAGTCTCAGGAGCCACATGCCATCGCTTCCGCCATCCTCTGTTCATTCGGAGTGAGTCAGTGAGGCCAACCTATACTCTCAGAAGGGGATGACACAAGGGTATGAATACCAAGAGAGGGTATTGGGGTGGCGATTTTAGAGGCTACCTGCCAGGTGAGATAATATTGTCCTTCCTTTCATACTCAGACACCCAGCTAGTTAAGCAATGTGTCCAGGTCACCCAGCTGGTTTTCTGCTTCACTAGACTGGCTGGGAGATGGAGGCTGTATAAACTACCTATTGCCCTATAACTGATTATTCACAATTTAGTGGCTTAAAATCCACATTTGTTATCTCACATCGTTTCTGAGGGTCAGGAATTCAGGAGCAGCATAGCTGGGGCAGTGCTTTGCCACACGGCCCCCTCTATAATGATGCTTGAGTATCTCTATGACCCAGAAGCTGGCTTCCTTCAGGACAAGTGAGTTGGGAGAGTTTAAGCAGAAGCCGTGAGGCCCTTTATGATTAGACCTCAGGAGTCATACACTGTCATTTCTGCAATGTCCTGTTGGTTCCCCAGGTCAGCCCTATGCATTGTGGAGGTGATCCCACACGGGCATGGAAATATCAGGAGGCTGGAGACCACAGGGTGCCACAAGATTAAGAATCCTTAATTATGCCCTAGCCAGTGTTTCTCAGTGGTTAGAGCACTGGCCCACAGACTGAAGGGTCCCAAGTTCAATTCCGGACAAGGGCATGTGCCTAAGTTGCAGGTTCGAACCCCTGCCCTGGTCAGGGCTTATGCAGGAGGCAACCAATCGATGTGTCTCTCTCACATCGATGTTTCTCTCTTTCCCTTCCACTCTCTCTGAAAAGCAATGGAAAAAATATCCTCAGGTGAGAATTAAAAAAAAAAAAAGAATCCTTAATTAAGTCACTTTCCTCGTCACAGAGATCCAGGGCTTTCTCACTTGCTCCTTAGTTCCATCTCCCGCTGTCTTTTGGGCAGACAGACGATCAGGACTTGCAGCCTGGTTGCATACAGACCTCAACAGTCCCCACAGAGATCCCCATCGATGTGCCCCGCTCCCCAGCCTCTCTGTCCCATTGGACGACCTGTCTCCCTGGGAAGCCTCCAGCCAGCCCTCCACACATAGTCATTACACCCCCTCCACATGCATGCTCTGCTCAGATGCTGGGATACGACAGTCAGCAAACAGACATCCATCCTCCCTGGAGAGCTTGCAGTCAAGGTGAGGAGGTAGACAATAGCCAATCACAATAATCTATCACAAACTACAAGTTCTCCCAAGGAAAACTGCAGGGTGCCATTTGAGCACATAATGGGGCACCTGGCCTATACCCCACATAGTATTTGAGCTGAGGCTGGGCAGGTGTTCTAGCACCTGGTTCAGGTGTAAGTGTCTGAAAATCCAAAATAACAGCAGCTCAAACAAGATAGGTGTTTATTTCTCTCTTGCTTAGTTGTCTGAGTATGAGTTTGAAGACAGGTACTGTGCCACTCAGTGACGGGGGCCCAGGCTCCTCTATCTTGTTGCTCTCTCTGCACTGTGTGACCTTCACCACATGGTATAGGATGGTGGCATGCACTTTTGGGCATCCAGATGGACAAAGGGACACAGAGGGTAATATACTATCCCGGAAGCTGCCATAAGCCACTTCCCCTTACACATTGATGGCTAGAACTTAGTCACATGGCCACACATAGCTGCAAGGGAAGCTGGGAAATGAAACTTTCATCTTGAGCACTCATAGACCCAGCCAAAAATTGGGAGCTCCAAGATCATACAAAAATAGCAACTATAATCAACCACGTCTTTCACTTGCACTGCACCAGGCACGGACCAAAGCCCTAGAAGTACATCAACACATTTCACCCTCACAACAGATCTATGACAAAGGTACTAGTATTGCTCCCATTTTCCAGATGAAAAGACTGAGGGAAAGTAAGTTAGTTAGTGGATAAGCTGGACTGTGAACCCATGCAGTTTGGCTCCAGTCTGGGCTGTTCAGTTATGAAGAAAGGGAGAGTGGTTATTGGGAGGCATGTGCATTCTCTACCCATACAGCAGGGTGGAAGACAGAGAAGCTCCAGGCAAAAGGAACAGGAAATGCGAAAGCCCTCCCAACCCCACCCAGCAACCCCACCTCCAGGAGCCAGGTCCTTTATCACAGTGCCTCTCAAACTTAAATGTGCCAATGAATCTCTTGGAGATGATGTGAAGTGCACACCTGATTCAATAGGTCTGAGCTGGGGCTGCGAATCTACCCCGTGATGTCCCAGCAGCTGGCCTGTGGACCACCAGCAGACTGTGGACCACGTTTTAAGGAGGGAGACTTGTGATCAAATGCCCACCACTGCAAGACTCACTCCTGTGAAGGGCCAGCAAACAGTCCTTTGGGCCCAGTGGCTGCTCAAAGCCCTTTCACCCTTTCTGTTGCCCTCAGGTTTCTAGTTGGGACTGAGATTTCTTCCTCACTCCCAAGAATACTTGCTCCCTTGTTGAATGAGTGAATGAATGAATGAATGAATGAATGAATGAATGAATGAATGAAAAAGAATGCCAGAGGTTCAGAGGGCAGGAGAGGCAACTGATCAGGCCAAGTGTATGCTCCAGGGGGAAGAGTTTGGTTCACAGCCCCACCCTACACCAGCCCGCCACCCCTAACCCCTCCACCCCCTGCTGAAACTGCATTCAGAATCCTCCCAGAGGAACTGGTACTACCATCTCCCTCTATTTATAGACAAAGAAACCACCTGCAGGCGCTTCTTTTAGAGCTTAACCTCCACTTTTCTCCCCTGGGATTTTTCAAGCCCCCACCACCGTGACCTTGGCCGCGGGGCCAACAACAAAAGCAGGGAAGTTCAAAATGAGCTTCCTCTCCTATCATCTCTAGTCCAGGGAGATGCTGATGACCTGTGAAGTTCACAGAAGGAAACTGAGGCTCAGGGAGGTCTCCTGGGCCAAGTCTTACGCCTGGTCACAATCTGCCTCGGAGACAACCTGCATGTCCTGAATACGGTTGGAATGAAAGCAGAGACAGCCGTCAGGCCACCCACAGCAGCTTCAGGTGACTGCACCCTTCCTAGGTGCAGGCACTCACTAAGCCATTCCCCAAGGTTCTCATTTGATCCCCAGGAAAAAAGACCTCCAGGAAGTGTCAGCGTCCTCAGCGCAAGCCGGGAAGGGGGGGGCCCAGAGACGCCAAGGGCCTGTCCCAGAGGGGCACAGCAGGGAATTGCCTTTTTGTAAAAATGTACCCCTTACAAATCTAGGGCTGCCAGATCTCCCTTCTCACGCAGTGTCAGGCCCTTGTCAGAGCTGGAGGCTGTGCCCGGCCCAAATCTGGACCATTCCATGTAATCGTGACAACTCAAGGAATCTGATTTGCAGATGCAACCAGCAGAGGCTCAGAGAGGCAGAGGGGTTTCCCCGAGGCCACACAGAGAGGGAGAGAGGGGGAGAGGGCAGGAAAGGGCGGTGGGGCTTGGAAAGGACGAGCGCGGCTTTGGGGGCTCCCTTCCCCTCCGAGGGCCAGGACCCCCGAAGGCTCGCCCCTCCCCTCCCCCCCCCCGCCCGGCCCGCGGGCCCCTTTAACCGAGCGGCGGAAGGGGCGTCCGGCGGCGGCGTCCAATGGGCTGCGCGGAGCGTCACTTCCCGGCGGCGGGCGGCGGGCGGCGGGCGCCGGGCGGGGGGCGGCCGGGGGGCGGGGCGGCCCGAGGAGGCGTCGGCAGCCGGCTGGGACCCACGCGGCGCGGCCCGCCCGGCCTGCAGCGCTCCCACCCGCGGCGGCGACGGCACGATGCCCTTTGACTTCAGGAGGTGAGTGAG
Source organism: Miniopterus natalensis (assembly GCF_054644295.1). Lineage (NCBI taxonomy): Eukaryota > Metazoa > Chordata > Mammalia > Chiroptera > Miniopteridae > Miniopterus > Miniopterus natalensis. The sequence continues at coordinate 94,806,989 of NC_142084.1, forward strand.
CGACCCCGGCCGCCGGGCAGCCCCCTCCGCGGGCACGGGGGCCGCCCGGGCACGCCGCGGGCTCCTCCTGCCTGGCATGCAGGCGCGGCCCGCTCCCCGTGCCCGCCTCTGCAGGCCCTGGGGGACCCCGGCCGCCCGCCGCGCACGAAGCCAGCCGGGGCCCCCGAGGACCCCCTCGTGCAGCGCCCCACCTCTGGGGGCAAAGCCACCCACCTGGGGCCGCCCGCCTCTTCCCTCCGTGCAGCCCCCTCTCCAGCCTGCCCGCTCACCAGTCGATCCTCACACTTCACAAACCCGCATCCCCGCCCCCCCATTCTGGGACACAGATTTGCGCCCCCCTCCCCCCAGATGGGAGCTCGCTCGCCTTCCCCTTCCTCCCTCTACAGAGCCTCCTTTCCTGGACCCCGCGCCAGCTGACAGGTGCGCCCTGGGCACCTTGAATGAGCCCCCCGGGGTCCGCAGGGTCTGCAGCCCATCTGGCCAGCGGGGCAGCTGGAGGGTTTTGGGTTACCGTAGGCTCAGGCTGTCCCCCAGCCTGTCCCGGTCCTGCGCTCTGGGTTAGGGGCGCCGTGGGGAGGAGAGGAGGCCATGGGGCCTGGGGCGGTGCTGTGCAGAGGGCCCAGGGCGCCTGGCCTTGGCTTTCTGCAGGCACCACAATGGGTCCTTTGTGGGTCCAGCCGCCTCATGGTCCATCTTGTACTGGGCTAGGCCTTCGGGAAGCCCGCCTGGGAAGGGGTCTCCACCAGACTCCCCCTTGGGAAGTAGAGCCCCAGGGCATGCCCTGGTCTGAGGCAGCCACACCATGGGGGTCTTGCCAGGAAAACAGCTTTGGTGTGGGCAGGAGCCACATTAGAATCTGGCTCTGCCCCCTCCACTGAGCAGCTGGCTACATTCTAGAAGTCAGGGATCAGGCTCTGGGTGCAGACCCCCTCTTTGCTGCTCAGCTGGATGACCTGGGCAAGTGTCTGATCCCTCTCAGCATCTCCATGTCATCACCTGCGGATTGGGGCTAAACACAAAGTCCCACCTGTGAGGACTGAGTGCATGAAAGGCTCTTAGCGCAGAGCCTATGTGGTTTAGAGCTCAGGAGTGGGAGTTAGTGGCAAGAAACTTCTCCATGAGCCCATTTCCTTGTCCACAAAATAGATTCTGGTGCCCACCTCAAAGGGGGGAACTCTTCCCCGTGACTGCTGCGTCCCTCCCTCCAGGTATGAGTGAAGTCAGGGTAAAGTGACAGCCGTCTCTGGAAGAAAAGCCTGGCAGTGACCCCCATGGCAGGTTGGCATGTTGTGGGGTTAGGCCTGGAGACGTTCTTTGCTGGCCTTGGACCTCTTGTACTGGCTGACGTGGTACTCTAGCCTGTCTTGGGCACCGATACCATCTTGCAAGCATCTGCCAACTTCCTGGCCCTTCCATGAAGCTGGCACCAGGGCCTCAAACAAATGTTTGCAGACATAGGGCAGTTTCAAACAAGGAAAGCCCCTCTGGTGGAATTCAGGGGCAGTCCTCATGCTGACATTAACATCTGGGCTGTAAGAGCTGTGGTTGGCACGTGGATTCCTGGCTCCACAAAGCCTCCCCTTACCCAGGCTGATAATTCCTGCCCCTCCTCCATCCTCTTGTGATTCAATGATTTTTTACGTTGGAGGAAGCACTGCTTTTGGTCATTTAATCCCTTCACTCTGTGCCTAATTCCCCCATCTTAAGAAAGTTGAGGTTCCAGGTCTGAGGGTCTTGCTCTGGACCTCACAGGTGCTAGATTGAAGAATATGCCAGGGTCTCAGGTCAAGCACAGCTCCTGACCTGGGGCCCCGTGAGATGGAGGTTTGGACCGTCCAGGGCCATGGTAGTCCCAGCTTGCTGCAGCACTTTAATCAATTCCTTGAGGGTGTGGGCTCACCACCTAATGGGGAAAGTGGATTCAACACTTTACATTCCCACCTTGGAGGATGAGCCTTTCGTGTTCAGGAACCTGCAGTTTTTAAGATCTGTTAACTCACCCCTGGCTGGTTTGGCTCAGTGGGTAGTGTCGGCCTGCGGACTGAAGGGTCCCGGGCTAGATTCCTGCCAAGGGCATGTACCTTGGTTGCAGGCTTGATCCCAGGCCCTGGTCAGGGCGTGTGCAGAAGGCAACCCATTGATGTGTCTCTCTCTCTCTTCTACTCTCTCTGAAAAGCAATGGAAAAATATCCTAGGTGAAGATTAAAAAAAACAAACATCTTTTAACTCTAGGGCTCAGGTTCTAAGGAAGGTTCCACCATTCCGGACAACTTCCTCCTCTTCAGTGTTGATTTATCACATGTTTGCACCTGCTCAGCCCTCTGCCACGTGCCCCAAGCACAGAGCCCAGAGACATGTGGCCCTGCCCTCTCCGCACTGGAGGGGAGAAGGGAGGCGGGCATCAGGCATCACCCAGAAGTGAGGGTATGCGTGGGCATTCACGGCTGTACAGGCACTGGGGTGCGGTCTTGACATCTCTTCCCTGTCACCTGTGAGAGGGACTTTTAATCTCATTTTAAGCCAAAGGAAGGGGAGACCGTTTCCCCAGGGCCATGGTGAGCTGGTATTTGAACTCTGGACTATTAGCTCCAAAGCCTTAGCTCTGAGAGAAAAGGGAGGCTTGGAGGGCCCCACAGCCCTGTCACATCTCTTAAGAGCCATGGGGAATGGAGAGGGGCACACTCTGATTGGACCCCCTCCCCAAATTCAAGGCCTGGGAGAAAACCAGGCTTCCCGCTCCGTTTGCTCTCCTTAAAACAAAATCAGGAGGATTTCACCCCTTCCTTTCAATACTATTTGTTTTCTTACTGTCTTGGACCTTGTACAACTTCCCTCCTATTTTGTTGTTGTTTTTAATATATCTTTATTGATTTCAGAGAGAGGAAAGGAGAGGGAGAGAGAGAGAAACATCAATGATGAAAGAGTCATTGATCGGCTGCCTCCTGCATGCCCCCGACTGGGGATCGAGCCTGAAACCCGGGCATGTGTCCTGACGGGGAATCGAACCGCGATCTCCTGGATCCTAGGTCGATGCTCAACCGCTGAGCCACGCCCCGCCCGGCTCCCTCCTGTGTTTTCGTCTGTGAAATGGGGATGAGAGCCGTAGAGAGGACGTGTTGAGGATTAAGTGAGATAATGTGTCCAGCATTTAGACGCGGAGTAAGCTCCCAGTACCCTTTGGCCGCTATTTTCATTACTTGTGCTGTCCCCTTGAAGCACCCGTGTTTCCTAAACCGTCTGATTCCCTCGATAACTGTGCTTTTCTCTTTCTCCCTCACATGAAACACGAGCTCCGGAGGGCGGAGATTTGTATGTTTTATTCGTTGGTGACTCTTAGAGCAGTGCCTGGGCCACACTGGCCCCTTGGAAATGCTCCTCCAGGAAGCCAGAGGCCTGGTGGGATTTGATGGCTAACTCTCCTGTCCCCCGGGGATGGGTGATTTTCCCCCTTCTTTCCTAGAATTTGCTCTAAATTGCTAGGGGCGGGGAGGAGGAAGGATCCTGGGCCTTTAAAGATGACTGTGTTTGCCTTGCTCCTGTCGCATTGTTTCATTAACTGCTGAACTCTGCAGGTGTGGAACTGGGCTTGTGACCCAGATCCGGGGGCGTTGGCCCAGACCGGACCCAGTTCCTGCTGGCAGGGACAAGTACCACCTGCTGCCTCCCTCTCCGCCTGGGGTTAGTGATGCGGGCAGTTTCTGCAGCCCAGGCCCAGGGGAAGCTGAGCACAGCTTTCACGGAGGCAGGGGTGGCCGGCTCCCCCACAATGGGGGCCCCCTACATTGAATCCCCAAGACCTGGGGTATGCCTCTACCCTGCACTGACTGGCTTTGTCCTATGACAGTTGACTTACCTTCTTGGAGCCTCAGTTTCTACATTTTAAAAGGGATCATAACCTTCACTGACTCCCCAGATATAGGGGCAAGTGAGATGTCTCAGCCAGGCAGGCCCGGCTACATAATTTGTGGGGCCGAGTGCAAAATAAAAGCAGAACCCCAAGTTGGAAAAGTAGTGAGAATTTGAGGACAGTGAGGGCCGAGCATTAGTTAAGCATGGACCCTTCTGAGCATGGGACCCTGTGTCACTGCATAGGTCACACACCCACAGCTCCAGCCCTGCTGCAGTGCCTCTCACTGGAGCCTTCCAAATGGCCTCCCCGCCTGGAGACCCCAGCCCTCCAGCCCTGGAGGAACCCCAAATGAGTTTTCCAAAATTGACCTGATGTTTTCATTTCCTGGTTTCACCCTTCAAGCTCTGAGAGTCAAGTATGAATTCCTTAGCTCCCTATGCGGCCTTGCCCAAGGGTCCCCTGCAGACTCTTGTAGCTCCCCTCAGTCCCTACACCAAGCTAAGCCCCAGCCATCACAGGGGCTCCGAATGCAGCGTTAACACTCAGCACATTATAGCTGACACGAGTGTCTGTATGTCTGCCCTGTCTCATTCCAGAAAAAACTTGGGGAGGCTGACCGAACACAAACTTTATAACAAGTTTTAAAAATCTTAAATAGACTTTAAAAATCTAATCTAATAAAAATTAGACCAGAGGAAAAATTATGCAAAAATCAAGCCAGTATTTGGGGTTTATTGAGCACTTACTAGGGCCTGGCCCTATTGTAAGGATTTTACATGTATCAACTCATTTAATCCCCAACAACCCTGTTAGGCAGACACTGTTGTTCCCCCTTTCACAGATGAGCCCATTGAGGTGCAGAGGTAAGGAACTCGGGGTTGGGTAGAAGGCGCTGGTAGGGATTGGAACGCTGGCATCTGGCTCCAGAGCCCCGCTGGTGACCTGTAGGCTCATCTCTGAAGCTTTCCCCCTACTACTCACCGGAGATCTGAAACTTCCTCTAACTGGATTCCATTGACTTTGTCACTAACCCTTTCCTCACAGTGCTCATTAAGAAGCTTAAAGTCATCAACCTGTTTTCCCTACACTAGCCTCATGTGGGCTGACACCCGATTCTGAAATTGTCTCTAAGACCCCCCACTGCGGTCTCACACCAACTTAGGGCATCTCACTCTGGCCGGTCCAGGCTTCCCCTCTTCAGCCCCTGGGGCCTGAGAGTGAAGAGCGTGTGTTTAGCTGCTCTTCTGGACACCTGGACACCGAATGAGGCGGAAACTCGCTCTTCCCGAGGCAGTTTGGATTCCTGGCCGTGACACCGTAATATCTTGAGACAGGGCTCTGGCCAGCTGCGGTCTCGTGGAGTTTCAGTCCCCATCTGGTAATCCTCTCATGCTTTATTTTGGAGTTGCTGCAGGCAGTTTTCTTCAGGCACTGATTGGCGGGGCAGGCAGGGTGTGAGGAGGGCATTTGGGGTGAGGCTTCCCTGGTATCTGCATCACTGAACCTCAACTCTGGCTGTAAGGGAGCCACGGAGGAGCTTTCAAAGTCCCCAAACTCAGGCTGCACTCCATGCCCTGTAGGATCTGAGGGCGAGGGCCCAGGCATCAATGTTATTTTTAAGCTCCTCGTGTCATTTCAGTGCACAACTGAGACTGAGAAGATTGCCCTAAACCCAGAGGACCGATAGCAAGCTGGGCCTTGGAGGGGAGGCTAAGGATTGGAGTCACTCCTGTGTGACTTTTGGCAAGCCAGTTCCCTACTCTGTGACTTTTCTCACCAGTCACCAGTCAAGTGGCCACTAAGGGGCTTACCTTTCCATTGATACCCTTGCTTTTGAAAGTGTGGTCCCCAGACCAGCAGCTGCAGCATCACTGGAGCTTGTTGGAAATGCAGCCTCAGTGCCACCATGAGTCTGAACCTCAGTGGAGATTCCCAGGTGATTGGGATGCATGGTAGGGATGAAGCCCTGCTCCATGTGACTGACTTGATTTAGCATCTCCCAGTCCATGCTCCTCTGTACTGTGTCCCCTGCTTAGAGATTCACAGCACGTGCTGACTTACTAAAGGCTCTGAGAAGTCCTGCATGGAAGGAACCAGAGTCACTGGTTCAGCCCAGCTTTTGCCAAACTTATTGTCTAAGTCAGCCTGTTGCTTATAGAGCGCTGGGTACGATTTCTCAGAATGTGGTTTGGGAAACAGCCCTAATTGATCCTTTAAGGAAGTGGTAATTAGCCTAATTGTCTGTTGTCAACTTTAACATTTAGGTCTCTTGATCTAATTACATTGGTTGTATATATGTAGGAAAGTACAGGATGGGACAGAACCTTCAACACTACTATGTATTTGTTTTTAAAATTGCCAACCCGTGGGGGAGGCAGAAAGAGCTTGGGGTTGGTTCTCTGTCCTGCTGACAGTGAGCGGATATGCAGAGTGCTTCATAACCCCCCTGACCCGCTGAGTGGGCATCATTATCGCAGTTTTAAGTGCAGGGAAATAGCCCCTCAGAGATGCTAGGTCACACCTCGGGCACATCAGAAGGCCCTGGGGACCTGTGCACACCTGACAGTGTAATCCGCCCCCTTGAACCTGGCGGGCGGCACAGCACCCGATAGAAATGGACTGAATGTTCTGTTAGAGCCTATTGGAGATGAAGGCCTGGCTGTTACTAAAGTCTAGTCATGGGTCCCTGAAACACTGGGGACTAGTGTGACAGCCCCTTCACGATGTTACCTTCTGTCTGTCACATTTTGGCCCAGGGCTGGGATCTCTGGAGGAGGAAGGGAAAGGAGGCGAGCTGATCTTATTAGTTATGCCTGACGGTTCCCCAGCTTGCAGCGTATTGTGCCGGCATGTCATTGGGCTGAAATGCCACCCTGGCCCCAGGAGATAAATATGATTACTAGGAATTTATTTTATTTTTTAAATTAACTTACAGTAAAATTGACCTTTTCGGGGGTGCGCTCATCTGTGAAATTTAAGACTTTATATCGTGTAACCACCCCTCAATCTATAGAACAGTTTCCACAGCCCAAGAGACTCTCAAGCTGTCACGTTGTAGTCACACTATTGATTCGGGTTTTTAAAAAATTGTAGTAAGAACACTTAAGATCGCCCCTCTTAGCCCGTGTTCAGGGCACAGCACAGTGTTAAGTCCAGGCGCCCGCTCTCCGGGCCCCCCCGCCCCCCGACCGAAGCTGCACAGCCCGCGGTTGCCACCCCCAGCGCCCGACACCCACCGTCCCACTTTCTGTCCTGTCAGCTTGGCTACTTTAGAGACGTCCTGTAAGTGATACCACGTAATATCTGTCCTTTGCCGCGCGGCATGGTGTTCTCCAGGCTTATCTGTGGTGTTGGACGTGGAAGGATTCCCTTCTCACGGCTGAATGTGACTCCCGTGTACGTGTTGGTCACGCCTTCCCCGCGTGCCAATGTGCGCGGCCACTTGGCTCCTTCCCGCGCCGCCTGGATAATGCCGCAGTGAACTTGGGGTGCGCGTTGCTCTTCCAGGTCCGAGTTCAGTTCTTCCGGATAAATCCCCAGGCCTGGGATCCCGGGATCAGGTGGTAGTTCTGTTTTTAACTTTTGAGGAACCCGCGTACTGTTTTCCATGGTGGCTGCACCAATTTTCTTTCCCGTTGCCCAGTTTTTAATTGTTTTGCTGCTGTTGTTTTTAGTTTTTTTGTTTTTTGGGCTGTGGAGTTGAAGGAGTTTCTTACGTATCTTGGATATTAACGCCTTTTCAGATATGTGGGTTTCATATATAACAGGTTGTCACTCTGTTAATTGTTTCCTTTATTCATTTCATTTTAAAGCGGGGAGCCAAGGCTCAGAGCTGGGAAGTGACTGGCCCAGGGCATGCAGCTGGGGGGTGCAGGATCGGGGCTTGAACTTGGTGATTCCTGAGCCGGGGTGCTTCAGCACGGGGCTGTCCTGCCTCACTCACACCTTGCCATTGTTGATTTCTGTGGTTTTCCCACTAGGCCTTCCCTCCCCACCAACAGCTGCTGACATTCAGAATTTCACCAATATATCCCTGGAGAACTTCGTGGGCCACTGGTGATTTGGGGCTGTTATGACGTTTTGCTGGGTCCACAAGTACATTCCTGATATGGAGAGAGCGTCTCCAGGTATTCAGGGGAAAGTGCTACGTGGTGGGCTGACCCGACCCCGGCCACCCTTGGAACGGACCCTCACGTTTATTTCGCCAGTCTATTTGGATTCCAGTCTTTTCCCCATGTTGACGAGCCATGAGACCCTGGAGAGGACACTGACTCTGTAAGCTTCGGTTTTCCTCATCTGCAAAGTGGGTGCTTATACTTTCCTTGCTAGGTTCCTGTGATTCCACATGAGATGGGCTCGTGTGGATGCCAGATATATGTGTTTAGAAAATGGTAATGTGGCCCGGCTGCATGTGGCTCAGCGGTTGAGCGTCGACCTGGGATCCAGGCGATAGGGGTTTGATTCCCAGTCAGGGCACATGCCCAGGTTGCGGGTTCAATCAATGACTCTCTCAACATTGATGTTTCTATCTCTCTCCCTCTCCTTTCTTCTCTCTGAAATCAATAAAGAGATATTTAAAAAAGAAAAAGAAAAGAAAATGGTAATGTGTTTGCCGTCTCCTGGCCTCACCTGGCAGCATGTGCCTGTGCTCCTCACCTGGGAGACCTCAGTAGAGGGGCCTCTGGTGAATAGACATGGTAGGACCAGGGCCTCTTGGGTTTCAAGGCCAGTGACATGATCACCTGAGGACCCCTGAGGAGGTTAGAGCCGGACTCCCCTCTCTATGTGGCACCCACATGGTGACTCCAAACAAGACATTAATCTGGTGAGAGAGAAAATGGTCCAGCAGTGGCACATCCAGGTGCCCCAGGGCCCAGGCAGGTGCCTCGGTGGGCAGGGAGGGGCAGCTCCAGTCCGGCTCTGTGGCTGGTTGTCCTGCACAGTCCCCAGCTTTTCAGGAATGTGAGCATGATTGGCATCTGCTTCCAATTTCATTTTCGTTGAACATCATGCTAAGCCAAACCAGAACTTGCTGAGGGCTGACAGTGACCTGTGGCTGGCAGGAGACAGAGGAGTGAGGGACCCACAGGTTTGGGCAGAGACAGCCTGGGGGCTCCCCTCCCAATGGCACTGGGATGGCACTGCCAGCTGTGCCACTGGACCTAATGTTCCTCTTTGGCCAAAGCCCACTGACACTCTCTTGCTCCAGATCTTTTAACATCTTCAGCCCCCAGGGTGTCTCTTGCAGGTGACTTCCCAGGGCTCTTTCATGATTATAACAGTGCCCACCAATAGTGCCCATTTATCAAGTGCCAGGCTAAAGGCCTCTCCAGGACTCCCTTGGTTCACCCTCACATCAAATAGGAACCAGGTATTATTCCCTTTTACGTAATGAGGATGCTGAGCACAGAGAGAGGGACGGGACTTGGCCAAGGTCATGCAAACCACGGGTGACGCAGCTGAGACTCGAGCGCTCACTGTGATGCCAGCGCCGGCTTTCTCATAAACCGCACCTTCGTGCCCAGAGCCTTATCGCCTTGATTTTCTTGGGGCCACTCCACGAACACCCTCGATATCAACTGCCATCTGCTAGTTGTGTTTGTAGTTTGTTGACCATTGCCTGGTTAGCTTGCGTGTCTGTGGGCAGGAGCTTACTGCCAAGCTGCTGCTGGGGAGCGGGCAGAGGGGTGCAGCCCTTCCTGTGGGGAGCGGGTGGGGCTGCCCATCCTGCCCTTTCTCTGCCCGTCTTTGGAGCCCCTGTCACCAGGCCAGGAGCTGGCAGTGCTGGTGGAGTCCTTTGTTCATTGAACATATTTATTGAGGGCCTTCTGTGTGCCAGGCACTTTTCTAGAAGCTGGGGATATGGCATTGAGCAAACAGACAGCTCCTGCCCCCTCGACTTTGTGGGACTTCTGTTTTAGTTTCGGTATTTTGCTTCTCTCTCTCTCTCTTTAAAAAATTAAATACAGTTTTAATTTTGGGAAAACTTAGATTTACAGAAAAGTTGGAAGGATAGTACCAATACCCCCTCCCTTTTTCCCCGTGGCTCACCGCATACGTTTGCCACAGCTAAGAAACTGACATTGTTACATTATTATTGTCATTAACTGAACTCCAGACTTTATTTGGATTTCACCTGTTTTCCATAGATGAGATTTGATCCAGCAGCCCCATTGCACTCATTTCATTGGTTGTGTGCCCCCAGCTTCCTCATGACCTTGGCAGCCTTGGCAGCACTGTCCAGGCATCCTGTGGCACGTGCCCTGGTCTGGGTTTGTCCGGTGCTTCCTGATAATTAGGCTGGGTTATGGGTGGAGGGCCCTTCTCAGTGCATCCTGGCACCCATGTGACCTCACTGGCCGCGTTGACCTTCAGCACCTGGTTCAGGCAGCATTTGGCAGGCTGCCCCCATATCGGTGGACCTTCACCCCACCTGTAAACTGGCCTAGCGCTTCCATAGTCCCTGTGGGCTTCACGTGACTTAACTGCCTCTTTCTGCTCCGCTGGTGCAGGACCTACTGCGGTGGGCACTGAGTGTCACTCCTGAGGGGCTATCCCCTCGGCTCTGAGTGGCCTGACACCCCTACCCAATTTTTCCATTGCACCCCATGCCCTGTAAAAGAAGAGTTGAGCCTGGCCGGCATGGCTCAGTGGTTGCATCGACCTATGATCCAGGAGATAGAGGTTCAGTTCCCGGCCTAGGCACATGCCCGGGTTGTGGGCTCGATCCCCAGCGGGGGCTGTGCAGGAGGCAGCCAATCAATGACTCTCTCATCACTGATGTTTCTCTCTCTCTATCCCTCTTCCTTCCTCTCTCTAAAATCAATAAAAATATATTTAAAGAACAAAATAAAACAAAAAAAGACAAAAAAATGTAATAGAAGAGTCGATAGCAAGGCCCACAGGAGCCTTTCATGAGAGAAGGCTTGGAAGGAGTAGAAGTGTTTCACCCAGTGGCCCACTTCGCTAGGCCAGTTTATAGGTGGGGAGAAAAACCACTGATACAGGGGGCGGCCTGCCAAATGCTGCCTGAACCAGTGTGGGGAAGGGTTTGAAGTGTGTGAGAGACCTGTCCCAGAGGCTTTCAGGCCCCTTAGGTAGACAGGTTGGTGGGACCGTCCATACTAATTCCTGTGGATCCTGGAGGTGGCTGTTGGCTCTGGATGAGCCAACGTCTCCCCACCATCTCCACCAGCTGGAATCTCTCCCGCTCTCTGTGGCCAGCCTCAAATATCACCTCCCCTGAGAAGCCCTCCCTTTCTTGCTGAGGAGGGATGCTCTCTCAGCTGCACCGTGCTTTCCTGAAGCCCTCCAGACTGTGCTGCCCCTCCTGTGCCCATCTGGCTCTGTGCCATGCACCTCCCTTTCTCCCTTCCTGTCTTACCCGATGGGCAGCATAAGGTCACACTCGGCTGTCTTCTGCAGCCCCAGCCAGGGACTTGCACACAGTTAGGGCATGGCAGCCCCCGGGTGATGTGCTCAGCAGAAGCTGTGTGGCACTGTGGCAAAGCAAGGGCTTTGAGTGTGTTCAACAGTCCTGGGTTCAAGTGTCAGTTTCACTACTTCCTGAATGTGGGATGTTTGGATAAGATGCTTTACCCCTCTGGGCCCTGGTTGCCTTATTGAAAATCAAGCCTAATAATAACTAGTGCCTGGCTCCCAGGACTGTCGTGAGGATTAATTGAGTTCATCTCCGTAAAGCCCTTAGGACTGTGCCTGGCATCTGTTAGGAGCGCGGTAATTATTCGTTACAGAATAAAGCACCAGGGTATCCAGGCTGTCCTAGAAGATTTCTGGATTCACCGGAAATTGGACTTGAGATGCTTCCTTTATATTAGCCTAAGTCCGCTAATTTCCATAAACCTGAAAATCTCAGCGCTTTAATGCAACAGTTTATTTCTTGCTCATGTACAGTTTCAAGGTGGGCAGGGTTGCTCTGTCCATTGCTGGTATGCAGGGACCCAGGTTCTGTCCATCTTGTGGCTCTGTCCTCCTTGAGGGTGTGCTTATGGCCTGGCGGTGAGGGCAGAGAAGGGAAGACAGAAGGTGGGGTGGTGGGTCTGGATGTGGGACCACTGTTTCTGTCTTTGAACTGGGGACTTGGCTTCACGCTGTTCAGGAGCTGTCAGGGGATGTGGTTTAGCCACATGCCCGGGAGGAAGAGCAAAGGAGGACTTGATGCATATGTCACCGTCTCTGTTGTGGTAACTTGAGCCCATTTTCAACCTGCAGGTACCAACTTAATTTGGGGGCATAATTCCTAAACAATGTGGGTTATTTACCTAGTAATTTTTCTTTAAATGACTCATCAATTTTTGAGGTTAATGTTTTTACTTCTAAAAGATCACTTTATAACATCTTTGAAAATGGAAAAGTGGTATCAGCTGCCTCAAATATATACCAGTCACGGTGAGGTGGTTCAGGTGCAGCTAGCTGGTGCCTGCTGGAATTGCTGGGGCTGTTAATAAAGGGACACTAGCAAGCGCTGGAGAGACCGGAGGCTGAGGCCTGAATAGTTCTGCCCTGAGATTTTCTCTTTGATGTTCTCAGAGTACTCAAAGTGAGAATGCAACAGGAACAACCTTCTCCCTGTGAAGTCTAATGCCATTTAACCACCAGGTTCCCATACTGCCCTAAAATCACCCCAGGTCCCACAGGTGGCATGGGTGCCGTGCTTTGGGAAATACTGGTTCGGGGACAACCAGCACACAATTTGTGCACAGACAAATCTAAAACCTGGTACGGCAGGGAAAGGTGGGTGAAAATCAGCCTTTTTGCCTCATAGCACTCACCACTTTACGGTTTGCGCCTTGACCTATGAGGGAAGAATTAAGAATGTCACTTTGCCAATGGGGAAACTGAGGCCCAGAACAGGGCACAGCAGCCTTGAGTGTCCTTTCCACTGCCCTGGCTGCTGTGTTTGGTCTGGGAAGGCTTCCTGTCCGAGGTGCAGCCACACTGGACACGGGCATGTGTATTCATGCAGCTCCGTCTCTCGTCCCTGTTACCGTCACCTGCGGCTGTTTACGCAGGAATGCCAGCCTCCCAGGTCTGCTTTGACGAGCCAGGAAATCCGAAGGGGCCCTGGGCATGCTTGGGAACTTATTACCTGTTTTCTGGCCCCGTGGTGACACAGGATTGTCTTGTGACAGCATCAGTGGGACTGTTTAGCTACATGCTATTGAAGGGAGGGCTCCCCAGGTGTCAGGTTTGTCTTCCTGACATTGTTTTGTGCTCTTGACTTGGGTGGAGTCCTTGAGTGATTTGTTCACAGGGTAGAGGAGTCCGACTTCCTCTCCTGCCCCTAATTCCCCTCCCCTGATGTCCAACCCAGCACCAAGCCCCACCCCTTGAAAATAGGCGGTATGCCTGGGTGTAAAGGTATCGTCAGTCTTATGGGGACAAAGAAGTTGAGGTCCAGGGAAGTGGGGGTTTGTGTGTTCATTCATTCACTCATCCATTTATTCATTCACTCACTCACTCAAGGATTTATTGGGGAGGTTTCCAGGGGAAAACAAGGAAGGAGAGAGGCAGGGAGGGAGGGGCCAGTGGATGTGGGGCTCATGCTCCTCCCACCTCCCACAAAACAGCTTGGAACCCCAAATGAGATGAGACTCCCCCCAGGACCTGGCTGAGGGGTCCGAGTCCACCTGGGTTGGGTGCTGTGTTGCCGTTCCTCTCTGTGTTTGGAAAGTGTTTCTAGTTTTCTCCTAAGGGTGTAAGTACAGCAGAAAGGAGTTGTTTCTCTAGCAGTGGGAATGGAAAATGCTCCCTGTGGACTGTGTCCCAAGGAACCGGGAGATCAGACAGTACTCAGGCCCTGACCAGAGGAGGAGGGGTGGCTAGCTGCCTGTCCTAATGGGAGTGACCAAGTCACCCCCACCCCCGCTAGCTCCACTTGCTTGAAATGGCATGTTAACCCCGGAATCGGAATCGGAGGAAGTTGGGAGGAAGAAGACACCTGACATTTCACCCCAACCCCAGCCTGGGGGTTAGGCCTGACTGTTTCCATTTTGAGGAGACAGAGGCTCAGAGAGGCTGAGGGCCTGGCCCAGAGTCACACAGCTGGCAAAGTCACAGAACCCAGGCCTTAAACTCAAGACTTTCTCAGCCCCAGAAAGTGATTTGTTCTGTTGGATCCTCTGTCCCTGGTAGCCCAGGTTTGCCCATTTTCAGTTTTAGTCGAGCAAGTGTGTGCTCTAGTCTGGCAGGTTTGTTTTCCTTATTACCTGGGCCCTGTGCTGCCCCACCCCCACCCCCACCCTAGTAGGTCCAGTCGGCCTGAGGCAGGCCTGGGAACCAGGTAAGCTGGGAAACCCTGAGGAAGGGATCCCCATTATGACACAAGTGTAATTCAGGAACTCAGTACCACAAATCTTTTTTTTTTTTTTTTAAATCTTCACCTGAGGACAGAGATTGGAAGGGAGAGAGAGGGAAGGAGAGAGAGAGAAACATCGATGTGAGAGAGACACTTCAGTTGGTTGCCTCCCACACGTGCCCCGACCCAGGCCAGAGATCGAGCCTGCAACCCAGGTATGTGCCCTTGACCAAAATTGAACCCTAGACCCTTCAGGGCCTACGCTCTAACCACTGAGCCAAACTGGCCAGGGCACCACAAATCTTAAATAACCTAATAATAATGGCATGAAGGTGTCATATGGGACTTGAGTTTAGGAAGCCCTTAGAAGATGCGCATGGCCTGGGGGTGACTGTTTTCTCTGCAGGTGGGGAAACTGAGACTCAGAGGTCACACAGCTGGAGAGGGGATGTAGGACCGCAGCTCCCAAACTTGAACCCCATACTTTTTCCTAGTTCACCACGGGGCATTGGCATCTTGGTGAGGGTTGGGTCCTCAGAGCCCTCCTGTGACACAGCTGTGGGTTCAGACCCCTTTGCCCCTGATGCAGATGAGACCTGACCCTGACTCTGCGCTCAGGTGTTTCTGGGGGGAGGGGAGTTAGAAGCCCAGGTGCTAGGCAGTGGGGGTGGGGGGGGGGTAGGCGTCATTTATTGAGCATCTCCTGGGTCTCAGGCACAGTGCTACACCATGTAATAGATCATCCGCTTCAGCTCTCACAGCAAAGCCGTGGAGCGGGGCTTACTGCCCATTTGCAGGGAGGAAAGGGGGGGGTCATTCCCCTAGGCTCGCGTGGGTGAAGGCTCTGGGCTGATTAGAATCAGTGAGTATCGGGGCTGGGAGGGCCTCGAGGTGCATGGGGCCAGCCCCTTCCTTTTGGAGCTGGGAGACCCAGGGGTCCAAGAGCTGAGGCCCTGCCCACATTCACCCAGCCAGCCAGGTGGCAGGGGCTGGTTCTGCTCTCGGACCAGTCGCATTTCAGTTGGCCAAGCTGCGAAACTGGGTCACACTTGAAGCTGTTGGTTTGTCAGAGCTGAGTTAACCCTGAGTCAAAGGAGGGATGAGAAGGTTCACCCACCCGCCTCCTCCCTGTCCCGCCCCACCCCACCCTGGATCAGGTCCCTCGAAGTGGGAGCACACCGGCGTGTCACCCTACTTGGGCCTCCGCCTGCCTCGTGTTCACCAGACCATGATGAGTCAGCCACCCCAGACTCGGCTTTTTCTAGAGCTGCCTTTGTGTGAGGCCAGGCAGACCTGGGATGGATGAGCATTGGAGCCCCACTCTTGCACCCACTTGCTGTGTGTGCTTGGGCAGCTCGCTTCACCTCTCTGAGCCTGTGTTCTGGTCTGCAAATGGGAACATGAACTCTGACCCTACCAGGTTGCTGTGCCAAGTTAAGGAGAGAGCCTCCTACAGCTCCTGGCTCATAAGTCCTAATTCAGTGTCACAGCCCCCCCCATTCATGAACCTTCCCGACAGACTTGCTCTTCTAAAGCAGAGATTGTAAACTGGTAGCATGGGGGATCTAATTCTGCCCAGTCACAGATGTGATTATCTGGTCCTCACATTTAAACTCATTTTTGAATGAAATGCCAGCACTTCAGAAATCTTTATTGTTGAGAGTATTACAGATATTTCCCCCTTTTTCCCCCATTTCCCCCTCCACCCAGATCCCACTCCCACCCCGCAGGCCTTCTCCACCCTACTGTCTGTGTCCGTGGGTAATGCATATATGCGTGTAGGTTCTGTGGTTAATCTCTCCCCCCATCCGGCCCTCTGAGAGCCCTCAGTCTGTTCCATGCCCTCATGTCTCTGGACTTACTTTGTTCATCAGTTTATTTTGTTCATAGAATCTTTGTTCCTTTATTTTGATTTTTAGATTCAATTGTTGATGGATACGTGTTTATTGCCATTGTTCATATTTTTTATCTTTTTTCTTTCTCTTAAAGAAGACCCTCTAACATTTCATGTACCGCTGGTTTGGTGGTGATGAACTCCTTTAGCTTTTCCTCGAAATGCCAGCATTTTCAGATTAGGAGATTTCGCGTGGAAATGTGGACTTCCAGTGCCTCTAGAAAAATGGGGCTCCCAGCCCCCCTGGCCACGTGGCAGCACACAGCTGTTACTGAAGAGCGGCCACCCCCGTGGACAGGGTGCACTGTCACCAGCTCCCCCCACTCCCTGCTGCCTCGCCTCACACCCAGCTGGCTCCCCTCATTGATGAGACCCGCACCCTCGTTCCCAATGGGCCAGCTGAGGGGAAACAGGCCACAGGCAGAAGCTGGACTGGGCAGAGCCCCGGGCCTAGACAGGGAAGTGAGTCAGTTCAGGGGTTTCCAGCACCCCGACAGGACCTGGTCTTTGCTGCAGACCACCTCCTCGCAGGGTGTTCCTATGGGCCTCAAGCCAACTGTGGACCCCAGGGACCCAGGCAGGGAGATCTCTCTTTGGAAGGAGCCAGTGGCCTTTGGGAAATAGTAGAGACCAGGGTTAAGATGAGCTCGGTGTCCCCCCAGGCTGTCAGTGCCTTGCTCTGTCTCGGTCGCTGCTGGGTTCCCCGGACCTAGGACAGTGCTGGGCACACTAAAGAATAAATATGTCGAGTAGTGAGTAGCAAGCCTACCTGGGTTTGAGTTGCAGGCTCTCTGACTCGCAGGAACCTCATCCATGTCATCAGCGGGGATGGCGAGGTGCCTTCTTCCTGGGGACAGTGGAGCTCAGTGAGGTAACGCACCTAAGTGCCCACTTCAGATGGCCGTCACTGTTACAGTTCACACCGATATTTCTGTGTTTGACCCATGGTGCAGGCTCCCACATGGGACTCTGGCCCAGCCGGTGACAGTGGAGCAGCTGTCATTTGGGCATCCACCTGAGCATGCTGGCAGTAACAGCCTAGGGGAGAGAGGGCGCGCAGGTTTGGCCGAGGGAGAGGACGCCTGGGGGGAGCCACGCCTGTTTGTCAAAGGAGGGCCTGTGTGTATACGTGAGTGTGTACATATGTGTTCATGTGTTTGCTGGGTGGCTGTCAGTGCCCCAGCTAGCCTCACACTGTGGGGCTCCCTAGTGTGGGACGTGGCATGTGGACTTGGTGTCCACCCTCACCAGCTGAACCGGTTTGCCGTGTGCCGCTGCTGCCGGGAAAGGTATTGCACAGAAGATGCAACACGTAGGAATGTGCCTCCTGCCCAGCAGCCGGTGACTGCGAGCTGCTCCAGGTTCTGCTCCTGCCTCGGGTGGAAGCAGCTAGAACAGTCATGACCACAGCCCCTGGGTGGTGTCTGCTGACCTTAGAGGGCCCCATGTAGCCCCAAGGGCTCCCTGGGTGGGAGTGGAGGGGCTGGTTGGGCTGCCCAGAGACATCTTCCTTAGGGGAACTTCCTGCCAGGCACCTCTTGGCTTTTTCTAGAACACATACCCAGCGTTGCCTCACTCCATCTGTGCGGAAAGCTCACTGTCGATAGAAGGGGAAGAGTGGAGCAGTTGGAGCCTCCTGCACGGTCCAAGTGAGGGGTGTCTGCCTCCTGTTCACACCAGGTCCTTCTTTAATCAGGGCCAGAGGGGAGGCTCAGAGCTCACACTTGGCAAGACCAGAATCCTGTGTTTTTACAGAAGCAAGTCCAGGCACCAGGAGTGTGTGTCTGGGAAGCTTGGTGTGGGGCGGAGAGACCTTGGCTGGATCTTGCTATCATGTGGCCGCTATATCATGTGGCTGCTATATCATGTGGCCACGATTGTCATCCAGGCCGCTCCCGAGCGACCCTACTGTGCTCCCAGATCCAAGTTCATACCCTGGCTGGGCTCTGGGATGGGGTAGGAGTGTCCTGTTGTCCAAAGAAAGAACTGCGTTGGACCCTTGTGAGGCTCCTGCCTGCCAGGCGTTTGGGGCCAAAGTCCTTGCTTCCTGCCCTTAGGTAACACCTGCAGGAGAGCACGTCCACTGTGCTTCTGAGGCACTTTGGACAGATAACATCAGGTCAAGTTCTGTTTGAAGCCCACGGGCCTGTGGCTGTGGAACATGCCCTGAGGACGTGATTTCTGAGGCTCTCAGTGCCCTCTTCTGTCACCTAGCCCAGGCTCCCTTCCTAGCTTCCTGGGACCCCCCTCCCCTGGGCCTGGATGGGTGGCCTTTTCCAGGAAGGCTCTGCTCCCTGCAAGTCTCCTGTGTCTCCACCCCCCATCCATCCTCGGGCCTTGGGTCTAGGCAGGGCCGGTCCTGTAAATACCAGCTCCCTGACATATGCATTTTTCCTCTATGATTTTTCCTGTTTTGATGAAACACTGCTCTTGGCTGTGAAGGTTCCCAAGAGGGGCCGGAGGCCCTGGCCCAGCCAGCGGCTCATTCAGGAACTCTGCTCCCAGGCCTGGCCCCACACCCTCCCGAATTCCACCGGAGCCGCAGCCTTCCTGCTCTGCTTGAATGGGGTTCGTCCCTCCCCCCACTCTCAATTCCCGGGTTCCCAAGCCCACCTCCTTATCGCTTTCCTCAGCTTACTGACAAAGGCTACATTCCAGCCCGAAATTAGACTTGCCCCTCCTTTCTGTTTTCTTCCAGACCACGGATGTGAGAGCTTGCTCAAGTTCATGGTCACGCCCGCCTGTGCCTGAGCCCACCACACGGCCGCCTGGTCCACAGGCTGCCTGTAGGGAAAGGACAGGGGTTAAGCACATTGGGCTTTTCATACGTTCATTCAGCAAATGCACTGAGCACCTACTATGTGCCAGGCATTGTTCTAGGCACTGGGAATGAAAAAGTGTGAATTAAAAAGTGTCACCAAGGTAACAGTGCTGTCCACCCTCCCTGTGAGGTGTAGCTGCTCTCACCAGCTCCACTTTGCAAGGTTAGAACTGAAGCTCCCAGAGCCAATACAGGTGCCAGGGATGCCGATCACCTCTCTGCCACCTCTGTGGGCATCACTTTAAAAGCTCCCCTTCTTTGGGGCCCCTGGAGCCCTATGCAGTCCTCACACCTCCTTGGCTGAACTGAGCTAGATCCCAGCCCTTGCTTTCTCTCCACCCTGGACAGGTGTCCTTGGGCAGGGGACTGCCTACCCAGCTGTACTCGGAGGCCTCTCCAAGACCACAGCACAGCCCATAGGTGGTGGCTCCGGGATCTGGAAGCCAGGTGTCTGCAGCTCCAAACTCCAAAGTAGTTCTTTGGGGCCCTGGATCTGTTGCCCGATATCTCCCTCGGGTTTTTCCCTGCTGAGCTTCTGGCTCAGCTGTTCTGTGCCTGCGGCCTTGTCTTTATCACACAGCTCTGCTCTGCCCGGGGCGCTTTTGTTGCAAGTATTTGTCCTGAGTAACTCCCAAGTTTCAGATCTCATCCCTGACGCATTTACCCAGCCCGGCCTCCTGCCTGCTGGTTCCTTATTTATGCTTTCCACAAACAGCATCTATTCAGTGCCAGGCCCCTGCCAGGGACGGGAGGGGCAGGTGGCCCGGACGTGTGTGTTCCTGCCATCAGGGAGCTCACAGACGAAGGAGGCAGTGGGGGAGCGGGGAGGCACGCGGCCCATGGGAACAGCCCACCCTGAATTCAGTGGCATCCTCGGGGCACCTGGACTCCGCCTTCTCCCATCTGTTACCTCCTGTAATCCCCAGGCTGCACCTCAGAGGGGGGTCGGACCCGTTATTATGAGTATGCTGTGCATTGGGAAGCGAGTCACAGAGAGGTTAACTGACTTGCCCAGGGTCATCCAGCTAGCGGCAGAGCTGGCGTTTGAAGCCGAGCACCCCGGTTCCCAAGCCTGTGCTCTTCACCCCAGCACAGCGCTGCACGACTGGGAACTTGCTGGGTGAAGAAGCGGGCGCAGCACGTATAAATCCCAGACCCGGAGAGAAACGGACCCCCCGAGGTGTGTGGCAGGACAGGTCAGGGGCACCTGGACGGAGCAGCCTTGGGCTGGTGCCGAGCGCAGGTCCCCGGGTCTGGGCAGGGACAGGGACCGGGTCAGGGACATGCATGTCCCGGGTGGGGACATGCAGAGTGGCGCTTGAGTGATCTCGCTCGGGGAGGAAGCAGTCAGGGCGTTACCACCCGTGTTTCTTGTGAGCACAAAAACATCTTCCAAAGCCAGACCCTGAGTTCTGCGGGGCTTGGAGCTCTGCCTGAGGGCCGGCCGGTGCCGGGGAAGAGGAAGGGCCTGGCTGGGGCGGACGCGGGCTGGGGTCACGCTGTCACTGGGGTCACTCTGGGTGAACTCGGCCCACCCTCCTGGGCACTCAGCACAGAGAACAGTGCAGAGCCCTTTCCCCAGCCTGCAGGGCCCTGCAGGTCGGTCCTCCCAGCCTGGCTGATCTCATCCTGTGCCCTTCCCCCCTCCCTGTGCTCCAACCTCGAGGCCATTGCTGCTCCCACCTCTGAGCCACTGTTGAGCACTCGCTGTTCCCTGCACTTAGAATGCCCTTCCCTTCCTTCCGATCTCTGCTCGGAGGGGCCTGCGCTGACCACTCAGCCTGGATTGTCCCCGTCACCCACTGTTAGGGCACCCTGTGTGCTCCTTCATAGCTCTCAGTGCACTTCAGAGCAATCACATCTCTTTTTTTGTTGGTTAAAACATTTATTATCTGTCCCCTCCCTGAGAACGTAAATCCCTCCATTCAAGGCCTCGCCTGTCTTCACTCCTGTTTCCCCAGCACCATCCATGGTGCCTGGCACAGGTGGGCACTGAATGTTCGTTGGCGAACAGTGAAGGGCATGGTATTGCCACAGGTTGGAGGAGCAGCAGCTGGAGGCAGTGCGGGACCCTGGATTGGACCTGAGACCAGAAAAGGACATTAGTGGAACGACTGGTGACATCCCAGTGAAGTCTGTGGCTAGTTAATAGTACTGTATGTACCAAGGCAGACTTCGTTTTAAGACTCTCTCTGTGGTTCTGTAAGATGTGAGAATTAGGGAAGCTGGGTGAAGGGTGTGTGGGACTTTCTGTACTTTTTTTTTTCACTCTCCTGTAAGACTCCAGTGACCTCAAAAGAACAAGTTGAGAAGGGTGACATGAGATGAAGGCGACAGATAAAGAAAGACGGAAGAGAAGATTGTGAGTGGAGATTTCGTTATGACATCAAGGCCACACAAAGGAGAGCGTGTTTGTAGAGAGGCTCCCGGGTGACAGGAGCAGACCCCCGGTGACAGGAGGAGACCCCTTTTGGTTGTAAAACCCTGTGTTGGTGAAGAATTTTTAGCAGCTGGCTGGCTGTGCTCTCCCTTAAGGTATCTGGTCCCCCCCTGAGCACTGCCACCTGGGAGTGTGTCTGTCCTTCTGTGACACCCATTGGTGCCAGGCACTGCAAAACCATGGCCAGGTTCCCCAGCCCAGGGTCCTCAGCAGCATTTGCCTAATTTCAGCTCCTCCTAGGCCATGTTCACACTTTTTGCCATATTTACCTCTGCCCATACTATTCTAAACTTTATATTTCATTTACATGGGCCCACTTTTTAAAACTTGAATAGATGAATTAAAAAACGGTAAACATGTTACCTCATCCCTAGAAATGCAAACCCCCTGTCACCTGCCAGGAATTGAAGGTGTCTGTGAACTTCAGAGCAGTGAGAAGCAAGTCCTAGCCCGGGGCTATCGCCCGCAGAAGGTGCTGAGCCTGAAGCCTGTTCTTCTGTTTATTAAAATGAGATTATTAGGTGATAAACCACCTATTAGTACCAAGCTTGACTTTTCCTCGGCTCATTCGCGGGACAGGCGTGGCTCCCTCACTGGGTGATCCTGCCATCTGCCTTCCTGCCAGGGTTCCACCTGAACCATCGCGGGCAGGACCACTGCAGAGCTCCCCCGAGCCGCCTGGGCCCTCCTGAGGGGGGGAGATACGGGCCTGGGCCCAGTTGACCACCCTGTCGACCCTGAGTCCCCCTCGGCCTGCCCATCTCCTTCCAGCCCCAGGAATTCAGAGCTCGCTCTGCACAGCTCCAGGTCTGCAGCCACGTCCTCCAGGCAGCTGCCCCTCATCTTATTAGCTCCACTTCAGAGCATTTTGTTTAAAAAAAAAAAAAAATCAAACATCTGCCTTTCTTGGAAATATTAGAATTATTTTTATAATATATTATTGTTCCTACTTAATTCCAAGAACTGGACTTTGCCACATTGAGCTGGCACCTTCTGTGTCACAGAGCTGTATGGGGTTCAGCGGAACAGGGCTTGTAATCGCTTTTCACCATCTGCCCTTCGCAAGAAATACATAGTATGTCGCAACCCAGGGTACAATGTATAAAACTCAACACAATGTTTCCTTTATTAAGTGCAGTGCAGATACCCAGTGTACAGTGTATAAAACATCACAATGTTTCCTTTATTAGGTGCAGTGCAAATAAGAATTTCTATTCTATTATAGTCTTAATTTTTTTAATGCTACTTTATAACCCACTAAATTGATTTCGCAACACCTGCTGTTGGTAAAGTGTTGCTCTAAAGCAGGGGTGGGGAACCTTTTTTCTGCCAGAGGCCACTTGGATATTTATAACACCATTCACAGGCCATACAAAATTATCAGCTTAAAAATTAGCTGTGAAAAAGGTTCCTAGATTTATTGAATTTCGAGTCTCACCTGCGGTTGCCATGGCAGGGCCAGACCAAATGATTTCTAGGGCCATATACAGCCCACCCCTGCAGGGGTGAAGGCATGAACCATAATATCAGGGCCCACTTTTCTTTTTTAGCACCTAATAGGTGAGAGGCACAGTGCTGGACACTATCTTGTTTAATCCCAACACATGAGATTACAGAGTGTCAGAGAGGATCGTCACTTAGTCCAGCTTGCACAGCAGTAAGGGCGAAACCGGGATTCCCACCCGTTGCCCATGCCCTTTGGGCCTTGGAACACTTCCCCTGTGTATCTGCTATCACAACTCGCTCAAGACTGTCCCCAGAGGAGGTGCTGATAGATACTTGAGTGACAGAGTCAAACATCAAGTTGGCATAGGAAGAAATTCAAAAGCAGTCTCTAATATTACCTAGTAAGCCAGTGCAAGGGCTTCCCAAACTTGGCTGAGGGTTTGACTTTTTTTTTTTTCTCCTTAAAATTTTAATTGGTTTTAAATTGAGGTACAGCTGATCATAAAGCGCTGTCATCTTAAGTGTGCAGCTGGATGGCTCTTTACATACATACATACCCACATGGCCACCTCTGGATCAAGACGTGAATCTGCAGCACCCTGGGCCCCCTCCCAGTCAGGACCCCCGCCAAGGGGGTGCCCTGCTCCTGACCTCCCTCACCCTTGATGAGTTCCGCCTGTCCTTCCGAGTCACAGGAACGGAGCCCACGGTATGTGTGTGTCGGGATTCTTTCATTCAGCATAGTATCTGTGGGGTTCACCCATGGCGTGTGGATCAGTAATTCATTCTTTTTCGTTTTATAGCGGCTGATTTCTTTGGGGTACTTGAAAGCTTTTTAAGAAAATTTTCATAGGACATTGTAGACACATCAGATGGCATAGGAAATAACCTATACCCAGCCACTGTTTTCAGAAACAAACCATAAGCCCCACATTCCTCTTCTGCTCTCACATTTCCACCTTCAGTGCGTCCCCGCCCCCATCCCAGTGTAACTGCTCCCCTGAATGTGTTGCTCTTTCCTGTGCGTGTCTGTAAATTTTACATCCTATGTATGAATTCTTAATGGATCCTTAATTGGAGTGTGCATATGTGTTTGTGTGCCCGCATGCACACACACACACTTGTTTTTACATTACTGAGCCCAGATTAGAAAGTGTTTTTTTTTAATGTTCCAGGTGTTTCTGGAATTCAGAGCCTTCGTTCTGTGCGATTGAGGTCAAGAGAGTTGGAACGGGGTCCAGAAGGAAAGGCCAGTTGGGGAGAGGCAGAAAGAGAGCTGAGTGGGGAGGGGGCCTGGGGTGGGGAGTGGTCAGAGGAGATGATCCTGGACTGTGTGAGGTCGCTGTAACGGGGCCCTGAGGCTCCTGGGCTCATGGGGAGCTCCGTGCACCCCTCATTCTGACCTAATTTCCTGGGTCTGCTGGTGCCACCTCTGCTGAGCCAGCCCCCAGAGGGGCTTGTGGAGGGGACATACTTGTGGGCCTCTGTACCTCGCACCCTGCAGCCTCTGGCGCTCGTAGTAACAGGCCGAGTGGTGAGTGCGCACTCATGGCGCCAGGTGGGGCCAGGCACCCCGCGAAAGGAACACTTCCCGTGTGGGATACTGGGACCCTGTCAGAGCAGCCCGGCAAGGTGGGCACTGCTTCACTGACTGGGAGGCTGAAGCATGGGGCCGTGAAGTAGATTCCTCAAGGCCCAGCCAGCAAGTGGCGGAGCTGGGACTCGCACCTAGAGACGCCAGCTCCGGGCCCACGGTGACCCATGCGTTCTTCAGCCTCAGTTGTCACGGAGGGCAGGAGGCCCATGCCTTTCCTTCCTGTGCCGTTTCCTGCTATCCCTCCACATTTATAACAGTTTTCTTGATTCTAGCCCCAGGCAGGCAGGGGCTGCCTGCTTGGCTTACATTATTTCGTGAGGGCCCAGATCAGCATCTAGAGTAGATGCTAGTGATATTGCGGAGGATGATTGCTGAATAAATGAATGAATGAATGAACAGTGCAGACACAGAACAGTGGGAAGCCATCTGTAAAGGAGGCCCCAGTGGCATCTCTGCAAACCCTGGGCTTGACTCGGGGAATGGGGAATCTGGAAGCTAAGATGTGAGTCCCAGCTTCAGCTCTCCCTGGCAGTGACCTTTAACTTCCTCATCTGGAAAGCGGGGACCGTGACAGTCCCTTCCTCCCAGTGTCACTGGGGGATGTGACACCTCCCAGGCCTTTCTGGGTACAGGTGGGCGTCCCAGGTGGGTGGGTCCCAGTGACCAAGGTCATTGTTCTGGAGAGTGCAGGAGTCACTGCCGGGCCCTGCAGTTAGTTCCTCAGGACTTGCTGGTGGGCTCCCGTGAGCTGATCGACTACATCCCCTCAGCTTTTCCGGTGTCCCTGCTCCGCACCTTGGACGCCACAGGAACAGTGCTGACTGGCCTTGGCCGCCGCCTCCCTCCGCCTTCCAGAGCTCTGCTGTCATTTGACACCAAGAAGACAGCTAGCCAGGCCTTGGCCATTTGCAGAGGTGTCACAACCCCCAGTCAGTTGGTCCTGGCTGACCTCTACGTGTCCTGGCCGGGCAGGATGGCACTCGCCTGTCCCTGCACTCACTCTGCTTTGAAGCCACCTCTCCTAGCTGGTAACACGCAGCAGGCTCTCACCCCTTCCCTCGCATACACCCGCTGTTCCCGGCACTCTACAGTCAGGAGGGCTGGTCACAGAGCTCCCCGTCGCAGCCTGGATTTAACCTCCTGGGATTGCCTCCTGGGTGCAGGGCCTCTTTCTGCATCCCAGTGAGTGATTGCATTTGTTTCTCAAAACCATGCTAGGAGGGAGATGTAAACACCTCCCCCCCCCCCCCCGATTTTACAGATGAGTAAACTGAGGCTCAGAGAGGTGGTAGCCAGTTGCCTAAGCATGGCCAGGATTTGAAGCTCAGCCTGTGCGAGCCGGAGCCTGGGGTGTCCCCACTTCTCCCCGCGCTGCTTTGTGGAGAGAAGGCAGAAGTGAGCCTGTAAACGTAACAGCAGCCACGGTGCTCGTGACGGACAGTAACTGCAGCCCACATTTCCCTCGCTTGCTCCGTGCTGTGAACTGTGGTCCACGCCTTGTATGTGCTGCCGAGTATAATCCTTGCTCCCCTGAGGTCATAGTCTTTTCATCCCCATTTTACAAATGAAAAACACCGGAGGTTCGGAGGAAAATCTGTCGGAAGGCGCGCAGCTCACGCGTGAGCAGGCGGAGCCCTGCAGGTCCCCCGGGGGCTGAAGCACCGGGTGTGCTGGGCCCACCCAGCCCCTGGAGTGCTGCTCGGTGCGCAGAGGACGTGAGCTTTAAGCCCCGAACAGACGTGGAGGAGACTTAGCGGGCTTATTACTGAGTGAAAGAGGCCAACCTGAACAGGCTGGGTTCTGTACGATTCCTAGGACATGACACTTTGGAAAAGGCACCGCTGTGGCGACAGTGGAAGTGGTGGCTGGCGGTGAGGGTTGAGCAAGTGGCTGGCGGAGCACAGAGATGTTTTGGGGAGTGAAACTACTCTGTGATTCTGTAACGGTGGATGTGTCATTACACATCTGTCCAAACCCAGAGAACGTGCAGCACCCAGAGTGACCCCAATGTCAGCGGTGGACTCTGGGTGACAGTGATGTCAATCTAGGGTCATCCGCGGTAGCAGATGCCCCACCCTGGTGGAGGGTGTTGATCATAGGGCGAGACTGGGCATGTGTGGAGAATCCCTGTACCTTCCACTTAATTTTGCTGTGAATCTAAAACTGCTCCAAACAATAGCCTATTTTTAAAAATCACACAGGTATACAGTGTGCTCGGTGCACCACCAGCCTGACCCCCGGCCCACGCTCCTCTCACAGCCCCAGCAAGGATGCATCGGGGTGTGGCTCCGTGGAGTTTGGGGGCTCCCCTGGCCGGGTTATCTGCGGCTCCTCTTTTCCAGGAGTTCTTCCAGGCCTGCTGGCAGGTGTGGTTTGAAATCCCATCCAGGAGCGTGCTCTGGGGGGGGAGTCGGAGGGAGGCGGTGGCTGCCGTTAGGTGACCAGAGGAGGCCAAGGGGATGGCAGGCACAGTGGGGGGCTCTGCCAGGAGTGGACTGATCCTCCCACTCGGGGAGAAGGAAAGGGGAGGCGATAACCACATTCTTTGGTCCCCGCTCCCCGGGACAGCGTGTGCTCAGGCTGGCCCCGCTGCCAGGGCATTGCAAAACTCAGTTGAATCAGTGTGCTTTGGAAAAGTACATTTTGCTCCAGAGCCAAGAAAAACTGAAGACTCTGCAGCCGGCGCACTGGAGTCGAGAGCCAGGGGTGACTCACGGAGGGGGAGGGAGGAGGGCCGGCTCCGGGTAGGCCACGGTCCTCGCGTGGGCCCAGGCTCCCTCTGGCGCCAGGCCCCTCGGCCAGCTCAAGGCCTCCGCTGGGGCCGTGTGCACGCCCTGGGCAGCACCCTCAGCGGCTTCATCTGGGCTCAGACCCCCCCTCCCCCCCCGCGTACTGTTTGGAAAGGTTCTGTTCCCGAGGAGCCGTGGATAAAATGGATCACTATTCCCATCAGATTTCTTACTGACTTGCGTTATTGGTTCAGAGCTGAGTCTTCTCTAGGCTAAGATAACAACAGCTCCCAAAGCCGCCAGATTTAGGGGCACCTGGGTGCCATGGGAGGAACTGCACGTGACACAAACTCAGTTTGCACGTTAGACATTAGGAAATTTGGTGTAGCTTCCTGGATCTCAATTTTTCTGCCTTAAAAAATGGGCCTGGACTAAGCAGCCTTGAGAGTACCCAGGAAGCATGTCACCAGTGTCCTCACTTCCACGTCCTCGGCAGACATGGCTGATCCATCCCAGCACTCACACGCCGAGTCCATTCTCAGCATTATTGGCCAAATCCGAACCTCAGAGCTGTTTTCTTTGATTTGCATGTTGTTTTATTTAAACAAACAAAAAAAGTTGTTTTCATTTTTAAATTGGTGATTTCACACAAGACCCCAGATCTCTGGTTTTCACTGATCTGGCCACCCTGGGGCTCCTTGGCTCAGCCATGGGCCACTCTGGGGGACTTTCCACTCCCATTAGATGGGCTCTGGACTCTGCAGTTGCCACAGGCCGCACCTCCGCATGGCTGTCATTTCTGGTACTTTCCTAACCTCGGCAGGCACTTTCCACCTGGGAGAGGGTTCTTTCTGACACAGGTAATGCCCGGCTGTCTGTCGCTGGGTGGGAGCAGCTAGGTGATCAGTGCCCAGGTCCACTCTTGTTTGGGACGCTCAATATTTCCTGGAATCTTTCTCGGAGGGAAAGGTATTTCCTATCTATGAGTGATTACTCCCTGGTGAATTGGTTTTATATTCATTTTTCTGTGTGGGATTCCTTAAAGCAAGGGCTTCGGCAAGCCATGAGCTGTTGAGGAAAACATGAGTAGAAGCAGATGTTGGAAATGGGGGGGTGGGGAGGAGGTCCCTGCCCCTCCTTCTCCCACTCACTCCCTGCCTCCCTTAGGCCTTGTCTGTGACGTCTCACTGCCGGTGGGCAGTTAAGAAGCCAAGTGGCCCTCGGGGACTCACCTGTACATCTCAGGTGACCTTTTGGCCTAGGAAAGAACCCCAGGCTTCTGTGGCTCAGTGGGCTTCTGGTTGCTTGAAGATGATACAGAGCCAGGCCCTGGGGACCCCAAGATGCAGAAGCTCAGTTTCTGCCCTCAAGGAGTTCACAGCTTCGAGGGGAAGACACCAGTAGTGTTAATGAGACGGAGTGGGCTGGGCTGTTCATTCCGTGATTGTGGTTTGCACGTGCTAATGATACACACCATATGCCAGATGGTGACAGAGAAGCTCAGGGGCTGGGGCAGCTGGGAAAAGGATTCCTCCACCAACCTGGGACTGATGGTGCTTCTCAAAAACTGATGTGCAAGGTAAGTTTTAAAGAATCACCCGGGGCTTATTACCTAACCTTCCACGCCAGCTGGATCCGCCTGCCGAATGTGCTCCCTGCCTCAGGGCCTTTGCACTTGCTGTCCTTCCTGTCTAGAATGCTCTTCCCAGGATATCCGTGTGGTTGCCTGTCTCGTGTAACTCAGACCTCTGTTTGCGTGTCACCTTGTCAGATAAGCCTTCTCTGACTCCCTCGCACCCCGTCTAAAACAGCACCCGCGTTACAGCCTCTCCCCTTAGCCTGCTTTATGTTTCTCCATGGCACTTTTCAGCAGACATGTGTTAGCTCATCTGTCGTTCGTCTCCCCACTAGGATGTAAGCTAGGCGAAGGTGGGGTTTCGTGTCCGACCACTGTTGTATTCCTAGCACCTGGAACAGTGCTGGGTCCGCAGCGGCCACTTGGTAATGACAGAGAGAATGGACACGCCGGTGAAGGAGGAGCAGAGGGCGCAGTGCCTGCAAAGGCACAGAGCGGGGACGGACGGGGCCTTGGGGTGGGCCAGCAGAGAATACACAGACGGGCTGGCCAGCCCGAGACAGGTCTCCTGAAGACCCCAACTCTCCTGGTTTTGATTTATAACCTGTTGACTGTAGAAAACTGAAAAGTACTCAGATGTCCCCAAACGAAAACGGTCACCAACTCACCTCTCACCCAGGCCAGCGAGAACACTGATCCCTTTCCTTAGGCGTTTTTGCGTGGGATCATCCGAAAAAAATCTCCCCTTTTAATCTGTGGGCCAGACCTCACTTTCTGAAGCTCACAGCTGGACCCAGTGCAGCCTAGTTCAGAACCGGAGGGACAAATCACAGCTTTGCCATGTGCTGATTGAGTGACCTTGAGCTTTGGGAGCCGGGAGCTGGAACCGTAGCAGGAGTGGTCACTGTGCCCTAGGCGCCCTCCACCCTTTCCCCAGCCTCGGTTCTGCTTGTCTTCCTAGACCTGGGGCCTCAGCTTCAGAGTCACCGCCTCTACACAGTCTCCTAGCCTCAGTTTCTTTTTCTGTAAAAACAAAGAAACCTCGTTTTTGTATCTTGGACAACTTTGACGAGACAGTGAGTAAACATTCTTTCCTTTCCCTCTCCAGACCCCAGATCCCTCTAGCTTCTTCTCTGTTACACTTTCCTCTTGCCCTGCAGGCCTCTCCAAACCCAAGCCTGTCCTAGGCTTTCACCCCCAGGCCCAGCCAGAGCCCCCCCGTGACTTTTCAGGGCAGCTGAGGATGTTTCCAAAAGGTGGTCTCACAGCACAGAGTAAACGTGAACCCCATGGGCAGGTGCGGGTGGAGGCCAAGGGACTTGTGTGCGTCCCTGGAAGGCAACACCTTCCCCCCGGTACGTTGGCATGGCCGCCTCGCCCCAGTCCTCGCCTCATGTACTTAAAAACACCCGCACCAGCAGCTCCTTCCTTTTGAATCTGTCGAAGGCCGTGCCCCGGCGGGGAGCCAGGCCATGAGAAGCCAATCCCCGGAATAGCTCCTGCTGCTCAGCATTTAAATGCCGCTGGTATTTTTATCCGATGATGGGTCACTTCTGATCCCCCTCCCCCTCATCATCTGCCCCTCTAAGAATACATTTCCATTTATAGCTTCTGCTCTCGGGATGTTGTTGTGTCCCTCTGCGGGGCCGTGGCCGTGGCTGGGCTCCAGTGATTTGGAAACACTTTGGGGCCCTTGCTGTCCCTCGGCCTGTGCTCCCTGTGGCCTTGACGGCGGGAAGCCTGACTCCCAGCCAAGCCCAGGCTCCGACAGACAGCGCTTTCCGCTCTGGGACTGTATGAGCTCATCCTGCCGTTGCAGGTGGGGGAGGCAGCCGGGGGGGAGGGGACCTCTGTCCAGCTGCGCCCTGTCGGGGCCTCAGGGTAGAACCACACCGCAGTATGGGACCCTTCCTCCTTCGCTCACTCTCCAGGTGCCCGCGGCCTGCTCTCGCACCAGGCCTACCCGGGCATAGGACAGCTGTGAGCATGGGCAGTCAGTACCCCAGGGGCCAGCGTGGAGCTCTGGGGAGGCCGCAGAGGGTCAGTGTACGGTCAGCCTCCAGGCGAGGCTGTCCGGGGCTCCAGCCCTGATTCTGCCTCTTGCTGGCTGTGTGAGCTCAGGTGAGGGGCTCAGCCTCTCTGAGTTTCCACCTTTGTTGCTGGTACTTGATGGGTGGCGGGAAGGGTTCAGTGGGATAGGTCAAGTGTGTAAGTAGTGCTTGGTCTGCGGGATAGGAGCCCAGGAGATGCCAGTCCCCTTTCCTGCCCCTCTGGCAACCCGGGTACAAGTTGAAAGTTTGGGGAAATCCACTTGAAGTTGGAAATAAATACGTGGCTTATACCTTAGCAGTTCCAGCAGCGGCATCTTCTCAGCCTCGATTTTACGGCGCGCAGCTCCTGCCTTCCCGCCCCCATTCCGGTTTAGTTTATTCTACAGTGGGCCCTGGGATCTGCAGATTTCATCAGCTTCCCAGTGGACTCCAGGCCCACAGACCACACTGAGAAACCCTGCCTCCTTCATCCGTCCCACAAGCATTTCTGGGGACCAGCTATGTGCCTGGCACTTTTTGGGGCCCTGGGGGTACGGAGGAGCTCAAAGGCAGGAGAGTCCCTGCTGTGCCATATGGCGGACTCCGGCCGTGAAGAAATACACAGCACAGCACACCGTCCGGCCAGGCAGGAAAGGCAGAGCCCGGAGCTGAGAGTGGTGGTCTGGTCGGTGCCAGGACAGGGCTCTCTGGGGAGTGACATTTGCATATAGACCTAGATGAAGGGAGGGCGCAAGCACGCGGATATCTCAGGGAAGAACATTCCAGATGGAACGGCAAGGGCAGGGGCCTGAGGTGGGAGCCAGCAACCGACCGTCAGGGTGCGGGGCTGGAAGCTAGTGTATTTGGTGGGTTTCAATGATGGCTGTCATTTAAAAATTTTCCCAACAGCTTTATTGAGGTACCGGTGACATAAAATAAACTTCACACACTTAAAGCGTACAGTTTGAGAAACCTGACACTGCGCGTGTACACCCACGAGGCCGTCGTCACAACCGAGAGTGGCCGTATCCATCACCTCGCAGCCTCTCCCGTGCCCCTCCCTTCCTCCGCCTCCGGCCACCCGCTGGTCTGCTGCTGCTCTACTTAGTGTGTGCTTTCGAGAATTTTATGTAGATGGACTCATTCCATAGGTACCCCGGTTTGTCTCTCATTCAGCCTCATTATCTAGAGAAGCGTTCATATTGTGGCTCACGGCATACCCCGCTGTGAGTTTTTTATTGCTGAGTAATAGTCCATTGTGTGGCTGTGCCAACGTGTGTCTGTCCCTTTGCCTGTTGATGGGCATTTAGGTTCTTTCCAGTTTGTGGCTATTACTAATTAAGCTCCATGACTATTCATATACATGTGTTTATGTGGGAATATACTCTCACTTCTCTTGGGGTGGAAAGGCTGGGCTGTAGGATAGGTACATGTTTAACTTCTGGAGAAACTGCCAAGCCTTCTTCCTTGGGGCTTGTGCAACTTTTCTTTCCCACCAGCAATGTCTGAGAGTTCTAGTTAATTGTTCCACATCCTGCCAACGCTTGGTGCGATCCGTCGTTATAATTTTAGCCATTCTAATAGGTTTAGAACAGCGATTTTCAACCTTTTTCATCTCACAGCACATAAGCTGATTACTAAAATTCTGAGGCCCACCAAAAAATACATTTTTTTGCCGATCTGACCAAAAAAGAAGATATAATCTTGATTCCTTCACACTGGACGGCTATTGTTGTGTGGCTGTTGTCATTTTTTACTTGACAATCTAAAGAAAAAGAGGTCAGTGCTCCTGACTAAATAGATATTGCATGTTTTAAAAATCCCTGTGGCGGTGCACCGGTCGAAAACGGCTGGTATAGAGTAGTATCTCTTTGTGGTTTTAATTTGCACTTCCCATTGACTTCGATGTTAGCATCATATCATGGAGTTATCACCGTCAGTAAATCTTTGGTGAAATGTCTGTTCAGGTCTTTTGCCCAGTTTTTAATGGGTCATTTGTTTTCTTATTGCTGAGTTTTGAGAGTTCTTTATACAGCATATAAATCCTTTATCAGGCATGTGGCTTGCAATATTTTTCCCAGTCTGCTGCTTGTCTTTTCATTCTTTTAATAGTGCCTTTTGAAGAGCAGACGTTTTTCATCTTGATGAAGACTTATCAATTCTTTCCATGGATCCTGCTTTACTAAATAAATATTTGCCTAACCTAAGATCAGAGATTTTCTCGTTTTGGCTATCCGAGTCCTCCACGTCGCCACATGAACCTTACAGTCCGTTGTCAATTTCTGCAAAAATAATGGCGAGGATTTTGCTTGGGGTTGAGTTGAATTTGCAGATCAGTTTGGGACAGAGGCTATTGTAACAATATTGAATCTTCTGACCCATTAACAGAGTATATTTCTCCATTTATTTAGGTCTTTTTACATTTCCCTCATCCGTGTTTCATAGTTTTCCATATTGGGTCTTGAACTTCTTTTGTGAAAATTATCCCTAAACGTTCAGTAGCTTTCGTGCATCTCCCAGGAATAACAGAAGCAGCCATTTGGGTTAGCTTTGGGCTCAGCTTCTATTGTTTCTTTCTGAAGATATAAGCAACGATGGACATTTATTTTTACACCCCCCCCCCCCCCCCGCAGCTTGCTTTTTTGTCTTTCTGTGTAGAGACCTCCTTCCCCTTTCCAGCTGTGTCTCCCTCACTCTGTGGACGGTCTGCGGCTCATGAACCGGTCACCTCGGATGGACGTTCGGATGGTCTCCAGTCGTTTGCTGTTACAGCTGGTGCTGCGGCGAGTAGCCCTGAGCCTACACCATTTTATATTTTCACCTGGAATTTGCTGAGTGCCATTAGCGGGCTGAGCCCTGCACGGCCCACAGGAAACTCAGAACATACCTGCCCCGTCCTGCCCAGCTGGAGCGGGGTGCCCTGCAGAGCCCAGGAGGGGAGGCTGCCTCGGGGGCGGCCTTCTAGAAGTTCAGTGGTCAGGTTTATTCCTCCCCTATGGCCAGATTTGGTGGCTTTTTTGGGAAGGAGGGGAGGGGAGAAGGTAGGACTTTGTGGACAGAGAGGGTACTGTGACATGGGAGAGGTGGAGGCGATTGGAGCTGGGAGGCTGCCCCGTAGAGACTCTTCCACGCGGGCACCGAGCTCTGGGGAGAGAACCATAGGCGATGGGCTGGAGGGAGAAACTGCGCACGTGGGCAGAGGGTCATCACCCCAGCCTGTAAATGCAGGAGGCTGTCTCCTGTCCCAGGCAGGCCCGTGGCGCAGTGGTTAGAAGTGGGTGCCCTGGAGCCAGACTGCGGGAGTTTGAGTCCTGCACCCCGGGCGAGTGGAACGGTGAGAACCGTGGCACCCACCGCCGGGGCCCTCCCAGCGGGGCGACAGGCTCGCGGTGGGTGCTGTCGTTGTTATTCAGGTTACTCCCCAAAGCTCCTCCATCCGGGCTGGAGACGGAGACAGATGTTTCCCCCTTCCCTTCACAGAGGGGGGGTGAGCTCACATGAGCTGCCCGAATGTCAAGAAGATGGGGGGCAGCGAGAGTGATTCTAGGGTTCATCAGAACCGCCTGCAGGCTCAGCTCCGGGGTGTTCATTGACCTCTGGGCTCCCCACGCGCGCGCACACGTGTACACACGTACTTGTGCACACACACACACACATACACACACGCCAGTGGTTCTCAGGAAGGCCGAGGAAACGAGCGAGTGAACAAACAGCACATTTCTCACCTAACTCCCTGGCGCTGGGCTTGAGGGCTGAGAGGCTGGCAGGCAGGGCTGAGAGGCCCGAGCGCCAACGAAAACCCTTGCTGGCTATTTTTGGGCCGAATGACCCAGCACTTCCAATGACTTGCTCCTCATGGCGTCTCAGTTCACGAAGCCTTGGAAACAGTGACATCACAAGCGCTTGCCTGGTAGCCGCCCACATATGGCGAACCACAGAGCGATCTGAGATTCGTCTACAGGAGCCGGGGAGAAGTGAGAGCCCAGGCAGCAAAAGTTAAAATAGCAGAGCTGAGGCATTCTGCTATGAAAAGAAATTACCGAAGAAGCCCATTAGTCAGACGTTCCCAGTTGCAGCTCCCTCAGGCCTGTTTATTTGAGGTGAGGCTGTGCAGCCTTCCCCGCTCGCCCTGCAGGCTCAGTGGCCTGCAGAGCGAATCTGTTAAGTAAATCCTCTATGCTCCTGCCTCCTGGTGCCGTTACATGTTTACTCCTCAGGGATTTGTTGTATCCTAAAGAATCTCGAAGTCAGAGGCTCAGACTCGGCACCCTCTTGATTGCACCAGTGGCACCTGTACTCACTGCACCGCTAGAGCAAGTGACAAATCCAGATCGACTTTGGTTTTCCCGTTGGGTCCTTTGCCCAGTCCTTTCCAGGTAAGCTCTGCTTCTCGGGCACAGAGCGAATAGGGAGAGGGAGAGACTTCTGAATCCAGACTCTTGGTCTCCTTGCAGATGGGGGTGATCAAGGCTGGAGCCCCGACTTCCCCCTGTGGGAGCAGAGGCCACGGGAGGCCACGAACGCAGGCTCAGTGGAAAATGAGCTTCCCATGGGGGAAGTTTTGCTCTACATGAAGCAAGGTCTCCCAGCTTTAGGGCCATGGACGTTTTAGGCCCATAATCCTTTGCTGTGCGAGGCTGTCCTGCCGACTGTAGGATGGTTATTAGCATCCCTGGCCTCCGGCACCCTCAGCGTGACAACCAAGAATGCCTCCAGACATTGCCAAATGTCACCTAGGGGACAGCGTCACGCCTGCTTGAGAACCACTGGCACGTGACATTTCAAGAGCGTGAGAGAGAACAGGATGTCACCAGCTTTTTGCTGGCTTAGTTTTGTTTTAAATACCAGGGGTTGAATTATACCTTAAACTGGGCGACTCACTCCTCTTCTTGGGGCTTCCGCTGTCTCACCTGGAAAATGAATGGGTTTGGACGCTGTGATCTCAGAGCACCCTCTAGACCCCACAGTGGAGAGTGTGGAAAACAGGAGGCCCCTGTGGGGTCTTCATGTTTGGATCCTGTCCCAGCCTCTTGCCCACCTTGCTCCAGTCACTGGTCCTGTTCTCCTGGTATCCAGGTCAGTCCTTCTTAGGTCCAGTTGGTTGTTCTCTTGCTTTAATTTAAGCCCGTTTTGCCTTTTTAAAAAGTGAAATTTCTAAAGATCCACAGAAGTAGAAGAGCCTCTAGGACCCGTCACCCAGTGTCCCCACCATCCGTTTCATCTTAACTTTGTTCCGAAGTCCAGCCAGTGGGCTGTCTCTGTGCACATTCACTCACGGACTCATTCCTACACGCCGGTTCCCCAAGGGCCTGCATTGGGCAGGGCTGGGCAGCAGGGAGGCCCAGGTCCTGCGCTTGAGAAACTCACAGTCTAGCGGGAGGTCAGAGAATGAGCATTTTTTGACAACCATAAAGAATCCATCCTTAAGCTCTTTCTGTTCAAAGCTAAGCCATTCTGGTTCTTTAACCTTTCTTCCTAAGAAGTATTTTCTACCCAAATGGTCCTGGTTTGTCCCAAGTTGTTGGGGAAGGCAGCAAGAACGTAAATTAGGGCTGACTTCACATTCTGAACTGGGGCACTTCATAGGTGTTT
Organism: Miniopterus natalensis; assembly: GCF_054644295.1. Taxonomy (NCBI): domain Eukaryota; kingdom Metazoa; phylum Chordata; class Mammalia; order Chiroptera; family Miniopteridae; genus Miniopterus; species Miniopterus natalensis. The sequence goes on from NC_142084.1 coordinate 94,843,282, forward strand.
GAGCTTAGCCAAGTCACCAACCTCTGAGCCTCCTCTGTAAAATGGGTGAATAATCCCTAACTCTTAGGTTGGGCCGGCCGAGATAATTGCATGAGAAAGGGCCTGGCGTGAGCCTGGCATACACTAGATGTGTACCAAGAATCCCTTTCCCCTCCCCCGGTCCCCTTGCCCTTTCTTCCACATTCTTTTGACAGTGAGTGGCCACAGCTAATCTCATCACTGCATCACCACAGCGAGCGCCTGACTAATGTGAGCCAAAGAGTACGGCTCACTTTCCTGTCTGTCACATGCCTGGGTTCTCACCATCTTCCCTGTGGCCCGTTTTCTTAGTGACATTCACTGCTGACTCACTGCGCTTGTGGTCAGCCCTGAACCCAGGGTCTTTTTCAGCTCTCCCTTTGCCCCACCGCCACTCCCCAGCTCGGGTTTTGTGCGGTGGGAATGGGATCATTATTAGAGAACGTTCTGTTTAGATGGCCCTAAACAGGGAGCCAAAGGCGGTGATAGACTGGCCGCTTCCTGAGGGCAGGGGCCGTGTCTGCCTTGACCTCTTTCATTTTCCCACCATCCAGAACACTGCCAGTAGCTACTTAGTGAATATCTGTTGAATGACTAATGTGTTTTGAACTGGTCCCTTCCTTCCAGGAGATTCCCATATGCTCTAAGGCAGCATCTTTGGAAAAGCAAATAAGCAAAACCTTGAGACTTTAACTTACCACTAATGGAGCTCTAATCTGATTCCCACACGTACAGGGCAGTGGGAGGACCATGGCCTGTGGACTGAGATTTGGGTTTGAATCCCAGCTTTGCTAACCATGGGCTTGGTGATTTTGAGCAAGTTGCTTACGGCTAAACTTTGTCTTCTCCCTAGGAAAATGGGAAATCAGTGTCTGCCAGGGTTACTGTGAACATCAAATCCAAATAAATATGTGAAAGAGCCTAGCACAGGCTAGCAGTGACCTTGGCTTTGTATCATTCACCCTTTCCAGAGCACCTACCTCCTTTGATTGCCATTGCCTCCTGTAGTTTGGCCCAAGTCTAACCTCCTCTCTTAGACCTTTGTTCACCTAGCCTACCTCCCCTTCCTCCCCCGACAAAGACATATTCTGCCTAACACCAAGTACGCTCAGCAAACATTTGTTAAGCCAGCTCTTCAAATCCAGATGCCTCCAGGAACCAGGCAGGGGTGAAGAGAGCAGGCTGGGTGGGGTTTTATTTATATGAAACCTCCCCCTTAAAATATTTTTATAATTGCCATTAAAGTAAAAAATTTTTTTAACTTTTCATTTTGAAATCATTTCAGACTTGCAAAAAAAATTGGCAGACATAATACAAACACTTTCCATGTGCCCTTTACCCAGGTTTCCTCAAATATTACATAACTAGACACCATTATCAAAACCAGGCAAACGTCACTCTACAGTATCTAATTCACGTCCCATCAATTGTCCCACTGTCCTTTTTCTGATGCGGGACATCCCGCGTGAGGGGGTGGTCATGTTCTCTTGCCTCCTCTGAACTCTAATAGTTCCTTCGCCTTTACTTGCCTTCGTGGCCTTGACACTTCTGACAAGCGCTGGCCAGTCCCTTTGTAGCGTGGCCCTTGGTTTGGTGTTTTCTCGTGATTCATTTGCGGCTGTGCGTTTGGAGGGATGGTGTGGACGCACGTGACATGTCTCCTACTGGTGACACTCACTTGGTCGCTTGGTTACGATGATGTCTGCCAGGTTTCTCCACGGTGAAGTGACACTTCCCTTTTGTAATTCCCAAGGATTTTGTGGGGCGGCACTTGGCAGGCGTGTAAATGCCCCCCCCTTTCCGCATCAGACTTCCGCCGTGTCCGTTCCTTTGTATCTATAGATTCTGGCTCCCTCTCCTACCCGCGGGTTATAGTCTCTTACAGGGATCATTGACTTTCGTGTCCACACTGTGCGTCCTCTGGCCAGCGGGAGCCCCTTTTAGCTGGCTTTGTCCTTTTGATTTGCCCCCAACGTTTTTGAACACTTACTTGCTTTCTGACATAAGATGATGCTCCAGGTTCACCTGGTCTTTTCCCCGGAATTGGCCATTGCTCCGAAAAGCTGATTTCTTTGAGTAAAGAGTGACAGTTAGAAGCCAGGGTTTCAGTACCAGGTGCGTCCGTTCCTTTCCGGCTGTCACTGTTCCTGGACCCTCTCATGGAGTGAGCTGGGAAGTATATCTGCATGTGATGTGTGTACATCCACATGGGTATTTCTGCATTGCGTATGTTGAAAATCATGAATTCACAGTGAGTCCTCCGTCTCCACGCTAACACCACAGGGTTTATTCCGCGTTTCTCTCTGTATGTACCTCCCCCGACAGTCAGGCACCTGGCCACCGTCGTCCTCACTGTATTTACTTATTTAATCAGTCCCCCCCCCCCCTCGTGTGTAACCATCTCCCATCTCTCCCCACTCACCCCTGCCTAGTTCTGACACTCTGCCCTGGGCCACCCCCAACCTTGTCACCGTGACTAGACTCTGACTTCCCATAAAACTCCCAGTTTTGAAATGATGGCTCATTGGTTTTTTAAACTGTGAGGCCCAGTTTCTGCCTGTGCGCCCTGGGTGGTGACCGGTATTAACTGGGCCAGATAGCTGGATTGTGATCCCCTCCCACCTCTCAGGGGCCGCTCCCGCTGTTCCCAGCCTAGTAGCACAAGCAAGCGAACTAAGCCTCCAGCACACCAGATCGACCCTTCTCTTGGCCTCTGCTTTTGCTGTTCTCACTATCTGAGCTACTCTTTGCCTATACTCATCTTCCTCCCATCCTGTTCTGCTCAGATCACCCCCTATAGGAAGCTTCCAGATCTCCCCAGGTCCCTTTCTGTGCTCTCTGGTGCCCCAGCTGACCCCGTGATGGAGCACCACTGCCTTCTTCCATTTCATTAGTTTCTGCTGCTAAACTACAGGCATGTGGGACTGATTTTTCTCTCCATGTCCTAGTGCCTAAGAGAGGGCCCAGCACATAGTAGGTGCTTATAAATGTCTCTCAAATGAGCATCAATAATAGTAACAGCAGTACTCAAATAGTGCTTCCTGGGCACCAGGCAGGTTCTCAGTGCTTTATGTGCTCAAATCCATCTGGTCCTAACCTCTGTCTGTGAGACAGTTATGATCGTTGCCCCGTTTTACAGACAGCAGGACTGAGGCACAGGGAGGTTAAGTAAGTGACATGCCCAGGTCACACAGTGTTGGAGTCACATTTGGTCTCTTACATGAGAGGGGTCAACGTTTTCAGAATGAGGGAGGTGAGTAGGTGTGGGTGGGTTTCACCCCCATACCCACACTCCCAGCCGTTTCTGGCGCCCTTAGGGGCCCAGGCCCCGGCTGAGCAGCGGGTGAGCAAGCGGTACCTGTTAGCTGGGCGGCAGGGCACCGTTTCTGCCCTGAGGCCTCAGGAAACCAGGTGCCCGTGTTCCTGGAGTGAGCACACAGGAAGCGGTATCAGGTCTTACGCAAGCCCTCGAAATCCTCGCATTGAGTTAGCAGGGCGCCGTTTCCCAATCACGGGGCCCGCGTCGCCCGTCACCCCGCGGGCCAGAGCCGCGGCCCCACCAGGCGGGCGGTACCCAGCGAGCCGGGAACATCGTGCGTGGACTCGGAGCTGCGCTGGGAGAACCCTGTGCGCGCCGCCCGCCCGGGGCAAGTGCGGGAGGGGACCGAGGGCGTGCGGGGCCGCCCTGTGAACGTCCAAGCTGCCGGGCCTCACGTCCCCCGCTCCTCAGTAGCCTGGCCAGTCTGGTCGTAGTTGCCCCATTTTCCCAGACAAGGAAACCAAGGTTCAGAGAGGCGAAGTGATTTGCCTAAAAGTCACACAGTGAGGAAGAAGACCAGCCAAGATTTGAATCTGGGGCAGTGTGACTTAGGGCCTTATGTCTTAAACAGCTGGCCAGACTTAAACCGTGGAGTCTGTCTGAGTCCCAGACCCCAAATCCTCCCCCACCCCCCACAGCCGCCGTCCACTCTAATGAGATCCCTGTGAAAGAAAGGTGTCTGCTCTGCGCCTGGGGCCAAAACCCACATTGGACAGAGCCGGAGCCGCACAAGCTGATATGGAGACCGGGGTCCCGGGCAGGGTTTTATGTTGGGGTTAAGAGTCTCTAAGAGGAGGAGGGGGGTGGAAACCCCGGGGCGAGGTGGATAGATGATGCCATAGCACCCTGTTCCCCTCAAGGTCAGAGAAGCCCAGCACTCGGGGCTTCAGTTCATTCCACAAATGCCCCCTGAGCGCCTGCCCACGATGCGCCAGGCCATCGGGGGAACAAAACCTCACCAGGTCCCTGCCCTCGTGAAGGTGACATTCTGATGGGGAAAGAACAGCCAGGAAGCATAACCAGATGTGGGCCAAGGTCCTCTCAGGTGCTAACGAGTGTTGTGAGGAGGTGTGACAAGGGTCAGGGCAGTGTGGGGGGTGGGGATCCCATCAGAACGGGTGTCCCGCAGGCCCCTTGGTGGAGCTGGTTCTGGTTCATGTGGCTGGTTCATGCCAATCACATCATGTCCCCCTGCTGCCTGAGACCAGCCCTTCGTGCCCACCTCACCCCTGTCGCTTTTGCTTTCCGCAGGTTTGACATCTACAGGAAGGTGCCCAAGGACCTTACGCAGCCGACGTACACCGGGGCCATTAGTGAGTAGCTCTTCTCACCATTGTCCCCCCCACCCCTGTGCCCAGTCCCCCTGCAGAACTGCTGGGCCGGGGAGGAATGGAGAGGCGGAGGAGGGAATAAATGAGGAGCTCGCCAGGCCCTTCGTATAGTTTCGCGTCTCATCTCTGTCCCCACCCTAACCTGTGAGGCACACGCAGCATCTGCTTCTGGAAGGAGACGACAGAAATCATTCATAGTAGCTGCCCTGGGAGATGATGGGGGGCTCGGGGATCAGGAAGAGAATGACTTTTCTCTTCAGACCTTTTAAACTATTTGCATTTTTTATATAAGCGTGTTTTTTAACCATTTAAAAAAATTTAAAATCTCACCCAGATTTTGGGTTCTAAGTGCCATTCTTCATTAAAAGGACCCCAGGCTCCTTGGAGAAATGGCCCTTCCAGGGCTGGCAGGAAGGGTATAAAATGAGCCCGGGGTGCTGGAGGAAAAAAACAAAGGATAGGGCATGTCAGCGGGACTCGGGAGCCAGCCTGGGAGGGAGAGACCAGAGACCTAGGCTGGGGCCGTTCAAGTAAAGAAATAAATTACGGCATTATCAGCTCATCACTCAAAGAATTAAGAAAAGGCCCGTGAGTCCATAGTGATGGAAAAAAATGGGGGGGCGATGAATGTTCCTCACAGAAGAATTCCAAGCGATATACATTGAAATGTCCCCCTCCTAGAGGTAGAGCTTGATCTCTTTTGGAGTGTGGACTGGACTTAGTGACTCGCTTGTGCAGAGATGAGAATGGAGAGGAAATAGACACGTGACTGTGGACACACCTGGGCAGCACCTCCACCGAGGAATGAAGGTTAGCATCTGCCAGTGTGATATCACCCCCCCCCCCGACAGGGCGAGATAGGAAGGACACCTGGCCACCAGGGATCTTCCCCCAAAACCGTGAGAAAGCCTCAGACAGCTCCAGACTCGGGGCCGTTCTCAGGACACCTGACAATCCCTGTTCACAAGGGGCACCAAGGGAAGACTGAGGAGCTGTCAGATTCTAAGCCAACGGCACGTGATGGCTGAGTGTAAGGAGGGGTCCTGGATCGGTTCCTGGAACAGAGGAAGGTCACTGGTGGGGAAACTGGTGATCTAAATAAGTCTTATTTAGTAATAGTATTGGACAATGTTAACAAATCCCTTTTGACAAACCTGCCAGATGTTAGGGTAAGGGGAAGCTGGGAGAAGGGTATGTGGGAACTTTCTGTACCATCTTTGTATCTAGTATTACTCCACAATAAAAAGGTTGTTTAGGAAAAATAAAAACAAACCAAAAATACTATGTGAGCAGGAGTGACTGAACCTGGTTTCCTGGAGGAGAGCATGGGCTCAGAGGGGTAAAGTGACTCGCCTGATGTGTCATAGCTCACAAAAGATAGAACCGGGCTGGGGCCGGTGGGCCTCCCTTCCCCCACCTCGCCAGTGCTTGGTGTGGGAGGGGGACCATCCCCATGGACTGTCCCCGGGGTCAGACACTCAGCTTAGAGTCCACTGTGGCAGGCAGTCTGTTGTCAGGTAAGGGGATGACTTCAGGGATCCCCCCCCTCCCCCCCCGGCTGGCCCTGCCCAGCTCTTCCTCCCTCCAGCTCGGCCCGTTGAAACTGTGGATTCCTTGTTGAGTCCTGAGTCCCCACATCCCTGGGGAGGGGTATAGGCTATGGGGTCTGGCAGAGCTGGGTTCATTCTCTGCTTTAGCAGCTGGGTGACCTTGCGCTAGTCACTTCACCTCTCTGAATCTCAGTTTTGTGACATGGGGGTTAAAGGATATCACGCCTGTTGAGTGTGGGGGACGTGCTAAGTCCTCAGTGCAAGGATGACCCTCTTCTACTTGTCACTGTCCTCCTGGAGCCCACAGTCCGTGCTGGTCTGTGACCACAGAAGCTGTGACACCTTGTGCCTTGATCCCCACGGAAAGGATATTCGGGGGACATGAGCGGAAAGGGGCTTGTTCTTCTACCTGCTTAACTTTTATGAACCTGGGCCAGAAACGTCAGATCAGGCCCATCCCCTTCCTACCTCCAGCTGACAGCTCAAACCTCTTCTCCATCTCTACGGTCTCTCCCGGTGTCAGTACGTTTAACTATCAGTTGTGTATCCTTCTAGAATTTTTTTTTAAGGATAGTCAGGCACCCAGCCAGTGTGGCTCAGTGGTTGAGCATCCGCCTATGCACCAAGAGGTCTCCGGTTCGATTCCCGGTCAGGACACCTGCCTGGGCTGTGGGCTCGATCCCCAGTGAGGGGCCTGCGGGAGGCAGCCGTTCGATGTTCTCTCTCACCGATGTTTCTATCTTTCTTTCCCTTTCCCTTCTGTGCTAAATAATCAATAAAAGCATATTTTTAAAAATGGAAAAAAAGTATAATCAGGCTTCAGTATGCGTATATCATTGTTTTCAGCAGACGGGCGCAGCTGTGCCCACCATCTCCCCGGCCTTCCTTCCAGCTGATGTGTCCTGGACACCTTCTAGCAGCACATGCTTGGCCGCCACACTCCTCTCTTCCAGCTGTGTCATGTCGCATTATCTGGGTGACCCACCGTGTACGTGACCAGCCTGCAGAGGGTGGACATTGCTGAATCCATTTTGTTGCTATTACAGACATTTTTGTCCATACCTTTTTGTATCCGTGCATGGTTATTTCTGTAATGTAACCTTCCTAGAAGCGGAATTACTGGGTCAGAGAACCTGTCCGCCGTAAACTTCAGGAGGTGCTGCCACATGGCCCTCCGGAGATGCGGTCTCTTCTGCGGTCCTAGTCACAGCGTGCCCGGCAGCAGATTCCCTTCCACGAGGGGAAAGGCGTGAGGCCTGGGAAGCCAGCCCTTAGCTCCCATTCAGTGAACAAATATTTATTAACCAGGTCCTGGGGCCAGGCCCTGTGCCAGGACCGGGACCACGCTGATGAATGGGCTTTGGGCTTTGTCCTGGAGGAGCACGTGGCCGAGCGGGGCAGCAGACACAGACACGTTTTCTGATGTGATAAGTACTATTAATAACTGAAGACACCAGCAAGGGTGCTGGAGACTCACGGGTTGGGCTCGAATGTTGCCTCCTCCACTTAAACGGCCATGTGGCCTTGTACAAATTAATTCACGTCCCAGTGTCTTGGGTCTCAGGTCTAGGGCCCCCTTTTTTGGCTGCCCACTTGCCAGCATTCTCCTGGGGTCACATTCCACCCATCCAGTGCCTGAGTCAGTCTCAGAAGAAGGCTGGAGCCTTAGCGTCTTGCCCAAACATGGATCGAAAAGCCCTTGTTGAGCCTTCAGTATCAGAGGGCCTTTCTGGCTGAAACACCTCCTACTTGGCCTTCACACTTTTCATTCATTCATTCAACAAATATTTATTTCGTTATCTCCTTCAAGCCAGGCACCTGCTGGACCCCGAGGCCGCAGTGGTGCTGAGACACCGCCTCTCCTCCCATCTGGGGGCAGGGCTGGGGGAGCAGACACCGAGCTCGAGTGATCGAGGCTGTTGGGCACTGGGTTTCAGCCGGGCAGACTCGTGCTCATGGTGTCCGCATGCCAGCTCGGCCAGGCTTCCTCAGAGCCTTGAACGGGGCACACAGGTTTCAGAGAGAGGCCCTGCCAGCCCTGTCTGTCCACTTCCAACATGGACAGAGGGAGAACCTGGAGATCTGCAGGCCCAAGGCCAGGAAGGCAGTTAGGAGACCTGGGCAGGCCTAAGTCAGCATTGACCTTCAGAAACGCCTGCTGCTTTTGGGCTCATTCATCACTGCAGCGGCCTGTGGGTTTCTGGGGCTTGAGGGTGGGTGAGAAGGGCGAAAACGATTCTGAAAAACAGGTCCCCCGTGATGTGATGCTGTTCTGAGGAGGGGAGCTTGGCCCGCTCGCTGGGGCCCTTTTCCAGGATGTGTCAGCGCTGCAGTTTGCAGGTGCGAAGCTGAGGACATGAGCCAGGCCACTCGGACTGTTCCCTGCAGTGGGCTTGCTCAGCAGCCGGAGGAGGCGTTAGAAATCCGTGCCTGGCCCATAGAGACGGGCAAACGTGGGCACCCTGTGTAAAACCGACGCGGCACCTCCTTGGGCACGGGTTGCTGATGGAGTAGCTCGCAGTCGAAGGGGCGTGTGCCCTGGGCTGCTGTTCGCTTAGAAAAAAGGAGTTACACGTCTGAGCTCATGCGACCGAGAAGGACACAAGATTGTAACGGTGGACCTGAGTCAGGAGACTGCGGTCAGGCGTGAGAAAGAGACTCACACGGTCTGTGCCTTTTAACGCAGCTCGGCCACTTTCTCATCATGTGTGTGTATTACCGCTTCCAAAAAAAGTGAAACCCTTTAATGCTGCCCCAGACAGCTCTTTCAGAATTTGGGGAGTAACTCTAGTATCCCCCGTGTCTTGGTGTGGTTTTGGAAGCTTGTTGGGGACCCTGGGGATGTCCCTGGGCCCTTCACTTGGAGCCTGAGCTCTTGGGGTTGCTTTTCTTTGGGAATTGGCTCTAGGATGCGCAGGTTCCAGTCTTGTCCCCCGCGCAGTATGGCCCAGGGCCAGTCTCTTCCTCTCTCTGAGCCTTCATATCTACACCCTGAACATGGGCTCGTGCCGCGTCCCCTGGGAGTGCGCAGTGACGAGTGTCTATTAATGCTCCCACGGCAGGCCGTATAGTAGATGCCCAGCAAACACCCGCTCTCTCCCCTCACCCAGAATGCATCTCTGACTGTGGATGGATGGATGGATGGATGGATGGATGGATGGATGGATGAATGGATATGATGAAATAACACTACTACTACTAGCAGTGATGGCGGTGATCGGTTTCAGCATCCATCCCGAGGGCTCAGCCAGTCCAGGCACCGGCTGTCGGGAATGTAGCAGAATCAGCAAGTGGGGTTGGGAACTTTCTCTCTCTCTCTGCAGGAAACTAAGGGCTGGCCCATTTGTTCCCAAGCCACCAGACCTTTCAAGGTCTTTGTGCTAAAAGTCCTAATAATGAGCTAGTGTACTGTTACCATTTTACAGATGGGGAAACTAAGGCAGGAAAAGGTTAAGGAACTTTACCTCTGTGTCCAGGGACAGAGCATGCGAGCCCTTGCCCACTACATGGCGTTGAGACAAGCCCAGCTGAGGCATGCTCAGCCCTCATTCAGGACTCGGGGGGCTGACTCCCTGCCTTACACAATAGCTTCTGTTACCTCCCGTGTGCCCAGCCCCAGGCCGAGCTCTGGAGCTTGGAGCTTTTGCTTTCTGGGATATCAGTCTAGTAAGAGAAACAGCCATCAATAACCATTAAAATGTGGGAAGTGTTCAAATGGAGGCTGGGAACACAGCCCCACTTCTGGGGACCGGGTGAGCTTCCCACCAGAAGGAACATTTGAGCTGGGCCTCGGCCTGGAAGGATGAGTAGGAGTTCACCACACAGAGAGGATGAACATGGAGGAGGAGGGAAGATGGGAAAGTCATTCCAGGCAGAGGAACCACAGCAGCAAAAGAACAGAAGTGAGACGCATATTTAGGAAACAGCATGTGGATCGGTGTGGCTGGGTGGTTGGATGTTTGAGGGGTGTCAGAATATGGGTCTGGAGATGAGCTGAGGGCCAGACCCCTGGATACTTGTTATATCCTGCCCCAAGGAGTGACTCCAGAGCCACAAACGCCAACATCGTCAGAGGCCAGGCAGACAAGGGCAGTACAAGTGGAGTGGGCCAACCCTGGCACCCTGTTCTACTCTCTGCGTTTCCGACGGGCCCTTCTCTTGAAGTGCAGAGCTTGGTATCCTCGTTTCCCTACTTTCAGTGGGGCCACGGGCACAATGTTGATGGTACCATGGCAACAGACACGGTCTAGGAATGAGGGAGGCAGGAGGGAGTGGTGGGGCCTGTGGCAAACTGGTGAGCTCAGACCCCATGTGGGTACAAGGGCTTGAGTGCTCTGGAGTAGCCAGAAATCTGGACTTTTATGGGCAATCTCCAGACTGTTCAGTGCTGACTCCATATTTTAAAACATGTCCCTCTCAAGCCCATTTGTGGGCCAGCACTTGGCTCCTGTGTCTGACCGACCTCTGCATTAAAGGACTCTGTGGAAGAAAGCTGGGCCGCCCCTCGAGGGTCTGCCTGGTGGGAGGCTGGTCCGCACGGGAGAGTCCGATCAGCACCAGTCTCCCTTTCTGGGAGCGGGGCTGCTTCATATTGAGATCAAGAGTAGGAAGGGAGAGCAAGGGGTGTCCCTCGCACTCCCTGTGAGCCCCTCTTCCCTGGGGGGGGGGGTCTGCCTTCCTCCTCAGCGCCCTTCACCCTCACTGTGCGTGTCTGTGTCTTGCAGTCTCCGTCTGTTGCTGCCTCTTCATCTTCTTCCTCTTCCTGTCGGAGCTCACTGGATTCATCACCACAGAAGTGTAAGTCACCCCCCCCCCACATTCCAGAGCCTTCCCAGATGAGAAGGGGCGGGCGGGGCTCCTCCGAACCTTCCAGCTCCCTTTCCGAGCCTGTGGCATTGCCGCTCCTCTGTCTCTTAAAAGGGATTTAAAGTTCGAGCCAAAGCGAACGCTGCTTCCTTAAAGCTGAAGGGGAAATTCGGGTCCAGTTCTGTGGGGAAGGCCCCCTGGGTCCCCAGGAGGAGAGAACTCAGTTGCTCTCTGCCATCCCTTTGTTCGGCCAGGGGGCTTTTCCTCCCGCTGACTCATCACAGGGTCATTTGATGCTAAAGCTGGGAGAGTTCAGAGAAACTATGCAGCTTCCCATTCGAGGGGGCGAGGCTGTGACATCAGGCCCGGCCCCCTCGGCTCAGCCCCAAGCCCCCTGCCCTGTTCCCAGGCCCACACTCGGTGAGGAATCAGTGTGGGCTTCCTGGCAGCAGCTGACGCACTGTGAATCCGTCTCCAGTTCCTAGTAAACGCTCTGGGCTGCGTGCAGCGCAGATGCCAATGGAATTATTTAGTCACGGCCTCGCTGGATGTCCCTCTGACACGGAATTGGACCCAGGAGCATCCTGCCTTGGCCCTGGGCTTGAGGCCTCCAGACCTGTCTGTTTCCGTGTTTACAACCTAGAAAGTGATCACGGGCCTAAGCCCTGGCCACTCACTTCCCTGTCCAACACTGGAATTTTTTTTCTCACTCATGGAATTTCTTCGTTTCCTTTGCTGCCCTCTCAGCCGTAGGACAGTGGGAAGCTGGAGACATAGCTGCTTGGTCCCAGGTGGGCCTTGTTGCTGTATCAGCATGACCACCATTAATCCTCAAACAGTCATGGGGGCCATTGTCCTCTCTCTACAGATGAGGAAATTGAGGATCAGAAAGGCAGGGGACTTGCCCACAGTCATGCAGTTAGGAGGTGCCTCCTGAGGCCTGCTTGTCCCACCATTTTTTGTTTGTTTGTTTGTTAAATATGTTTTTATTGATTTCAGAGAGAGGAAGGGAGAGGGAGGGAGAGATGGAAACATCAGTGATGAGAGAGTCATTGCTTGGCTGCCTCCTGCACCGCCCCCCCCCCCCCCCCCCCCCGGGGATCAAGCCTGCAACCTGGGCATATGCCCTGACCAGGAATCAAACCATGATCTCCTGGGTCATAGGTCAGTGCTTAACTGCTGAGCCACCCCGAGCCGGACTCACCTCCCCTTAACTTGTTTCTGGATGTAGCTTCCTGCCTCCACTGGTGTGAAAGGGTTTGCCTTCCCTGTCCCTCTGATCTTTTTTAAATCCTCTGGCACCCAAGGCCAGGGGTCCTCATAGAGTGCTGGAAAGTGTACTGGACAAGGCAATGGGAGACCCGGGGCCAGGTCTCTGCTCAATTACCACTGTGCTGTGTGATCGTGGGCAAGTTGCCGAACCTCTCTGGGTCTCAGTATTGCTGGCAAAACAAGGGACAGTGGATCAGTTACACTCCCAGGTATGGGGAGGCTTATCTGTTCCCCAACACATGACCCCCGATCATGCAGGGGCCAGAGAAAGGACTTTGTGTTCCCTCCATACCCAGCCACTAATGGGGGATGTCCTGTCTGAGTTCATGTCTTCCCACCTGCACATTTGGGCCATGGACCTCTAGGGGTTACCCTGTCATGAGTTGGAGGTGGCAGCAGGGAGATCAGTAAGAGATTGAGACCTGCTGAGCCAGGCACCTGCACCTGCTGGCCCTCACCAGACTGCACCCCATTCCCTGGAAGGGGGGTTGTTATGCAGGCCCCTCATGTTCTGAGCAAGTTGAGAGGGGTACATGTGTGACAGTAACAAGGAGGGAGTCCTGACCATGTCCCAGGCACCAGGTAGGTGACCTTTTATGTTCCAGGCAAGGTTACTAGCAGGTGCAAAGGCCCTGAGGCAGGAATTACCTGGTGTGTGTGAAGTGCAGATAGGGAGCTGGTGTGGCAGGAGCCAGCAGGGAGGGCAGAACATGGAGCAGGTTGAGCCAGACCAAGCACACTGCCCTGCATTAACGGGAATCATCCTTGGTCCTGAGCCCCAGAAGCCAGGGGCCAGGTCTCCTTACTCACTGCTATGTGGTTCCATGCTCAGAGGAGCCGAAAATGCTGGCAGTGGACACAGATGGTCAACAAGCAAACAACTCTAGAACATATCAGTTGGTGATAAGGGCTCTGAAGAACAAGGCACGGCAGGGTAGCAGATAGAGAAGTGTGTGCTATTTTGTGAGGCTTGCACAAGATTACAGGCACACCTCGGAGATACTGCGGGGCTGGGTCCAGACCCCCGCAGTAAAGCGAGGTGGCATCTTCTTGCTGGTGGGGGGGCCTTGCTTTCCATTTGTGAAAAACACAACTCCCATAAAGTGCAATAAAGCAAGGTGTGCCTGAAAGGAACTCAGTGTAGGGCTGGATATCAGTAGGTCCTGTCTCTTCATGCATTTACTTATTTCATATTTACCCATCCAACACTAAAAACGTGTAAGGCACTCAGCACCTGGCATGTGATCAGCCCCCCAACAACATTCATTTCCCTGTCCCCTCCTTTGAGTTAAGAACCGGCCTTCCTCGCCTCCTGCTCACTTCGTGGGGGCGGCTTAGGAAGCCTGCTTTCAGCTCAGCCCGTAGCGAGCTGGGGGGGAGCTGAGGCAGCGGCCCCAGGCAGGCGGGTAGTGACGTCAGAGCCTGCATCTGGAGCAGGTTGGGGCCCTGGCTGCTGGGTGAAGGGCCACTCTAGCAAGCCTGGACAGCTCCTCCTGTGTACCCAGGGCAGGGCCCTCCTTTTTCAGGAGCACAGTGTTCCCACTGCCCTGCCCCCTCCCCCCCTCGGGCTTCCTCTTCCTGGCTCCTGAGGGCACCCTGGACGCTCTGGTCCCACCGGGTCCCTGGAGAGGAAGCAAGATCAGGGTGAAGGAAGAAACCAGAACAAGAGGCCATTCATTGGGTGTTGCCCGCGTCCAGCCCTGGGCTAACAAGCACTTTTCCATTTGCAGAGAGTGGCTGGGGAGAGGAAGGGAAGTGGGGACCAGAAGAGAGACGTGTCGGGGCCAGAGGCTCTGTTTACAATGATGCAGTGACCCTAATGTCCCTTTCTATCTGTTGCCACATAACCATAGTATGGAAGTTGCCCAAAGGGAGTCTGCAAGGGTGAGGATCGAGGACACCACAGAAAAACCGAGAGGGAAAAAGATTGCTCCTTTGGGGTCTCCCCTAAATTAGAATCTTGTCTGACCCCTGGGGACCCCTGTCAATTCGGGAGGAAAGGAAGGTCACAATTCTTTTCCTTTTCGGAGCAGCTTGCCCTCCCTGGCAGTTGTGTGACCACAGTGGGTCAGCCCCCCACCCTCCATGAGATTGTAACCCAAGGAAATGAGGTCACCACTGGTTGGATCAACATTGCTCCAACCCTGGCCTGTGGTTATCGGTGACATAAGACGCTATTCTGGCCTGGCCCAGTGGGAGAGAGGCCTGTTTGTTTGGGTGGTTGGACTCCAACCTGGGCGCTGGACAGGCCGTTAATTATGCTTGGGAAAGGGCCCCCCAGGGTGCTGTGAGGCCCGACTTTCCAGGGGAGCACACCCTGCCCTGCCACCTCGGAGAACGTAGCCACAGAACATTTCAGCCTTTACTGCCAGGCTCTGGCTGCTCCTAATTATTAACCTGATAAGGATTTACAATAAGAAACTGCAGCAACTGGAACTCTCCATCGGTAATTTGTAGCATAATACAAGTCATTATAATTTCCAATTCTGATTTTATATAGTAGGTGACCAGGTGCAGGCCACCCAGGATAGTAATTTATGATGATCAGCTCATTTAATCATCACAAAAGCCCTTGAAGTAGGTACTGCTGTTAGCGTTAGCCCCACTTTACAGCTGGGGAAACTGAGGCACCAGGAGGCTAAAACCACAGTGAGGCTAGTAAGTGGTAGAGCCAGAGTCAAACCCAGGTCTGTCTGATGCCAGAGCATCGCCCAGCCTGCCATCCCACCCGTTTCTGTCCAGAGCATTTTGGCGCCCCAGGCGCCTGGAGCCGCCACTTCTTGGTCAGAATAGTTGACTAGGACTTGGATGCTCCCTCCCCGGTGAGGGGGCCTAGCAGGCAGTTGGGACTCCAGGAGGCCATTGCCCACCCAGTGGGAACTTGGGGTTACCTTGACCCATGTCCTCACACGCTCCCCTAGTGGGCCCAGAGTGAGGAGGCCAGTGGCTTAACCAGGAGGAGGAACCGCCTCGGAGCCACTGCTGGGGGCCAGGGCCAGGTAGAGAGCCACAGTTGTCACATGAAGGAGCAGTGGGGGCCCCTTCAGTGACAGGATCAGGTTCGTGCCTCAGAAAGCTCACCTCTCATGAAGAGGTGACCCCGAGGCCAGGGCCCACGTGAGGAGGCTGGCAATGACCTGGGGCAGAGGGGCCGAGGGTCCTAGGGTGACAGCTGTGGAGAAGGGATGGGGGCAGGACTGGGTGTCTGCGAAGGGCTGATTTGGGGGCGTTATCACCTGGTAGGTAACGATGCACTTACACCTGGACTGGGCAGGATGTGAAACCGAGAGCTGCTTATCTAACCTGCGCCTCTGCCCTCCCCTCCCACCCAGGCCCTTGCTCTGGGCCTCACTGCTGTGCAAGTTTCCATCAAGTCCAGTTATTAAGCATGGAGGTCAGCGACTTTGGGCAGGAATCTGAACTATTCAAGTGCTCTTTTAAAAGCAAATAAAATTGTTTTCCATGGATGTCATCCGACTCACGCCTCAGCCGAGAATTTCAAGGCCCTCCATTACATTCCACCTACGCTCCCCCGACACACCTCCCCAGTTCCTCTCTCCCGCTCCCTACATGGCCAGGCTTATCCCCCCCACGCCATCCGCCAGACTCCCTGACGCTGCCTGGCGTCCCCCACCTGGAATGCACCCCTCACTCCACCAGCACCGTCGGTTACCTCCCCCGTTCATTCCGTCCGCGGAGATTGTGAGCCCCTGCCCTGTGCTGGTATCACAGAGCCCTCGTCTTATGGGGGAGTCAGGTGCTGCCACCCATGGGGTGTGGCAGAGAGAGGCTTTGGGGGCACAAACAGAGTGGACCCCTGAGCACCCCCATACGCTATGGATATTTGGGCCATGGGTGGGGGTGAATACCTGGAAATGATCAGAAAGATGGTGACTCCTGCATCACAGGTCTACTTGGGGGACACTTGCCCCTCAGTTTTTCATTGATTCCTGTCCCATCCGGTGTCATTCAATGGAAAGAATATGGCACTGGGCTCCGGGGGCTCTAGGTTCAGATCCAGCCTCTGCCTCTTCCTGGTCGCGTGACCTTGGCCAGTCTTTATCTGTCTCCCTTCGGGCCTGGTTTTATTCTTGTGAAAAGAGAAAGGTAACCCCTATTAAACCCTGGCTTGTTCTGCGTTTTAAATGAGATACTATGTGGAAGGCCCAGCATAGTGCCTGAGACCCTCTGGGAGCTCAGAACAGGGGCATCTCCCCTGATTAGTTGTAAGCAAGGCTGGCTTCCCTGCGGGCCTGAGGAGTCCCCAGGGCTGTGCCGGGCGCCTTACACACGTGGGCACGTTTGAGCCGTACCACAGCGCTGTGCCCTGGATTCTGTTGCTACCCTGTTATTATCAACTCGGCAAACACTGGCATTAATAACAAGAGTGGTGCACACTTACTGAGCACTTACTATTTACTGAGATTGTGCCACATCTGTGATTGCCCCCATCTTACATCTGGGGAAACCAAGGCTGACAGAGACGAAGACCCTTGGCCAAGGTCGATCAGCCAGTAGGTGGCAGAACCGGGATTTGAACCTGAGAGCCTGGACTTCCACCGTGATGCCTTCTACCGAAAAGGGCCTGTGCCGCGCCCTACAGAGTTAAGAGAGTGACACAGCCCTGCCCGGGCAGCCTGCCACTTCATGGCCAGGCCTCGCCCAGCCCTGGGAAGCAGCCAGCACCCCTCGCCCATTTCTGTCCCCCTTTCTGCTGTCTTCTCTCCTTCCTGTTTTTCTTTCCTTTTTTTATTGAGGCGTATATAACTTAGAGGTGGCAAAGTGCACAGGCCTTAAAGATGGCCCTTGAAGACTGTTTGCCTGTGTTTACATGACACCCACATCACTGTCGCCCCATCAAGACAACACATTTCCACCAGCCAGAAGACTACCTGTGCCCCTCTCACTCAGTAACCCGCCCCGCACCACTATTCTGACTTCTGTTCCCATCAAATAATTCTGCCTGTCGTTAAACTGCATAGAAAGTTCTACCAGTTTTACAGTTGAGGAAACCAAGGCTCAGAGAGATGAAGTGACTTGTCCTAGTTCCCCCAGCTTCTCGGTGGGAGAGCCAGGTGGTGAGCCCACCTCTGTCTGTCACTGCCCCAGGGGTCTTCTCATCACCCTTGCCAGTGACAGGAAGAATCAGGCCCATCAAAGTCCCCAAACAGTGGTGAATCCGTAAAAAGCATTTCTTTTAGCTCCAAATGGGCTTATAAAATCACCTTTGAAAATCCGTTCAGCCCCAGGCGAGAAGGTTACCAGCCTTGGCAGGCACCTGAGCTGTGGCTATGGGTGGGCTTGTGAAGCTGGCTGGCGGGCGGGGAGCCAGCAGCTGGAAGGTTTGCCTTGGACCCTCTCAGGAGGTGGCTGCATTGACCTCACCTGGCCGCAGGTGGACAGGTGACTGAGCCGTTTATCCCACAGCCCGGGGCCTTGAGGAGGGCGCCTGGGAGCAGCCGGTTCTAGCCTTGAGTGAGCAGATCAGCCCTGGGCCCCGCGGTGAGTGCGCTTTCCGCCCTCCCAGCTCCTCCGCCCCTTTGGGCAGCAGGGGAGCCTGGGCCCCTGGGCCCCTGGGCTGGGAGAGGCCTCCTGGGGCTCAAGGGTGAGCTCACCTTGGCGCCACACCTGAGCTGAGGTCACCCGCCCAGGATGCCAGGGGTGACATCATCCCATAATCCCTCAGTGCGGCTCGAGGCCCCGCCTCCCAGGTGGGAGAGGTGAGGAGCTTCGAGGAAGAGTCTGGCTGGGCTGGGAGGGAAGCCGGGGGCTCTCCTCCGTGACCATCCTGTTAATCACCCCGCAGTTACTCAGCAGCCCTCCGAGCTGCGATTGAAGGCCGGGTAGAAACTGGGTGCTGAAGGGTAAGGAGGGGCATTGGCTGTGGGGAAGTCAGTCCTCCGGCATAACTTCCCCTGATCCTGTTTGCTCCTCCCTCTGGCCCATTTGTTCTTCCTGTTCCTCCCTAGTCTCCTCACCCCACACCCTGTGGCCTCAGCGGGCCAGGGCCCCCTCATGTTCCCCCTGGGTGCTGAGGACAAGAGGGAGGGCGGCAAAGGGAGCCCGGGGGCTCAGGCAGAAGGCAGACCTGGGTTGGGATTCCAGCTTAGCCATTTTCTGCTGTGTGACCTAGGGGATGGGATCACCCTCTCTGCGCCTCAGTTTCCTGCCTTTAGAATGGGGGTCAGGGCCTTTCACAGGGGCAGATGGGACCACATGAATGCACACAGACCTGACTGGGCCCAGCAATCTGAAGGCTGAGCTGTGCAGGTTTCTCTCTCATTTCTGGGAACATTCTCGACCCCACAAGTAAAGAAGCCCTGGGTGTGACTGTGAGACCACCATTTCTTATTAACTGAGCACCAGCTGTATCACACTAGGGGCTGGAGCACAAAGACAGGGTCTTAGTAAAGACAAAATGCCCTGTCCCTGGCCTGACCCATTCTTTGCCAAAGAAGTGGCCACTGACAAGGCTCACGGAGTCGGGTTGTTTAGGGCCACAGTCCTTTATTTCACAGCCTGTGCACAGGACCCAAGGGGTTGCCCCAGCACTGCCCATAGCGCCCACCAGGCCAGCCCGTAGATTCGCCCCCCACGTGGGGAGTTATCTGGGAACCAGGCTTCCCACATGGCTCCCCAGGGATGTCTCCAGACACCTTGAGCTCCAGTGCCTTTCCCTCCCACCCATCCAGCTTCTCTAATGCCTGAGTGCCTCCCTCGACCCTCCCTCATGCCCCATCTATCAGCAAGCCCTGCCTGATCTAGCACCCCACCCTCCTCTCCATCCTCAGGCCAGGCCACCATCACTCACCTGCACCCGCAGCAGCCTCCTGTCTGGTCTCCCTGAGGCACGGTGGCCCCTCAGTCAGCCTTCCTTGCAGCAGGTAGAGGGGGCCTAGTTAAGTGCAGCCTGACCTGCCCCCCCCCGTCCTCTGACTGTCCCACACACCCCTTCCCTCTGCTCCACACAGCAGCCAACGTGACCTTCATTCTGTTCCCAAAGGAGCTGTGCCCTTCCCTCTTCTAGGCCTCCGCTGCGCTGTCCCAAGGGTCCCCCATCCCTCCTTGCCAGGACAGCCTCCGCACCCTCAGGCCTCAGCTGCCACCTCCTCAGAGTAGTCTTCCCAGCCAGTGTCCCAGAGGGCAGCCGGCCCGTCCGTTCCTCTCGAGCACCCACCGCTTTCCGTCAAAGCAGCCATCGTAGTTGGTGTGAGCTCTTTATCCGGGAGGCGGCAGTGTCTGTGGCTCCGCGAAGGCAGGGACCACGTCTGTCTGGTTCCTCACTCCAGCGCCGGCCAGGCCAGGTGTCCAGAGGTATTGGTTGAATAAATGAGTTTTGCTCACAGGTCTCAGTGTGGTGCTATTTTCCCCAACAGCAAGGTGTCGTGGCTGTCCATGGGGCCACCTGCCCCAATACTATGCCTCCTCCCAGAGATGTCCACGTCCCTGTCCCTGAAACTGGTAACTAACTTATGAGGCAAAGGAACTTTACAAATGTGACTGTCAGGGCTCTTGAGATGGGAAAGTGATCCTGGGTTAGCCAAGTGGGCAGGGTGAGATCACAAGAGTGCTTCTAAGAGGAGTTAGAGAGGAGAGAACATGCCACACAGCTGGCTTGGAAGATGAAGGAAAGACTGAGCTGAGGGGCCCTCCAGAAGCAGGAAAAGGCAAGAAAATGCATTCTGCCCTGGAGACCCGTTCTAGACTTCTGACTTCCAGAAGTAGAAGGTAATAAATGTGTGTTGGTTTAAGTCATTAACTGTCTGACAATTTGTTACAGCAGCCACAAGAAACTGATACATTGCTCTGGTTGTTCTCAGACCTGGTACCCCCCGAGGGTTTGTGAGAGTCCCCCAAGGGACCTGAGGATGGGCACCCAGGGAGTCCCCGACTTCACAGTGGGGTGGGAGGGGTGCTCCAGAGAGGAGGAAGGAAATGCTGGGTGCCTGCTGGTGCCAGGCCCTGATCCCAAGTAAGGGCCAAGTTCTCATTTAAGTGTTCACACCACTCCATTCACACCCCGTGTGACAGAGGCAACACCTGCCGAGTTCCCATAGAGAGTGGCAGAGCCAGGACTGGAACTTGAGTCTGACTCCTGTGCTCTTGCCAGGACCCCATCCCGCCCTCTGAGTGGGAAGGCCAGCACTTGGAGAGCGCCAGCCATGGATGGGGGCCTGCTGCCCTGTCATTAGCAGGCCAGGCTCCCCCCAGAGGGGGGTGCAGGCTGTTGGAGCAGGAATCGCCCCCGAGGTGGTCCCTGGCTGTCGCCTGCAGCTGGGGTGGGTGCCTCCACCTCAGCAAAGGCTTCTGTGTTTGTCTCCCTCAGCGTGAATGAGCTGTATGTCGATGACCCGGACAAGGAGAGCGGGGGCAAGATCGATGTCAGCCTGAACATCAGTTTACCCAATTTGCACTGTGAATGTGAGTATTTCCGGCAGCCCTCCGCCCTGGCAAGCCCCTCCATTAGGCAGAGCCGCTGGCGCGGAAATGGAGAGAGACCCAGGCCCAGCCAGGCGGACGGGCAAACCCCCGACAGGCGGCACGAGTCTCCCCGCTCTTTTCGGGGGAGAGTGTGATCACGTGGGAATGTAGCTGGTGGTTTTCTGGAATAAAAGTAAAAACTGCTAACGGGGGTTACCTCCGGAGAGTAGCCGTGCCGGGGGGGTCTTTAGGTCAGGTTTATAAGAAGCAGGTCCTCCGCAAATGATTTATTGAGGGAGAGCTCTCAGCAGGAACCTGGCAGGGCGGCAGGGTGGCCGGGAGGCGAGAGGACCAGCCGAGATGAGTGGTGAATGACACCAGTTTGTCCCACCTGGTAGCAAGGGGCCAGGCTCTTGTTAACCTGTTATCATCCGCATCGTATACCCTTGACTGACGGCTGCAGGGTGGTGTGTGGGTGATGGGTGGGGGTCACGTAACCTCCAACCAGCCAAGAGTAGTCACCTGGAGAAGTATGCAGCTCTGAGCTGCTACCAGCTGTCAGAAAACTTCCTTTTTGGCTTCACACTCTGTTTTGTTTGTTTCGTTTGTTTCAACCAAAAGAATAAATTATTTGTTTAAACAGAACTCATTGGAAGTCTGGTGTGTGGCATCAGATTCTGGCTCCTTTGGTCAGTGAAACTGTGTGACCCTGGCTAAACCTCTCCAAGCCTCAGTTTCCTCATCTGTAAAATGGGCTTAGTGCTATCTATTGCCTGAAGTTGTGGAGAGGATGTGATAGGCTGGTTCCCAGACTTGCAGGCGAGTGGACTGGGTACCCCCACCAGGACTGGGGTTTTAGCTATTCCTCTGCCCCAGCCTGGCACGTAGGCCCCTTCCTATTGAGGGCAGAACACTGGGCGAGTCAGCCCTGTTACTGCTTTTGGTGAGAATTGCATCACAATTTTGGATCCACGGTGGGCCGCAAGCCAGGGAACCTGTTGAAATAGGTCGGTTTTATTTTTATTTTATTCTCTTTCTCTTAGAAAAATAATTCCTCTGGCAGCTTCTCATTCAGGAATTGGTCATGTCTCTGGAACAAGGAAATTCTTAGGCCAGAGGACTGGGACCAGTCCTCTGGGGCAGGGGAGGGAAGGGATGTGGTTCTAGGCTCGGTCCCAGCTCCAGGCAGTGGCCCAAGAGGGGACGATGACCTCAAGCTGCGGCTGCACCGGCCCGTGGGGCCCTACTGCTCTGCAGGGCCATCCCCTGAACCCCAGTGACTCCTGCTAGGGCCCCACACTCTGGAATTTTTTAAAAGAACTTCAAGTTTATATTATAGAAAAAAAAGTGTGCCCATCATTGTATCTTTGGAAATTCCAGGCAGCAGAGAGAGAAGAAATCGCCCATCGTTCACCCCCTACAACAGCCTCGGCTGACAGTCCAGGCCATTCCGTCCCGCTGGCTCTCCTTTCTGTACATTTCTAAACCCTCTGAGGTCATGCCGTGTATCCAATCCAATCCCATATCCTGCTTTCAAATGATGGGTTTTTTGGTTACACAACTAATACAGGAATGCATTTTTTTAATACTTTAAAAAGATACTTGTTCAAAATACAGAAATAAATCAAGAAAAAAGGAAAAGAAATACATGTTGCCCAGTGTGCCATCCACCCTAGAGGAAGCCTCTGCCAGCAGCTGGGACCCCTTCCCCCACCCCTGCATCCGTCTGCCTGCCTGCCTGCCTGCCTGCCTATCTGTCAACATTGTTTTTCTCTTTTTCCATAATTGGGACCCAACTGTATGGGACCTTTCTGGGGTTTCTTTTTTCAGCTAAGACCTTGGAGCTGTTCTTCTATTACTCATAGGATTAGTGAAACAATAGCCACAGCTGGCATTTATTCAGCCCTGAGTCTGGGCCAGGCCCTGCCCTGGATGCTTCGGCTGTATTAGTGCATTAGGATGAGAGGTGTTCTAGCCGAGTGCCTTACAGGGCGTAGGCTCCTCGGGTTCCAGTCCAAGCTTCATCGTTTCTTAGCTGTGAGATCACAGGCAAGTTACTTAACCTCTCTGTTCCTCAGTGTCTCCCCAAAAAGTGAGTCCGACAATATGATCTTCCCCACAGGGGTGTCCAGATGGTGGGTTCTTGAATAAAAGGCACTTAGAAGAGCGTCTAGCGCATAGTCAGCGCTGTTTTAATTATCTTTAATCAGAAACATAGGATGGAGGAGGCAACTGAGGCACAGGGAGGTTAGGTAACTGGCTCGAGGTGCGGCCCCACACTGAGCCACTGCCCTGCGCGAGCAGCCTCTCCCACGGGTGGATTTAGCTCATTCCTATACCTGCAGCCCAGCATTCCAGAGGGGGCTGTTCCCTTGACCAGGCCCCTGTCAACAGGCAGTTGGGTTGCTTCCAGTTGTCACAATTTCAAAGAAGGTTGGCCGGAGCAGCCTTGCACACATGTAGTCATTTGTGCATCTGGAGGACAGGCTTCCGGGACGGAACTGCTGACTCAGGCCGGGACCCGCAGCGTTTCTTTCAAACCAATAGCTATGGCATCGCCTGCCCACGTCCTGCAGGCCCGCGAGCGCCCTTGCTAATGGCTGCGGCCCGTTCTCTTGCATGGAGGGCCCTCACTCAAGTCCGTCTCCACCGAGGAATCCGGGGTTGTTCCCGTTGTTCCATTTTAGGATCGGCTCACTTTTAAAAAGATACTTCCAGCTGCCCTTTCTCTATAGGGCAACCTCCTTCCTAGAATTCCTTTCAGGGACATTCCTGGGTTTCTGTAGTTTATGGGGACCCTACCACCACCATCTTGCCACTTGGACCATCCCAGGACAAGCAGTTGGCATGCTCCTGCCCATTTTCCAGGTTGGGAAACTGAGTCACAGAGATGGTGGAGTCGCACTGGAGTCAAGGACCAGGACTCCCCAGGTTTCCCATCTAGTGTACTGAGCAACCCCGAAAAGTGCCTGAGCTCCTGGACGGTGGGCCCGGAGGAACAGGCATTGGAGTAGCAGAAGGTATGAATGAGTGAAGGAAGGAAGGAGCCAGTTCAACCAATGAACCCAGAGACTGAGATACATTAAGTGCTGAAGTTTATTAGGCACCTGCCACTTCCTGTGCGTTAGACCCTGTTCTAAGCGTTTTATAGACGTATGAACTATTTGAGCCTCATAGTTCTCCAAGGACAGTTTAATTGTAATCACCCCATTTCCCAAGAAAGAAGCTTATGCATAGAGAGGTTGAGTGCCTCAGCCAGAGTTGCACAGCTGGTAAAAGCAGGCAGGGCCAGGACTCAGACTGTCTCGTAACCCTGACCCTCTGCTGCCTGCCTGCAGCCTCACGTCTGGCAGTTGTCACCCCTGCACCCCGCAGTCCTGGCCCCATTGGCTGCTGCCTCCCCATCTCTTTCCCTTGTCCTTTCCAGCTCCAGGCAGTGGTGATGGGGGACATGGGGGGCTGGCTCCCTCTTAGTCTCCCTCCCCCGCTGCCTGACTTCCTTGCTGTCTCTGGGCCCCAGACCGGGCCTGTGAGTTGCCTGGAGGGCCGGGACTCGCCCGTCCATGGAGTGGATGTGGGAGGGGGCTGGCCCTTTACCCCATTTCTCCGGGTGTTTGTGACTCTTTTCCCTCCTTGGCTCTCTCAGTGGTTGGGCTCGACATCCAGGATGAGATGGGCAGGCACGAAGTGGGCCACATCGACAACTCCATGAAGATCCCGCTGAACAATGGGGTGGGCTGCCGCTTCGAGGGCCAGTTCAGCATCAACAAGGTACACAGACCCCGGGCCCCATCCCCTCTGTCCCTGTCCTCCCCAGAAACTGGTGGCCGAGCTGTGCGCCCGCTCGCCTCCCCCAGGCAGTCTCTGGCGCGCTGGGGTCAACATCCAGGTGCCTGGAAGTTCCCCCGGAGAGCCTGGGTGGGGGTTCCAAGCTCCGCAGGGTTTGGAGCCCGTGCTCGCTGGGTCAGGCGGGGGTGATGGTGCTGAGAAGGCTGCAGCATTAGCAGCCCTGAGCCCCGCAGTCGAGTCCCAGCTCCACCCCTCTTGGCCAAACGCCTCCCTCCACGTCACTCAACCCACCTTAGCCTCGGTTTTTACATCTTTACATTGAGGATGTGATGATAATTATATAATGATCCCCAGCCCTTCCCTTTCACAAACTTTGTGTGAGGAATAAATGAGCTACTATATATTCATTCCTTCCAAAAAGTTTTATCAAGCACCTTCCAAGTCCCAGGGTGGGTTATCAGCTCTGGGTCATTGCCTTGAATAGGTGGGTGGAGCCCCAGTGCTAGAGACAGACATACAAACTAAAAAGCATTACCACCCAGGCTCCCGCTCTTTCCCCCTGGTCCCCCGATGCTCCCTCTTGCTGACATCTCGGTCACGTGTGGCATGACGAGCGTGTCCCTTCACTCCAGAGCACAGCTCAGGTCAGCCTCTGCCCCCACCCTTGGCGGGTTAATGATTCATGCCTTCGAGAAGCGCTCAGTCGGGATGCTCAGATAAGAAAGCCCGCCTGGGGATGGGCGAGGTCGGCGGCGACCCCCACCCCTTTATCTCGCAGCATCAGGCTTACTCTTGCCCTTCCAGCCGTCAGGAAGCTGGCCAGCAGCCAGATGTCAGAGTTCGGATGTTTCGAGCTGCCCCGAGCAGCGCAGACTCGGGGCTTAATCACCCGGCGCCCCAGGAGGAGGGCAGGATCGGCGGGGGCTTGGGGCCTGGCTTCGTCTATATATTTTTAAAATCCTTCAGAGGCACTGACGTAGGTTCCTAAGTCACACGCTCTAAAAGCGTCGTCTCTTTCCTCAGCCCAGCGTGTGCCGGTATGAGTCAGCCACCTGTGATGGATTCCTCGTGGAGGGGGAGCGGGCCACTGAGTCACAGCTCGAGGGGTGGCAGCGGGTGGCAGATGCGCAGGAACTGGCCTCCTTGACTCACTTAACTCTGGGAGCGGGAGGCCCAGGCCCCAAACACGATTCTGATCTCTGCCCACGTCCACAGGAGCCCCCACGTCACTGCACAGAACCCTGAAGGACACGCGCAGACGCCATCGCTTTCTTATTTCTGGGGGTGGTAGGCGACAGGGACTTCAGTCTTGACTTTATCATGTGAATTTTTTATAATACAGATGTATCCAGGTATTATTTACAGAAGTAAAACTGAATTTTAAAGTATTTTTTAATGCAGTGGCTTTTCCCCAGGCCCTGCCTGTGTACGTGCTGTTCCCTCTTCTGGGAGAGTCCCCTCTTGCCTCTGATCACAACGGTGTCCACCCTATGAACCCAGCCCGGTAACAGATGCCATCATCGGCTTTTCCGCTCATCACCTCGTTCAGTCCTCCCAGGAACCCTTTGTGATTTTCATCTGCACTTTGCCGATGGGGAAACTGAGACACGGTAGTTACTGACCGTGCTGAAGGCCCCCCAGCTAGGAAGTGGGGTCAGACTGGAGCCCATGTGTGGCACTCGGCTGCTGCTCTGTCACAGGTCATTGGGCCCCCGAAGCGGGTGATGCCGTCCATCCTGGCAGATCTTGCCTAGCTATCATCCCTGCTCACCCCAGGACCAGTGGCTTGCTCCTCCCCCTCCCAGCTCCCTGGGCCCAGGGCCCAGGCTCCGTGCTAGCCGCTCGACTGTGAGCTCGTTGAGGCCAGGCCATGCCCTGCTGGCCAGGCTCCTCCCATGCAGCCCACAGCTCAGGCCCTAGTGAAGACAGGACCATTCCTGAGAGAGGCCCACAGTGTTTGAAACAGGCATGCTTACAAAATAAGCTGCTAAGCCAGAAGCCATACTCCTTCTAATGGGTGACAGTGTTGATTTGGAGTTTGAGGCAGCTCTGTTGACCTGCAGGCCTAAAGGTCATCCTGCAACCCAGTGTGGAGCAGGGAGGTTATGGTTGGCTGGTGCTGTTTGGAAGTGCCCAGCAGGTGCTTCACAGGCCTGCTCTCCCTCCATCACCCTAGCAGCCCCCTCAGGTAGCTGCTGTCATTGCCACATTCTACAGATGAGGCACCTGGAGCTCAGAGAGGGGAGTGGTTCCTCCAGAGTCTCGTGGCTTGACCACACTGAGGTCCAAAATCCAGATGTGTCCCACCTCAGGGTGGAGCCCTGCACCCCAATCTCTGGGACAGCCCACCAACTCCTGACACTCACCTCTCTTCCCAGGTCCCTGGCAACTTCCATGTGTCCACACACAGTGCCACAGCTCAGCCACAGAACCCAGACATGACCCATATCATCCACAAGCTCTCCTTTGGGGACACGCTACAGGTGAGCAGTCACACTACAGGTGGCATGGTCAGGGATGGGTGCACAGGGGCTGTGTCATCAGAGCCGCCTGTCCTTCCTGGACACAGAGCAATGCCCTCCAGAGGGGTCACCCCCTTTGAGCCTCTGCTCCATCCAACACCCCTCTGGTTCATTGCTTCTGCGTCCATGGCTGCCATTCCATCATCAGTGCGCTAGCTTGGGATCTCGAGCTGAGACCTGGGGGCTGGGGTAAGGGACTCACTTTTCATGGTAAGTGCTAATGCCTTCTCTCTGTCCTTGCAGCCTTATGAGGTGGGAGGGGGCACCACATTTTGCCTACTTGGAGCTGGGACCAGAGAAGCCACGTGTCCAGGGTTCCCCAGCAGACCTGTCTGACTCCATGGCCCCCTCGGCCTTACTGCTCACGCCCATGCCATTAAATAGGGTTAGCGTGGTGAATGAAGTATCCTGAGAGTCCTTGTTGTGTGATCAAGAGGGCCACCTCCAGCAGGCCTAGGCCAGCAGTGTCTTACTCATGGCAGCAAACTCAGGACCATGAGGTCCCTAAGCTAGATTGCATATGGCGGTCCCATACAGCCAGGGCCGGGTCTGGAGGTGGTAGCATCCTGGGGTCACCTCACTGTGCTTCTCCACAGGTCCAGAACGTCCATGGAGCCTTCAATGCTCTCGGAGGAGCGGACAGACTCACCTCCAACCGTATGTATCCAGTTGGGAACAGTCCAGCCCTGGGATTCCCAGTTCAGCGGAGAGGGAGTGGGGGAGGGGAGAGCACCCTTCTCGGGTCCTTGCTGAAAGCCAGGCTGTCCAGGCTTCTTCCCACAGCCAGCCTGTGAGGGAGGCGGCATATCCCTGTCTTAGAGAGGGGAGGAAGAGTGACTTATCCCCAGGGAAACTCTGCGGCAGCCCTAGGCACACCGTGAGTGCTCAGTGAATACCAGCTGCTACTGTCACCACTGTTATCCTGAGGGCCACGTAATTGTTCTTAGTAGAGCTAATCACCTAAGGTCCCACAGGGAGTGATGGCAGAGCCAGAATTCATCCCAGGTCAGTAACACCGTGGGAACAGGCGTGTGGGCGGCTCAGTCTGGTCTGGCCACCTGGGCCACCTTCCCCACCCTCCTTTCCTGCTGGAACCCCTCCCACCCACAGGTGCCGCCTCCCTGAGCCCTCTCCCACCTCAGCTCCCTGGCACCTCGACTCTGATTAAAGAGAGAGCCGGGCAGAACACACGCACACCTACCCGTAGGAGTGTGCCCATGCTCGGGGCCTTGGACGTGCGCAGAGCGGGCGTGGGAGCCTGTCTGCCCGCCAGGTCCTTCAGGACAGGGTACCTTGCCTTTTCTAATTTCTCACCTGCGCTCACTTTTTTCACCCGTAAGGCTTTTCTTCTCACTTCTTAAAATACATTCTGCTCTCTGATCGTCAGAAATCTAAACAAGAGAAGACATCTCCGCACAAGCTGGCCCCCAGGAAACTGCACCGTTCATTCCCTGTGTCCCCGTGAGCCCTTGTCCACGGACAGAAGCCATTTCTTCAAAGCACAGACAGTGTCCACCTGCTGATTTTTGTGCTCGGCTTCATTGCGTAACCACAGTGTTGTATAGCTTTCCAGTAACGGGGGCACGGGTGCCCATCGAGCAGCTCCGCCAGGCTGAATTCAGGCCTTGTCTCTTCGTGGGAATTGTCTGTTTCCAGTTTTTCACTGTGGCAGCAGTGCCACTGATGTTGATGGCATTTGCTTTACATTACCCAGGGGCTTCCCTGTGGTCCGTGCCCATTTGTGCTGCCTCAAGCAGCGTCCAGGTCACCACAGTACCTCCTTGTGTTCGCCCGAATGTCACGAGCGGCGGGTGGTCGTCATAGGCCTGTGTAAGCGCAGCGTGTTGTCCCAGGGTGGCCGTCCACACGTGCTTGCAGGTAGCGTGGACCCCTCAGCTGTCTGAGACGGGACCCGATCAGGGTAGGAAGACCCGAGGACATGCGAGCCGACACAGGGTATGGGCAGAAATCCTTGCCTGCTCTGGGGCCAGGATGAAAGCTTCATGGCAAGAAAAATGCATGCGGTCAGGCAGCAGATGGCCAGGCTCAGGGCTGGCTTTCATCTCTTCAGCTCTCAAACTGGTCCCCCTGCTGGGCCTTTGCCTTTGAGGGCCCCTCTGCCCTCAGATCTTCCCACGGGGGCAGCTTGTTGTTATTCATGTTCAGCACAAACGCCACCACCTCGGAGAGGCCCTCCCTGACCACCTTATCTAATGTAAACCCACTCCTAGCTCAGACCACTCTCTTTGAAGATACTGACGACTGGTTGTTGATATTTGAGCTGTGATGGTGGCATTGTGGTGGTGGTTGTTTTTTAAGTAGTTCTTATCTTTTAGGGAGACATAACTAAAATATTTGTGCATGAATCGATGTGATGACTGGGATTAGTTTCAAAATAAAATGGGGGAGGAGCAGCAGTAGGGTAGAGATGAAACAAAACTGGTCACCGTTGTTCATCGCTGGCTCTGGGGACGGGGTAACATGGGAGTTGGTGACACGATCCCCTAGTTTTCTATATTTGAGCTTTTGCATAATAAGACGTGTGAAGGGCGGGAGGGTGTGTGGGCCTGTGCAGATGGGGTTGGGGCCACCAGCCCCTCGGAGGGGTCAACCGGCAAGGAGTCGTGTGGGTGTGTTAGGTGCTGTAGTGGACACTGGGCAAATTGTATCAAAGGCCTTGAAAGTGGTCATTGCATTTGAATCATCAATTCTACTCACGAGAGAGTAAGCTAAGGAAATAATCAGGAGCGTGTCCAGTGACTTAGGAAAATGATGGTCGTTAGGTCATTGTTTACCAGTGAAGATGAGGAACAGCCTCTGTGTCTGGCCTCGGGGACTTGGCTGAGTGCATTGTACGTGGCCTCGCCGCGGGGTGCGCTCCGCCACTGACTGCAGTGTGTCAGAACCTCACTGACATTCAGGCGGCAGGCATTTATAGAGCACCTACTATGTGCTGGGCCCTATGCTAGGGCAGGTGGCAGTGCATGTAACCCACATTGGAGCCTACGCTCTGGTGTCTGGTGTTCAGTTCTTAGAAAAAGGTACAGTATGATCCAATTTTAGGAAAACATAAATATATGAATAAATACGAGTCTGGCAGTTTATACACGGGACTGCGAATCCAAGGTTTCCTGTGGATGGTGGATTTGTGAATGGTGTTTACGTCTTTTCTTTATGAGCCTCTGTTTTTTGTACAGATGTTAACAGTTATTTTAAATGTATTTGTAATTTATCGGGGTAACATTGGTTAATAACATTATAGAAAATTTCAGGTCTGTAACTTTATAGGACAACATCCATGTACTCCATTGAGTCTTCACCACCCAGAGTCTGGTCTCCTTCTGTCACCGTATATCTGACCCCCTCTGCCTGCTTCACCCTCCCATCACCCCCTCTGTTTAGTAGAACTGTTACAGGGGTGATTCTCAGGCCTTCAAGTTTTAACCCGGGGTGGTGGGCACTCAAACACTGTATTTCAAGTGTGGTCTTGGGCTCCTGGTTTAAAATGCAGGTGGATTTGGAGGCCACCCCAGGCCCTCTGAGCAGGAATCCAGGGGTGAGACCCAGGTGTCTGCCTTCCCTGGGTGACTCCAGCGCTTTGCTCTCTGAGGACCACTTTGGGGTACCCGGGCCTTCATGGGGTTAGCCCTGAGGCTGCAGGCTCTTTGCAGGTTTTTGGAGGAGTCAGGTCTGAAGACGGTCCAGGAAGCGCTGTCCCTTCCTCCCTGAGACAGCCTTAGGAGGAAGAGGCTGAAACCTGGCTTCACCCCGCCTCTTGCAAAAGACTGTGAGGGCTCAGGGCTGCCTCAGCCCGGAGGCAGGATTAGGACCCACAGCCCACACGTCTGTGCTCCTTCAGCCCCACGGGTCCTGCCTCCGATTCTAGAGGCAGCGATAGACGGGCCTAGAGCTTCTCCGCATCCCGGGAGGCCCAGGGGAATTCTACCTTTCCCGGGTGATACTTGGCAGCTTCGGGCCAGCACTCTGTCAGCCTCGAGTTTGATTCCGGTGACCTCATGCTTATCAGAAGCCGGTTCATCTGCTCCCCATTCATGCCCCTGGCCAGTCATCCCTCCATCCGTTCATTCATTCAATAAGCATTTGCTGCCGTCCGCTCTGTGCCAGGCCCGTGCAGGGTTCTGGGGACGTGGAGATGAGCAAGGCTCGGTCTCTGCCCTCTGCAGCCTCCCAGCGGGGTGGGGCTGAGAGTCACAGGGCCAGGTGGAGGGAGAGCGGATCTCCTATTAATTGAAAATGGGGAAAGAAGTTAATCAGTTCTTCATAGGTGCAGTTTGTCTGGTTTGTGGGCTCTTTCTTTTTAAAACCTAAACCCAGTTTGTTTCAAAAGTAACAGTATTCAAACAGGACCAGGGGGTGCACAGTGAAATGTGATCTTGTTCATATTCTGCCTTCCTCCCCAGAGGCTAACACTGCTAATAGTTCTTTTGGGTATCTTTCCAGAAAATTCTTCTGTGTATTTTTACATGTGGAGAGCTTGAGCCTTCCCTGCCCCCAGTGCACAGAAACATGCTATTCACCCAGTTATGTAACTTGGTTCTTTTTACGTAACAGTTCCTCTTGGAACATGGCCCCTCCCAGCACCCACCCTATAGGTTGCATTATTCATGGACACTGCATTGTTTCCAGAATTTTAATATTAAATACAGGAGTAAAGATCCTGACAGGCGGAGCCTTTCAGTTCCTGGTATCAAAGGGAGAAAATGAAGAGGGGTCGTTTGGTGATGAAAATGAAGCTGAGCCCTGCACCCCACCCCCCAGCCACCAGCAATGCCGAGCTGGTTTAAGGTTGAAATGACATAGAGCTGCCAGCCAGGCAGTGCCCGTCCCCCTGCTTCATTCTGCTGTGTCCTTCCCGCAGCCCTTGCCTCCCACGACTACATCTTGAAGATCGTGCCCACGGTTTACGAAGACAAAAGTGGCAAGCAGCAGTACTCTTACCAGTACACGGTGGCCAACAAGGTAGGAGGCGGCTGGGCCCGGCCGCGTGCTATAGCGCCCTCTGCTGGCTGAGAGCAGAGGTGACAAATGTCTGGGCACCATTTGAGAAAGAACAGGCAGGTGGCCTCCCCAAAGGTCCAGGGGCTGCAAACGTCTCTGTAGCCTTGCATGTGGCCCTGGTCCTTCAGATTCAGGACCCTGACTGGTCAGCATATGACAGACGCTCTGGCTTTCAGAGCACAAGCACTTTATCCAAACTCATGAGGCTCTTGAGTCACACTGATGGCCGTTGGTTAACAGAAATGTCCCAGGACCCCAACACCCAAAGTCATGGAGAAGCAGGCAGGCCTCGGTGGAAGCAGGGCATGGTCAGAGCCAGCGGAATGGGGTGACCAGCAGTTAGTGGTTTCAAGCCCAGAGCCTCAGGCTTCCCAGGAGAGGACCCTGCCAGTGGGATGTGAATGCCTGAAGCTCGTTGGGTGAGGTCCCCCCTTTACCACCAGGACTCTCCTTTTTAATCTGTTCCAGGGCTTCCCAAACTGCTTGTAAGTGGCACAGTGTTTAGCTCAATTAATAATAATAATAGTAAGAGTGTTAGCTCTCATTTATTGGGCACTATAGTGGGTTGGACATTAAGCTAAGCTCTCTACCTCCATCTTTTCCAGCCATTGTGACAGCTCTGACACTGGAACTATTATTGCCCCCATTTTATAGATTTGGCCACTGAGACACGGAAAGGTGGTTGTCAAGCTACAAAATGACCAAGTAGAGATTAGAGCCGGGCTCTCCTCAGGCTCCGGAGCCTGGCCTCCCGGTCACATCACCATTCATTCTAAGCAAGGGCCCAGGGTCCGCCGGGCTGGTTCCTCCCCTGGGGTGGCCTGAGGTCCCTCCGCGGGGATCCACCTGTGCTGATGTTCTGGCGTAACTCTCCCAAAGGAAGCCTGTTTCTTTTGTTCTTTTTCTTGGAGGGCGGGCCATTGTCACCCTCAGATGCTGACAGCGTCTGACAGATGGAAGAAGGTGGATGCCGCCTAAACAGAGCATGAGCTGCGGAGGAGACTCCCAGTTCAGACCGGCTCAGTCACTAAGTCACATAACCACTCTGTGCCTCAGTTTATTCATTTGTAAAATGATGCCCACCTCATAAGATTGTTATTAAATGAGGCAGTGCCTTTATAAAACCAGGCTTTGGATAAGGCTTTGGATAAATGCTGCTATTTTTCATTATTTTTCTCTGTCCCTCAGCCCTAGGCTATGACCCAGACAGTCACCCTGCCCGTAGCTCTCCCTGGAGAAATCCGATCTTGTTTTGCCCAAGGCTCCTTCCCCTGAGGCTTTGGCAAGGGCCCAGCGGCCAGAGCAGCTTGCTCAGCTCTCTCTGTGGCCTTGGCCCCAGCTTGCCCCGAGAGTGAGTGGGGCTGTGCCCATCGGGGATGCTGAACAGAGAGGGCAGGTATCGGGCTTACCCCTGGGAGAAGCCTGGGTCAGGCCCAGCATTTGGGGTTGGGGTGCCCTGGGGAGCTCAGCTTGGGGTGCCCTGGGGGGCTCCAGTTGTAGATGAATGAGGGAAACCCAGAGGTTTTCAGCATCCTGAAGCACCCAGACCGGAGAGGACACGCGGTTCTTGCAGCCCCTTAGCATCCTTTTGTTCCTGGCCTGTGCCTTCTCAGGAAGGCTTGTTGTGGGGCTGAGCCCTCTGGCTTTTCAGTTCCTGTGATCCTTTAAAGAAGGTCACTCCCCACATGGCCTCAGGTGCATCTCTCTGTCTCTCTCACACACACATGCACACACTCCTCTGGATGTCATGTGTGGCATAGACTGTCCCCTCCTCGCCGAGCCTTCCGGATACCCCTGGGGAGACTTGGTCATTTGTCGGTGGCTCCCACAGCACTCCACGTCCCTTTGTCACGACATATGCTGTATCACAGTGTTACACATATTGTTAGATCTGCCTTCCCCAGACTGTGACCCCCTCTGGGGGTGGGCTGTGCTCACTCCCTTGGGGTCCCCAGCAGCCAGCAGGGCACCAGGGTACCGGAGAGGCTCTCAGGAAACTTGCTGAATAAATGAATGGATCTCGCATGACTCAGGAGTTGCAGGGGGAGGGGCCTTTATTCAGACTGAGCCCAAATCACACTTGTCTTTTTCAGTCTCTGCTCTCAGATTCATATTTTGATTCTGGTGCTGCTTCTGCAGTCAAAATATGGTCAGTTTCCAGGCAGCCGAAAGGGTTAAAATGCCCCCAGCAGCGTTGCCGTCCAGGTGCTGATGGCAAAGCCTCTGGGGAAGGCGGGTGAGAGGAGGGGCCTGTGGGGTCTGGCTCCCCGGGGGAGAGAGGGAGGAAAGCGACCCCCACCCACAGTGACATGCGGCTCGTGTGCCTGAATCTCATATCCCCCCTGCCCTTGTCTCTTCCTCCGCCCCAGGAGTACGTCGCCTACAGCCACACGGGCCGCATCATCCCTGCCATCTGGTTCCGATACGACCTCAGCCCCATCACGGTCAAGTACACGGAGAGACGGCAGCCGCTGTACAGGTTCATCACCACGGTGAGTGCGCAGGGCCTGCCGGGGACTCCTGGGCGGCCCCCCGGTGCTCGAAGAAACGGGATGGGCCCTCGGGGCTGGGGGCTCAGGCTGCGCCTGGAGGCTTTGATCCCCAGGATGCTCAGAAATGTCATGAGAAGCAAGTCGATGTCGGTGGCATTTCATCGAGGAAACGTTTTCCAGCCGGGAATGCCACTAAACTTCTTAAGCGGGCCTTTGTATGGCTCAGTTAGATCTTCATGGTTTTCTCCAGCTTTTCACTTTTATGAAAATTATTCCTAGCCGGGCGTATTCTTCCTTTTCTGTGTCAATTTTAGAGTGAAGATTTAACTCATTTTTCCCCACGTCTGTTCTCCAACCATAGCTGCTGATATTATCAGGCTTTTTCTTTCTTTCCTTCCCGCCTGTTCGCTATTTTTTCTTCTTTGCCATTGTCTCCACCCAGTCCAGTTTTTTCGGGGCAGCTGCAAGCTGATGTCATTTTCTTTGAGACTCATTATTTCTATGGCGTATACTGTTTCCTGGCCTCTCATTCAGGATGTCCTTGGGGGCATAACAGCAGAGTCACAGTGCCCTGCTTTAGCCAGGAGGCCTCGGGGTGTTTGGTACCAGAGTCAGCTGAGGTGAAGAGATGGGTGATTATCTGCATCTCACAGATTGGGGAACTGAGGCCAGAAGGCCCTTATGCTTCTGTACCTCTTCACACTTATAATGATTCAGGGTCAGGGGTCCAGTGCTGGCACTTTCATTTCTGGTTCTGACTAGATTTGTATTAGTCAGGACTCTGTTACAGAAGAGACAGACCCCCACATCGGGCTGGTTCAAGGGGCAGGTAGGCCTCAGGCCTGGCTGGATCCAGGCATAAATATTGTCTATAATAGGCCTTTCTTCAACCTGAGTTCCTCTGCACCGGCTTCATTTCAAATAGAATTTACCAGTAGGAAATGCCTCTTTCTCAGTAATTCTACTCGAGTCCTGGATAGAATTGTGCTGACATTGGCCCGGCTCAGGTCCCTTGCTACCTTGTGGCCTGGAGAATGAACGGAATGCTCCAGTGGGCCAGCGCCACTCCGACCACAAGGGCAAAGACTGCAAGAGGAAAATCTGGGCCAGTCACCGGGACAGGGAGGAGCAGGCCCTCAGGGGCAAAAAGGCCTTCACCTCCTAATCCACAAAATAGGATTAGCAGCCGGAACTCTCCCTACCCGCCAGGGCCAGAAAGGGAAGCTCTTTGCTGCTCATGTGGATACAAAGGCTGTCAAAAGGCTGTGTGTACTTGAGTCTCAGAACAGCCTTTTCTGTCCTCTGACTCCATGAAAGACTTGAACGTCTGTTCAGCAAAGGACACCGGACGTAGCTAAACCACCAGACACAGACAGGGAAAAGGTATTTACCACACCCACAAGGAAGGAATATGCTTGAGAGTTTACATATAAAGAATCCCTACAAATCAGTAACAAAAGATTAAATCATCAAGAAGAAAAATGGGCGAGGACCGGCCGTTCAGTGCAGAGACCATGCTGGCAAAGAGGCCCAGGTGCACTAGCAATGGGAGGAGCGAGACTCCAAACAGCAAGTGCAGTTCGGTGCCATCCGACTGGTGGATACGAGAGATGTGTCACTCACTATAAACATGGGAGGGTGTGCAGGGGGCGGGGGAACAGGTGCACAGGTGAAGTGGGCCAGCCACTGTGGAGGGACACGCACAGACCATTCGACCCAAAAGTCAGGATGTGTGAGCAACTGATTTTACCCGAGGCCTCATGGGATGGCCCCTCCAGTGGGTCTTGGCGCTGACTCTTAGTCCAGTGCTCCTGCCACAAACCCAGAATAAGACAGAAACTAAAGTACAATAGGTGCTTCTCTGCAGGTGTGGTCTGTGGCCTTGACAGTGGCAGAGACCCCTCTGCGCACAGCTCGCTGCAGGGTTGAGAAGGGTCCTCATGTCTCCTTCCTCTTTGCTCCCGCAATGCCAGACAGCTGAGGCTCTGAGGGTTGAAACCCTTGGCATGTGGCTGAGAAATGAAGCAACTTCATTTATTCATTTAACATTTGCCAGAGTTTTCCACATGCCTGGCCCCCTCTGGGAAACAGGATAAATGAATTAGATATAATCTGGGCCCTTGGGCTGCTCCCCGGCTGCTGGAAGAGACAGGTGAGCACGCGGAGCTGCAGCCCCCTCCCACGGGGGTGCCAATGGAGCTGGGCAACAGGCAGTTGGGGACAGAGAGGTGGGCACAGTCAGTCCCCTCTGCCTGGAAAGTTCTGAGAAGGAAACCCTGAGGGGTCTGGAAGGTGAGGAGACATTTTTAGACTGAGTGAAGGAGAAAGGGTCTAAGCAGAGGTGCCTGGTGTAGCGCGTCCTGTGAAGGCCAGGTAGCCTCCTTCGATGGGGAGGGACTTCCGAGAGCTGGGCATCCCAAGGAGGCCCAAGGAGGAGCCTGTCCTCCGTCGCCCAGAGGCCGAGCACCTCCACGACTCTGGCCACCAGCCCCTCCTCCACCCAAGTGTGAGCTGGGCTGCAGGGAACCTCCTGACATCATCAGCCTGGTTGGATTTTCTGAAGGCCCCGGGACACCATCTTTGTTGCCACGGCGACTAGGGTCAGCCTTGAGCCAGCTGGCTGTCCCTGGCAGATGGCGTCATTGTGCAGCTTCAATTGCCCTTGTCAAGGGACAGCAGATGCGACGATGACGTTTGCATGCAGACACACAGCACAAAGACCCCCAGCAGGCTCGCAGGGCAGGGCGGGGCCGGTATGGCAGTGCAGGCACCTGGTGCGACTTCTCTTTCTCCCTTTTTAAGATCGAACACTTGTGCGCAAAGCCCCGGACTCCAACTGGGGGCCTCTGCAAATAGCTCCTCAGAGAGGCTGCTGAAGAGGGGGCTTAGGCCAGGATGCCATCATGTGGCGGCTGCGGAGGCAGCTGTGGGGGGGCTGGAATGAGGGGTGGGTCCGCCGGTGAGGCGTGGCCGGGGGTGTGGAGGGGACAGGCGATGGGGCCTCCCCAGTGCAGTTCTCAGGATCCAGGACCTGGCTTATTTGGGGTTGCTCCTCCAGGGCCTCATGGTGGAAAGGACCGGTTCATTCTGAGCCTGGACCGAGGAAGGTTCTTCGTCCTGGAAGTCCACCAGGCTGCCCAGCACTCCTCTCTCTGGCTACCCGGGGCACCTCCTCCGCTTTGTGCTATTCTAGAAAATTCCACCACTACGGGAATAAACAGATGGCATTTAACAACATGCAATGACCCCCTTCAGAGTACCCCCTCCCACACACGCACATTTGTTCTCTGCCACTTGCTGAAGCCCCTTTTGAGATTGCCTTCAAGTGGGCCGCGGTGACAGATTGGATGGCTTCAGGTGTCGCATCGCTTTCCTTGTGCGTTTTGTTCTATTTGGGGGGAACAGCCAGAAGTCACCAAGCACCAGATTGGGCCAGTATAGCTGTGACTGTTTGCCCACCAAAAAGTACCGGCTGGTACTGACAGGCTCCCGAGCGAGGGGCAGCAGGGGTAGCTGAATTAGACATGATCCCTGCCCTCAAGGTGCTTCTTGCCAGTGAAATAATCCCCCAAACTTGGGAATGTGCCTCATAGTTTCCAGGCCTGAGTCACCTCTGTGTCTCCGGCATCCAGCACAGGGCCTGGCTAGCACAAAGGTGCCTAGAAGAATACAAGGGACAGCCTCATGAAGATGCGATCATATAGCTATGTTTGTTACACACCTACTATGTGCCAGCTAATTTTATAGTTATCTCCTTTAACCCTCCCAGGGACCCTCCAAGGTAGATTATGTCATTCCTATTTTATATATAAGTTCAGTGAAGCCCAGAGAGATAAAGAAACCCATCCAAGATCACACAGCCAGTAAATGACAAGGCTACAATGGACCCCAAAGCCCACCTCTCACTTTCAAAACAATAGCTCTTAAGGATGTTCCAGTGACAGTGCCCCCAGAAGCCATGGAGCCCTTGGTAGGCCACCAGGATCCTTTGATACAGCGACTTCTGTCCTGGGAATCGGGGGAAAATATAGCAGGAAGCAAGGTGATATTGTGAGCACACGTGACAAAATCACAGTCACGCACATGCAAACCCTAAAACAAGCAAACTGTCCAGAGTTGTGGTTTGCAAGCCTTCTTGCCCTTACCTGATTACCTTTCGCACATCTGCGTGGGCACCGGCAGGAATCTGCCATAGACAGAGGCAGCAGGTGCCTGTGTGGGGGGAGCTGGTAAAAGGGTTGAGAGGAGACAAACCGGAAAAGGTTTTACCTGCTGAGACTGTGAGTGGGTAAAAGACCAGGGTTCTAGCTGGACTGGCTCAGCTGCCTTTTCAGGGCCTTGATTCCCTCCGTGTGTATCTCTCTTCCCGGGACTGTGAGCTCCAGGAGGACGTGGCTGGGACTCGTCATCTCTGGTGTCGAGATCTGTGACAGTGCAGGTGGGGGATAAGTAGGTGTCAAACAATGAACATACAGAAGGGTGTCCACCCCCAAGGCAGAACAAACCCAAATTAGCAGCTCAGTTACTCAGTTGGTCTGGAAATGTGCAAAAAACTTCAGTTCAGGTCTGAGCGGAGCTAGGTCCCCCGAGGGATGCGCACGGGGACAGTTGCTCCCACTGGGTCTGACAGATGCCTCGGTTGGATCGGGAGCTTTGCTAAGGCAGCGTCTGGGACATAGCAGGAATGTTGGAATGGAGCGGGCTCCTTTTTGCACACTGTACTTTCTTTCACGGCCTCACAGCTTCTTGCTTCACAGAGGTGGCTGAGGGGGGCCCCTTACTTCAGGACATTTGATAACAGAATTGAGAAAACACAAGATAAAGAAACTGTCTATGCATGAAGGTGGGAGCCGAGGGGAGCTTCAGGGCGGGGTGAAGCAGGGGGGTCTCACTGGGAGGAGCAGGCCCTTTGCAGCCAGCCTTGTAGACCTGGAGCCTTGTCACCCTACGTGGTGGCTGTGTGACCTTAGACAAGCCAGTCCCTCTCTAAGCCTCTGTTTCCCTCATCCGTGGAATGGGGGTCACCCATTTCCCCCAGCACTTGCAAGGACTGAATGAGAAGGCAGAGGAAAGTGCCTCCTCAGGCCTGGCACATAATAGGTGCTCAACCCAGGTGGGTTTTTTCTGAGAGGGAGGCTGGTATTTTGCAGCTGTAGCCATTGAAAAACTGGCAGGGAGAGGACTCCTGCCCCCCAGGATCCTGCACCAGAGGGTGGGCATGGGTGGTCTGGCAGGTGTGACACCTCTGGGTGGGGGCCGCCACCCTGGTCCGCCCCCATCTCCCCAGGTTCCAGTCATCTGCTTCCCTTGGAGACAGCCCCCACCGCCTCCTCCCAGCCACGGCCTGTTCTCATCCTCGGCTC
Organism: Miniopterus natalensis; assembly: GCF_054644295.1. Lineage (NCBI taxonomy): Eukaryota > Metazoa > Chordata > Mammalia > Chiroptera > Miniopteridae > Miniopterus > Miniopterus natalensis. The sequence continues at coordinate 94,883,184 of NC_142084.1, forward strand.
CAGCCTGTCTGCCGCTGCCAGTCTGATGGCCCTGCCGTTCATTATTTATTTCCTCATGTTCTTTTCCACAAGCTTCCACGCGATGCTGACTGGACCGGGAAAGGGAATGAACGGCTCCCAGGCACTTAGTGCAGTGGGCAGCTGGACAGAGGTCGGCTCGGTCCTCACGGTGGGCCCCATTTTACAGATGAGAGAAGCTGAGGCTCAGAGAGGTAAACTGGTTTTCCTAGCCTGAGTCACAGAGCCGGGATCCACCCCTAGAAACGTGTCCTCCGGAGCCCACCATCTCCCCCACCCCTTGGTGGCGTGTCTGTCACACTTGTTCATTGCAAGTTCATTGCACACTATGGAGAAGTAAATGGGGGGGTGCCCATGGATGGGGAAAGGTTGGTGCTCCTGGGACAATGGAAGGATTCAGCTCCAGCCAGCACGGTTGGAACGTGTCCTTTCCATGCTATAAGGAATTAAGAGCTGAAATTAAAACGAAAGGGAAACACACACACACACCCCCCTTCTTTTCAAGGCAGACAGCTGACTTCATTCTAGCCACGGGAGGTCGGGAAGCTGGCAGCGCGGGGAGGAGGCCCTGCGGGAACAAAGGGGCACTATTGATGGCTTCTGCCGTGGCACAAGTGGAGCGAAGGCCACCTCAGACTCGCTGGGGCCCGGCTGTCAAATTGTCATTGTTTTCATGTCTGGGGCTGGGGCTGCAAACCAGAGGGGGTTGCATGTGCTGGCTGTGGTGACCCTCCCTGGCTCAGTGGCCCTGCTCCCCCCCATACACCGGTGTCCCACTGTCTTAGGGCCTGGTTGGGAGGTACAAAGCATGGCAGTGGTGAGGGACCAAGGGAACAGATATTCAGGGGTGGTGTGGACACTCATTTCATCCCACAGTAGTCATGACCAGTGAGGATTAGCCTCCCCATTTATAAAAGTAGGGAAACTGAGGCATGGGGAGCTAGGTGATGCAAGGGCACGCAGTCAGAGGGGCAGCAAGCATCCTGAGTCCCCTCCACACCCCCTGCTCCTGGCTGACACCCTGTGGGAGAATCGCCTTCGCCCTCTGGGAACCCTGCTCCGTTTCTGAGCAAGTCATTCATTCGTTCATTCATTCTTTTTTTCGTTTGTTCGTCTGTTTACTCTCACAGTCACTCTTACCTACTCGATAAACGTGTACTATGTGTCTGCTACGTGCCAGGCACTTCTGTCTTCTGTCCCTTGGGCTTTAGGTAAATGAGAGTTTAAGCAACAGGGTTGAGGTGGGCCAAAGAATGGAAGCTACCCGAGGCCCAGGTGCTTTGCCCCTATTGAATGTTGTTCAGCACAAACACGTCTTGGCATTTACCTGAGGAGACACTGTGCCTCCGCCTCAGCTCCTCCATCTGTAGAATGGGATCCTCGGAGTGCCTGGAACCCAGGCGACTGCAAAGAATCTGCCTCTCTGCCTGTGCTGTCCTACCTTCCCATAAATTGATTTGTTTCCTTTTTAAAGAGTCAAGTAGAAAATGGAAATTGAGACCCAAAGGCCTAATCAGGGGAAGAAGTGACATTTTATCCATTCTTCTTAGCGCGGGTCTCAGAGAGGTTTAGAGAATCTCCAATCTAGCAACAAGGCTGGAGCCTGTCGGTCAGCTGAGGATGAGTTTGGGGCTCATTTACTGAGCACCTACTAAGTGCTAGGAGCTCCAGGGGCGTTTCCTGCAGTGCAACAATTGGCAAGGTAGGAATGGTCTTTCCATTTTGTAGGTGAAAAGACTGAGGCCCAGAAAGGCTCTCTCGCGGCCAGAGTAAGTGACAGCCGCCCCTCCGCTTCCGAAAGCTGGCGGTATCTCTGCTATCACAGCAGGGAAGGCCCGGTGGACTTCCCAGTGCTCGGCCCACCTTCGCCCCATCCAGCAAGGAGGGCCACACCTCCCAGCCCCTGCGCCCACTGCGGTCTGGTTCCCTTCCTCGTGCGGAGCCGTGGGCTGTGGGAGCGAAGTGTCTCGGTGGTGATTGGCTTTATTTTTATTTGAATTCATCCTGGGCCCATCCCCACAGGCCAGGGAGACGCTGCGTCACCCTGCTCCCTAGTGCCACCCTTCCTTCAGTCTCTTCTTGAGATCCGCTTAGGCCTCCTAACACCTGTGGTTGGTCATTCACCCCCATTCCCACGGCTACCCCCCCCCCGCCCCATCAGCAAAGGAGCCACAGAGGAAGCCTGTTGTCTTGCCATTGCCAGTGCAGGGCCTGAGTCCAAGGCCAAACAGACCATCCGGTGCAGCCTCGAAGCCACATTTACTTCCCCGTGACCTCAGGACGACAGCTGACCGTGACCGACCACCTCCTTGGATGAGTCCAGACATGGTAACCTGGTGCTGGGGGCTCCTGTGACCACCCAGATTTCCGCACCCAGGGTTGCCATGGCCTGAGAGCCCCCCAGGACCCCTGCCCACAACTCGAGGACAGCAGGGGCCGTGGCAGCGTCAGGCGGCTGTTAGATTTCTTTCAGCTTTGAAAGAAAAAACAGTGGCAGACTTTCCCGTCCTCAGTTGACCAGTGACCAGCACCTCAGCAGATATAGGACAGCAGGGGACATTCGGCTGAGCTGGGTCCACACAGGGCTCACTGCAGTTACTTAGCAGCTTCCATGCTCCCAGGGCCTCAGTTTCCCCACAGCTGTGTTCTCTCGTGCACCTCAATACTTGCGTTGTCTCCTGCTCGGGGCCAGCCTGGTGAAAGGGGCCTCAGACCGGGCGCCAGGCGTATGTGAATCATGGGCGCCCTCGGGCTCCAGGGTGTGCAGATGAATATAGATTTGTGTGTGTGGTTATTTTTTATTTTTTTATTATTTGCTCCATTGCACTTAAGTCACATTTTCCTATCCTCCGATCCAAGCTCTAAAAGCATTTTGTGGTATAAAATCTCCCATCATCTGATCCACTCTACTGAAATAACCCAGCTCCCCTGGCGTCATCTTCCTCGAAAAGTGCCCCTTCGTCATGCTCTGAGGCTGGCAGGGAAAGGCCTTGCCCACTGAAAACACTTCACAGTAATCCCCCCAGCGCCCCCAGCCTCTCCGCTCCCTGGGGGCTGCTCCGGTTTCTGGCGCTGTTCTTACTGGAATGCCAGCTGCTCCACTCACAGCCCATCCTCACAGACCCGCTCTGTCTGCCCTGGGCCTCACAGGCCTCTGCTGAGCTCATCTCGTAGAAATATCATTTTAAAAATAAATGCTGGTTCGATTCGCACTTCCCTCTCGCCTCCGCTGTGCCTTCTGGCCTTCTCCACTTGGCACTGGAGAGTCCATTAAGGCACTGCCCTCTCCCAGATTCCTCCAGTGGTCGAGTGTCGTAGCTGGCCAGCCCCCGGTGGTGCCTTCAAGGCAGTCTCAGCCCCTCTGGGGCTGCCCAACCTGGGGGAACAAGTGAGAGCTCTGGAGGCAGACAGACTTGGCCCTGCCACACACTTGCTGTGTGACCGTGAGCAGTTATCTCCCTCTCTGGGCCACAGGGGTACATGAGTGAAGAGGAGCCTCCCTCCCAGGTATACGGGGTGGTGGGTGGTATTGGTCCTTATGAACGGCGTCAAATATGTGCCCAAGGGGAAAATACATTTAAAGTTCCCTTGCAAACCTTCCATGAATTCTTTTCTTCATCGTTCATACTTGATTATCTTATGGCACCAGAAGGCAACTCATAGGCGGGTCAGAAAGCTTTGAGTCACACATGGCGTGAGTCTGATACGTCTCAAGCGGAGTTCCAACAGCTTCATAGCCAAGCGAGGAGTCCGCGGGGCAGTCATTTCGTGCCCGAGCAGCAGTAGTGTGGTGTTTGGAGCGCAGACTCCACGAAGCTTTATACCCGCGTTCGGCCCCTAATTACTGTGGCTTTAGACGAGAGATTCGGTGTCTCCGTGCCTCAGTTTCCTTGGCTGTGAAGGAGGTATGCCTGGGGATTCCACGGTGGGAGGCAGGAAGCGCCCTGACCGTGCGGGGCCCAGGGAAGGCGGCGTGTAAGCGTGTCTGTTTCGTTGTGGTTATTATGTGGCGGGAAGCTACAGAGTACAGACATACAAGTGACATTCATTATCACCCCCCGAAGACAGCAATTCTGAGCAATTTTGACCTCCAGGGGACATTTGACAATGTTTCGAGACATTTTGGTTGTCACAACAGGGAGAGGACACTACCAGCATCTCATGGGTAGAGGCCCGGGATGCCGCCAGACGTCCTTCAGTGCACAGGACCCCACAGGGAACTACCTGGTCCCGAAAGTAAACAGTGCCCTAAGCAACCGCGCCTCATAGCAGCTTCCTGGTAGCAGCACCAGCCCTTCTCTCCTCGAGCACTTGCCCGGTTGTCATTTTGCGTTGATCGATCGGAATGGCTATTTGATGACTGCCGTCCCGCGGGTAGTGCAGAAGCTTCTGAGATGTGTTTCTTGCTCCAGTCCATCCAGGGCCCTGCCGCCTCTTCAGCCCACCCAGATCTGCCACAGGCTGCACTGCTCCCAGACCTGTCAGGCACAGATTCAAGTCCCAGGATTGCCACTGGCTGGCTCTGCGACCTTGGGCCAATGGTGCCACTTTTCTGAACCTCCTCCATTCCTTTCTCTGCCGATGGGATTGTAAATATCTGATAAATTAGAGAAGTTAAGACCACAGGCCCCAGGGTCCAGACATACCTGGATTCAAGTCACAGTGCTGTTGCTTACGGTGCAAACTTAGTTACCTGACTAAGCCTTGGTTTCCTCGCCTGTGAGGTGGGTCATATCATCCCCTTCTTCATTCTGAAGGTTAAAATGGGAATTTAAGGAGCTGCTGCTGTTTGCTTTTATCTTTATTAAATTCATTATCCAACAAGCGGGTTTTTTGGAGTCCCGAATGTGCTCCAGACCCATTGATTCCCGTGTGATGGGCAGAGCGGCCGCGCTTGCTAAGCTCATCGTCGGTGACTGGGAAGGAGGCTGGCTTGGCAGGCCCCCCAGCGCTGACCTCTGACCTCCCCGTTTTTAGATCTGTGCCATCATTGGCGGGACCTTCACCGTCGCCGGCATCCTGGACTCGTGTATCTTCACAGCCTCCGAAGCCTGGAAGAAGATCCAGCTGGGCAAGATGCATTGATGACCTGCCCGCCCCCCTCGGCCAAGGACCCAGCACCCTGGCTCCTGTCCTGAACCTGGCCCAGGATCTGGCTGCATCCCAAAGTGGGGGGAGGGGAGGCGGGGTGGCTCGCCGGTTCGCAGCTACCTCTTTTCCCCATGTTTCCTTTCAGACGAATTACGCTGCCTGAAGTTGTGGTGCCCCTTCTCCTGAGGAGCCCCAAGACCAGAGTCAGAGAAGGGGTGCTCGGGGATGTTGGGGACCACTCCTGGGAGGGCTGGAGTCCCTTCTCTCGCGCGGGACCAGCCCAGAATCCATGTCGACCAGCTCCCAGCCAGGCTTTGACAATCTCTCAGCCCCCACAATTTGGACGCACTAATCACTTGGTTTCCCCCCTGGGCAGCCAACCCGCAGACCTGGATTCTCAGCTCTGGACCAGGCTGCCCAAAGGTACCCCCCACCTGGCGCCTTCAACAAAGGATGGTACTCCCCCCACCAGCGGCTGCTTCGTGGGCTGTAGGTGGAACCCTGGCTGCGGCTCCACCCTCTCCTGCCTGACCTAGAGCCCGGGCCTGGAGGCCCCCCCCACGTCTTGTCTTTTCTCCAAAGAAGCAGATGGCCTAGTTGTCACTGGGCGGGTGGCGGATTCCCCCTCCTCAATTCACATTGTTCCCCTGAAGCCCCCACCAATGTGCCTCAGCCCCCCTGCCGTGTCACAACAGCATCTCTTGGTGGAGGGGCTGGATGTGACTGGGAAGTCATCCTGAGAACCAGACAGGGTTTGTGGGCTTCTGCCTAGACAGGGTGCATCTTTCTCTACAACCCCAGAATAATCACGCCTCGGCCCCTCCCAGCCGCCGCCAGCAGTCCCAAGGCCTTAGGTGGGGAAGCAAAGCAGACCCACCCTTGCCCCCCGCACACCCACCCACCTGCCCACCCTCGGGGCTCCGAGAGGTGCACAGTGCATGGCCCTCTCTGCAGCCCCGTCTTGACGCCTTGCCACTGAGCTCCCCCATGGGCTGGCCACACACCAGCACGTTCCTGGTCCCTGGGGTGGCCCCATTGTCCCCCCACTTGCTCCTGAGGTGGGTCCCTACCCCTCTTCTCTCCCTTTAGTCCTGAAAGGGAGGGGCAGTGGCCCAGGCCCGCTTCCACCCAGGGAATTTCAGATATGCCCTGGTGTCCCAGGGAGACAGCGCCGCCTGTTTTCCATTTATATCAAGATTGTTGGCATACTTTTGTAATTAAGGGGCGTGCCCAGGGGAAGGAGTTTTAGCTTATCGATATAGATAGCTCAAGTCTCTGCCATTTGTAATTTTTGGCTCTGGATTCCAAGTAGAACAGCTTTCCGCTTGCATTTGAGTTGACTGATGTGCGTGTAACTGCATTTGGTTATTTCTGGTATCTTGGCCACTTAGATGGATTTTTTTTTACGTTCTGTTCCCCAGTTACTGAAAGGAGTCCCTTTAGAGGATGGGCGGGGTAGGGTGGGGAAATGTGTGGGATGCACAGGCCTCGAAATTCCACTTTTATGCATTTGCAAAAAATTCTTGAGGACATAGGGGATGTCAGTTTCCTACGGAAGACACACCTCCAACCCGTTACTTACAAACAAATTCTCAAGGGAAAAAAATGTTTTAGTTCTTTCCCTACTCATTGGATTCAAATAGATTAAAGGGCTGATTTTCAGAAATGTCGCTGTGTGTTTTTTTCTACTTGGTTGTGGCTGGGCAGCCCGGGGGCTCGATCCCAGAGGGAACTTAACTCTCTAAGAGAGAAATGGGGAGATGTGAAAAAGACCTGTGAGGAGGATCAGAAAGTCATCCTCCGGACTCAGTGCCCGCTTTATTGAATTCCTACAGATGTTCCCAGATCTTTTCTAGCTGTGGAGCCTCCTGCACCTGTCCGTGCCCCAGTTTGCCCAGGTGGAAATGGGCTCATAACAACCTCATAGGACTGTCGCAGAAATGAAATCTACAATATGTGCCAGTCAGTTATCCTGGGTCAGGACGAGCTCGTGTATGCAGGAAAGTGGGACCTGGTGGGTTTTCAAACATGGTAGTAGTTCCATATTGGTATTTCCGAAAGAATATAATCTCCCTGACAACGGGGCTGGCGTTCTCCCACGGCTTTGGGCCAAGGGCTGCACGCACGTGGACAGACACGTCAGGGATGAATGTGGGGCCAGCCAGTCTGCGAGACAGTCTTCTTTGACCCTCCCCACCCCTCTTAACATCCTGTTTGCCACTTGAGTCGTCACGCTCAGCACTAGCGTAGCCAGGTGCGCGGACGTGTGTCCCCAAGCCCGTTCCTGCCAGCTGTGGCCTGCGCTGTGACAATGTGGCTCAGTCAGCCAATGAAATAGGACCGGAAAGGGCAAGAATACTTTGGAGAGAAATGAGAAAGGTGTATTGCCACTGCCCCCTCAAAATGATACTGAATTCTCGGAATAAGACTGCTGGAAGGCCTGGGGGAGGGGGGGACACGGGGGAGTCCTTGGGGATTCACACTCCCCAAGTTCTCACTCCACGTTAGAGAAACCAAACGCTGAAACCTTGGCTTGACCTGATGTAAGGAAAACAAAGGGGAGCTCCCCTCGGGGTGCTCGGTGAAGCAGCCTCGCTTCAGGGTCCGCAGGTTGGAGAGTGTTTCTGTTGCCTAACAGCCGAGGTGTGTGTCATTTTCACGGTGTCCCTCAGGCCAGCTCTCAGCTGTCTGACCAGGTGGAGTTTACAGCGTTTCCCACGCGGGGGAGGTGACAGCTAGGGGCTGTGGTGGTTCGGCAGAAATGGCTTCTCCTGGGGAGGTGGCAGGAGAGGTGACATCATAGAGCCACATCAGTGAAGGGAAGAGCTGGCCCAGGTAGCGCTGGCACCCAGCGCGGGTGCGAAGCCTGGCGGAAGGGCGTAGGCCCTGCGCTCATAACCGTAGCTGTGGTTGGTTTTTATTTACATGTCAGATTTTTTTAACAACTCCCTTTTGGAATTTTATTTTTTAAATCTAAATTGTATTTTGCAATTACAGTTTACATTCAGTATTATTTGGTATTAGTTTCAGGTGAGCGGCACAGCAGCTAGACAATCATATACTTTACAAAGTGGTCCCCCCGCTGCTTCCAGCACCCACCTGGCACCGTGCGTAGTTACTACGCTGTCACTGACTATATCCCCTAGGCTGTCCTCACAAATCCATTTTTGGTTCTCGCCAGAAGCAGAGACACATTTTGTCAACGTGTCGGGTCACCGGTGATCCCAGTCCCTTCTGAAGAGACTGGTTCGGAGCAGCTCCAGCACTCCCCGCAGCAGGCGCCCAGGATGGGAGGGGACATAGGGGGGCCACGTTCCCCCAAGGCCGTTTGTTCCCCGGCAGGTGCCTTCTGTCTGTTACGTAGCGATGAGGTCACACACTTTATTCTGACCAAAAGAAATTATTTTTGCTGTAACCCTTGTTACCAGGGGTTGGGAATTCTCCCTGCTCCAGCAAGGAGTGCCTGTTCAGGCCTGGCCTGTCTCAGTCCTCGCAGCAATCCTGTGAGGGGTGACCCGTCCTAGAGCTGAGATGTAATAATCGTCTCTGGTCGCACAGCTGGCAGGTGCTAAGGCTGGAACGCAAGCCCATGTCCGCCTGACTCCAGGGGTAGGGAGAATTGCATGGTTCCACCTCAGTCCCCAGGAACTGATCTGTGTCAAAGGGGAAAATGGACCCTCCCCCCCAAAAGAGGGAAAATTGAAAGTAGTAAGGGTACTTTTGTGGGTTTTTTGTTTCATTTTTCCTTCCTGCAGAGGAGAGCTAAATTGAACATGGGGATTTTCTTAAACAAAAAATTTAAAACTCTTAAAACATGGGTTTAATTACACCGTAGTACATTTTCATAGCCCTGTTGGAGGAAAATCAGAAAAGAGCCATTTAAAAGGGGAAATTAAAGTCACCCCGAATTCCCCTAATTAGAGATCATCATTGTCCACATTTTAATGATATTCTTCCATAAACAAAATGGGATCGTTCTGTTAATATTATTTTATAGTTTACTTTTTCCCTCACGTAATAGATACCTTTCTATGTTAATAACTATGGATCTTACCATCTTTACTGGCAGCAAGATAATAACTATATTGAACACATAATGCTGGGCCATGTCCGTTCTGCGCTCCCATCTCATTTAGAACCTGCTTTCTTACCTGTAAAAGGGACAGCTCAGAGGGTTGTTTAGCAGATTAAGTAAGGTAATGTGTGTAAAGCTGTTAGCACAATATCTGACAGGAACATCTCAGCCTAATAAAAAGAGCAATTATTCATTCATTTAATAAACAGTAATTTCTACCAATTAAGTGCTTGCTTTGTGCCAAGCATTACGCTAAGGGTTGGTTTAATCCTGACACCTAACCGATGAGGTAAATATTATCATTATTCCCATTTCTCAGATGAGGAAAGTGAGTGACCGAGAAAGAGTCTAAATACTTTATCCAAAGCTGCAGAGCCAGGAAGTGGTGGAGATCCAAACCCAGGCCATCAGAATGCAGGGCTCACGCACTTCTCCACCACATCACCCTCTGCCCTGAGACATAAAAACATCCCCTGGGCAATTCCTTTGTGCCAGGCACGGTGCTAAGGTCCTGGGGCTTCTCTACCAGTCCCTGTGCATGTTTCCAAGGGTGGGCATGAGGCAACATAGTAGCCAATCCCACTAAGTCCATATTAGAGTGACACGGCCTCAGGCTCTCGTCATCTTATCTGACATCACTGCGCCTGTCTTAATTTCACTGAACCTTGGGGGTGGCTGAGGTGGGGTGTAAAGAAATACAGTACCTCCCTGCCCTGTTTGATCATGAAGATGCCCCGATTATCTTGGGTTGTGATGATCTCCCGTACTTGGTTGCCCTTCATCAGTGAGGCTCTGTGCTCCTCGGGGGCAGGGAGCCGATCTCACCCCTCCCCAGACGTCTTTGATCTAGCCCTGCACCGTGGCTCCATGTAGGTGCCAAATAAGTGGTGACTGAACTAATGAGTAAATGGGTGAATGTGTGAGTAAATGAGCAGGTGAGTGAGTTAATGAATGAGTGTGATAAAGGAGTCAATGAATGAACAGAGGAGGAGCCAGTGAGGGAGCGAATGAATGCAGGAAGGAGCGGGCTTGGGTCTGATGAACACTGCAAGACCTGCTCTGAGAACCCTCTGACCGCCCCTGTGAACTCAACCGTAATAGCATCTGCTTCTGTCTTGCCCGTGGGAAGTGACTTCCTCTTTTTTTGGTCCCGTTTTATGAAGATGTAATTGATGTTATATCAGTTGAAGGTGCACAACGTGTTGATTTGTTACTTACGTACTGAGAAATGACATTGGGAGATGGCTGACACAGTAGCGTTAGCTAACATCCCCAGCATCTCGCAAAACTTTTCTTTTCTGGTGAGAACATGTAAAATCTTCCTTTCTTATCTCTCTCCCCCACGTCCACACAATGGACACACAATGCCGTTGTCTCAACAACGTCCACTCGGAGCCCTCTGCCTCCCTGACTTCTGCAAACAGCCCAGGTGCAGCCATCCTCCTAGGGTCCCAAAGCCAGAGGCCTCCAGCACTGACTGCAGGGGGTCTGGAAGGAAACCTAAAGCAGGACCCAGCAAGTCCAGGGAGAAGTCAGCTGCCCTGGCTGACCGTGAGTGTTAGTAAATGCTAACCATGAGTGTTAGTAAATGCTAACCATGAGTGTTAGTAAATACCAGCGTTGAACAATTTCACCACCAGGGGCCAGGCCCACGAATGGAGAGAGCCCGAGAGATGCCCGATCCTGGCAAGACATCCCTCTCTCTGAATTTCAGGGTGCCCATCTGTTGGTGGCACCCACACTCTCCTGTCTGGCATAACGGAGGCGGTCATTGGATGCGAACTGAATGAAAGAATGAATCAGTTCATTCACTGAATGCATCAGTCTGCGGCGTCCCCCGCACAGCGGAGCCTAGATCCCGAGCCCTTTCATTCCCCGGGGCCGCACGGGCAACCACAGCCCCGGCTGCGCGAGTTGGCCTTTTCTGGAGGCGTCTGCGAAGGTTAAAAGACAGACAAACAACAACAAAAACAAAACAACACAAACGGAGACCACAGCCCGAGGGACTGCGATCCCACCCCAAACCGCAGGGGGCGCCGTTCGGCTTCGCTTCGAGGGAGGGGGGCACCGCTTTTTTTCTGCGCTTGCGCGACCAGGGAGCCTCACTTCCTGCCCGGCGCGCGCACCGTGTGGCCACTTCCGGCGCCAGGTAGGTGAGTGAGTAGAAGCTGGCTTTTTCTCCTGACCGTGGAGCCCCCCGCCGCGTAGGACCCTTCCCCGCCTGCCGAGGGGCTTCCCGCCTCCCCGAGGTCTCTCTGCGCGACCCCGGCCGTGCAGCCTTCTCTAGCCCGAGCCCTCCCGCCTTAGTCGGCCGCAGGCGCCGGTGCCGCCGTCTCGCCACGACCCCTCTGGTCAGGCCTGCACCGCCCGCGCCTGCCTTGCTCAGCCCAACACCCAAGCCCCTCACATCGCCCGTTCTCCCCCCGCTGCCCCCATCAGTCGCCTTCTTCCGAGGCCACCTTTTGTAGAGCACTTGCGGGGAGATGGGCAGGCCCTGGCGCCCCACGGAACGCCCCTTGCGTACTTCCCTCGCCGCTGTTTGCAGACGGTCGCCATGAAGTTCAACCCCTTCGTGACCTCGGACCGCAGCAAGAACCGCAAACGCCACTTCAATGCCCCCTCGCACGTGCGCCGGAAGATCATGTCTTCCCCTCTGTCCAAGGAGCTGCGGCAGAAGTACAACGTGCGCTCCATGCCCATCCGAAAGGACGACGAGGTCCAGGTACGTCTCCCGCGGGCTCCAGGTACCCAGGTGCTTAGCGCGCGGGCTCCGCCGTTGCCCGGAAACGCCGGGGGTGCCTGGGCCTCGGGGGGTCATGACCTCACTTGCCCTCAGCACCCTGGCAAGTACTGTGACCCTGCTGATGTGTTAGACCGGAGATGGGGCCCAGACTCACCGGAGAGCACCTGCCCGGCCTAATGAGCAGTCAAGTTCAGTTCTCTAGTAGTAATTTATTCTAAAAAATAGTATGTCAGCCAAGCGACACTCTTGCTTTTTGATTCCATGTGAGAGTCTCTGGTCATATAGAGTGTGGTGGGCTTTCAGTGAAGCGTCGCTGTTCTCTTTTCAACCTGAGCATGGCCTTGGTAAGTAAGCTGAACAATCTAGGTAGACGTTTTAGGAGTATTGAGATTCTGCAGTTCTTTAGATGAGGTATTTCCTCTACGCTGATTAATGAACGTCACCTATGTTGTAGCTCCTGTTTAATAGGCTCTTGCTTTCAGAGAAACCTTAATCTGGTTGAGTTTTGAATAGAGTTGGAGCGTGAGCAGATTTTTGATATGTGAAAATAGCCCATGACATTTTAACTTAACATTAAAATTGTTTTGACTATAGAATATTTGTACTAATTGTAGAAATCTTAAAATTTGGAAGAATTTAAATTTTAAAAATAGTCACCTGTAATCCTACTTCGTGCCTCCTGGCAGCCGTTATCAATGTTTGGATTCATTTCAGTCTCATCATGTTAGGTACCATATACATGAAATATATACATACAAGATTCAGATTCTGACTACATTCTATATATAGCTTTGTATTCTCCTTTTTTCTCTAAAGGTTATATCTTGAGCATTTTCCTAGGTCATAAATTATGTTTTGAAAACATGGGTTTTAAATGGTTGTGTGAGCCTCAGTATATCTTCAACCATTCTTTGTTTACGACTTCAGAGTGACAGTATTTTTTATATAGTTGACATATGGCATTATATTAGTTTTAGGTGTACAGTGGTTTTATCTTTAATCTCAGGATTAGTTCTGTGATGGCCATTCTAGCTCAAGGAGTTTTTTGTTCTTCAGACATGAAAAGGAAAAAATTCAGGTAGAGAAATTCTACCTGCCTTAGAATAACCCAAAGCAGATTTATAACAAAAAATAGCAGACCTTTGACCACCAGGATTTATCTGCTTTTGTACAAAAGTTGTATGTTAGCCTATGCATTCCTGATAGTGTCCTCACTATGATGTTCATGAATTAGAAATGGGGGGGTTCTGTCTTTTGTATTTTCTCTCAGGTGGTTCGAGGACACTACAAAGGTCAGCAGATCGGCAAGGTAGTACAGGTGTACAGAAAGAAATATGTCATCTACATCGAGCGGGTGCAGCGTGAGAAGGCTAATGGCACAACTGTCCACGTGGGCATTCACCCGAGCAAGGTATAGCCCGGGACTGGGCAGTGGTAGCAGCCACGTAGCGTAGTGCAGCTAGTGCAGCTGTTAGATGTTGACGTGTTGGTCCTCTTTACACAGGTGGCCCTAGCAAGGATCCCCTGAGGGAGGTCAGGCAGGCTTGATTGAGGCACTGGCTTAGTGATATCAAGGACCCAGATTCTTTTCTTATCTGTTTTGTCATCCTTGGTGAAGGCTGTCTTCAAGCAGGTAGCAAGGGGATTCCAGGCATTCCAGACCTCACTTCCCTACTAGATGATGTCCAGAGGGAGAACAGAGACCATTTCTTCCTGTGGCCCTCATACCCACCTAGTGGGATATGCTGTTCTTCCCTTGCACCCCCACTTTATATTCTGTATTGTAGGGTCTCTCCCCCAGAGTTTCAAATCCTTAAGGCAGAATAGTTGGGCCCCTACCTCATGATCTCTGCATTACCCAGTAGCTGGCAGGAATGCAGAGGTTTCTTAATGCATTTTGCCAACCAAGGGAGGTATACAAACCAGAAAGATGCTGGTAGCATAATTTTCCCAACTCAAATGATATTTCATATCACTAAACTCTAAATGGTTTCCGAAGTCCTCAGGACTTAGGGGAGTAGGAGGTTGGGTAGCAGAAAAAACCTAAGCTGCGATTGTTGAGGGAACCTCTGCCATACAAATTAACCATGGCTATAAATCCTTTCCACTTAAAAAGCTTAAGGATCTGTTTGTTTTCTCATTCCTAATAGGTGGTTATTACCAGGCTAAAGCTGGACAAAGATCGGAAAAAAATTCTCGAACGCAAAGCCAAGTCTCGACAAGTTGGAAAAGAGAAAGGCAAATATAAGGAAGAACTTATTGAGAAAATGCAGGAGTAAATATAACCTGTTGTGCAACCACAGTGTAGCTGTAGGTTTTTAGCCTGGTGTGTTCTCCTTTGAAACTTTTCAAGGTGTTTCTGGAATATTCCATTTCCTTCCTGGTTTATTATTGATATGTGGCTTTGTAAATCTGTTGTTGTTTTGATTAATTTTATGAATAAAAATTGGAAATGTTTCTTAATTCCAAGTGAACTTTGCATTGTTTTATAGATAACGCCCATCTTATTATCAATTCCCATCTGCTATTTCATATGTTTAATCTGCACACCAGCAGAATAGCAGTGGTCAGATGGCCTTGCTCCTGCCTGGACCCTCATGCTGATGGGGTGGACAGGATAGGGCTGCTCCCTGATACAGGACTTTGTTCCCCTCGGTGGCGGTCATGATGTGAACTGAAACACACAGGCTCCACTGGGCAGCTGGTGTGTTTTGCACACCCATGTCTCAGGTCTGTGGGATTGCCCTCTGACTAGCTTCCTTTCCCTCATGCTCCAACCAAACCAAATGGCGTGCAGCTCCCTAGCTGGGCTGCCCTGCCCAAGGTCTTGACTTTGCAAGTGCCATTTCCATGTGACTAAACTGTCCCTCCTCTCTCCTGGGGCTAACTCAGGAAATTGATGGCCTATAGGCAAGGATCAACTCACAGACAGATTTTGTTTGTCCTGTTGCTTTTCATGATTAAAAAAGTTAATTTCCAACATTTAAAACTTAGATCCACAGAGAAATCCAGGTCTTGTGCTTCCTCTGGCTGCACGGGGCCCTGGTCCTGAACAGCATCAGTTGTGTGGAGCCGGGGGCTGGCTGCTTCCTTTCCAGCTCCCTCCACTCCTGTACCCTAAGTGCCTGGCCCCCACTGGCATCTGAGTTTTAGATTCCACATCTAACTTATAATTACTCTTCAAGATTTAGCTCCAGGGCCACATCTGAAATCCTGCCTTTCCCTTGTGATAATCTGTTGATTAAAATGCATCAGGTAAAACAGAAACTTGTGGGTTAGGATATATCCATCATTTATACAGTATATGAATAAAGTAGGTACCCCACGCAGCAGCTATGCTATTAGCATGCTAAGCTATATGTCCAGTCAGTACAATGAGGTCAACCAGTAAGGTCTGTAGTTTGTTCTCATTTGAGATCTGTCTTTATTCTCAACCAACGCTTAGGACCCCAAAAGTTGCATGAAAGTCAGATTTCATACTAGATTAAGTTTATTTTAAGGATGACATACTTTTTTCTTTTTTTAATTGATTTGAGAGGGAAACATTGATTTGTTCCACTTATTTATGCATTCACTGGTTGATTCTTACATGTGCCCTGAGTGGGGATTGAACTCACAACCTTGGGGTATAGGAATGACACTCACTAACTGAGCTACCCAGCCAGGGCAGGACAACATATTCTGATGCCTGGTGTGAGCCCTAGTCTCCAGCCAATACTGTTAAAAATATATTTCCTAGTAATCAGACTTGGCTTATTTTCAGCAACTCCTTCAATACAAGTGATATAGATAAGCGCTTTGAGAGCTGATTACTTGAGGTACTGCCTGTAAAGCAGAGTTGAGCGAACTGTAGCTATTGTCTTGTAAAGGAGAATGGAAGTGGTTTGCCCATGCAGAGGAAAAAGTTTTTCTCTAGGGAGTTCAGACAAATGCTGGTTCTTGAATGAAGGGGCGGGTTTAAGGGCAGCAGTATTGTGTTTTGGCTGCTGCAGGAAATAGGGGCTGGAGAATGCCAGCTGGGTGGGCCTGCCTATCAAGGCTCAGGCCCTGGGGTTTTAGCGTGTTTCCTGAAATGACTGAATTAAACATTTTCCTGCTGACCTTTTCATCAGATTTGCAGATGTCCATTCACTTGAGTCAGTCCCCTTGTGCTATTTTGGGAAGACTCCAAACTTTGAAACTTCAGACAACTGCTGCTGAATGCCTGCTTTCATGCTGCACTCAGACCTGAGATGTTCAGCCGCAGAGCTGTCATGGGAGATGGGGAGGCAGCGAATCTCCCGACGACCAGACAGAACTCTCCTAACCAGGAGTCCCCCGGACTCTGCTGATGCAGCGGGCATCGAGCAGTTCCCATCTGGTGGTGGCTTGGGTCTTTGTTCATTGTTCTTTTAAATTAGTGTTTTGTAAAGAAGGAATAGTTATATATGGCACAGCATAAAAAGGTACAAAAGGTATACAGTGGAAAGTAAGCTTGCTCATCACTTTGACTTTCAGGCTCTCAATTCTCCCCAGAGGCAGCTACTGTTTCCAGTTTCTTTTGTATCCTTCCAGAAATATTCTATGCAAATACAATTGGGTGTTTACTAAAGTTTGATCCATAAAGAAGTCTTCATGAGGAAGGCAGGTCGTCCAGATTGAAACAATGTGAGGCTGATTTATTGCCTGAACACCTTAATTGAAGTATGAACATGCAGCCCTGGCTGATGCAGCTCACTTGGTTGGAGCACCATCCCATACACCAAAAGGTAGTGGGCTTGATACCTGGTTGGGAGCATGTGGGGGCGGGGGGGGCGGAGCAGTCAATTGGTGTTTCTCACATCAGTGTCTCTCAAAAATAATTACAAATATATAAACATGCACAAATATTAAATAAAGTATTCTTTTCTATTAGAAATAACTGAATCAACTACATCCTAAAACTAGAACTGGTTTTCAGAGGTCTCATCTTACGAAGTAAAGGTCTCTATCTTGTTAAGCAGTGTATAATTTAGGAGGGTTTGCTGGCTTACAGTTTGAAGTAGGAGAGGCAGCATGGCTTAGTGGGAGGAACAGGAGCTACAAAGACTCACATTCAGTCCCAGTCCTGTCGCTTAAAACAGACTTTGGGCAAGTTACAAACAGGAGCCTCTTTCCTAGTACGTAACATGATAATCTGTTAGGTGTTGTGAGCGCTGAATGCCACAGGTGACTCACAACACCCAGCTCAATGGCACGTGGGTGTCACTCAAATGGTAGATGCTGTAATCATTGGTGGCTGCCCACAGCACATGCTCCATATGTATCTGCTGAGCAAGTGAGGAGTGAAGCACGCTGGGGTGTACCACCTTCCAGATCACCTTAGAAAGAGCTTTATGCCTCCATGGCTTTGTGATTCTGTGCACCAGTTTTTATTTCCAGGGCCAGGCTGTGGAAACGGGGGCTCCTCAGGGGTTGCACTGTAGCATTTCGGTGAGCTCTTATTTACTTTTCCCCATTGGGGTTGCCTCTGAGGCTTTTCCTCCAGGAGTGGTTCTCAAGCCTTTTAGTCTCAACACCTGTTTACACATGTCAAAATTATTGAGGACCCCAAAAGCTTACATTTATATGGATTATATCTATCACATAATTTACCATATTAGAAATTAAAACAAAGTCTTAACATTTAAATACATTTAAAAATAATTTTTAAATAATTTTTAAATATAATAAACCCAAAACATATTAACAGAACTTTACATTTTTATATAAAATAACTATCTTTTCCAAAATAAAAAGAGAAGAATGTAAAGAGAAAAATGACATGGTACTATATTGTTGCAATATCCCCTGATGTCTGACCAGTGGATTCCTACAATACTTCTGCATTCAATCTGCCGCAAGATGTTCTGGGTGAAGCCCAGGAAGAAAACTCAGCATCACGCAGATTGATGGTTAGGAAGGAGGCCCCCACGAGTGGCTGGGAGAGTCCTAGTTCCTGGCTTTCCCTACAGTTTTCATTTGGACAGCGTGATAAAGTGTTTTTGACAGATTCACTGGTAGAGGGAGCTATTGGCCAATACTAGATCACAAATATAATATTAAGATTAAGGATTTTTCTCATTTCACAGGATAATATGGACAGAACTGGTGTCTGAACAGCCACTTCCCTGTGCTCCCTGACATCTGCTTCTCAAAAAGGCTGCCAAGAAGGCAAGACAAAAGTTAGGCTTAACTGGATCAACTTAAAAGAAAATACTTTCATTGATTTGAGAAACAGGAAAAAATTCACAATAGTCAAAAAGTGAAAGCACCACAAATATCCATTGACAGGTGAATGGAGAAGCAAAATATGGTCTATACATACAGTAGAATATTATTCAGCCTTGTGACATGTGCTACAGATGGATGAAACTGCAGGACATTATGCTGTGTGTTAAGCCAGACACAACAAGACAAATGCTGTATGATTCTACTCACAGGTATCTAAAGTAGTCAAACTTACAGAAACAGAAATTAGAATGATGGTTGCCAGGGCTGGGGGAGGGGGAGGGGGGAGTTGTTTCATAGGTATGGAAAGTTCTGGAGATTGTGTGTACAACAACGTGAATATACTTAACATTACTGAACTGTACACTTAAGAATGGTTCAGATGGTAAATATTATGTTGTATATATTTTACCACAGTTAAAAATAAATTTAGCCTCGCTGGGTGTGGCTCAGCAGCTGAGCATCCACCTAGGATCCAGGAGATTGATCTCGATTCCCGGTCAGGGCACATGCCCAGGTTTCGGGCTCGATCCCCAGTAGGGGGCATGCAGGAGGCAGCCAATCAGTGACTCTCATCATTGATGTTTCTCTCTCTTTCTCTCCCTTCCTCTCTCTGACATCAATAAAGACATATTTAAAAATAAATAAATAAAATAAATTTAGAGACTTGACTCGGGGTGGTGAACACACAATACACAGTTGATGTGTTTATAGAATTGCACCTGAAACTATATAATTTTATTACCCAGTGTCACCCCAATAAATTCAATTTAAATAAATCAATTAAAAAAAAATAAATGGAAAGAAAGTAGGAGCAAACTTTTTCTCTCATTTAGTTCTGGCTGATCTCACCCCTTCTTCTCTATTCAATTCAGTTGTACAAATGTTTATTGAGCACGTTTTATGTATAAAGTGCCCCTAAGGAGCACAGATCAGTTAAACGGTGCCTGTTTTCAAGGAGTTTGTCCGCTATGAAAAGGCTGGTTAAGATACACAAACAAGCACAATGCCATAGAAGATGCACTAACGGAATGAAACGGGTCTTAGAGAAGGAGGCGCTTGGACTGGAATTTAAGGACAACAGGATTTCTACCAAGGCTGAGTTTTTGGGGAGCAGTATGAGCAGGTAAAGGCTTGGAGTCATGTTTGAAGAGTTGGTACAGAGTTAAAGATTGTCAGTCCAACTTCCCATTTAACTCAAGAGTCCATCCTACCTGATAAAGAAAGAAATCAGGAGTTGAGGCGAGGGGAGGAAGTGTAACTATTGCAGGGAAACACTGGATCTGGTGTACAGATGTTTCCCATCCCGCTTCGGCTGGTGAGCTTCATAAAGCTCCTCGGCCCCTCTGAGACCTGGCTTACTCCCCTGTCCCCAGGTTGACACACGCTGTAACTGACCTACGTGAGGATCCTTGGCAGGCGTCAGGAACCCCAGGTTCATCTCTTTATTCCGGCTAATTCCTACTGTTCCCTCACTGCTCAGCTTGGGACTGGCTGGGGTGGAAAGCCCAACGCTACTGTCCACGCACCTTCGCGCTGCATTGAGCGGCTGAGGCAAGTCCGTCTCACCAGCCTGTGAACCCCAGGAGGGCTTCTGATCGTTTTCTGGAACCCCAGAACCTAGCACAGAGCACAAGACCTGCAACTGTGCTGCACGAGAGCTCTGGCTTCGCCCTGGGCTGGTGGCTCAGTTGTTCAGAGCATTGTCTGTACACCAAGGGGTCGCGGGTTCAATTCCTGGTCAGGGCACATATGTAGGTTGTGCAGAGGCAACCAGTTGATGTTTTTCTCTTTCTCTCTCTCAAATCAATAAACATATTTTCAGATGAGGATTTTTAAAACAACCCCAAAAGCACTGGCTTTGAATATCACACCCCTTAGAAGTGAATCCTGGCTCTGACACTTACCAGCTTTGTGGCTTTGGGCAAGATCCTTAACCTCCTCCCTGGGCCTTAGTTTCTTCCCCTGCAAAGTGGGGATAATAGGAAAACTGCCTCCTGGGCTGCAGCGAGGTGCTCAAAACGCGCTGCGAGGTTCCCAAGCGAAAGCTCACACAGACATTTATAGCGGTAACTTACTATTGCTAAGGTCTGTTGCATAAAAAGATAAAGGTGTAAATAACCACGCTTCTCCTAAAAGGGCCCCGTTCCTATCAGAAAGCTCTGCTGAGCGCCTGGGCCTGGCCCCTTCGCTCCGGGTCTCCGGGCTGAGTGACGTCCCGGGACCCTCCAGGTGAGGGCGGAGCTGTCTCTCGGGCCGGGGGGGGCGGAGTCGCGAGCGGGTCACGTGGGGGCGCGGGGGGCGGGCCCCGGCGCGCGCTGGTCACGCGGCCGGTGTTGACACTTCCGGGTGGGACCCGAGTGCGGCGGTGGGGCCGGGGCGGGCGGCTCTGCGGCGACCATGGCGTACAGCGGCCTCACGGTGCCTCTGATCGTGATGAGCGTGTTCTGGAGCATCGTGGGCTTCCTGGTGCCCTGGTTCATCCCCAAGGGTCCCAACCGGGGGTGAGTGCGCCAGGCTCGCCCCGGGGGCGGGGGGCAGGGGCACGGGACGCGCGGCGGGCCGGGAGGGGGAGGGGCGGCCCCGCACCGCGGGGACCCTCTCGGGTGGCCCCGACCCCCGAGCAGCCCCGATTTCCTTGTCGCAGCAGCTTCGGTGACTCCCGTCCGGCGCGCGAGGAGGGTGACCTCGGCCGACCGTTCTTGGGAAGGAGTTTTTGGGGGAATTTTTTCTCGTCACGGTCCCGTGTGGGGACGGTGTAGTCGGAAATTGGCTTATACCGACCCAAGAAGAAGTTGGGCCTCGGCCTCCTGCTCTCCACCCAGTTGAGGCCTCGTTTGCCCAAAGGAAGGGAGTTAAATAAATAAAACAGAAACGGCCCCTCTGCGCTTCGCGTGTTGTCGCAGTTGCACCGGACACGCTCGTGCAGCGACGTCCAGCCCGGGCCTCGCGTCTGCTGGGCGCCGGGAGGTAGTTGGGGCCCCATCGGGAGCGGGGTTGTTACCGAGGAGCAGGAGGTGTCGTTCAGAATCCCCTGCGTCATACCTTTTGGAGGGCGCTCCCGACCTTGTGTGTGAGTAACAAGTTCTGAGGATGTTGGTGAAGAAAGACGCTTCCCCCCATGGTAATGAGAGCGTGATCTGTTTTGTGAGTAAACTTGTATGAAACAGAGGCTTATCTTCGAAGGGGCTTTAGGACACTTTTTTTTCTTCTTCTTGCCTTTTAGTTCCTCTTTTGCCTATTAGTCATTTCGTCTCAGTGCAAGATCATGTGGGGTGAAACTTAGACTGAAGTCACCGTTTGTCAGAATCACCATTTTTTTCCCCTTTGAGATTAATTGGTGGCTTCACAGAGCTTTGCATGCGCAGTAGGCATTCAACAACCATCTCTTGAGTGGATAATTCTATTGCCTTTATTAAAAGAAAGAACACTGTTACTTCCTTAATATTTTGTGACCCGAACCCCCTTTGCTCTCTTAAATAAACTTGTATTAGACCTGTTACTTCCAACTAGTTTAAAAGTAAAATATAATTTGTTTAAGAAGGAAAAATGGTGCATGAATTTCAATCATTTGGTAGCATCAGGTCCCTCTTGCCTGCCTCCCTCCCATCTTTCCAGCCAGTAATAGATGAAATGGAGTCAGAATCCAGGGGCTAGGAAAGCAGTTTATATTAATCAAATGTAATTTCTTAGACTTATTTCTCCTACTCGAGTTAGAGAACAACAGAGTACTTCTTTGTTGTGTTTCCATCTTCAACTATTTCATTACACCGGCGACTGTCAACCATTGTACTGCAAGAATTTTTAAAACATGAATACCTGACGAGGGTCACTGACCTCCTTCCCTTAGATTATCAAATAAAAAAATGACAACAGCCAACACAACAGTAGCCATCAGGTGTGAATGCCCTGTCTTGAACCATAAATGTAGGTCATGTAATAGAGTTGCATCTCACTGTTCAGGTCACATAAGGTTGCACCTCACTGGTTAATTCTTGGTACCAGAAATCCTTATATACAAGTATAGGTACCTGATTTTTAAAAAATTCACTTTGGAACAAATAGGGTAGGCAATTACTATTATTATTATTATTATTATTATTATTATTATTATTATTATTTTGTGAATCAATAAAATTTATACCTATTTTTTGTTAGATCGGCAAAAGTATATATTTTTTGTGTTCTGTAGAATTTTAATAATTAGCTTATGTGTGGCACGGGATGAAAAAGGTTGAAAATCATTGCATGACACCACTACCTGCCTTTCCAGCCTTCATACTCAGAAAAGCATTTATTAATGTGCCGGTAGCATTGACCGCTTTCTTAAAGACCCCCACCGGGGCCCACCCTGCCCAGCCTTGGACTTGATGCCACTGCTGTCATTCAGGGTAGTGAACTGCCTCCTATAGTGCACGGGGCTCAGTTTCTAGATCCGAGTGTCATGATTCAGGTTTGACCTGCTAGTGACATGTTATCCCTGTCTAAGTCTCCTCCTCCACCCCATCCTTGTATTTCCTGCTCTTGGCAGGATTGAGCAGGTCTTAAAACACAGTGTCTCCTAGGAGTTACAGTATGACACTTTGGGAAACACTGCCCCTAGCTGGATGTTCCCTGTGACCTTGGACAACTCAGTTCTTTTCCACATCCCCACTTCCTCATTGCAAAGTGGGAATGTTAGTGCTGAATTTTCAAGTACTAGTTTCCCTTCGCCTCCTGCAGATTAAGTTTTTTAAATTCATGGAGGAGCTGAATTGCTTCAAGGTGTAAGGAGCTTTTTTGCTTCAAAGCATTAAAACATCGTCATTAAGGAGCTAGTAAAGCACCTTGATGAAGGTGCTGCGTGTGGAGGGAGGGAGGCTCTGAGATTGCAGCCGCTTCCCTGTGAGACCCCTGCGTGTCAGATGGCAGGAAGCTGGGTGACTTGCTTTTCAGGACCTGGTGGGCAGGGAGAAAAAAGGGCAAGAGGGAATCTGTGTAACCTGCAGGCCCTTCCTCATTCTTTCCTACGGCCGGAAAGGGTTAGGATAAAAGCAGGCCTGTGCCCGAATCAGCTGCCCTGGCCATCCCTGCTTTTCACGGTCTCCTTCATTTCCCTTTGGGAATCCACACATCTCTAAATGCTTCAGGTTTTACACTGTGGCTCCCTTAGCAGTAGGTTGGGGGCAGGGTGGGGAGAGCACAGGCAAGGGCTGCCAAGAGTTGTCAGCTGGTTTTTTCAAGCAGGCAGGACATTTTCAGACATACAGAAAAGTAGGAAGAGCAGTATGACTGCTGCATACCACCCGTAGACCCAGTAATTGTTACGTGTTGACGTTTGCTTTATCTGAATACGTGAGTGCACGTGCATGTGCACATCTCGCAGCACTTTTATCTCAGACACCCCTGCGCACACCTTTATTTTCCTGCATCTGCACTTACTGACCCTCTGACATACAGATAGATCCATGGGTTGATCTTGTTGTTATTGTTCCACTTGTTTGTTGTCTGGGTTTTTTTGTTTTTTTAATCCTCACTGGAGGATATTTTTTTCATTGCTTTTTCCGAGGGGGGGGGAGAGAAACATCAATGTGAGAGAGACACATTGATTGGTTGCCTCCCAACCAAGTGCTGAAGTATGTGCTCTTGTCTGAAATCAAACCCAGGACCCTTCAGTCTGAGGGCCGACGCTCTAACCACTGAGCAAGACCAGCTAGGGCAGGGATTTTTATCTGTTCCCTTCACTCCTCTCTCCCCAGAGCCTTGTACATAACTGGGCACTCAGTGAAAATCTGGTGAATGAATGAATGAATGAATGGATGGATGTGCCTGTATATTAACCATAGAAAAATACACACGCACAGAACTTATAAAGGATGAGTTAAACATTACATAGGAGTTCTGATAATTGCTTCTCGCCTCCTAGGAGACAGTCCTGCTTACTCTGTGGGGTGTGGAGACTTCTGTTTGGACACAACTCTTATAGATGGTGGGGCCATTGAAAGGTGTTAAGCCGCAGAGTGATATGATGAAAGGAATATTGTAGAAAGATTAATCCGGGTGATTGCGGATAGAATGAAAGGGAAGGAAGAAAGTTTTGACTCTGCTAGCAGTTAGCCAGGCGAGCGTGATAAATTTTGGTGTTTAGACCTAAAGGAAAGGAAAAAATCCACAAAGGGAAGGATGCTTTAGAAGGACTAACCCACAGCATTTGGTGACTCTGAGGGTGCAGAGGAGGCGTGAGCAAAAAGATGACAGATTTGAGGGTGGTTGGGTGGGTGGAATGGCAGAACTACTTCTGGGGAGCCGGAGATTCAGAGGGGGGCCTTGGGGAGGAGAAATGGAAGAGATTAGCATGGATCCAATTTTAGAAATGACATTCACCTGGTTTGAGATCCAGGTTTAACCATTTTTCAGACAGGAGTAGAGATGGAGAGGGCGACACTAGAGAGCCACCTTTTTCAAAGAATAGTGTCTTTTTGTGGTAGAGTCCTCTAAATAGGGTAGTTACTTGGATGTCAAAACTAATTGTCACTGCAGCCTTTGTGTTCAGTTTCAGGTGGGTTTGGATTAGACATTTGATCTGTGGCATAATATCCCTTTAAATACAAATAAATGCTTAATTATTTACTTAAACCTCTACCAAATGCACCCCTGGGTGCACTGCAGTCTATGGGTGTGGGACAGATTCAGGTGCATTTTCTGGATGCACAGTCCCTGCTGGTTTGATAACTTGGGAAGGGGACTTGAATCATCCTGCAGTTTGCAAGTTATCTAATGGATTTTTTGTTGTTGTTTTTTAGAGTTATCATCACCATGTTGGTGACCTGCTCAGTTTGCTGCTATCTGTTGTAAGTATGCTTCTCTTGTAAGTAGTTTTTTCCTAAAATAAGCAGTGTTCTTCGCATTTATAATGCTTGTGATGGAAATGAAATGAGTGGAGCATGGTCATTGGAAACTTGACAGCTTTGCTTCATCGAAGCTTGTCCCTCATGTAGTATCTAGAAATAGTGTTTGAAGATTGAAAATAGCACACTTTTCCTATTTACATAATTTTATAATTATGTATTAAGTATTTATATAATTTTATAATTATGTAATTAATTACATAATTAAATATAAGTATATTTAAGTAAGAACTGTACAGATACTCTCTCTCTGTCAACACAAGTACAGTTTATTTGGCACAAGTTTAAAGCTTATAATTAGTCAGACATTGTCTTTGTCGTGCTTTGTATTTCACTCTCATGAAGTATTTAGGCCCCATTTCACTTAAATATCTCACTATGAAGCCAGTAAAGCCATTCTTTTTTTTAATTGTCTGTGTCCACGGGCTGTGCATATATGTTCTTCGGTTAATCTCTTCCCTTCCCGCCAAAAGCCATTCTTTATTATGACTTTTTGTTCATCTGGTGAACAGAAGTTGAGCTACAATTGTAATCAAGTAGAGTAAGAGCAATTTTTTTAGTTTAAAAAAATTTAAGAGTCATAATTAACATCTATTTCAATAGATTATATTGTTTATATAAACTGTCAAATGAAAACTACTTTAGGATGTGTAAAGTGACCCTCAGCATCTAGTTTCGGAATACTGTTCTTTGTCCTCATGAGCGGCGGAGCTGCAGTTGAACTGTTTGAAAGATGTCTCCAGCTCTTGTTCACTTTCTCCCCTTCCGTGGAGAGTGGAACCAGGCGAGTCCCAGAAAGAAACTGAGTATTAGTCAGTTCATAGAGAAAATAACCACTTCAAGTATTCAAGGCCTTATGATTTCTTTCTTTTTAAAAAAATTTATATTTCACGTACCATAAAATGCATGGTTCTAGGGATTTCTTTTCAGGATTTTGAACCAGTGATTGTCTTTTCTTGAGGAGAGCTCTCGAACTTCCTGAGACTTCCTTACAAGGAAAGGAAGGATTGGTGTTAACCAAACTCTTGTTCAGTGCACGCACGAGGCAGGAAGCAGCAGTTCTAACCCTGTGGTGAAGGGCCATGGCTGTCTGTGAATTTCTAATGTCTTCAGGCTTTTCACTAAGGGTTTCGAAAAAATGTGGGGATGAGCCAGTTCCAGCCTTGGCAAAGATAAAAATCCACCACAGGCAGTTATTCCGGTGAATTTTGGCTCTCTGGCCAATCATTCAGTCACTGTTCAAGTGCAGCATTGAGCGTTTAAAGCTGAATCCTAGTGGACTGCACAGGCATTGCTAACTGATCATGGTGTTTGCCTGCCTCAGACCAGGGCTCAGAAGATGAGCCTTTGGAGTTGGCTGGGGTAGCCTTTTTTTCTGGTGAGAGAAGTAAAGAGGCTTTTGGGGATGACAGCTCAGCCTCCAGAATGGAAGTTTGACAGGTAGCATGTGGAAGGAACTAGTGAGTGTTCATTCTTACACTACACTAGGCGTGTTTAGCTCTGAGGAGTAAATGAGAGGAAGTACATGCGTCGTTGGGAATCGTCATTTTAGTAGGCGTCATTGAGTACCAATTCACGGTCCTACTGAATCTCCCACAGAAATCCCAACAAGGTGGCCCTTTGTCAGTCCAGGAACCAAGGAGTGGCCCGCCATTGAAAAGGCCTTTGTTCTTGTTTCACTGAAGATCGCTGCGCCCTGAGCAGTGAGGTGGGTGATAGGGTCTTAAAACCAAGATGGGACAAAAACACTTTCTGACTCTCTCAATCTCCGTCTTTGAAATTTAGTTCATTTTCATGATACTCTTTTTAGAACAAAGAAAGTTTTCCAGTCAGTCTCATACCTCTTATTTTCATTTCTAACTGTAAAATGAATATCTGGACTTGGTTGGAAATTATATCACTTGGAGTCTTTGTGACTCAATTGAGAACTATCCGCGAACCCTTACCTCTTGCTGTCTAGATTTTAGACTATTTTTCACTGTGTACCAATGTGTCATGACAGCTGTGTTGACAGTGGGTTCATACTGTCATGGGTGTATTCGTGGAGGCAGTGCACAGAGTTCCAGCATTAAATGCTTCTGGATGGCATAGACTTTTTGAAATTATTTTTTTCCCTTGAAACCTGATTATATATCCTACTTAGCAAGTTATCTGTCTGAAACATATGGGTGGAATTCAGCCCCTAAATACTTCACATACCTGATTTCACAAAGGGGTGGAATTCTTGATTAAATTAGAAAGTCAAAGAAAACTTTACTGTTTGGTGCTTATAAGTATATTTTCTTGAATATACCTCTCTTGAAGAAAGACATACCCAAAGAAACTGGATTTCCTAAACAAAGTCATGTTTTGAAATATGTTCATGGACTTTTAAGTTGCCTCTGTTTTTGGCAAATTTTTCCTCTTCCCAGTTTGTTCCAGTTGAAGGTTAGATTCTGTGGGGTGTGACGTGTCTGCGCTCTGAATAAGCCAGGATCTCTGCCAGTATGACCAGCTTGTGTTAATAGTTCAACAGAGGAAAGTCCATTTCAAAACAGAAACTCATTTGGGGACAGCCTAAGATTGACATGCCGGTGAAACTTCTGAGAGGTGTCAAACGGGAAACTGGATAGAACATGAGAGATTTGAGGCCAGGAGACTGTAATTTCCTAAAACAGTGGTTGTCTACTAAGGCTGCTGCTGGCATCTGGTGGGCAGAGGCCAGGGATGCCTCTGTGTTTCCGACAGTGGACAGGACAACTCCCTCCTCCCAGCAAAGAACTGTTCAGCCCCAAATGTCAGTAATGCTGTGGCTGAGAAATGTGCCCTAAAGAAGAGAGGACAGGGCCAGAGCTGAGGATTGCCAGCATTTAGATGTACAGCTGAGGAAGGGCCAGAAAAGGGCACCCTTGAGCCTCCTCTGTTGAATTAGGAGTGAGTGGAACGCAGGAAGGAATCCGAGGGTAGTAAAATCAGCAGGCATGCACCCCAAAGTGGAAGTCAGTATTCCATGAGTGGGAGAGAACTGTCTGGAGGCAGCACAGGGGAACAAAGAAGTTAGTACTCCCCTCACCAAAGCCTGAGTCGTGTGGTGTAAGCCCTTTCTGCTTGAAAGAGTTTCCGGGGAGCCAGGTTTCAGGGGAGCTGGAGGCAACCAAAGTGTGAAAATAGGAGGAGGTGTATGGTTGAGTGACAGATCTCAGAGCAAGTTACAGAGAACCCAGTGGAAGGGGTTGGAAGAAAGGGAAGGGGTGATGTTGGATCAAGTGGTGAGATGAGCAGAGTAGTTTGGGGAGGAATTTGGATCATGGTAGATAATCCTGGGAGAGTTGGGGAAAAAATTTTCTGGCAATAATTGAGGTAAATGAGTATATGAGATCTGTCAAGTTTGGTTCTTATAGTTCCTGTCGTTAGGCAAGGGCTGGACTTGAGGCTTTCCACTGCAGCCGGGCAGTGAGGAGGCTTGGGTAATTAGGCACACTGCTTCCCAGGACACCAGCACTAGAATGGTGGGGTCAGGCTTTGTTTTGTTTTTGTAGTTTTGTTTCCCAGTACAGCTGCAACATTGATTGCTGCAACATTGATTGAAGACTTTCCTTTCTCCATTAAATTGCTTTGGCATCTTTGTTCAAAATGACCGAATATGTGTGAGTCTATTTCCAGACTGACTATCTCTTCTGTTCATTGATTTCTTTGTCTAGCCCTATGGCAGTACCATACGCTCTTGGATATTGTAGCTTTGTGTTGAAATCAGGAAGTCTGAGTCCTCCGTGTTTGTTCTTCAAGATTATTTGGTTATTCTAAAATAGCCATATACATTTTAGAATCTGTTTGCCAGTTTCTACAAAAAAAGTCTGTTCAGATTTTAACTGAGATTGTGTTGAATCTATAGATCAATTTGGAGAGAACTGGCATTTTAATGATACTGAGTCTTCTGTTCATGAACATGGTATATCCCTATTTATTTAGATTTTTCTTTTATTTATTTCCTTCTGACTTTGGGCTTACCTTGCTCTTTTTCTAGCTTCTTGAAGTAGAAACTTAGATCATTGATTTTAAACCTGTGTTCTTTTTAGATATAAGAAATGAATGCAGGGAGATTAAAGATGGTGGCAGACTTAGTGGAAGCTACACTGATACTCTCCCAGAACTATACTGGAATTACTACTAAAATATAGTAAAACCATCCTGAATAATCAACTGCAACTGAAGTCGAGCTGGAGAGCACCCTCATAACCAAGGAGGAAAAGTGGAGACCACATAGAGATGGGTAGGAAGTGAGGAGGCACAAGAGGGCTGGCTGGGCTCCCACAGGCAGCAGCTGAAGGTCCAGAGGGATATCTCAGCTTTGGGGGGTTCCTACTGAGGACTCTGGGGCCTAAACCCCAGGCAGCGCTTCCCAGCCAAGCGCACCAGAACTGAGAAAGGTGCCCACATAACATCTGGCTGTGAAAAGCAGCAGTGCTTCTGTCTTCCAGGGAGAGGTGGCTGGAAATGCAGGCACCCTCTTAAAGAGCCAACACAAAGTTTCGTGTTCAGCCACTCACCTTGGGCTCCAGCAGAGGGAGGGCAGAGTGGAATGGAGGTGTGTGAGGAGAATCTGGGGTTGTGGGCTCTGGAGATTGAGATCAGAAGGCACCTGTCTGGATTCCTGTGCCAAGTCATTCCCCCATACTACAGAGGAGGTCTTTCTCAGGCAGAAAATTTGCTGCTTTTGTCTGAGGGGGAAGCAATTGCCCCACCCTGCTGGAAAACCTCTCACCCTATCCAGAGGAGTTTCTGCAGCCTGAGGCTCATTAAGAGAATCAGATTAATTAGCCTGCAGGCAGAGGCAGACCTCTGAGTGCTGCGAGTGTTTGCCTGATCTGCTTCTGGATCCAAGCCTTGGAAAATCAGACTTTGGTGTGCATCTTGATCCTGTCCAATTGCACCCAGCTCCAGCAGAGGAGACCTCAAGCTGAGAGTTGTTGATAGCTCCAAACAGGGTACTCACAAACTGCGTCTGACATTGGCCTGCACCATAGACCCTCCAAAAAGATTGAGAGTCCTAGCAGATCTACCTAATACATAGAAACAAACCCAAACAGGCAACCAAAATGGGGAGACAAAAAAACAAGCCCCAAATGAAAGAACAAGAGAAGTCTCCAGAAAAGGAGCTAAATGAAATGGAGATAAGCAATCTATCAGATACAGAGTTCAGAATACTGATTGTAAGGATGCTTAACAGCATGAAAAAAAAAATAGAAACTATGAAGGAAATTAAGAATGACATAACAGAAATAAAGAACACATGGGAAGGAATAAATAGATTAGAGGAAGCTTAGGATCGGATCAGTGAATTAAAGGACAGGGTAGAAAAAAGTCACTCAGTCAGAGATCCAAAAAGAAAAACCGATTAAAAAACAGGAGGACAGTTTAAGGGAGCTGTGTGACAACATGAAATGTAACAGTATTCGCATTATAGGAGTGCCAGAAGAGGTCAAAAGTAAGTAAGGGTTAGAGAACCTGTTTGAAGAAATAATGGCAGAAAACTTTCTCTGCCCGGTGAATGAAAAAGTCACACAAGTTCAGGAGGCACAGAGAGTCCAAAGCAAGAAGAATCCAAAGAGGCCCACACCCAGACACACCACAAAATGCCAAGAATTCTAGACAGCAAGAATCTTAAAGGAAGCTAGAGAAAAGCAATCTGTTACAAAGGAGCTCCCATAAGGCTTCCAGCTGACTTCTCATCAGAAACTCTGCAGTCCAGAAGGGAATGGCATGAAGTATTCAAGGTAATGAAAAGCAAGGATCTGAAACCAAGACTACTCTGTCCAGCAAGGCTGTCTTTTAAAATGGTCAAATAAAGAGCTTCCCAGACAAAGGCTAAAGGAGTTTACTACCACCAAACCAGCATTGCAGGAAATGTTAAAGGCACTGTTGTAATTAGAAGTAGAAAGAGAAACATAGGCATAAAGAATTAAAATGGCAATATTTAAGTACCTGTTTATAATAACCTTAAATGTAAATCAAATGCTCCAGTTGGGTGGCTGAATGGATAAGAAACATGATCCAAATATATGCTGTCTACAAGAGTCCCACCTCAGAACAAAAGACTCATACAGGATGAGAGTGAAGGGATGAAAAAAAATTTTCCATGCAAATGGAAATGAAAAAAAAGGCTAGGGTAGCAACACGTCAGACAAAATAGACTTCAAAATGAAGACCATAGCAAGAGACAAGGTCACTACATAATACTAAAGGGATCGATACAGCAAGAGGATATAACCCTGATAAACATATATGCAACCAATATAGGAGCACCTAAATTTATTTTAAAAACTTCTAGAGGACTTTAAGGGAGAGATCGACAGCAGGAGTCATACTAGGGGACTTTAACACCTCATTGATTTCACTGGATAGCTCTTCCAGACGAAAAATCAACAAGGAAACAGTGACCCTAAGTGACACACTAGATCAGATGGATTTAATTGACATTTACAGAACATTCCATCCCAAAGCTGCAGAATATACATTCTTCTCAAGTGCACAACAGTAGATGAGTGGATAAAAAAGCTGTGGTACATTTATACCATGGAATACTATGCAGCTGTAAAAAAGAAGGATCACTTGTCCTTTGGGACAGCATGGAGGGAACTGGAGAGTATTATGCTTAGCGAAATAAGCAGTCAGAGAAAGACAAGTACCACATGATCTCACTCATATGTAGAATGTAACAAACAAAATAAACTGATGAACAAAATAGATCCAGAGACATAGAAGCATGGAACAGACTGAGGGATCTCAGAGGGAAGGTGAGGGTGGGGGACTGGGTGGGAAGAGATTAATCAAAGAACTTATATGTCTATAAGCATAACTCATGGACACAGACATTGTTATGGGGATGGCCTGGGAGCGGGGTGGTTGTGGGGTGGAGGGGATCAATGGGGGAAAAAGAGGGACACCTGTAACACTTCCAACAAGAAAGATAAATAAAAACATTTAAAATTTGAAAAAAAATTAATGCAAAAAAAGAGAAATGAATGCAATGACATTCCCTCTAAGCATTGCTTTAGCTACAGCCTACAAAATTTGATGACGCTATGTTTTCATTTTTAGAAATTTATTTAATTTCCAAATATTTGGAGCTTTCCTAGATATCTTATCAGAAGATATACTCTGTAAGATTCTGATCTTTTGAAAATGGGAACATATTCATGGCTCGGCATATGGTTTATCTTGATGGCCGTTTCATGTGCACTTGAATGTATATTTTGCAGTTGTTGAGTTTTGTGTTCTATAGACGTTGGGCCAGGGAAGTTCAAATCTTCTATATCCTTACTGAGTTTTTGTGGGTTTTTTTCCTACTTTTTCATTAATTGCTGAGATAAGGTGTTAAAATCATCAGCTATTGTGGATTTTTTCTATTTTTCTTTTGAATTATTTCCATTTTGTTTCATGTGTTTTGAAGCTCTGTTATTAGGGGCATACACATTTGTGATTGTTATGTCTTGATGAATTGATATTTTTATCATTATAAAATTTCCTCCTTTTATCTTTAACTCAATTTTTATTTCATCGGATATTAATAATCATACCATCTTTTTTATGCTCATTATATTTGTGTCTATATTTGGAATGTGCCTTTTTGCTTTAGCGCAATCTTTTTTATCCATTTTGTCTGCCTTTTAATTGGCAAGTGGATATTCACATACAGTTAATGTAGTTACTGGTATAGCTAGGTTTGGGTCCACTATTTTGTTAGTTGTTTGGCTTGTCTCATCTGTTTTTTGTTCCTCTGCTCTTCATTTTATGCCTTATTCTATGTTAATTGAATATATTTTATATTCTGTTTTAACTCCTCTAAGGGCTTTTTAGCTATATGTTTTTTATATATTTCTTTTCAGTCTTTGCTGTAGTGATTGTAATGTCCATTCTTAACTTTTTAAATCTTCCTAGAGTTAATATTGAGCTACTTTAGGTAAAATGTAACAACCTTGCGATAATATGATTTTATTTACTCCCCGTCTTTTGTGGTATTGTTATCATATATTTTACATCTATGCATATTGTAAAACCCCTATTACAGTATAACAATTTTTACCTTAAAGAATCATATGTCTTATAAAGAAATTAAGAGAAAGAATATTTTATATTTGCCCACATATTTACCATTTTTAATACTCCTCATTTTTATTTTATTTTTGTAGATTTGAGTTTCTAGTATCCCTTCAGCATAAAGAAGTTCCTTTAGTGTTTGTTGTAGTACAGGTTTGCTGACAAATTTTCTCAGCTTTCATGTATCTGAAAATGCCTTTATTTCACTTCTATATTTGAAGGATATTTTTTCTGAATATAGAATTGTGGGTTGACAGGATTTTTCTTTCTTTCAAACAGAGTTGAGATGTTCTTCAGCTGTCTACTGCCCTTGTTTCTTCTGAGAACTCAGCTATAATTTGAATAATTGTTCCTCTGTATGCATACTTTTTCCTCTGGATGTTATCAAGATTTTCTCTTTAGCTTTGGTTTTCAACAGTTTGACTATGATGTGTGTAGGTGTGGTTTTCTTTTAATTTATTCTGATTTGGGTTTGCTGAGCTATTTTGGGTGTATAAGTTAATATTTCCCACCAAATTTGAGAAAATTACAACCTATATTTATTTATTCTATTTTTTTCCTGCTATATTCTTTTTCTCCTTTTGAGACTTCAATTACATGTATGGTAGACTTTTTTTTTTATTTCTTCAGATTGGATAGTTTCTGTTGATCTGTCTTCAGGTTCACTGACTATTTCTTCTATCATCTCCAGTCTATTAGTAAGCCCATCCAAAGATTTTTCAGTTTGTGTAGTATACATTTTAGTTGTAAAATTTCCATTGGGTTCTTTTTTTATAGTTTTAATTTATTTTTTGAGATCCCTAATCTCTAGTACCATCAAATAGTTGGTTTTTATTTTTTGTTCAGTTTATTATTACTGTCTAAGGATGAGTTTGATACAAGCTACTCTGCTATTACCAGAGGCAGATCTCACCTATTGACTTTTTTTTTTTTCAGGTATTACAGTTTTCATTTCTATAGAAATTCTTTTGCTACTCTTATAGTTTTACTTCCCCCCTCTCTTTTTCTTTCCCTTCCTCTCTCTCTTCCTTCTTTCTCCCTGTACATATTTTAAGCTTATCCTATTTCTTAAGGCATAGTTTATTTATAATCTATATCTGATAATTCCAGTATCTGAAGCCCTTACATGTCTGTGTCTGCTCTTTGCTGCCTCTCACTTGTGGTGCCTTGTTTCCATATGTGTTTAGTTATAGTTGACTGCCAGTTGTTCTTTTTCCCTATAATTTTTATGTGTGACTTCTTCGGGGGTCTGGTATGAAGGTGGGCTCCTCCCAGAAAGGATTTACATTGCTTCTGCTAGATGCCTAAGACCATCACCAGTGTAAACTTTAATTAAGTAAAATTCTTAATATATGGTTTTTTTAAAATGATGTAGAATGAATTTCAGTTGCGGACCTTCATGAAGACCAGTTCTCAGTGTTAGTCATTTTCTTCTTCTTTCTTGGTACTTATATTTGAGACAGTTGACTTTCCTAGCATTTCCTTTGAGAGGGGGTTCTCTTTGGTTAATTCCTACCTGGAGTTAGGACCTTTTCGGGTCTTAACATTTTGCAGCGAGGTATTTGAAAATTTTATTAGACTCTATACCTTGCATGGGCCCTGGGCTTTATCTACTGTTTCCCATGCCCTATGCGGTCCCAAGTTCATCTGGCTTAGTATATGGTCTTAAGGTATGGAAAGCAATGTGCAGTTACTTTACTTTCCTCTGGGTACTTGCCTTCACTTAGCTTTTTTGTAAGGTACTTGCTTACAGTTCTCTCATGGATACATTTAAAATATTTTGATATCTTGGCTCTTTTCAGTGGAAGAGAAATCTAAATACCTGGCCCAGCATATTATCTGCTAGATGAAAAAGTTTTATTTTTCTTATTCTGACTTTGTGATCTTTTCCTTTATAATGTGGCAGATAAGAGTATTGTTACAGCCTTTGAACTGGAAGGCCTGGTATAGAAAGTGTAGAGAAAAGAAAGGAGAGATAATTCAAGAGCTGGCAAAAATAGGGCATATCCCTGCTGTATGAAAAGGTCATGGTAGAGATAGGGTTGGCAAAAGGTTAATAGAAAATAATTTTGTACCTTCTCGTCTGGAGTTTGGGGTCCTCTTCCAGGCTCCTCCGGCTATGGCAGAATTCAGTTCCTTGTGGTTGTAGGACCTACAACCTTGTCAGCTGTTAGCTGAGGGTCATCCTCACCTCCTAGAGGCCACCCACATTCCTTGCTGTGCAGTCCCTCCACCTTCAAAGCCAGCAACAGAGAGTCTCCGTTGTCTAAAATCCTTCTCACTCTTTAGCAATCTGAGTCTAATAAGGAGATAAAACCCACACAGTAGGGTAAATGGGAAGTATAACAAAATTATTATAAACTATGACAAAAGATTGTAAGATGTAAGGAAACTCTATATGATACTCTGGGGCTGAGGGGGACCCAAGGAAGGATAAACTTGAAGGATTCAGACCTCGTTGGAGAAGGTGTGGTTCAGCCCATCCAACATAGGAGAAGTTTGTTGGTTTGGCCAGGCCGCAGTTGGTCTGGGCAAGCAGTAGGCCACCTTCTGAGTACAGGCAGGAGAACAAGTGGCCAGTGGCCCGGTGTGGAGTGGAATCCCTGTGCAGTGCAGCAGGCCCTCAGAGCCTGTACGCCCTGCAGGGACTCTGGTTTTGGTGTAGAAATGGCTGCAGGAAGGTTATTTCCAGGCTGAGGCTACAAGATCAAAGAGCAACCATGTTCTGGGCCCGAGTCTGCTCAGGCTTCGCCAAATGTCCTCATACCCACTGCTCCAACTCCCTGTTCCGCCTGCAGTGTCCCTCCGGCTCCCTCTACCGAGACAGCTTACCACCCTGCTGTCTTCAAGAAGAGAAAAGGAATTCAGTTGTTTATCACAGAGCATAAGCTAATTGGCAATAAACTCATAAGTTATACACACGCTCCAAATGCCTTTTGTCAGGGAGGCCCTGTCCCCTTAAGGAGCTCACCCAGTTTTGGTGACGTCTACTCAGGATGTTGTCCCTTTCCTCAGCCAACCGTATGTTAGAAACTGATCACAGGAGTGACCATCATCATGCTCGCTGTCTTGGATTTAGCCAGGGTGTGTACACCAGGGGTTGGGTATCTTGGGGGACATCCTAGAATTCTGCCCACCACAGAGGGAGGGGGCGGGAGAAGAGGCGGAGAGGAGGGTGACTCAGTGCCACATGAGAAACTCCTTTGTAAAGTATACGGGTTGTATTGCATTCCACACCTGAATACATTTTAGCTGTCTCATGAGAAAGAGAAGGAATAACTAGTATTTATTAAACGACTATTTGTCAACTACTCCAAAGAGCACTTTCATATATTCTCTCTTTATTTCTTAACATCTTGAGGCAGGGATTATTATTGTCATTTTACAAAAGGGGAAACTGAGGCTCAGGGTTGGAAGGCCACTTGCCTGGAGACAGTCAACTAATTAATATTTAGTATAGCTGGAATTAAAATCCAACCCTGCTTAATACTGAATCCCATATTTCCTAATAGCGCCCAACAATATGCTGCCCTAAAAGAGTTTGTGTCATTGGACTGGAATGAGGGCAGATGACAGAGATCATCTCGGTGGAGATAAGGCAGGTCGCTCTTCTGCATCTGTGCTGTCTCTTAAGGAACTCACTGACAGAGGTCACTCCTATCATGGCCATCGCTGGAGGGACAGTGGATCAGAAGGGAAGTCCTTGCCAACAGGGAAGCTGGGCGTTTATCCACTTGATCTGTGCGTCACCGGGAAGTAACTGCGCCTCTCTATTCCCTGTTCTCATATCTGAATGTGAAACAAAAGAACAAAGCAGGATTTCAGAGAGCTGGGCGTAGCGTTTTCTGTGGGGGAAGGTGTACGGCCTGGTTGGCGGGTTCCAGTGGTGCAGAGCTGAGCTCGTGGAAGTGTCCAGGGAGCGTGTAGAATGAGCCTCCCGTGCGTCTCTCCCAGAGCAGCCCACTGCTTCCCGGTTTGTCTCACAAGCTCTGGAGCCCCTTGGGGCTTGGTCCCTCTTCTCATTCCTCCGTGCACCCCCAGAGCCTGGCCTGGAGCATGGCCTTGGTAATGATTGTGGGAGAAACCAGGACATTTGTCTCAGCCTGGTTTAGTGGGACTCAGGCGCCCTGGGTCCCCATCCAGCCCTATCGCTGATTCAATGGGGGGATTAGTGTCCTTGTCTTTAGAATGAGGAACATGGACTCGACTTCTGGGCCATTCCAGCTCTGCGGACAGATGTCACCACACCATAGCTGCCCCAGGCAGTTGAATAATCTCAGATGGTTGGTTCTGAGGCTGGACCTCAGGTTAGGGGACACGTGGAACAGTTTGGGCAGATTTGCAGGGCACATTTCGTTCTCTCCTTGGACGCATGAAGTAGATTCATTGGAATATGACCGCTTCCCCCGCCCACGCCCGTCAGTTCAGGCTGGGTGTTTCCCCCTCCCAGCTCTCCACCGGGTTTCTCTGCTTTAAAGGGACATTTCAAGTCGGGCTGAGTTGGAAGGGCAGGCGCAGAGCTCAGCTGGTCAGAGGGGGACAATCCCTCCATGAAATTTCAGATGAAGCGGCCTGGGCCGTCTCCCAAGGAGCTTTCTTGAACTGTGATTTGTTGGGGTTTTTAAGTGAGATGTTTTGCTTGAATCAAACCATTAAAAATAGTATATAAAATTAAATTTTAAAAAGTTTCTCGATACTGACTTGAGCAAGCAAAGTAGACTTTGTGCTTGCTTCTAGATATTTCTTCTTTACCTCAGATACCAAAGGCTTGTCCTGGATTTAACCAGTAATCAGCAGATGGATTCTTTATTTCCTTAACCCCCAGATCAACTCAGATTTTGCTAAATCGATGCCTTCTGAAATGTTGTCAGTACTTCAGAAGGTAACTTTTGTAGGAACATTAGTCTGACTGGATTTCTGGTTCAGGAGCTTCTGTCACCTAATTGATATTGTGACCATGGGCAAATAGTTTAGCCTCTCTCTGCCTCAGTTTCCTTAACTGTATGTTGAGAGAATTAAAAGAAAGGTTACACATGACGCAGAGTGTCAGTATTTTTACAAGCTCCCTGGGTCATGACTGTGGGATCTGGATGGAGAGCCACTGCCGCACAGCGTCACGGGAGGTGCTGGGATCTGGTGTCTCTTTCACTCAGTACTATGTTGTGGCGAAGAAAGACAGTCCAGTTGAGGTGCTAACACACTTTTTATTCAGATGTCTAAGCATTAGCTAGTATTTCAGTCTCTTACAAAAAGACGAACAGCTATTTTTACGGTCAGCTTCTCTTGCCTGCTGGGATTGGGGAAGTCCTGGGTCTGTGTGGAATTTTCCATCACTCTAGCTCTGCACCGGGAGCGTTTGCTGCAGCCAGAGCTCTCCAGTGTGTCTGCCTGTGCTGTCCTCCCCTTTCTTTTATTACAGTGTCAGATGTTAAGCCACAACTACATGTCTTGGTATTTTGTTTGTGTTTAATACTCTAGTTCTCAGGACAGATCAGAGAATCTCATCTGAATTAGCTTTTTGTTTATGAAGTGAGTCAGCTCGAGGTATCTGTCTTGGCCTGATCTCCTCAGGTGTCATGTTACCTGTCACAAAACCCCCTTTTGTAGGGTGGGGTGAGGAGGCGGGTACACTGTTCCTGTAGGTGCAGGCTTCTGGTGCGGTGCTTGTTGTTGGTGATCAGAATTGGCTTTTTGATCCTTTGATTGGAAGAGTTCTAAAAATGACAGCAAGTGAAAGAATAGAGATCCAACCAGATAATGGCCTGGTTGTGTTTGGCTAGTTCCCCTTTTATGGAGGAATTTAGGGTCCTAAAATTTCTTTTCTTTGGTTCTAGCTCATTGGTATTCAAACTTCGCTGGGCATATGAATTACTATATCAGGTATAAAATCATTGGTGATCAGTATAAGAACATGCTAAAGACAATTTGTGTGCTATTTTCCATGTCTAACCCTGAGCTTCCATGTAACACCATTGTACTTCCTGCATAAGTAGTCCATAATACAGAGGAATACCTTGTCACTTAAGAGTCTGAAGTGAGCACGGGTGTTAAAGCCCGTTTGGTTCACCTGTCTGGGGCTCATATTTTAGTGCTGATGGTGGTTAGAGAAGGGGCACTGAAGTGTTCGAGCCTAATTGGGAGATGGTGGGCTGAAATTTAACCTGGCTGTGCCAGCACAGGTGGGTGTGTCATACGGGTTGTGGGTCTTAGTGTTTGGAGAACAGATAAAGTAACGCCCGTTTTAAGCTCTAAGCCAGGCTCCCTTTAGCACAGTGTGTTTTGAACTTGTATTGAAGGTTGGTCTGAACAGAATAGACTTAAGTTTTACTAAAGCTCTTTTTTTCATCCCAGTTGAAAATGTTGTTCCCATGTGATCTCACTGCTCTTGTTTTCATTCCTCCCCCATTACTCTTTCAGTTGGCTGATTGCAATTCTGGCCCAGCTCAACCCTCTCTTCGGACCGCAGTTGAAAAATGAAACCATCTGGTACCTCAAGTATCACTGGCCTTGAGGAAGGGACCGCTGCCCAGTGCCCAGCCATCAAGGTGACTATACCCTTGACCTTTCACATCAGGTTGTCAATCACTCAGCTAGAATTTGCCTTGACTTTTTCTCAGCATTTTATGGCCGTTTTAACACTTGGCAAGGGCAGGCTGCTGAAGCAAACATGGTGCAGAGCAGAAGTAGAAATGAATTTGGAACTTAGGTCATTTGCTTTACCAAAGGACTTATCCATAAGATTCTCTTAAATTCTGTTGCCCTGCCATTTAAAATACAGTTTGATGTATAGGACTGAGTTTGCATGCTGCCTTTTAGAGCTCAGGAAAGCGACCATTGGTAGTTGGTATTGCAAGACTCCGTAGCTTCAAGAAGTGGCTGGCAGAGTTGAAACGAAGAGCATTTCTGAATGCTTTTGGAAATTGGTCTTAAGATTGCAGCTTTTATTTCGTTCTGAGAGAGAGGCCAGGAGTGATAGAGTGGAAAGATTCAGTCACCACTGAGAGGTGGAAGCCTGTCTTTTAGTTTGTTCCTCTGTGTCCATCATTTTGATAAAGGGCAGTTAGCACTAAAGGCTTGATTAGACTCCGGTGCAGCTTTGGGGCACGGGCACCTCTTCAGTGGTACCGTGAACCTCGTATTGCCTGGCAGGAGACACGGTGTCTGGCTCTCCTGGCTTCAGTGACGCTAAGATGAGCAGTGGATTCAGGTAAGGACAACCTGGTTCTCCACTTGGGAAGTTGTCTGTCAGCCTTTCATCCGGTGATTTTAGTCATTGATGGCCGTAGCCTGAATTAAGTGTTTCCATAGAAATTGCAAAATGGTGATTTTCTAGTTCTATCATGACTTCTACATTTGATTAGGTGAACTTTTTCTATAAAGATGAACTTTTCCTCATCAACTAGGGTTGTTGGATAACCTTGAAATACAGACTATATAGGAAAAGCAGAGTATGTATTTAATTATTTTTTTTTAATTTTCAGAGTAACTTGTTGGTGCTCAAGTTCCTTTTAGGGTATCCAGTGAGGTTTTCTTTTCCTTTTGAATTGTAATCAATTACATTTATTATCCTTTTCATGTTCAGTTGTTCTTTCTTAGGCCTATGGGAGCCTGTCTAGATGGGCTTCTGTGTCCTTTTGATATTAGTCTTTGATAGTTTCCTTACTTTCTGGCAGCATCAAGATGTCCCAGATCCCTCTTGTATGTGCCCTGGCCCAGGCTTGGAATCAGCTGGTCCTCCGATTGCTCTCTGAATTTCCCAGTGAAAGGATCCTGGTTCACTTGTCAGTCTTCATGCCCTGCTGGCCCGGGTTCCTTTCAGTGGGAATGGTATTTGAAAACTAAGATCTGATTGCTAGGTGCATCCGTTTCTGCTGGGGTGTTGTTGCTTCTAAGTCTTTACAATGGACAGAGCCAGAAGTGTGTACTTTGAAGAAGAAAAAGGATCGTGAGTACATGTTAGTATTTCTAATTAAAATTTAACATTACAAGGGTTTTTGCTTTTTTTTTTTTTTTTTACTTCTTTGGTTTTATACTTTAATATCATTCACATATGCTGAAAATCTTGGTCCTAAAGACAGTAACTTAATTATTTACTTTCATTGGCCTACAGTACATATAAAATAGTTTCAAAATAACACCAATTA
The DNA here is from genome assembly GCF_054644295.1 of Miniopterus natalensis. Taxonomy (NCBI): domain Eukaryota; kingdom Metazoa; phylum Chordata; class Mammalia; order Chiroptera; family Miniopteridae; genus Miniopterus; species Miniopterus natalensis. The sequence continues at coordinate 94,924,446 of NC_142084.1, forward strand.
ACTACCACTATACCTTTACTAGTGCAGTTTAGGATATCTTTCCTGCTTTATTTGTCCTCAGAACAAATAAAGAACAATGCTGTTTTCTGAAGTCACTTGAAATAATTATTTTTTTCTGGTGGTTATCAATTTGGTATGTAGTTAGATTAAGTTTTATTTTTGTTCAATTCATAGTAATTTTTTATTTGCTGCTGTTTTTGAATATGTAGAACATATTTCCAAAGTAAAAATTATAAGCAAGATATATTCAGAGAAGTTGTATCCTTCTGGTGTTTCATTTTGCTTAAGATAAGCAAATGCATACGTTCTTGTGTGTGCGCGCACACACACACTCGCGTGGTATCTCCATTCTCCCTACACACACACACAGCTGTCACAGAAAAGATATATATCCTGTTCTATAGCTTGCTTTTTCCCCGAACACTGGAGCCTAGAGATTGTTCCTATCAGTGTATAGAGATCTTCCTCAATTCTTTTTACCATTGATGTCCTTCTGGATTTTTCTGTTTTTAGTCTTTTGCTATTATTAATAAGGTCACAATGCCATCCTGTGTGTATGACATTGTATATTTTTGCTAGTGATCTTTGGGTTAGATTCCCTGAAAATGAAATCTTTGGGTTAAAGGTAAAAATACTTTTTCTGTATGTTACCACATCCCCTTCTCTGGGGATTGTGCTGGTTTTGCATTCCTGCCAGCAGTCTAGCAGAATGCCTGTTCTTTGCAGCTGGGTTTGTGCCAATCTGATAGCTAAGTAGTCAGCTTTTTCCCTTGTTGCCCAGAGGCATTTTGATTTCCCTCTTACATAGATGTTTTAAAAAAAACCTGATTCATAAGATGTTCTTACCTGCCTTTTTTCCACAAGTCTCCTGTTTTCTAGCCTTCCGTTTAACTATAGTGAGTGATAGGTAAGGGTGCTGATTGGGCTTTAAAGCTGAGAACTCCCAGCACTGCTTCCACTTACCTTTTCTGAGCCTCGCTTCCTTCCCTTAATGAGAGATACACTGGGTGTGTGGATCTGAAGGTTTCGTTTGCCTGTTCTTTTCAGTCTCCTGTGTGTGTTAACCTAGTGGATGAATTCCTAACATTTGCACTGTGGTCCACAGCACAAACCGGAGCTGCTGCTTGAAACCCTTCTATTAAAGGTTGTTTCTTTAAAAGGAAAATGCCAGGAAGTAGGAGGCACAGCCAGGCGAGCCTTAATCGTGAACACCATGCCACGTTTATCCCAGGTTTGAGGCAGTGATTACGGCAGTACCAGGACACTAGGCCTTTGGAGGTACCCCGTCAAGAGATCTAATATGTGGGTAGCATTGGAGCAAGCAGAGCTCTTAAGATAGGACTTCACTTTTCTGTGGTAAACTTAAAAGATCGAGCTAAATTCTCTTTTGAACTTTGAACTTGCACCCAGCAGTGGGATGATGGAGTTCAGAACCCAGATTTAGGCTTGCCTTCATCGGGTAAGGAAAAGTGTTTGATTTTGTACGTGATTAAGAGCTTAGGTTTGGAAAGTAGCAGATGTGCACTGGACCTGGTATTCAGCAAGAGGAAAGGGAGGAACAGTGGGGAAAACTTTAGAAAAAATTTCTACAGGTGAAATCGACTTGAGCTGAACAACACAGTTAAACACCTGGTTTGTCTTTGCTACTTTCATCACTTTCCCTGCCATGATTTTCTTCCACATATCGATGATGGGCTGAGTGCTAGCACATTGTATTCATTGACTGGAAGTCTTGCCCAGAGCTGCTCAGAACAGTGCTCACTCAATCTTTGCCCCTGCCAGCCTTGTCCCCCTTGCAGTGGAACTGTCACATCAAGGCTGCTGTTTTGTCAATGTCCTGTTTCCCTGCAGCCTTGGGGCTGTCACCTAGTATGTAGTCTCCTTGCAGTGGATTTGGCTTCAGACCCAGTGTCCTGGAAGTTAGTTTGTTTGCCATATCATTGTAGTAGGTTAGATGAGCTTACATGGTTTGCCACAGTCCTAAAGGGCAGAAATTCTATTTTATTCCAAAGTGTGGACAGGAGAGGAAGAGAGGTTGTTGGTAATTAGGCTTCTGCCCTGGGGGAGCTGTTTTCCTATGCATTCCAAAAATATCTGAGTGCTCATGGGGTACATATACTGAGTGGGGATTCAGGGAAGGCTTTGAAGAGTTTCTGGTCTGTTCGAGGTTGAAATGAAGCCACGCCTGTGACAGGTGAAACAGTGCGAGCTGTCTGTGGTTGAGAAGCGTGTCTTTTATCTGATCCTGGCTGCATGTTCTGCTGCCACTTCAAACTCAGCCACGTCTCCACTTCAGTTCCTGTGTCCTAGTTTTCCCTGTCACTTAGGGTCAGAACTTGTCAATCACTTCTTTCTCCTCTTCGTCAAATCAGTTGATCCTGGTAATGTCTCTGTGTCCATTCCTCCTTCGGACACCCGAATTTCTGACCCTAGTCACTCAGCTCTGAGTTACTGCAGTGGCTCCTCATTGCGTCCCCCTGTGTCTACAGTCAGTATGTCCACAAACACCACCCTGGTTATCTTCCTGGGGGAGCACTTCCCGACACAGCTCCCTGCTTGCTCCGGACCCTCAGTCTCCATGGGCTACTGCAGGGGTTTATTTTAACCTGAGGTGCCTGAGTTCAGCGGGTATAGGCCCCTTGAAATCCTGTGTAACATGTTGTAAACACAGCTTTTTATCAGGGTCACCAAAGGTCCCATGAGCCACAAAAGATAAGAAAGACTCACCTGCAGGACATGTCCAGCTTTCTAACCTGGCGATCAAGGCCTTCCCGTCTGCCCTCAGACCTCCTTCACGGCTTCTGCACTGCCCTCCTCCGTGACCTATGGGTCCAGCCCCACTGTTTTCATGTTCCTGACCTAATTAGCTTTACTTACCTTTTCCTGCCTCTCACTACCTACAGCATTCATTTAGAAGGCAGGTTAGTAAATGCTCTATTTTGCAAACATTCTTCTGCTGTCTTATTCCCCTCCCCCCCGTAATTCTTCCTGCTGCTTTCTCAGTGTGTCCAGCTTGCAAGGTCTTGCACATACTTTCCTGGCCACTTGGTTTCAAACCCACCCCTTTGGTGCACAGACAACGCTCTAACCACCTGAGCCACACCGGCAAGGGCTAGACAAGGAATTATTTTGTGAATTTATTTGAAATGAAAAAATAAAGATAAAAATGACACCTACATTTGAATAAAAAATATATTCAGTCATCCTTCCCTGAACAGATTTCCTGGTTCTGGACTTCATGTTTCTATGTTGTCTTCATTCTCAGTTTTATCTGAAAGTAGCCTTAGTGAGTCCCTTATTTTACAAAACGAGAGTGTGGCCCCTTTGGTGAATTCTCCTCCCCCACCCCCGTCTAATCAGAGATGATTAGAATATGTGCTTCTTTAATTCACTCCAGAATCAAACCGCAAGTCCATGCCATTTAACACGCCTCTCACTCACATTTATCTTAAACTGGCTGTTATGAACTCTAGTGAAAATTATCCCCGGTTTCTCTGTGGTTTTTCAAAAATGAATACCTACTTTTTCATTCTGTGATTATTTGTCCCAAAAGACTTCAGCGATGAGGAGTCTACAAGTCTGTTCCACAGAAAACATGACTACACAGAGCATCTGTGCTCACCCTCCTCAAGTGCAGTCATAGTCGGCCTGGAGCCCAGGTCTGTGCAGTGGGAGCCCTGCTGGCCAGCGGGGGCAGAAAGTGCCCCTCAGATCCCAGGAGAGGGCTGAGGAGCGGGGGCTGCGGGAGACCACTCTCTCTGGTAGCTGCCCTCTGCGGCCTGGCCTGCGCGGTCCTTCCTAGCGCACTGTAAACGTGGCCTCACTGTAACTGTCCCCCACCTGGAGGTGAGCCCACCTGCCTCGGTCCCGGCAGCCTGTGCTTTCCACCACCCGGGGCAGTGCGACGGCCTCCGCTTCTGGGTCCCTGGAGCCCGGGCATTGGGAACCTATTATCCCACTGCACTGTGGATTCTCCTGGTTTTGCTTCACTGACTTGGAAAACCTTGAGGGCCCATCACATCTCTCTGTGCACTGTTTCACCTTCAGTCTTGTCACAAACCATGTCTCATCCGAATGGAACTAGCTCCTCCACCTGCACTTACCCCTCTGCATTCTGGCAAACCATGTGTCATAACCAACGTGTTCTCTTATCTGCCAACTCAAGCCGTGTGTGGAAGTTGTCTTCGAAAGACATTTTCTCTTGCTTCGTTTTTTAATTTCAGAAGTAACATATGTGGCTTTATTTATATAGTGTTATAAAACACGCTTTACATAAAGGAGTTTACGCGACCACTGTGATGTGTGAAGATTCCTGGCCTAAATGTTTACTAGCTCTGCAAAGGTGATGTTGCAGCTTGAAGCTTCTAGCAAAAGACGCTCACGTTTGTCACCTGCACTTGTGGTGGCAAGAATGGGGAGCACACTAGGAGCAACTTCGAGTACCAAGGACAAAGGGCCTGCTCTTTAGGAGTCTGAGAGAAAAGCTTGCCATGCCTGGCTCCCTTGCTGTACGAGGGGAAGGGAAGTTGATTCTTGAAACTGAAGTGAACTCACTAGATTCCTCTGTGATTGGTCTCAGTCACTTCACTCTTCCTCTTTCTATGACACAGTCAGACTTGCTTGTGATCCTTAGTTTAGCAGCGTCCTTGGTAACGGACCTCTTGTCTCAGTCCCGCAGGACCCACCCACGTTTGCACGTTAATTGAACCCACTTCTCCTTGTGTTTATTGAGCACCTGTGTATTTTAAGTGATTGGCCTGATTGACTTGGTTGATGTCAACCGTTGCCCTCGTAAGGATGGTGTGGGGACCAGTGACTAGCCCGGCTTTGTTTTGCAGGTCGTGACGAGAATTCCTCTAGATGTGCAGTCACCTCCACCCCTGGGCCACCTTCCTTGGCTCGCCTGCTCTGGCCACCAGCTGCCTTAAACATTCACACCACACTGGCTGTCTCATTCTCCAGTGCAGTACTTTCTCCTGTTAGCTTTTTTACACTTTGATGAATTACGTGCCTCCTTAATCTAAACTGTGCTGACGCCATCAGATGTTTATGCACCCCTCTGAGACAGAAGGTGCTCCTCTGAGAAACACGGCACTCTCTCCTTGGGACCTGTGGACTTGAAGATGGCTCCTGCCTGCTCATGACACGGGAATCAGTGAAGTGCTTAAAAGCTGTCACGAGACACTAAGACTCCAGTGCGGCAGCCAATAGGAGAGCATGGTCAAGGGGAGATCTGTCCCAGCAGAATTACACCAAAGTATATTTTCAGGATGAATTTCTTACTTCTGCTATCTTTTGGAATAAATTATTTTCCTGCTTTCTATGGAAATTTGGTGTTTGTGTTTGTTAAGCTCATTTTTATAAGCTTTTCTATCTCTAAATAATGCCTTTCAAAAGGCATTGCAGTTCAAACTCAGGTTGGAGGTATAAAACTGGCCATGTAGTTTGAGGTGCCTGAAGAGACTGGTAAGTACTTTCCTTCATCATTCAGTAAGCATTTGAGTGCCTGCTTTCTAGCCAAGGCACTGGAGGAATAAAGATGTGGAATTTGGGGTCTGTGCAAGTTCAAGAGGTGTTTTGCTATTTGGAGAGGAAGGTCCATCTACATAGAACTATACTACAAGGCTATGTTTGCCCATGTCCATAAAAAAGTGCTTATTATGGTGAGCAGGTAGCAGGTCGGTACCAGCCACTGGGACAAGTTGGAACCAGTGGTTCATTGTGCCGTCACCCCTCAGATCTAGGACTAAAGAAACCCAGAGTGAATGAAAAAGCCCGGTGCGAGGGCAGTAATTCTTCATAGCGGGCATCTCAGTAATTCACTATTTGGGGGGCTTTATTAGTCTTAAGAAATTAAAAACTAAAGCGCATCTAAGTTTTCGCCAGCTCATGGCTTTTTGACAGCCGGCCAAGAATGGATTTCCTGTTTTGCAGTTTGTACTTTTCTGTTTCTCCCAAACTCTCTGAACTTACTGCTTTGCCAGTTTCATGACCAAAGAGAGGTTCAAGTTGAAGTGACTCTCCTGCTTTCGTTTCTTTCTTTCCATTCTTTACTTTCATTTTGAACGTGAAGTTTTAATGAGCATTAGGCAATCCCATACTTTACATTTCCGGCAAAAGGGCCTTTAGCTAATTTCATGGAATCCATAAAACAGTGATGATTTGACACCCAAGGGACCACAGTGATATATACTAACCCCACTGTTTTGTAGGTAAGGGATCTGAGCCCGGACGGGAGAATCTTGCCCAGTTTAGCGCAGCTGGTTAGAGCAGACGGGGAGGATCCTTGTGTTCTAACTCCCACCGGCTCGCTTGTTGCGTTGGCCAGGAGCCAACTCTGGGTCTCGGCTGGGAGGGGAGAATTCTGCCTTTGTGGGTGACCATGCTGTCTCCCATCGGAACAACTTTCTTGACCCTTAATATCTGTCATCTAAGAAAGCAGTGCTGGTGGTTACTGTGGCCACATAGGATGCCACAGTCTCTCTGAGCCCTGACCGCTGGGGCAAGTGTGACCAGCACAACTGTGTACCTGGATTCGCAAGGCTGGCTCTGCAGTCCATTGTTGCTGGGGATCAGTCTGGAACCCTCCCAGCTCCCACCCCGGACTGCTTTCCATCAGACCACCAATGGTTTTGCAGCTGAGCCTCATGACATCCCTAACGTTGAGTGCCTCATGACATCCCTAAGGTTGAGTGTTGCTTTTGCCTATCTTGAGTTCAGCATATGGCAGTCACTCCAGGGAACCCACAGCATGGCAGACCTCAGCTGTGGCCCGCCTTCAGCCGTGTGGATGGGGGGCTCTTCTCATTCACGATCATGGTTTTTGCCCATTTCCAATTCAGTGGCATAGTTGAAGGCAGAGGTCACAACCCTGGCTGATCCAAATCTCTGAGCTCTTTCTCATTCTGTCACTTTGAACCCATCCATTTTTCTGCCTCTCATTTGCTCTAAGTTAGACATTGGGAAATAAACTGGATTGTGTTGCTTTTCACACTTGGGCTTGCTGGCCGTCTGGCGGGATCTGATTCCTGAGTGTGATGACTACCCAGGGATGGGAGCACTGAAGGGCTTGGTGCTGTGCCCGGGAGGTTTGATTGCCCCCAGAAGAGGACGTGTGGCTCAGTAAGCTGCCTAGAGAGGGAAAGGCCCTAATAAATTAGGCAGCAGCTTGGGCCCAAACCTAGACGGTGCTCTCCAAACCCTGCTGGGACTTACTCCTAATGATGCTCTAATGGCCTCAGTGTAAAGCCTGTGAAGAAAAGCTCATTTTCTAGCCAAACTAGAGAGCAAAGACTTTCCAGAAAGATTGACTGCAAGCTCCTAAAGGCCAGGTACTGTCTGTTGTCACCTAGCTACTACTATTGTTGAAATGAGGGAATAATGGAATCAACCCAGATTTTGTGAGGGAAACTCAGTAAGATTCCCTTGCCCAGGGTCACTTAACCCTTGAGCCTGTTTCCTCATTTAGGAAATTCTTGAGAATATTAAAGGCAATTAATAGGTAAACTCAGATGCATGTTTTCTCCTTCCCCCACCCCTAATCGCTGACCTATTCATTACAGCATGACCCCGAGTCAGAGATGGGTGTTTGTGTATCATTTCCTTTGATAGTCCCTTTGCTCCGGGGCTGGCCTGGGCTCAGACTGGAAGGAGCTCCATGCAGCCCTTTAAAAGGATTCTGGAGAGGTCCCTCTCCTCCAAAGCCTGTCCAGGTGGACATGGTGTGGCCTCGTGGGACGATCATTAGACTAGGAAAAGCCCTAGCTTTGCAGTCTTATGCCATCACTCACTAGCTGTGTAACTTGGGGCAAATAATTTCATTACTGAGCTTTAGTTTTCTCATCTGTAATATGGGGATAATACCTACTGTTTCTGCTATACGAGGTTGTTACCAAATGAGATGCTGATGGTGAAGATGATTTGTAAATCATAATACACAAGGGATATTTTCCAAAGAAATGACAAAATCCCTGGAACCCACTGACCATACTTGTTTTATTTTATTTTATTTTTGACTGTACTTTCCTATAAAGATATGCCCTAGAGGGGCAGCCAACTGATTTTTTTTTCCTACATCTGGTTTCCCTTTTGTACTTGGGTTACAGAAAAGGTAACGGCATGTACCAGGCTCCGGGCCTGAGCTCTCACAGGGAGATGGATCTTCTTAGAAACAGTCATAGATTACAAGTCTGGACCACGTCCTTCCAGGTTCCACTAGCTCTTGTACCAGAATGGGAGTATTCTTGGCATGCTTTTGAAGATGGAGGTTGCAGGGTCATTGGTTTCTTACATTGTTTTTGTTGTTTTCTTCAAACAGAATGACGTCTACACCCTTATCACTGACCTGACAGTTATTACAGGTCATGCTGCATCCAAATGAAGGGGTGCATTTAGTAATCCCCCCCCGAATATATGCCTAAAGAAGAGACTGAAAAGACAGATAACAAAACTATTTAACGTTGTCTCTGGGTGGTAATTGCAAATGATTTTAATATTCTGATTTTCAGCATTTTCTCTAGTGAAAATGTCTTTACTAATGAAAGATAATATTATGTTAAGAGAGAAAAAAACGGGATTTTAAACTTAGGTATATAGCACAAATCCTGGTTGGAAATAGACCAAAATGTTGATAATCATTGTTTCTTTTACAACTTTATGTGTTTTCCAAATTTTCCCCAAAGACTATGTATTACTGTTATAATCAGACAAACTGGTGGGTTTTTTGCTGGGGGAGGGGGAGAGATGGGGGGGAATCAATACCATTGTTAGTACTTCCTTCAAACACATACCACACACACACCCTGTTCTTAAGAGTGATTCAGGGTCAAGGGAAGTGAAGTCAGCTAGATTTATTCAAACACTGAGGCTATTCTGAATCAATGAAAATTAGCGTGTTCACACAGCAGTTCTGATAACTGTTTTATTGTGCGGGGCAGAGCACAGAGCGCACGGCTTATAAGACTGACTTCCCTTTGTATAGGTGCTCAAAGCCACAGCACCGTGAAATGAAAGGGGAGCATTGATTTGGATTCTACCCACATAGAAAAGTGGAAGCCTGGGGTATTAATGTTCGGGGGTGCCGCATGGGTTAGAAAAAGCCCACTGTTCTTCCACTTCCAACTGCTCTAAGCAGGTCTTTCATTCAGGCTGTGTCGCTGCTTCAGTTAAAACCCCCTCCTTGTGAAATGTATTGGCCCTTTTTTCCCCAACTCCTACTCCCCGCTCCCCAGGCCAACTCCCAACAGGAGTATGCTAGAGGCTCAGGATGCTCTGCCACTAATACCTCCCTCTACCTGGAACACCTTGCACCCTTCTCAACTCAGCCGCTGACCCCAGAGTCAGGCCCTGGTGGTGCTCTCCCACCAACTCCCTCCTCCGCAAGTTGTGACCCTTCTGGGCTCCTTTGCTTATTTCTGTCATCACTACTGTATAATTTACAGGTGTTTTTTCCCCTGAGGCTACAGAAACCTTTGCCGGATAGGATCTCTGGCTTATTCAAACATTTGATCCCTGCAGCCTTGCACAAAGTAGGTGCTCAATAAGTAGGTGCTCAGTTTGATTCCAGCCCTGTGGGAGGCCGGCCTTCACGTGGAGCTACAGCAGGAAGGAGCTGCAGTCAGCCCACCAGGACTCCCTCAGTTAGAATCTTCCTGGCTTGAGCCTGAGTGACACCGCCCCGGTTGGCAGGGAGCAGGTGCCCTCAGGGTGTGTGTGGAAAGGCAGGCAGCCCCACAGGAGGCCAGGCACACTGAGTTATGGGGGCCCCCTGGTACTGCTCCTACTAACAGAATCCACAGTTGGCGTTCAGGTTTATGTGCTTTATGTCTCATTGTGACTAGTGTGAATGGAGATACAGAATATCACACCCACTTATACATCTCACTCTGGCTGGGCTTTGTGAAAACAGGATGACACCTCGGAACTGGTGGGCACCACCCCTGGTTTTGCTGTAGCAGGAGGGAAATTTGTGACCTTGTGAATTTTGGTGGGAGTGAGGGTGGGGGGGAGCTTTAGGTACAAAAGGCCGTCCAACTTCACCTCCATTCTCTGAATTTTTTAGTATTACTTACTTTAGCACTTTCTCTGGATGGTTTACTTCCTGTATTTGGAAACCCGGCTTCACAGTTTTACCCCAGCTTGGGTCCTTTGGAGTGTGTGTCCATTTGTAGTTCAACAAACTGCTATCATGGCCCTAGGTCTTGGTTCCTGCTGCTTATCGGCCTGTTCCTCCACTTTCTGTTTTTATCGCCCTACTTCTGGCCAAACCAACAAGAATGTCCCATTGTACCTGTCCTTCGGGAGTCTTTCCTGCAACAAGCACGGGATTGTTCTCACTGCCTTGGCTTCCTGGTTTGCTATCAGTTAGAGTTGCTGATCCTAACTGTACATTCAGCTCAGTGCTGACAAAAAAACAAACCAAGCCAAAAAACAAAACCCACAGGAACCATTAGTTGTCTAGAAGTTTTCAGTCTTAGTGAGACAGACGAAACAATTTGGACGGGAATGCTGCTGAAGACAGTGGGATCCTAAAACGGCCCAGTTGCTCGCTGCCTTTCCTAGCCGGGCTGCATTCCCTTCTCTGCTGCTGCTCTTCTCAGAAGCTTCCAGTCACATCCCTCCTGGGAGCCACTGGAGCGGGAGGGGGAGCTGACACTGTTGAGCACCTATAATGCATCAGGCCCTGCATTTAATCCTCAAAATCAACCCGTGAGGCAGGTTATGACTGAAATGGAGAAGCCAGGTTAGTAACTTACCCAAATAAGTTGGGAAGACAATGGCCCTGAAATACATGTCATGTTCTCAACAACCGCCAGCACCACCCCTCTTACAAACTCTCTTGTATCGTCGGCTTTCCATGTCAGTCTGCCTCACCAGGTCCTGAGTCCCTCCAGGGCAAGGACTGTGTCTTCACATACACATTAGACACTCCAGAAATGTTGGTTTATTTCTCTCGCTTCCCTTCCCCTAGTCATTGCTAAACACAGCATTGCATACGCTGTCTCATGATGTGCCTGCATGTTCCACAATTCAAGGATATGTTAGTGCTTAGGCAGTTTAGCTTAATTGAGGAAATGATGTCAACACACATGATACGAATGTTACAAAGCAAGGGATGCATTAGGGCTCAGCTGGGTGGTAGAGGAAAGGAGAAGAGTGAGAGCAGAAGTGGTGGGGTAGCGCTGGGTTTTGTGAAGGATGTGGGACCTCGAGTCATGGAGGACCAGCAGGATTTGGATGTTAATCTGTACATTCAGACCGCAAGGGGAGGTTAAGCTCCCATCCCATGGCAAGCCTGGCGCTGGCTAGGGAGAGTGTTAAAAAAGTAAATGACACCCCGGCCGGGTGGGGCTCAGCAGCTGGGCGTTGGCCTAGGATCCAGGAGATCGAGGGTCTATTCCAGGTCGGGGCACATGCCCGGGTTGCGGGCTCCATCCCCAGCAGGAGGTGTGCAGGAGGCAGCCGGCCAATGACTCTCTCATCATTGAGGTTTCTTTCTCTCTCCCTCTCCCTTTCTTTCTCTGAAATCAATAAAAACACATTAAAAAAAAGTAAATGATAAATAAGGGATCAGGTTAAATAAGTAAATGATAATAAGCTAGGGAAGGGCCTTTGGGCCTGGACTTGGTGTTTCCTGGGAGAACTAAGGGCCTGAAGCCCAGAGCTGCACATAAAGAACACTTCTGCCTTCACCCTCCTGAGACATCAGGGGCTAGGAGGAAGTGAGCTTTCTCCTGCCCCAACGAGCATCTTCTAGGGGATATGAATGAGGGATGGGTGCCAACTGCAAGCCATCAGTTAGCATGTCTTTCAGACTCTCCCTCAGCAAAGCTCCAGTCTGCTCAGGAAAAAACTCAGTTTTTATAAGTGTCAGGACACAGCTTTTCCTGCAGATCTTCCAGCTCTGAGTTAATCTCGGTTCTGAAGCTAGGAAGTCTTAATATATCACACAGGTCCAGCGGGTCTGGAAAGAAAACACTGCGATTCAAAAGGATAAGCGCTCATGTAGAAGACATGGCGTGAACTGCAGGCAGGTCTCGGGCTGGCGCTAAGAAGAGTGGCACGCATAAAGCGCCAACTCTAGGTCATAAAAAGGTAGGGCCTGTGGCAACTGCTTTAATTTTTTCCAGGAGAGCTCAGCGGTCAAGTTAGAAGGATTGTAGAGAACATTCAGTTGTAGTCCAGATTCCTGCTGGTGATGAAACTGGAACACAGGGCCAGCCCCTGGCCCTGGATCTCTTAGTTGGTCAAGCTGAAATTGGGGTCTTGGGTCCAAGAACAGTGTTCCAAATACATCAAGGTTTAAAGTAGGTGAAATGTCTGCATATACAAAGACTATTTCTGGAAGGATATAGAGTGTGGGTAACTGTGGTTTCTTCTAAGGGGGACATGGGATGGAGGGAGATTTAATATTCACTGAATACCTTTTTGTACCTTTTGAATTTTGTGGCATGTATATGTTACCTAATCAAAAGAGAAAGAATTTAGTTTTAAGGATTCAGTGGAGTCCTGAGTATTGCTTTGTTTCCCTGTTGTCTCATGTTCATGTAAAACATTTTCCTGACTCAGGCTGTCTCAGCATGTAAATGGTTTTGCAGGAGCAAGGTTAAGCACTTCGGAAGTGGCAGTGGCAATTGGTTACTACTTTGTGGCTAGAACAAGAAGAGCCTCCTGAACCTCAAGCCAATGCTATTCCAGAGTCCCAACTTCCTGCCAACTTTGACTGTGGCACAATCTGGCAGGATACAACCCAGAGGAACACAATCAATTAGCAGTCAGTGATTTCATTCACTTCAGAGCAGGATATAGTCATTAACAAACCTTGATGGAAAGGTCTCTGTTAGCCAAAACTGTGTCCTTTCCAAGACAACGGAAGATGCAAAGGCGGGAATCCAATGTAATTCATTAGTAAATCCCGTCAATGGTTAGAGCCTTGTGCTAGAAGAATCGAGCTGCTCCTTGACCCAACAAACTGTTGCCCAATAGAGGCAGTGAAAATGTCTGTGTCCAGAGGGCAGTGTAACAATGGAAGAGCTAATCATCTGCTGGAATTTTTCCAAAAATAGTATTTACAAGAGAGGATAGTGTGTGATGTATTCCAAGGAGATTTAATGCATGAATCTCACTGAACGAGTGAGAGAACATGGCTCAGACTTCCCAAGCTAGTTTTTCAATTGGAGCTTCCATTGAAACTCTAGTCGATATGGAAAATTAGAATGTATCTGTAAGACTTAAAATGCTACTTTCTGTACAGTAGGGAAAATACTCATTCTGTCATTGGGTATTGGGACCCTATGGCATTTTGAAGGATACAGAGATGAGATTAGCTTTTCTCTTAGGTTTCTACACATATCTCCCGATTAATATTGTGTACAGAAGTATTATTTTAGTGGCTGTTATACTGCTAAAGTCTAGAGTTATTCTTACTTGCTATTTAGTCCACAGTAGATATTTTAAATGATGTCCTTGAAACAATAATACTATTATTCATTTATTGCTTACTATATGCAAAGCAGTATGGTAAGTGCTTTATATTAATTTTTCCCCTCAATTCTCACATCAACCCCATGAGATACTTACATAGGAGCCTCACAGAGACCAAATAATTCATGCTGGTTCACATGTGGTAGAGCAGGGATTCAAATCCAGGTTGTTATTCAACCACTATTTAATGACTGCCTACCTGCCAGGCATGAAAGGTAGAGGAAAAACAACATAGCTAGTCCCTGCCCTCTTGAAGATTGTTATCTGTAGAAGGCTTTCTGATCCCAAAGTCCATAGTTTTGACACTGACATTGACATTATACTACTTCCCTAGATCTTTGCAAAGAGGAGTCACATTTTCAAAGGCAATTACTGCTAAGATAAAACTGGCATCCTGAAGGAATTTGGCCAAGCATTTCTGCTCCCTAACACAACATTCCCTATGCTTACTAAAATCAGATTTTTGTCTGGGCTCAAAAGATAAATACTGAGACCTTAAGAAGTATAAAGAGCAGTCTGAAAGCACAGGCTGGATCATTTACTAGCTGCCTGACCTTAAGCAAGTAACTTAATCCCTCTAAGGATGGGGTTATTATTTAAACCCCAACTGAAAATTGGTACATTACCATTACATGTGTTTGCAGGGATAACTAAATGAGGTGGTAAGCCCACCCCGTAGTACACGTTCAATAATAAAGGATCGCTGCTGTTATTAATAGGATTAGGGAGCCCAAGAAAACCTCAAGCCCCTTATGAAGGCTTTAAGTTATGTACAGTTTTCTCGAAGGAGCACACAATCTGCTTGATCCCTGTGTCTGGGGCATACGCACGCAATGAGTATTAGTTGAATGAATGAACGAACGAACGACTGAAGGCAAGGTCAGTCTCTCAGTGAGTTAAGAAGTTCAGATGGGTAGGACATTTATAAAACAAAGTCGATACAATCCCCCTCTTCAGTGTATGTCCTCTGTTCCCGAAGACCCCTTCAAGTTTCATTGAACTTAAACTGTAAAATGGGCATACCGACACTTCAAGCCCCACCTCGCAGTTGTGAGATCGGAGGAAACGCTGGACGTGAAAGCCTTTGCACACGAGCATCCACCGCGTGAGTGTGGCGGGGTACCAGAGACGCCCCCGCCCGCGCCGCCGCTGCGGGCTCCGAGCCCCCTCTGCGCCCCCTTCCTGGTTTTTCCCGGCGACCCGCCCCTCCGGCGTCATGTGACAGGGGTGCTCTGCCAGGCCGAGCTTCTGATTGGCGGGGATGCAGAACGCCTCGTGATTGGCCTAAAGCCGGCGGGCCCCCGCCTCCCTCCTCCTCCTCGCCGCGGCCCACGTGAGGGGGGCGAGTCACGCGATTTCCGGGAACCCGTCAGGAAGGACATAAACAAAACAAACCCGAGGCAGCATGGAGAGGGGCCGCGGCCCCTGCAGCGGAACCGGACCCAGCTCCTGAGCCGCCCCACACCCACAGGTGAGAGCCGCTGCCTGCCGCCCGGAGCCCGCAGGGGCCTGGGCTGGAGGACGACCGGGCGGGGGGCGGAGGAGGGCCGCTGGCCTAGGAGGCAGCAGCGCCGGGGCTCTGAGCCGGGCCGGCGCGGGGCGGGGGCCGGGACCAGGGCCGAGTCTGGGGGCGCGCGGGCCGCAGGCTGCCGCCTGCCGGTCACGGGGGCTCCGGCCCCCCTCCCCCACCCCGGCCCAGGACGGTTATATAAAAGCGCGGGGCGGCCGTAGAAAGGACCCACGGGCGGGAGGCAGGCTAGGTCAGGGGTGGGCAGCGCCGGGCGTGCGCCCTGTCGGGCCGCCCGGCCCTTCACCGCTGCCTCCGAGCCCGGGGCCGTGGCTGCCGGCAACCGGCCTGTCAGAGAAGCGAGCGGGTGGGAGGGGCCGGGGAAGGGAGGGGAGGCGAGGCTGGCGGGGGAGGAGGAGAGAGAGAGGGGCGTGTGAGGAAGGGCCGGGGCCACGAAGGTTGTAACCGGGCTGGCAGGAGACTAGGAGGCATGGCTGGGGGTGGGGGGGTTCAGGCAGGGGTGTCTCCGGGGTAGCCGCTCCCCCTTCCCGTCCCCACCCCAGCGACAGGCGAGAGGGGCCTCCCTCCGGGGATTTGTTTATATGTCTTCTCAAAGCAGCTTGAGGCGGCTGGGAGGCGTAGCCCTCGGCGCGGAGTGGCAGGCCGTGCCGTCCAATGGAGCAGGCGGACGGAGGCAGCCTCGCCAATGGACGTGGGGAAGGCGGTGCCTCGCCCCCCCACCCCAATTGGTTAGGCTGTGCCGGGGGTGGGCCGGGTGGTGCGGCCATGTTAGATGGGAGGGGATCATTGGTGGTGGGTCACTGAGAGGGGAGGAGACAGGGCAAAGGGCGAGGGAGCCGGGCCGGGGGCGTTTCGGGTGTCCGGAGGCGAGTCGGCTCCGACCAGGAAGTAGCTCAGGGGAGCCTGGCCCCGACCCGCCGCGCTCCCCACCCGAGCAGAGGAGGCAGGGAAGTACCGAGGGCAGTCCAGCCGCCCCTGGGGGTGGTTCCTGGGACTGGATGGAGCTCAGTCTCTGGATTCTCCCTCTTTCACGGCCCTACGCTTCCTGACAAGCCCGGCCGCCAAACCCTGTAATTGCCCTCCTTTAACCCGAGAAGCAAACCTTTTGCTGTTTCTGAGCGGGCTTGAACCTTAGGACTGCCTTAAGAAGGTACTTGGATAACTAGCGGTCTGAATTTCTGCACCAGGCCTCAGATAGAGGCAGGCAGGGAGGAGGAGGAAGTTCTGCTTTACTGGATTTTGCACAGAGAAGACCAGGACTAGAAAAGCAAAGAAAGTTAAGGGCTTGGCGGGGTTTCCTTTTTATTATTATTATTATCAGAATACCCTCTAAAGATCAGGCCCTTCCGTGTTTGCCCCTCCTCACGTTGGTAATTCATGTGAATGAACTTCATGAGCCTTGAGAAAAGTGTTTAGGTTTGAAGGTTTTTTTTAGGATTTTGTCTTGCGAATACTCTGCAGGTGAGAAATAGGATCAAGATCTGACTTATTTCTTTTAAAAAAGCAGAAATTAAGACTTTTATGTAAATCTTGTGATCTGTGGTAAACTGGTTGTCATTTTATTGTACTTTTAAATATTTTCCCCCCTTGTCTTTTAATCCAAAATAGCTAGGAGAAACACCAAAGATGAAGGGGGAAATGGTATGGGTAATTAGAAAATCACTAATTTTACTTTGTTTCATGATTATTTTGGCATCATGTTGACCTTATGAAATGCTTAATTTAGCTTTATGTTAACATCAGCTTACAACCTGTGACTGCATTGGTATTGTCAAGGGTACCAGGCTGTTGATGCATCTTTGGTTAAGCACTTATGGGCCGAAGCAACACACCTTAGATATATCATGCAGGGGCTATTCAAGGGTTGACTGTATTTATTTAGGAATTTGCATTATCTCCTATTTTGTTAACTGGAGAAAAAGAATTGGTAAATAAATGATTTATCAATTCTGCATTTGACATGATTGACTCACACAGTTCTGCTAAGAATGATATGTAAAAATATAATCTCCAATTATTTGATAGACTTCAGTTCTTAAGTATAATTAGCAGCAAGTAAAAGTATTAGCTTGTTTTTTTCTCTTATTTTAAGAATGGCAAGTATATCCAACAGGAGTAATTTGGGTGTAATTCTTTTGTATGACTGATATAGCAGCTTTGGGATTTTTAGGCTAGTAAGCATAGAGGAGACTAAATACATCCAGAAGAAAAGATTTTGGATGCTTTGCTCACCGTCCCAGTCCCTGTATGTCATAACAGGTGAAAACAAACTTCCAAAGACTATGTCCTACTTAGTTTACCTGGTTCATGGTGGGTGGGTTCTTGGATATTAGCATAAGGAGTAAAGGATAACTAATATGGTTCCTGGTGGTGCTTAACTGAGTACGCATGACAATAAAAGTACATTGAACTTGTATGTTGATTCTGTTAACATAGGACAGATTTTAAAAGATGAAGAGAACTAAATTCACCGTTTGCTTTTAAAGTTTAGTTTTTAGTTAAGATTGACAGTTATATGATGTTGAATGAATCTGCAGAGGTTGTTCCGTGTGGGTTTCTACTTGAATATTTTGGGGAAGAATTCTTTTTCACTATATTCAGTGTTCATCTTCCAGGGCAGATAAACTTTTGGGCTAGACATTGGTCAGATCATTGGTTCTGCTGATTCTAATATAGGGGTCAGCAGACTTTTTCTATACTGGGTCAAGTAGAAAGTATTTAGGCTTTGTGGGCCATATAGTTTCTGTCACAGTGACTCAACTCTGCAAACTGTAGCATGAAAACAGTCATTAGACATTATGTTTGGGGCTATGTTCCAGTAAAACTTTATTTACAAGAACAGCCTGTCGTCAAAGGCTGTAGTTTGTCAACCCCTGTTCAAGACATCAGTCATTGGGTTCTGAGAACTTCAATGTTCAGAACATGCACTTGCATAATGTACATATCTCCCGCCTTCAAGAATTTTTATAATTAGAGCACATGGCAACATTGTGTTCTGTATTTTTATTTCATTTACAAATAGATGTTTTCCTGAAAAAAAACATTTAAAGCAAATGTTGGAATATTAAGTTCTATTTAAGAAGTGCATTCTGATTGAAAAAACTTTGGCTTTAAGATACGATACCTAATAACCTTAATATAGTCAAGGGTATGGCCCTATTGAGGTTTAAAAGTGCATTTAGCATATCATTCCTTACAAAACCACGTATAGCTGTTTTAAGAGATGTTAAGTGACTAGTCAACACACTTTTGCTCATATATGTGTCATACAGTTAATTTGGAAACCACATTGATTATGCCAGTGCCTGAGATGTTTGTAAAATTGACTAAATAGGGTCGGATACTTTTTCAAACAAGATCTTAAAAGACAGGTTGCCGCCTTTCTCCTCTCTTGGAAAATGAAGCAGAGATGCCATAATCTAAAAATATTACATAGGCAAATACTTTTCATGGATAGCTTTCCGCTTTGTTTTAATGTACTGTTTTGCCAGTTTTGTTGACGTGAACTGGATTTCAAGTGCAAGCCTGAGAGTTTAGAAAGGAGGTTGTATTGACGTCTTAAAACTGTTTCATCATGTGGCCTGTAACCTTGTTTCTAGTTCTGGTTAACCTACTGTGTGGCTGGGTGACTATGGGTAACTCAATTAATTTGTAATGGTAGGGATTAGTGATGTTCTCTGTCTCACAGATATTGGGCAATTGTTTGTTACGGTGTCCTCAAGCTCTTGTACTTTGAATGTGCTAATACTTGGGGCTGCTAATACTTTAGGATGGTTGGAACCACCACCAATCTGGATTCGATTTTCTCTTAGCTTATTGCTTCTCAGTACTAATCCTTTTAGCATTTGCCCCACTCTTCAGTATTTTTCTACCCATTTAACCGTGAACTTAAGGTCAGAGCTAGCCTGTTATTTCTGTATCCCCAGTGCTTGACACTGTGCCTGACACTTTTTAGTGCTGAATTGTTTAAATGATGCTAAAAACTGCTTATCTGGCAGGTAATAAAGTTAGTCTGCTATTAGTAGAGATGTTGGACTTTTCTTGGTTGGAAGGGAGGAATTAAATCACCATCTGCTCAAATAAAAAACCTTCTTTTAAAAATTGGCCCTTTCTTTTAAGAAGGTTTACATATAAGCTGTTTTGATGATGTCTAAAAATCCCTTGAATTTTTTTGTTAACTTTTTCAGATTCCATTAGTTAGACTTGTTGAATACTCCTTCCAGGCACAAAAAAACCTTGTCCTTTGTCCTTTGGATTTGTCTTTAGCTCTTGGCACCCTGAGTCTCTGGGTGTTTGGCATATGTGAGTAGAATCTCATTTCTTAGAGGTTTGGGATAATTGTGCATCTATATGTCAGAGACCTTTTGGGGGGGGGGGGCACTGTAAAATCATTCTTGCTAATAATTCTGATTCATCCCAGTGGGGAGGGCTAGTGTTTGATGCAGGTGACTTCAGTGGTACTTGGTGACTGCAGCACCATCCCATTCCATCCCCTGCCAAGCCTTGTTTGCCTTTTTGCCAGTTCATGACCTTTCTTCCAAAGTCTATACATATTGGAACTGTCCTCCCTAAACAGCTTTCTAAACTAGTCATTTCCCTGCTAATCAAAGCAACTCTGATCATCCCATCATTCTGTCCTTTTAGTACCAAAACCACGTTTACATCTTTTGTTACAAAGTCATATTGTCGCTTATTTATCTTTGAGTATTGTTGACTTGAAGTTTCCCATGAAAGCGTCATGGGCTTGCAGACTTTTTGTCCTGTTCCAGTTTTCTTCAGATTCTTGTTGAACACTTATTTTCATCAGTAAGGTCTTCTGTCTGTGAGAGTTTAAGGAGCTCCTTTTATTTTATAGAGGAGGTTCCTTCTTTGACTGCTGTATGCCATTCCTGCTGCATTTTGCTTTGTTCTCTATTATGTGTGTGCCATTCACTGAGAAATTTAAAGCATTACAGAAATAAAACTTCAAGAAAGGTAAGGGCGATGTGCTCTTGTTCAAACAGTTCACTGCAGAATCCCTTCAAACAGCAAGGCTTCTAGCATCCTACTTGAGTTGTATAAGATGAGGGACTTGACAGTTTTTTGAATTGCTTTTTAGTAAGGGTTTTTGTTCTTACTATTAAATCCTCTGTTGGAGTTGCCTGTGGACTAGTAGAGGAGACGGGCATTGCGGTTCAACATTATGATAATATTTAGAACACATGTTCTGAAAGTAAGTAAGGAGGACTACTAACTCTGCACGGGGAAGCTGGAAAAGCTTCACAGAAAAGGCAGCATTTGAACTGGGCTTTGAAGACCAGTGAAGGAAGCATCCTCGCTGGTGTACAAGATGTGTGGGATGGGCTTGGGTGTGAGAAAGCTTCGCCTCAGGCAGGAGCGGAGGTGGGGAGCAGATGGACCAGGAGGAGACTACTTCATGAGATTTCAGAGAAAAGAACTTTCTTGCCTCCCCGTTGTCCTCTTAATTCTCTGGGCCTGCTGTCAGGTCTCTGGTCTCCTTTCTCTGTGGCTCTGACTGGTTGGTTGGTATCTTTTCCCCTAGTTTTTAGTTTTACTTTTAGTCCCTCATCAAGGTCTGCTGCACCTCCCTTTTCCCTTCTAATCTGTCAGTACCAGCATGCCTTCGGCTCTGACCCAGCGGGTCCCTGGCCTTTATCTCACCTGTTTTACTCCATTCCCACCTTTACTCCCTTCGGGCGTCTATTTCCTTTTTTGATTTTTGGTTTATTTTAAAACAAAACAAATTCTTTCACAGTCTCTGCTTATTTTGCATATGAACAGCAATATTTGCGTGCGTGTGTGTGTGTGTGTGTGTGTGTGTGTGTGTGTGTGTGTGTCTGAGTGGATTCCTTCTTGGGAAATCTTGTAAGATCAACTTGTCTCTGATAGCTATTCAAGTACTAATTATCCATCTCCATGAATTTCCTCTATGAAGCATTTTCCTTTGTGTTCAGAGATGCCACTTTTCATAGGCTACAGTGCAGAATATGACTACTTATAGGCTGTGTTTTCTACTTCTTTTGCACTTTAAAATTGTTCTGTGATGAGATCAAATTCAACGTACCCTTCTCTGTAGTTTTTATAGTATATTCTTAACACCTCTTTTTAAAATTATCTTTATTGTGTTATTTACTAAAGTAAAATTCACGCAATTTTTAGTTTTGACAAATGTGTGCAGTTTTCTAACCATCTCTACAGTCATGATGTGGAACATTTCCATCACCACAGGAAGATTCCTCATGCCTCCTTCACTCCTGCCCCCAAGTACTGATTGACTGTCTATTTCTATAATTTTGTCTTTTCTGTACTTTCATATAAATGCAGTCATAGAATTGTTGTTTTTTTAGTGTGACTGCTTTTACTTAACAGGATGCTTGTGAGATTTATTCATGTTGCCTGGAGTATTAGCTGAGTACTTGTTATTGTATGAATGTGCCACAATTTGTCTATCTATTTACCAGTCAATGGATGTTTGGGTTGCTTCCAGATTGTAGGCTATTTTGAATAAAGCTGCTGTAAACATTCATGTGTAGTCTTTTAAATACTTCTTTTAACATTAACTGCCTTTTATTTTTTGGAAGTCAAGTTGCAGAATGGTTAAGAGTGAAAATCCTGAAGTTAGCTATATTCGCCAAGGGGCTTTTTGCTAGCTCTGTGGTTTCGAGAATCTCTAAACTTAGATTCCCCATTTGTAAAATGGGACTGGGTGGAGATTGGAGCAGTTGGAGAGCACAAGCCAGTTAAAGGGATAACTGACTTCAGTGCAAGGGATCCAGTTCAAGTGATCTTGCTGGGAATATGTACCCAGTGTTATCAGGTCTAATTTTTCCCCTCAACGACAGTGGCATTTGATGATAGGATTTAGAAATTTTACATGAAATTTCCAGTTTAAGTGCTGGCAGTTAAAATTTAATTTTTAAGAAACACTAACGTGTGATTTGAACAAAACCCATATGTAGGCATTGATTTGTGGCTGCAAAACAGTTTGAGACTTTTGTTTAAAACCTTCAGCTAATCTTGTCTTTTGTTTTAAAATGTACATACTCCTAGTTGATTGAGCTTGAACTTGTTAGGACTGTGTTACCGTTGTTTTATAGATTAGCATAATAATTTACTGGTTGTCCAAATTTCCAAGTTAAAAACTAATGAATTACTGTAAATGAATTTTATTCTTTGCTGAGATTGGAGGGATATAAGAATTCTGAGTGTCTGATGGGAGAGTGACACCAGGTTCTTGTTACACTTTGTGCTTCTCTGATAGCTGCTGATTCTATTCAAGCTATGTTTTCCCAGCAGTTGGGGTAGTCAGCTGCCTTTGTTTGACTCATTCAGAACCCCGTTGAGACTAATATGGTATAGATTAAACTCTGTGCGTGGGTGTTTATTAGAAACTGTGTAAGCTGTTACGGATATAAAGATAAATTTTGTGTAAGTCCATTCTCTTGAGTTGCCCAGAATCTATGGTGAAGTCAGTATAACTAACTATAAAACAAAGATTAATTGTATGGAACTGTTTGAACAGTAAAAGCAATAATCTCTCTGAAGAAGCCCTTTCGCCTTGTATGTATCTGCCAGTTCTTTATTGTGTATAGAGATGACTAGTTTGCAGTTTTATGAATTACTCTGGGGACCCAAAGATCTTTTGCTGATTAAACCAGCATAATTGACATTCACCCTCGTAAAGCTGGGGCAAGGATGTTAAATGACCTGTGTTGCCTGAATGTCCCTTATTCACCCTCGTTCCAGGTAGTTGGGTTTTTGTGATAATTAAGTGTGGAATTTAGATAATCTAGGATTCTGAGTTGAGTCTGGATTTATATCTTCAGTAACAGCAACATCTCAGAACATCTTATTCCAAGGAAGGAATCTGAGAGTAAAAAACAGTCACCATTTATTGTGTCTTTTTTGTGCCAGAGCTACATACTTTACATAATATCTCAAATCACAGTATCCCTGCAAAGAAAGAAGGGGAATTCTTGTATTTATACATAAAAGAAGGCAAGTGAGAATCTGGAGTGAAGTTCCAAATACTCAATTATAAAGGAGAACCTTCTATCGTGAATCTAGAGTTTGCTTCTCATTGAGCAAGCCTTTTAGGAGTATTAGAATCGGAGAGGCAGCCAGCCTTTCTCAGTGTTGAAAGAAATGACTTTAAAGCTATATTAACAATCTCTTTGTGCCCCCAGCCCATAACCTCTGAACCAGCTGTTCCATAGTCTGGGCTGGTAGTATAACCCATTTCACAGAGTAGGGAAGAATTTTAAGGGAATTTCAAAATTGTGTCTAGTCTATAGCCATGCTACTTTTGAAAAGTTAAAATCTAAGCAAGGAGACAATACATCTTGAGGAAGATTCCAGATCCCTGCTAAGAGGAGTACCAAGGTTATTAGGGTATGTCCAGAGTGTCCTGTGATGGGTATTTCCACAGAATCTTGCTGTATGGCTCAAGTGGGTTCCCGCCTGCACAACTGTCTTTCTATGCTGCTGACTTTCATTGTATTGTTTCCTTTTTACATTTTGTAGATTTCTGCAAAACAGCTCATAAAACAAAATGATTCTTTAAATCTCCAGTCTTCACCTGCACTGTTTTGTTTTAATTAAAATTTGTGTGTGTGTGTGTGTGAGAGAGGGGGGGAGGGGAAAGAGGGAGAGAAAGAGAGGAAGGGAGGGGGAGGGTGGGAGGAGAGAAAACAGTGTAACTTGTGGATTCCCTTGGTTTAAGTAGGTTTTAAACCTGCTCCTTCCTCTGCCCTCTCCTCCCTAGACAAGAATTATCTCAGGTCTTTAGAACTGGAATTCAGACAGCACTCTTTCTGGAAATTTGAAAGAAAATTAAGGGGTACAATTTTAAATATTTTTACGATATGATACAGTGGTTCAAGCCTCAAATTAAGCTACTTATAAGATACTTCAGAGCACATAAAAGAAGCTCAATAAATAGATATGGAGTGACTGACTTATTTGTAATGTCCTCTTTGTGTGAAGAACACCGAACCTCCTTATCCGGAGGGACCTGTGGTCTTAGGGGATTTCCTATTCATTGTCAGTCAGCTTTTGTTTGGATGCCTTTGCTGGGCAAGACATTGCTTTCCATATTGTAGTAAAATATACGTGAAATATAGTGGTCATGAAAGATTTTACAACCTGGTGGTGGAAGCAAGGGGTCGGGGCGAGGAAGGGGAAAACAGGAACAGGCAGGAAAGACTAGTCTCACTGTTAGAGGTCCTTAGCGAAGTGGGACTGCAAGTGCCTCAAGGATTTGGGGGAAATTGTAGATCACACGAATGGATATTAGTGTTGTATTGATAGAAGACTAGTGGAAATTGGGGTTGGAAAGATAGTTTCATTGTGTCTGAGTATCTTGAACATTTTCCAAGAGATGTTTGGAGGTGCTGAAAACATGAGCACGATGCTAACATGATGTGTGTGTTTAGGAAGAAAATCTTATAATGGGACTTAACTGGAAAGGGGAGGCTGGAGGCAGAAAGATCTTTAGGTCAAATATTGGATTAGTGAATATAAAATGAGGCAGGTAAGGGTTGAGAAAATGGGAAGGGCCAAGTCAAACATACATCTATGCTTGCTCCAAGGGAAGTTGCCAGTATACCTTTGTTAAAGAGAACTGCATGATTTAACAAAGCCAGTGGGCAGGGGGATGAAAAAGTCAAGGCTGAGATCCGTGTGCCATGCCTGGGTGGCTGTGAGCAATGGTACTATTGACAGAACAGGACTGTTTGCATGGGGAGGTGGCATGTTGTGTCTGAGGTTATGGGATGTGAATGAACATAGAAATACCTGGATCTCAGATGGTAGGGTTTGTGCACTTGGGTGTTTTGTTTTATTTTAAATATATCTTTATTGATTTCAGAGAGAGGAGAGGAGAGGGAGAGAGAGAGATAGAAACATCAATGATGAGTCATTAATCGAGCCCACAACCCGGGCATGTGCCCTGACCAAGAATCGAACCCTGATCGCCTGGATCCTAGGTCGGCACTCAACTGCTGAGCCACACCCGGCCGAGCGCACTTGGGTGTTTAAGATGAGTATGTAGAGCTGGGCGTCCTCTAGATAATGATCTTTGAGACACTGAGAGTAGAGATGGTCTCTATGATAATAGGTTTGCACAGAGGCATCCATTTACTGAATGACTTTGGGCAAATCTCTTAATCCTTGCTGAACTTTTTTTATTAATATAAAAATGATGGACAGAGGGTGGGGGATGGTAATGATGCTCATACTTACCCTAACTACTTCCCTAAATATGAAATGACAGGGATATAGCAGTGTGCTTTGGTAATCTGTAAACAGCTACACAAATACAAATTTGTGAATATTTTGTTGCCAGTGGTAACCAAGTGTGGCTGCGGTTAGAAATGCATTCTTTAGTTCTGCCTAAACTGTCCCATGATTTTCTTCCTGTGCTCTGAACAACTGAATTGACACGTATCAAGGCTTCAGAAAGTCCCTAATATCTTATAGTTGATAGTTTTCAGAAATAAAAAGTAGCTCTTCCCATTCAACTCAGATTGATCCAGAAACCCTGCTTCAGTGGCCTTTCTTATCGGTTCCCAAAGTGTTTCACCAAGCTTCTGTGTGCTGTCCCTGTAGACCACAGGTTAAAGTTGGGCGAGGCCCTTGGAAAGGAATCGAATCAAATTCTGAGAGCTCCTGTGCCTTCTTCCAAGACAGCATTCCGAGGAGAGATCATTTTTGAGATTTAGTGTCTTAGCTCCGTAGGATTCTCAGCAAATTACGTTAAATTTTTGTGGCAAAACAAATTCAAGTCCCATATTCTGTAAACTCCTGGAGCGTGAGGATAAAATGAGGCCACTGGATTGACCTAGGGACAGAGTCCACCCGGTGTGGGAGGCTCACATCTGCCGTGAGGTCGGCAGTACTCTCGCCGGCTAGGAAAATGCTCTTTCCTCACCCAGCCTGAGGGAGTATGTCTTCTCTCTCCTTACATTCCTTTCCCCTATTTTCCCTCAGAGATCAGCAGCAGCAGCAGGATTTGGAAAATAAATGCAGATCTCTTGCTAATAATTCCTGACATGAACTATAACCATCTAACTTGAAGTTTACTTGCCTGTTTTCTAAATTTTGGAGTTCAGAGAACTGCTGTTGAAGGGGTAGAGAATCCCTCTTTGCTTGCAGTTGTAGTCACAGGATTTATATTACATAATAAAGGGAGAGCATTGCCCCAGCTTCCCTCCACTGTATTCCTGGCACAGGCAGCCTCTGCCTCCTCAGTGGTGTGGAGATTTGGGATCTCTGATTCTTGCTGCACTGAAAAACAGGTAGTGGTTTGATTTAGTAATCATCAGAAGGACTGTCTGATTGACTTTTAATGAGTCATTTTCAAAAGGAAAAGAATTACTGAATGGGACATATGGAATATAGCAGAATGAATGGACTGTGTGGTGGGTGGGTCCTGGTCTGTTAAAGAGTTTGGGCAAACAAACTTTCCTGTCCAATGAGGGGGTCTCATGGGGTGGTATATACATTGTAGAAGCCTTTAAATTACCAAGTCAGTGGTCCTTCCTTTCTCCCCCTACCCCATCCCCTCCCTCCCTTTTTCCACCTTTCTTTCAACTTTAGTTGGGGCTTAAGCTTGAAATTATTTATTTAAATTGGGGGTCAGGACAGTTACTACCTCTTAGAATTATGAATCTGCCACAGTTTGAAGACAATAAAAAGAAAACCCAAGAACTCTGCCCATATGAAAGTAATGATGAGCATGAACCAGCAAAGACTAGGAAAGATAAAAATAAACCATGGTATATGATAGAACAGTACTTGTGTCAGCATAACAAATTTTAGCCCTGGCTGGTGTGACTCGGCTGGTTGGGTGTCCCGTGCTCCATAAAGCTGCAAGTTCGATTCTGTTCAAGGCACATGCCTGGGTTGCAGGCTTGATACCTGGTAGGGGGTGTGCAGGAAGCAGCCAATCAATCCATGTTCCACTCTCACATTGATGTTTCTCCCTCTCCCTCCCTCCCTCTCTAAAAATCAATAAAATTTATAAAAAACCTTAATAAAAAGATTATCTTAAAAATTTTTTTTTAATATTTTTCATTTTGGTAAAATAAACAAATTTTGCCATTTTAACCATTTTAAGTGTACGATTTAATGGCATTAAGTAATTGACGATCTTGTGTAACTGTCTATTTCCAGAACATTTTCATCATCCCAAACAGAACTCTGTACCCATTAAACACTCACTCTCCTGGCCCCTGGTAACCTCTGTTCTACTTTCTATCTGTCTGAATTTGCCTATTCTGGTACTCCGTGTAAATGAAATCATATAATATTTATTCTTTTGTGTCAGGTTTAATTTACTTAGCATGTTTTCAAGGTTCATCCATGATGTATGTATCAGCATTTCATTCCTTTTATGGCTGAATCATGTTTTGTTGTATATATGGACCACATTTTGCTTATCTGTTCATCTGTAGATGGCCACTAGGGTTGTTTCCACCTTTTGGCTCTTGTGAATAGTGCTCCTGTGGACATGGGTGTATCTGTATCTGTTTGAGTCCCTGCTTTCGATTCTTTTGGGTCTATATCCAGATGTGGAGTTGCTGGATCGTATGGTAATTCTGTGTGTAACTTTATGAGGAACTGCTAAACCATTTTCCAGCTGCACCATTTTACCTTCCCACCAGCAGTGCGAACAAGGGTTCCGATTTTTCCATATCCTCACCAACACTTGTTATTTTCCTTTTTTTTTTTTTTTTTGGATAATAGCCATTCTAATGGGTGTGTCAAAAATTTTTGACTGTCTACTCTGATGAATGTTGGATGACTCAGAGCACTACATGCCATTAAGAGGAACCAATTCCCTCAAGTTACTAAAAGGGAGCAATGGCTTAGGCCAGTGCCCTATAAAAGGGGACCCACAGGGATGCTGGCTATCCTAGACAGTATCTGCTTATTTCTAAGACATTTTAACTTCAAAGAGGTTGATTTCAATCCTTTTTTCTCTATGTGGACTGTAAGGGATCAGCTGAAACCCTCAGATTCAGAGCATAATTTAGGAGCTCTTGGGTATGTGTGAGCTGCCTGGGGCACACCAGGTAGCTTTGGGTTTGGCTTTTAAAGATTGGATTAGTGGCTGGAGCAGATCCAGGGAGGAACTTCTGTAAGAAGTCCTTTGACCTTACTTACAATCTTACTTTACCTTTTGCTTTGCCTGATGTAAGCCTCAACATATTTTCAAATGGAGAACCAAAAAAACCTAGGGTAGGACATTGTGGAAAGGGCTATTGTGAAAAAGATTGAAGCAGTTCTGGGTGTCTTCAGGTGGTACCATTGCTGCTCATAAATCAATCACTTGCCCAACTCATAGCTTCAGAGAACTGGTTTCAGTTACCAGAGTATCTTCCTTTGAATGAGCCCTGGTATAGAAAATCTGTTGGTAAATAGTATTTCTTATGGACCACAGTCCTCTCCCAGAGCTGTGAATAAATGGAGTAAGGGGAATTAATTTAGTCTTTCTCCTAGTTTTTTTTTTAAACACTAGTCTTGAGTTCAGCTTGAGGGTAGAGAGGAGGATTTTATGATCAAATAAGTTTGGGACATGTCATCTGTTCTGTTCATCTATTGGTGATTTATAATGTGCATTAGCACCTAGCACTGTCAAGTTTCCAAGAAGTCTTGCATAAAGGCAGTATGATAGTTTTGTTTAATATGGTGATTTCCAACACAACCCTTCTGTTGAGTAACCATTTGACATTCCTTGGAACAAACATTCCTCAGGTCACAAATTAGGAAATAAGACTATTGTTTTTTATGGACTTTAATATTAAAGCCTTGAGTAAAATAGGGATTTTCTTGAGCCCAAAGAAGTGTGAAAGCATCCTGAAAAGCAAGTTGTTACACCTTCCTCCTCAGTCACTTGGCCATCCAAGCATTAACGTACCCTTTGTATATGCTCCCTGGTAAAGGAGATAGATTTTTGTTGTTACGGAAGATTCTATGTAACGGTAACTGCTGTAGAAGCTTTTCCCCCTTCCACTTTTGGGTGGGAGATTTTGTTCTTCATGGTTGTTTCTCAACATATATGTTTGGAACGGTACCAAGCATTTCTAGTAAATGGGTGTAAAACGTTGGAGATGAGGATACTTTGTTGTGAGCTTGAGTCATTAGTTTTAGAGATTACAAGAGTTTATCCCTAAAAAGAGGTCCTACTGCTTGGAGTAGAGTTGGCCCTTCCCCCACTCCTGTTTGCTGATACCTGAGAGACTAGGAGAGGCAAGTAAGGACCTTGAACTATCCCAGGTGAATGAACTCAACCCTTACATAGTGGATACTGTCTCTTGGGAGTGGATGTCTTTAATACACTCAGCCTTGCTTACAGTAGCTGTCACAGATGTTGAGTTTCTGAGCTGGACTAGCTGTGGGACAAAAGAAAGCTCTGGCAACGTATACCTACTCATGATAATAGCTTTTTAGATTTATTTTTATTACTACATCCTAATTTAATATTTAATTCTCATAACATCACTATTACATAGTCAAGGAAGAATAATTGTAATTCCTCAGTCTGGGAGCTAAGGCAAAAATTTAAGCTTTAATTCCTAAGTCTTTAGTTTTAGTTATGGAGCAAAACTGGAATCCAAGTCTCCTGTCTCCCAAACAAGTGGTCTTTTTGCTAACTCCATTGACTGAAGTTTGCTTTGAGGCCAAGTGTTTAAGTACAGTTTTAAATAAATACTTGTATTTGTATGGCAGTATTATGGCATAGAAAATTCAGTAGCCAGAGAGGCGAGAAGAATGGGGCTTAAACAGATTGACCTGCCCAGTGCTGTCTAGTTTGCAAGTGAAAGCTGCCGCTAGCATTTAGCCCTCTTTAAATAACAGTGTCTCCCTGGTAAACCAAGCTGATGGTAGATGGTGTCTTTAGTAGACGTTTAAAAACTTACATGAATAATTCTTACTTCAAGGACAGATTTCACTTATAACTGAAAGAATAATGTTGCATGTACCATTACAAATATGATTTTATTTAATGTAGAGGGTATATTAAATTACATCGTTCACAGTTATGTATTCATTGCTCTTCTTGTAGCTTTATGAGTGATATAAAATGTAGATTAATTTAACAGGAATGATTATACAATAGATGGAATTAAATGTTGCAGTATATTTTCTCATATGGAACATAAAGTGAAGGGGAGCTTTACTTTAACATTAAGTATAATAAATACATCTTTCAGCTCACAGGACAAATCAGCCTATGTTAATATTTCAGGATTTTTTTTTTTAATGTCGCTAGTTATAAATTGACCTATTCTATTTTAGAAACAAATGAAGGAATGGTGGATTTCAGAATAGTTGGTACTAAGAAAGGACCAAATTCTTGATATTGCAACTACAAGACTTACCCCTTTAAAGTGTTCTTTGTTAAGGTTGTCTTGAAAGGTCAGCTTGTTTTTAGTGGTGCTCAGTGAAGTTACTGTGTGCTGCTCTTCGACAGATTCGCACAGAAAAGAAAAGCAGGGAACCAAGCAGTTGAAGTGAAGGCACTCCGTGGAAACCTGCCGCTTGTTGTGAAAATCATCGTTGATCCTGAAATTAAAAGTAAAGCTGGAAGAGCATTTACAAACGAGAAAAAAAAGAAGTTTGGGATCGGACTTGCAGGATCTGGGCTTGGAAATGCCTCAGGTAAATCACCCAGAGCAGGTGCAAGGTCTTTTGTTTCCCACGGCAGAAGGTCCATGTCATCACTTCTCTAAGTTCTCGGATTCTTTTTTTTTTTTTTAAACATATTTTTATTGATTTCAGAGAGAGGAAAGGAGGGGAAGAGAAAGAGATAGAAACATCAATGATGAGAGAGTCATTGATCGCCTGCCTAGCCTGCAACCTGAGCATGTGTCCTGACCGGGAATCGAACCCCGATCTCCTGGATCCTAAGTCAGTGCTCAACCACTGAGCCACGCCCGGCCGGGCAGTTCTCGGATTCTTAACACAACTTGACACACTGCCTTTTTAAGACATTTTCCTTCTGATATCAGCTGGTTTTGAAGACTTGTCTTTCCTTCCATTGCTTCTATTTCCTGCTTTGCTATACAGCTTTGAAGTTTAAGGAGCTTGGCACAGGGAACACGGTGAAGGAAAACTTAGTTAGAAACAGACCTGCTGGCTTTATGGGGGCTAAAACAGCTCCCCTGAAAATTAATCTGCCACAGAAAGCCTATTTTCGTCTCCTGTCTTCTTCCTATTTCCCAGTTGTTCCTTTCCATTCATGCCTGTTGAATTTAAAAATAATTAAGAGGAAATGGTACATATACACAAACACCTGTACACACATATACAGGGGTAGGCACAAGTAGGTTTACAGTTGGTAGTATGCAAAAGTTTATTCTTGTATTATGTATTTTCCCATACAAACAACTGTAAACCTACTTGTACCCACCCCTCTATATACCTTGTACAAAACATGTCTAAGAATGATTATATCCATTTGTATTACTACTTTGAATTCATCAGTTCTGGTTTCAGGCAGTCACTGAAACAGTAAATGAAGCCTGTTAGTCCCCACTCTGCATATCCAACTTCTTCCCTTCGTTCTCGTCATTAGCTTTTACCCTCTCCCCTCTTTGTGTTCAGTGCTGGGGAGAAATCTAGAAATAAAGAGAGGGCAGGGCTTCTTAGGTGGCTTTATATGAGGCCAAGCAGAACTATGCGCTGAGCACAGGAACTCAGAAACTTGCTGGGACTGTGCAGTGACTTGGAGGCAGGCAGCGGAGGCAAAGAAAGGGGATTTGCTGGCTCATGTTAAAAAGACCAGTGGCCTGCCTCCATCCCCACCTCCCTGCCAAGTGGACTGCACACACCCATTCGGAGTTTTTTCCCGTTCAAGGCTTAATTTGCTGTTTATCGAATACTTTGAATTTAGGGCTATAAAACACTTTGAGTTTGCAGTCAGGTAGGGTTGGGGAAAATCAGAGAAAAAGAGTGGGATAGGATGTCCCCATGAAGGAAAATATGATGAAGAGAGTATGTAGGATAGTCTTTAAAGGTATATGAATACACAAATGTGAGCAAATGAGGCTAATAATTTTTTAAAATATATCTTTATTGATTTCAGAGAGAGGAAGAGAGGGGGAGAGAGATGGAAACATCAGTGATGAGAGAGGGTCATTGATCGGCTGCCTCCTGCACGCCCCACACTGGGGATCGAACCCGCAACCCACGCATGTGCCCTAACTGGGAATCGAACCCCAATCTCCCGGATCCTAGGCCGATGCTCAACTGCTGAACCATGCCTGGCTGGGCGAGACTAATAATTTTTTACAGTTTCAGCAGAAACTTGCAGAAGAACAAAAAGGCAAAGGGGGAGTTTTATTTTTCCCGTCCTGTTCCTTCACACAAGTTCAACCCCAGAGGGAGGCCTTTCCTTGTTCAGACCACTTCAGGAGTGTGCGCCCTGTCTTCACTCTAGAGTGATTGTAGAGATGCTGAAGTGGAAAGGAGGATGGGTTAACTCTGGGTGCCGAGTCTTTTTTCCTTTTCTTATTTATTATAGAATGAATTGTACCCTTTTCAGGAATCAGGATTAAAGCTACTGAGCGCACGTCCAAGTTACTGGTCTTGTCCAAGAGATTTTTGGATATTTGGCTGACCATATCTCCATCACGTTCTGGGAGGCATTTGTTGACTAGAGAGGCCAAAGTTCTCTTCCAGTTTGTTTTGAGAAATAAGACATTGGGCTTACTTAGGAGGGCAGAGCTTAGACCCACCCGCTACCTCCATAGGCCCCAGGAAGGGGCCGGAGTTCTCCTCTTCAGGGAGTTAGTACCGAGAGGATTATTAGAGATGGATTTGAAGACCATTTATAGCCTAATAAAAGTATTCATTAGGTACTGTATGCTGACTTGCAGCTAAATAAGCTTTAGTTTTTAGAGGTTAGGTATTACTAACAATTGCCACCTTATTTCTTTTTTTTGTTTTTATGCATCTTAGTTATTCTCCTAATATAAGCCCCCAGTTTAATGCTGGTTAAATCTCTTAAATGTACTAAACAGTAGGAAAAACACCAAATTGTTTTCTGAAAATAGTAGGTGTGGGGGTGGGGCATATGTGTAATAAATAGGTCTTGAGTAGTCTTTCGCTCAAGACTACTAAAATTAAAATCTCTCTGTTGTAGCCTAGTGTAAGCGGAATGGATCCGCCTTTTGGGGATGCCTTTCGAAGCCACACTTTTTCGGAACAGACTCTGATGAGCACAGATCTCTTAGCAAACAGTTCAGATCCAGATTTCATGTATGAGCTGGTAAGTAACATTTGCTTGTATTCTTTGATTTGCGGTAACAGTGTGGTGGTAGAGTTTTTTATTTATAAATGCCTGAAAGGAAAAAAGGATATGATTAGGCCAAATTTGATTCTTGCGACTGTCAGTCTAATACTTTTAGAAGGATGTATGAACCATTGAAAATAGAGGAAAGGCTTTCTGAATACGTATAGTCTGGTTTTTGATGAGGAGGATGGGAAGCTGTCTTTTTAAAATATGCCTGAATGTTAAGAACTTTTCAACTGGAAGGTTATGAATGATAACAATAAGCAAGGCATGTGACACAGAATGTGAGACAAAAAATAGCAATTCCAAGCAATAGCTGCTTTTTAACATAGAAATATACAACGAGCTGCCTTTCATGTTAGTCCATTAGAGGTTGACTGCATTCTTTGTTATGGGTGCATAGTCTTAATCACATTTTAAAAATTACATCTCTACTTATGAGGAGTATTTTATTTGCTAAGCCCGAGAGTTGTTACAAGGTCTTACCAAAGAGCTGCTGCTTCTGTGGCTGAGTTCCAGCTTCCTTAGGATTGCTCTTTGCCTCTAACTTTAAGTTCGCATTTAAGAAGGCAGATTCTTCTGTGATGAAGGTAAGGTCTTCACTATTTGCTTTGTAGTTGAAGCTTGTTTCTTAGGAGATCCCAAAATCCTTCTAGGTCAAAGATCAGGAAATGTAAACTTTTTTTCAGAAAGAGTGTTTGTAGTAAAGTTTAAGAGGCCTTGATGTTTGGACCATACTTAAACCTCTCAAGGGACATATTTTCCCTCTTTTTTTTTTCTTGCCCAAGGAAATGACGTTACATGGAATGGTAAAGTTTCATGTAAGTAGCCTTTATCTTAAAAGACCAGAGTTCAAGAACTGGTTTATTAATTTGATATATGGAAGTGGATGGAGGTGAATATTTCTTTCCTAAAATATGGCGTGTAATTTTTTTTTAAACCCTTCTCAGGATAGAGAGATGAACTACCAACAGAATCCTAGAGACAGCTTCCTTTCTCTGGAGGACTGCAAAGACATTGAAAATCTGGAGTCTTTCACAGATGTCCTGGATAATGAGGGCACTTTAACCTCAAACTGGGAACAGTGGGATACATACTGTGAAGACTTAACGAAGTACACCAAACTAACCAGCTGTGACATCTGGGGAACAAAAGAAGTGGATTACTTGGGTCTTGATGATTTTTCCAGTCCTTACCAAGATGAAGAGGTCATAAGTAAAACTCCAACTTTGGCGCAGCTTAATAGTGAAGACTCTCAGTCTGTTTCTGATTCCCTGTATTACCCGGATTCGCTTTTCAGTGTCAAACAAAATCCTTTGCCCTCTTCATTCCCTGGTAAAAAGATTGCAAGCAGAGCAGCTGCCCCTGTGTGTTCTTCTAAGATGCTCCAAGCTGAGGTCCCTTTGTCAGACTGTGTCCAAAAAGCCAGTAAACCCACTTCAAGCACACAAATCATGGTGAAGACCAATATGTGTCATACTGAAAAGGTGAACTTCCATGTTGAATGTAAAGACTATGTAAAAAAGGCAAAAGTAAAGATCAACCCAGTGCAGCAGAGCCGGCCCTCCTTGAGCCAGGCGCACGCCGATGCGGCAAAGGAGAACACCTGCTACTGTGGGGCCGTAGCGAAGAGACCGGAAAAGAAGGGCATGGAGCCTCTTCAGGGCCATGCCACCCCAGCGCTGCCTTTCAGAGAAACCCAGGAGCTGTTACTCAGCCCCCTGCCCCGGGAGGCTGCTGGGGCAAGTGCCGCGGGCGAGAGCAGCAGCCTTTCTGCCAGCGCGTCGGTCTCGGACTCCTCCCAGAAAAAAGAAGAGCACAATTATTCCCTTTTTGTCTCCGACAACCCGGGAGAGCCGCCAGCCAAGTGCAGCCCGGAGGAGGAGGAGGAGGAGGAGGCCGACGACGAGGACCACGATGAAGGCTTCGGCAGCGAGCACGAGCTCTCGGAGAACGAGGAGGAGGAGGAGGAGGAGGAGGACTACGAGGACGACAAGGACGATGACATCAGTGACACTTTCTCCGAACCAGGTATTGCCTGTTCAGAGGCTCGACAGACCCCTCCCCTGCTGTCCGGGTGTGGACAGGTTTGCGGGGGACACTTGCTTGTGTCTTAGTTGGAGGATTAAGTGACTTATGTCTTGGCTTGGACATGTAATTGCTTTTTACCTATTCATCCAGCTCTAAAATAACCACTTTTGCTCATATGGTGGCTCATATGCTGATTCCTCGAGGGCTACTTCTAAATTTATTTTATGCTGAGTGACCTGATTTATCACTCTCTTGAGTGCTGTGCAAAAATGCCAAGAATTGATTGGCTTAAAAAATATTCCTATTTATGCACGAGGCCCTCTGTTATTGTTGAGGTAAGTTAGGAGTCCCTAGATCGCGGAACCAAGGGCTGATGGCTTATATTACGCATGCTACCAATGAGTAATGTAAAGGAGCCTTTTCTTTGTGTCTACTGCATCTTTCACTTACACAGTGTTTCTCCATTTAAGAAAAATACCTGCTGTAACTGAATAAGCTTGAAGGAGATGCTGTTTTATTTATATACAGTGCTTACAAATAAAGGGAGGAAGAAAATGAAACCTGTGGGGAACTGGTCCACTTCAGTATTTACATGCTTGGGCTGTTGCCGCTGTTGGCTTGTGCAGTTTATTTATGAAAATGGTGTTGCCAAGTGGAACACAGTTAATACACAAAGAAGTGAAGATCTTCAAGTTTAAGCAAAAGTTATTTTCTTCAGAAATAATGTTGATACTGTAACGCCTACATAAAAAACTAAGTTATTAAAAAACCTTACACATTGTGAAAGAAAACCCTTCCCATTTGTTATGATGATTGCTGGAATTTCCGGCAGTATAAACATTGGTGTTTAATTTTTGGAAAGGTTTTTAAGGCATAGTAGGTGTACTGTAGGCACTGCAGCACTGTTATTGCTGAAAGACTTCTTTTAGTGCAATCCTCCTATTACACAAACGCTTAGATTGATGTATTTGATACAACCAAGTTGTTTGACTTGGGTAGGGCTGCAAGTAAGGAAAAGGTACATTAAATTTAATGTGGAGGAGAGGGGGTTTTGCCTTTTCTTTGGTTTACTTTAGAACTCTATATAGTCTAGATAAAACAATTGTCTTTCCTACTTAACAGGAAATTTTTTCAACAAATTTTGAGATGTTTCAGGGGAAATTGTCTTTGTAGCTGGGTTAAGTTACTTCGCTCCTTCCCATAGGAAGAGCAGAGTGGTCCTTAAAGTCTGGCAGGTCAGCCCTATTGCTCTGAGTCCATATTTAGAATTGGGATAGGAGGGTAAGGGGAATGCGAGACCAACAGGAGCTAGGTAATAACTAAGGGAAATGGCAAGTGTGGGGAAAGAAATGCCTTTGCCAGCTGGTGCTTAAAGGAATAGATAAATCAGTGAGTAAACCCCATCACCGCCAACCAGGCAGGGACTATGCTGCCTACCCCACTTCTGGTTTTAGTTTTGCTTTCCTTTGACTTCTAACTCCACTTTAAATTCATTCTTGATCTTTTGACTTTGATGTGGTTTTGTGTTGAGAAGCAGGGGAGAGCCCATTTGGTAGATTGACCCTCGTTTCCATTTTCTCAGCCTTTGACAGTGTTAGAGTTGGTATTGCCCTGTTATGCCACATCCCTTGCAACCAACACTACTTTATAAGAGATGGGTTAGCTGTCACTCTGCAGGGAAAAGCTCTTCTTGATGCTGTTTAACAGTGCTAAATGTTTGGGTGGCGTTTAATTCCTTCACTTTCAGTGACCTAAAGTAAAACCTCCTTGGTTAGTATCACTTGGACAGTTCTCACAAACATTAATGGATGACATTCTTTAACCACAAAATCAGCACAATTTTGTGGTTGTAGTTTGGGCTTTATTCATATATGCTAATGAAAATTTCCTTTATTCTTAAAAGAAAGAGCTAAATAAACTACTTTAAGGATACAAAAGTGAATTTTTGGTGAGGAGCAGGAAGAAATTCTTTGAAGCTGAAAAGTGGGAATAGTTATAGTTTCTTCAGAGTGCTAGTTTTAGAGTGGGTTGATTGGTTTAATTTGCAGCAGACAGTTTACAAAGGCCCTTTTGTGATGACTAGCTCCCTGGATGCTGGTTCTTGGCAGTCCGCTACTACAGTGCCCGAGCCTACAAAGCTCCAGGAGAGGTGTAAATGGAGTTTCAGTCCCAACTCTGGACTGGCTCCCAAGTTTTAATAGAGCCTATTCTGTGGACAGGCTACACTGGGGTCATGGAGTTACATGGTTGTAAGACTAAGAATTGGACCCCCAGAATGAGAGTTTATTTTGTAATCCCTACTAAACATTTTTACGATTGACCTTACCAGCTCAATGGCAGTAATCTTCACTAACCAAAGATGTGTGAATGGAATTTTAGGCAATAAATAAGCCTTTTTTACTTTCTTTTGATAACCATGTCAGGAAGAAATAAGCTAGATTAGTATGGTGATCCATCAAATGAAAAAAAAAAGGGAAAAGGCTCTGTGGGAAATGTTATATTAAATCATTGATTTGTTAAAAAGTTTGTGTGTGCCTCCTTGTATGTCAGACACTGTGTATTAGGTATTGGCTGTGCAGAGATGAGCAGAATAGACATGATCCTTGTCTTCGTGGAGCTCAGAGTTGAGTGGTTTATTGTTGTTTTGATTTCTGTCTTCCAACATGCTTGTGTACTGTGACTTGGCGAGAGAGGTGCAGTATTAGTTTCTTACACTTAGTAGAACTCATTTGGGGATGAAGTCGTATCTTATAGTAATAGTGTTTCTCAGAACATACTTTGAGAGAGATTTAAAGACATTAAATGCTAGATTAGTGTTCTGGGAATATAATTTTCCTGCATTTTACTGAATCCTGGTAGTCTCTGTATTGAAATGTGGATGACTTTAGCTAAATGCCCGGTGTGGGTGTGGGTGTGGGTGTGTGTATTATGGTGGATTTATGGTGTATGCTGTTAGAAAATGTGAAAATATTAGGTCAAAGAAAGCTGATGGCCCTTTAAATACTTTTTAATTTAATTTATTTTTAATCCTCACCCGAGGGTATTTTTTCCATTGCTTTTCAGAGAGAGTGGAAGAGACAGAAACAGGAATGTGCGAGAGACACGTTCATCGGTTGCCTCCTACACGCCCCACCTGGGGCCAGGGATCAAGCCTGCAACCGAGGTACATGCCCTTGACTGGAGTTGAACCCAAGACCCTTCAGTCCACAGTTGACGTTCTAACCACTGAGCCCAACTGGCTAGAGCTGTTCTTACTGATTTTAGAGAGAGAGAAAGGGGGAGAGAGAGAGAGAGAGAGAGAGAGAGAGAGAGAAGCATCAGTGATGAGAGAGTCATTGATCAGCTGCCTCCTGCACGCCCCCGACTGGGGATCGAGCCCACAGCCCGGGCATGTGCCCTGACCGTGACCTCTCTTGGTTCATGGGTTGATGCTCAATCACTGAGCCACACCAGCCAGGCTAAATACTTTTTTTAAAAATAGATAAAACTTGTAACTCATTTGCATGGAACTGAAGAAATAAAAATCTTCATGACTCTGAATTTAATGTGGAATGTATGTAAAAAAAACCCACTTATACCGTTTAACTGGATAGGCACAGGGAAAGTGGGAAGCCCAGCTGGAGCTGGACTCCTTGAGTCATGGGGCCTACATCAGTCCCAGGTTCTGCTCAAGCACTTAAACCCTCCATGAGCATGTTTCTTTGTGAAAAGGGTGTTAATAATCTCTTTCTACCAGTTCTTACAAATCTGAAATGAAGTTTCTGTAAGTAAAATATGTGAGGACAAGTTGCTAGCTAAGGGAGCATATAAAATAGTGTTGGGGGCATGGGTTCACCCCTTTAAAGTCGACAGTTCTCTGAGCTCTGATAGTGCATGTAGTCATGTAACCACCACCACCTAAGGGAGTTGTGTGTAAAAAAAGTTCCCCTGGTGCTCTGGGCTGGAATAGACTGAAGTGTGGAATACCAGTTCCTGATGTTGGTGGGAAGATGGGAGTGTTTAGATTGGTCCATCCACCAGTGCTGAGGTGTTCCCAGGCATATGAGGGGAATCTCTGTGAGCCAGTTAATTTTGATTGGCCTGGTGGAGCAAGGGGCTTTTTAAAAAGGCCATTTTGCAACATGGCCTTTTTGCACCTTTTCCAAAGGTAGGTGGAAAACTGGAACAGGATAAAACCCTTCATTTTGAAGCGAAACATTCACACAAGTAAATAGGCCAAAGCTATCTAACACAATTTTTAAAAGTCAGAGTTCTAGAAATTATTGTGTCACTGAACTTGTGCATCATTTCTTAAAGAAGCACCTAAGGTTTGCGTTGACACTGCCTACCATGTGGCTCTGAAGAACCTCAGGTGCACTCTAATGCTGTCCAACACTTGGCCTGACTCTTGCCTCGAAATCATT
This sequence comes from Miniopterus natalensis, assembly GCF_054644295.1. Lineage (NCBI taxonomy): Eukaryota > Metazoa > Chordata > Mammalia > Chiroptera > Miniopteridae > Miniopterus > Miniopterus natalensis. The sequence goes on from NC_142084.1 coordinate 94,964,191, forward strand.
CTGCTCCTCAAATTGATTCTCTTTTTAAAGGTCATGTTTAGTGAGGTATACTTTTCACACAGTAAGATTCACCCCCTTTAAGGACACACTTCTGTGAGTTTTGACACGTGCGTGTCATCACGTAACCAACATAATCAAGACACAGAAGAATTTGGACAGCCCCCCCTAATTTCCCTCGAGTTCCTTTATAGTTAGCCCCTCCCTCCACCCTCAACTCCTGGCAGTCACTTTGTCCCTATAATTTTGCTTTTTCTAGAATGTCATGTAAATGGAATCATATCTTAATTAATTCTTAATCTGTAGAAAACCTGGTAAAATTCTAATCCCCCCCCCCAAATGCTCAGATGTCATCACTTTCTTAATGTCAGTTCCAGAGGAGTCACGTTTTTAGGAGGGAAAGTAGTCATTTTGCTTGGCCAGTGCTGCCCAATTTTTTCTGGCCACCTTAGGTTTAGGGTTGTGTACATCCTGTGCCTAGCTCATCTTCACTACCCCATGTTCCTAGTCCTAAATACACGGAGTACATACACGGGTGGGCATCCTCTGAGGGAATCTGAGATTGATAGGCCATCCTGTATTGGGGCTGACCAATCATTCAAGCAGCTCAGAACTAAGTGTTTTCTGAAACTTCCCATTAGTAAGGAAAATAACTTATTTAAAAGTGAAGTAAATGCCCTGGTCAGTGTGCTCAGTGGTTAGAGTGTTGGCCCACGCACCGAAGGATCTCGGGTTCAATTTCCAGTCAAGGGCGTGTACCTAGTTTGCTGGCTTAATTCCGGGCCCCTGTTGGGGCACGTGGGGGAGGCAGTCAATCAATATGTCTCTCTCACATCCATGTTTCCCTCCCTCCCCCCCCCGCCTTTTTCCTCTTTCCTTCCATTCTCTCTAAAGAAAAAAAATCAATGGAAAAAATGTCCTCCATGAGGATTAACAACAACAAAAAAGTGAAGTAAATGCAAATTGTTTCCAGTAAAATGTTAGAACAGGCATATAAGTTTTTATTTAATAGCCTGTGAGAGAACTGTCATTAGTGTACTTTTACAAAAGGGGTGGGGTGGGAGGTCGAAGAAAACCACTGCTCCCTCACAGAATTCTGCCCAGAAATGCACATAGCTTTCGGTCTGGGGATGTTTCAGAGGCATAAATATTAAAAAGAAGACATTTAAGATCACTAGTGGCTAAGTACTGTTACCTTATGGTGCTTTTGACATTCTTATAGCTGTATTTCATCATTCTCTCAGTCCTACGTGAAGATACAAAGTGTTGTGTACTAACTTATAAAAACTGAAGAGAAACCCCAGGGAGATAGTGTAGTCATCTATGCTTTTAATCTCTGAGTATTTTATGAATTAGAGATTTCTACATTAAAAGTTATTTTATGGGCCTGGCTTATTATCTTTGACATGCCAGTGATAAACAGCGATGTTTTCAGATGAATAGAAATGTATCAAGTATCTTGTTGTTTGTCCTGATTGGTGTATTGAAATTTATGGAACTGAAAAATTGGGGTGGGGGGTCTTTTTGTTTTTTAGGCTATGAAAATGATTCCGTGGAAGACTTGAAGGAGATGACTTCAGTATCATCTCGGAAGAGAGGTAAAAGAAGGTACTTCTGGGAGTATAGTGAACAACTCACCCCAGCGCAGCAGGAGAGGATGCTAAGGCCATCTGAGTGGAACCGAGACACCTTGCCAAGTAATGTGTATCAGAAAAATGGCTTACATCACGGTAAGCGGATTGCTGTCAAATATTTTGTGTCACTTTGCACAGAGATACTAAACCATAGTGTTTAATCATTGTATGTAGGTGCCCAAACCTTCCTAGCAAACTGAGAGGGGAGCATAGAGCTGCTGTGTTTGCTATGACCACTCTTCACTCACAAATAGGTTTTACCAGGGTCAAGAGCCATCACCTAAACAGGAAGAAAGGCCTATGTAAAAACTGTTTCATTTCTAGTCACTTCCAGGAAATGATCAGGAGACTGCTGATTCCTGACCTGTCACAGTTGCTATAAACCAGAAGGGTTGGCGAGAAAGAGAACGGGCTCCAGTGTTCACTTCCATTGTCATCCAGTCTCCAGGCCTAATATAAACTGGGAGATTGGGATCAACAGTGGTGAGAGGAAAGAGGAGGGGGAGGGACAAGAGAGGAAAAATAGTGGTAAGAAAGGAGTAGAGACAGAGGAGTGGAAAATAAGTGTAGGGAGAAGCTTATACTCTAAGGTCAAATTTCGAATTGTGAACCCAGGTCGATGTAATTAAATAGAATTTCTTCTGCATAAATGTTATTTGTATGTTAATCTAAAATCTGTTCTATAATTTTACATTAACCCAAAGTGGAGGGCACTAGTAAACTTGGTGCTCAGTACACAGTTTAGTCACTCATGCCTCACATTTAAGTTGCTAAGCATTTTTGACACCGTAATTGTGCCAGAAGTATATTTGTGCCTCAGTTTCCCTTTCCACTGGTACCCAGGTCTGCACTTTACCGTCTCTTAATGAATAAAAACCCAGTTTTTGCCTTCAGGGCAATTTTTCTACCACAGTGAAAAGACAGGATCAATATATAGGTTCAGATGGCATGTGGAGAATGCCAGGAAAGTTCTGTGTTGTAGTGTGGTTCTGAAGAGCAGTCCCGCTTGCCCGCAGTGATAGGGCAGGACCTCTGGAGTCTTCCATGACATTATGTACCAAACTAACTGAAGACGAGCTTTCAAAAGGCAGCCTTTACTTGGTCGACTTTTTTTTTTTAAATATATTTATTGATTTCAGAGAGAGGAAGGGAGAGGGGGAGAGAGAGACAGAAACATGAATGAGAGTCGTTGATCGGCTGCCTCCTGCATGGGGATTGAGCCCAAAACCCTGGCCTGTGGAATCAAACTGTGATCTCCTGGATCATAGGTCAATACTCTACCGCCGAGCCACACTGGCCGGGCACTTGGTGCACTTTTGAGTCAAATACAAGAGCATCAAAGCATCTCAGTTTGGGTAAAATATCCAAAATCTTTTCCTGACTATATATTATACCCTAGCCCTGATTTTTGCGCGCAGGTGAACTTGCACTCCGATCCTAAAGTTTGAGGTGCTTATTACTGCCATGCCAATCATAAGAATCTGTCATACTGGGGATAGAAACCTTAAGGTGAGAAGGACTTGGAAAAGGCTGGAGCTGACCATAGTGCCCCCATTTCTTGCAGTCACAAGGTGGGAAGGAGAGGTGGCTAGCCCTTCTAGCACAGGTTGTTAACATTCTGAGACTTCTGAAACATGCTGAGACTTCTGAACAAGAAAAGAGGGGTGGGGTGGGGATATGGTTTTAAAATATGGTTATAGAAAATGTATGTCTTGTTAAAATAAAATGGTGTAACTTAAACTTCTTTTAAACCACCTGTAGGAAAATACACAGTAAAGAAGTCACGGAGAACTGATGTAGAAGACCTGACTCCAAACCCTAAGAAGCTGCTGCAGATAGGCAATGAGCTGCGGAAACTAAACAAAGTGATCAGCGACCTGACTCCGGTCAGTGAGCTCCCCTTAACTGCCCGGCCCCGGTCAAGGAAGGAAAAGAATAAGCTGGCTTCCAGGTAAATGCTGGTCACGTTCACTCTGCGAATGGAGTCCAGGAGATGAGGCTAGGCTTGCACTGAGCTTGTAGAGAAGCTCATCTTCCCGCAGCCATTTACTTAGAAGTAGACTTTTACAAATACTACAATGAGAGAATGATAATTTTCCTGTGAAAATAGAGGTGGAATGGATGCTTGATGAAAAAAGTTTTTAAAGGGGAGAGGTGAATGGACTCAAGTCTAGTATGACAATGAAAATTATTATCATAGCTTTGTGTTTTATTTCGTAATAATTAAAACTCATCCCTTTTAAGGTACACTTCTGTGAGTTTTGATAAACACATCGATCCTATAAGCTCCACCACAATCAAGATATTGAACATTTTCATCATCTTAAAAAATGTCCTCATGGCCCTTCATAAACAGCCCCCCCGGATCTGTGTTCTGTCCATACAGTTTTGCATATTCTAGAATGTCATGTAGATGGAGTCATACTGCATGTAGCCTTTTGACTCTGAGTTCTTTGATTTAACGTGATGCGTTGGAGTTTCATCCATGTTGCTGAGAGGAGGAGGGGTTCCTTTTTATTGCTGAGTAGTATTCCTTCGTGGGGATATACTTCAGTTTACCTATCACCAGTTGAAGGACATTTGGGTTGTTCCCATTTTTTGGCAATTATGAGTAAAGCCACCATAGACATTCACTTAGAGGTGTTTGTGTGAACATAAGTTTTCATCTCCCAGGAATGTATGTTTAATTTTATAAGAAACTGTCTAAGTAGCTATCTCCAAAGTAATAAAGCAAATTTTTAAAAAATTACTGTTTTCCAAAGTAGCTGTGGGTACTATTTTACATCCCTACCAGCAATATATGAGGGTTCCACTTACTTCACAACACTTGGTATTGTCGGTTGTTTATTTCAGTGCACTGGTCATAGCTTTATTTATTTTATTAAATTTATTAGGGTGACGGTGGTTAATATGAACATACATGTTTCAGGTGTGGGTTTCTATGTTACAAATCTGTATATTGCACTGTGTGTCCACCACCCAAAGTCATATCTTCTCCCATCACCACGTATTAAGATCCTCTTCACCCAAAAGCTTTATTTTTGAATATGCTTAAAATTTTTAAAAGTCAGTTTGGATAAATAATTATATTGTGGGTTTTTGAGTTACTTAATATAAACATCGGTAGGCAGTGGGTTTTGGTTGCTATTAGAAAATGACAGTAAAGAGAAGTATATTCTAGATTTTCACTTAAAAAAAGTGAACTAATTGCTTCTTCCTTTCACAGGGCTTGTCGGTTAAAGAAAAAAGCCCAGTATGAAGCTAATAAAGTGAAATTGTGGGGCCTCAACACAGAATATGGTAACCTAAACTTTTAAGAATTTGATTAACCTCCTGTTATTTTGCTGACCACTCTGTTTTTCTTTGGTTTTGTTATTTGCTTTCGCTATAGTCTGCCCAGTTTTAGGCCAGCTTCCTTTTTGTTAATCCATTCAGTAAGCTACCTGCTCTCATTCATTCCTGTGCTAGTGTGAGTGTCTCCATCTGTGGCTCCCTAGCCTGATCTCATCTCTGCCCTGAAGAGCTCATTTACTTGTTAGCATAGTAATTTCTTACTTTCGTTTTACAGTTCTGTTGCTGGGTTAGCCAAATTTATTGCCTACTGTTTATTTTAGCATTTGGGTTGACAGTTTAGATCTCTGGCTTACAAATTTGATTGCTCATTGGATTTGTCTGTGTACATGTTGAAATACAGATTCCTAGGCTTCTCCTCAGATCCTTTGAATTGGAACCTGTGTTAGGAGAACCCAGGAATTTACATTTTTAACATCACATTAGTTACTCTTATGCAACCATCCTAGCATATATTTGGGAGTCCTTGCTTTAGATCAGTACTTCCCAATCTTTCACATCATGGCACATGTAGAAAATTATCATCTCTAAGCATCCTGGAATAGAACAGATTAGGCTGCTTATAGAAAGAGGCCCCTGTGGGCTGAGAGGACCACTCTCATACACCTGGAACCCTTTACAGCCCAGTAGGGGGTTAGGAAGCTCTGGCTTGATCTGTGTCCCTCCGTTCCCCCGTGCTCTGTTATTGTTCCTTAAGCTTGGTATCATAGAGTTTGCATGTTCCTTTGCCTCTAAAATGGTGAGGTTCACTGTGTAGCTCTTTAAGTTGTATTGTAAAGTGAAACAGTGGCAGAATGATCAATTATTATTTGTTTCTAGAGATTTTCTTAAGTGCAGCATGATGTCTGGCACATAGGTGCTCATAAACTTTGTGTAGTTTTTCTTAATCCTTGATCATGACTATCTCATTTCTATTTGTGAGGGCAGAAAGAGGATTTCTAGCTGTGAAGTTTACAACTTGTTAAATGAACTGATGTTTTTATTTATTAATGGCCACTTTAATCAAGTAAGTGAATTAGGTAAAATAATAGTTGGCTTCTTGCAGTGGAAATCTATCCCATTTTCTTATTATTATTTCTTGCTATTGAAGCATTTTGATCTTGAGCTCTGTGAGTAAAATAGATATAATTATTGCAATGTCATGGCATTTGTATGTCTTTTAGAACCCAGCTGGCTCACACTGCAGGGAATGTGGTGGGCCACTGGGAGCCTTGTGGGTCTATGTTTCTTTGAACACATGTTGCCATCTATCTCTATGTTGTTCAGTTAATGTATTTATCCATAATTATGTACATCTCTGTGGCTATATATTTTTGCATTTGTATATATGCACTTTTGTTAAATCAATTGACAATGTATGTATGGGTCTACTTCTAGACGCTATATTCTGTCCCATTAATCTATTTGTCTACCTTTAATTTATATAAACTATTTTGATTACTGTATTTTATAGTAAATCTTAAAGTCAGGTAGTGTTAGTCCTCGCTACTCCTCCAATTCTGTCCTTTCCTTTCAAAGTTGTTTTGGCTATTCTAGGTCCTTTGCATGACCATATAAATTTTAGAATTAGTGTATCACCTTTTTAAAAAAGCCTACTGAAATTTGATTGGGATTGCTTTGAATCTGTAGATCATTTTGGAGAGAATTGCCATCTTAACAAAATGGAGTCTCCCAATCTATGAACTTGGTATCTCTTTTCCATCTATTAAGTCTTCTTTAATTTTGCTCCACCTGCTTTTATAGTTTTCAGTATAGAGTGCTTGAACATCTTTTGCAAGATTTACTCCTGGGTATGTTATATTTTTTGGTACTGCTGTAAATGGAATTGTTTTTGAAATTTTAGTTTCAAACATTTTGCTGATTATAAATGCATATAAAATGGATTTTTAAGTACTGCTCTTATGTCTTATCTTGCTAAATTTGTTTGTCAGTTCTAGTAGTAGGTGTGCAGATGCTCTGGGATTTTTATTGAAGTAATTATCATCTTCAAATAGGGAGGGTTTTTTTAGTCCTCACCTAAGGGTATGTTTTTATTGACTTTAGAGAGAGGGGAAGGGGGGAGGGGGGGAGAGAGAGAGAGAAACACATTGATGTGAGAAAGAAACACCAATTGGTTGCCTCCCGAATGCACCCCAACTGGGGATCAAACCGCAACCTTTCGGTGTACAGGATGATGCTCCAGCCAACTGAGCCATACTGGCCAGGGCTAAATAGGGAAGGTTTTATTTCTTCCTTTCTGATCTTTATGCCTTTCATTTCTTTTTATTGCCTTATTGCAATGTCTAGGACACTGAATGGTGATTGCCTTGTTTGTAGTCTTGGGGGAGGAGGGAACCTTTCACCTTTAATGATGATGATGTCTGTAGGCTTTTTTTGTAGATGAGATGCCCTCTGTCATTTTGAGTCAGTTTCATTTATCATGAATGGGTGTTGAGTATTGTCATACAGGGTTTTTTACATTTATTGGAATAATCATGTTGTTATTTTTCCCCCCTGCAAATATGTTACATATTCACCTGTTAATATGGTGAATTACATGAATTGATTTTTTAATATTAAATCAGCCTTGCATTATTAATAAACTCTACTTGGTTATGATGTATTTTGCTTTTTATAGCAGGATCTATTGCAAATATTTTGTTAAATATTTTTGTGTTTATATTCAAGAGGGATATTAGTCTGTGATTTTTCTTTTTCAGACTGTCTTTATCAGGTTTTGGTATTTGGACTATACTGGCCTTATGGAATGAATTAAACCATAATCTTTATCTTTTAAAAAAAGTTTAAGATTAGTTTTATTTCTTTCTTGTGTATTTGGTAGAATTTGCCATTAAAACCATCTGGGTTTTCTTTGGGGAGTATTTTTTGATAAATTCAACTCCTTAGTAGAAACAAGCTGTTCAGATTTTCCATTTCTTCTTGTTTTCAAGAAATTTGTCCGTTTCATCCAAGTTGTTAAATTTGTTGGAAGAGCATTTTCTTATTGTCCTTTTAATGGCTCTAGATTCTGAAGTGATAGCCCTGTTTTCATTCTCGATATAGATGATCGACCCGTCTAGCTGGGGATGGGGATAGGAGAGGGCATCCATTTTGTTGATGTTTTCAAAGAACCAACTTTTGGCTTTATTAACTTTCTCTATTACGTGTTTGTGTTCAGTTTCATTGATTTCTGCTATTATCTTTATTATTTCCCTCCTTCTGTTTACTTTTAGTTAACTCTGCTCTTTCTTTTTAAGCTTCTTAAGGTAGGGAAATTTGTTCTTAAAGCTTTTGTCTTTGAAGGACTTTGATTTATTTAATAAACACTTACTAAGATCTTATGAATGGATATACCAGGCACTATCATAGGTCTTGAAGCTCTGAGGACAAGTAGGGCAAGTTGCTTACGGGGTAGTGTACATTGATACATGTTTGCAGTGTGTTATCAAAAGTGGCACATCATTTGAAATTAGTCTGTTTAGATAAGAAAGCTTATAACTATCACTGCTTAATGTTTTCTTACACATTCTCCATTTTTAATTGAGTATCTGTTATTACATAATTAAAAGCAAATTCTTCTATGTTAGTGACACATTCCAAGTGTCTTGTTCTGTCTTACAGATAATTTGTTGTTTGTAATCAACTCCATCAAGCAAGAGATTGTAAACCGAGTACAGAATCCAAGAGAGGAGAAAGGACCCAACATGGGGCAGAAGCTTGAAATCCTCATTAAAGATACTCTTGGTAAGAAGAATATTGGATAATTAATAATAAATAATAACATGTAGTGGAAAATCCAGGCTTCAAAAGGGTGAGGAAAACTCACGTGCTTTCATTGTAGTTACTCTCGCTTTGAGTAGTTTTGTCTTTTGAGATTTAGCATTCGTAAACACACACTGCTGGTTGCCACATGTTGTCTTTAGGACTCATCGCTGAACTATTCTAACTCTTAGGAAAGATAAACTTCTATTGACTTTAAGTTTCTCTGAGGAAAAGGAAAATAAAGATCCCTGAGCTGTCAAGACTCTGCGGTCTTTACTGTAGTTGAGATACTTATCTACTCGTTTTACCCCTAATTCACCCCACAGGATTCTAACAAACCTGACTGTCTGGTTTCCATTCCCAAACAGATGATACAACATGGGGAGGAACAGAGAGGTAGGCATCCTGAGGTCAGGCACAATGTCACCTGACAGGGAGAGCACAGGTAGCTAACATAGGCGTGGAC